>NC_143205.1:11507500-12765000 GCF_051530095.1 Phoenix dactylifera
TCCCATATGCTTCTGCAGTAGGTTCTATTATGTACGCCATGACATGTACAAGACCGGACGTTGCTTACTCACTAGCAGTAGCGAGTAGGTATCAGTCTGATCCGGGTGAGAACCATTGGAAGGTGGTGAAAACCATCCTTAAGTATTTAAGAAATACTAAGGACCAATGGTTAATCTATGGAGAATCTGACTTAAAATTTGTGGGGTTTACAGACTCTAGTTTTCAGTCAGACCATGATGACAGTAAGAGTATGTCTGGATTTGTGTTTACCCTGAATGGAGGAGCAGTCTGCTGGAAAAGTTCCAAGCAGCATTCAGTAGCCGATTCTGTATGCGAAGCAGAGTATGTTGCTGCATCAGATGCGGCAAAGGAAGCTGTTTGGATCAAGAAGTTTGTAAATCAACTTGGTGTTGCTCCCTCAATCAACGGTCCAGTTCTTTTGTATTGTGACAATACTGGAGCCATTGCACAAGCAAAGGAGCCAAAGTCTCACCACAGGACCAAGCACATTCTGCGTCGCTACCACCTTGTACGAGAGATCGTGGAACGAGGTGACGTCAATCTTCAGAAGATCGATGGAAAGGAGAACCTAGCTGACCCATTCACTAAAGCCCTTTCTGTAAAGGAGTTCGATTATCACAAATCGAAGATGGGTATAAGATACTGTACAAATTGGTTTTAGTCCAAGTGGGAGTTGTTGGGAATTGTGTCCCAAAGCCAATTTATTAGTTGTAAGAAATTGAATTATGTATATATTTTATTAAAATGAATAAAAATTTATTCTGGCAATTTTCTATTCATCACAAGTGTTGCATCTTCAAATTGAACTCCTATGTATTGTGATGAAGTCCTTAGAACTAATTTAGTGGATAAAAGAGGTTTTATCATTTAGTCCTTAAACCAGTTCGCGACCAAATGACGAGCTGTCAATTGGACGATAGCTATGTCAAGTATAGGTCGTTGTGTGCCATTTAGTTGGTTGTTCTCTTAAACCAAGGAGTGTGGAGACACTGTATAGCATACAGGTGAGATGTAGGAGTACATCGTCACTGAATAGTGACTCACCTGCGTAGCAATCCACTGTCGGGAGTTAGCTCGTAAAATGTATGGGCATAAGTACCCCTTAGACCTGAGACTGTCACGGTGACTTGCAAGCAACTCACTGTACTTAGGCACTGGATGACCTGAATTTCTAATTCAGGGATCGGAAGGATGCTGGGTGCAGTCAAGTACTCGCGAAGTCTGTGTATGAGTCAAGATGGGATTGACCGCTTCAGATTTTAGGAGTTGATGTCTCACTGTATTTCAATTCAGTAAAACTTTGGCCAGGGTAAACCAAGTGATTAGTCACTTGATTTGATTAATTGAAATACACTATGAATGACCGGACCCAGAGTTCGACAGTCCACTCTGAGGTCATCTTGAGCATCGAAGGTCATAGGGATGAATTATGCAACAACCATACGTCTAGGTTCTTGAATGTTGCTTTGCATATTTGACCTATCCGGACGTTGGGTATCATTGCTAGATGGTCACCTCGATTAGTGCATGGAGTAGTCCATGTACTACCGGCTTAGTGTTCGAACCTATCGGAGTCACGCACATTAGTCAAGCTAAGTAGGAAGGTCTTGACCCAATTTAATTAAGAATTAAATTATGGGTCATTTGGAATTTGGCTCTGTCTATGTTCAGCTAGCACTGAACATGAGGTACATGCTAAATTTCATGGATGAACAACTAATTAAGTCTGTATTTCGGGTCAATCAAGTTTTAATTAATATAATTGAACTTGATTAGGACTCAATTGTTGAGATTGGATTTGATTGGGTCTAAATTAGTGTAATTGGGCTCGATCATGATTTAATTGGGATTTAATTTCGTATTTGTTCTGATCTAAGTCGGACTTGGATCGAGCCGAAACTAGACCCAATTGAATCTCCTATGAGTCAGACTCATGTGGAATTTTTTCGGATCAAAAATTCATTCAAATGGGCTGCAAATTTGGTTTAGAACCAAATTGACTAACTTATGATCAAATGGGCTAACCCATTTATATCACAAGTTGACTTTTCCCATTTAGAGTGGTTGCTGACCGTGAATAAATCCCATGGACCCGTGGACCACTCCCTTCACATGGACCCTTAGCACCTTCTCTGTTTCATGCGTCCGCAACCCTTCCGACCGTCGATTGCGCGGCCAACCGGCCTCCGGCCAGACGGCCGACTGGACCGGAATGTGCGGTTTTGAACCGCCAACATTCCAGTCCAGTTTGATTTTTGAAATCCAGCAATAATTGACATTAATCACTGTTTTATTCCACGGTTGTTTTTGAAACAATCGTTATCAAATTCATTCATATTTGATAATGAATGAATTCAATAACGCTAGACCATTTACGCCTCTTAACTCCTCTCAGCGTTGGCCTATTTGTAGGCCACCGTTTCCTCTCGAATGGAGTGAGAGAGAAAATTTTCTTGGGAAGAAAACGTGAGACAGAGAGATAGGTTTATTCTGTGAAGAAGAAGAAGAGTGAGGAAGGAGTTCCTCTCTCTCTCTGGTGGTTTGGAGTTCGGCCCAGGTCCGGCGTCCTCTCCTCCCTTCCATTCCTCTGTGATCAGGATCAAGAGACGGGTGTCTCTTCGGCCTAGGCGTGCTGTGAACAAACGGGAGAAAGAAACCGAAGAAAGAAAGAAAGAGAAGAAAGAAAGAAATAGGAAGGTCCTTTTTCTAGTTTTCCTTTCTTCCAAGGGTCCTTTTGCAAAAGATTGTTTTGCACGAGTAAAGACAATATCCAACCTTCTTGCGAAGCTTGACGTGCGTGCGAAGTAGAGGGCTTGCAGATCCAGGCCTTGCAGAGCTACCTTCAGGGATCTAGATCCAGATCCAGATTCAAATTACCTCGACCAACTTCCGCTACGGGCTTGAGGTAATTTTACATAAAAGTTAAATTTAATATTTATAATTATTATAAATAAAATAAAAAAAAAATTTAAACTGATTTTTCATGCCTGGCGTTCGATTTTATCGGACAACTCGGGAAATGTTTCCTTCAGCAGGTACCACCGTGGTTTTTGCCACAGGTGGGGCAGCCTCTGCTTTGTCTCTTCTTGGGCACAGACCCCTTGCTACCTCCGGACCCACTACTCTGTGCTCCCGACGACCGGGTCCTCTTCAGGTCCTCCCTCTCTCTTCCAGACCGTATCAGGTCAGCCTCAACCTTCAAGGCTCGATCCAGTACATCCCGGTAGCTTGAGAATAGGTGGGAGGATATTTGGGACCGAATCCCGTACCTCAATCCTTGCTCAAACCGTTTTACCTTACTCCTCTCCTCCTCCATGAACTGGGGGCAAAATCGTCCCAGTTCATTGAATTTATTGGCGTACTCCAGAATGAACATCTGGTCGGTCTGGGTTAGTGCCAAAAATTCGTTCTGCTTCATCTGATTGACTGATTCCGAAAAATACTGGGTGTGGAACAACCTCTTGAAGTCCCTCCAGGTGAGTCCGTCGACGGCATAGGTCGTCTCCATGGCCGTCCACCAGTACTTGGCGTTCCCTTTCAGCATAGAGATCGCCAGCCGGACCATCACCTCATCGGAGAAATGGAGAGCTCGGAACATCTTCTCTATCTCCCGGATCCACGCTTCTGCCGCAATGGGGTCAGGCCCACCCTCAAAAGTCGGGGGGTTCAGTCGGCGAAACCTCTCGTAGCAGGAGTCTGCCGGTGGCATAGCAGCTATCTGCATCATCTGCTGCTGTTGTAGCAGTTGTGCCATGAGCTGATATACTCCGGCAAGGCCTGCCTGACCTGCTGCAGACCGTGGAGTATTTGGGGGGACTGACTGCTCACTGGGCTCCGGGGAGGGTGGTCTTCTATCGTCGTCCATGTCTTTCAAGTGATTGCCTAGAAGTCAAAATTTTAAAGTAAGATTACGATAGACTAGCATATTATGATATTTTTCAAGAGCGGTGAAATTCATAAGTACCCATTGCCCCAGGTATTTTATGGTTATTCTATTGTTTAACCTAAAGCTCTGATACCACAAGATGTCACGCCCCGGATCCGGATCCGTGATACGGCCGTGCCATTGCCGACTATCGCCCACAATAGCACGCAGCCTCGTATAGGGGTAACAGGTGGCCAATAAAATTTAAACTTTCATATATTAAAATATTTCAGTTTAACCTTTAAGGCTGATACAAAAATACAGAACTTCTATACTATTCAAGTATACAAAAGTATGTATGCTTCTCCAAAAATAACGAAACTCTATTACAAATGAAAAATATATCTGAAGGCGATCACTGGTGAGGATCTGAAAAGAAATGAAAACAAATAGGTATGAGCTACACGGCTCAGTAAGTAATTCTGCATAATCCTATCAGATCAACTAACATGCTAAACATGTTTATCAGGGTTTGAGAAGCTGACATGCATATTATCTAACAATTTATCATGGCAAAATATGTATGCTGGGTAAACAAAGCAGTATTTCGAGTCAAGCAAAAATTTTCATAAAGTATACATATGAAACCGTGCCCCCGACATGCCGTGATCCATTCTCTCGGATGCTACTGCGAAGTTAGTCTCGGCCACTGGCGGGGCCAGCTCAGTTATTATTCAGCCACTGGCGGGGCAGGCTCAGTCATTCTTAGCCACGAGCAAGGCCAGCTCAGTTGCATTCGATCAGTGGCATCTTTGAGTCCATTTGTAGTGCCCTTCAGCTAAATAGAAAATTTTTGTTGTACTAACTTGCATGCATGATTTAAAATATCAGCTTAATCGTAATGCATATATGGCCATAAATTGTAAATCAGGCAAGTTACTTATCATAACATATCATTCATGAAGTATGTACTTGAATAACACTTAGGAAAATATTAATAACATGATATGATCCAAAGTAGGATTAGAACAGGTTACTTACAATAAGTAGTATTCCAATTCCTTGAGTCCAGATGACGGGTCTTGATTCCTAAAATCACATTGCAAGACCCACATTATCCTCTAATTAACATAAATTTCATTCATTTTACCATGGACTTGTTTGTATCCCAACCAAGGATTTAGCCCAGTTCAATTCACTCAACTTGAAGCCTTTGGGTTTAATTAAAGTAGATTTGGGTCTACAAGGCCTAATTGGGCCTTTAATGAAAGGGTTGGGTTGGATTTGTGGTTAGGTCCACCCTTTTTCTAGCCAATTTGGCCCTCTGCCAATTTGATTGGGCTTGATCTGGACCTAATTTAGAACTAATTGGGCCTGCTAGAACCAATATGATATGGACAGGGTACGGACCCAGCTAATTTGAGCTTAATTGGGTTCGGGTCTAGCCCAATTTGGCTTAATTGGGTTTGCTCAGGCTCAGACCCGTTGTTATTTGGGCTTAATCAGACTCTCTTCCTCCAATTTGGCTCGGTTTACTTCTTTATTGGGTTTTTCCTGAACCTATTCAAATCATTTGGGCCTAACGGGTTTCGGACCTGAACTTGGATCCGACCCGCTAAGCAGCCCGTTAAGGGGCTCTTTCTGGGGGCTTCCAGAGGCTTCGGCCTCTTCGTCCGTGCCTCTCCCTCTTCCCTTTCCTCCGGTTCCCTTTCGTCTTCCGGCTCATCCCCCTCCTTCGCCGGCGGCCGGAGAGATGGAGCGCCCTCCGATCCACCGACCGAAGCGGGGCTCCTCCCTCGGGGTAGCGGTAGCGGGAGGCCGGTCCCCTTTCTCCCCTTCTCCGAAGTGATGCCGGAGAAGAGGGGGAAGGCCGGGAGGTGAGATCGAGGCCGGACCTTCTCCGGGGTCCTCACCGGCTCCGACCACGGCGAGGTAAGGCCGTGGTCCGAGGTAAGTACCCCTTCTCATATTATCATCTATATATATATATATATATATATATATATATATATATATATATATATATATATATATATTATTCTTCTTCCTCTTCCGTTTTTCCTCTTTCCCCTTTTTCCCCCTTTTTTCTCTGTGGATATCGCGCCACCAGCTCTCGGCCGGCGGAGGGGTGGGGCTCAGCTGAGGCTGGCGGCCTAGGGGCCGCATCTGTCGCCGGCACGGCCAGACCCGGCGGCCCCTTAGCTGCCCCTCAGCCCTAGGGCGGCGGCAGCCGCGGGCTGTCACCCGCAGGCCGAGTCCGGTTGAGCTCGGCCTGGGTGGCAGTTGGGCCTGTGCTTGGGCCGCCCTCAGGCCGGCCCGCGGCCTGTGGGTCCAGCCCGGGGTCCTCCTCTTATTTCTCCCGTGACGGTCTTCTCTGTGCCGGTCTCCTCTATGCCGGTCTCCTCCCCTCTGCTTCATGGATGAAACAAAGGGGAGAACACCCCACAGAGGGGTTTCTCTACCCCCTTTTTTTTTGCTTACTTAATACTCTAATCACAGTGGCCCTTACCTTGCTTTGGCTGGTCGTAGTTGGACAGTACCACCACAGCAAGCTCCCTCCTTCCTCTCCTAAGGCTGCGAGGTTCCTTCTGCCTCCAGCTCCAAAGCTTGACTCTCTGGTATAGCAATTTCAGAGGGTTAGAGGCTTAGGAGGGTATATCAAAAAAACCAAGGGTTAGCGGGTTTTAGGGGTATAAAAACTTGGCTTAGGATTTGACCCCGAAGGAGAGGTGGCATCCTCTCCTTCCTCAGTGTCCCGGGAGCCACCAGCTGCCCCTCCCCTCCAAGCTAGCTCACAACTCGCCTGCCGAGGGGAAGAGGAGGTGGCGGGCTCCCGTTTTGCATGTCTCTGGGGGTCTCTCCGTTGGCCATCTGGTGGTCCTGTCCTTTCAGCCCTCAGGCGGGAGACCACTATCATTCTTGGGCCAGTGTGGCCCGCTAACCCCTCCCTGGCCCAACACTCTCCAACTGGGCCCTATAGTATTGGGCTCGGTCTGTATTGGGCCGGACATTACACAAGTAAAACTCAAAATCAGTAAATAATACATCGGCATCCGCAATCTCTATGATGTGGTGGGTGGAAAAGCGAAAACAAAACTTGATCAGGGAGAACGAAGGCTGGTCGGGAAGGATGCTCGTCGTCGGATATCGATTGGAAAGGAAGCTTGTTGTTAGTCTCTCGTCAAAAATGGATGCTTGTGGTGGGGTGGCAAATTGGGAAAGAATCCTAACTGATTAAACTCAAAGAGAAGACCATCCTTAAAGATATAATACTTTGAAGAGTTCTAAGAGTTGAAAAGATGAAAGAGAAGCTATATTCTCTTATATAGATAATTTTGACTTTTTACAATAGATAAATGATTTCATTAATACTGTCAATTTAAATGGGCGTAAGTGTAGGTTTTTACAAAATATTGGATATAAGTATAATAAACATAAACCTCAGAAAGATTTTTGTAAAGTTATTTTGATCACTTTTAAAATTTTTTCTAACATGGTATTTAGGTCCCATTAAAAATTAATGGTTTGATTAATATTATATTAAGTTATGGGTTGAAGTATTGGATAAAAATAAACTTCAAGATAATAAGCGTAGGTTTTTCATACTATTAGATATAAATATAATTTACCCTTAATCTTAGAAATATTTTTTATAATTTACTTTTTTAAGATCAAATTAGTCGAAGGTGCTAGCTCCTGAACAACTGTCTCTACCCAAGATCGCTGGCCATCTCCAGGCCGTTTAAATGGATAGGAGAGATAAAGCTCGTCCTCTTCAGAAATCATAAAAATTTTATTATAAAAAATGATAGAAAAAAATGTATATCATGCCGGTATCATTCTTGTTTTCTATTAATCTCTTTTTTCTAAGCAAATTGGTAGGAGAGATCCTCTTATATTTTATTACAACAGTAACGAATAGAAGAGCTAAATAGAAGAATAAAAATAGGAGAGCGAGAGTAAATAAAATAAAAAAAAGAGTAGTAAAAAAGTTTGGCAAAGAAGGTAAGAAACCCAACTAGCCCAATTAATCAAGATGCAAGATAAATTAGTCCAACGAGAAACATAGCCAACAACAAATGCCGAAAAATCTTCGGCTAATCAACCAGCGGCCCACCATTACGTCTGGAGTCCAGCTGGCGTTGGGGACTGCCTCCACCTGCCGCAACCTAAACGTACTTGGTCGGTCAAATCCCTCGGCGCCACCGACACCGGGAGCTTCACCGAGTCGGAGGCTCTCGCATCCACAGTCTTCCCAACCTTAACCATTCACGTATCATTTATTAAGAGAGAGATTAATACATGCTAATACAACCACACATGCTCTAATTTATTGATCTATTTTCCTTTGTTAAACCGGTGGTATGAATCCTATGGGAGACCTGAGGTAAGGGAAAAGCGCCAGAAATTGCAAAAACAAAAATATACACAATCAATACTACTTAATATCAAAGAAATAACAAAATGATAAAATTGAATTGTGGGATAGAGTCAAAATTCTAGGGTTTGCATTATAATAGTTGAGATGAAGACAGAGCACAACAGGAGGAGTTAGGAGCTCCATGTTAATATGGTAAGGCCAAGATCACATTGACAGATAATTGGGTTGAACCAAGGATGGTTTCATTGTCTGAAATATGACTGGTGTTTTTGACATGGTCATATGCAAGTGTTGATGATATTCTAATAAATTGAAAAAAAGTGAGTTTGTTGCTCTTTATTCTGCTTTATTTTATAGCCAAATATTGTCCCATAAAGATGAAAATGGATCGTATAATATCTGTTTAAATTCATTTTCATATCAGAATTTATTTGAATATGGATAGAAACTTGAACATTCAACTAATATCCGTATCCATATCCGTCAAATATATATATATGTATGTATATATATATATATATATATATATATATATATGTATGTATATATATGTATGTATATATGTATGTATGTATATATATGTATGTATATATGTATGTATGTATATATATGTATGTATATATGTATGTATGTATATATATGTATGTATATATGTATGTATGTATATATATGTATGTATATATGTATGTATGTATATATATGTATGTATATATGTATGTATGTATATATATATATATATATATATATATATATGTATGTATGTATGTATGTATAGATAACTATGTGATCCGTATTTGAATATCCGATTTTAATTATAATCCTATTTAATTCTATATGATGCTTATAAATTTTTTTTTGCATCTAACAAACATCTGTATCATGTGAAAAGGCCTGCTAGCCAAGTGGCTCACTGGCCGACAAGCCACCATCCATAGGGAGAAAAGCCTATGCTTTATAACAAATGAGTCTAAATAATAATCTAAAGGCATGTTTGATTAAGGAAAGTTAGAATCTAATGAGAATAAATGACTTCCATTCCACTTATTTGGTTAAAAAAGTTCTCCAATCCTCCAAAACCTAATCCTTAATCTTTCCTGGCATTCCGATTCCAAATCCAGTCACGAACCAAGCACATCTTAAATGATTTGAGTTTTAATTAGTAACAGAAGCTCCCATTCCAAGTTAGAAAAATATTCACCACAAACCAGGACTAAGGAATGATTTAATGATACTGGATTTTAAGCAGAAGATACCAGTAAATTCATGTCATATATCATTAAATAAATAGTAAATAATCCCCATAATAGATCAAAATTCACTAAGCAAAAACATTTTCACTCTAAATATCTAAATCAGTGATGAGGGATCTGGATGCGATCATATTACATATAAACGGCATTTGGTCCATATTATTTAATATCTCCTGCCATGCTATAAAATAATGGAGTAGCACACTCCAATAGTAAGAGCTTCATGAACAATAATCCACATAGCCATGAGTGGCATTGTTTCCTCAAATGCAGAATCAAACAAAATAAGCAATTTCCTTAACTAGATGAAAGCTGAACAAACCAAACATGAGAATACAATTTGTCTATGAAACAACAATGAACTTATATTATTAAAGGATATGACCATGGTATCAGTAACCATGACTGTCAACTAAAATAAATATATAAGAATACAAGTGAGATATCCATGCTTCTCCATGCTTGCAGATCCTCAAACAAAGGCCTGGAAGAATTGAATTCCAAAAACACATAAAAGTCTTAAACAAGAAAAGGCAAAGGAAAAACCAAAAAACTACAAAACAGGTGATCCATAAGCCAACTAGCTCCCATGACTTTGTAGAGATGCTAGTATATATCGCAAGCCACCTCTTGGAGAACTCCCTTTAACTGCTAATCTAAGACTCAAAGAAACCTGCTTGATGTGGAGCATTTTGATGTGATATGTTTTCTGTCTGATTGCACACTTAAAAATAATACCGCCATCTGGTAACAGCATACTTTTCGAATTATTAATCAGATCAATGATGACAGGACTACAATGCAGTTGCAATATACTATCATGAAAGGCAGTAGCTATGACTATGCAAGAACCAAATGTTTGCCTGCTATTTAGATATTAAGTGGCTGTGCCTCATCATCCCTCTCCTTCACTGCTGTCCAATCTTGCGGCTCTGTTAAGAATTATTAACAATGAGAATTTGGCTACGAGAAAAAAACATTTATGTGCTGGTATGGAAGTAGCAGCTGGTGAAAAATGCATATGTTGCATGGGTTATTTTTTTAAAAAAATCACTATTTTTCTGAAAATACAGCATGTTGGTTGAAGCATTTAAGCAGTTAGATATTGGAAACCAAAAGTCACAAACTTTATAACTATTATAAAGAGAACAGATTTACACGTGAACATAAGTTGCATACTTGCTCTTCCCAGTTGATAAAAAACACAACTAAACTTAATTATTCTAGAAAATAGAAATCTTCACTGTCCCAAACATGTTAACCAAAAACCACCAAGTTACCTTAATCTGAACCAACAGACTTTATCTCAATGAAATGGATTTGGATTTATGGATGAATGACTTATTAAGGTTCTGGAACTTTTATGGCCAGTGTAACATCAATCCCATAAGAATTGGTGCCTGTCATAAAACCTGGGAGGATGCTTGTCTTTAAGGCAATTCTTCGTTAATTTTAACAGAATTGAAGCTTGCTTCACCAGTGAACAACCCTCCAATAAATCAGAGACATGGAAATAATTTAGATTAAGGACAAGAAACTGATGTTTATAGCAAACTGCATTCTTTTTTTAGGTGCAAAGTGCAAGAGGAAAAGCAATCCAGTGCATGCTGATGAAAAAGTTGCAAGCGTAGCAGCCTGATAATAAATAAATAGTTGTTAAAAACAATTAAGTGGTTAAATTCCTGCATTTGCTTTTTCTATTTTCATATACATAAACAGCAAAATTCTGCAGTTTGGTTCTCTCCCTTTCTAGGAATTTTTATGTCAGGAGGAAAAGGCAGTGCTTTTCACTTTTAGGAGACCACAGGGTTTTAGTTCAAGGTAGCTATGATATTTGTCCAGTCTAAATTTTAGAAATCAAGAGCAGAAAAGCATTTAAAACGCAATGAAGTTTCTCTTGAGAGGAAAGTAGACCCCAAATATTCGGGACAAGACTCAATGATATATAAACTGTGGATGTAGGATGTAGTATTCTTGCAAATGTTCATAAAATTGTAGGAAGTGAAGATGAATTATGATTTTTACAGGCCCAAGCCAAAGCTCCATATCTATGTTTATTCAAATTTTGCCATAGCAAAAGAACCCCTAAGTATTAAGAGTTGAGAGCATAATATCATTAATTCTGGTAACACAAAAAAAGTGATATGCTGAACTTACTTGATCGGTGGCTCTCGGCAACCACCATCAGCCGCCTTTGCAAGATGGAGGCAATGAAAAGGAAAATGGAGCACATGCCAAACATGACAGGCATAGGGAATGCATCCACCTTCAAAACAGCAGTAGAAAAATCCATAAAATAACTGACATGTTGTACATTTACTTTCAAATACGATTAAGTATAATACAAAAATGCTGCAGGAAAAATGAATAAGCACATACTGCAAATAATAATCACACTATAATGACCCTAGTTAATATGAATTAGCACATGCTGCAAAATGCTGAAATGTATTGATAATAACTACACTTTAAACTGCAACAGCAATACCATATCATCTACAGAGCTATGTTATAATGGAAAAATAAGCACAGCGGTTAGATGATTACATTGTAAAGCACAATGCACACAAATATGTTAAGGGGAATGCGGAAAAAGTTCATGATTGTGCTCCTCGCCTCCTCAGGAATGTACTGAGATCTCATCTTCATAATAGATGGCCAAAATATCCCTACACATGCTTCGAAGGTACAGAAACCAAATAGCAGGATACAGCCCCCCAACGACATGCTCCCACCTTTTACGGATGAAGATGTTACCAAGAACTGTTCAAAAATGGCAGAAAAATGAAAGAACGATTACATGCAAAGAGTTTCATGACAGAGGAAGCAAACAGGAGACTTACACTGGTGATAACAGGAAGGAGGAGAGTGAATGATGAGACCGCAAAAACAATTTGCATATAACCTTCAACTTTAAGTGTCGCACGGGCCATCAGCCGAGATGCAATGGAGCTCCCAAGCATTGAAGCCAACATGAAGGTAGCAAAAATAAAACCATGAGGAATGTCCTCCTCGTTTGGGCTTAAAGCAGGAGTCCACAAGAATACAAAGGTATACATTGAGCCTTCAAACAGTGATTGAATTGCACCCAGCAAAGCAATTTTCTCATCTGAAATGACAGATTATCATAATATAGACCTCAGTGACCATATTAGTAATAAGAACACCTTCAAACATGTAAAGAGAGTAATAAGCATACTAACCAGAAGCAATGGCTACTGCAGCAACCTTAAATTGGCTAAGTAAGTCCTTGTTTTCTGAAGGATCTCCATAATTTTCACCCCATGTTGATAAGATAATCGCCATGCCAATTGCTAGGAAGCAGGCAGCAGCATCAAAGGGGGACACAGGGCCAAAACCCAAAGTATCAGTCAGTAAATTAGCGAACAACCCAGCGACAATGGCTACAAGACCATTGCCAATAAATATAGCCTTTGAAAAAGTTAGGGAGAGCCACTGTGGTTCAAAGCCCCTCTGTACAAGGTTTGTAAAAAGGGATATCAGCATGGAGCATACAAATTTGATACTAAAGCTATGAAAGACAGCTTGTGCTTCCAGGAAAAAAATCAGCAGATTCTGTGGATGTCTTCACAGATAAAAAATATGTGAGTCTACTAACCCAACATCTGAATCATACACTTAAGAATGTAGTAGCATTATTCGGTTCTTATCATTTCTGTTCCTTGGATATTGGTTCAGGTGAAATTTCCATGGCTCCAAAACATAACACGACAAATTCCAAAACATAGGACTAACAATCTATTTATGTGCCTGCATATGGTATAATTGTACATAGCATGTTTTGACTTTTGAGATTAGCTAATTATCATAGTAAATTAGTTTTCTACATGCTTCTTGCAAAATCCCAATAACAGTTGACAAAACATATAAACTTATATAGTATCTATCATCAATTAAGCAAAAGAAGGTGATAAAGTAGCATAGTTGACATTTAAATGCAATTGATCGACCAAACATGCAAATTCATATGAACCTTAAGTCAAAGGATAATACTTCTCATATTTATGTTCTAGCATTTCTAAATAAATTTTAGATATCTGATATACGTTTCAGTAGCTTAGAGGAAACAAATAACAAAACAATATATAAGAAGACAACAAGTTCTCGGGGATTTAGTCATGGGAAGTTTAGATCTTATAAAATAAAATGAAAATCCTTTGTTTAGAAGAATCTCAGAAGAATACAAAAACTGATATGCATACAAATAACTAGCTACTAGAACCTAAAAGCATAAGCTATCAGGGAAGGGGTAAATAATGTACACCAAGCGTTAACAGTGCCATCACATATGCAACACCACTACCACTAGCTCGAAGAATCTATGTAACAAATAATTGTACAATTCTTCAATTACCTTTAATTTTCATCAGGGGTTCTGCCTGTAGCTTTTTGAAAATAATTAATTATTTTAACTAATCCTATACATCACTTTAGTATCATCAATATTCCATGGTCCCTCTATCAAGGTGTCCAAAATTTAATAGAGACTTGTACAGGCATGCTAATCACATACCTCTTTTCTTTCTCTTTATTTTTTCACCAAACCAACACAATTTTTCTCAGATTTTTCGTAGAATCATGAAAAGAATATTTTCCCTTTTCAAATTTAATCTCAAATTATTTCTCTCAAAAAAACATTAGTTCTGAAATTATCAATATGCCATGATGCTGATGAGGCATCAAGTAGGAAGGAAAGAATGAACACGAAATATATGCCCACAAAGTCCATATTGATGATATTATATAAATGAGCAATTTTGCAACAGGATCATGCAGAGGCAATGAGGAAGGTTCCAAAACTTCAGAAAATCATTGCAAAGGTAGGTTGTTGGGGGCATATAAACTCTACGTGGAAGAAAAAATAAAAAATAATACAGCGAGCATCCAGATAAAATGGAAAGCAGCATAACAACAAGATAACAAGTAAACAACTGAAGCAGGCCTGGTGATATATGAACTGAAAGCTCCTATTCAGAAGTTTACATCTGAGCCAAAACAACAGATTGATATTGACTCCCAACATGACTCAGTGTCCAAGTAACATATTACAAGTGGCCAGCAATTTTCCTACTGAAAACAATCTTCTCCCAAAAACATAGTATAACTTGACTGCACTACAACTTTAAGGTTAAAAAGCTCTAGTTACACATCACCTTGTTGTGTTCAGCAACAAGCCATGACTCGAAGGCCGAAAACAAGAGCGAGGTAGCGATTCCTCCCAATATACGACCCAACATCAATACCTTAAACTGGGGAGAATGCTTGGTGATACAGCTCAGGATGTAACTTATGCAGTATGTCACACAAGCCCTCTTCCGACCCCTGCAATTTTATACCCAAAATATATATATATATATAAAAAATCGAAGACCAACAGCAATCACTACCGAAAGACCACATAATTAACACATTTGAGAAGGGAATTCTCACTGTTTGTCAGCCATAGATCCAACAATCGTCCCAAAGAGCATGGAGGATCCAAATCCAGCAATGAAGAGCCGGCCAATTTCTCCCTTCCCGAATCCATACGTGTGGTAGAGGTAGTAGACATAAGGACCCTGCAACCAATCTCCAGCTGCCAACCAAATAAAAGACAGGAAAGGTGAACTCCTGAATGCATAAAGTCAGCTGAGCTTTTCCTCCCAAAAATCACAACCATTGGGTTCCGAACAATTAGATCTCCAAACAAATTGGCATTCTCGATAAATAAACTCTTAGATCTAGTGGAAGAATGATTAGATCAGTGGATAAAGATGTAGGAATAAAGCAAATCCAAGCGATCTGAGCCTCCCCAAAGCTTTTAAATCACTAGAAAACAGCCCAAAATTGTTTTCAACATCAGATCTGAACTCAGGTGAAGCAAGAGAGAGGTGAGAGATCTGGAAGTACCCATCATGAGGGAGTAAACGACGATGTAGTTGTTCTTGAAGGAGTTGAAGGCGACGGAGGTGGAGATGCGGTCTTTGCTGGTCTTGCTGAACTCCAGCAGCGCCACCACCACCGACAGCCCCCCGAACAGCAGGTAGTACAAAGCCTCCATTGCCGGTTCCTTTCTTTGCCCCTCCCAAGGATCGACAGAAGGGAGAGAATGGCTTCGGGGCTTGGGGAGCCTTCCCTTTCTCTTTCTCGCAGAGGGGGAGGGGAGTGCGGAGGACCAGTGGCGAGCCCGAGTTATATATGATGAGATTAGACCGCGCCGGTAGGATGTCATTTGGAAAATATTAATATTAGAATAATTTATTCATTTCGAATCATGGGGCTGTATTTAAAAATTAAAAATTATTGGATTTTGGTTCCGATTTTTTTTTTTACAGTTTTGGTGATTTTTTTTTTTTTGTGAAAAATAAGAGGGAAGGGGGGAGGGGGCAGAACCCTACCCTCGTAGCAACCCTATTGGGCCGAATCTTTGGGTAGGCTTCGCAGGATCAACAATCATAGCTACACGAAGTATGGTAGAATTCTCCGGGTCATTTGGGAAGTCCCTCCGAGAACGACTCCCATACAATTCTTGCAAGAGCTAGAGAAGTGTCTACGGGTAAAGCACCAGCGCTACCTCAGTACTGATGGAAGAAAAGCATATCTACACTGGGCCATTCGGACGTAGAGCATGTAGTCCTTTCGGAAGTGTTCGAATCTTTGCTAAATCTAAAATTTAAATATATTTATTAATAAGTTGGTATAAATTATATTATAAAAATTATAGATAGTATTGTTAATTTAATTATTTTTTATTTTAAAAATTATTCGATTTTTTTTTTTTGCTTGGAAAATAATGGAAATGTATGCCGACTAAACCATGGGACCGGGCCGTACATGTATCTGGGTTCCTTTCAGCAGAGAGCACCATTTTTAAACCTTTATTCCAGCAGTCGTGAGTCTTGCGATGAACAGAGAAACCGCGTTCTTCCCTTTATCCCCGCGGCCGAGCACCTTCACCGCAGTGATGCTTCGGCGTTATCGAGGGTACAAATAGCACCCACCCAAAAATGGCTTTTCGTGGGACGATTGGGAATATCTGACCCTCCCACTCAGTTTTTTTTTTGGTACATCCCACTCAGTTTTTTCGATGACCAAAGTTGCTTTCATCTTCTAGAAACCTCAACCTCCTAATTTTTCTAAAATAAAAAATAAAGTATTGCTGAGAGAGAAGAAGCAGGAGTGTAGGCTTTATCATTGGATACTACAATGCCAAAGGCAGCTGAAGGTTGGCGGATTTTCGAAACTTTTATCATTAGAGCTAAGCTTAAAGATGCATAAAAGGGCATCTTGTATACGAGGCATGTTTTGGATGCAGTCTGCATTCGTCTTGAAGAAAACTCGGCTACGGTGATTGAGTAGATTTGAAGTTAGCATAGCGATGTGGGCGGACGGTTACTGCTCCACGACACACGGAGACTAGTGAAAGGGTGTGGCTTGTTTCGGGCCATCCATGTCTAGCGAAAGACGAACAATGCAACCGACTGAATGACCTCCTTTATGGCTCGTCACATAGGAGGGTTTCTCTGAAGGAACTAATTTTTTTTTTTGTTCCTTCTTAGGTTTCTTTTTTTTAATTATTTTATTGACTGTATTTATGCACGTTGCTGTAAAAAAATAATAATAATAATAATATAAAAATATTACTGAAATAACAGCTATCGTAACCCATGTCCTAGATATACGCGGTAACCCGCTATGCATGGGTAGGACTCGGCCCCATGAACGTACACGACGACGACATGACAAATAACAAATATAATTCAATCTAACAACAGTTCAATAAAAAAAACAGAGGGAACAAAACTTCCATACTAAATAGATTTCGAAAACTTGAATTGACCGCACACATCAATTCCAAAAATCTAAATTAATAATATGATAACTAAACTTTAAAATAATTTATAAATCAGCCCACAAAACAAGTCCAATACTTCAGAGTTTCAACAAGTTCTACAAAATACAATAACAAAAAGGTTTCTAAAACAGAACTATGGCAGTGAAAGTGTGGCCGAACAAAGTCTACAAGCCTTGCTCTAAAGTCCCACCCCAAGCACCATCCATATAGAGAAAAGAAAGTAAGCTGAAAGCCAGAGCAAAAATCATAGCTAGAGGGAACAATAATAAAAAGCTTTCAGACAAAGTATCTTGTTTTAACCCTTATTACTCCTGCAAAGAGTAGATCCAATGTACCATATTTAACCATTGTATAGTAGGTCTAGTGTATTGAATTTAACTCTTCAAAGTAGGCTCAAAATGATCAAGTTTTGAAACAATCAAAATGATAATGTATAACCCTTATTAATCCACAATATAAATTAAAGCAAATTATTTTGCAACTACAGTTTCATCTTACTTTTTAAAATATAATGATGGTTCGAAATTGTTTGTCAAATCCTCAATCATACAGAATACCAAAGAGTTTTGAATATTTGAAGAGAGCGTATGGTTTCAAGAAATATTTTAAATAGTTTGGAAAATACAAGGTTCTAAGTTCCTTGCAAAGTTTTTGAATAGATTTAATAATATTCTCTTTAAATATGACAAAATTCCATAATTAGAGATGCAAATAATTTTCAAAGATACCTTAGAGTTCTAATATCACAATCTTCACTTGCTTGATTCGATTTACATGTATACAAGAAATATTTGGCAATAAAAACTGTTGGAGTTTCAGGTTTGAATGATCCCAATACCTAAAAAAGATAGTACATAATGAGTACAATGCATTCCAACAAAAAAATATTGTTACGGATGTGTTCTAATGGTGGTATACATTTCATGCTAATATACCAACTTCACATTGACTTGACATGATACAGACTAGTATGGTCCAAAAATTCTTAATATTAATTAAAAATTCATGCACTTCATTTAAAAAAAAAATCTTAATTTGAAAATATAATTTTTAAATTATCTACAAATCAATTGACATAAATATATTTTAATAAAAATTAATACAAGTAATTCCAAAAAGGTGTTTCGCATAACATTGGTTCTCACTTTCGTGAAACACTATAAATTATCTAAGGTAGATATATTCCATGGGAAAAGAAGGTAGGATGCTTAAAGCATAAGATGTCACATGAATAAAATAGTTATTCCATTCAAGTATTTATAAAATAGTTATCACAAACCTGCTTTAAAAAATATAAAGTTACAGCTCTAGGTACAGGGTTGCTTGACAAAGACCTTTTACCCACGTACCAACCGCTATACTGGTCCCACTTGTTAATATTCGAACTATCTGGTTCAAATCAAATTCAAATAAAAATTCTGGTACTCAATCAAATCTGCATATAGATGCTTACCCATAAATTTGGCCGAATCCAAATCCATATTTTGATTTAAAATTTTTCCAATCCATAATTGAATATTTGTTAAATAATTATCTCTAAATAATCCTAGAATGGAGCCTATGACTTGTTACTTAGGATAACAAACGCTCAGCCTCCAAGCACCAACATTTAATTCTATTTTACAATAATGATTTTGTTGGGGGACAGATGGGGGATCTGGGACTTTAGTCCCATGTTGGAAGAGTAGCGAAAAGGATTGTGCCTTATAAAGAGGGGCCATCCCTTTCCTTCCAGGCCTTTTTAAGAAGGACAAAGCTATGAGGAGAATATTGTCCATTAAGAGCTGCACACAACACGCATCGCGCGATACGTACACACTTCTTCAAAGTGGACAATATCTCTGGTCGGAACGCAGTGACTTTTCTGCTCTAACAGATGGCGCTAGAGGAAGGGCCCCGCCGAAAGGATGGGGGACCGGGACTTTAGTCCCACATTGGAAGAGTAGCAGAAAGGATTGTGCCTTATAAGGAGGGGCCACCCCTTTCCTTCCAGAGGATCCTTTTAAGAAGGACAAAGCCGTGAGGAGAATATTGCCTATTAAGAGCTGTACACGACACTCGTCGCGCATACGTATGTACTTCTCCAAAGCGGACAATGCCTCTGGTCAGGACGCAATCACTTTTCCGCTCTAACAGATTTATATACTTATTTAATTCTATTTTTACAGTCAATAAATAGAGTTATGTGGTGTTTGTTATGTATTTGCTATGTGGTTTTTTTTAATGTATTTGCTATGTGGCTAGGTATACTTGTACCTTCAAATTTCAAATTGGCAAACTGTGATGGTAACTCAAAGGTTGAAGCCTTGACACCCCTTTGACTCTTTTTGGGGGAACAAATTGGGTAAACTCGGGGATGACTTAAGACAGGACCTATATGGCATCTTACAAGACATAGTTCTGATGCAATGCTAGCAGATCTATTAACCAAAGTACTTAGATCCAATATATTTGTTAAACATGTTGAAAATGTGGGTCTATTAGAATCATTTGATGTACTTGGTTAGTGGGAGCATTATTTTGTTAAATATTATTTAGATGTCATAAAGTATCCTTTCCATTATTTTTATGTTGAAATATCACATTTATATTTGTGCACATATGGTTGTTTATAATTGTTGTTTAAATAAAAGAATTAAGTATAAAAGTGTTGCTGGCATCTTATTAGACATAGTTCTGATGCAATGCTAGCAGATCTATTAACCAAAGTACTTAAATCCAATGTATTTGTTGAACAAGTTGAAAATATGGGTCTATTGGAATCATTTGATGTACTTGGTTAGTGGGAGCATTATTTTGTTAAATATTATTTGGATGTCATAAAGTATCTTTTTCATTATTTTTAAGTTGGAATATCACATTTATATTTGTGCACATATGATTGTTTATAAATGTTGTTTAGATGAAAGACTTAAGCATAAAGGTGTTACTTAAGCATAAAGGTATTGTTTATGTTACAACTGATATCATAGTTCGTCTTGATACATAAAGGTGAAATTGTGATATAAACTTAAAATTGTTGTAATTGTAGTATCTTTCACTTGAAAACATAAAGGAGTTTCATTTGAGACCAAAAAGTGGATTGATAATGAACTTTATATGTTTGATCATGTAAGGATACAAAATTCATGCTACACGTACTACATCACTGAGATCCATGTCGATAAGACTACTAGCATTTGTAACCATAGGAGAGTCTTGTATCGGCAAATGATATAAAGACTGCTATGATTCAATGTTAGTGGTTTTGTCAAACTAGATTTTTGACTTAAGATGTTGTTTATTCAGGACAATTGTATATGTGGCCACATAAGGTGAACTTAGCCCAAAAGTCATTTTCGAATTACATATATATATATATATATATATATATATATATATATATATATATATATATATATACACGATAAATATATTTTCTTTAAAAAATTAAAGTCTTAATCAATGTCGCCCAAGTGAGAGAATGTTGGAAGTTTTCATAAAGGTAGGCTTCCATTGATTATGGATTAATTTTAATTTAATTTGTTATATAATACCGGCTAAGTTGTCGTCTAAATGAATATTAAGAAGCCCATATTATTTTGTGATCATATGGTTATTTTGGGCTGTGCTATCTTAGTCATGTGGTGTAGCGAGTATTGGTGTAGGCCTGATTTGGTTAATGGGCTTTGTAATGGGTGGACCTATTAGCATTACTAATTAGGCTAGATCCCCGCTCTACTTCTATATATATCTGCCTGTAGAGAAATCCTAGGGCATTAAGATCTCTATGTTCTTAGAGGGCACCTATCCTATTGAGGAGACAAGCATAAAGAAAGAGATGGAGAGAAAGATCTATCCTATCTTTATGCTTTCTTCTCCCACAGATATTGCTGCAACAATCATCAATGGTTGCTCAAGACTTTTCAAGGTATGCTTCGATCTATTCTGATTTGATTTATGTTTTATTTTTGTGTTCTAATTTTCTGCATGGTGTCCATAAATTTTCAACAATTTATACATAGATGAGTTAAAGATATTCTTATCATAAGCTTTAATAGATGAAAATTAAATCAGTGTGTTCCTCTAATATAGTATAGATATTCAAACATCCACTATCTATTTCATAGATTTTTATTTATAATATTTTTGATCATATGAATATTTACTTTTAAACCTATAGTTTGTAAATTTGTACCTCAAGAATGATCAATTTATTGGATTAAATTAAAACTTAAATAAAAATTCATGTTTAAGTTGATTTTTTTAGTTTTATTAAAAATTTTAATAGATTTGCATTCAATTATCAATTATTATACTTTTAGATAGAAAAGATTAGCCAAATGCTTGATCATAGCTGTAAACTTGACTTGGCTTAGTTCTAACTTGAATCCTAACATACTAGGTTAGATCCATCTCGTACCTGAGCTCGACTTAACCGGAATGATCTGTTGGGTCTAAAATCTTTTCTATAGACCTAACCCGGCTCAATCTAATCAACTAATGAATTGGGTCTGACTCCAAAATCAAAACCTAATGTGAAATCGGATCAGGTCATTATCAAGCATACCCCAGTCCGATCTAAGTTGTTTGCAGCCCTAATATTTAATCAATTTCTTTTTCTATATTTCAAATCTTTCAAAAATCTTACATGGCAGCTTCAGTACAATTCCTAAGAAACAGTTAATTCCGGCTGGTCATATATTTTAATTATCTCATTGTAATATAGCTTAGATTTTGGATATACTAGATATGTACTTATCAATGGTAATTCTCATGTCATAATCATGGATCCAGATCACAAGAATTTCAAATTCTAGCCTTTATTGATCAATATCTTTGATCAAATAATACATGTCCCAATCAACCAGAAATTTACCCACTATCCACAATCAAGATCTATCCTTCATAATATACTCTAAATATAAAAAATAAGCATGGGATCACTGTTCTCCATTGTCTTTTATTGAGTCAAACAGTTGGTGCGCAGAGTTAAAGCTGACGTCCGAGTAGGAGATCTCTTCCTACAGCCTAAATTCGTGTGTAACTTATTGTGTTCGCTGGATTCGAAACACGTTTTTCTGGGACCTACACGGAACTGCAATATTTGTCAGGTTGTGATTGGCTCTGCATGGTCTATTGGTTGACGCGGGATGCACCTTGGCATTGTTTTCTCTGTTGAAGGCAAGCTTTAGGCCTGGAAGCACTTGGAATGGAGTCTTTTTTGCTTTTCTTTTTTCCTTTCAAGAATCATTGATTAAGTTAGGTCTATTGCCTCAAATAGACTTTTTGAGACTAAAGAGTCCAAGAAGAGAGGCTTCTTCAAAGAAAGCAGAAAGCCTGGAAGTCAATTTGTCTCAAAGTTGAGGTAGGTATTGTGTTCTATAACTGGGTTTGTCAACTACAAGAACAATTTTGATTTCTCTCATGCCTTGACAGAGCTTGTTGAGTACTATATACAAATTGAAAAGACTAGTAGGTAAAGTATGTGAGGGAATTCCCCAAGTTGAACCACTCAAATTTGACTTCAATTGTGTGCGAAATTAGAGTGTGACACAAAAGATGAAAGGTTGAAAGTAGGACCTTGATTTAAACTTGGATGAGGCTTTGAGCGTTCCAAGAAAACCATGCAAGTTGAGTGCTTTCTTGAGTGAACCATGCAACTCTTTAATTGTCACAAAGAGGTTAGCCTCACTAGCAAGTGAGGATTATGAGCTATCATCGACCTAGATACATCGATAGCGGATGATTTATTGCGAAGCAATATTTCAATATGTGCCCATATGCATCTCAATTTGCACGCATCGCAAACTTGTTGATGTCTCAATTTAACAAAGGGAGAATCCTAGCCTACAAATTCTCATATTCTTACTTGTTGGAAGGGCTAAATCTCTCTGTTCATTTTATGGGTGACGAACCCTTTACCTCAATATGAAAAAAGAGTTGGATGAATTTTCCAATTCAATGATGTAGTGCTTAATTTCTTATAAATCAACAAAATTTACTGATTGCTGCCTATTCAACCATGAAACAAAATGTTGTAATAATGAAATGGGCATGTTGTATGCAATGTTATCATGTCGTTCGCCATCTTAAACTCTCCTAAACCACATATCGATATATAATTTATTAGGATGTTATGGTGCAGTGCATGACCTACAGGTGTCCTTTTGGAAAACATGCTTATCTACAAAAGTGATAAAGTTTTCGTTATGGTTTTAGGCGACAATGGTATTAATAATTGCAATGTTTATTATGATGCTTGTGTGCATGTTCCTTGGTGTGGTAACAATAATACTTTATAAGCAAATAGCATTTTTTAATAGAAATCATATGCGCATGCATAAAATACAGTGATATAAATCCATATAAAATATCCATAATTATGTTCGATCACTGTTATCAGCCATCCAAATTGTAGCTTCTCAAAGCATGAGAGCTCATGTGATTATTAAAACATGCTATATTAATGATTCCGGACTTTAACTTGGATCAAACCATATTGAATTGATATGATTTTGCTACTATAAATGATTCTACTAGAAAAAATTATTACCTATATACACTGTATACACCAATATACATGCAATCAATAACGGCAGTTGGTTTCTGTGATGATGCATCAAGATGTATGCTTGATGAATATTTTTTTTTTTTTTGGTAGGACGGATAATTTATTACATCCAATAAAATCAGAAAACAGAATATCTCAAAGTGTCCGGAGCAACTCCCTATTCCCGGCCCACAGGGTACCTCCTGCATTGCTGGCCACATAGGCGGCCATTCAATTCGCAGCTCTATTGGCTTCATGAAATATATGCTGGGACTGAAATGCTTCACTATTTTTTATCATTGTTCATATATCTCGGAGCAACGGACGAATGGCCGGCATGGCCAGCTGGTGTACGGTTGCAGGCAATGGTTTCTCTTCCACTGGATCTAATAGACAATAAGGCTGGTAAGCAGTGGGCATTCATCCCCTTAGCCAAATGTGGAATTATGATTGCTTCTCTCGCAAAGTCACACTCTTCTGACACTAGTTGATGACTTCTACCCATCTTCCCATGCAGCCAGCCATGAAGTCAAGATTGCTTTGGTTGTCAACAGTCTTCAACTCTCCCTAGATTTTAGAGTTGGAGTCGGTGGCCGGCAGTTCTCTCTCTGAGGGCCCAGCCACGAAGGAACATGTCTCCACTCCCCCCGGATCACGGTTTGGGAAAACAAAGAATAAAAAGAGAAACCTATAAAACAACCACATTAATTGTATTTGGAGTCATCTGTGGGCTTTTCGAGTCTCAGCACTAGTGGCTAATTAACTTTTTTAAAAAAAACATTAGGGGGAAACTTTGATGTCTCCCACTATTTTATAAAGCTTGTTTCCAAAAGTTTTTTTGATGGACATTGAAGTGGAAACCCAGATAATCGGACCTCCACCTATCTCAACTTTCCATGCCTTTGCATGTAATTTTAACATTAGTAAATACTCTTTTCTTTTTATAGATCTTTTAGAGAAATGTTATATATGGAGCACCAATTTATTCCTCACTTTTTTCTTATTCTAATTTGGCATCCACTCGATGGGAGTTTTGTTTCTTCGATGATTTCCAGTGAAAATCAGAGATGTAAGAGAGGTTGGAGGCCAGAAACCTTAGCCCTCCACCTTTATTTAAAGATCCCCATGCCCCCCTTAAGTTCCACTATGAACCATCGTTGGAATCTCTTCTTTTTTTTTCCTCTTTTCTTTCGAAAAATTATCCCTATACTCTCCTCGATCTTGTAATCATCATGACCAATCGAATTTGGAGTGCGCTGGTCTATGGATTGGCTACGTGAAATCATCCCTATTCGGATATTTCCTTGCCTTTTTTTTCGTTTCTATTTTCAACCACTAGTACAACCACCCCTTTTGACACCGAACCCTCGGCTGAATTTCTTGGCCTCCCTATGACCCTCCAAGCGGAAATTGTGGCCGCTGGTGAGCGGCTAACACCTAAAATGAAGCCAAAAATGAGGAAAGCATATAATAGCATATAAATCTTCTTCCGATACAAAATATGGTGTATCATATAAATCTTGAAAAAAATTATAATAAGCCACGTTAGTTTAAAATTTAAAACTTTATTTAGATCGAAAGCATATAATAGCAAAATTAAACATATATTTTAGCAAACAAATCTTGGAAAAAGTTTCATGAAAAATGCATATTAGTAAAAGTCACCTCATGCCTAAAATCTTTTACATCCCATGTGCTTTGAACATGCATTATAACTAGTAAAGTGTCTATGAGCATCTCCACACTTCCTTATATTCTTGTTGACTAGAATTCAATTTTTCCTAGATTTTGGTGTATCTAGACCCAACCCATTTACTGAATTGATTGGGCCACTTCAATTATCCTCATGTAGTGGACAGAGGTAGCGAGGCCCAGAGTCTTCCACTAAGCTTGTTTATATCCTAACCCTCAAAATTGGGCCCCATAAACAATCCATGGGCCTGAACAATAAGCAGGGGTCAAGTTCAAATTATATCCAGCTTAAATCCATCTCTGGTCTCTTTCATTATCTTCTTCCTTCCAATTTTTTTTCTTTTTTCTTTCAAGGGAAGATCAACCTAAGCTAAATTATGGGTTTATATATTATATATATCGTCCCAAGATATACCTCCATTAAACGAAGGTGGTGTGTGGCCAATCGAGCTCCATTACACCTCTAATTTTTATGCAACTTTTTGCTCATCTTGGGCACAAATTGCATTGGCACCAACATTCATCAATCCTTATATATATAAATGAACGCACATATAATATATGCATGAGCATATATATGGATATATGTATATTGTATAATAACGAGGATGAGTGATATCATCAGCTTCTAATATCTTTGTTGGTACAAATTGATATATAGCGAAATATCGACTGGTACAATATCAACATAATGGTGGATATTCTTAAATAATCTTTTACTTCCTAAAATAAATTTCTTTTTTCAATAACTCTTAAAATTAGTGTTTAAATAGAGTCATGAATAACAATTTTACCTTGTTGGTCAAGATTTCAATATCTTTATTCAAATATATATGTTGGCTGAGATGTAAAAAATATCAGTCTTCTTCAAAATTTCCACACCTTCCATATTAACTAAGATATACTAAAATCATCATAAATCATCCAAGTCTTCAACCACCTGCTAAGATCCAATAAGAAAACTAAACTGACTGGAAGAGATCTGTGTATGACCTCTTCAATCAAATATTTATTGGTTTCGAAAGAAACATAAATAAAAGCAAGGAATGGCAGAACTTATATGCTGCTATCTCCTTCACACACACACAAAAAAAAAAATAACAATGACTGTCCAATGGTTGAGCTGCCTGAGAAGATGGATGGATAAGAGTGTAGCCTGGCTTCTTTTCTTTGGATTGGTTTGCAAGCGGACTGCGTACACGAACCGGCACTGGTTTGATGGAGATTTTTGCGCACAGATCAGCAGTTCTCCGTGAGGACAGCAACAGAATGGAGCGAAGACTGCAGGCTGGATTTGTACCATATCTCTAGCACTTCAGATCTCTTCTTTTTTTCTCCTTAGTACGGTGATTTTTGTCGGTGCCAATAGGTGCTAAAGCCTCAATGATAATGTGGATTTTTTTTTTTTTTACAGGTTGCAAGGCTTCAAGTTTGATCTATACCAAAACTGATGGTCCCATCTCATTTCTGTATATATTACGATCTCGAAATCTTTAACTTGATTGCGGAGCACTCGGTTAACTACTGATTTGAGGGCATTTCGCTGAAGGAGAAAAAAACTGCACTCCTGACCGAACCTGGCTTGGTTTCGTACTCTAATCATACGTACAGTGGTTGAAGGCATAAAAGAAAGAAGGCTGTTTAGTGAGGTCCACTCCGTACAATAGATTAGGTTAGATAAGCATGGATTTGCTATGTTTTCTAATCGAACATTATCAGCCATGTAATATGAATGGGAAAAAAATAATTATTAAATAAGTCCATATGTTATCTCCATTTACTATTCGTGGAAAAAGAAATTGACCGATGATCGGTTAGATAGCATTACATTATTGCAACAAACTCTTCCTCAAGGTCAATCTTGACGGATACATGCTACAGGCTTCATTATTAGAGGCCTGAACTCTGGATTGGTTATTGTTGCTTAAGGGTGACTTAGTAACGATGGTTGGTTGGATCCATGAGGCATCGGTTACTTCAAAATATACGAGCTAGGGTAGGTGGAGGCATCGGTTGCTAGGCCAACTATGTGTATAGAGAGGCTAATAAAGCTGTGGATTGGGCGGCCTCGTATGTGGCGGACCACTCTGGAGGTCCTATAGGTTGGTGAGGGGGAGTTGCTTAAATGCTTCACGACCTGTTATTTTTTGATTTTTTTTTGATATATTCATACTAGAAGTGTGTGAGTCATCCGGGGTAGCAAAGAAAAAAAAAATCCTTCCATCCTCCATGAAACAAGGCAGGTCTTAAAGCTCTATTTGGGGGAGCTGTTGGTAGTAGAGCTTTTAGAAGTAGAGCTTTTATAAAAAGTTGTTTACTATTTGATAACTACATTTTTAAAGTGTTATGGAACTTTAACATATGTTTAGTAAACAAATTGAAAAAGTACTTTTGGTATGACAAAATAACTATAAAGGACATTACATAATATTATACAATAGAGCCTAATAAAATATAATATGTATTACTACATAAATATATGATACAGTATAATATTAATGCAATGCAATATAATATTATTATAATATAGTAATATAATATTATATACTATAGTATAATAATACACTAATATATCAGTGTATTATAATATAATGTAATATAATATTATATTTATAGTATAATACAATAATAAACGTATAAATTATTATAAATTATTATCATTATATATTAATATTATCATTTTTTTAATTATCATATTTTATAAGGGGTATTTTGGTCCCAAAAAAAATTATAACTCAAAACAGTTTTTCGATGGAGCCTAAAAGTGCTTTTCTAGAGAAGCTCCCAAAAAGTCGTTTTATCTTTCTAGAAAAGCTAAAATAGCTTTCTGAAAATTTTACCAAACATCCCTATTTTATCTAAAAGTGCTTTTGGAGGCCAGAAAGTCCTTTTGGCCCTCCAAAAGCTCTCCCAAATGGGGCCTAAGCCATATTAAGCAACAAAGAGTGAGGGGCTAATATAAGCTGTAAGGAAGAAATTGGATTGGGTGTTATCCATATCCATATTTATTTTGTATGACAAATATGAATACGGTTATAGATATTAATTAAATACAAAAATTTATATCCATATTTATTTAAATGGATATGGGTATAAATTGGATATTAGAATTATGGATATAAATATGAATATAAGTCGAATAATTAAACTTTATGACTACAAAATCAAAGATATTAATAAGTAAAAGGTAAAGCAAGTTAATAGCATGTTAGTGTTGTCATTTATTTTTCTTAAAAAATCATAAGTGCTAGATAAAATTAAATAGGGTTACAAATAGAATCAGATATTCAGATACGGATCAAAGAGTTATCTATTCGTATCCGTATCCATATCCATTTTTGTTTAACAAATACGAATATTAATCGAATACTTGAATTTCTATTCATATTCAGATAGATTCGGATATGAAAACGGATCTAGACGAATATTATCCTATTTGTATTTTTATCCCTAGTTCTTGCACCGTATATTATACATCGATATGCATAAAATGCATGTTATTTCCCATTGCATACATCACGAATACCTAATGCATCACAATTCATGTTCAGACATTTGATCATCAATGGTTCCATAAGCCCTAGATTTAAGCCAACTACCTACCACAATACGGTCCCATATTTTCCCTTAAGCTGAACTCCAACATACTGGAAGGCAATACTCAAAAGGCAACAAGAGGCAGAACTCATGGCCCACGCCTGCGGCAGACGTAGGACCCACATTCATGTCAAGAGTTGAGACTTCTCTTATGGTATGCTCCTGTTTGAGTCCATGCACCATCATGACTCTTCCCATAAATAAAATGAAAGCAAGCGCCGGAGCCTCTGATGAGGCATGCCCCATAAAAAAAACGTCGCCTCTCCAAAAGCAAACACCACCATCAATAGAATCCACCTAATCCCGGGCTGTTGTTTCTCTCTTTTAACACCTATTTATACCTCCTCTCTGCCTCAACAACTGCATGGATACATATTAATACAAAACCACGCTAGTTTTTTATGTTCTCCTTGGATTGATACAAGCACACACATACAAGGTGCAAGTAGAGAAGAACAGAGTGGAAGAAGAGATGTTGACGAGGGAAGAGGAGGATTGGGAAGCCGAGAGAGCGGCGGAGATTGACTATGTGTTCAAGATAGTGGTGGTGGGGGACTCGGCTGTGGGGAAGACACAGCTACTAGGGAGGTTCACAAAGGATGAGTTCTTCTTCGACTCCAAGTCCACCATTGGTGTCGAGTTCCAAACTCGCACCATAACGCTCAACCGCAAGCGCGTCAAGGCCCAAATTTGGGATACTGCTGGCCAAGAGAGGTACAAAGCTCCATCTTTTTTGTTGTTGTTGTTGTTGTTGTTGTTAGAATATCATCTATCTTATAAAATTTTTGAGTAAATACACCTAATCACATCGGTCATCAGAATATCCCGAAGATGTTTCACCAAAAGCAAAAGCCCCATCCGTTGTCATAATGGTTCTTAATCTGAAAAATATATTGAAACAAAGATAACATTCTTAGTAATTTAGATTGGCGATATTCTTCCTGGTTATGATCTAAATCTCATGTATATCTAATGTCTGAACTTTTTTTTGATGTATTAGTTAGAATTGTAGTATCTTTAGAGAAGTTTTTAACTTGAGTGTTGGAGTAATTATTGAAGTTAAGATAGATTAGAAGATTTTTTTTCTTTGGCTGATGATAACTACGTTGTTGGTATTAATAATGTGAATGATGGACAGCTTTACATGACTTTCTTTTGGGTGATGTCATTCCACTCGCTTCAGGATAGGGAAAGCAAACTGCCACTCCCTGTTCCTTTAGCAAAAAAAAAAAAAGCTTCAGCACGAAACGCAGTAATATTGGATACTTTATGGTACATCGCTGTCCATCAATATTGGATCCTTTTTCTTGGCTTCGAGCCATAGCATTGTGGTGTGAGATAAGAACGACCGCACGGAAACTGATATCAAACTAGAGGACAGCATGTCCTTTTGTGCTGTGTCTTCTTACTAATTGGGACTTGCGTTGAGAACAATGGGAGACTCGAAAAAGAAAAGGTTTTAAACTTTATTAGACAAGGATCCTTTTTTTTTTCGCGGAACAGGATATCCACTATCCGGCATTATGTGGATAGTATATCCGATAGATATCCTCAATTTATTTTTATGCCTTTCTTTTTTTTTCTTTTTCTTTTTTTTTCTTTCTTCCTTGATTTTTTTTTTCTTTTTTTTCTTTGTTTTTTTTTTCTATTTTTTTTTATATGGATGGATTTTGGAGATCCATTCTGGGATGTTCCCATCTCACTGATATTTAAAATTGTGAAAGAAAGTAACCCAAAACTTAGAAATATATATAGACGGCTAAATGGTGCACTTACCAAATGTTGTCATCATAATCTTTAATGTGTTTGGTGGAAAGTAAACACAATATCAATAAATATTGCTTTTATCACCGTCTTCTTCTCTAATGGCCGGGTGGAAAGCTTTTACAAAGAAAATATGGGTTTGTTAAAGCCAATAAATTCTTTGTTGGGTTCATAGGACCATGACATGGATCCTTTTCAGTGATAGGGGGATGAGCCGGCCAGCTAATTAGCTAACTGTTATTCTCTAAATTGATGTGTGAAAATTCTGATGGTAGATAAAATGGACCACAAGCCAAATCAATGAGGCAAGTGCTTTTCCTAACATAAATTAAGAACCAGCCAATTGCTTGAGTTGGTAAAATTTCTTCTGTTGATACAAAAAGCTAAAATCCTACTCTCACTTTAGGGTTTCTATTTATCCTAATTTTCAATATAAATATAAAGACTGCCTAAGAAGGGCCTTATGCAAGCCCATTGTTTCCCTTCTCTTCTTTTCCTTGTGCCACCATTGCTATCTGAGATATGTATAGCAGACTGCCAGTGATGACATGAAGAGAAAGAAAGCAGACAGATAACAATGCTCACTTATGGCTTGATCAGAAAACAGAGTTTTTTTCATCTCATAATTTTAGTAGTATTGAACATGTTAGTTAAAAAGCTAAATTACTTTTTATGTTTTTCTGCTAAGAGTATAGAATGCTAAATTATCTCTAAGACAACTCTGTCAAACTTATCAGAGGGATATATCAAGGCAAATCTTAGTCTGCATACTTGGTATGAGAATGTCTTACATTTTCACTGTCACTACCTGTGAAATCCATAGCTTTTTTTTTTCTGAGAAGTTTTGAAAACAATACTTGAAGTCGCTATTGCCACACTCAAGCTAAATGAAATCTGTAATATGAACCCAATTTAGTTGGAGGATGGGTATTTTCCATGTTTCTGAACAAGTCTTAATGATTTTTATATGTTCTTTTCTTCTATTGCAATGTTAAAAGAGATTAGTATATTAAATGAGACAAATATAAACCACGCAAAATATATAAAATTAAGTAAAATGTATGCCAAGGTTGGTCCAAGCTAGGTCTGACTTCAATTTGGGCCTGAAATTTATGTCTGTTGCAGTGTTCTTTTGCATAATCTAGGCCAGCCAGGGTCTGTCATCTATCCTCAATGTCATGGAGGGAAGCATTATTTCTATGGTGATTACCATGGAGAATAGTAAAATGTTTCTGATTTAGCTAATTATTGCAGGTCGCTGATTACCCTTGCCACTTCGGTGGATAGAGAACTGAGGGTCTAAGTGTCACTAACTATAGCCACCTTGTTGCAAGTCAGGTTCTATTCACATGAAGGGCTCCTAAATGTTATTTAGCATTGTAGATTTCAGTGATTTCCATAGACTCTAGTAAAGTATTGCAAGATCTCACCGAGCATTTCCGGTCCGTAATTACCCTTGCATTTTGGTGGCTAGAGACTTCATTATAGCTTGATCGAGGAATCAAGAATTAGTCTGCCTGCAGTCATTGGGGTCGCAAGTCAGATTTTGTATACTTTATCCGATCTAGTAAAGCCTATTGATACCAAACCAGTAAGGTGGTTTTGTCCATTTATTCATTTATTTTTGGATAAGTGGTAAGTTGATTGCATAGACTTATGAAGCATGGTTTAGACAATATGATTGATATATTGTAACAATTCTTGATACCTAACTAAATGATTCTCTCTACCAAGAGAATCTTTTCTGGACAGTGTGTTGTATGGTTGCCAACTAAAAGCCTGCTAATCCACTTGGTTATCGATCTTGCCATGCAAATTTAAGCAGGTCTTAAAAATTAGATAACTTGACCTCGAACGTAAAAGCTACCCTTGCTAGCTAGAAAGACCAATTTGCCTTTTATCAAGAAATCCTTTAAGTACTCGCTTGAGTTCAGGTTCCTACCCTAACCTGCAATTCTAGTTCCTTCAAGTAATGGTTTACTTTTCCTTCAGCTTACCAGTTGGCAGAGTTAGAAACCTGACACTAAGCACATTGCTCCTATTGTTTGAAATCTCCATGTCTTGTTCACAAGAACTAAGAATATGTTGGATGAATAACAGATCATATTGTATCTATGTGATCATCACCTTCTCTCTCCTCAATGCAGGTATAGAGCAGTCACTAGTGCTTACTACAGAGGAGCTCTTGGTGCCATGTTAGTTTATGACATCACCAACAGGCAGACATTTGATCATGTTGCAAGGTGGGTTGAGGAACTACGAGCCCATGCTGACAAATCCACAGTTGTCATGCTCATAGGAAACAAAGCTGACCTCGCTGCTCGAAGGGCTGTCTCTACTGAAGATGCTGTGGAATTTGCTGAGGAACAAGGGCTTTTCTTTTCAGAGGCATCCGCACTTAGTGGGGAAAATGTGGAGAGTGCTTTCCTAAGGATTTTAGAAGAAATCTATGGAGTGGTCTCAAGAAAGGCCTTGGAGTTGGATGAAGCAAGAAGGAATGGAGGGAATGATGTCTTGATGCTGAAAGGAAACAAAGTGTCAGTTCTTACTGAGGCTTCCATGATGGAAACTAGTGCTATAAAAAAAGGAACACAGTGTGCCTGTTTGTAACATTGATGTATGGTTGTTCGAGTACGTCTACTTAGTTTCAAAGGTCAGTGTTTGAAAGAGAAGATGCATGCATTCATGGAGATTTGTTAAAAAGAAAAGAAAATTGCTGCTTGTTCTTTATTGAATTACTGATAAGAGGGAATTTTATTTCAACATACCTTGCATGTTTGTGCTTCTTGTCCCCTGAAATTGTATTTATATGAACAATATCATGAAGATTAGTTTGCTGCAATGATATGTTTGATAAGCATGACTAATAATTACCATAATGAATTTGCTGCTAGATTATAATTTCCATGCAGCTCTAATGTGTGTTGATGTTCCTCCCCCCACCCACCCACTTTTCATACAGCTGATTGTTCTACTTTGCTGACATATATTAATTATGTTGCGGTCTCGATACGCATCAATTATGTTAACAACATTATTATGTCCTCCTGGCAAGTGGAGACCTAGTGATGGAGGAAAGCATGCATCAATTGATGCTGAAGTTCTTCCATGCTCCACAGGTTATAATGAAGCTAATACGAAATACATGGAGGGCCAACTTAGGTGTTTAGCCCCTTGTTTATGGGGAAAGAGCTGTAGATCACCTGCAGTTGATCACCACTTGGTTTACCACCGGATATGGAATTCAGTGATCAGCTGAGAGCAGGCAGCACCCTATCGACACCACCAACCCCATCATGTTTGGCACCAATCACCGCCGACTACTATATCTCAGGTGAACTAAGTGGTGATCATTGGCAGGTGATTGATAGCAATACTCTTGTTTATGTGATATCTTGTATAGATGGTGGGAAGAGTTGAAAAGCAAAAGCAAGGTGGACTAAGTGGTGAGACAGAATTCCTCCACTTATGTGTGTAGCAAATGTGAAAAATATCAGAAACATTGGTAATTGAGTTACTAAACATGAGAGATACAAAGGTTTAGCATGATGATCGCATCCTCGAATCTAGAATCTCTACTGCTGATAGAGGCATAGCTATCTGATTCTTTGATTTGCATGGTTCAAGTGTTGGTTCCTAAGTTGCAATTAGACTCGATGAAGTGATGGCTTTGCCCAATTTCCTCTCAAAAATTGTAGTTGTTTCTTCTTGCTGAGTTGGTTTGCTCACAGTAGGATGAGACTCTATTTTTGTTAATTCTCAATTAATATAAAAAATTGTCTCGACTGGTGAGTTTGTTTGTTGATAATATGGTTTGGCCTTATCAAGATACATCAGATAAAATGAGGAAAAATTTTAAAAAATGAAGTGCCTTAGAGAATGATAAACAAAGATTTAGCACATACAAGATTTAATGGATGCTTTATCAAGTTCCAAAATTGCTTATCTTTTCATATTAGACTGAACTGTAACTTGTTTGATTTGGTAAATTAAGAATACACAACTAATAGAGTATTCTAGTTGAAAGTTACAGCTGCTCTAGCTCAGCTTAATTATAAAAAGAGCCAGGTTTGAGTAAGACCTAGCTTGCTCATGTTCGGCTCGTTTAACACCCCTAGCTGCAACTATCAAAATCTCAAGTTTAGGATTCTCCAATTCCATGGTATTTAGAGCTGGACCATCCTTAAATTTAATCCTAAATTACAAAAAGTCAAATATCTAAATATTAATTTATATTTATTAATTATTAGTTTTTGACTCATTTTTCTTTCCAAGACACTTGTGCGTAGTGAATAATACAATGAAGGATAGCTTTTGTAAGGTCCTGTTTGCCATTGCTGTATAAAGCATTTGGTAGTAGAGCTTTCGCTAATAAATTTTTAATGAAAAGCTATGTATTGTTTAGGAACTACATCTTTGAAGTATTAAGAAATTTTAACATCTATTTTGTAACCAAACTAAAAATATACTTTTTTAAATAAAAGAAACTAAAAAATACTTTTAATATCAGAAAATGACAATAAAGAATATTGTATAATACTTTCAATTGTGTAACTATTTGTACTATCAAAAACTATTCTTATAAAGTATTCTTAATCTATAAATTATTTTATTCGATACTTTTACTCTACATAATAAATAAATAATATATTATAATATTAATATAATATAATATGATATTATATAATTATTATAATATAATAATAATAATGATAATAATATAATTTAATATTATTATATTATATTATCTTATACTATCAGAACCTATTATTATAAATTATTGCTAATTAATAAATTATTTTTCTATATTTTAATCTAAATAACATAATAAATAGTGTAATTATTTTTAGGATGATTGCTAAGCAACAAAGAATATCCAAACTGCAATCTAGTCATTCTTGTTTCTAATAGCAGCATAAATACTTGATTTTATTCGTCTAGATATAAAATAGCAATAAAATTCTTCATATATCCATAATAATAATAACAACATAAATGTTCACTAATATTTTGCAATATTCGTGTTACAAGCATGATATTTTGAATAAAAAAGTCAATGACTTTGTTGCCTGAAAAATGCTCCGAATGGTGTAAGCATTCCTTAACAGGTTTGAGTGTTGCACAGGTGTGCCATTGGCATCGATAGTGAGAAAAATGATAAAGTAAATGGTTAGTAGCATCGTTGGTACCTTAACCTTCAAGAACTTGCACTACTGTAATATCGTCTTCCAGAATGGGAGGTAGGATTAGTTGGGGCTATAATTCTAAACTACAGCTACGGATAAACTAGAGTGGAACTAGGTAACTAAAGTAAAGAAATTAAAGATAAATTAAAAACATAAAGATAATGATAAGCTGTTTGATTGGCTCAAGATCATTTTCTTGTGATTTAATTTGATATTATAAGTAGCTTCCATTAATTGCTGGGCTATGTGTCACTATATAACTTTCGACACCTGTCCTTTCTAGTTTGTGTTATATGGGTCACTATTGTTAATGGATGATAATTATTTTTCCGCCAATACTTTGATATTTTCATTGATGCTACCATTCCTCATGCATTCTAAGTAGTGGTAATATAGGTGTAACTATTCAATTTTGACACTTACTTTTATTGGTTTGCGCCACATAGACCCCTATTGTTATGCTTGAAAATCATCTTCCTTCCACTACTCCTATATTCTGGATAGCGCTATCATTCCTCTATGGGCTCGTTTGGTTCGCGGAAAGCATTTTTCTTCCTGGGAATATGATTCATGTAAAACAAATTCCCAGTAAGAGGATGCCTAGAACGGTACTTTTGGTATGTTTGATTGACCATAGGAAAGTGACAAATTTCCAAAGTGCTTATATTTGGTTGGCCATCCACTTTCCTGAGAAAGTTATGTATAATTCCTATTATGCCCTTAATAAAAATTAGGTCTTTAATGCCTCTTTAATGCTTCTTTAATGTTGAAGGGTCTTTTTGGAAAAAAGTAAAAATAGAGTAATTTCCGCCTCATGGGAAAGTAAATTTTCCATGTTTCTCATGGGAAAGACTTTCCCATGAAATGTGGAAATCATATTCCCATAGGAATACAACTTTTCCATCTCTCTCTTTTGAAAACTCCAACCAAACAAGAGGCATCTCATTACTTTTCCGTTGACCACACTTTTCCCCCTTCTTTTCCCGCGAACCAAACGAGCCCTATGTACCAAGTAGTGGTACCTACTATTAGTCACTTCTAAGCCTCCACTCCATAAAAGACCTCATCCTAGGTTAATAACTCGCACCCTCTTGGTCTGTACTACAATCAATTGGCCTGCATCCTTGCTATATTGACTTGAACCTTTGGTATATCAGTTTGCCCCTTTGGTGTATAAGCCTGAACCATTGTTGTATCAAACTATATCTTTTTTGGTGCATCGGCCTTTGAATCATAGTTGTCGATCTGGATATGGTGTAAACAATATCCTCCATATCCCATCAACTGATGGTCAGAAGGGTGATGTGATATATTTGACACCACATTCATCGACCTAATTTTGGACATAGAAGTCATTCAACTTAACCGGTTTGAAAGAAAAGCCAATAAAGATCTTGCAAACTCATCAAGCACTCTACTCAATATGGAGATTGATAAGTTCACCACTTAAAAAAGGTGAACTTGAGCAACAAGTATAGACAATGGAGTATCTGGTAGAGGCAAGATTGAAATTTGAGTAGTAGGTAGAAACTATGAAAGATCTGGTGGACTCGTCACCGTGCTTGCCCTCCAGCCAATTGTTATGGGTCGATACAGCTGATTTGGAGGTGAAGGTACCCAATATGGCTGACTCCCCTTAGCTCTTAGATTTGGAGGAACGTAGACCATTTGCTGGTCAACAGGTTGCTTCCTAGCATATAAATTTGGCACGTATGCTACTAATAACTAGAAGATAGTCGTACCCACCTGGTAGCTGCCCCCTATCCCTCAAAATGGAGATAAGTTGCACTGTAAGTAGATAGAGCTGCTATCCCCTCCTAAACCTTCGCCCTAAGGGGACAACTAGTTCTAATAACAAGGCTATATGTCGGAGTAGTTCCACCAATATTCCTACTAACAACCATTTGCAAACTAGGATGGTCATGACCCGTCTTACATTCAATTATCGACAATGATGTTGACCAAGCCATTAGTAAAGAGCTGTTTAGATTGACCTCCTATGTTAACTTGTAGGGACCTTTTTTATCACCTCAACCCATAACTCCCAAGGACTCTTTTAAGATGGTCTTCAACTTTGTTCATCTTGTAGGTCAAAAATCGAAAGTCAAACTTTTTGAGAATTCTGACATTTTTATATCGTAGCATTAATGAGCTAATTTACCCACCATAAGGGTAGGATCGACAGATTTCGCCATAGTATGCGCTATAGTATGCTGCGACGTATGATATTAGCCCTCGACGACAAAAAGAAGCCTTTTAACCTGCTGCCATTAGATCCAAAAATATCTTGTGTCATTCCATGAGCGACCTTAATTCAGTAGTCACTTGGCAAGTGACTACTTCTAATAGATCGTTCCAATTCTCATTTATACAGAACTTCAGTCACTTGATCATATCCTGCAAGGAACCGGCTAGCGGATGGATCATCTCCACATATGGAACATGGCTTTAAAAGCTAGACTCTCTAGGAGTAGAGCTAATTTGGTTGCCGAAGACCTCAACTTCCTTTGGAACTGAAAGAACCTTTCCAGATGGCCCGACTTAGGAGCTCTAAGACTTCTTGACATGATGTGATGTATTTCTTGGTAGTCCTGAAGAGTAAACATCATCCTCTTTCCTAGAAGCATGATGATAGCTACTTGAACAGTCCCATCGAACGTGCCAGAAAAGAATGTACCGATCGAACAATCCTCATGGATGGTGCAAGCATTCCCTAACGAGTTCGAGTGCGAGTGCACGAGAATGCCACTAGTATCGATAGCCAGAAAAAAGATAGGATGAATAGTTGGTAGCGCAAGTCCTGATGCTTTGACCTCTAAAGGCCTTCGCTACTGAAATACTGTCTTTCAGAAGAGGAGAAGTTAGGATGTAGTTGGGTTACAATTTTGCACTTCAGCTATGGATAAACTAGAGTTGAACTAGAGAACTAAAACAAAAAAATTAAAAATAACTTTAAGGATAGATTAAAGTAAAGATAAAAATAATGATGAGTTGTTTGATTGGCCAAAGATCTTTTCTTGAAATTATAATTTGATATTTATAAGTGACTCCTATTCATTGTGGGATAAGTGTCACTATATAATTTTTGACACTTATCTTTGCTGGTTTATACTATATGAGCCGCTATTGTTATATATGGTAGTTATCTTCCATTGTTAAGATCCAAATCTGGATCTTTCATACAAGCTTTCATTCATTCGAAAACTAGTTTCCAATGCATCTCAAGTAAAACTTTTGTTCCAAAAATTCTGTATTTTTGACCTCCTAAAAGTATTGCCAGATGGGCTTGAAATATATCTCAACCCTTCAAATCCTAGCAAATAGTTATCAAGAAAAATTACTACACTAATAAAATGGGTACCTTCCCTTGACTGAAAATGGAATGCAGTAAATGTTGTTAATTTTTAACATTTATTATTTTTTTTGTTAACAAACAGATGAAAATAAGTATAAGACCATAAAGCTCAGTCATCCAGAAGTTTATTTTGATGGAAAATTCTATTTTCTTCTCCAAAAAAGTTCTGGTTGTTGTAATGCAAACAGACGCACAAGGGCTCATGAACAAACATTTTCATTTTTATTATAAATAACCTCTTATTATATCCCATTTCCTCCGGCCTAAACTTTAAGAAACAAGAACCTAAAAAAGCTTGCAACTCACTTCACTCCTCTTTTTTTTTTTTTAATAGTAAAATGAACTCACTTCACTCGCTCCAGTACTCCTCGTCCTTCGTCTTCTCGTCCTCGTCGTCATCCTCCCCGATGTCCACCTCCGCGCTCCTCCACCGCCGCACGTCCTCCACCGCCGCCTGCCGGAAAATCCCCACATCCACTGCCCCCGTTACCATATGATATCCTCTCATCTTCATATTCTCCGCCCGATCGTGCGGCATCGCAAGCCCCCCCAAATACGGCCCCTTCTCGCCAGCGCCGCCGCCCTCCGCCGCCGACAGCTTGTTCCTCATCCCCAGCACCTTCCTCTCCGCCTCCTTCATCGCATCCCTCACCTTCCGGTTCCTAGGATCCCACAGATACCCCATGCTCGCGCTCAGATCCAGTGGCTCCATCTGCACCACGTCGACCCCCTCGACGCCGGCGATCGCCTCGATCTCCGCCAGCCCCGCCGCCGTCTCCACCTGGCACATCACCAGCAGCTCCTCGTCCACCCGCGCCAGGTAGCCGTCGTCGATGCCGTAGGCGGAGGCGCGCACCACTGTGTGGGCGGACCCGCGGACGCCGCGCGGCGGGAAACGGCAGAATGAGACGGCGAGCTCGGCGGCGCCGGGGGACTCGATCATGGGGAACATGAGGCCCTGGGGGCCGAGATCGAGGGCCTTCTTGGCCCAGGCGGCGGAGAGCTCCGGAAGGCGGAGGATGGCCGGGGTGCGGGCGGCGGCGAGGGCGCGGAGGCACGGGAGGGCCTCCGCGATGCCGCCGGAGCCGTGCTCCATGTCAACGACCACGTAGTCGTAGCCGGCGAGGCCGGCGAGCTCGGCGAGGGTCGGGGAGGAGCTCAGGAGGAAAAGGCCGTAGAGGGTCTCGCCGGCGGCGAGGCGGGACTTGAGGATCCGCGGTTCGGGGGAGAGGGGGGCGGGGTCGGGATCCAAGGAGGCGGCAGCTGCTCTGATTCGAGGAAACGAGGCTCTTTTCATGGAAGATTGGGAGGTCATGGAGATGCGGGCGACGGTTTGATTGGATTCGAGGAGGATGATAGATGGGTTTCGGGGATTTAGGGTTTTGGGGGAGAACAGAAGAGGGTTTCTTTGGCTGGCGGCGGCAATGGTGGTGGAGCAGGAGGCGGCGGCCGCCATGGGTTACCGCTCTAGGGGTAACAATGAGGAGTAGAGGGAGCGAGGGAGACCGGATCGCTGGATCTCAGCGCGAGAGGGACGGCGAGAGTGAAAATAAAAGACGGCGGTGTGGAGGCGTTGGCACTCTGATTTCGGCCCACTGGAATAGGCTTATTTTGTTGGGTCCTAGGCTGGACTTCAGCCCAGAATTTATTGGGTTGCTATAGTTGGGTAGAAATGGTAATCGTACTGGTTTGGGTTTTAAGTTGGATTCATAATAAATTAAAAATTTATCCACTTAAATACTATCTGTTTATTAGATGGTCAAAAATATATTTCGGATCTGACAATTTAAATAGGTTTAATAATTACGCATTACTATACCTATAATTGGGCCAACGAACATGATCATTGTTGTATCCTTCGCTCAAAACAAGGATTCACCTTCCTTCGCACCCATCCACCATTGGATCATCCATTGCTCATTTTTGAGATTTGCACGAGTGGATGAATAATAGAGTTTGGAGTGCTTTTAGACCTGCATAATAGGTAATCCAATAATAGATAGGTGCGAAGAAAGGCGAATCTGTCTTTTATACCAAGGATACAACTATGATCTAATGGAATGAATCTTTATTGTATCCTTGCTAGATCATCTACTATCTGCTTTGAGATATTTGCAGGCTGTGTTCGGAGCACTTTGAGACTTATGTAATAAATGTTCCAATGGTGGACAGGTGTGAAGTGAATCCATCCGAGAATGCAACCACAATCTAATGTAATGGACCTTAGCACTATCCTTCGCAGGGAATGATTTACTCTTCTTTGCACCCATCCACCATTGGATCATCTATTGCTCACTGTGAGATTTGTTCAGTGGATGAATGACGGGTTCAAAATGCTTTGAGACCTACGTAGTAAGTGATCCAACGGTAGTGGACAGGCACAAAGGATGGTTAATCCTTCTTTTGTGTGAAGGAGAACGTATCACCCGAAAGAAGGATTCAGCTTGTATGGCCATGTCACTTGTTGTGCCTGAAATTTGAAGGCAAATTCCATACCCTGTGAGAGAGTTATAATTGAAGGTTTGCAGCATCTGGCAATTACCTTCTAAACATACAATTCTGGCCTTATCCAGATGAATAAAATAACAATTTGATTCCGCTTATCAGGAGCAGTTGGAAGTAGGATGAGATATATAGTAACATGCTATTTCGGAGAGAAGATACGAGAGAGAGTGGTGGGGTCAGTGGAAGGCAAGAAATCCACACGAAAGCAGGGAAACTCTCAACCTCCACCACCAGTTTGGATACACCAGTTTGGATATTGCGGCAGCACCAATCCAAATGACTTGACTCCCATGCCTAAATTATTTCAATCATATATTTCCATTATAACAAGGCGATCACCTCCTCTGTTCTTGATTGTTTGGGAGAAACAAAAGAGGGATAAAAAATAAAAAAAAAAATGCTTGCTGCTACTACCGCTCCCACCATCAAGCTTCATCTCCCCTCTTCTTCGGGAATTATCTTCTCTTCGGACCTCAACTCCATTCCCTTCTCTCCCTCAGCAAACACAAGATTCAATTCCAGGCGCTCGGTCCGTTCCTTTCGAATCAGAAGTGCCGCCACCAAACCTGCTAAGTCACCTGGTTAGCCCCTCCGGTTTCTCTTTTTTTTTTTTTTTACCTTCACCTCTTGTTGTTTTTATTAATCTATATTGTAGTTATCGGCTATATACTTGTTTTATTAGCAATGGAATTCCTTCTGCACTTGCTGTGTGTGTGTATATATATATATATCTGTTTTCCTTATTTTCATACATTCAGATATGTGTTGATTTGTTTTCTTGCCTCAGCTGAAGAAGACTGGAAGATCAAGCGAGAGTATCTACTTCAGAAAAGGGTACTTCTTGTCCCAAGTTTAACTCCTTTCATTTTGTTAGTCTTCTTTTCAGATTGTTTGCATGTCATTTGATAAAGTTTAGTACTTTGTTTTCCTTTCTCAAATGTAGAAAATATGCTGAAGTCATGCTTGACACTGCATTAGAATGTCGTGATGGCATCTTATAATCATGCACTTTACCTACTAATTGTGGCGATCTTCTGTTCCTCATGCTGATTTAGCATTAATGAAGTCTGGTACCAAGTGACTAGCAGTGGATATAATCCAAATTCCCTACTTTCTACTACCTCCATGGTAATCTTGGTGTCTGAAGTCCATTTTGCTGCTAATACTAACAAAAAGAGGATAATGCATGGTATATGTATAAATGTCCTTTCTCTGAATCACTGGTTGAAGTGGGCATGAAACATTTTATCAAGAAAGAAATGGGCATGAAACAGGTCCCACAGGAATAATCCACCATACACCAAAAGTATTCTACCTTGAATGTGTTTGAAATTTCTTGGTCTAGTTTGGCTTTAAATGACGCTTCTCCTTTCACTCACTCTTTGGCTCCAAACAGTAAAACATTCTTCATTTTCTCTGTGCATGGAATGGCGTAATTTCCGTCAATATGGAATTATGGTTTGGTTGCAGGTACGCAGTGTTGACGTAAAGGAAGCTTTGCGACTTCAAAAGGAAAACAACTTTGTTATTCTAGATGTTCGCCCTGAAGCAGAATTCAAGGAGGTACTCTTTATTACCTATTGGAAGTAGCTAAGGGTTATTCTTCGCAAGAAATCTCTATGATATTTCTAGTAATATAATTTGCTCAAGAGATAATTACACACATTGACACATGCATACAAAAGCATAAACACCAACCTGAATCTTATAAGTTTGGATTGGCCATGTGGATCTCACTACGAAATTGGTTCTCGTCCACAGGTTCCTTTAATAAAAGTTCTTTTCCATTGCCTTCAACTAACTATTTTTAATCTCTTCCATTTTCACATTTCAACCTTTACCATGAAGCACCCCGTCCCTTTTCTAGTGGCACTTTCTACTCTATGCCTCAATCGTAGAACCATCAGAAATAGTTTCCCTTGCGTTATTCTATTTAATTGCTTTCTCTCTCCCTCTTTTTTGTGCAACACCTTTTTCTTTCAGAGGATATTTCTACAACACCTTTGACTTTATGATTTAAATATTATGTTTATAGATACCCTTCACATTCAATATTTTGATTTAAATGATGGAGTTGCTGCTGAACTGACTTGTAAACCTCTTAAACTTCTGAATGATATCTTTGACTATCACTGCATTCTCGCACTTCATTCCTCATGCTTTATACTGCACTGTTGGTTTATCTGTATTATCACCAAAGTTTGGCTTGTGTACTGATATCTTAGTTTTGCAAATAATGAAGTCTAGGTTTATGGCAAGGTATACCATACCGTACCGAACCAGATAGTGGGGCATACTGTATTGTATGGGTTCAGTATCGGTATCTGTAAGGGGGGCGTACCGACACTCGGTAGGCCGAACCAGTACGGGGCCGGGTACCAAGACGGCATCCCTTGGTTTATGGTTTATTTGATTTACAACTCTTTATTCACCCCATTTTCAGTCCCATCAATCATATCCATCATTTGCATTAAACATAAATAAAAGGGTAGTTTGTTGATACCAACAAATAGTGCTTTCATAAAAAAATAGGGGAAGGTATCATATAAGGTGTATCCCACATTAAATTTGAAAAAGGACAATGTTCCTAATTGTTAGACATGAACTATATTGTTTCACAGCTTTAGAACTACGGTCAGAGTCATACAACTTTGTGTAGAAAACATAGTAAAAGCAGAACTTTGTTGTTACATTTGTTTCCACGAGAACCTTTGCCAGTGCAGAAAGCATACATCATGGATATCTTGGGTGCATTCCTGAAATATGATTCCGTTAGTAGTTCCTTATATTAGAAAAACTTCTATCTACTGAACTGAACATCAGTTTTAAATGTACACACAACATATTTCTGTTAAAAACAAGCCTATACCTATTAGATTTTATGGTTCATTAATTGTAATTTGCAGAAATGAACACAGGAAAATAAAAAGGATGATTCACAACTTTATTGTTATTTGCACCATACTCTCATCAAGTGGAAAAGTGAACGCAGTGGATTGGGTGTGACGGAGGGAAGCATTGATCTTACAAAAGTGATAGGAAGTTGGAAAACCTGAAAACAATGAATAAGATATTAGTTTTTTTATCATAAATTTAAAGTAGCACTAATTGATGTTTTTTAACAAGATTTTTAATCAAATCTGGAAAAGATATAAAGGAGCTCAGAAAATTATTTCAGCTAAAACGTGATTTGGATGAAGTTGTGGTACAACATAAGTCATTAGCAGTAAAATGCTTAGAAGAATTCGTAATCTGTAATGAGCTTTCTAGAAGAGGGATGCAGTGAAGTAACTCTGTAATTTTAAATTCAATATGTCATCATGGTTTCTGTAAGGCAATTGAAATAAACATAACACCAAGCTTTATGCCATCTTACATGAGTTTAACATAAAGACATAAATTATTGGCAGCATTTGAGGTAAAAATATGCACAGATAACAAGATTAAGACATATAGAGTATGAAAACTGCCAGCTGTTCCATTCTAAGTACACAGAGAACATATGAGGTAAAAACAATCAGATTTGTTAAGGAGGAAGGCCACTGATGCAACTGGAAGTGGAACGTGGCCCTGTGCTCTAGGTATTCCAAGTTTAGAGTGTGACAGCATCAACATCTAATCTTCTTCTAAATATTCTATATGTAAAACATGCAAGAACCACTAATAGTTTATTAATAAGAAAAATGAATAATACTTGAAAACTCCATTTGTGTGCAGGAAGATATCGCCGTCCAAATTTAAATGCTAGATCATTTCAGCGTGATGTCAAGACTCCTAGTTTGTTTTGCCATCCATTATTGCGGCCTTGAATTTGATGATTAAAGTGCAACATTAGAAACAAATGACATGTGATACATGCATTGATATCAAGGAATAATTCACTCAACATTAATGCTAAAGAAGAATGCCAATATTGATCAATATATCAATCACCAAAAATTCTATGTCCCAAGATCCAAGTATAACTATGTCCTTCTAGCAGAGAACATTGGGCAGAGAACTCATGCTCACAAGGATCAGCATATGATTTTGCAAACAATCATCCTATAAAAGAAGAAATAACAAAACAAATGGTCAACCATTGTTCATCGTACTGCTCCAATTCATTCGGCTTGAGGCATTACTGAGCCGAAGCGACAGGAAACCAGGACAGTCCCCCCCCCCCCCCCCCCCCCCCCCCCCCCCCCCCCCCCCGCACCACCCTATCTTGACGTCACCAATTAGCATCCCCTTTCTCTATTGCTTAGCTTAGGGTTTCCCTCGGTCCTCCCCCTCTCTCTCTCCCTTCCTCCCTCTCTCTCTCACCCTCTCCCTCCCTCTCTCTCTCTCTTGCGGGTTAAGATCCCTACTATGCCAAACTAGTTGCTAACCGGTATGCTCTCGTGTATTGGTTCAGCAAACTTTGTGGTCAACTATTTAAGAGTTGGAATGTAAACCTCATACTTTAGCTAAAAATTCAATGAGAAGTACACATTTGTAAAAGCGAAGAGGTGGCATGTTGGCAAAAAGCGAAAAGGCATAACTTATCGCGATTCGAGGTTGTAACATAGTTGATGTTGAATATAACGGATCCACTGCTGGTCAGTAAAACAGATCAAACTGGTTATTATCGAAATGATTCGAACTATTTCAAAGACCTGATACAGTATCCCAATGTCAATTATCAAAAAAATCAAATAAAAAATAAAAATAAAAAGGCTTATTGATTTATACAATTTATTACTTTACTTGGACTCTGTTTAAAATATTTGTAAAAGGCGATCAACCATACTTCAAAAAGCTATTGACACGATGTAAAACAAATAATTTGGTTCATGGTGTGTATAATACATTGGACGATGTGATATGCAGTCTCAACTTCCACTCCAATTCATTTATCTTATATCACTGATTATTATGGCATTCACAAAGCCATTACTTCATTAGGATTCAAAGCCTTCGTCTACATGTTGAACCAAAAATGTTCCATAGTCAAAAGCAGATACTCATGGAATATGGTTATCTGTGTGATGGTCACTATAATCTTGAAGATCATATGAGGTAAAGGAAGAAGGAATTCTACTCCATGAGCTTTAGCTGAAGGAATTCAACTCAGGGGTGGCAATGCTTAACCGTTTAAACTTGATTCAATCTGTTGTAGGTCAGATTAGGTTACTTATTTAATAAAATGGTCAAGTTTGGGTTAGGATTTTTAAACCATTTAATAAACAGGCTGGGATTAGGTTGACAGATTTTTGATCTTATATACGACCCGACCTGATTGCCACCCCTAATTCAACTGCATACCTCTTGAAATGGCACGATGTGCCAATTTGGATTTCTATATTGTTTTTCTACACCTTTTACATCTTTCCTTCATCAACTCTATCTCTTCATCATCTATAGTAACATCAATGGATAGTTCACTTGTATCAGCTTATGAGTTTTGAGGAGGTAGGTTCAGAAGCTTTCAATAGAGAAGTAAAGGATATGTGAGAAATACAACATAGGCTATCTACATGCGATGTTTTAGTTACTTGAAGCTGGAGTGTTTGTGGATGCAGGTGCAGTAAAGCAGCTCTATTAAAAATATGAAAAGCTAGAACAGGATATACTTGTGAAGTCCTGTTGTCGTATCTCTGGTACCACCTTCCTGCGTCAGGAAAAACTAGATTTTTTTTTGTTTTTTGCTTTTCTATTTGCTCTCAGCCGTTTAACTTAGCTTTAAAGCTGCACATGCATCATCTATTTTCTTTAAAGTCAGATACTGAACCAAGATATGCATTGCGACAGTCCTCTGTATTTTTGTTGTCCAACCAATTTGTTTAGATTATCATCTTGATAGCTGAATCTGTAGAACTGAATAACTTATAGCATAGTGGATATGATATATGTGATAGCCATTTCTTTCCTTTGATATTATAGTTTTTCATGGGCAGGATTCTTGTACATTTTGGTATAAAACTATATTTGACTTTCAAACTTCTACAGTCTCATCCACCAGGTGCTATTAATGTACAAATATATCGACTTATAAAGGAATGGACTGCATGGGATATTGCTCGGCGTGCTGCATTCGCATTCTTTGGGATATTCTCTGGAACAGAAGAGAATCCTGAGTTCATACAAAGTAAGTTGACAGAGCCTGTTTGGAATTATGTGATAACTACAAATGTGTTAAAGATAATGTTGACAGAGTAAGCTAGCAAGGCTTACCATGAATGATTTGCAAACAGGTGTGGAGTCCAAACTTGACAAAGATGCAAAAATAATAGTAGCATGCTCATCAGGGGGAACAACGAGACCATCACAAAGTCTTCCAGAAGGCCAACAATCCAGGTAATTTTGTCCAAAATATTTTACCTTTAACAGATTGCCTCATCCCAAATACACATCAGATTTCTGAATCCTTCTTCACTATTCATGCCAGTTAAAGACAACATCCACTGTCATTGAAAATCATTTCTCACCTATTGGATGTACTCATACTAGAATGGTATAAAGGTATCTGTGTTTTCAAAAAAAAAAAAGCATTTCTCACCTTGGTTTTACTGAAGTTTGTGGTGGTTGTCTTTAGGGAATGATCTAGCATTAAAAATAAAAATCTGACTGATTCATTTTATGGTTTGAGCATCTTCTCTTTATAGTTGTGATTGGCCGTAAATCAGATGTCAACTCGTCCGGCATCTTAAGTTTTAGCTTGGGACCAATATTAGCAATTCTTCATTATCGTCTTTCAATAATGATGGTAATGTTTTAGGTTTCATAAAATGATAATGTCGACAAAATTTTTGCAAACCAGGGTATTGGATCAAAACTAGTTTTTCTGAAAAATAAAAGCAGAAGCTGTATGATGGCTTTTGTGAATCAAAAGTATGTGAAGACAATCTTCTAGAATAGTGGGCTGTTTTATTTACCATCTCTCTCTCAACAACACCCCCCTCCCCCCCAACACACACACACATCAAATGATTAATGCAAATGAAAGGCTAGTTAATGTTACAAAGAACAAAAGTTCTTGACTTTTACATTAATATGTATAGTGTCAAGGTGTTTTATGTACTCAACTATCAGCAGGTTAATATTGGAAAGCAACAAACACACATGTTGCTGTATTATATGCTATTGGTATTATATTATATGCTGTTCCTTTGGATTGAATCTCATCACTTTATTGAGTTGATGCATCTATTTTGGTGGCAGATCTCTGATAGCAGCCTACTTGCTGGTCCTGAATGGATATAAAAATGTATTTCATCTAGATGGAGGGCTCTATTCATGGTTCAAAGAAGGGCTACCTGCTGTTGCAGAAGAAGAGTGAGAGGCTGAGATTAGAGTATAATTTCTTAGCTGTAGATTTTGTTTCTAAGCTACATAATTTATTATGTTCTACATTTAAGAGCTATATATATGTATTACATGACAAATGAGGAAGCTTGTTCTCGCTCCCCCCACTTTCAATTTGAGCTTTGTTGTATGACATTAGAGAATATGCATCAGTCTAGTATCTTAAAATGGCTTGATTCTAGCCTTTCAATACCCTATCAAAGATTAAAAATTTTGTTGATTAATTTGCATACTCTTTAGCTTGGGCAAGGATGAGCCTAATTTGAGTTGAATTTGGGCAACCTAAATAAAAGATGTCCATATTACTGGCAAATCCTACTCTAATGTTGCAGGCCTTTTAACTAGTTGATGTTCAAATAGAATTATCCTTTAGAGTGGCTTCGTAATTTCTCCTGAATGTGATGGATTTAGAAGAATGTTAAGCCTAATAGCTCATAAACCTATAAAAAATTCATGTATGCTGGATTTTGGGCATACTATATATAGAAGGCGCAAGTTAAAAGTTTGTCCTGCTGGTAGTTTTTTTTGGCTGTCATATCAGAGACCTAGTTCAAATCCTGCATTCGGGGAGGTTTGGAGTGTAAGGTGTGCTTGAGAAAGTCACCCTTCATGATGCAATCCATTGTTTTAGCAACCTCCTCCTACCTGAAAAGAAGATATTATTATTGTGGGGACCTGTGCGGGCGTGTGTTTAGTTTTACATCGGTTATCCGCTGGCAGATCTTGGGTACTTATATAGGATCAAGAAACCTAAATAATATCTTTCAACTAGCCATTTTGGGTAAGGTTCTGTGTTGTGATAAATGGTATCAGAACGAACTCGGCTCATAGTCTATATAGACTAAGGGACATTGCAGCACAGGTTCATGGAGGTTGACTACGGGCCTATCATTGTGCTTGTGATTAGATGTAAATAGATTTGAACTCTTAGTCTGACGAGGATGTCAGGACTTGAACAGGGGAGTATGTGAGGACCTGTACGGGCATATGTTTAGTCTCACATCGGTTATTTGTTGATAACAAGTAATATTTTCATATTTTCTACTTCCCTAAACAAAATTATCTCTGCGGTCATGCATAATTTCTCTAAGAAAATTTTAAAGAAGGGCTTTTGTGGGGGTAAATTACATAAAAGCTTACCCATAACGTGACTTCCATGGAAATAGCCTTTTCAATAAAAGTATTTTAACCTTTATTTGCTGTACAAATTTTTTTTCACAATTTTATCTCTATACCTCTTCTAATGGAGTGGCCTTAGGATATAGATCTAGTGAGATGTCCAATGCCATGCAATGGGCCCTCTAATCATCCTCGTCAATTATTATCCTTTTGATGCCACTCAATAAATCATCATTACATTGTTATTTTTTCTTCCCAATGTCTATTGTCCCAAATACCGCACCATAAAATATTATTATATTATTATTTTTCTTCTCTTCATTTGGGTAAATTATGTGTAGAAATTGGCTTATATAAATGATTTGTGAAAATTACTAACATGGATAAAAAAAAGGATTTCATGGATGCCAATTGCTATGCTTGATAAAGTTGTTAGGCCGTGGTATTCAATGACCAGAATTCAAGTCTTCCCTATACTTGGCAGGTTAGGTGGCGAGTAGTCCTTCCCTTTGCCACCAAGGTGGTAGCCTGGTGGTAAGGGGGCGATATTTCCGCCCGAGTTGCCCGGGTTCGAAACGCGCAGGCGTTGATTAAATTCGGGGACCGGATGTTCCACGCCTGGTTGGCTCGTTGGCGGTTATGCTTTCCTTCCACCTGTAGCTTGGTGGTGCCAGGTGTGACGTACTCACCTTCGGGTGAGGAGGATGTGAGTAAAACGGTGTCCACCCGTATCGAACATTCTCCTGGCGGGGCGGGGGCCCAGTGCGTGGGGGCTGCTACGCGGGGGTGGGCTGGTCCCTTCCTCCCCCCTACCCCTATTTTCCAGCAAAAAAAAAAGAAGAAGAAAAGTCCTTCCCTTTTCTTTAAGAAAAAAAAGGTATTTTGGTTCAAAAAAATAATTATGCAAAATTTTGGTTCGAAGAAAATAGTATGCAGAAATCCAATAAAAGAACGGTGGAATAAAAATATTTATGAATAAAACCTTCATTCAAAAAAAAATGTAGAAATTGGCACATATAAATAAGAGTAAATTATAAAAATTCTTCTAAAATTTACGTTTATTATACTTACACTTAATAGTTTGTAAAACCTATACTTATGCTAGTTAAATTAATAGTATTAGTGAATCCATTTACCTTATATGAAAAGTCAAAATTGCTCCTCAGTGATGAGTAAATTACAAAAAATTTCTTAAGATTAATGGTAAATTATACTTACATCTAAATATTTGAAAAATCTATGCTTATCCTTCTGAGATTTATTTTTATCCAATATTTTAGCCCATAACTTAATAGAATATTAACCAAACCGTTAACTTAAATGAAACTTAAATGTCACATCAGAAAAAATTTAAAAAATGACTAAACTAGCCTTAAATGATATCACATCTACTCAAAAAAGAGAATAGTCATGAGGCGTCATGAGTCTAGAGCTTGATCTTGATGAATCATCTGAAAAGAACGATGTGCCAAGAAAAAAGCAATTTAGATGTGTCAAGCAAGTGGATACCTCTAAATTTTTCTACTGCAGGAAACTAGCATCAAGAGTGTTATCGCTTAAGCCAGCTTGTCCATAATCCAAGCCAAGCCATGGAACTGCAGCTGATACACCCTCTAAAAGAAAGAGTTCTCACACACATACTGATTTGAATCTTTTTGATGATAGGGTACCAGAGCTATTATAGTTCCATATGTAGACATAGAAATTCTTATCCATAACGACAATGTTAAAGAATCGTATCTATGGTATTGGACAAGTAGAACTTAGAATTAACAAAAAATACACTGGCATCCTCGATCTCTGTGACGTGTTGGGTAGGAAAGTGAGAGCAAAACTTGATCAAGAAGGACGCTCATTGTCAGATGCTGGTCGAGAAGGATACTTGTCGTCGGATGCCAATTTGGCAGAAAACTTGTCATCGGTCGCTTGTCGGAAAGAGACGCTTGTGGTGAGGTAGTGAAGCGAGAAAGAAACTCTAGCCACGCAATCTTAAAGAGAAGAAGACTCTTGAAGATGGAAGACTTCAAAGAGATCCAGAAGTCGAAAAAGTGAAAGAGGAGCCTTATTTTTTTATAAGGTAATTTTAATTTTTTATAATAGATATAGTTTCACTAATACTATAAATTTAACTGGGTATAAGTGTAGATTTTACAAAATATTACGTGCCAGTATAATAAATGTAAACCTTAGGGATTTTTTTGTAATTACTCATATATCATTAAGTGGTTGTTATTTCACCATAAGGTTATTTTGGTCAGTTTAAAAAATTTTCTGACGTGGCATTTGGGTCCTATTAAAATTTAATAATTTGTTTAACGTTCTCTTAAGTTATGGATTAAAGTATTGGATAAAAATAAACCTTAGAAGGATAAGCATAGGTATAAATATAATTTACCCTAATCTTAGAGAGATTTGTTTAATTTACTCTATAAATAGTGGGTAAATATTGTTGAATATAAAAAATTATGCGTACAAATAAAATTTTTATATTTGTCAACTACTATAATTGGTGAAGTTATTGAATTTTGGTACTCGATGACAAAAATCCATAAGCTATATGCACGCCATTTATCAAGTGGGAAGTAACCCTTCCTTTTGGAAAATGTTATTTAGGTTCAGAAAATCCGTGTGAACCACTTGGCTAAAAAACCTTATAGAAATTAGCATAGGTAAAATCTATTCAATAAAAAAACATTTGAGTTCGAAAAATATCTGTGCAACTTCTGGGCTCAAAAATCCTTCATTGGAGGAAATTGTGTATAAATCAGCACACATAATGATGGAGGGTAAAAGCAATTTAATAAAAAATTTATGAGTAAAAAAAAGTTTCCAAGGGTATTAATTTCTATGATTGTTATAGTAATGACCTGAATTTGATTGACAGGTGTTAACTAATCCTCTCTTTTTTTATTAAATTTTTTTATTTACGTATATATCCTCCTAAATATTGAAATTTGTATGAATACCCTTCCAAATTGATATTTACATGTATACTCTTATAAAATACTTATTTTGTATATATACCCTTCCTCTTTTTTTTTGCATATGTGCCCACACTATCAAACGTTGTCAAAAAATTAGTGATTTAAAATTAAAACTAACTGAAATATCCTTAATAGGTAGATATGCAAAAAAAATATTTATAAGAATATATATATGCAAATAATACTTTGTGAGGGTATTAATGCAATTTTACATATTTATGAGGGTTTACATGTAAAAAATTTTAATCTTATTTTTTTTATTTTAATTTATTTTAACACTCACATTTGTCTAGTGCTTGTTCCTCAATATTTTTCATAAAAATATTGCTTAAGAAAAAGATTGATTCGATATTAGCTAATAAAAGAAGTTATGAAAGTTCTTTCACTAATCATAGGATTATTCTACTTTATTCTTCTTCATTTATTACAACCACTATATCTTATTTCATCAAAACATAGCTTAATATTTTTTATTATAGATGCATATATAAGGGTATGTATTAGAATATAGAAAAGGATTAAATTCTCTTAAAGGTACACGATAGATTGCAATAATCAAACTTTCTTGCTACTGTTAAGCTCATAGGTGAAAAAACAACATCAATTATCCTCAAGCAAAATCATTAAAAAACTTCGAACCTTTCAGACTTATTAAAAACCTCTGCAGCCATATGGTAGAAGGCCACCCTTTATATTGTGTACCTTAAACCACTTCTCTTTGAAACTTCGATGTTCTATAAGGAGAAAAGATCTAGTGTATGGGCTCACTTGTTACAGTAATTTTAAATTAGCCACGAGCCTGCACTTGTCACATTGTGTACCTTATTTGCCATCTCTCTTTTAAGAGCCCCAACACCCTCACTCTTCTCCCATCCCACCGTGTTCAGGATCTCTTACCCTACCTCCCACAATTCTCCATCCATGACGTGGAAACTCCCATCGATCTCCATCCTTGAGATCGCATTGAGAAGACATAATCGAAGGGGGAAGGAGCCTGCATCTCGACCCTTGATGCTGTATTCACAGCCACCCCTATCCCTAGTGCAGAAGTAGCAAGTAGCAGCAGCATACCAGCTTGGGATAAGATCTTCTGATGCTTGCATGAACTACAATGTGCCAGCTCTGGAAGACAGACTACAGGAATGTTTCATAATTTTGGCGTCTATATTGGTGCTGGAAAGCAAGATGCTGAAATGAATGGTTCCTTAATTATAGATATTTATAAGGATATACATGCAATAAACTTTTTACAGAACTAAAACTTGGTGAGTGTGTGATGCATGGGAGAGAGCATAAAGTAATGGGTGTGTGGGATTCCTTCATTCGATCTTTTTTTTTTGGCTCCTATGTAATTTAAATATGTAGATTAAAAGACACAGTGCACCTAGATGCTAGCTTTCTCTTAACTGAAGAGTTTGACCATATTCATGTTTCTCCCTGAGAGACTTTGGTTTCTTAAGATGTCAATTTCTTTCATAAACAGTCTGACTTTTTTGGAGCCAAATTTCTCTCTAATCAATCCGATTTACCTTTTCACATGACACCAGTGCATGCTATAATTATTTTAAAATCTTGACTTTTTAAAATATATATATATATAGAGAGAGAGAGATGGAAAGGGACGAGTTGATTGAAAATCTACTTATTTGTATTTGAGAGTACTAGTTTCTCAAGGTCTCTCCCTTCTATGCCTGATGCTAAACATCTACCATGGTGTTTTCTTTTTTTTGGAGGGGGGATGGGGGAGGTTGAAATATAACTCTCTGACTTAGATTACATAAGAGTAAAGGCAGCCATAAGCATCAAGAAACATAATTTCTGTAAGTTAACTAGGAACTATATCTATTAAACTCCACTAAAAATAACGAGTGTGTGAAGAGTTCTCAAATAGAATAGGAACGCACACGAACATGAATTATCAAAATATTTCATTCCAGACCAATTCAATAAGTAATCAAAATTCCCAATTGAAAGAGTTTTTTTTATATATAGGATTATCAAAACTTTTCCGTCTAAAAGAATACTTTTTTTTCCGGATATCAATAATTTTGGATTTAATTTTTCTTGCTAGATTGAGGATAATTTCTCCTGCTAGATTGAGGAGCATTTTTATCTCTATATTTTTGCTCAACATCATTGCATTGAGGTGATCTTAGAAATCTATCTTCAAGAAAGAGTTTAATATTACTAGGTTGGATGGAGGATTGTTGGTGACTTGGGGATCGTTCAGGAGCAACCAAATGTGATGATCTCATCTCTCTACCCACATTACCATTGATCTTAAGGTCATCACCTCATGCCAAATACTACCTAAAAATTTGAAAAATCTAGAGAGGCCTATGATCTTTATTATATTAAAAATACAAGTTTTCAAATCTAAAAATATTCCTTCAAGATTTCATTTATCATTTTTTTGATATTGAAGATACCTGTTCACTTTTTATACATTACCTCTACAATCTAGCCATGTGTAAATAAGGAAACAAACTAAAATTGTGATTTTAGATAAATAAGCAAATTTTATCTTTATTATTTTAGGAATAAATGAATAAAAAAAAGAAACTTGGCTAAAAAAAATAAAAAAACCTGTTATAAATATTTAAGGAGAGATCATTAAAAATATGATAAAATAAGTAAGAAAAATTATGAAAAATATTCTTTTTGCGAGAACATACCCAAAAACCCTTTCTTTTTTGCCATTCGCTCACCAACATTTTGTGAAAATAAATATATAAGTAACAAAAATAAAATTATGTTCAAACAAATTGAGAAATTGCCATAATAAAATAAAAAAAATAGAGATACCAATATTTGATGGATAAAAAATATTTAATTATGATAGTCGCGAGAGTAGGCAATTAAATACAAAAAAGTATAAAACATCTATGAATAAACAATAAAACATGTAATTATTTTTTATAGTATTTTTCATATTTATAAATATTATAATTTAAAACTTTATTATGTTTTGAAATGTGTGTTGCACATGCTTGGGTGCTAGTAAGAGATAAAACTCCAATGTTTAAAAGTTATGTTATATTATAGTCAATCAAATAGAATAAAAAATCCCAAAAAATATATAAATAATATGGATATCAGTCACTTACAAGAGGTAGCTGATTCCTATTCTCTTATTCAAAACTCCTTCTGAGCCTCCTGCATACTAATAAACTTTGATAATCAGATGTGAAAACTTTTTATGATCCAGTAAAATATATGGACCCACAAACTTTTGCCATCATTATTATTCTCCTACATATTATGCCACCTTTATTATTCTCCTTATATCTTTCATCTCATGTGGATGACAACTGCCTGTAAAATCATGGATTGATGGCTGGTTCATGATACAAATATACTTAATCTTGCATATGCTAGTCAATTAGCACATATATTTCCTTTTCTGTTAGAAAAAACTATTTAGGATAATTAAATTCGCCCCTTGGTCGACTATTGCTGATTATAAGTTTTATTCTTGCTTCATAATTTTAATAGATATTTTTCCTAAATTCTATTCATATTTACATGTTTACATGTAAAATAAATATAAGTGTGCAGAAGTAAATATAACTGAATATATAATATTTGTCTCCCATTTATAAATACTCAGCACATAATGTTAATCAATAGGACTAACATAAAATGACAGTCAAAACTAATTGGCAACTGAGCATATATATATATATATATATATATATATATATGTATCTTTGTGTACCCCTAGTGTACTCTGAAGGAGTGCCAAACCATGAGGTTAATTGATTCGCGAAGGGCTTTATTATCTATTTAACCTTTGGCATCTTAAAAAAAAGGGCACAAGTGCATCGAAGGGTACACGAAGCATTTTTCATTTGGTTGTGGACTCATGATATTGTGGTTTCAAAAGTTTCTAGGTAATATGATTTTCGAAAAAAAATTTCTCCTCATATTTAGCTTATTTATTATATATATCTAAAATAGAGCTCAGCATGCATCATATATGTTAATAATATAATTATTAATAGGCTCGGCTATTATTAGAGCTCATCTACTATATATATCATTAGAGCTCACTTTCTATTTAATATAATTTATCAAATTATTATATTTTATTTTAAAAAAAACTAAAAAAAGAAGGAAAAAATCGTGTCCCATGTATAGCCGATATTATTAATATTGGTAATAATAACATAAGTTTCTATATGAAGACTCTTATGTAGAATTTTCTGTTTGATATATAGATATTGATATGGATATTAATAATAAAAATTTCTACTCGATCATTATTTAATTTTAATATTTTATATATAATAAAAAATTATCTATTAATTTTTTTTATTTATTATAATTTATTATATCATTATATTGCATTTATGAGTGGCCAGAAAAAATGTAGAAAAAAAAATCATATATACGATTTGGCATTTCTAATGCTAGTATCAATAATAAATTTTGTTATAAAGATTTAAAGTTTTTTTTTGTTTGTCATATGGATGTTAATATTAATAATAGAAATTTTTGGTCAACAACCATTAAAATTTTATGCATATAATACTGTAGGTAACTAGATCTTTTTAATCATTATATTTATTATATTGTTATATTTTTATTTTAATAATAGATAAATAAAAAGGGCTGCCCTGCGGGTCATCTACGCTTGTTTGTAACGATCCTACCGCCATTCGCCCCGTTTGAGCGCAGTGCCTCACTACTTCTCCATGGAGGCCTTTAATCCATAGTCTCAAATCCATTTCCTTCCTCTCTCTCTCTCTCTCTCTCTCTCTTCAAGGCTTGGAAACAAGAAAACCCTAATTAGGAGGAGGAGATGGAGCCGGCCAAACAAAGGCGGAAATTAGCCGATCAAATTGACGTAAGAGAACACGATCCCCGATCCCCAATTCCCCCATATACCAGAGCCTCTATATCCCCCAAAACCAATTCCAATTCCACCAATAATGAAGAAGAAGAAGAGCAGGAGCAGGAGGAGCAGGAGCAGGAGGAGTTCAAGAGCTCTGAACTCGGGAAGTGGTCGTCTCTCACCGACGCCTTGCTCCACTCGATCCTCCGCCGCCTCGACACCCTCGAGGACTTCTTCGCCTTCCGCGGCGTCTGCCGCGGCTGGCGCTCCCTCGCCGCCCCCTCCTCCGCCGCCCTCGCCTCCCAACCCCCTCTCATCCTCCTCGCCCGCTGCCACAGCTGCACCGAAGCCTTGTACGACATCGCCAGCCGCCGCCTCTACAGCCTCCACCTTCCCTGGCGCCTCTTCTCCCGCTTCTCCATCGGCTACTCCCACGGCTTCGTCATCACCACCACCCAGCCTCCCCTCCCCAAGCTCCTCCTCTGGAACCTCTTCACCGACGCCAAAATCCGCCTCCCCAAAGCCCCCGAGCCCTTCGACCGCGTCATCCTCTCCTCCAACCCTTCCTCTCCCGGCTGCCTCGCTATATTGTTCTCAAGATCAGGATCTACCGTTCAGTACTGCCATGTCGGCGACCATCTCTGGAAATTAAGTTGCCGGAATTCGCCGCGAGCAAGCGTGATCGATTGGTCGGTCATCGAAGACATGATCTTCTTTAAGGGGAAGCTGTTTGCTCTCACCAGTGCCGAGCAGCTCGTGGAAGTCGAGCTCTTCCCGCTGCCGAAATTGACCCTGCTGAGAGCTGAAACCGGGGCGGCCGTGAAGAGAGGGTATGGCGAGAGGTGGCTTGCTGAGTGTGGCGGCGAGCTGCTGATGGTTTTTGTGCGTATCGAGATGGTGTTCCATGTTTACCGCTGGGACCTTGGAAGAGGTCGGTGGGTCGAGGTGTCCAGTCTGGGTGGAAAAGCATTGTTCATGGGGTCCCGTGGTTTTGCTGCATCTATTGAACCTATGTGCTCCGAAGTCCGGGAGAACTGCATCTATTACGCAGGGAATTGGAAGGACCAGTGGTTTGTGTTCTCTTTGGAGGATAGGTCCCTTGAGTTTGTGCCTGCTGCTTCATGCGGTTTGCTTGGGGGTCGGACTTCGCTGCCGCCTGTTTGGGTTTTCCCAAGCCTTTGCTGACTGATTTATGCAGCTGTGTGCGGTATCTTGAGAGAATAAAGGAGAGAAAGAAAACTTATTAAAGTTATAGTTAGTAGTCTTTTACAAATTAAATATTTACTCAATGGGTTGCTCTGTTATTTTTCATCTTGTAATTCACTATAATTATCTTGTTATATGACTCTAAATATTTCTTCTGTATGTCATGCGGTATTTCTTATTGTATTTAATTAAATTATTAAACTTCTTGCGCAAATGCACCATGAAATGAGGGATGTTCAATTGTTATCTGAAATTTTATGTTAAGTTGCATTTGTGCTCATTTTCCTTATCCAATAACTTAGCAGAGTTTCACTTGCACCTCATTGCTGGGTTGAAGGACCAAGTAAACATTAAATGTGGTCTGCAAGGAGGTTTCTGTGTGTAAGTAAGATTTGACGTGATGAGTTGCTCGAGCATTGTAAACCAGTGTTGCATGGGCGTGGTCTGTGTGAGTTGGGAATTCAAGTTGTGAGGAGACTGGCTGAGCAAAGGTAGTTATTTATGCTGGTATGATTTTATTTTTAATTTTTTCTCGTCTCTTGTGATGATGATTTTCTTCTTTGAGGCTATTGCAACTATTTATTTCTGTTGTGTCACAGAGCTTCACCATATTTGCTCTTTAGGTAGGTATAATCAGTTATGATCTTACAAAAGTTATGCATGCCTTAACATTGTGTGAAAGGGAGAGATGCCAACTCATTTATGTTATGAATGTTCACAAGCTCCCGGATTATTTTTTTTCTTTTATTGGTAGATGAGGCCCAATTATGGGCCACAAAGTGGGAGGTAGCCCTTGACCTTAGCCTAAACTGTTTAACCCTGATGGATCACCAAGATACTTTATTGGCTTCCAGGTTAGCTGGTCATTGAATAATTGTAGCTTATAGTAGTCTGAAAAATACACGGTGGTACCTGTTTTCTTGTTGTCTTACTTTGATAGTTTTTTAAGTATTAATCATCATATTCAGAAACTGCAGAAGTTCATATCATGAGCAGATCAAAAGCTGATATGAAGGATGAAGAAGCTCCAAAGGAAAGGAATGGAAAATTCAAAGATCATTAACTGGCTTGGAAACCAATTTCTTGACTTGAACACATGGTTGTGGAAAAATGCTGATACAAAGTGCAAAGTTGTTAGATGCTGGATGGTAAGATGAGGTAAGTGCAGAAAAATATAGGTGCCATCAAGAACTCATTGGAGTATGCTTTGTCTTAGAGGTGAACCTGGCTGATCTACTGCAGGTCCTATTTCATTGCATTATAACAGAACAAAAGTCTCAAGAAAATCTTCTGGTGTGAGAAAGTGATGTTTCAAGTTTTGCAATCAGTCAGAAGTTTAAATTTATGTTCAATGCCTTTTAAACCTTGACATTCTTGGTTATGATTATTATGAAGCATGTCCTATCAAAAATCATTCTTTGCACTGCTTATCTATATTTATTTCCAATGGACTGTCAGTACAATATGACAAGTATTATTTCTTTTCTTCTAGGACACTTCATTAAATTTGTATAAAACATTATATATGCTTTAGCTTGATATAGCTATCCTTTAGTTGTAGATGCATCTTTTTGTATTTTTTTAAGATTTTCCACTGCTCTCGCCAGGAGAAGTCATTAGATTAGATGGCAGAATATTTTTCTTTTTTTTTTCCCTTTTGCCCTGGTGTCTTGGTAGCAACTGGCTGCATGTCTTCTGGGTCGAGGATCTGGATTGGTCGGGTCACGACTCCTTCTTCTTCGCTTGCTCCAGGAATGCTTTGTCACTCCTTTATGCTCTAAATTCTAAAAAGCTTTCCAATATTTGGACTCCGCGGGAGCTTTTTCCCTTCCATGGCAGCCTTTGGCTATACAGGTTTCATCGCCGATTCCGTGTGGTAACAGCTTGTGGATAAAAGGAACCATCGAAGAACTAACTATAAAATGAATACTAACTTACCTTAAAGAAAGGCGCAATCGATGTTCTTCCTTTTGGAAAGTAGATTGACTGTCTCTCCGCTTTCTGCGCAAAGAGACTTAATCTTCGCGGTATCCAACGAGGTCTGTGGTGAATATTGTGGTTGTTTGGGCACTTCTGTAAGCCTTGCACCTCTATTGGGTAATGCCTGAGTCGCAGCATCAAGGTCTGACCCAAATTGAGCGAAAGGCGGCCACTTCGCGATAGGGTTAGGGGGGAGGGGCTCGGAGCTAAGTCGTGTAAATCTACTACCTTGCCGAGTCCTAAAGTGCACTAATGAGAATGGAGAGAAGGTCACCTCACCCGGCGCTTCTTTGATGATTTTGTTTTCTTTTATACAGAAAGTACGAAGTCAGACTCCAATTGAGTGGAGCACCTCGATGATAAAGTGAAGGAGGGGGAATCTTCTATTTAGACGAGCAAGAAAAGAACGTAACCAACGATTTCGCGGAAAGGAAATCTCCACGTTTGGTTTCCGTCCATTCCGCCCAAGTGGCTCACCCGCGGTCATCTAACTGGCCTTTCCGTCAGCATTTCCATCAGCTACAATAGTAGGAGACATTGACGTCCCCTCAGAAATTTCCGCTCCAGTAACATTGGTCTTGTAGGAGTTATTTTCATAAAGAATTTTTCCATATAAAAGAAGCTATAGAGCCATAACATTTGCCTTCATTGCTTCGGTGTACGGAGTACACTGCACACCAACCCCATCTCTATGAAATACAGAAATTCTTGCAGAAAACTCCAACAAGGTAGGCGCAAGAAGATAGTTTGGTCAAAGTTATATAATAAAGGGTTGGGACTTTGTTTAGAAATTGAAGAAATGATTGGTTGGAGAATGGCAAGGAGTGACATTGAAGTCGACATGGAAAAGGACAAACAAATTATGAGTCCATATGCTGAAATTCATTTGAGGCAACTGCTAAGATAGATTTTAAAATGCTAACTCCATTTGCAACAATAAATATTAATTTAATTTTAGATACAAGACTCAAGGGGAAAAGGTGGATCAAGGAGAAAGAAGATTGAGTTACTTGTCATATTTTGCAGTGAATGCTTTCTATACTATCAAAGATCTGGACTAGACAAATTCTTAAAAGGTTGAAATACTTAGAAACGTAGAAGATTTGATGGTAGAAAAAGAGATTTGAGTTCTCGATCCAAGTTATGATGTTTCAATGTTTCTTTCTTCCTATAGTTGTCATGTTTTATTATAATAGGTATATCAAGATTTTAGGGAATTTTGATGACATTCATATTGACTTTAACTACATAACTGATCATGTCCATTTCATTACATAGTAGCTAATTTCTAGGTATTGTATAGCTCCTGTTTTGCCGAAGTTGCATATTTTGCATTGGCCTAGTAACTGCTGGCAGCATATGAAAATGCTTCAAATTGAAAACTAGTTGCAAAATATTCTCAATCTTGCTTTTATTCATAAATCCGACATGTAGACAGGTTAAGAGGTTTGCTGGCTATTGTCACAACTTTTTATAAGATATAGATGATTTCATTACTACTTAAATGGAAGGAGCGAAGGAAGTCAAAGGTTGTTTTAGCCATGTTCTTACATAGCACTAATTTCAGCACATGCTATGCAAGTAAAAATGAATCGAGGGATGTATAATGTTTGTTGTCAAAACAAAGAGGAAGGGAGCTCTAACTATGCACCTTAGTTCATTTACAATGACAAAAGTCGTAGTGCTAGTTTAAACTGCAAATGCATAGAAGGATTCTTATCATATGTCATTTGATGAAATGAAATAGCTTGCACTGTACCATGCTTCTTCTGTTCATAAAGTCAACTTTTAAAGTTGCTCGAATTTCATTTACTGCAGGAAAGGAAATGCACTTAAAACACTTTAATAGGTGAATCTCTATATATCCATGTTATGTTGATGATTGCTTTCCCATGATTACATGGTTAAATGTGTTTTGATGAAACATAGTACATTAATTCAGAAAAGCAAAGAAAGAAAACTTTAGATAGCCTTAATTATGCAAGGATCAACATTAATAGAGTAACTAACATTAATAAATTGTATAGAAAAGGGATTGGAAACTTAGAGTGTGAATTAGGAGTGAGAGCAAAAGATAAGAGATTCGAGATCATCTTGGTTGTGTGTTTTGCTCCTTAGAGGTCGATGCATGTTTAGATGGGTGACATGTCACCCATCTCATACATGGACGGCTGTTGCCCATCTCTCAGTTCACCCATCTCATGCATGGACATGTCACCCATCTCATACATGGACGGCTGTCGCCCATCTCTCAGTTCACCCATCTCATGCATGGACGACTGTCGCCCATCTCTCAGCCTGCTGTGTATGGCATGCCACCCATTTTGGGCATGCTAGTGTTGTGGGCAACAATCGTCCATCTTTAAGATGGAAATGTGTTACTAGAGCTAATCATGGGCCAGGCTGGATCTATATAAAATTTGAGATTTTCTGTGCCCAAGCCTGGCCCATGATTAGCTTTCGTGTCACCTATCTAGATATGCACCAGCCTCTGGGTTGCAAAACATGAATGGGAGAGGATCCAAACTTAAAATAAGATTATGGAGCTGGGGGAGAATTAAAATCAATGGTTCTAACTATGCGGATAAGTGGTGTACAAGCAAGTTGGCTTGTTTGAATAATGAACTATTCATCGATTGAGCTCAAGCTGAGATCAGGAAACATAGCTTAAAACCAAGTGGCTTGGTTTGTTAGGCTTGAGATACAAATTGATTTGATTGACATTGCTCTGCTTATCTGTAGCTTGCCCTAGCAATGAGCTGATGAGGGAGAGAAGAGGGGGATAGAGCTGAACTCCAAGGGAAGGCCACATGAATGAGGTGACTAGAGAAGGTGGCATGGATGACTACGTTGTGGAAAAGAGGGTTCAGCGTGGAGGAGGTGTGGTGAGGGAAGAGGTGGGAAGAAAGGATAGGCAATGGGCAAAACATCCTGGACGCTTGGCTATTGGAGGTGGCATATTTGGGGACATTGAGGCACTGGATCTTGAAATTGCCATTGTTTGGTGGAGAGAAAGAACTCCTCCAAGGAAAGGCTCCATGAATGAGGTGACTAGAGAAGGTCGCACTGATGACTACTAGTAGTAGTGAAATTAGATTGTGCAAAAAACCAACCTAATCATATGTTTTAAAGATCCATTATGCATCAAGTTGTTCCAAAAGGACTATTAAAAAAATGTTTAGTGTCTAAGTTACAATAGGGTATATGAAATTAAGAACGTATCTTCATCTAGATATCTTAAAACATATGGAATATGAATATTGATTATTTTAGATGCTTCTACCTGGTTGATGGCTGCATCTTCTTCTTGCCCTACCTAGCCGAGTCTGATACGACTACATCATCCTCTTCCTTTTGCCAACATCACTGCCCTATTGTCTGGCCATGGCTTCTCTTCCACCTTTGTCACCAACCCTGCTAACATCCCTCTCCTTTCTCCCACCCTTGTGCACCACCCCATACACTTCCTCCCCTTTCTCTCCACCAAGGTCGGCCTTCCCTTGGGCAGCGAGAACATTGCCTCCCTCCTTGCTGCTTTTTTCCACACCTGTACTGTGGGGCTCCCCTGCGACCCCACACTCTTCTGTATCACCATCTAGGATGTCCACGAGCCCTACTGTGATTTCCCCAATGATGCCGCCACACATGAGTATTTTGGAGCATCGTATCGAGAAGGCACATTTTCTGTTATATGCTAGGACATTTTGGTCCAGGAGGGACTGAATTGAAAAGAAAATCAACCCTACCTTTTCTTTCAAAATTAATTATTATGTAATTTTTTGCAATTTATTTCAACAAAATCTGACATTTTTTTTTTCCTTTTGTCTTTGTAAACAAAGCTTGATGCTGAATTGCTTGGCATGATGCTTCCAACTCTCCTTTCCCCCAAATCCTTCTCATTCTGACCCAAAATGCCAATAAACCTTCCCCCAAACTCTTGCTACCAACCAAACCTCATCCTCTCCTTTCCTCTTGCTATCTTCATCGCTTCCTCCCCTCATCTCGGACCCCTCCTCCGGTCGTGATTCAACATTGGTGATGGCGAGGGGCAGGAGGAGCAGCAACCCTTGTGTGCCAAGGACATGTTGTTGAGCATGGTCGACGATTTGGAGGAGGAGCTCCCGAGGAGATAGAGGAGAACCAGGGCCCCTTGGACAGGCTTGAGGAGGCATTGCAGAGGGTGACTGGGGGAGGGAGGCGCTTTCCCTCATTGAGAGACAAGAAGCTGAAGCGTATGTGCCAATGAGTATGTTCGCCAGCTCAAGAGTAGGGAGTTGGAGGTGAGCTTTGGCTCCCTCGCTTTGTATTTGATTCTTTGTTCAAACCAAGAACTTAGTTATAGGAGAGCATTAGAGAAATGATATGAAACCAAGAATTGTAAGTATTGCATGGTGGTGGCATGGTGACCTAGTACTGGCACAGTGCTTGATACACATTGGAACGGCAACATGTCAAGTACTAGAATGCAGATGATGGCGTGTCAGTGTTGCATCCGATAAGGCATTGGCATGGTGCACATCATGCTGTGCCGATCAATACTTAAATCTATGAGCTAAAAACCAGTTTGACAAATTATTGAGCACTACCTGCATCCAGTTAGTTGGAAAAATAAAAGAACAGAACCCCATAAGTTCATATATAATCCATGACTGGAAGGAGGAACAGGTGGCTTAGTGTCTGACCTTCTTGCGTGAAGGCTTTTTCATTGGAAATGTGGGGAATAGGGATGGGGATTTTTCAGATTCCATGTTGACATGGTATTGCTCACTGAATTATGCAGCCTAGAACAGGGATCTAGGAGTTTTGTTGAAAGTCATGTAGAATATGTTTTGGATCAAGGAGTGTTTTGACATGCCTTAGCAGGCATATGCAAAACTTAAAATAACTTGTTTTGTTGCTTTTCATGAAAGAACTTATTTAGTTGCACATTTTGGAAAGAACTGACAGTTATAACTGTTCAAATTAAGTTTTATAAGTTAACTTTTTCTCCCCTTATTTTCTGTAAAACTTTCTTCATGTGAAATCAGGTTTCCTAAATATCTGGTTTAATGAAACTTTAAGATGACCAAACAGCAGATAAATTAGACTGCCCTTTTTGCCCAAGTTTGGCTTGTCAACTTCACCAGAGAAAAAAGATATCTGTTTGTTGGGTGATGCAAACACCCTTATTGGCGTTGGGAACTCGATATACTCTTACCAATCACTCAGAGTTGAAATAATAGAACATCAGGGGTTTAATAGGAAATCTTTTGATGGAACACTTGTGAAGACCTTGTTTGGGAACAGGAAAAAAATGTTTTGCTGAAAGACTGAATTGACAGAAGAAGATTAACCCTTCAAAATTCTCTCTTAAGCCATATAGAGTTAGATTCACAATAATGCTTCTTGATCACGACATGTGGACAATCATTATGGTCCATCTATGACCTACAAAATAATGCTATAGAAAGTTAAAATTTAAAAACAGCCCAAGACTGTGGAACGTATTTAAACCTTATTAGATAGCAGATATGTATTGGTTTTTATAAAAGCGTCAAGATTAATAAATAGTATTAAAAGTTTGACTAATGCCATGGGTTTTTAGTTTTGCTTCTGTTCCTCTGATATGAGATATGAAATTTATTAATTTACAACTTTACAACTTATATGCAATGGAAATCACGTATTACTTTATGTAGTCAAGAATGGAAGTGGTGGGATACTTCAAACCTCCAGAAGTTCTGTTTCGTTGAGTCAACAAGATCAATTTGTACCATACTTGTAGGTTCTTTTGTTCATTTTATGTAATGCAGTTCCCAATGAGATTTTTTCTTTACTGCAAACTTCACATCTTGAACTAATCTCATAACCCGATCAGTTTGGCATGCTTAGCATTTTTTGCATCTTTTTTATTGTATGAAAATAGGCGTGTCCTAATTTACCGTTTTACATCAACAATAAACACATACGGGTGGCAAAAATTGACCGGATCCAAAAATCTCAACCTGATCCATCCCTATTTGGATCAGGTTGATGTCAGATTTTTCAGTTAGGGTCAGGTATGGGTTAGATTTCTACATCCGAACTTTAAATGGTGGAATGGATCAAAGCTTTGACCTGACTTGGGTCATGTGGGAAGTATTCTATATGGGTTGAAATAATTTAGGTGGGCTGAGTCATGATCTTCAATAAGAATTCTTTTGAGTGATAGGTCTTTTTCTTGATACTAGTTATTTAAATCTTTGTGAAAATTAACCGGTAAGAATTGTGAATATTGGATTTGATAGATTAATTTTAGGTTTATTAGGGAATGAATCTTGCAAAACAGAAAGTTAGGGACAAAAGGGTGACCTAAAATGACCCATGGGTGGGTATAGGTTGAGAGGTCTTGACCTGATCGTAGGTCAGGTTGGATATGGGTCGAGGTTTTGTATGTTGTTGTCCTTACTCGACTAACCTATTGCCCCACCTCCCGACATTCGCATACACACACACACACACACACTCACGTATCATGTAGGTTATCTTTTTCTGTTCTCTTTTTAAATATCAAATTTATATTCTTTTGTTGTAAAATCCCTGTTTATCAATTCTACCATCTGATCTTCACTCAATGACCCTATTAGGTGCTAAATGTTTGATTTTACAATGTTCTATTCTCTTCATGCATTCCTTTCCTGTTTGCTTTTGTACATGTTAATGGACAGTCATTGTTGAATATAATAAAGAATATATAGGTCAATAGTTTGGTAAATCGCATGGATGAAATGGTAAGGAAAGATTTGATATCGCTACATCTTTTAGAAAGTGTGGCCCTAAACAGATGGAATGGAGGAAAAGCATTTGTATAGCCAACCCAACTAGTTTGGGATTAAGGCTTAGTTGAGTTGAGTTTAGGTAAATAGTTAGGTCCAATTGACAATGATAGTCTTCTAATTTTTGATCTACTTAAGTAGAATTTTTGCTATGCAACATATGTATGTTTCTGTTGACGATCACTCCGTTTGTCTGCTACACATGCTATGGTAGCACCAATTGCTATCTTCAGAGTATGGGAAGAAGTCATTAAGAGAGACATGGTAAACCATATAATCGAAATGATGAGTTTACTTAATGAGCATATATATATGTGTGTTTGTATACATATTTTACCATTTTGGAGCATTGTACATCATAAATTATGCAGTTTCTATCGGAACCTGACATCATCTTGTTTGTTAACCTGCTGTAGATGTGATATTTCTTGGTATATGGTATCCCTTTATTACAATATTAGTATTACTTTGTTGTCTCAAACTCATGGTTAAACTAAGTCCCATAAAAGTAAATCAGTTTATGCCAACTTTTGAGTTGACAGAAAACGTACACTCCCACATTTATGATTTTAAGTTCCATGTTTTTTTATCCATGTAGTGTCAGTTCTGTCTGCTCCTAAGGTGGGATGTGGCTTGTCAGATAATTAGAGTACAAATCACAAGTCTAGGAATTTCTTTCGTGTTATAGATTTGTTTTTGACGCTGTTATAATGCTTATAATAATGAATAGTTTTTTCTGTCTGGCTCTGTAAGAGATAGTTAACATGTAGGTTTAGTGGTTTTTATCGTCACAATTATGTTACAACGGTTACCCGATAGTTGCTTTTGTCCTTTTGTAGCTGATTTCAGCAATGGACTGCCATAGATCCTCCACTGAACATCGAGTAAATGTCATCTCAAGGAGGCAACCGAATGTCCTCAAGTTCAAGATAAAATCAGGTACACCTCAGATGACTAATTGATCAAAGTTTTAGGGAGAATCCTTAATAGGTAATATTGTGAATAGTATAACCTGATTCTTTCATCCTATGCTGGTACGAGGCGCCTGCTTGTGCTTTTCTGTTTTTGTAAACTTGCTCATGCTTGTGTTTCAACTACCACTCGTGTTCAGCTTCTCTAACAACCATCAGTTACTGCTTTCTCATATTTCGTAATACATTTTTGCTGACAGATACCACTCTATTGTTCTTCATTATATGGATGTGTCCTGAATATTCCCATCAATGCTTCTTCACTCTTTCATTGGAGTCATTACTGCTTTCTTTATTAAAGCCCGGCAAAATGTGAGCATTTTACCCAAATAATCTGATAAGAAAACCTGAAATCTTCATGCTATTTTGCAATTTCTGCTGTGTACTTTCATAAGCCTGCTAGTTGACGGACACTAACGTGAGTTCGAGACATAATTATCATCACTGTGCCAATATGTCCATCACTCATTTTTACAACGGACTCAGTGATGAGTATTAAAGCTGTTTCAGAATCCATCTGGTGCTTTGCTTAGTGAATTAAGACTTTGATTCTTTTGTACAGGACCTGAGGCTGGTGTTTCTGATGGCAGGCCAAAGAGAATTTCGTCGTTCCTGTTCCTTAACTTACCATCTGCTCTTTCCATCCAGCAGACATACATGCAACCAACTGTTGTGAATATACATTTCCGGAGGTGAAGTTACCTATTTCTTGTATTGATTTTTTCCAAAGTACCAAGCAGCACTGCTTATTTGAAGTGCCAAAAAAGAGTACAAAAGCAAATGTTAATTAGTGTTCGACAAATATTGTGATTCTTTTTTTGGGGGAATATTTGGCTGGGGCAAGATTTTGAGAATTCTGGGATAATGTAAACGGAATCATTTCTGTATAGATTACCTGAATACAATCCCTAATGATATACGACGCAGATGGTTGAAGAATAAAAAATGTTGACAATCATGGTTGGGCGCCCATGAGGGCCTGTCCAAGCCTTGTTCAAGCTTGGTTCACATAGGAGTTATTTTATGATGATAACTATTATTATATGGTGATAACTATTTAGTGTGGTAATCATATCTCCATAAATTTTCAAAAACTTTTCCAATTCTTAGTGATTATAGGAAGGGGATCAGAAATGGGAGACATGGGAAAGAGTTGTGGGATAGAGTTTCCGTTTCAATTGTAAATGCATTTCTGAACGTGAATTTGTACTTCAATGAGGAAAAGGATGCTCAAAAACACAATGAGGAGTCAAAACAAAGAAAGGTTTTGGAAATATTGATCATGCATTTTCACAAGTTATGTTACCGATCTGCCTTTTGGTTGGATATTTTGATTTCTTTAAAAAAATGATGTTATTGTCCAAATCACTCTTTGTTAGAAAAAAATATTTTTCTCTAATTTTCAAAAAGGTTAAAAAAATTGAAAAAAAAAAAATTATCTAGAAAAACAATACAATTGCTACAATGCTGCTTTTATTTTTGATGATATAGTAGTCATTATAACATCAGTCAAATATGAACTTTTTCTCTCAAAAAAAGTCGAATACAACTATACTTTAAATACTTGTTATTAATATGTATAATGTAACTGGCCTTTCCAAAATTATTATATGCTGAGGGTTCAAACCATAATGGATTGATGTGTTCTTTGGGGCCAAAGTACCTACTTTGCCCTAGAAGTCCAACAAAAAAATTTAGTTTAATGCTCACGATGAAAACATGCTGAGCTAACTATCATGAGATCTTTGACAGCTAGCGTAACCTAAGACTTTTATCTTGTAGTTTGTATGCTTTACCATGTGATCTAGTTCTCTTAAGTTCTTCCTAGTTTCCTCAAGATTTGATGGTAGTGTTATAGAGGGTGGAACCATTAATAGTGCAGGCTTTGTAATTAGAAGTCTCAGGTCATCCTTTGCAACAATGAGTAGTTTTGAGTTATATGATATTCACTGCTTTATTGACAGAGCTGAGAGCGACATGAGAAGGTCTTATCTAATCCACTATCATTCTGAGAGCAACCAATATTATATTGGAAAGGGACTCGAGTGATGTAACTGATCCGACAACCTAGGTCAATAGTGCTCATCCTCTACTAGCTAATATACGAAGAATCAAGCTTTGTATTGCAGCATTTGAGGCTATCCACATTTACAAAAAAGCTAATAGTGTTGCGGATTAAATGGCCTTCTATGTAGCTAATCATTCGCAATTCTGAAAAATGTGTTGTTTTCTTTAACAAATCACTATTGCTACCAAGATTAGAAGGAAAATACTTTGGAGCATCTGTTTGTTAGTACATATAAAATATTCATTGGACTTCTACAATGCCGGCTTAGCAACTGGGTTTATCATATTCTTGCAAATTATGCTAATTAATTTCCTCATACACATATTACAGAAAACTTTCCATATAAATGAAATGGATATAACATAGCATTCTTGAAGTTCAAGTTACATATCATCAATGTTGGCCAAGTAATATGGCTAAGCTATAGAGGGATACGCTCGAGTATTGTCGAATTCCGTTTGGCTTTCTTATTTCTATGTTTCTGCTCATCAAACAAGTCAGTCGTTGACGTAGTCAATGGTTTGGCCAGCAAGAAAAAGACTTTTCAGTGCATAAGGACGTTGACCAGAGCCACGGCAATATCATTTCATTTGACCGGCTGTTTGCTTTCAAGGTTCCAGAGTTCGCATACAATCTAAGAAAAGCAACCTCTGTTGGTATTCAAAAAACTTTATAGGAGTTGTCAATATTATAGAACTTGGGGAAATAAATCGGCAGGAGAAAGGAAAAGAAAAGAAAAAGAAAATCAAGTATATTTTTATGTTTGGTTAAGGTAAGAAAATTTTGAAAAAAAAAATTATTGAGAAAACAAGGTACGATGAGTTATCTTAAGTCTTCTGTCTATGCTTCATTCTCTTAAAAGATCTTTTATTTTCTCTTTTATGTTCTCTTCATAAATTTTCATTTGGCCACCAAATGATGGAAAAAAATCTTTCAGCAAAACTTAATTTCTTTTCTTACACTTTCTTAACAACCAAATGGAGACAGAATGTTGAATTTATTGAATAACAATAAAATTTTTATAAATACGCACTCTAAAAATTTGACTTCCGCTTTTAAGAGTGGTTAATGTCTTTTTCTTTTTTCACTCCCGAGTTTGTGACTTTTTTCCCTTTCTTTTCTTCCCTTACTTTTGTCGCACTACTTCATATTACGGTTCTACAACGGATGCAAGAAGTAGATAAGCAAATAATATCTTGTGCCTTATTTATCAAAATAATTTTCAAACTTGATAAGAAGTTAAAGAGTGTTGAATTTATTAGATGTTGATGTAGGCAGGAGAGGAATTAGAAGTTTGAAGATTCTCTTATTATGTAATATTACAGATCCACCCTCTTAAATTTTGACTCCCTTTGTATTTTCCTTCTTTTCCTCTTTTTGTGTAGCACTCATAATGCGAGTCTGATATTTCATTTTCTTTATTTTCTTTTTCTTTTCCCCCTCTTCTATGGCATTTTTTATCCCCACATTGTACATAATCAATTATGTAATGTCCGGGCCCAATACAGACCGGGCCCAATACTGTAGGGCCCAGTTGAATAGTATTGGGCCAGGGAGGGGTTAGCAGGCCACACTGGCCCAAGATGACAATGATCTCCCGCCTGAGGGCTGAAAGGACAGGACCACCAGATGGCCAACGGAGAAACCCCCATAGGCATGCAAAACAGGAGCCCGCCACCTCCTCCCCCTCGGCAACTGAGCTGTGAGCTGGCCTGAGGAGGAGGGGCAGCTGGTGGCTCCCGGAGCAGTGAGGAAGGAGAGAACGCCACCTCTCCTTTGGGGTCAAGTCATAAGCCCTATATTTAAAACCCCTAAGATTTGCTAACCCCGGATTGGATGTACCCTCCCTAAACGTCTAACCCTCTGGATCTACTGCACCAGAGAGCCAAGCCTTGGAGCTGGAGGCGGAAGGGACCCTGCAGCCCTAGGAGAGGAAGGAAGGAGTTTGCCGAGAAGAGATACTGCCCAACTCCAGTCAACCGAATCAAGGTAAGGGCCCTGTAAGTAGGGTTTAGGTAGGAAAATGGGGGGGAGAGAAACCCCTCTGTGGGGTGTTCTCCCCTTTGCTTCACCCATGAAGCAGAGGGGAGAAGACCGACACAGAGGAGACCGGCACAAAGAAGACCGGCATGGGAGAAATAAGAGGAGGACCTACGGGCTGCGGGCCGGACCCATGAGCTGCGGGCCGGACCCACAGGCCGCGGGCCGGCCTGAGAAAGGCCCAAGCCCAGGCCCAACTGCCACCCGGGCCGAGCCCAACCGGACTCGGCCTGCGGGTGACAGTCGCGGCCGCCGCCGCCCTGGGGCTGAGGGGCAGCCTAGGGGAGGCGCCGGGTCTGGCCGTGCCGGCGACAGACGCGGCCCCAAGGCCGCCAGCCTCAGCCCCCGCCTCTCCGCCGGCGAAGAGATGGCGGCGCGGCTCCCACACACGCACAAAAAAAAAAAAAAGAGAGAGAGAGGGATAAGTACTTACCTCGGACCACGGCCTTACCTCGCCGTGGTCGGAGCCGGTAAAGACCCCCGGAGGAGATCCGGCGTCGATCCCTCTCGGCTTTTCCCCTCTTCTCCGGCGTCACTTTGGAGAAGGGGAGAAAGGGGACCGGCCTCCCCCGCCGCTGCCCCGAGAAAGGAGCACCACTCCGGCCGGCAGATCGGAGGGCGCTTCATCTCCCCCGGCCGCCTACAAAAAAAAAAAAAAAAAGGGAGGAGACGGGAGGCGGAAGGGAACCGGAGGAAGGGGGAAGAGGGAGAGACACGAGCGAAGGGGAGGCCGAAGCCTCTGGAAGCTCCCGGAAGAAGAAAAAAAAAAGAGAAAGGAGGGCCTTAACGGGCTAGCGGGTCGGATCCAAGTCCAGATCCGAAACCCGTTAGGCCCAAATGATTCAATCGGTTTGGGTGAGCCCAATGTAGGGTTGATCCAAGCCCAATTGAATTAAACGGATCAATTAAGCCTAATTGATGTTGGGTCTGAACCCGACCAAGCCTGAATGAACCCAAATCAAGCAAATTGGGCCAAATTTGAACCCAATTAAGTTGGATTAGATCCAGCAGACCCAATTGAATATAGATCAGGCCCAATTTAAACCCAATTATATTGGCAGAAGGCCAAATTGGCTAAAAAAAAAAGGGTGAGCTAACATCCGACCCAACCCTTTCTTTAAAGGCCCAATTAGACCTTGTAGAACCAAATCTACTTTAATTAAACCCAAAGGCTTCAAGATGGGTGAATTGAACTGGGCTAAATCCTTGGTTAGGATACAAACAAGTCCATGGTAGGATGAACGAAATTTATGATTAGAGGATAATGTGGGTCTTGCAATGTGATTTTAGGAATCAAAGACCCGTCGTCCGAACCCCAGGGAACTTGAAATACTACTTATTGTAAGTAACCTGTTCTAATCCTGTTAGGGATCATGTCATGTTACTAATGTTTCCTAAGCATTTATTTTAAGCATATATGTTTCATGCATGAGATGTTACAATGCATAAGTAACTTGCATGATCTCAGAAGCTATGGCTATGTATGCAACATGATGATGCTGATATTTTAATCATGCATGCAAGTTGGTATAATGAAATACTATCTAGCAAAGAGGCGCTATTATAATGGGCTCAAAGATGCTACTGATCGAATGCAACTGAGCTGGCCTTGCTAGTGGCCGAGAATAACTTCGCTGGCCTTGCTAGTGGCCGAGAATGACTAGCTGGCCCCGCCAGTGGCCGAATGGACTTCGCAGGAGCATCCGAGAGAATGGACCACGGCATGCCGGGGGCACGGTTTCATATGCATATTTTATGAAAATTTTTGTGACTTGCACTACTGCTTTGTTTAATTTGCATACATATTATGCCATGATGATTATCTGATAAATATGCATGTCAGCTTCTCAAACCCTGATATTCATGTTTAGCCTACTAGTTGATCCGGTAGGATTATGCAGGATTACTTACTGAGCCGTGTAGCTCACGTCTGTTTATGCTTCGTTTTCTTTCAGATCCTCACCAGTGATCGCTATCAGATATATTTTTATTTTGTTACAGAGCTTCGTTATTTTTGGAGAAGCTTATATACTTTTGTACATTTGAATAGCATAGAAGTTCTGTATTTTTGGTATCGAACTTCAAGGTTGTACTGTAAATATTTTAATATATGAAAGTTTGAATCCTTTTGGCTACCTGTTACCCCTGTATGAGGCTGCGTGCTACTGTGGGCGATAGTCGGCAATAGCACGGCCGTGTCACGGATCCGGGTTTGGGGCGTGACAAATTACCATGCCCTATTTATAAAATAATTTCCTACTATATTAGATTAAAAGTATTTCAATTTTCGAAACATGGTCACAATATGCCATCGTCAAAAAATTTGCCAACCAACTATTGACATGCATATCATATATCTATATCTATATATGTTTCGTATATATAAAAAAAATCCAAAAAAACCTAGACCTTTCCAGAGCCCGAAAAAAATCCATACTTCTATCTCGATATATATACTTAAAATATACCGAGCATCGATACGATGCTAGAAATACTAATACTTCAATCTCGATAAATATACTTAAAAATATACCAAGTATGAGTACGTAGAATCAATTTTATGCTAGAAATATCGATACTGGACCCGCAGAATCCAATACAAAATTTGGAAATCTTTCTTTATATAGGTTGCATGCATCAAAGCGCGTTTCATTTTCCATTTGGGTGCAAAAAAAGTTGAATGGCTGGCGGGCGCCTCTGCTTGACTTGAGGTCACGAGACGAAGGCGTCAAGACGGACGAGCCATCGACCCACCTTCCTTCGGCTGTTCCGGTCCACATACAAGTAGAGTCCAGAGACCTCGATTCCAACACCAATCTTGAGATCCATCCATCCTCTCCTATATTACTCAGCCCCCCTTTCTATCTTCTTGCAAGACATCGTGGTCATCATCTCTCGAGTTTTCTCGTCTTCCCGTCTTCCGACTCCTACTCTGCCATCCTCTTCTCTCTCCGATCCCATTTCTGAGATGGCTGGAGACATGAAGGTGAGGTCTTTGTCATTCGCATCATCAATTTTGAGGACATGGGTCCTTTTCCTCTTCTTTTTTTTTGCTTTTGATCTTTTCTCTTGGAATCAAAGAATATTTCTTGGTTGGATTCTCCTGCATCTCTATCTTTTAGCGGATGATTCTGGTTCTTCTTATTGAGCTTGGAACTAATGGACTTGATTGAAAATATGGTGTAATTGCAGAAGCTTGTGCTGAAATTGGATCTGCATGATGATAAGGACAAGAAGAAGGCTATGAAAGCAGTCTCCGCCCTTCAAGGTATCAATCACTTTCTCTTGTTCTTTGTGAATTTGCCCCAAGGAGTTAGCTTTTTGAGCTCATAATTAATTGATTAAGGCCATAAGTCTTGTTAAGGGCTCTCTTGTTAAGAATCATAGTAAAAGAAGTATCAAAAAGAATGTTTGCCCTTTCTTTCTTTGTTTCCTTTTGGTGTGAATAAGAGTTGCTGAATATGTGAGCATCTATTCTCTCACCAGGGATTGATTCCATTGCCATGGACATGAAAGATAAGAAATTGACGGTGATCGGAGCTGTCGACCCGGTTGATGTTGTAAGAAAGCTAAGGAAATTATGTTACACCCAAATCCTTTCGGTAGGGCCTGCCAAAGAAGAGAAGAAGAAAGAGGAGCCAAAGAAGGAGGAGCCAAAGAAGGAGCCCGAGAAGAAGAAAGATGTGAACGAGCAAATCTCTGAGCTTGTCAAGGCATACCAGGCTTACAATCCTCATATGACCACACACTACTTTGTGCAGAGCGCCGAGGAGAATCCGAACGCTTGCGTGATCTGTTAATGGCTGCTTCGCTGGTGGAAAGAAATGTATGCCCGGATCTGCTGGGTGTATTCGTATCCGTACTGTATGGGCGCTTGTTTTAGCGAAAAAAAAAAAAAAAAAATAGTATGCCGATGAGTTCGTGCTGGCGTAATGAAGGACTATAAATATTAGAGTGGATATGTAGTGTGGATGGTGAGAACTAAGATGGAAGAAATGTATGAATAGAGATGAGTGGATGGTGAGAACTAAGATGGAAGTGTGTGAATAGAGATGAGTGGATCTATGGTTGTAAAAGGAGTTTTGGTAGTGATTATTTAGGAGTCTTTTTGATGAAATTTGCTTCCATTACCCTTCACTTTCTTGGACTGTGTGTAGTTTTGAAGCAAATGATCTAGATTTACCCTTTTAATTGGCAGTAAACCTCTTCTTGATTAGTGTTTTGTCTACATGCATAAACCAAACCTCTTCTTGATATTTCAGAAGAATGTGTTTTTTCTGCCGTTTCGGTACCTAATTCTGTATCTATATCATACTAGTATTGTATCGGTATAGAGTCTTTTCAGCACATCGAATGTTGGTATGCCATCCGTACTGGGTACCGATACCGAGCTGATATAGTATGGTATACCTTGTATTATCCGATTCGGACTGGTACGGCAAACTATGTTCCTTAAGCTTGAGACTAAAGTAATAGAATTCTAATTTTCTTGCCAAAAGAAAGAGTGCAAAAACTCTTTTGTTATAGATAAAGCAAGGAAACATCTTTACTCCTCGTCTTGTTTCTTCCCTTTTTTTTTTGTTGCATCAGATTATGCTTTCCAGCAGCATGGAGGAGGTTAATATAAAACAATTCATGTCAAAGAAACTCCAAGGTAATTGAACCATCAAAGAACATGCTTTGGTAAATGGAAATGTATTGTCATCGATGTCAGCTCTTTTTTTTTTTGGATCATGAATGCATGGCTCACCAGGCATTGGGTACTGAAAGAAATCAAAACTTCCAACCGAAAGAAAGATCGGTAGCATACCTTGTGGAATTGCATGATCGATATTTTCAGGATTTTTCTTTGGTTAGGAACAATTGCTTTGAACTTCTTGTTGTACTCTTGAACATCCTCTTTGTTATTGGGAATCCATTTACAGTTGGAATGGAAACTCTTTCCCATAACCCAAGAGTCTTTTGGGTTCATGGATGACGGAGGGAGATTTGAGAGAACAGAGGAGATTTCTATCTAATCTCTCCTGGAAAATTTTTGGAGAGTTTATAGAAGTTGTGATAACTACACTAAGTAGTTATCATCATGTGGCAACTCCTATATAAACCATGGCTCGAACCGGACTTGGTTATGCCGTCATGGGCGCTCGACCATTTCCAACAGGTAATTTTCAACACTTGATTGATTCTTTTGTTTGATTTTTTTTTTTAATCAGGAGGTAATGGCTGCATCTCATTTGTCACCACGGCCAGCAATGTGGCTTAGCACAATTTTTATAGCATATAAATTTAACCTCACACTGTGACATATGCCTTCTTATAATTGTCAATCAACTTAAAATATTCATAGCATAACCTATCTTGAATTGTTATAATGGATATAACAATTTGCATAATTCACACCCACTCAATTAATTAATCATGGATTTGTCAAAGAGATTCCATCGAAGATAATATCGCTGCTCCCTTGACCAAATGAAGAGATAGAGAAGGAAGAGACATCATTGAAGATAAGCACATCCATGCAAGAGAATTTTTTTTTATATGAATCATTTAAGTAAGCTGTCCCTAGCCACTAATTGCTGAAAATCGTCATCTCCTGTCCATTTCATTGCTGCAAGCAATGTCCATGCCAATTAAATGAAATCGCACGCCGTTGCAAATTATTCATAATTTTGTATTTAAAAAACAAAATTAGTTGTTGGTGGCCCTACATTCCTAAGAAACAAAAAGCCATTCCATGAGGCAAACACGTTCATCTAATGTTTTGCTAGCAAGTGGCTTCTTGCAAACCCCAATTGCTTCTTTAGTCTTATCCTTGTAGATTCATTTGATGGGAACTGCTACATCTCATTGGTTTCCATACGCAACCTTCTCGCCGGCTTATGCAAAATGTCAAAAAATGGTTCAAGGCTCACATCATTTGTCACCTTCATCTCTGATGTAAGCACCATTTTTCTTAGATACAAGTATACAAAACCATGGTTGATATCGAGTATATTCTTGTAATGAGTGAATTAATTAAACAATATAAACAGTTACTTGTCTGAGAGTTGTGTTCGAAACGAAACGTAGCCATTTGATAGCTGAGAATGTAAGAGAACTCCACCTCACTTGATATGACCTAAAGCTCCATCAAAGGGGTCTCTATCAAAATATACCATTTTAATCAGGATGCTAACTCTCAAAGCAAGAGAAACAAATGTTTATGGTGTCAAGAAAATTGCTCTCCTAAGCATGGGCAGATGGTTGCAAGTAATGGCTCTCACCATGATTAAGTAAAATGAGTTGTTTATAGGCAGCTTTCATTCAACTTGACATTGACTTCATATGGGCTTGCTGAGTAAATCTTCTTGGGATCCAATCTATCTCAACATAGTTTTCCTAGCATGAGAATTATGTGTGTCACTTGTTTATGGATTTAAGTTAAGTATGATATATATTTTTTATTGCTCATGTGAAATTAACATTAGTTTATTATTTAAATTTGTTTATATCATTGTCAACCTAGAATCATAAATTTTTATTAATTGGTAAAGGCTACAGCCAATGATAGATCAGGTTCTAATAACTTAAAACTTTTATTGATTGGCTTAGAATTATTGAGCTGGTCTGGGATGCTTTTTTTTTTTTTTGAGATTGCATTTATATTTTAGCTGAGCTTGAGCTTGCCTTATTTGTGATTCAAGACTAGCATGAGCCCTTGGAGGATGCCTTGGGTTGGATGTCATGATTACGTCACGCCTATATCTTTGTTATGAAGTTCATACGGCATCTACAAAGTAGATATTTATTTTTCTTTTCGTATAATATCAAATGATCAGATCCATTAGCTTTAATTTCCAGGTTTTTTTTTTTGGCTCCGCGTCACCATCAGTCCATCACCAATCACTTGCTTATATAAAAAAAAAAAAAAAAAAACAAAGAGGTCGAGGACAATGGAAAGTATGTCTCACATATTAAATGATTTAATCTATTAATATTCACTAGAATGTCATTTGTTGCCTTAATTTTGACCTCCAAATCCAATGTTGGAGCATATATCTTCTTCTGAGCATGGAATAAAGCTTTGCAGCAAAGTGTGCCGTCTTAGTATCGCCCCACTGGTACTAATCTATTATTATGCTCGATATAGAGACCAGTTGACCATATCGATACTTGATACGCTTCTCGTACCGCATAAAAATTTAGTACCGATTCAATATAGTGCAGTTGGGTATGCATCTCGGTATGGTATGTCTTGCTTTATAAGCCTTTACTGGAGAACACATTGATTAATTAAGAACAATAGTTTGATTCAAAATGCGTCCATTAGAATATTGAGTAATCTGCCTATGTTCTCCATTTTCCTAGTGTCAATGATCACCTTGTACATGGTCTAGGGTGATTAAGATGAGAAGGAATTGGACTAAAGAACCTTGGTCTAGTTGCTTCGTTCCCAATTTCCACCTACTACTTTATCAAATGATTGATAGCAATGGAAGAAGAAACAAAAAATCAGATCTTCTTTTGAGAGGAAGAGATAATTAAGCCAATGACTATAACTAGATGTATGATATCATTTAAAAGAATAATTGGTGATATATTATAGGAAATAAAAGTCTTCAGGTATCAATAGACTGGTCAGATGAACTAGAAGTGCTTTCAGACATGATACTTCTGAGGCAATATGAAATAAGTTCATAAACTAAAAGTCAATATTCACATGTTAGGCTGAAGTCTTGAAGGTCAACTCAATTTTTCTTGGTAGTTGGAATAGTTAAGAGGGCACCGAAGCTTTCATCCGTTCTTACAAGTTGGCTGACGTTTGAAAAGATGAGTTTGACCACTGAAAGCAGAGGCGTTGATCTACTTCCAAAGACTTCTATTCCGGTGGCTTTTAGCCATCCCCTACGCTTGCCATACTGGGCCTTTGAGCTCAGTAATTTGGAGGGTCGTTTAGTAAGCCACTTTTGAAGCTTTATCTGGAAGAGTGAGAAAGGATGAATCAATAGGGATTACAGTAAATTAACGAGAAAATATATTCTGTACCACATGTACCAATATGGTCGTACACCACACCAATCACTGAAGTGCATTCTTGTAGGCCAATCACCAAGATGATTGGCACGGTGCAATGCAGGATATAGTTTCTCGTAAATTGACATCTTGCTATATTGGCATGTTTTGAAGGCATTTGTTGCCATATATTGTATGATACAAACATATATCTGGAAGGGATAATAGTTGATGTGATCATAAAAACTACCTCCTATAGTGCTAAATTCACATCCAAAACTTGTGGACACTCCTCTATTGTCTCAATGACTGCCATTATTGAGATGAGTTTAAGGCCGAGCTGAATGTTGTTAGATCTCGATGGCTGTAGGCATGGTTGGCTTGTGGCAACTTTAATGTTACTCCATCAATGACCTCAATGATCTGAGCTGTTTGGAAGAAGAGAAATGCTTAGATTTTTCTTAGCAAGAAATCCTCCATCACTTCTACTGCTTATGCTGGTCTTCAAAATTTCAATAAATGGTCTATTCTATGCGATTAAAAAAAGCTACCAGCTTTCGGGAGAATTTGGAATAAAATTAAGAATATTGCTTACTCTCTTTCTATTGTTTGATTTTCATTGGGGTTCTTATTATTCATCTCTTTATCTCTCTAACCGTTCTTGTTCTCTTTTCCAAGATGTAAATTCTTTTATTTTTATTAGTAAATGCCTGCTAGCTTCTTTTAGCCTCCCTTTTATCATCAAAAAAAAAAAAAAAATGTTACTCGGTTTGCATTCAACACGAACAACTCTTCTTTTAAAGGGCGGCCCAATACATTTGGGGGCCTAAGGCGAATCCAAATGAGGCCTCTTTTTTTTAATAATAAAAATTTTTAATAAATATAAAATATTTAAAAAATGATATAGGAATAGATAGTTATCAAGTACACTATTTCAAAGATACATAAATCTAACAAAGATAGGCAAAAAGTTTTTTTCAATTTAATGTAATTTTTAAATGAAAGCACATAAAAGTAATTACTCTAAAAGAAGGGCCATGAAACTGATTAAATAACTAAGATAATGCTTAGCAATAGTGTTTACCATGCCAACCAAGAGCCGAATAGGAAAGGGTCATCCTATGGCACTTCATGGTGTAAAGAAAAGAATTGATCCTCTCTATTAGAGAAAGTAGGGGCATTATGGAAAATTCACTCCATCTAATAAATAAAAGTCCCATCCCACCATCTCCTCTTCAAGTGAGTACCCAAGCAGCAACTGCAACATCACAGCACAGCAGCCATTCAACCCCCTCTCGCTCCTTTTCTCTCTCTACCACCCAAGAGGCGAGAAGAAACCGAGAGGAGAAAATTAAAAGAATCTCCACCCTCCAAGAAGTCCTCTCCAATCCCCCTATCTTTCTTCCCGATGGCCCAGCTGGATCAGGAGTAATGTGAGGGAAGGCAAACCAAGACCAAAACCAAAAAAGAGAAGGGATGAAAGATAAGAGTGGCTTCAGGCGTGCATCAACTGTCGCAAGGATCTTTGAGGATGGTTGAAGGAAGACGAGGGGGGGGGGGGACGAGTGTTTGTATAGCAGCAGCAGCACCTCCCGGTTCCAAGAGGACTTGATTGTCCCAAGGATCTTTGAGGATTGTGGAAGGGAGATCGATGTACTTTACTTCTAAAATCTTTTACTTATAGCCGGAGGATGGGCAGCGGGGGGTGCAGGACGGCGAGCTTGATGTCGCAGCTCCGGAACCCGGTCTCGCCGAAGATCCGGCTGACGATCGGGTCGTCGAGGATGGCGAGCACCAGCTGCTGCAGCTCCACCTTCACGCCGGAAAACGACGACCCGAGGAAAGGCCGTGGGTGGGGGCCTTCCCTGGGCTGGGGGCCTTAGGCGACCGAGGCCGGTCGCCTAAGGCTCGAGCCGGCACTGCCTGCCGGCCTCTAGTTTCATTAACTTCATTAACTTCTTTTAAACTCAAACTTAGGTATCTTCATACCAAACTCAAGAAACCAGGGTAAGGCTAATTTGGCCTGCTAAAAATTAGTACCTATAACTGGTTGCATGAGTTAGACATATTGGAGGAATCAAGGTGACTAAAATGTTCACTGATCTCAAAGCAGAGCTCGAGGAAATTCTCTAACAAGAAGAGACACTATAGCAGCAAAGAACTAGAGTTTCATGGCCTAAAAGTGGTGACAGAAGTGAGGTTTTTCATGGATGCATGAGTAACAAGAACAATATTCAGTTAGAGATTGGCGAAGCTGCTATTCACCAACCTAATGAAAAAAAGTAGGCCTTCTACAGTTTCTTCAACAAACTTGTGGGTACCTGTGAAAGCAATATATCTTGAGAATAAGTTTGGACCTCTCATCTTAATTTGGAGTTGCTGGGATAAAGCCCCATGACCATGAGGCTTCCCCATATCCTTCTATCAATGCTTTTGGACCTTAATGAAACAAGATTTCCTCAACTAGTTTAAGGGAATCCATAATGGCATGTGCACCTGTAACAAGCTGAACTACTTGTTTGTGACTCTCAGACCCAAAAAAATCTCACTTGTGCACTGTAAAAGACTTCAGGCCGATAAAGATTAACCAATGGAATCATAAAGATCATCACAAAAGTGTTCTCTAACTGACTGGGACAATTCATGGATGTTTTGGTGGACAATACTCAAATCTGCCATTATCAAAGGCAAACCAATGTTTGATAGCTATGTTGTGATATGGAAACAATTGTTTGTTGCAAGAGATCTCATGGATCTAGAGCCATAAGCAAGCAATATTTTGAGAAAGCTTTTGGCCAAGTGAGTTAGAGCTTCCTTTTCGATATACTTGAAGCTAGGGGTTTGGTTCCAAGTGGAAAGTTGGATCACACTATCTTCAATCCACTAAATCAGCTATTCTCCTAAATGGGGAACCAGGAACATGCAGGATTCATAGCAAAAGAGATCTCAAATAGGGCAGCCTCTTGTCACCCTGAACTTGGTCATTTTTCCTAAACTCATAGTCAAGAACTGTCTCATCTCAGGCAAAGGTTCGCTATTCGAACAACAGCAAACAATGTGTCTTCAGTGCATCGATGACATAATTAATCATCTCCAGCGATAACCCTAGTGTATTAATCATCTCAAGATCATCTTATACTACTTAAAAGTTTCTATTTTGGATTTAAAATTGATGTTCACAAGAGCCAGCCGCTCGGTTGATGCAGGCCAAAACAGCACCCCTCATGGTCACAAGACCCCCTGGCAACCTGCTAACCACCCTTAGACCAGCTAAGAGGAGGATACAAGGTGATAGTTGACTCACAAGTGTCTAAATGGCTTAACATATTGTAAAATTAGGTCAAGTCGTAGTGTTAAGTGTAGTCCAATATATACCATTTTGAGATCAAGCCACTTCCATTACATCCATTGTTAAGCTTTCCAACACAATTTGAATTTCCTCAATCGAATCTTGGATGAGGAAGTTATGGCAAAGCACCAAAACAATCTCACTGCAATCAGGGATCAGGAATCCGATAGCAAGGGTAGAACAGAATCATCCAATATTGGATGGTAGTTAATATGCTATCTGAATTATTCTATCAGCAGGGAACCTACCATCAGATCCAAATTGAGTACTAGAAGCCTCTACATCATCACAATCTATAGTCCAGATTCAGGTGCAAGATATCTAACAGCAATAGTGTGCCATCAGATCAAATTGGACACCAATAAGCATTCTATCAAATCTATTTTGCTTCTAGAAGCACCTCTATGAAGAAGTTACTTGTCCTAGTGGTCTTAGGACTTCATTTTCCAATTTTGCTCAAACTCTATGGACACCCATTTGTTCTCTATCAATGTAAGAGGTCTCAAAGCCTATAAATATCCCCTATGTACCCCTGTTTTCATATTAATGAAGTTCACTTTTTCTTGAGTGTATGTCAACTCATGTTTGCTCTTAAAGATTTTTCTTGCACAGTAGATTTTAGCCTAAGCTCTAGTGGATTTCGGTCATTGATGATGAGGCTTGTTGGAAAAACCGGTTTGGTCTACCCATGATGGTTCAACCAAACCGGTAACCAAAAGACATGATCTCAGTCCAAAAGAAATATCTTTCCATAGACATCTCTCCAACCCTAAAACTGTCTATTGACAGTTATGCATAAGGCTTCATTTAAAAAGTGTGGGTGGTTAATGAGATTCTCTGCAAGAGTCTTGGGCATTTAAGTTGTGGAAAACACTAGATTTTCATTGGTAAAATCCACTCCTTGATCGGTGAATCGAACCAAAGAGAAAAATCTGTAAGTGATCCGAAATCCTTGCTTATGTTAATGTGTTTATCTTTCATTGGTATCAGAGCATGTTTGTTCGATTTCTGAAATATTTTGGAGTGTATATTACATGTTTTAACATCTTAAATCCATTGCTCTCGCACTCACCACCTTGAATGGCCATTAATGGCAGTTTTGTTTAAACATAGAGTTAGGCTCTGATTTTTTGCATGAAGATACTATATGATATGTAGATGATATCTGGAAAGTTTGGTGATGTTTGGTGCACTGGTTTGAGAGATATAAATTTATAAAGATCAAAACCCGGAACTTTGAACCTTGATAACTTTCTCCACAGTTTGTTTTGGGAAACGAAATTTATATCAATGGAAAGCCCTTGAAACAGGCTTTCTATCCATATATAATACACTCAATTTCGTTCACTATGGAGGGAGAAACAAGGCCCGAAAATTTCAGGCTTGTTTCTGAAAAAAAAAAAAAAGTTTCATGTGAAGAAGACCTCCCCTTCGCACACTGGCGCAGCCTCTAAACGGCTCATGGATGGCGTCTCCCACGCGGCCACCTCATGAAAAAGGGAAGCCCAACTGCCCCAAACCCTTTTTTTTCTCCCCTCCTCATCTTCTTCTTACTGTTTTTTCATCCGAACATCTTGAAGAAGAGAAAGGAGGAGAGATGGGTTACGTTGGGAAGAATATAATATTTAAACAAAGAAGGTTGGCTCTCTTTTTGACTTCCCAATCACTTGCATGTGGGGCCTATGGGAGGAGGCTGGTTCTCCCGGTTCCAAGTTGGGCGGTCGGAGTGAAGGGATGGGTTGTCATGGGTCTTAGTATAACCAACGGAACGGCAGTGTTCCCACTATCTCCTCCATTCTCAAAAAGGTCGATATGGGTAAAGAGTTTAGTCCCACATTGCCCACCAATAATTACATTCACTTGTTTAAATAATATGGGCTATTTCTAGAGTCATGGAATCCGTGATATTTTTTTCTGGAGAGAAAATTTTCAAACGTGGTTTGGAGAAGTATATTGAAACGTAGTTTGTATCGTTGGATTCAAAATAATAATAATTAATTTTCTAATTTTCTATAATTTTTTAAATATTTTTCAAATATAAAATAATTTTTTATTATTTTTATATTCGAAAATGAGTTAAAATTATAGGAAAATCCCAATAGGAATGTGCATATGTAGGTCAATCAGTTCCTTGCTTGCCTTACCCTTACTCTTCTTCGCATCTCGAAAGAGAAATCGCCTTTGAAACGATAAGCGCTACGCCCCTCGTTGCCTAATAGTTCTTGCTTCCTTAATCAATTACCTGCTGCTCTCCTTGCTGCTTTCCACCCTTTCCCATCTAGAGCGGAGATTGCCCGAAGGTACGATTCCGATCCTCGATTCGACGAGTTTGATCTTTTCTTTCGAGGGTTGAGGACAAGAGACCTCTACCTGATCTGAAGCCGTGGGACGATTGAAAGACTTGTTCTTGCGCCCCGCCCTTTCCGAAAAGCCGATAAAAAACGACTGAAGATTCTGAAGGAGGAAAATGCTTTCATTAAAGAGATCTTTGAAAAGAAAGAGAAAGAATTAAGTAAAAGAAATAAATAAATTCTGAAATTTTTCCAATCATACTGTGATTGTATGTGAGACATTTGGAAATTTTGAAATTGAATCTTTCCGCATCCTTTAATTGTGTGTTATTATATTTCAGTGTTATGCCTAAGCATTTTTTCCACATTTGTTGTAGAAAATAATGCCACGAGTACCACTCTTAGTGAGGGTTCCGAGGGCAGCAAGGACCCCGGAACAAAGGGCGAGGCTTAGAGATTTGTTGCACACATTACGAGTTATAAGGACGGATCCTAATGATGACATAATTTTACATATACAAACTATTCATTATATGATGGAAGATATTATTCATCTAGAACATGCGTTATGTCAACATCAACGGTACCAAGTGTTGTATGATTCTCTATTTGGATCATGGCAACAAGTTCTAAGAGATATTTGGAATTCCTTAGCAGTGAGAGGTTATGCTTAATTGGTGAGAGCATTTATAAAAGAGTACTTAATGCATGAGATTAGTGGAATTTTAACAGTAGCTGGAGGTCATACCATTCGTAGAATAATGGTTCCTTGGATCGAACAAATAACATCAACTATGATTCAAAAAGAAATTGAGGATACTATTCCAAGGAGTGTTCGGGTTCTTAGATGGCAAAATCACTAGTTGAAAACTAGTCGAAGCTATAATGACTTATATTCTTTACTTGTGTATTAATTATTTAAATTTTTTTTATGATAATAAATGTCTCCATATTTATATAATTTTTAATGTTTTAGTATACATGTTTAAAGTGGGAGTTCTAAGACTTACTATATAATTTGTCTTAAAAACTAGAACTTTGTCTGCTAAGAATCAAAATTAATGTTTATAGTGAATTTTCAATTCCATGCCATTATGTGAATTAGCATTAATTTTATTTGTGTTTAGTGGCAAAGAAAAATATGTGTTGTGCTTGGCATTAATTCTGTGCATGTTTGTCTTTATGTAGAAATTTAGTTTTCTGCAATGGCTTCAGAATCTAAGAATATAGTAGCTGAACTTAATAAGGGTGAGAAATTGAATGGTGAAAATTATGAAATATGGCAAATGAAAATCCAATATGTATTGGAGGAACAAGAGGCGCTGGAAGCCTTAAACCATACCATGAATGAGCCTGAGGATGGAATAACGGTTCAACACATAAAGGATAAGGAGGCATATATTGCCTGGAAAAAGAAGAACTCAATTGCTCGGATTACATTGCCGAGTAGCATGGAAAATGATATCATGCGAGAGTTCAGACCTTTTGAGACAGCAAAGGAAATATGGAAAGTATTAAAAGAAAAGTTTGGTGGAACTTCTGTCACCAAACTTAGGCAGCTGACCATCAAGTTCGACACATATAAGAAACGCACTAATAATAATATGAAGCAGCATTTAAGGGAAATGTCGAACATGATTGTTGCCCAGATAGACAACCCAAGAGGGGGGGTGAATTGGGTTTTTAAAATAATTTGCAACTAAAATATTTGTGGAAGACTAATTAAGACTTTAGCAAGATGATTAGTTAGTTGCTATGTGCTGTGAGTGAGATGAGAGTAAGAGAAAGGAACAAATAATCACAAACACAAGGTTTTTATAGTGGTTCGGAGCTAACCCTTGCTCCTACGTCCACTCCCCAAGTCTCACTTGGAAATTCACTATAACCCCCTGGATTACAGTCGGTTGTTTTACAAGCTCACAACCAAACTTGTTGTTTTACGAGCTCACAACGAACTCGGTCGGTTTTCCCTAGCTCACCGACTAGAACCACCCCGATTGTTTTTCCGGGATCACAATTGAACCCTTACACGTTGGTTTTAACCTAGGCTCACCAACCAACCTCTACACCCTTGATTCAATCTCCCGATTGAACCAAGCTAAGACAATATGCTAATAATGAGGACAAACAGAAAAACAGAGCTTCTCAAAAGCAAATATACAGCAATATTAATAAAAGCAAAGTTAAGAGCCCTCAAACGCATTTAAGTTGGAGAAGAGAAAGGGCTTCTTGAACTTCGGGTCTCCTCTTGAAATTCTGGACGACTTGAAGGCAAGAGGAGATCTCTTCCAATGTTGGGAAGATGTGGTTGGAAGGAGTTAATGGCGCTCTTCCCTCTTTTCGTTGAAAAACCACTTGCAGAGAATGAATGCTTGATCTTTTTGAATGGAATGGTAGTTCTCTGCCTTGCTACAGTCCTCTGTGGCTATTTAACCCATCCCCCACGGAAACTAGCCGTTAGACACCTTTTTCTGCCCGTTCTGCACACTCTGCATAACCTGACAATATGTCCGTTGGGGGTCGGAGTCGACTCGCGCGATCTGGAGTCGACTCGGCTGTAGCGGGAGTCGACTCATGCTTTTCTGGAGTCGGCTCGGCAACTGTTCCGGATTTGAATTAAAGTGAACTCCTCGACTGGGAGTCGACTCGACTTAACCTGGAGTCGACTCGCCAACTTCTGGAGCTGACTTGGCATTCTCGGAGTCGGCTCATCCCATGAAGTCCATGGAGCTAATTTTCAACTTGGCCCACTCGAGTCGACTCGACAGTCCTGGGAGTCGACTCGGCGCTCAGAGCCCGAACTCCCGATCTTCTGTCATTCGCCTCGTCCAGTCTTGGAGTCGACTCGGACTGTTCCGGAGTCGACTCGGCTCTCAGTTTCCGAAACATACCCTTCTGCCTTGGAGTCGACTCGAACTGTCTGGGAGTCGACTCGGCTCTCAGAGACAATAATTTGGTCTTCTGTCTTTTTGGGATCGCGCTGTCTCGGAGTCGACTCGCGCATTGCGGGAGTCGACTCGAATCTCAGAGTCCGAAAACTGCTCTCTGACTTTTGCCTTGTGAACCACTGAGAGTCGACTCTCGCTTTCTTTGGAGTCGACCTGCCAACCATCGGAGTCGACTCGCGTTTCACAGGAGTCGACTCGAATCTCAGGGTCGAAAATCGCTCTCTGACTTTTCTGTCTGTAACTCCTTGGAGTCGACTCATATTACTCCGGAGTCGACTCGGTAAGCATCGGAGTCGACTCGCGCACTTCAGGAGTCGACTCGCGCACTTCAGATTTTGAGTTGATGCTTTCTGTTCGTCTGTCTGTTCTCAGTCGGAGTCGACTCGTAATGATCCGGAGTCGACTCGAGCCCGTGCCAGTGATTCTGATACGCTTGGAGTCGACTCGTAATATTCTGGAGTCGACTCGAGTCTCAGATTTTGGTTCAAATTGACTTCTTAACTTATCCAAACTATCTTGAACCAAATCTAGAGACACTTAGACAAGATTTTCACTGAAACACTCAATTGAATTCATTAGTAAACAAAAGATATACTCAAATGCTTTGAGCTCATCAAAATCAAATAGGGTTTTAATCAATCACTCCACAATCTCCCCCTTTTTGATGATGACAAAACATTGAGTATATGTAAAGTGAATTGCTCAATAAACAGGAAAATAAAATCCATAAATGAATTCAAGTGTCTGGTTATTTAATTTATCCAAGCTTGAAAGATGTGAAACAATAAATTTTGGAGTTAAAGCTCCTCCTTTCATTTGGAATTATATAAGCCTTCATATCATGCAAACAATTGTTTGGCTTATATATATTTAATGATTTAGCTTTCTTAAGAAAATTCAGATTCTCCCCCTCAACATATGCATTCATCTTTATTTTGGTTCTCTGAATTTCCTTTTAATGCATTGAAGTTTTTGGACTGAAATTTTTGGTTTTTAGAGGGAAAATCTGTCAATTTGTTCTTGAGTTGGATTCAACTAATCTTCGAATATCCCTTGAATAGATTCTGGAGATTACTCCATTAGGAGCCCCAACAGAGAGATAATGAGCCTCGAGGTACCAAATCCACTAAGAACAAATTTCATTTTGATTCTTTTTATGTTGATTCCATTTACATATCTATTAAGTATTTCTCCCCCTTTTTGTCATCGTATCAAAAAGGAGGTAAGCAGAACACACAATCAATCATAGATCAAATTGCACAGAATTGAAGAGAATATGTCTACTCATTGTATTGATTTGTATGTAAAGACATTTTAGAATACAATAAGTAAAACAAAAAAAAACATGTCAAAATAACACAAAATGATCTAAGGCTTCCTCGAGGAGGATGCGGGTCCCCGAGGCATGCGCTCTGCAAGTAGTGTGACTGCATTGGTGACGTGCTCGAGCTGTCGGATAATGGCCGAGGTGGCCCTGCTATGTATCGTATCGAGCTCGGTCACCGACTTCTGAAGTGTGTCCAGCTTGTCGATGAGCACATTCGCCAAGCGCTCGGCCCCCTGGGTAGTGGTGCCCATATCCTGTCGGACGTTATCGCGCATCTTCCGAGTGGTGCTCGAGACTTCGCTCATGCTATGGAACTGGGCTTGGACCAGGAACCTTACATTGTCGATCTCTTCCCGCACATGGGTCGTCATCTCAGCCACGGCGGACAGGGAAGGGACCAACGCTGAAGAAGGTGCAGGAGAAGGAGCAGGCACTGAACCCCGGAGCTCCCTAAGTAGGTCGTCCCGGAGATCTCTAACTATCTCCTGCCGCAACTCCCGGAGCTGCTCAGGAGCGATCCGGACCTCCATGGGCTGAGTAGGTGGAGCTGAGGAGGAGGGTCCGGCTGAGGTGGAGGGTACTGGAGTGGAAGGCTGAGTGGGATAATCAGAATCAGGGTCTGGACTAGAAGAATGTCTGGTGGTATGTGTGGAGGTAGAAGACTTCCTAACCCATGTCCCCTCTACCTTCCGAAAGCCCATCCTATGCAGGGTTCCCGTTCGCGTGCGATCTGTCCATCGCAATGCACGAGAGGGTTCCCCCTCAGGAATAGGGATCTCGGCCTCCCTAAACAACAGGGTAAACATCATGCCGTAGGGGAGGGTGAGCCTAGGTCTATCTAGTGGCTCACATAGATATCTATAAATAAGTTTTGGGAAGTTGACTGGGGTGTCCTGGAGAATATAGAACATAAGGGCGAGGTCCCTCTCAGAAACAAAATCGAAGCGGCCAGTCTTCAGGAAGAGGGACCTAGACAGGATGCTCAGGAGGATCCGCACCTCAACTGGAAGTGAGCTAGCGGATACCTCAACTAAGGGGGACTGAGGTGGATAACCTAGAATGGCCGTAAGGGCCTCAGTCCTATCCTCGGGGTGTGTGGGAGCCACCCCTACTTGTGGAAGGTGGAGGATTTGGGCAATGATATCCTCCGAGACGAACAAAGGAACACCGGCTACCGTGCCCTCTATACCCCCATCTCCCCTATGGACGGTACCATAAAACTCTCTAACTAGTCCAGGGTATGTGGGGAGATCTAGGGTAAGGAAATACTCTAGTCCCTAGACTCGCAACCTCTCTCCTATCGTAAAGCCCTCCCGGGAGAGATAGTCGAAATCGACGTATCTCCCGGTGGAGACCGCCTTCCCGGCACACGGCCTCGAGGGAACGGCCCTCGGCGGGGAACGAGCCGGAGGTTGTGGCCTCACGGGGTCGTTCCGGGCCTTGGAACGCCGCTCGGCACCGGTCGCGGAATGGGGCCTCTTCCGGCTTGGGACAGTGGTTTTGCGAGGCATGGTTGACCTAGAACGGGATGAAAACCTAATGGACGATGAAAAATCGACGGGAAAAGGACCTAGAGGCGGCCGGAGACGTTCTAGGAGTCGACTCTAGGGTTTTGAACAGTGGCGGCGGTGAAAAGATGTGTTTTCTAAACGATGGAGTTAGGGTTAAAAAGTCGGATCCCGACTGCGAGTCGACTCCACTGAGTCGCGAGTCGACTCGACCTCGAGTCGACTCTAAAATATGCGCGAGTCGACTCTCCTTATGCGCCTGTTTACCTCGAGTCGACTCCCGACTGTATGCGAGTCGACTCCCCCTCTGCTGCCATCGTTCTCGAGTCGACTTCCGTAAATGTGCGAGTCGACTCCTCCTTACGAGCCGACTCTGAAACTTGCTCGAGTCGTCTCGAACTCTGGCACGCACCCAAAAATCATGCTATGTTCGTGCCGAATGAGGGAAAATCACTAAGTTATGATCTGATTTGATGATCATTGTAAAGAAACTCTAAATTAACCATGATCTAATCATCAAAATCAATGAACTAGTGGAAAATACCACTAGGATGGATCAATCACTCCTAATCCCCTCCTAAGCACACTAAATCTCTCTTCACTTAGGGGTTTTGTAAAAATGTCAGCTAATTGATCATCAGTGCAAACAAATTGTAGTGTCACATCACCATTCAGTACATGATCTCTTATGAAGTGATGTCTTATCTCAATATGTTTAGTTCTTGAATGCTGAATTGGATTTTTAGTTAGATTAATGGCACTTGTATTATCACAATTAATGGGTATTTTATCTTGTTTAATGCCATAATCTTCTAATTGTTGTTTGATCCACAAGATTTGAGCACAACAACTCCCGGCTGCAACATATTCAGCTTCAGCAGTAGATAATGCAACCGAGTTTTGTTTCTTGCTAAACCATGATATTAAGTTTTCTCCTAGGAATTGACATGACCCGCTGGTGCTTTTTCTATCATGTTTACATCCAGCAAAGTCTGAATCTGTATATCCTATTAAGATCAGGCTAGATTCTTTAGAATACCATAAACCTATATTCTTAGTTCCTATTAGGTATTTAAAGATTTTCTTAACTGCAATTAGATGTGATTCCTTAGGATTAGACTGATATCTAGCACACATGCAAACACTAAACATGATATCAGGTCTACTTGCAGTAAGATACAATAAAGATCCTATCATACCTCTATATAGTTTCTGATCTACAGATTTACCTGATTCATCTTGGTCTAATTTGCATGAAGAGCTCATGGGGGTGCTGATTGACTTGTTCCCCTCCATATCAAACTTTTTAAGTATCTCCTTGAAATATTTGGCTTGATTGATGAAGATGCCTCCTTCAGACTGTTTGATTTGAAGCCCGAGGAAGTAGTTCAGCTCTCCCATCATGCTCATCTCAAATTCACTCTGCATCAAATCAGCAAATTCTTCGCAGAGGCGATTGTTAGTAGCACCGAAAATAATATCATCAACGTAAATCTGCACTAATAACATATCTTTGTTTTGCTTTTTCAGAAATAGTGTTGTATCTACATTACCCCTAGAGAACTCATGTTCTAATAGGAATTTGCTAAGCCTCTCATACCATGCTCTAGGTGCTTGTTTCAAACCATAAAGTGCTTTGTTCAATTTATATACATGATTAGGGTATTGATGATTTTCAAAACCAGGAGGTTGTTCTACATATACCTCCTCATTAATATACCCATTTAAAAATGCACTTTTTACATCCATTTGAAATAGTTTGAAGTCCTTAGAGCATGCATATGCTAATAATAATCTAATAGCCTCAAGTCTAGCTACAGGAGCAAAGATTTCATCAAAATCTATACCTTCTTCTTGATTATAGCCCTTTGCTACTAGTCTAGCCTTATTCCTTATGACAATTCCATTTTCATCAAGTTTATTTTTATAAATCCATTTGGTACCTATAATTGGATATTCAGAAGGTCTTTCAACTAGATTCCATACTTTGTTTCTAGTAAATTGGTTTAATTCTTCTTGCATTGCATTTATCCAATTTACATCTTTTTCAGCTTCTTCTATGCGTTTAGGCTCAAAATGTGAAACGAAAGCTAGATGATTGTTTAAGTTCCTATGGGATGCTCTAGTCCTAATAGGTTGAGACGGATCATCTAGAATTAATTTCTTAGGATGCCCATGAGCATACCTCCAAGCTTTGGTTAGCCCATGATCTACTATAGTCTCTTGGCTTGATGATGCATCTTCAATTACTTTTTGACTGTTATCTTGTAATGTCATCTCGTCAATCTTTTCTTCAAGAATTTCCGTATCATCATCAAAATTAACTCTCTTACTAGAAGAGATATCACTAGAATCATCGAAGACAACATGTATGGATTCTTCTATAACTAGGGTTCTTTTATTAAAGACTCTATATGCTTTACTAGTTGTAGAGTACCCTAAGAATATGCCCTCATCAGATTTAGAATCAAATTTTCCTAGATTATCTTTTCCATTATTATGAACAAAACACCTACATCCAAAGATATGAAAGTAGTTTACCTTTGGTTTTCTGTTTTTCCAAAGTTCATAAGGTGTTTTCTTTATAATAGGTCTCAATAAAACTCTATTTAATATATGACAAGAAGTATTAATGGCTTCTCCCCAAAAGTACTTAGGGAGGTTACTTTCACATAACATAGTTCTAGCCATTTCCTCTAGAGTTCTATTTTTCCTCTCCACAACTCCATTTTGTTGTGGTGTCCTAGGTGCAGAAAAATTGTGTGTTATCCCCTTTTTACTACAAAACTCATCAAATAAATGATTTTCAAATTCGGTACCATGGTCACTTCTAATAGCTACTACTGAAGTATCTCTAGCATTGGTTACTTCTTTATGAAATTTCTTAAAAACTGAAAAAGCTTGATCCTTATGAGCTAAGAACATGACCCAAGTGTATCTAGAATAATCATCTACAATAACTAGACCATATTTATTTCCACCTAGGCTTGTTGTTCTAGTTGGTCTGAATAGGTCCATGTGTAGTAGTTCTAGAGGTCTAGAGGTAGAGACACAATTTATAGATTTAAAGGAGTTCCTTGATTGTTTGCCAAATTGACATGCTTCACATATTTTATTCTTTTCAAACTTTAATTTTGGCAAACCTATCACAGAATCTCTTTTAACTAGTTTAGATATTGTGTCCATGCTTGCATGACCTAACTTACGGTGCCATAACCAACTAGCATCATTATCCTTAGTTTCATTAACAACTAAACACGGGTTGTGTTTGGCAAGCTCCTCAAGGTCTACAACATACACATTTCCACGTCTTATTCCTTTAAAAACTAAGCTATTGTCATTTGGGTTTGTTATGATGCATAGTAATGGTTTAAACATAATATTATAACCTCTATCACATAATTGACTAATGCTTAATAAATTATGCTTAAGACCATCAACATATCGAACATTATCAATAAAAGTAGAAGGGGTAATTTGAACTTTACCTATACCAATGATGTGACCTTGGTTATTGTCTCCAAAAGTCACAGCACCTCCCTTCTTAGCTTCAAGGGTGAAGAATTGATCCTTGTCACCCGTCATGTGTCTTGAGCAGCCACTATCCAAGTACCAGCAATTTTTGTTGACCTTGGCTGCAAGACACTCCTACACAAGCAAATCATATAATCTTAGGTACCCAAGTTTTCTTGGGTCCTTCATGGTTAGTCATGTTGGTTCCTTTTGGAACCCATACCCTTTTAATTTTTCTTTTTGTTTTTCCTTTTCTATAATTGCACACATTTGCTTTATGTCCTAAAGTTCCACAACAAAAACAGGTTATTTTCTTAGTTTTGCTTTCTCCTGCTTTAACAAAGAAGTTACTAAGAAGTTTTTGCTTATTTTTTGGTTTATATCCTAAACCTGCTCTATTGAATACCGCTCGTTGACTATTAAGTATCATATTCAATTTTTCTGAACTATATGTAAATTTTTCAACCAAGGGTTTGTATTTTTCAAGTTCTTTAGTTAGTGTTTGTTTTTCTGCTTTTAGATCATTTAGTTCTTTTGTGATACTCTCATTTATATGTTTATTGTTTTTGGGTTCTAATGTTTCTTTGTTCAGCCTTTCATTTTCTTTAGTTAAGGTATTATTCTTTTGTACCAAGATTTGGTTGCTTATTTTAAGTTCTGCATTCTCTTTGATAAGAACATCTTTATCCTTAACTAATGAATCATACTTACGGAGATGAGTTTGGTTAGTTACTTTTAGTTCTTTGTTTTTAACGTTTATTGTTTTGTATTCATCCATTAATTCATTGAAAGCATCATATAGTTCATCGAAAGTAAAATCTAAATGTGGTGCGGATGTTACCTCATTGTCATTGGCCATGAAGCAGAAATTGGCCTTTTCTTCTAGTTCCTCATCCGATGATGACGATGATGCGTCGGAGTCCGATAGGGTGGTGACAAGAGCTTTCTTCTTCTTGTACTTGCTCCCCTTCTTCAGTAGGGGACACTCAGCTCTGATGTGCCCCGGCTTCTTGCACTCATAACACCCAGTCCCCTAATTTTCCCTTTCCTTACCTTTATCCTTGCGATAGGAATTTGAGGGGCCTCTCCTTTGATGAAAGGTCTTCTTTTGGTTGATGAATTTTCTGAATTTGCGCACGAGAAGAGCCTCATCATCATCTCCCTCATGATCCTCTTCTTCACTGCTGCTACTGCAAGACAAATCTTTATTAGTTGAAGTAGATTTAAGAGCTATTACCTTTTTCTTATGGGAGGACTCTTCTTCGTTGTGTTGCTTCATGGTTAGCTCGTGCGTCATTAGAGATCCAAGAAGCTCCTCAAGAGGAAGCTTGTTCAAATCCTTTGCTTCTTGGATTGCTGTCACTTTGGCTTCCCATGACCTTGGTAAGCAGCGAAGAATCTTCCTGATAAGATCACTGTTAGTATAGTTTTTGCCAAGGCTTTTTAGGCCATTAACAATGTCAGTAAATCTAGTGAATATGCATGTGATTGTTTCATTAGAATCCATCTTAAATAGTTCATACTTATGAACCAATATATTTATTTTGGATTCTTTGACTTGATTTGTGCCCTCATGGGTCACTTCAAGTCTATCCCAAATCTCTTTTGCAGAATTGCAAGTAGAGACTCTATTGAATTCATTCCTATCTAGTGCACAATAGAGCACATTCATTGCTTTGGCATTGAGTTGTGCCTTCCTAAAGTCATGGTCATCCCAATTCTTTTCTAGTTTGGGTACTGTGACACCCTCTACATGGATGGATGGGATGTATGGTCCATTCAATATGATGGTCCACATCTCATAATCTTGGGCTTGGATAAATATCCTCATCCTAGCCTTCCAATATGAGTAGTCGGATCCATTAAAGAATGGGGGTCGTTGGGTGGACTGACCCTCGATGTGGGAAGATCCAAATGGGGTTGTCATTTTGATCTTTGACTCTTAGGGTAGAAGAGTTTAGGCTCTGATACCACTTGTTGCCCAGATAGACAACCCAAGAGGGGGGGTGAATTGGGTTTTTAAAATAATTTGCAACTAAAATATTTGTGGAAGACTAATTAAGACTTTAGCAAGATGATTAGTTAGTTGCTATGTGCTGTGAGTGAGATGAGAGTAAGAGAAAGGAACAAACAATCACAAACACAAGGTTTTTATAGTGGTTCGGAGCTAACCCTTGCTCCTACGTCCACTCCCCAAGTCTCACTTGGGAATTCACTATAACCCCCTGGATTACAGTCGGTTGTTTTACAAGCTCACAACCAAACTTGTTGTTTTACGAGCTCACAACGAACTCGGTCGGTTTTTCCTGGCTCACCAACTAGAACCACCCCGATTGTTTTTCCGGGATCACAATCGAACCCTTACACGTTGGTTTTAACCTAGGCTCACCAACCAACCTCTACACCCTTGATTCAATCCCCCGATTGAACCAAGCTAAGACAATATGCTAATAATGAGGACAAACAGAAAAACAGAGCTTCTCAAAAGCAAATATACAGCAATATTAATAAAAGCAAAGTTAAGAGCCCTCAAACGCGTTTAAGTTGGAGAAGAGAAAGGGCTTCTTGAACTTCGGGTCTCCTCTTGAAATTCTGGACGACTTGAAGGCAGGAGGAGATCTCTTTCAATGTTGGGAAGATGTGGTTGGAAGGAGTTAATGGCGCTCTTCCCTCTTTTCGTTGAAAAACCACTTGCAGAGAATGAATGCTTGATCTTTTTGAATGGAATGGTAGTTCTCTGCCTTGCTACAGTCCTCTGTGGATATTTAACCCATCCCCCACGGAAACTAGCCGTTAGACACCTTTTTCTGCCCGTTCTGCACACTCTGCACAACCTGACAATATGTCCGTTGGGGGTCGGAGTCAACTCGCGCGATCTGGCTGGAGTCGGCTCGGCAACTGTTCCGGATTTGAATTAAAGTGAACTCCTCGACTGGGAGTGGACTCGACTTAACCTGGAGTCGACTCGCCAACTTCTGGAGCTGACTTGGCATTCTCGGAGTCGGCTCATCCCATGAAGTCCATGGAGCTAATTTTCAACTTGGCCCACTCGAGTCGACTCGACAGTCCTGGGAGTCGACTCGGCGCTCAGAGCCCGAACTCCCGATCTTCTGTCATTCGCCTCGTCCAGTCTTGGAGTCGACTCGGACTGTTCCGGAGTCGACTCGGCTCTCAGTTTTCGAAACATACCCTTCTGCCTTGGAGTCGACTCGAGCTGTCTGGGAGTCGACTCGGCTCTCAGAGACAATAATTTGGTCTTCTGTCTTTTTGGGATCGCGCTGTCTCGGAGTCGACTCGCGCATTGCGGGAGTCGACTCGAATCTCAGAGTCCGAAAACTGCTCTCTGACTTTTGCCTTGTGAACCACTGAAAGTCGACTCTCGCTTTCTTTGGAGTCGACCTGCCAACCATCGGAGTCGACTCGCGTTCCACAGAAGTCGACTCGAATCTCAGGGTCGAAAATCGCTCTCTGACTTTTCTGTCTGTAACTCCTTGGAGTCGACTCATATTACTCCAGAGTCGACTCGGTAAGCATCGGAGTCGACTCGCGCACTTCAGGAGTCGACTCGCTGACAGGTTTTGAGTTGATGCTTTCTGTTCGTCTGTCTGTTCTCAGTCGGAGTCGACTCGTAATGATCCGGAGTCGACTCGAGCCCGTGCTAGTGATTCTGATACGCTTGGAGTCGACTCGTAATATTCTGGAATCGACTCGAGTCTCAGACTTTGGTTCAAATTGACTTCTTAACTTATCCAAACTATCTTGAACCAAATCTAGAGACACTTAGACAAGATTTTCACTGAAACACTCAATTGAATTCATTAGTAAACAAAAGATATACTCAAATGCTTTGAGCTCATCAAAATTAAATAGGGTTTTAATCAATCACTCCACAATGATAAGTGAATTGCGAGATGCTGGACATGTGCTAACTGATGAACAACAAGTTCAAGCTATAATTCGATCTTTGCCTCACAGTTGGGAGCACATGAAAGTTCACTTAATCCATAATGAAAGCATTAGAACTTTCACTGATGCTGGTCGTCATCTGGAATTGGAGGAAGACCGTCTTGAGGCAAATCAAACCACTAATGAAGTGTATATGGCTAACACTAGTTCGCAAGGGGCTTCGGGCTTCAAGCGAAAGCATTTTAGTGGTCATTTTAAGAAAGGCAATGGTAATGGCAAGTCCTCTAAGAAGCTCAAGCATAGCCAGCCAGGTAAAAGAAAGCATCCTTTTAAGGGGAACAAAACAAAATTGAGATGCTACAACTGTGGCAAGAAGGGTCACTTTGCTTGTGAATGCTCCGAGGCAAAGAAGGTAAAAACCCTTAGCACAAATATAAGTATGTCTTATGTTTCAAGATCTGTGTTCTTAGCTGAATCTCATCTTTTGTGGACTGTAGACTCAGGGACCACAGACCATGTAGCAAGAGATCGAGACGCTTTTGTGGAATATCGTCGAATTCCACAAGGGGCAAGATGGATATATGTAGGAAATAATTCAAGAGTTGAAGTAAAGGGGATTGGCACCTGCAAATTGAATATGCGAGGTGGTCAACCCTTAATTCTATATGATGTATTATATGCTCCAGATATTCGGCGAAACTTAATTTCTGTTGTTATGTTATTTAAGTTTGGCTATATCTTAAATTTTGATGGTAATGGTGTAGACATATTGCTAGGGACAACTTATCATGGATCTGGTTATGTACTAAATGGTTTTATTGTACTTGATACTGATTATAGTATGTGTAATGTAATAAGTACTGTTTTTTCCTTTGTTACATCTACTAGTAATCCAAACATGGATGAAAATATTTGGCATGCTAGGTTAGGTCATATTGAGCAACAACGAATGAATAGATTAGCCAAAGAGGGATTATTAGGCCCTGTTGAAAAGGTTAATCTAGCTATATGTGAATATTGCTTAGCAGGAAAAATAGCAAGAAAACCATTTGGTAAAGGAACTAGAGCTGATTTTCCATTGCAATTAATTCATTTGTGACATTTGTGGGCCGATGAATGTAAGGGCAAGACATGGGGCTTCTTATTTCATCACATTTATTGACGATTATACATGTTTCAGTTATGTCTATTTGATATCTCACAAATCTGATGCATTAGATTGCTTTATAAGATATTTAAACTTTGTTGAAAATCAATTAGACTGGAAAATCAAAGTATTAAGAACTGACCATGGACGTGAGTATTTGTCTGATCAGTTCAAACAAATTTGTGATGAAAAGAGAATAGGTAGACAGTTAACTATTCCTAGTACTCCACAACAAAATGGTGTTGCGTAAAGAAAAAATAGAACCCTATTGGAAATGGTTAGGTCTATGATGGCACAAGCTAATTTGCCGATCACCTATTGGGGTGATGCATTATTAACAGCTGCATATGTACTTAACCTAGTGCCCTCAAAATCAGTAACTTCCACCCCTTATGAATTGTGGACCGGTCGCAAACCTGACCTAAGTAATTTAAGACCTTGGGGATGCGCTGCATATATTCATGATTCTTCTTATAAATATGGAAAATTGGGTCCAAGGGGCAAAAAGAGTATTTTTATTCGATATTCTGAAACCTCCAAAGGATATGTGTTTGTTGGTAACACTGATAATGGAAGTATTACTGAGTTTGAATCTCGTAATGCCACATTTTTGGAAAATGATTTTCCAAATCAAGGTGAAATAAATAAAGGTTTATCTTTATTTGAGATAGAGGACCATGATAATTTGTTTAATCAAACTCAATTGGTAAAAAATCTTGAAAATCCATCAACAACATCTGGTTCAAGTGGGAGAAATTCAAGAAATGATGAATTTATTTCACAACAATCTCAATTACGAAAAAGTAACCGTGGATTAGTTCTTCGTTGACGATTTGAGATTGAAGGAGAAGTATTTCTTGTTACACCTCAAGAGGAAGGTGAACCGAGAAATATTGATGAAGCTCTTAAATGTCCTGCAAAAGAGCAATGGATAAAAGCAATGGAAGAAGAAATGGAGTCAATGAGATCAAACCAAGTTTGGAAATTGGTTGATCTTCCCAAAGGTCGGAAAGCAATTGGGAACAAATGGGTTCTCAAAATAAAGCGCAAGGCAGATAGCACAATAGAAAGATATAAGGCATGCCTTGTAGCAAAAGGCTATACACAACAAGAGGGGATTGACTATGAAGTGACATTTTCTCCTGTTGTGAGATTTACCTCAATTCGCATAATTTTAGCCATAGTAGCTAGTTTGGATCTTGAATTACATCAAATGGATGTAAAAACAGCTTTTCTCAATGGAGAATTGGAAGAAGAAATTTATATGGAACAACCTATCGATTTTATTAAAGAAGGCCAAGAGCACAAAGTGTGTAGACTTTTGAAGTCGATTTATAGCCTTAAACAATCTTCTAGACAATGGAATATTAAATTTCATCAGGCTGTCATATCATATGATTTTGCCATGATTGATGAAGACCACTGTGTCTATATTAAAAGATCCAAAGACAAATTTGTGATTTTATCACTTTATGTGGATGATATACTAATGGCTGCTAATGATAAAGAATTATTAGCATCAGTTAAGAATTAGTTGTTCACGAATTTTGAAATAAAGGACATGGGAGAAGCTAACTATATTCTTGGGGTTAAAATTGAAAGAGATCGTTCAAAAAGGTTATTATCTCTTTCACCGAAGCTTTATATAAAGAAAATTCTTGAACAGTTTCATATGCAAGATTGTAAACCCATTGATACTCCCATTGCAAAAGTTGAAGTGTTAAGCCAAAGAATGTGCCCGAAGACTCCACAAGAAAAAGAACAAATGAAAAAAGTTTCCTATTCTAGTGCAATTAGAAGTCTTATGTATGCTGTGGAGTGATTGATTAAAACCCTATTTGATTTTGATGAGCTCAAAGCATTTGAGTATATCTCTTGCTTACTAATGAATTCAATTAAGTGTTTCAGTGAAAATCTTGTCTAAGTGTCTCTAGACTTGGTTCATAATATTTTGGATAAGTTAAGAAGTCAGCCTGAACCAAAGTCTGAGACTCGAGTCGACTCCAGAGTATCACGAGTCGACTCCAAGCGTATCAAGTTCACTGGCACGGGCTCGAGTCGACTCCGGATAAGTACGAGTCGACTCCGACTTAGAACAGACAGACGAACAAAAAGCATCAACTCAAAACCTGTCAGCGAGTCGACTCCTGAAGTGCGCGAGTCGACTCCGATGTTCACCGAGTCGACTCCAGGGTAGCAAGAGTCGACTCCAAGGAGCCACAGGCAGAAAAGTCAGAGAGCAATTTTCGGGTCTGAGATTCGAGTCGACTCCCGTGGAATGCGAGTCGACTCCAATGGTTGGCAAGTCGACTTCAAAGAAAGTGAGAGTCGACTCTCAGAGGAACACAAGGAAAAAGTCAGAGAACGTTTTTCGAACTCTGAGATTCGAGTCGACTCCCGCAATACGCGAGTCGACTCCGAGACTCCGCAACCACAAAGAAGACAGAAGACCAATTTACTGTCTCTGAGATTCAAGTCGACTCCCAGACAGCTAGAGTCGACTCCAAGGCAGCTCTACATCAAAAAGACAGAAGACAGTGTTTCGGAAACTGAGAGCCGAGTCGACTCCGGGGAAGTTCGAGTCGACTCCAAGACTGGACGAGGCAAAAGACAGAAGATAGGGAGTTCGGGCTCTGAGCGCCGAGTCGACTCCCAGGATTGACGAGTCGACTCGAGTGGACCAAATTCAAAAATAAATCCACGGACTCCATGGAATGAGCCGACTCCGAGAAAGCCAAGTCAGCTCCAGAAGTTGGCGAGACGACTCTGGGTCAAGACGAGTCGACTCCCAGTCGCGAAGGCAACTTTAATTCAAATCTGGAACAGTTGCCGAGTCGACTCCGGAAAAGTATGAGTCGACTTCCGCTACAGACGAGTCGACTCCTGATCGCGCGAGTCGACTCCAACCCACCAACGGACACATTGTCAGGCTGTGCAGAGTGTGCAGAACGGGCAGAAAAAGGTGTCTAACGGCTAGTTTCCGTGGGGATTGGTTTAAATAGCCACAGAAGACTGTAGCAAAGTAGAGAACAACTATTCCACTCCAAGTAATCAAGCTTTCAATCTCTGCAACTTGTTCTTCAACGAAAAAGAGGGAAGAGCAGCATTAACTGCATCCACCTACTTCTTCCCAACATTGAAAGAGCCTCCTCCTGCATTCAAGTCGACTACACATTCAAGAGGAGATCCGAAGTTCAAGAAGCCCTTCCTCTTCTCCAACTTAAAAGCGTTTGAGGGCTCTTAACTTCGTTATTGTTCATATTGCCATTTATCTGCTTTTGAGAAGCTGTATTTTTTCTGTTTGTTCTTTTCATCTACACATTGTCTTTGCTTGGTTCAATCGGGGGATTGAATCAAGGGTATAGAGGTTGGTTGGTGAGCCGAATGTAAAACCAACGTGTAAGGGTTCGATTGTGATCCCGGAAAAACAATCGGGGTTGGTTCTAGTCGGTGAGCCTGGAAAAACTGACCGAGTTCGTTGTGAGCTCGTAAAACAACAAGTTTGGTTGTGAGCTTGGAAAACAACCGGCTGTAATCCAAGGGGTTATAGTGAATTCCCAAGTGAGACTTGGGGAGTGGACGTAGGAGCAAGGGTTAGCTCCGAACCACTATAAAACTTGGTGTTTGTGATTGATTGTCTCTCTCTTTCTCTTACTCTCATATCACTCACAGCACATAGCAATTAATCGAACAACTTGCAATAGCTTTAATTAGTCATCCACATCGTTTTAAATTGTAAGATTATTTTAAAACCCAATTCACCCCCCCCTCTTGGGTTGTCTATCTGGGCAACATATGCAATGATGTGTACAAGACCAGATATCTGCTTTGCAGTTGGTATGGTAAGTAGATATCAATCACACCCTGGCCATGACCATTGCAAAGCAGTCAAAAGGATATTGAGATATCTAAAAGGTACTGCGGATTATTCATTATGTTATCAAGGAAATGATTTGCGTCTTGAAGGCTATACAGATGCTGATTGGGGAGGTGATTTGGATGAAAGAAAATCAACCTCTGGTTATGTTTTCTTACTAAGTAATGGGGCAATTTCATGGAGTAGTAAGAAACAACCTTGTATAGCTTTGTCCACGATGGAAGCTGAATTTGTAGCTTCTTCAGCGGCAGTACAAGAAGCAGTTTGGTTAAAGAGATTTCTTAATCATTTGGGGGTTATGAAAAATGCTGCATATCCATGCATTGATAGCTTATACAAAAGATCCCAAATATCACTCAAAGACTAAGCATATTGACACAAAGTATAACTTTGTGAGAGACATGGTTGCACAAAAGAAAGTGAACATACAGTACATATCTACGAATCAAATGATCGCAAATCCGTTTACTAAATATATTCCTAGAGATGTATTTATGAGACATGTGAAATCTTTAGGTCTTCATAGACTTTGATGTACTTAATGATTTGAATAATGAGATATTTTAATTTCTCATTTGGGATTCACATGTATGTATTTATATTAATGCTAAGTTCTTATTTTTTTTTAAGCACACACATATGCATATATATATATATATATATGCGTTAATGCTTAGTGCATATGATTAGTTCATTTAAAGAAATGTATGTTGGGCAGAAATTAGATGGGCCTTCTCACACGGGCAATCGCCTCTATAACTTGTGGTTGATAGAGATGAGACAATTTTAAGCATAACGTATTTATGAGCTCAAGCTTAAAATTAGTGTCGCCTTGATAGCAAATCAAGATGAGGTCACTATGTAATATTTATGACCGAAGGTGAGTAAACCCACAAATCACCTTATCTGTTTTAAATGCCTGTAGTAATAATAAGAAAGAAAGTAGAGTGGTGAACTCAAGTTGGACACTAAGTACGTCTGAACTATCATTTCTATGGTATTTCATATAATGAGAATCAACATACGCTCCATGGAAAAGGAGAAAAATACCATAACATGCGCTTCATACCACATGTGCATAATTCGACCAATAAGGGTAACGAGAGAATTGATCTCTTCTCTCTCGTTGTGTGAGCCCTGAGGCTATAATTACCTCTGTTAGTACCCTTATTACTTTTACTGTTTCTTGAGATTTAGTTCAGTGTATGCTATCTTGGAATGTTACCTGCAATCATGCTTGATTCGATTTATTGGGACATATCTGGAAAAGCAATTAAACTACAATTAAGAGATTCGAGATCGAAAGGAAGATCATTTTATGTCTTATTTCTTTGTTGTATTCACTGGTCGACCAATCATCTTAACTACGTGTAAAAGCATGATTGTGAATACAAAATAGAAAACAAGTAATGTGATAAGTTAAAGTGAGATCATGAGGTACTTGAAATGTGACTTAAATGTTCTGGGGTACTGCATACTTACTCTACTGAACTACTATATATTCCTAACAGATATATGGTAGTGTGAGCTCGTTATCATTTTTTTATTGGTATGTTGGTCGCATGATCTATTTGCCTAGATGAAAGTCGCAGAGAAAAGACTTGTTCGTAATTGTTAAAACTCACACTGTTGAACCCATCATGTGTGAGTGGGAGATGTTGGAAAAACCGGTTTGGTCCACCCATGATGGTTCCACCAAACCGGTAACCAAAAGACATGATCTCATGTCCAAAAGAAATGTCTTTCCATAGACATCTTTCCAACCCTGAAACTGTCTATTGACAGCTATGCATAAGGCTTCATTTAAAAAGTGTGGGTGGTTAATGAGATTCTCTGCAAGAGTCTTGGGCATTTAGGTTGTGGAAAACAGTAGATTTTTATTGGTAAAATCCACTCCTTGATCAGTGAATCGAACCAAAGAGAAAAATCTGTAAGTGATCCGAAATCATTGCTTATGTTAATGTGTTTATCTTTCAAGGCTAGTTTGTGAAGTCCTCGATTGTGGCGTGCTATGATAGCGTTAGTCGGTGAAATCCTTGGCAGTGATGAAGCCCTCTTGGTAGAGTGGCGGTAAGCTATTCACCATCCCTTGGAAGTTTAACTTTTTATTTTCTATTAACCTTTAGTTTATAAAATTTATTTACATTTTCTTACTTTTAGTTTTACTTTAACCTTTGCTTAGTAGTTTAAGATTATTGCTTAGTGTTGTCGGGCTCTTCTCCTTCAATATGGGGTGGAAAGGAGAAGGCATAAGTCTCTGGCTGGGTTGTACGATTGTACGATTGCACAAGCATGCCATCTATGTTTGAAACTCGAAAGAAATAAGTATGGCAGTAGTTTCTACCATCTTAATCTTCAAAGACTTTTATTACCGAGATGTCGCCTTCTCGGGGAAGGATATAGCCAAGGCTATGGATCTAAGTTTACGAACTATGAACTAAGGATACGATAAAGCAGGGTAAAGATAAAAGACATGCCAAAATAACATATAAATATTTGATTGGCCAACGGTCCTTTTCATAGAATCACATTCTAATATTTACATAATTTGTTCTAAATGGTCAAGTAACTATTTGCTTCTATTGTTGGCACCTGTCCATACTTGACCTCCACTTCCTTTTGACGGTTCTAGAAGTTAAAAGCCAATTACTTCCCACTTTTCATGCTTTGGTAATGCTTAGGCTGCAATTGTTTAACCAGACCAACGGTTCAATCAAGTCACCATACTTGATCGTTCTCAAAGTTGACACTTAGCATGTGGACAAATCTTCTTCCCTCATCTTTTCTCCGGGTTTATACTTTTAATAATTATTCCGCATGTCTTAATCGACATCTCTTCCATTTGGCCCATCACATGTTATGTAATATAATTGTATCAAGCTACCCCCCCCCCCCCCCCCCCCCCCCCCCCCCCCCCCCCGCTTAGTTGGTCTATTGTCTAAGGCTGGTAAAATGTGACCTGATCTGGCTCAAGTCGGGTTAAGTAGGTTGCATGTTTATTAAATAGGTTAATAGGCCAACAGGTTAACATCTTATATAGGTTGTACAGGTCAATGAGTTATATATGTTAACAGGTTAAGCAGGTTATATGTTTATTAAATAGGTTAAGTAGGTCGCTTGAGTTACATATTTATTAAACATGATAGATTCAGATTTCAAATTCTGACCTATTTACTAAATAGGTCAGGTTCAAGTTTAGAATTTTCTAACCTGACCTGCATTTGATCTGACCCATACATGACCCGATCCGATCTGATTGCCATCCTATTGTTGTCATGGTGCAACCTAGGGATATCAAAGCTTTGACATCCAAGCTATTAATTCATCTTGTTTGTCAATTCGTGTTACTTGGTTCGAGAGCCCTTAATCATTGGTTTGTTTTGGTACTGCCATATATATGACTATGGGCATGCGGATCCTTAGTTGTCATTATCGATTAGGATGTGGTGCAAACACTTAGTATAGTCTTCCGCTGAGTTGTTCTGAAGCTTGTTCCAGGCTTTCCAGCTTGTGCCATTTGTTTAGAGATTGATAGCAAACATTGTGAGGCCCAATAGTCCCACATCGGAAAGACTCGTTCCAGAGCCTGGGCATATGAGGCGGGTGTCTCCAAATCCTGCAGACGCATTTTGGGAGGAAAACAAAATCGGGGAGGGGTGAAGGACGCTTGTGTGAAGCTCCGGAATCGGACAATATCTGGCAGGGGAGCCCCGCGGTCCCTCCTCATGTGGCCCCCACGTGGGCACTGGGTGCCTCACGTGCCCCGCGCAGGCGGGGGGCGTGACAAACATTCTGACTTCCTTGCTTCTATCCTAGACTCTACTACAACTATTTTCCCTTTCAAATATCTAGATATACCTCTACATCATAGAAGACTCATGAAATTTGAATGGAGTTTCTTGATAGAAAAGTAGATAAATGTTGGGTAGATAAAAGGGAAAACTTCTTATGTTGGTAGGTTGTCTATGCTTAATGAACTTCATTTTGACGGTAATACCAATATATTGGATGCATGTTTTGTGTATTCATTCTTGGGTGGTCCAAGAAATTGATGGACTAAAATGGTCCTTCCTGTGAAGGGGTCAACCACAATGCCTAGGAGGTTATTACTTGGCAAATTAGCAGATAATTTGTAAACCAAAAAAATGTAGATGACAAGGAGTCATTAACATCACAATATTCAATCAAGTGCTATTATTGAAATAGTGTTGAACTATTTCATGAATGGAAATAAACCTCAGAGTTTGCTTATAGATTACTGCTATTATAATGGAAAACTTCCTCAAGCTATACCTAAACTTACAATCAATTGAATACCCTACTTTTGGAATGATATTTTTAAGCTCTAACAACTCTTCCTATCAAGCATTGGCTTTGAAATAGTAGATGGCTACATTGTGTACTTTTGGATGTCTATTAGATGGGCTAAGAGACTAGGAGCAACATATTCCATCAACTTGTTTACAATCTCCCTAAACCGAGATGCATCGATAGAAAACTTCTTCGCTATGAACAATGGTAGATGGAGAAATCAATAGCATTCTTTGCTAAGAATGCTATTGATAGTACCTAGTAAATGGGGGCCTTCAATCCACACTAATCATCACCTCTTAGACTCTTCCCATATTAGAGAACATGAAGGTTTTCAATTGGTTTTGCTTCAGTAGCTAGATTTTTACAACAGACAATTGTAGAAAGCAATCTTGGAATGATCCTCTACGTTGCACCCTCTGTGGAATTGAAGAGGAGCAATGAATTATTTATTTATACAATGCCAATGCACAATTAATGGATTCATATTTATTACAACAACATCATGCATCTGATTTACTAGAAGAGTTTTGAAGGTGTTGGTCCAACTAGCCTTGACCAAGATGGAGGAAAAGTTAGGGCGGGTGAGAGTACCAGCAATCATGTCTGGTACCTTTGGAAGTAAAGGATGGAAGGCTTCCCACTATTTTTTTCTCTCTTCTATCCCACTTAAGCTCATTTCTTATTCATATTAAACTTGGACTTCTTCCTCTGTTGCTTATCTTTTTGTATGGAACTATTTAAACTTTGTAGAGTTCTTGTTTTTCTAATATTATCCGATTAGGATCTTCTAACTCTTTTTTCAAAAAAAATAAGGAATATATTCAACTTAGCTAAAGAGGAGAATTCTATATGAAATAAAAGATCTACTCTTTTGCTAGAGATCAATGGATTTTTATCCCAACTAAACCTAGCAAAACCCTCGATTAAGAAGTGAAGTGAGGCTTTGAAAGCCGAACGAAACGAATACTTTCTTTTCTTGTTTTTCCTGTGACCAACTCGACCTCAAGGGAGAGGGGACCTCATAAAAGGGTAAGGAAATCTAGGCTAAGGGAAGTAAAGGTTTTATTGTCTAATGGATGTCATAGAGAATCAATAAGCCCTTCCCGACCCTCTGATGAACACTAAACTTTACCTCTCACATGCATTGATGGACGAGGGCTTCTCTCCCTCTGCTTCACCTCCTGTTATAGTATGGAAGCTTTTCTTTTTTGATGAGGTTTTGGATCCAATTTCTGAGGTTAGGGATTGGATTCAAAACCGGAAGCGGTAAGGCTTCGCCGTTTGAGAACACCAGGGGTTCAGGGGGTGGGCCCTCCGGCCTTTCGTCTAGTTAAATTACCTCCTGTTGCTGGTGATCCAAACCGAGAACGATTGGCACAGCGGTGTGAACGGGGTTCCGTTTGAGTTGCCTTGGTTGGTGTTGATTGCGCTCCACCTTCCACCGGGAAACCTGCAAGCAAGCCTCGCACCACCACTGGGGTAGTGGGGGCCCTCCGACGATCAAGTCAGAGGAGATTGGGGGAGAAGGAGAGATAATAGTAGCAAGTAAGAGAATGCTCTGGAAGTTCTTGCTTACCCCCCCTCCTCCTCCCAGCCGCATATATACCAGGCTGGGGGGTCTTTCAGGGGGGTTCGTCATCGTGGGGCACGATGGAGCTGCCACTGACACGGCCGTTACAGGGCGTCGTGGGGCAGCGCTGGGTACGGCCATGACAGGGCGTAGTGGAGCTCCGCCTTGTACGGCTGTTACAGGGGATCGTGGAGCAGCGCCAGATACAACCGTTGCAGGGAGTAGTGGAGCAGGAGGCTGCGGCGTGCCTCTGGGGAATAGCCTGTCGTTGTCGAGAGATGTCCGACTCGGGGTCGGGCTGCGGAGACGAAGATGTCCGACTCGGGGTCGGATTGCTGGATCAAGGGGCAGCCGACTCGGGGTCGGGCTGCGGAGCCGAAGATGTCCGACTCGGGGTCGGATTGCTGGATCAAGGGGCTGCCGTAGTCTTCCTGGGCGCGCGTGCCGGTCACGTGGGGCATGGTGGCTAAGTTCCCCCGTAACAGTAGCCCCCCACTTCCGAGCCTGGAACCAGAAGGGGAACGGGTGAAGGGAGTGATGCTTCGAGATTGCCGCCATCCCTCGGAGAGGCGCGCGCGCTTCGAGCTCCCCGCCTTCTTTATGGCGTATGGCGGTTGTTGCTGACCTGGCAGTCTGAGGATTTCGGCGGACATCCTTCCTTAATGGCGTCGATTCGCCTTTGGGGCGCGAGCGACCCTTCGGCAGCCAGGCGTCCTCTGGCGTCACCGAGGCGTCACCCACCTTTCCGCCTATTTAACCGGGGGCCCTCCTCCGTCCGCCTTTCTCTTTACAGACATCTTCGAGTTTCTCCTTTGCGCTGCCGTCATTGCCGTCGGACTGTTCGCTTGCTCCTCCTTTGACGCTCTCGGAGCCGTTCTTCCTTCTCTTCCGGTGAGTTGCCCCATTCTTCAATTTAAGGCTCTCCATACTTTCTCCTTTTGTATTAGTGTACTCCAGTCGTTCCGGTCCTTTCCCCCTTCTTGACCCCGTCCTGACCGTAGATTCACTGGCCATTAGGGATGGGCGAAGTGAGAGCAGACCGCATTAAGTCGGAGCTGGTCGCCGAAGACCTAGATAGGTTCGTGGCTCGATACCACCTTTCCGAGGCCTGCAATGTTACGCTCCCGGGGCCTGAGGAGAGGATGTCCCATCCTCCTCCAGGGAAGGTTGCCATCAATGAGGGCATTCTTCAGGCCGGGTTCCGCTTTCCCCCCTCGGACTTAGTCGTTCAGGTGCTTCGGGGTTTAAGAGTGGCGCCGACGCAACTGGTGCCGAACTCATGGCGCGCCCTGACGGCCTTTCAGGTTCTCTGCCGCATGCACGAAGTTCCCGCCACCCTGAATGTCTTTTGGGAATGCTACGGCTTGAGCGGCCACCCCCAGGACAAAGGGTGGTGGTGCTTTGCGGCGCGGCGAGGGTGCGGCCTCGTCAAGGAGGCTCCTACCTCCATTCACGGCTGGAAGGGGCGCTTCTTTTTCGTTGACGCAGATCCCTCTTGGGGAATCAGGGCAACCTGGGAGACGCCGATGAAGTCCCCGATTGGCCTATCGAGGTTGTCGAGGGAGGAATCCGATGGCGTCGCCGTCTTGAAGGGGTTGGTTGCCGAGGACCGGCTCCCCCCGGTGGCTCGCCTTATTTCCGAGGATACCTTGGTGAACGTCAGTCTGAGCTCGGTCCCCGCTGACCGTGAGCCCGCCACCGTTTCTTTTTTAGCTCTTTTCTCCTCTTTCGTCTCGTTCTTTCCTTCAGTTTCTCAACCTCTGACCACCTCGTCCTTTTTGCAGAGATCGACGACGTCATGCGGTCGGACAAGGCAACGGCTGTTGGTAGGACGTCCCCACTGGAAGCAGTCCGGAGGAAGAAACGAGCTCCTCCGAGCGGGGCCCCACCGGCGAAGAAGTCCCGCCGGCAGGCGACTCCGACGCCGACAGACGGGTCCGGACCCACCGATCAGGGGGACGCCGCGGGCGCGGACCGGCAGTTGACGCTGTATCAGCCCTCCGATGCCGAGACTACCGTTTTTCCAGAGGCATCACCCGGGCGCGCCCGAGATGGACGGGTCGGACGTGATCGGTCCCCAGCCCAGCCTTCGACTCGGTCGGCTCCGGATGATACGAGGAGGGACGCGCCGAGGCCCCGGCCGAGCGGGACCCTGTCAATTCCAGGGGCGGTCCCCGCCCCGAGCATGGTCAGCATGACTCTTCCCCAAGCGATGGGTAAGGGTAAGGCTGCAGAACCACCGTCCGACTCCGGGGAGAAGTCGGGGTCGGCCTTCACTTTCGCCGGCGCCCGAAACCTCATCGAGACGGTGCTGCTGGAGAAGGACCGCAGGCAGGTCCGAGAGATGAGGGTCCCTGACATTGGGGCTGCCAGCTGCGTCTGTCTCATGTCGGTGAGTATTCTTTTGGTCGCTTTCATCATTTATAGGCTCTGTTGATCCCCGCCTGACGCCCTCGTTTTTCCTATCTCTTAGCTCGCCCAGTACATGATCCGCCTGGAGGAGTGCTACGAGGAACAGGCGAGGCTTCTGGCGAGGGCCGAGAGCCAACTGAAGGCAGTAGAGGAGGGAGGTCAGGCTGCGGCGGGGAGGACGACCAGGGACCTCGAGATGAGGCTCCAGGTGGCCGAAGAACGGGCACTCGGCTTCGTCACCCTCGAGAAGCAACTGTTGGAGGCTCAGGAGCAACTCAAGGTTGCCTCGGGTCTCGAGGGCGAGATCAAGAAGGCGGAGGAGCGGGCCGAGAAGCAGTCCCGAAAGGCTGCCGACTACCGGGAGAGGTGGGAGAAGGCCCAGCGGTCAGCCGACAACGCCCGCAACCGAACCCGGTCTCTTGAAGCCAGGCTGGGCGAATTGGAGTCGGCCTTGGAGAAATCCCGCGCGAGCGACCAGGAGCTTCATTCGCGCCTGGAGGAGGCTGAGGCTGCTCGCATTGCTGCCGAGGCGAAGCACAAGGAGGCTCAGGCTGATCTGCTGAGGGTCTCCTCCGAGGCGGACGACCGGATTGTGGCGAAGGTCTTGGAGGCGAAAGCTCAGATTATGGAGCGGGCAGAGGCGGCGCTGGCCGAGAAGAGTGCGGAAATCGGGCGTCAGGCGGTACAGGCTTATCGTCAGTCCGCCGAGTTCACCCGTGATATGTCGGAGGCAGTACAGGCCTATCGTCAGTCTGACGAGTTCGTCCGTGACATGTCGGACGCGGGGTCCGACTCCTTTATCTTAGGCTTCGAGGAAGGCCTGACAAGGGTGTCGGCTAAGTACCCCGAAATTGACCTGAGTGGGATCTCTCTTCTAGACTCCTCTCCGGCGCCATTGCCTGCTGATTCTCCAACCGCCTCCCTACCCCCTGCGGACGTGCCCGGCGTTCCCGACCCGGGGGTTCCTCCAAGCTGACCTTCTGTATTTTTGTTCTTTTCTTTGTGTGTTGGCGTTTTGCCAAGTTGTATGGGTCTCGGCCCTGAAACAATGAAAGTTAATGCAAATAGAGTTTCTTCATTTCACTTTCGTCCTTCTTCTTTTTAACTCTTGGTAGCATCTCGCTGACTCCCGACTCTTGAAATTCTTCTGGCGCTAGGCCAGGTATCTGAGGGTTAGGCCTCAGGAAATTCTTCCGGCGCTAAGCCAGGCATCCGAGGGTTAGGCCTCAGGAACTTCTTCCGGCGCTAAGCCGGGCATCCGAGGGTTAGGCCTCAGGAAATTCTTCCGGCACTAAGCCAGGCATCCGAGGGTTAGGCCTCGGAAAATTCTTCCGGCGCTAAGCCAGGCATCCGAGGGTTGGGCCTCAGAAAATTCTTCCGGCACTAGGCCAGGCATCCGAGGGTTAGGCCTCAGGAAATTCTTCCGGCACTAGGCCAGGCATCCGAGGGTTAGGCCTCAGGAAATTCTTTCGGCACTAAGCCAGGCATCCGAGGGTTAGGCCTCAGGAAATTCTTCCGGCGCTAGGCCAGGCATCCGAGGGTTAGGCCTCAGGAAATTCTTCCGGCACTAAGCCAGGCATCCGAGGGTTAGGCCTCAGGAAATTCTTCCGGCGCTAGGCCAGGCATCCGAGGGTTAGGCCTCAGGAACTTCTTCCGGCGCTAAGCCAGGCATCCGAGGGTTAGGCCTCAGGAACTTCTTCCGGCGCTAAGCCAGGCATCCGAGGGTTAGGCCTCAGGAAATTCCGCTCGTTGGTCGGCCAAGGCTGGCGCAAGCCGAGGCGACCGGTCGGGGCTTTAGGCTAGTTTGCTCCCGGGATGATCATCGGGTTAGCCTGGCATCCGAGGGCCAAGCCTCGGGAGATTCCGCTCGTTGGTCGGCCAAGGCTGGCGCAAGCCGAGGCGACCGGTCGGGGCTTCAGGCTAGTCTGCTCCCGGGATGATCATCGGGTTAGCCTGGCATCCGAGGGCCGAGCCTCGGGAGATTCCGCTCGTTGGTCGGCCAAGGCTGGCGCAAGCCGAGGCGACCGGTCGGGGCTTCAGGCTAGTCTGCTCCCGGGATGATCATCGGGTTAGCCTGGCATCTGAGGGTTGTCAGGCCTTAGGAAATTCCGCTCATTGGTCGGCCAAGGCTGGCGCAAGCCGAGGCGACCGGTCGGGGCTTCAGGCTAGTCTGCTCCCGGGATGATCATCGGGTTAGCCTGGCATCCGAGGGCCGAGCCTCGGAATATTCCGCTCGTTGGTCGGCCAAGGCTGGCGCAAGCCGAGGCGACCGGTCGGGGCTTCAGGCTAGTCTGTTCCCGGGATGATCATCGGGTTAGCCTGGCATCCGAGGGCCGAGCCTCGGAAAATTCCGCTCGTTGGTCGGCCAAGGCTGGCGCAAGCCGAGGCGACCGGTCGGGGCTTCAGGCTAGTCTGCTCCCGGGATGATCATCGGGTTAGCCTGGCATCCGAGGGCCGAGCCTCGAGAAATTCCGCTCGTTGGTCGGCCAAGGCTGGCGCAAGCCGAGGCGACCGGTCGGGGCTTCAGGCTAGTCTGCTCCCGGGATGATCATCGGGTTAACCTGGCATCCGAGGGCCGAGCCTCGGGAAATTCCGCTCGCTGGTCGTGCGCCTGTCGCTTGCCGCCCGACGGGATTTCTCCGTGGCCAGCTGCGATCGTGTTTCTCCTCCTCTCCAAGCGTCGCCTGGGGAACACCAGATGGGCATTAAATGCTAATTGACGGGTTACCTGGGAAATCGGATCGCCAGTTGCTGCTTGCGAGGAGTGTCAGTTAAGCGGCCGCGATACGCGCGTTCTTCGAGGCGGATGCGGCCTGGGCGCGAGCGGAGATATGTGGACCTAGGGGTACAGGCCACCCGGAGTGTCCTGCACAAAGAATGCGATTAAGAAAAATAACGCTTAGGAAATCGCGGGAAGATACGCCTCGAGAGCCGGATCGGCTCCGGATTCAATGCGCCCGCATTTATTGGAGCCACCCGCATCGGAACGACCGGGGGGTCGCAGTTTGGCTATAAATATAGGTGCAGGTGCGATGGAGCCTGCCAAGCCGGAGCTGTTCAGGTTGCCATGGATCGTGGGCCTCCTCTCCGGTGCATGGTTGAGAGACCCCTACCGAAGGAACGGGAGGCGCGCCTTTCGCGACTTCCGCCAACTAGCCGTTTCATCTGGGATCGACAAGGAGGTTCTCCCCGGCGGAACTCCGCTCTAGGCGTTTCATCCGGGATCACGTCTCCCCTCCTTGAAGTTCAGCCTCCCGATTGAGCTCCGCGCCAAACGCTTGATCCGGGACCGCGCCTCCATATGCTCTTCTCCCTTGTATCCCTTCTCTCTCCTAACACTGGGGAGGACCGGAATATCCCTTGGAGGTGGCGTTCCCCTGGAGGCAGCGGGAGCTTCTTCTGCGGCGGCTCCTCGTCTTTTTCGTGAGGCGTGGATGGCGCCTCTGGGTAGGAGCAGTGTGGACTTCTCCTTCGTCCACTTCTTCTTCATCCGCGCCGGCTCTTCGTCTTTTTCGTGAGACGTCGATGGCGCCTCCGGTTGGAAGCACCCACTTCCGGTGGGATTGCAGCCGCTTCGGATGGAGGTTTCGGGATCCCAGATCTTCAGCTCCTCGGAGTCTCCACCTCTTCTTTACTTTCTTTACACCCTAATTCCCCTCTGGGAATTCCTTGTAATCACACGAGCACGCCATTGTAACCAGAAATTATTGAAATGAAAAGTGTTATACATTTTTGAACTGTCTTTCTGGCATTGTTGTTCTACTGGTAATACATCCGCAGGTTAGCGGAATTCCAGCTCCTTGGAATTTCTCGACCATCTAGGGCCTCCAACTGGTAGGAGCCAGGTCGGTTTACCCAGCGAACCCTATACGGGCCTTCCCAATTTGGCGCTAGCTTCCCACCTTCCGCAGGTTGAGATGCTTTAGCTCGCCTTAGCACCAGATCTCTGATTCTGAAAAGCTTCGGTCGGACCTTGGAGTTGTAATATCGGGCCACCCTCCGCTGATACATCGCCATCCGAACCTGCGCCATTTCCCTCGCTTCTTCCAAGAGATCCAGGTTCCCTCGGAGTTGCTCCGAATTGGCCTCGGGTCGGTGCGCGGCCACCCGAGGTGAGGGGAGTCCGAGCTCCACGGGGACAACGGCTTCCGTGCCATAGGTTAGGCTGAAAGGCGTTTCCCCGGTAGGGGTCCGATGCGTGGTCCGATACGCCCAAAGGACATTCTCGAGTTCTTCGACCCAAGCTTGCCCCGTCCGACCGATTCGCGCTTTGATTCCTTGGAGGATTGTCCGATTTGTGACCTCGGCCTCGCCGTTGGTTTGGGGATGCGACACAGATGTGAACCGATGCTCGATCCCGAACTCCTCGCAGAAGTCACGGAAATGCTTGTTGTCGAACTGTCGACCATTATCCGAGATGAGGACCCGAGGTACCCCAAATCGGACAATGATGTTCTTCTTCACGAACTTCCGGACTTGCGCCTCCGTGATAGTGGCCAGCGGCTCTGCCTCCACCCACTTGGTGAAGTAGTCGATTGCAACAATCAAAAATTTCCGCTGAGCTGAAGCGACGGGGAATGGTCCGAGGATATCCATTCCCCACTGGGCGAAGGGCCAGGGTGCAGTGATTGGTGCCAAGGGGACAGAAGGGACTCTCTGGACGTTGGCGTGGCGCTGGCAGGCGTCGCATTTCCGTACATGATCCTTTGAGTCCTCCAACAAGGTAGGCCAATAATAGCCTTGCCTCATGATCTTGTGCGCCAAGGACCTAGCCCCCAAGTGTGATCCGCAAACGCCTTCGTGGACTTCACCGAGGACGTAGGCCGCTTCCGAGGGGCGGAGGCACTTTAAGAGGGGGGCGGTGAACGAGGTCCGATACAGCCTCCCTTCATAGAGTACGTAGTGGGCGGACTTTATAACAAGTCGCCGAGCTTGATCTTCGTCTTCAGGGAGGATCCCTTCGGCGAGGTAGGCGACAAGCGGGTCCATCCAAGACGGCTCCGGATCAATCGCCATCACCGCTCCAGCCTCGCCGATGCTCGGGGCATCCAGGGTCTCCAGGTAGATCGCCCTCGACAAGTTGTGCGCGTCTGCGCCCACTAAGCGGGACAACCTGTCGGCCCTGGCATTTTCACTTCTTGGGACCTGCTGGATGTCGACACTGCCGAGGTCGGGAATGAGTGCTTGCACCTTCCGGACGTAATTCTGCATGGTCGGGTTCCGGGCCTCGAACTCCCCACGGACCTGCCCGACCACCAGCTGGGAGTCGGTGAAGACCTTCAGGCGCCGGATGCCGAGCTCCTTGGTGAGTTTGAGTCCCGTGACTAGGGCCTCGTACTCCGCCTCATTGTTGGTCACTGGAAATCCGAACCTCAAGGCGTACTCGGCTATCACTCCATCAGGACTGGTAAGGACCAGCCCGGCCCCTCCACCTTCGGGGTTCGACGACCCATCGATGTGAAGCGTCCAAATCGGGAGGTCGAGGCTGGGTGTTTCCGGCGACCTAGGTTCCGCCTCCTGCACCGTGCACTCAGCGAGGAAATCCGCGAGCGCCTGGGCCTTGATGGCGGGTCGGGGCTGGTAGCGGATGTCGAACTCACCAAGTTCTACTGCCCACTTCACCAGCCGTCCCGCATTCTCAGGATTGCTGAGGATCTGCCGCAGCGGTTGATCGGTCAAGAGGGTGACAGAATGGGCCTGGAAATAGGGGCGAAGCCTCCTGGTCGCGGTCAGCAGCGTGAAGGCGATCTTTTCAGCCTTCGTGTACCGCGTCTCGGCATCCCGTAGGACCCGGCTGATATAGTACACAGGCTTCTGGAGCTTTGCCTCGTCCCGAACCAGTACCGCACTGACTGCGGTTGGGGAGACCGCCAGATAGAGGTAGAGCATCTCCCCTTCTTGCGGCTTGGACAGCAGGGGAGGAGACGCCAAGTATTTCTTGAGCTGGTCGAATGCTGCTTGACATTCGGCCGTCCAGAGGAAGTCTTTCGGGCGTTTCAACACCTTGAAGAAAGGTTGGCAGCGTTCGGCCGATCTTGCCACAAATCGTCCGAGCGCGGCGACCCTCCCAGCGAGCTCCTGAACCTCCTTCACTTTGGTCGGAGGGGACATATCTTGAATGGCCTTGATTTTATCCGGGTTGGCTTCGATCCCCCGCTGGTTGACAATGAAACCGAGGAACCTCCCGGCCGAAGCGCCAAAGGCGCACTTCGCTGGGTTCAGCTTCATGCGAAACTTCCGCAAGGTGGCGAAAGTCTCCTCCAGATCCGCGATGTGCTGGTCTGCATGGCGGCTCTTCACCAGCATATCGTCCACGTACACCTCCATGTTCCGGCCGATTTGCTCTTTGAAGATTTTGTTGACGAGGCGCTGGTAAGTGGCGCCAGCATTCTTCAGACCGAAGGGCATTACCTTGTAACAGTACAGCCCCCGGTCTGTTATAAAGGCAGTTTTCTCCTCGTCCTGTGGAGCCATCATTATCTGGTTGTAGCCGGAGAAGGCGTCCATGAAAGACAGCAGCTGATATCCGGAAGTCGCGTCGACCAGTTGGTCTATCCGCGGAAGCGGAAAGCTATCCTTGGGGCATGCCTTGTTCAGGTCGGTGTAGTCGACGCACATCCTCCACTTTCCGCTCGCCTTCCGGACAAGTACGACATTTGCCAGCCATTCGGGGTAGCTGACCTCCCTTATGAATCCTGCCTCCAAGAGCTTGTCTACCTCCTGGTCGACCACTCGGATCCGATCCGGGGCACAGTGTCTCTTCTTCTGTTTTACCGGTCGGTGGGTCGGGTCGACGTTGAGGGCGTGAGAAATGACCTCCGGGTCGATCCCAGGTACATCGGCCGCTGACCAGGCAAACACATCGGCATTGGCTCGGAGGAATTCCACCAACCGGGCCCGAGCTCCCAGGTCGAGATTGGCGCCGACCCGGATCGTCCTGTCCGGGCGACCTTCCTTGAGGGGAACTTCGATCACACCCTCGGCCGGCTCCCCGTGCCGCAAGGCCACCTCGTCTCTGGCGTCGAGGGACTCGACGCTTAAGGCTTCTACGGGCTTCTTCCCTTTGAGAGTTGCTAGGAAACATTGCCTTGCGGTCGGTTGGTCACCTCGGACCTCTCCAATCCCGGCCGCCGTGGGGAACCGCATGAGCAAGAGGTACGTAGAGACCACCGCGCGAAGGGCGTTCAGTCCGGGTCGTCCGAGGATAGCGTTGTAGGCCGAGGGAACACGGATGACCAAGAACCCGAGCCGCACCGTGGCTTCTGCGGGTGCAACGCCCGCAGTCACAGGCAGCTCAACGACACCTTCGGCCGAGATAGCGTCACCAGTGAATCCTATGAGGGGGGTGGATGTTTTGTGCAACAATTGTCTGGACAAGCTCATCTTTTGGAAGGCCTCGTAAAACAAAATATCAGCTGAGCTTCCACTATCCACAAGAACACGCCTTACATCATAGTTTGCCATAGTGAGGGAGATCACCATGGCGTCATCGTGGGGGGTCTGAACCCCCTTTACATCTTCATCACAAAAAGTGATTACATTACCGACCCTCTGCCTCTTTGCGACGGCTGCCCCTGACGCTTCAGTCGAGCCCCCTGCGTTCCTCTCGGGCCGGGGGGCAGCCCCCAGTGATAGTGTGGATCACGCCCGCGACGGGTCGATTCTGCTCCCGAGGCTCCTGAGGGGCCGGGTCGGCCGGACGCGGGTCTGCGGGGGGACGTCGGTCGTTCACATATCGACCGAGACGCCCTCGGCGGATGAGAGCCTCGATCTCGTCCCGAAGTTGGAAGCAGTCTTCGGTGTCGTGGCCGTGGTCCCGGTGGTACTCACAGTACGCCCGAGAGGGCCTCCTCCTAGGAATCTTCTTCATCTGTCTCGGGACCGGGAGGTCCTCCCGCCCCTTGATTTCCATGAGGATCTGGGCCCGGGGAGTCAGGAGAGGAGTGTACCGGTTGAAACGTCGGGGCGGAGAACGAGGGCGTAGGGCGCCGTGGTTCCTCGCCGGCGACAGGCTTCTGCGCCGACGTTGAGGCGTCGGGCTCCTCCTCTGGCGTGCCTCTTTTCGCCTTTTCTTCCCGAGCTTTGGAGGGATCTCGGCGGCCTCCTTGCTCCGGTGGGCGGCCGCCTCCTCGGCGTCCGCATACTGGTTCGCCCGGGACAACAGCTCCGGGAAGCTCCGCGGCAGGCGTTTGTCCAGGGAAAAGGTGAGTCTGCCCTTTCGGAAGCCACGCTTCAGGGCTGAAAGAGCCACCTCCTGGCTCAGGTTCCGGACTTCCAGCGTAGCCTTGTTGAAGCGGGTAAGATAATCCCGCAAGCTTTCTCCCTCGTTTTGCCGGACATCAAAGAGGGAGTCGGAGACCAGTCGCCGCCGGTTACTGACGGCGAAATGGGTGATGAAGAGGCGAGTAAACTGGTCGAAGGACTGGATTGAGTTAGCCTCCAAGCCGGCGAACCACGCCCTTGCCGGGCCACGGAGGGTCGCCGGGAAGGCCTTGCAGAGGAGAGGATCTGATGCTCCGTGGAGGAGCATAAGGGTCCTGAAACTCTCGACGTGATCCCGCGGGTCCGCCGCCCCGTCATAGGGCTCGATCGCCGGCATTTTAAACCCCGGCGGATTCGGGGTCCGCAGGATCCTCGAGGCAAGCGCCGGCTGGGAGGAGATCTCCAAGTCGGCGAAGGGATCTTTGGAGTGGCCCTTCAGGACCTGGAGTTGTTGGTGGAGATCATCCACCCGCCGGTCCAGGGAGCGCGACCGATGGGTGGGAGACAAGGAGCACCGAGAGGGGGACCGACTGGAGCGCGGGTTCCTTGAGGACTGGGGGGTCTGGGAACGCGCCCGGGCCCGCCTCTCGTACCCCGCGCAGCTCCGATGGGAAGGTCCCGGCAGAATGGACCGTGCTCGAGAATCTTCCTCGCGCCGGCGCTCCTCCCCATGGGAGAGGAAGGAGCGCGGGTTGAGGAGGACAGGTGAGCGCTCAGGGAGCAGCGGCTCCTGGGCCCGCTGCGGCGCCCGAGACATCACACCCTGCAGGTTCTGCACTGCCTCCGCGAGGGTGCGAACCTGCTGGGCTAACTGGTCGAACTGAGCGGCTTCGACCATCTGAATGGGAGGTGGAGCGGTGGAGTGTTGCTGAGAATGTGTTGGAGACGCAGCGGCCTCCCGGCCGGAGGCGCGAGAGGCCCCGCGACCGGAGGCATTGGAAGCTCCACGACCGCCTCGCCGTGCCATTACGATCGCTCTGAGATTCGGGCCCTTCCTCTAGCGCCAAATGTTGCTGGTGGTCCAAACCGAGAACGATTGGCACAGCGGTGTGAACGGGGTTCCGTTTGAGTTGCCTTGGTTGGTGTTGATTGCGCTCCACCTTCCACCGGAAAACCTGCAAGCAAGCCTCGCACCACCACTGGGGTAGTGGGGGCCCTCCGACGATCAAGTCAGAGGAGATTGGGGGAGAAGGAGAGATAATAGTAGCAAGTAAGAGAATGCTCTGGAAGTTCTTGCTTACCCCCCCCTCCTCCTCCCAGCCGCATATATACCAGGCTGGGGGGTCTTTCAGGGGGGTTCGTCATCGTGGGGCACGATGGAGCTGCCACTGACACGGCCGTTACAGGGCGTCGTGGGGCAGCGCTGGGTACGGCCATGACAGGGCGTAGTGGAGCTCCGCCTTGTACGGCTGTTACAGGGGATCGTGGAGCAGCGCCAGATACAACCGTTGCAGGGAGTAGTGGAGCAGGAGGCTGCGGCGTGCCTCTGGGGAATAGCCTGTCGTTGTCGAGAGATGTCCGACTCGGGGTCGGGCTGCGGAGACGAAGATGTCCGACTCGGGGTCGGATTGCTGGATCAAGGGGCAGCCGACTCGGGGTCGGGCTGCGAAGCCGAAGATGTCCGACTCGGGGTCGGATTGCTGGATCAAGGGGCTGCCGACTCGGGGTCGGGCTGCGGAGCCGAAGATGTCCGACTCGGGGTCGGATTGCTGGATCAAGGGGCAGCCGACTCGGGGTCAGGCTGCGGAGCCGAAGATGTCCGACTCGGGGTCGGATTGCTGGATCAAGGGGCTGCCGACTCGGGGTCGGGCTGCGGAGCCGAAGATGTCCGACTCGGAGTCGGATTGCTGGATCAAGGGGCTGCCGTAGTCTTCCTGGGCACGCGTGCCGGTCACGTGGGGCATGGTGGCTAAGTTCCCCCGTAACACCTCCTATTCCCCCCCCCCCCCCCCCCGAGGGGGGCTTTGGGGGGGTAACGTTCCATAGCCTAAGGAAGGGGAGGGGGTTCGGGGGAGGGGAAACCATCCCATCCCCTGATATCCCGAAAGTTTCCGAACCTAAGTTTACGAGGTTCGAGTTCCCAAACCCTTGGAAGGGGAGGGGGTTCGGAGGAGGGGAAACCTTCCCTTCTCCAGATCTCGACGGTGAATTCTGTACTTTGTCTTGATGAAAGATCTCAAGGATTTAAAGTTATCGCTAATAAAAAAAATTAGCCAAACCTTTCTAGTTCAGTCAAAAGTCCTCCTTTAGATTTCTCATGGCTAGTCCCTAGGCCAACTAAGTGTCCAAATGTCATCCTTGTTCAAACCAACATAAACTCCACAGAAAGAGAAAAACCTCCAAGCTAGGGTTTGTTGATGTTGAAAAGACTAATACTAGAAGGCAATATCAAAATCTATAGAAATTGACTTGGATAATTATTATTATATGAAATAAGACACTCGATATTTTGTAACAGTGACTATAACCTGAATTAGAAACTAAATAAAATAAATAGAGTGAAACGGCTCAAATTATATGCACAAGTAAAACAATATGATTCTAGATGTTTGAATGGGTTTCACCAAAAGTTAGTTTTGATTCTACCATCATCTTATTTTTGGCCGAGCTTCCTCCATCCTAACTCTCAAAAAAGGTTATAACTTGGATCTTCTAAAAAAGTTTAGAAGGTTTCTTATATATAGTCCTTATGCCGCAACCTATTTCTAAATAGGTTGACAATTATTTTAACTTAATTGTTAAATTATAAAGAGAAAAAAAAAATCAAATGGAAACGTCAACCTAACAAACAATGATAATTGGATAAATTTTTCAAGGCTAATCCACCCTAAAATATGGTCATTTAAAGCTTGTAACTAAAGGGACAATGCTTCCATCAGCCGGGCTTAATTATGCTTAGCGAGTGTTGCAGTCTAGCGTGGTGCTGCTTGAGGAGGATTCGGCTACGGTTGTTAGATAGGTTCAACGGACGGTTGGCGGTGCAGACATGTGCCACCCTCTAATCTGAAACATTCGAGATTTAGTCTATGGTGGAGTGGCCTTTCAGGCCATGTCTACAGAGAGGCCAACGGAGCTGCAAACGAGGTGGCCTCGTACGTGGCTAACCACTTCAGGAACACCTTTTAAGTTGGAAAGAATGAGCTCTCTAGTGTGCTATGAGATATATTGTATTTTGACTTTTTTTTTTTTTTGGGATGTATCTATTATAAAAAAAAAAAAAAAACAAGAAACCGAATTAGAGGAAGCAGCAGCAGCCTTTCATTATTTGTTATCTTTATATTTTAGCTCAAGTGAAATATTCTAGAAACAAGTCTCTATGGGGGCTGCCAACGGATTTTGTCGCTACTGTACCTTGTTTATTCCCGTAATCCCGTCGCCAATGTCACGCTCGTCCTATCTCTTTCCAGAATCTTCTCCGCAAGCCCTTCCCACGTGGCACTGTTCCATTGGTCCCATCCGATAATTTGACATCATGATCCGATCTCAAGTCCTTATCAAATCAAACGGTCCAGATCCCATCACATCCACCGATCCAATACCGTGCGACTCTTCCAGCGCCGCCTAGCAGAGGCGCGAGGGGATGCCTTAAGGGGCGCGACTGTAAATAAGTCGTAAAATCAGGGTCACATTTTTATAAGCTTTCGCGAAACTGGAGCCTTCGACCATTGTATGGGTGGTTCTATATACACCCCCCCTATTGCTGAGGACACCCCCCAAAAATTAAAAAAAAATTAAATACTCTCTACACCCCCCCATTTGCTAAGGACACCCCTAAAAAATTAAAAATACCTAAATTACCCCCCACCCTCCCCACCCCCTCACCTAAATTGCTCTCTACACCCCCCAAACCCCCCCCCACCCCGCTCTTCCCCTCCAAAACACTCGTAACCCTTCCGCCCAAAAAACCAGCCTCAAGCACCTCGCCGGCGGCCAAACCCCCTCCGTCTCCCCCTTCTCCCTCTCGTCGCCGGTCGGTGCAGTGCACCTCGCCAACGCCCAAAACCCCCCCGTTCCCCCTTCTCCCTCTCGTCGCCGGCATTCTCCCGATCTCCGACCACCTCGCCGGCTTCTCCCGGAACCACCTCCCCGGCCATCTCCCGAGCAACGAGCACCTCGCCGGCGCCTCCACGACCACCTCGAGGTAGCTCCCCCCCCCCCCCGCCCCCCGCCTCCAGTGCTCCGTTCGGCACTGGATCGCCGAACAGAACCCTTCTGTTCGGCTGAACAGTGCCGAACAGAAGCCCTCTGTTCGGCAACCCTCAACCGAACAGAAGGCTTCTGTTCGGCTGCACGGTGCCGAACAGAAGCCTTCTGTTCGGCTGCACAGTGCCGAACAGAAGGGTTCTGTCCGGCACCGTGCAGCCGAACAGAAGCCTTCTGTTCGGCACTGTGCAGCCGAACAGAAGGCTTCTGGTGCCAAATCGCGTGCCGTGCTGAATTTTGTGCCGAACATTTATGTATGCAATTGAATTATTTTCTTTGATATAGCCTAACATTGAATTTCTATATTTTCAGACATGGATCCCCGTCCCGCCAGAGTTAGACCTACGGCGTCAGCTAGGAGACGTCGTGCTAGGATTGCTTCTCCCGAGCCTGCTCATATGCCATCGGACTCTCCTGAGTCAGAGCATGATGATATGCCCGCTAGGGGCGAAGACGATGAGTCCGTTGGACCATGTCCAGGAGGTCCAGAGGATGAGTCCGTCCTGATCAGTTTCAGGACGCATATAGCAGCTTCCATCTGGAGGCAACAGGTATTGTTTATTTGTTATAGCATTATATTTTGTTTATTGATGTTTTATAAAGTAGTAGTAATTATACATTTATATTACAGGAACGAGCTCCACTAAAGTGCATGAACCATACTGCCAAGGTTGGTGAATGGAAGTGGTGGTCTTCAAACCAACCAAATACCAGGTTCAGAGCACTATTGAGGCAGTCGGGCCTCGTAGAGTTAGTACAGTGCTCTTATCGATTCATCGATAAGATTCTGATTTCGGGCTTCGTAGAGAGATGGCAGCCCGAGACGAACACCTTCCATATACCATTTGGCGAGATCACTATCACGTTGGATGATGTATCCGCCATTTTAGGGATTCCTGTCGCAGGTTCCTCAGTATCAGTTTCTCCTGAGAGGATGAGTGATCGGGATGCTGAGGAGATACTTGTGGAGTTGTTGGGGGTGTCAGCTGGAGACGCGCGTCAGGAGGTACTGTCATCGCGCGGTCAGTCTGTGAGGATGGAGTGGCTGAGGACTCAGTTTCACTCTGTATCTGATAGAGACAGGCAGCAGAGGATAGAGTGTGCAGCACGAGCCTATTTGTTATTTTTGTTAGGCTGCACACTCTTTGCTGATAAGAGTGGGACCAGGGTGCCTATAGCGTATCTGTGTTTACTGCGGGATCTGGATAGGGTGAGCACATATGCCTGGGGTACAGCTGCCTTAGCATATTTGTATCGGCAGTTGGGGATTGCGTCGAGGTCATCAGTGAGACAGATCAGTGGTTATATGACGCTTCTGCAGGCATGGATTTATGAGCATTTTCCAGCACTCAGTCCTCACCCGTCGCTCGAGTATACTGATGCCAGTCCCCGCGTGCACCGCTGGATGCCCGGTACTCCATCCCGTACCACGATGGACCATTTAGTGGTTCTACGTGAGTCATTGGACCTTTTGAGCATCGATGAGGTACGTATCATATTACCATTTGCTTGTGTTTGTCAGTACTTTTAATATGCGATATAGTATAAAACTGAAATGGACCTTTTGTTTTGCAGGTTATTTGGGATCCCCATCATCGGCTTCGGGGAGATCGCCCATATATACCCGTCGCATTTTTTAGTGGCTCCATCAAGTGCCTTGATATCGTAGAACCCTATCATCCAGAAAGGGTTCTTAGACAGTTTGGTCGTATTCAGACCATCCCTCGAGCGCCACTAGCCCCTACGCGAGCCAACAGAGGTTCCACAGCAGGCTCGTACCGGATACATTACTCCTATATGGATCAGCTTTGGGAGCGGTGGGAGGACCACGTGCTGAGCCAGGCGAGCAGGAGCCACCCAGTTACCCGGCCATCAGACAGCGTACCGGGATACATGGAGTGGTATCTCCGTATCACGCACGTTGCAGTTCAGCCTCCTCATCTGCGCTCGAGTACTCATTCTGGAGCTAGGGGAGGTCATGATGATGCTGACATGCACCGGCGGCGTAATGCAGCTGCACTCGGTATCAGTACCGACATTGTACGGATGGGTCCCTCAGAGGCTACGTCACTAGGTGCCGGGCACCTATATGATGCTATTTCTCAGATGCATCAGGTACTTCTGGGTGATGAGCCTGGCCCGAGTACAGCACCCTCTCATTCGGATCCAGGACCCTCTCATTCGGACGTACAACAGTACACGCGTCGACGATGGCGTCATAGGGATTGATGATGGAGCCTTTGTAATCTTTGTAAAGCCTTTGATATTAATGAAAAATATATATTTTTGGTACATTTACGTGTAATCTTTGTAAAGCCTGGCCCGTTCTATTTTATACAAATATAACAGTGCACATAACAATCAATCTAACAATGCGAAGACAGATATTTTTTGATTTATATTGATGATGGAGTTTCACAGTACATGACTCTAAGAGGCCAAAAAAATTTACAACTTTCAAAAATTGTACATATATAAACAATCAATCTAACTCTACTGTCTTGCCTCCACCTCCCCCTGAGGAGATGGAGTCCCGTGGGGGGTTTGACCCTGAATCTGATACGACTGATGTTCTGCCTCCACCTCCCCCTGAGGTACCTCCAAATGTTGTTCCAATCAAAGCTGACCCTGGACAAAGTTCCCCTCCAAAAAAGGCAGCAAAGCCTAAGAGGGTGCCAGTGGCAAGACCTGGCCTTGCAAGGAGAGGGCAGCCGATTAACCTCTTAACCAAGAACATCACAGAGCCCTCTTTTCCAACAAATGTGTTAATCATCTGCTCAAGCTTGTCACCGTTAAGTTCTTGTACATCAGAAAGGTCTATTAGTTCCCCTGTTTGATTTGTTTGCTCCCACCAGCTCTTAAGTATGTTTCTGTTTACATCTGAAATCTCAACGGAAACAACAGTCGTCATATGTATTCCCAGCTGATGATGGAGTTTCACAGTACATGACTCTAAGAGCCCAAAAAAATTTACAACTTTCAAAAATTGTACATATATAAATAATCAATCTAACTCTACTGTCTCGCTAATTATAACATTAGGTGAGATGCTCTCTTTGAACTGTTGAATCCGTGTTTCATATGAATTTTCCCATCCGGTAGCACAAGGAAGATGATATTTTCGCCAGTTGGTCGCTACTGGCGGAACGGGATGTCCCGGCAACAAGAACACCTTCAAAATTAGAAATAAGAAAATATTAATAGCTACAAAATTATAAATAAGCAAAATTAAATAAGCAAAATTAAATATTCGCAAGTGTTGTGAACGTAGTACCTCAACAAAATGATTTCCATTTACGAATCCGATAGCGATATCTTTGCGGGATAGAAGAGGTACTGGCACAGAACGGAGAGGTAGGAAGGTCAGACATTGTTGCAACGAGAGATGGTATAGGACAACATTATAGCAGGATGCTATAAGATGACCCATGTCCGGCATAGTCATCCATCTGTCATATGGTGGACAATCATCATAATATGATAATGCATGAGTGATCTCAGCAATCGTCCCTTCCACACCATATAATGTGCGATAGTGGTCCAAATGACATTGCAACTCTTGCAATAAATCCTTCCTAACACGCACCCAGTCATCTTCTCCAAATCCCAGTAAGTCAGCTATTGCCCCTAAATCCGCAATTCCCATCAGCTTTTACATCCTTGATATGCTGGATGTATGGTCTCAAGGCAGAAGGAATAGCATCAATATAGATAATGGGCGTATGTGACTGGGCTCTAGTACGAAAAACCTGCAAATAATATCAAATGATAGAAAATATGTAACAATGGCAGAAATATCCAAATAGTTATCCGTCTCAGCACATCCCGTACCGGCACGGCACGGCACGTCCCGACATGTCCCGTATCGGCACATCTCGGCACGGCACGTACCGACATGTCCCGTATCGGCACATCTCGGCACGGCACATCCCGTATCGGCACATCTCGGCACGGCACATCCCGTATCGGCACATCTCGGCACGGCACGTCCCGACATGTCCCGTATCGGCACATCTCGGCACGGCACGTCCCGACACATCCTGTATCGGCACATCTCGGCACGGCACATCCCGTATCGGCACATCTCGGCACGGCACATCCCGTATCGGCACATCTCGGCACGGCACGTCCCGACATGTCCCGTATCGGCACATCTCGGCACGGCACGTCCCGACATGTCCCGTATCGGCACATCTCGGCACGGCACGTCCCGACATGTCCCGTATCGGCACATGACATACCGGCACGGCACGGACCGTCCCGTAGACGTTGTGATACCTATTGTAAGGAAATAAATATTTGGTACTTACCTTTTGCTTGGGCCGCCTCTTTTGAATCTGAGTAGATGGATTGCGGATGGTAACTTTCTCAACACCAGGTGAATAACTATCCTGTCCAGATAGAACCAACTCAAACGCAGACGGGTCACGTCGAGTAGACGTATCAACCTTCATTGAAGCGCGCCCACGTGAACCGGTCTTCCGTTTTGCAGGCTCTAAAAGAGGTGTACTATCTGGACTTGCAATCTCTCGTAACTTCTTGATCATCTGCAATTGAGAAGCCCCATCTAACTTCTTGAATCGTAGCGCAATCAAATCTAACTCTGCATCACAACTCAACTGAATTGGCTGCACGGGGGGGGGGGTAGGCAGAATATCAAGTTTCCTCCAATGAGGATCTATGCAGTCGAGAGGAATGGGCCGACCTTCCACCCTGTACCGCGCAATCTGGTGAGCACATGGTATACCATGTGTGCGTCGAATAGTGCACCCACAATTTGAATCATCAAACCCAACTGAATTGGCTCGTTTCGATTGGGCGAGGACATGATTTAACGCACTTATAGATATGAAACCTCGCAACTCTTTGAATTCAGCTGGCTTGAAGTTGTGCTGCACTACCAATAAACTCTTCTCCAATGAGGCTTTAACGGAGCTGTGCTGCAACTCAATCAATCCATGTATTCTAGTCCAAGATGACTCGAAACTTCCTTGGCTTGATCCAAGCTGCTTTTTGAGCTTTGCATGTGCACTCTCGACCCTAGTAAACAAATGAAAGTTAGATATAACAATTGAGGCAAATTAAAATTAAATGAGTCTTTATTTGTGATACCTATTTGTCGTCACATTTCCGTAGTGCCTGCATGTATCCGTCCACGCCGCAACAAATCTTTCCTTGTATTTGCTCAGCCAAGTATCTGACACATACTGTAGTGCATCTGGATAGGTACCGAACTCTCTCTGCAGTACACTCCAGCGATCATTATACTCGTCTTCCGTGGAGGACAGCACTAGTACATTCCAACTCATAATAAATTTATCCCATTTCTCCTTCAATTCGAAAAATTTTTTGCACTTGGCCAAAACATTCCTACTAATATGCCATCTACATAATAAATGTCTAGCAGTAGGAAATACTCTATGAATTGCATTCATCAAAGCCAAGTCTCTATCTGTAACAATCAACTCAGGCAAAACATCATCAGCTATGACACTGCGCAATCTCTCTAATGCCCAAGTATAGCTTTCTTCCCCCTCAGAATTTAAGTATACAAAAGCAACTGAAAATGTCATGTCAGTAGATGTCACCCCCACAATCTCTAAGAGCGGAAGACGATACCTATTCGTCTTGTACGTGCAATCCATTATCAACACACGGGGAAATGCACGGAACAAATCAATGCTGCCAGGGTGTGCCCAAAATAAGTCATGCACAACATCCGTATTAGTACAATTCCTATGCCACTCAATATATTTAGCCTCTGATAATTTACCTAATAGATGTTGCATTTCAGACCTCCCGGCTTTCTCTGCAACCTTAAACCGTTGACGTACATTGTAGATAGTCTTGATAGTCGTAACATTGAGGGCATCTCTTTCCTTCAATGTGGATAATATGTCCTTTGGACGAACCAAACTCTTCGACATATCCACTAACAATTCCGTCTCCTGCTCAGATAATCTCCCTGCATATGAGTGCCCCTCCAGATTCTCTGCAGCGGGATGATTGTACACTCCACATACGACCAGTAATATCCAATCATTCGCAATATCCAATTTCTTTCCTCTTAATGCAAAAGGGCATCCACACTTCTTTGTCCCACAGGCAGTCTTTATTCGCTTTTCTTTTTTGGTTCGGTACGTCCCACCCCTCTCACAACCTAACGTAATTCTAGGTTTCTTAGAAATGGTACCTGCATCAGATGATTTGATTACAACAACAAAACCATTTCGCCTCCCAGCTTCACGACACCAATTACACAAGTCCTCTCTACTCTTGAAGATCTATACATTAAACAATTTATGTAAGTACACAGTTGTAAAAATAGCTCGCTAAACTAATACAAAATTGCACAATACATTATAATACCTCGTAAGTTGTAAATTCGCTTGTGTAATCCTGTACAAATTCTGATCCAATTATACTCGATTCGGTTGTAGCATAGCCCTACATATAAAATAATTTATCACCAAGAATTAATGAATCAGAGGATCTGTTCGGCACAAAATTCAGCACGGCACGCGATTTGGCACCAGAAGCCTTCTGTTCGGCTGCACAGTGCCGAACAGAAGGCTTCTGTTCGGCTGCACAGAGCCGGACAGAACCCTTCTGTTCGGCACTGTGCAGCCGAACAGAAGGCTTCTGTTCGGCACCGTGCAGCCGAACAGAAGGCTTCTGTTCGGTTGAGGGTTGCCGAACAGAAGGCTTCTGTTCGGCACTGTTCAGCCGAACAGAAGCCTTTTGTTCGGCGATCAGTGCCGAACGGAGCACGAACCGTGAAAAAAAAAAAATTCGAAACAAGGTGGAACACGTACCTTTGCGGCCGATTCTTCGTCCCAAATCACTAGTTGCTTGTCCATGCTTCGAATGGGGCTTAAATCTCCTTCAAAGATCGCCTAAACGATGTAAATGGATCGAGGGGTTTAAGGGGGGTTTGAGGGGGGGGGTTTTTTTTTCTTTTCAAAACGAAACGGAGGAGGAGGAAGGGGGGTGTATGAGAAAATCTCAAGGGCAATATGGTAATTACACTAAAGGTTAGTTTGGGTATTTTTTTTTTGGTTTTTGGGGGGTGTCCTGAGCAATAGGGGGGGTGGTTCTATATACACCCCCCTATTGCTAAGGACACCCCCCAAAAACCAAAAAAAAATACCCAAACTAACCTTTAGTGTAATTACCATATTGCCCTTGAAATTTTCTCATACACCCCCCCTTCCTCCTCCTCCGTTTCGTTTTGAAAAGAAAAAAAAAAAACACCCCTCAAACCCCCCTTAAACCCCTCCTCCCCCGTTCCCCCTTCTCCCTCTCGTCGCCGGCATTCTCCCGATCTCCGACCACCTCGCCGGCTTCTCCCGGAACCACCTCGCCGGCTTCTCCCGAAATTTTTTTTTTTCACGGTTCGTGCTCCGTTCGGCACTGGATCGGGAGCACGAACCGTGAAAAAAAAAATTTCGGGAGAAGCCGGCGAGGTGGTTCCGGGAGAAGCCGGCGAGGTGGTCGGAGATCGGGAGAATGCCGGCGACGAGAGGGAGAAGGGGGAACGGGGGGGTTTTGGGCGTTGGCGAGGTGTTTTGGAGGGGAAGAGCGGGGTGGGGGGGTTTGGGGGGTGTAGAGAGCAATTTAGGTGAGGGGGTGGGGGGTAATTTAGGAATTTTTAATTTTTTAGGGGTGTCCTTAGCAAATGGGGGGTGTAGAGAGTATTTAATTTTTTTTTAATTTTTGGGGGGTGTCCTGAGCAATAGGGGGGGTGTATATAGAACCACCCTAGGGGGGGTGTATATAGAACTACCCCCATTGTATTTAGAGTTTCCGGATTTCTTTTCCCCGTTGCGTAGTTCTCGCTCTCGGCTTCATCTTTTCCCCAAATCCCTTCGAAGCTTTCGCTTTGTTTGAGAATGGATTCCTTCTTTCAATCCCAGGCCGGGTCTGGAACCAACTGGAGCTACGAATCGCTGAAGAATTTCAGGCAGATCTCTCCCACCGTCCAGAATCACCTCAAGCTGGTACTGTTTGCCCGCCCGAAACCCTAATTTTGTTCCGATTTTCGCAATCTAAATGACGTTTGCTCGAGTCGTTCTCCTTTATTAGATTTTCTTGTTGGATTCCTGGGAATCTTTATTGAAATTGGATTCTTTGGTGATAATTTCGATGGCTTTTGTGTTGTTCCCCTCTATCGATGTACTTGTCTCTTGATCTTATTGTGGCTTGGGGAGGGATGCTTGAGGAGTTTACTTGTTCCCTAGAGGTACCACACTAACAGCGGCATCCCGACCTGATACGGATCCCTACCTCTCTATCCACAACCGACCGTTCGAAAGCTCTTTTTTATCTTTTTAATTCACCGAGATTTTGCAATTGTAGCCATTTTTCCTCTTCCCCTTTTTTTTGTGCTAGAATTTCCTTGGGTGTTATCTTGATGATAGATTCTGTTCTTCCGTTCCCCATATGGCGTGGATTGATCTGATTAGTACTTGCTTTGTGATTTTTCATCCTATTTAAGTGTTTTGTTTTGATGAACTTCGATAAATTCTTCTTGAACATGTTTGTTTTTATTATGGATTTTTGCATTGTTTCTTGAATATGCAGGAGGTTATGCAGAGATTAGTGATTTTCCTTGACATTTCTTCTGATCTTTTGGATTTTGTTGTGGAATTCTTCTTAGGAATGGTTACTTTTAGTTGATCTGGTCGATCTTGTATTTTTTTTATTATGGTTGTCTTGATATTGCGGTAGCATGTGCAGAGATTGGTGTTCTTTTTCTGGAAAGATTTTATCTTTTATTAATTGATGGGCGGATGGTTTTTATTGTTGATTTGCTTTAATTTGTACATTTTTGAGAACGAAGCTTTGTTTTCTCATTTTATATTATTTTGGATGTCTTTTATATCATTTTATTTCTTTTTGATCAATTTGAAGTTTAATTGTTGAGGGGTTTATATGCAGGTTTACCTGACGCTATGTTGCGCACTAGCAGCTTCTGCAGCTGGAGCATTCTTTCACATTTTGTGGGGCATTGGTGGCTTCTTGACTACCCTTGGATGCTTCATAAGCATCGCGTGGTTATTTTCTTCACCCCCATATGAGGAAGTATGAATATCTGGCCCTCTTTGGCCATTTTTTAATTTATTCTATTCACAATTTCTAGGTGTAACTTTAACAATCACTATTTATTCTTTTCTGGAACAGAGAAAGAGATTTGGTCTTCTGATGGCTGCTTCCTTCTTTGAAGGAGCTTCTGTGGGTCCTCTCATTGAGCTGGCCATTAACTTTGATTCTAGGTACGTTACTTGAGAATGTTAGGTTCTATAAGTTAGCATCATAGATTTCTGATTTGTCAAGTATGTGCAGATACTGTTAGAAGCTTGAGTGTGTTATTGGTTCTTCCTTGGCGTTTCAGATTCCATAGCATACTAACTGATAAATCCATGTGAATGTGATCTCTTCTGAAAGTTACTCTGAGAATGGTTGGCAAACGATGTGATATCTGCAAGTTTTAGATTTTATTTTGGAAATGAGGAATGATGGGATGTTATTTTTGTAAAAATAGGGTACTCCTTAGCAAGATCGCATGACATTTTGTAAGCTAATTTGTCAGATGTGTGAAACATAAAATATACATCTTGAAACTAACTTTGCAAACCTTTGAAGTATTTTCTACACTGGATGCATCCCTTGATATGAATTATTAATGAAGAGAATCTTTGACTTGACCCCCAATAGTTGCAAATGCATGATGGCTCTGTTACTTATGAGCCAATTCATCAAAGTTATGCACAAATTAAAATTTGCCCCTAGCAGTGATTGATTCAATGTGTTATTACGATGCATAAATTTTTCTTTCCTCCAAACTCTATAATAGTTTTTGATCCAGTAACATCATAACATGCATTGTCACTTGTGAGCATCACTAGCAACTTGCTACTGTGTAAATCTTATGTGGATCTTAAATTATAAAAACATTATATAGGGATCTGAAATCTACTAAAAAAAAAAGAAGATTGGCCTTCTATCTGTTAGTTGTGTTGGTATGTATTCATATTATTTTTTGTCTATTTTAGTGGAGTAAAGCTGATTCACTGCACTATTAGGTGATGTTGTTTTGATGCATGCCCCACAATATGTGAGGGATGTATATGATGCCGATGAGACACTAGTTACAATTTGATATGAACTGACACTTTATAAGCCCCTTTTCAAGTAGAAAAAGAGAGTTGACTTCATTAACAATTACCAGGACTTACACATCTCACTTCACTGCATCATCAAGTAGACTGATATATTTGCTATTTCAAATAGTCTTGCTGCAAATAATGTTGATGAGGTTCAGTCATAAGAGTGTCTTTAAATCTAACTCTTCTCCATAATGTTTTTTGTGCCTTGTCTGTACAGTATATAAAAAAAAAATCATTTTGTGAAAGTTACACAATATTATTTAGTATGTTTAATTTTAACTTCTAAATATAGTGTCAAACTTTCTTTGGTTGTCTGACTGACAATAGAACAGCATTTCGCTTCCCTATCTATCTGGTGAAATCTGAACTTGATGGTCAACTATTTAGTATTTCATTTTTTGGAACTCATTAATTTTGAAAACCCTCCATTTTTTGTGGATAATTTTATTAAAAAATGTTTTTTTAATTCTTTAACAATATTTTCAATGTGTGCTATTTAATTGTGAAATCCGTAGATGATTTAACAAATCATTCACATCTTACATCCTTGATGTTACCACACCACATCATGGACATGCTTTTTCACTTGCAATTATTGTGCTTATGGTATTTTTGAAAAAATAAAACTTAAGATTCTTGTTTGAATATCTTTTTCATTGCCTTATCATTGATTTGTCAGTCATATTTGAAACTTATCTGGATGTGCTATTGTCCTTGTCCTTGTTAATGTTGATGTTTGAAAAGATGGAACTGAAATATGAGCCATTTAAGCTCTCAAGAGGTGAGGCCTAGGCCTCAAGGCGTATCTGGTGTGAAAGTTAGGATGATGTTTCCTCAGTTTCCACGCATCATGTAAAATATGGATACAGGTTACTTCTTCCATTTTATTGATGGTTGAAATATGGAAATCTAATAGTGCTTTATGCAGCTATTGCTCACATGATCTTTTGAATGCGGTACATTTGGTTATTCATCATATAGACTTAGCAATGAGCCCAAGGCCTTTTGCAGCGAGTCTTGGCTTGAGGCTTGGGGCAAGTTGTTTAAATAAGTTCTATGATAATTATCTATTCATCATAGGCATAAAGGATGTAGTGGGGTAGTAACTGTGTGTATTAATATCTGAATTTTCAGCATACTTCTAACTGCATTTGTGGGGACTGCTCTGGCCTTCGGATGTTTCTCTGGAGCAGCCATTGTAGCCAAGCGGCTTGAGTTCCTTTACTTGGGTGGCCTGCTTGCTTCTGGCCTTTCAATCCTCTTCTGGTTGCAGTTGGCAGCATCCATCTTTGGCCACTCTACTGCTACATTCAAGGTCGAGGTAAGCTGTTGGCAGCATAGATAATTGTTGATAATATATTGATTATGAATTTTAGCTTCTTCCTGCCTACTAGAATGCTGATGATGTTTTCTTGGCAGCTTTACTTTGGACTGTTGCTGTTTCTGGGATATGTAGTCTTTGACACCCAGGAGATCATTGAGAGAGCACACCTTGGAGACCTGGATTATATCAAACATGCCCTGACACTCTTCACAGACTTTGTTGCAGTTCTTGTTCGTATTCTCATCATCATGGTAAGTTTTCAAAAATTTGTTTGCTTTTATTTTCTCAAAAGAAATTGTTAGTTTTGTGCTTTGAGCATTAATTATGGCTTCTTTTGCATATCAACCCAACTCTAAATTTCTATCCCTGCAGCTGAAGAATGCATCTGAGAAGTCTGAAGATAAGAAAAGGAAGAAGAGATCTTAAAGGTTGCTACAGAAGGAAAGCAGAGATCATAAACCTAGCTGCTATGGCATCGTGAATGCACAGCATTGCCTTCGCTTTGTGATGTTTGTACTTGTTACATGACTGATATATTTTTTATCTTACATGGAGTGGCACGCCATTTTAAAACCTACGCTCTTTAGCATTTGCGTAAATCATGCATGGTTACTTGTCCGGTCATCTCTCCGTCTCCTTCCCCTCCCCACCCAAAACAAAAAAAATGAGCAGGTTTTGTGGGTAGATCAAAGGGTGGCTGCTACCCTGGAATTGTTCAAACTATTCCAGGGGTTATGGTGAATTGGAGATACTTCATATCAAAGATACATAACATCGCAAAGTACGAAGTTTCTTTGAGGGATTGATGGTAGTACAGTTTTGCAGCTACCCTAAGCTGCCAGAAAGTCTTCTTTATTAGTGCCCAGCCATTTAGTTTTAACCAGCAATAGATATTGTTTTAGAATGATTTCTGTAGAAAATACACATTACAAGTATACTACCCCTTTGGGCGTTTGCCTTTGTAAGTTCAGTGCTTTTCAAATCTTCCGAGGCTTTAAGGATGGAAGGCGGCAATTCCAGCACCAAGTCTGAAGTGTTCCCAAATTGATATGGCAAAATTACTAGGATCTGCAAGTGATCAGGCGTTTCGTCTGCTCTTCAACAAAATACACAGTTGTTACGATTTTTCTTCTTTTAAGTTATCAACTATTAAGAGATTGTTCTGAATGAGCTAAGACAAAAAGCGAAGATGCTATTACCGTTCCATCATTTGATTGAATCCTCTGAGTTGACGTTTAAATAGATGTGATTTAATGAGCCATTCGTGGTTCACAATTAAAATTAGTTCACATTTAGATAAGAAGCCTGCTAACAATTGATTCAGCTTCGAAAACTTCCGACCCTTTTTGAAGTGATACAATAATGAAAGAGCAATCGGCCAGGGAAAGAATTTCATTCTCTCTCCGGCCATTTTCAGTGGCAAAACTACGTGGAAAATAGTACATTAACAGAAGCTAATAAAGACATGCGAGAAAGAGCATAAGCGGGAAGACGCATGGCTAGCGCTGTCCTTGTAAACCAAAGTCCTTTGGCACTAATCTTGCATGATCGTTCTTCGACTCAGAAACAAAGGATTCTTGGATGTATCAGACAAGGTGGGGGAGTTTGTCTAATTTGGAGCCGCTCCTGAGGGGTCGGAAGATGCTGTGCATGATGTGACATTAGAGGAAGATGGACTGGTGAGGAGTTATTTGCCTGGAGTCTTCAGCGTAGACTTCACTTAAGGGGGAATCCTAGCTGTTCATTGTAGTTCAGCTAGGATTGCATTCTTAGTGGTTATTTATTTCATTATTATCTTAGTTAGTTATCTCCATGGTAGCCTAGCTAGGATAGTTGAAGCAAAAGATGGCTTGTGAGTTTTGATAGACTTAAAAAAAATTATTTGAACTAATCAAGCAATCAATAGTATCTCTGTTTGAGTTTGAAGCGGTATCTTTAGCTTTTATCTAAAAGGTCCTTATAACATGTGAGTGAGGTTTGGAGATTTCATGAGGTGCTCTTGAAGTAGTTATTACTTATTTACAAGGGATTGTATTGTTCTACATATTATCAGATGGTTCATATTTTTTTTATATCAGAGCTAGTGAGTGATTTTTTTTACAGCCTCCCCTAACCAAAAGTAAGCCTCTTCTCTTTGTTGGCCATTCAAGGCAAGATTCCAACTGCTAAACGAGACTGGCCTATAGGTGCAGAGGAGGAGAGCTGCTTAGGATTTTTTCTAATATTTTATTTTTAAATTTTATTGGATGTTTTCGTACTTATTATGCAATGTATTATGAGGTGCCCGTCTAAGTTATATATATATATATATATATATATATATATATATATATATATATATATATATATATATATATATATATATATATATATATATCCACCGACGACGAGACTGGGCTAGGCCGAGCTCTCGCGTGCTTTGCAACCAGGACTGAGCCACTCCAATATCTCTTCCCCTGGTGCCACTACCCACTAGTCGCTACCCAACCGAAGCCTGTAGCATATTAAATTTTGGATGGGACATCTCTTTGCTACCTTACAACATCGAACTAATTTGTTTGCCGCCCCCGCGCAGTTCACAAAGCTTCAGCACCGGTTGAAAGTTACTCCCATTTGCACCGTATTTTCCAGTAGGGTACCTAACAACATCTAGTCCATTGAATATTTTTTTCAGGATAGGGGTGCAATTGAACTGATCCAAATTAAGAAGTCAGAGGCTTTAGTTCAACTTAATTTAAAATTAATTAAATTTTAATATTCAAATTTGAACTCCACTTGATAAATAAAAATAATGCTGAAGTTTAATTTAGCTCGACTTAAACATTAGCTCAAATTCATTCATGAAAGCTCAATGATAGCATCAAACTGGTCATAAGCAAATAAATAGCACAAATATTTGCAGATATTTGTCGAGGTTAAAACAATAATAATAATAATAATAAATAAATAAAATTCCTTTCGGTTTGCAGATGTTTGGGGAACTCATGGGGGTGGTATATGAGTGCTCTCCCGTCTCGTCACCCTCGTACTTCATCGCCCTACTGTCTCTTTGGGCCTTTCACCGTTCCCTCGCCCGCCTCTCATGGGCGCAGAAATCTCAATCCTCCCACAAACCCATATAGCATAGGAGACGAGCGCGTAGAGTTCGCTCCCTTATCTCCTTCGCTCTTCCCAATACGTACCAGCATTTCCAATTCCATGGCCTTGTTCTCCCCATTTCCCACCGCCCTCTCCACCTTATCCTCAAAACCTTATCTCTCCGCCAAACCCCACTTCACTCTTCCAACCAGGAGAAATCTCTCCTTGTTTGTCACGAGGTCTTCTCCAGACAAAGGGGAAGGGATGGTGGGGCCTGCTGCTGTAGAAGAGCAGGTGGAGGAGAAGAAAGATTCCCCTCCTCCTGATTTGGAGGAGAAGAAGTTGGAGGAGGGGAGGAAGGAGAAGTCTCCTCGGGATTCTATTGTTGCTGCGATGAAGGTGGAAATACCCAAGTTCAAGGACCCGAGATGGGTGGGAGGAACCTGGGATTTGAAGCAGTTCGAGAAGGTTGGCAAGATCGATTGGGCTGCCGTCATAGATGCTGGTGACACTCTAGTTATAATTAAAATTGCGTCTTTTATAATTAGATTAGATCTAAATATAGCATTTGTTTTTTTTTCTTTTTATGTCTTAGCATGTGTGGGATCTTTCCTTCAAGCAAACGTTTGATCTATCCATGAATTCTTGGGTTTGGTTTCGAATTTTTGGTTTATTTTTACTTATTCTTCATCGTGGTACCTTTTCTTTTCTTCTTTATTTTGATTGTTTGCTGTAAGAACTTAATTTGACTGAAGATTTTGTTGATGAGTTTTTCTTAATTGACACTGGACACCAGTTCTGGGAAAAGAAAAAGGGAAGTCGTGATAACCTTGTAATTGTTCTTAGTTATTGCCAACGATCCACAAAAATTTCTGAAATATATTGAGAGATTAAGAGGTATATACAATTCTACAGTTGTATTAGATGTTGAATAATCCTTTGATTGGACTGGGATTTTCACAAAGTAGATAACAAAATCTCTCGCCATAACTGGATTACATGTTTCATCATTCGATAGTTGAAATAGCTTAGAAAATTTTAATTAGATGAAAGGCTTATAATCTTATGATGTCTAATATTTTCATAGCTAGAGATATGCATAACAAGCATGTGCCGATGACATCCTTCACAATTGATGAAAGATTGCCACATATGGATTTTCTCTTCTAATTCAACTAAGATGAGGAAGTCCCATTGGTGCTGGATGTGTTCTCTGATTATCTATCTCCCTGAGATAACAAACAAAAGGAGCAAAAAGAGAGGAAAATGGTTAAAACAATATTAAAGGGCAATATCTGCTCAATGATTAATAATGAATAAAAACTAGGTAGTGAGAGGCACCAGATACTTGATGAGTATTCAGGGAAGCACATGGCTGAAAATCTCACATCTCCATCCAGAAATTTAAAAGCCATATGCAGTAATGCAAGATCTTGGAATAAAAAAGAAAGAGTGAAGGATAATCCCCAAGCCAGTAGGAATTTCCTGGTGGTTTTTGAAGCAGTCCTCCATCCTTCACACCAAAGCCAATAGTTGCAATCCTCATTGTAGAGTGACCTTGCAAGAGGGTTCATTTATGTACAGGATTGAAAGGGAAAGGACAAGATAAGGTACATAGAGGCATTAGAAAATGGAAGAAAACAAGGAAACGGTATGTAAAGGGGGCCTGAAATAAAATTTTAAGTTTTTATTTTGTAATTAAACCAAAGAAAATTAAAATATTCAAGTTAACACAAAACAAACACTTTAATTTAGAACCAAGCAGAGAAAATATGCATTAGTTACAAATAAAGGAGAATTCTAAACCGCGCAAAAAACTTGATGCTTCAATTTAAGCTGATGCATATATACCATAAAACAATTATGGATTTTTTATTTAAATTTCAAAGTTAAATGAAAGTTTCGAAATCATGCATGCTATCCATGGATCATTTCAGTAGACACATTAAACAGGCGTTCATGAGGAGGAATTTTAATTCTCAAGTTTTGGGCCAAAAAAGAAAAATTTACTGACTGGTACTAGTTATGCTAAGGGTGAAAGTGGATCGGATAATATCCGTCTGCATCCATTTTCGTATTCGAATCTATCCGGATAAATAAAAGGTTTAGCATCCGACTAATATCCATATCCGTAAAAAAAAAGATATGGATATGGATATGGATAGACAACTATCTAATCTGTATCCGAATATCCGGTTCTATTTATAACACTATTTAATTTTATATAGAATTTATGAACTTTTAAGAAAAATAAATGACTACATTAACATGCTATTAACTTGATTTTTCATCTACTTAGTAATATTTTTGATTCTGTGGTCATAAAGTTTAATTATCCTATTTATATCCGTATTTATATCCATACTTTTAGTATCCGATTTATATTTGTTTTCATTTGAAATAAATATGAATATGAATTTTTGCATCCGACTAACATTCGTATCCGTATTTGTATTCGTCAAATCAAATAAATATGGATATGGATATGCTAGTATCCCATCCGATTTCAACTGTAAGTTATGTAGTGGTTTAAGCTGACGTATACTAACCATGCATCAGTAAGAAGGGTTGAGCATGAGCCAGAAAAGGAAATTTTGATCTGACATATACTAGCTATGTCAGTTTAAGTGATACATACTATATGTTAGTTTAGAAAGGAGGCTTTTTTTCTTTTAAATGTTTATTGCAGAAATGGACAAAAACTAAGCATCTCAAAGTAGTTGTTGGAGCTTGAAATGGACAATGAAGCAAAAGGGCCAAAAACTACATCATGTGCTTAAGGACACATGGGTGGCCCTATAGAGCATTCAAGAGTGGGGTCTCTAAAGGAGAAGCCAACCGCAAGATTTAGTGTTAAGATTTGTAAAATTATTACATGCTTAGTGGATTGCATGTGCTTTTGCTAATTTGTTTTATTATTTGATATGTTTTTGCTGATTGCTTCTAGACCTAAACATCAACCATCCACCTCTTTCATCCAAGCTTGATAACAGCATCGGTGATGCTATATATTTAAAATGATTTTCAAAATTTTGCAGCGACATCAAAGTCTGACCTTTCACCTCAGGAATAATTAGTGAATGGGGGACTCATAAATCTGGTACCAAATACTTGGGGCGAAGGGCTTGATGGTTCTGGTTATGTATTGCTGATAAGAGTGATAATATGCCTTAGCTCCTAGTCTTAAGAGTATGTTCCAGATAGTTTGGCCTTTGTTTCTTCATCACTTTAAAACATGCTATATGATTCAGCTATCTAGTATCCTCTTGATTCAGTTTTCGTGAGTGAGCTTATTATTAACTGAAGTGTCTTGATCAAGGCTTTAAGATTACAGATGTTTATGCAAGTAATGCATTAATATCCCTGTCATTCAAGAATCTTAGACAGAAGCTGAACTTTATGTGTCAGTTTTTTCACCATCTTCATGCTTATTCAATTATTTATCTTAGATCTGCTTTCTCCTCATCTTTCATGTTTCTTAATTTCCTTCAAACCTTTATACAAAATATAACAATCTTTTGCTAATCTTTGTCAAATATTATAAGTAGTATCACAATCAACCATTGTCAAATCTGCAGGTTATGGTAACATTCAGTTCTAGGGAGTCCCTGGCCTCCTGACTTATTGTTTTATCAAATGTTGGACTGCACCATATCCCTATGGTAATTTATCATGTAGATTTCCTCTCAAAGCATACTATAAGAAATATGTGACAAAGAAATCCTTCCTGGCTTTATTAATAATTACTTTTGCCAAACAAACTTGATGAGAAGAATTATAGATTAAAATCCTTTTAGCAGCATTTCTGCCTTCATCAAGGAAGGAAGGGTGATTGTATACTTGTCTGAGACATCTTTGAACTTTGAAAAAGCCCCAAGCATATCCGTAACTTAAAACTGAGAACTACGTTCTAACCAGATTTAACAGGCTCCATTCTATTGAAGATCCTATCTTTGTAGCATCATTTTGGGAAGCCTGTATATTGTGGCACATGCTATAACATAAATATAAATATGGAAATGAGCATAACCAATCCTGTTTGGCAAAAAGCCTTTTGTGGAGTAATTCCAGGAAGTTGAATTAAAATTAAAATTGTGAGTTTCTTAACATAAATGTTTAATTATACACCATAGTTTGATGTAGTTCGGGAAGTATAAATTAATTGCTCTATGAAATAAAGTATTACTAGTGGGAGCAGCAGGGCTTGTGCATATAGCTTGATTCATGAAGATATTTGTCACATGAACACCGCCCCATGACTTGAGCATACACTGGATTGATTAATTGTTAAATGACACACGAATATTTTATTATAAGCCAATTCTAAAAATTCTTAGTGTCACATGTTCTCGCTAATGGACTTTTGTTTTTGAAGTACATCTCACATTTGACATCATGTTCTATACTTTTAGAGGCCAGGAGGAGGAAATGGCTTGAAGATTATCCTGAAGCATCAAGCAATGAGGAGTCCATAATCTTTGATACTTCAATTATACCATGGTGGGCATGGATCCAAAGGTTTCACCTTCCTGAAGCTGAAAGACTTAATGGTTGGTTGTTGTGTCTCTTCTGAAATTTTTATATCATTGGTTTTAACATTTCCATCTCAATACACTCAAACATCTGCAATTATGCAGGCCGTGCTGCAATGATCGGGTTTTTCATGGCTTACTTGGTTGATAGTTTAACGGGCTTAGGTCTTGTTGATCAAATGGGGAACTTCTTCTGCAAAACTCTATTGTTTATAGCAGTAGTTTGGGTGCTGCTAATTAGGGAAAATGAAGATATTGAAAAACTGAAGAAGATTCTTGACGAGACAACATTATATGACAAGCAATGGCAAGCAACTTGGCAGGATGATTTGTCTGGTGATTCAAAGAAGTAATCTGAATTTTCCAGAAGTAGTTTCTTCATACATTGTGCATTTTCACTTTCTAACTTCTCTTGTGGCAGTTATAGCCGATGTCCCTTGCGATCCAACTTTTTTCTTTTTCCAAGACAAGTGTACTATTATGCTCGGAGTTCAGTTAGTGCTATAAGTTTTGTTTCTTTCAAAGATCAATTTCTCTTTAACTACTTACCCAATGAATTTTGGCATCTAGATCCTACTGTTTTTTCATTATTATGATTCTTTTCAGGTAAATGCTAAAATCTGATGCTTTGTTTGTGATATACTGCAAGACCTTCTGGCTACTTTGCAATTGATATGAGCATCAAATATGTGATTTTAGATTTTGGTGGATCAGCGAATGCAAAACCCCTTCTATGTATAGTTCGTTCTATTGAAATATTGAATGTATTTAACATGGTGCTTGAATACCTCTCATCTGGTTTCATATTCTTCTGTAATCTTTATATTTCTGCAACAGTAATTTTTCTCACCTAGGGCCAACTTGTTTTTATTGTCATTGCAGATGTGTCTAGGACTTCGCCATTAATCAAACTATTAGTTGATAACTGGCCCATATTCTTGAGAAGAATGCTGAAGGCATGGTATATTTCCATGGAAAATAGAGATAATGCAACTATTATGACTGGAATCTTTCTAGTTAAAATTTATTTGTTAGCCAAAATTGGGATATAATTTTTGTTATTTGTATTATCATTTCAGATATTCATAAGGTCCCATCCCACGCTAGTTTTTGTTGCAGCTCAGATTGTCAATAAGAGAATTACTTTTTGCCGCCGGTCGAGGGAAAAAATGATGCATGAGGATATGGATACAAGAGGTCAATGTTTAAGCAATTGAAATTACTAGTTACTTCAGGAGATGAAAGATTGAACACTAAATATTAGTCTACCTTGTGTCGTAGACTAGATTTTATACTGATAAGCGCATACAACATGCATACATGCATATATATTGAGTTGTTGACAAGCTGGGGTACAAACCGCTAGGTAAACCGGGTAAGATTCAAACAAGCTCTCAAACCATCCTGGATAAGCATTAAGCAAGGGTATCTTTAGTGCTCTCACAACTCACTCAAGCAGAAAGTAAATAACTAATTTTTGTAATTAGAAAGTGATTTTGAAAGAAAGATTATTAAAAGCAAGTAGGAGTTTGAAAACAACTAGTAATTGAAAACAGTACATTTACCTGATGAATTATGTAGCATCCTCTTACTTCAGTTGTCATGGGTGAAATTATTTTTAACTGGAATGTTTATTAACTTGGGAAATGTTTATAAAAGTGATACATTTATGCCCGTGTCATTCAAGAATCCAAGAGAGGAGCTGAAATTTATGTATCAGTTTTTAGACATCCACGCACAATCGAAAGAAGCTTTTCCTTTTTTCCTTTTAGCTCGACTTTATTCTTATCTTTCATGTTACTTGATTTCCTTCAAATTTTTATGCAAACCTTTCTTAAGATAATTCCCTAAAAGAAACAGAGATTGTAATTGACATTTATATACTGTCTATACCTGCCAATATTATCAGCTTTCACAATGCATCCTTGCCCTCAGGGCATGATCAAAATGTGACATTTCCCTCCAATTAATCAAAATGTGCCCCTCCCCTCCCCAACTAAACACCAAACAACAACAAAAAAAAAAGAAAACCTCCCCCTGAAAAAAAAAGAAGCAGAAGAAGCCACCACCAGTAAAACAGAACCCAAATTCCGAAGGAAATGAGAAAAAAAATCCATTTAATTTTACCTGCAACTGTTGATGGAATGTGAAAAACAAGAAGATATATGAACGGAAACTACTAGGGAACTCCCATGTTGGGAATTGTCCCTGCGAAAAGAGAACACTAAGCTCTTTCGCTAATCTTTGTCCAACTATAAAGCAGCATCACAATGAATGAAACCAGTCTCAAAGCATGCAGGTAATGGTAACATCCAGCTCTAGGGAGTATGCCTCTTGGCCTATTGTTTCATTCGAAGATTGCAGGATTACATCACATCTCCTGTGGTAACTTGTCATGTAGATTATCTCTCAGAGCACACTATAAGAGTTATGTGACAAACAAAACCTTCTTAGCTCTACTGTAAAGCACTAGTGTCAAGAAAACTTTCTGAGAAGAATTGTAGATCACAATCCTTTGATCAACATGGCTTCTGTCAGCAAGCAAGGGAAGGGTGATTTTATGATGTCTTAGACAGCTTTGAGCTTTGGAAAATCCTCAAGCGCATCGGCCACTCAATTCTGAGAACTTCGTTCAGGCAATGCAAATGATATTTAACAGGTTCCAATTGTATGGTAATCCCTATTATTTGTGAGGTTATGTCGGACAAACCTGCCTATTGTGACACATACTGTAGCCTAAATACAAACAATAGGGAAACGAGACTAAGTGGCCATGCATGATATAAAGTTAACGTAGTACTTCCAGAAAGTGTTAAACGTTGTAACAAATAAAAAATTAATGTGTAAGTTTCTAGACATGACTATATAATTATATATTGGAGCCCTGTGTAGTTTTATAATTAACATTTTCATATTGACACATTCCAACATCTGTATCCATGCAGGCTGGGCTGCAATTGTCTGGGTTTTCATGGCTTATTTGGTCCATTCTTTGCAGGCTTAGATCTTGTTGATGAAATGGAGAAATTTCTCTGCAAAACTCTGTTCTTTATAGCAGTAGTTTTGGTATTGCTAATTGGAGAACGAGGATATTAAAACCATGAAGTAGATTCTTGCAGAGACAACATTCTATGACAAACAATGGCAAACAACTTGGCAGGATCATGCAAGTAGTAATCAAATTTTCTAGAACAAGTTTCTTCATACTTCAGACATTTTCACTCTGTCACCGCTTCTTATAATGTGGCAGTGAGAGCTGATGTGTTTTGTGATCCAAACTTTTCTTTGAAGATATCGAAGATATGTGAACTATTACACTTGGAGTTCAATTAGTATTATATGTAACAGCTTAGGACTTCATTTAGAAAGGCTAACTTGAATATATTATTTGGATTTCTTGGCTCTGTATAAGTACTCAAGATCTGTCCAGTGAATAGTCGATGTGGGGCTAAACACACGTTCACACGGGGCCTCGTATACTCCCTCTATTTAAGCTCTAGAATTCTCGTCAGGCTAAGAATCCAAATCATTTCAAATGTAATCACAAGCACCGTAATTAGCCTGTGGACAATTCCAACAGACCCATGCTGCATGTCCTCTAGTCCACATAAGCTATAACTCGGATTTGCTCTGATATCATTTGTAACAACCAAGGATCGCACCTAGAAAGGCTATCCGGAAGGTATTATTTGAATTCCTTGGCCCTGTAGAAGTAATTATGACCTACCCAGTATCTCTGACGAACCTCAGAGATGGACTATTCTCACCAAATGTCCGAGCATTCCTCATCAGCCAGACCTGGTAAACCATGCAGGTTGCCCCAACAGCCACCCGACACATCTGGGGGGCGTCAGACCACCAAGGAACTGCCTGTAGGAAAGGACCCAGCCGACTCTAGGTATCCTGCAGGATCTGAACAAGCCTCCAAACCCTCCTAGCTCGCATCTAGTGGAACAAGACATGATCCACGGTGTCGTCCACTCAGCAATCCGAGCACTGGGGTTGGATACCCAGTCCTCTTCTACTCAGCACAGATCATGTCGGCAAGCGCTCCTAGGCTACCTTCCATAAAAATAATGCTACCTGCGGGTGAAGACCAAATCTTTAGATCAAAGCACAATCCAGCTCTGGCCTATGCTCCCGCTGGAGGGCGCGGTAGATGTCTCCCACCTTGACATTGGCTTTGCAGAATGTGCTCCAAATCCTCATATCCAGGCCAGCACACCCCATAACCGAAAGTGATCGGACCCCCTCTGCAAGGTGCTCTCCAAATAACTAACCAATCCTGCCAGCATCCCACTCCGGCCCCTCCAGACCAAGTAGATCACAAACCCGAAGTCCGTCGGCAGCCTCAATGCTGACCATAGTTGGCCAAAGTTTCAAAGAAAGAGAGTCTACCCAAGGATCCACCACATCCACACTCTGTCTATCACTGATCAGCCATTTAGTATTCGCCAAAGTAATGGGCACATACCTACAGATCTCCTTCCACATGTAGGAGCATGTCCATCAGCTTGGGATCACCCCATTAGTCCGCACTCGGCTATACCTAGCCGTTATAATCTGACTCCAAAAATCCTGTAGCTCAAGGATAAACCTCACCTCATGACGGGCAATGAGCGTCTCTCGCCTCTTCAGGAGGGACTGCACCAATAGGCCCCAATCCCCCATGCTTTCGATGCTGAATCTATGACGCATGCATCCATATCTTCTAGGTTTCAATATCAAAAGGGCTACGGTGGAGATCTGATAGTATGAGCATCCCGATGATGTAAGGGGAAGCATGAGTGGCAATCATTCCAATTGAGTAAAAGTTGCATCACTCTTTTATTCTTCCATTCTTTATTTGTAGAAATATATTTATTATTTATCTAGCTGGATTAACATACTATCACTTTTGGCACAGGCCACTTATTTTAGGTAAAAACAAGAAAGACGTATTCATTAAAGATAAAAGTGACCATAAAGATGAAGACATCTAGAAATGGGATGCATACATTCGAGTGTAAAGATTTCTTTTCTATGTTCTGTCATTCTGAGGTGTTTGGGTTTGGGGAGTTAGGCTGGAGGAGCATGGGGTTTAGTATTTTTATTAATACAATATACTGTGCCATAGCTAGTGAGGTATAGATAGCTTTTCATGTCTATGAATTAGCAGACATTGAGCATGACAAACATTTTAGTTTGGCAATTACTTTATTTAGAGCTACATGTGACCAAGTCTAGGTAAGGTCCACATTTAACTTGAACTTATGTTAAATTTTTAAGATTTAAACCTGGATTCAACTGATCACTTGGTGGGTTTCAATTAGTCTGAATATAATTTCTATATAAGATTATAAATTTTAAATTAATTTTTAGAGAAATTATTAGATGCATTAGGTTCATTATAGAGTTAAGATAAAATAAATTTATTAGTTATTTATTTTTTGATAGAATGGACAGGTGATGCATATATAATTTTATAAAATCAAAAAATAAAATATTTTAAACTAAAAGTAAAATCGATGATAAATTAATCCATAAAATTTTTCTTGAATGATGACCATATAAAAAACAACCTAATCAGTATGTCATATTAGTTTCTCTATAGATATGCATGGCCACCAGAACCAGTATTTTTTTTTTCCTCCACTTTTTGTGGATTGAGTAGGCAATTTTTTTTTCTTTTGAAATCTTTGAAATGGTGATTCTAATTTTTAGGATTTCGGCTGGGAGAGGACGGAAATTTAAAATTTTCAATTTTAAGGAGGAAGAGATTAAAAAATAAAAAAAAGAGAAAAAAAGGAAAATCCGTCTCCCATGATTTCTCCTTGAGTTAACCCACTATAAGAAAAAACCGGCGGTAGAAAAGATCGGCCGGCATCAAGCCTTAGCGCCATGGCAGCTGCAAAGCTAGTACTCAAATCGTTCGCCGGAGGCCCAATCCTCTCCACCCCATCGGCTCCCAATACCCCCACCCCCACCACCTCCTCCTCCTTCTTCTCCTCCTCTTTCTTCCCCATATCGAGAGCTATCTCCTCCCCTCCTCCGCTGCGCTCTTCGGCCAGCCGACTCCCACACAACTACAATCCACTGCCGAAGGAGCCGGCTGCCGAAGATCCACGACAGCAACAGCACAAGACCATTCTCGTCGAGACCTTCCATCGAAACAACTGCCTCAAAGCCCTTCTCGGCGCGCTTTCCAGAAAGGGCTCGAACCCTGTTCGTCTCCTCGGAAGAGATGGAGATTGGACCCACGACCAGCTCTGGGCCGCCGTTACTTTCCTCGTGGAAGCCGGCCGAGCCCAAGAGGCCCTCCAGGTTTTTTTTTTTTTTAATCCTTTATTTGTTCATTCTTTGGTTCCCTAATCTATGTTTTGGAACTCTCAAAAGCGATGTTTTGATCGAAAGTAACTTTTCAACGAACAAGGTATGCTTCATTATGCTGTTGGGAATTTGATATCCTTGTAGATATCTTGCTAGCACAAAACATTAGATTCGTCCTGCTTTTAGTGTTATTAAATCCTTGAATACACTGAGAGATCTCTGTCTTTGAAAAATTTGCCGGCGTCCTGAGAACGGGACGAAGGGAAAGATTTGTATTGACCAGGAAAAGGATATAAGATAGATGACATTTTATCAAGTCTCTTAATAACTCCATTCTGAAATAAAGTTCAAAAACAACAAGAAGATCACTTGTGATGTATGGTAGAATTCATTTGAGAGCTGTTCTAGACTCATTTTTGGTGCAGTTCAAGTCTCTACTGGTATTTAGAAACTGCAACTAAAGTATCTAATATGTGTGTATCTGAAGTGTCTGGTGCATACTCAATTTATCGAGACGTGTCAAGTCAGATTCCTTCAAGTTTGGTGCTACAGTCCAATTAATATTTTGCATTAGAACCTGTATTTTCTACAGATGAATGAGGTTCCTATTTGGTTGTCTTAAAGAATTCATAGTTCTTCTTAGAAGCAGTGGTTAAAGTAGAGATGTTGTTGGTCTTTTTTAAAGTATATATGGGTGCATCAGATCTTTTCTTTAATTAAATTCTGTCAATTCCATGAAGTTTTAATTCTACTAAGTTTTCTACTTGTTATGTTTGAATTGAGAATCAAAACCTTTATTGTATGATAACCAGGTGTTTGATTTCTGGAAGAGCAAAGAAATGACTCGAATCAATGATGCTAATTACTCAAGAATCATTCAGTTGTTGTGCGAAGGGTGCTCAATGGAAGAAGCAGTGTCTACCTTACAAGATATGGAAAAGTATGGTCTTGTCCCTTCTTTGGCAATCTACAATGCCATAATTCATGGATTTGCTAGAGATAAGGATTTTGATAACTCAAGTACTGCTTTCAAGAAGATGTTGGAGGCTGGTCTGTTGCCTACACCTGAAACATACAATGGACTGATTCAAGCATATGGAAGTTATGGATTGTATGATGAGATGAGTAAGTGTGTGAAGAGAATGGAATCAGATGGGTGTTTTCCTAATAAAGTTACTTATAACATATTAATCACCGAGCTTGCCCGAGGTGGACTTATTGAAAGAATGGAAAGAATATACAAGACTCTCCGTTCTAAGCGAATGAATTTGCAATCCTCCACTTTAATCGCAATGCTTGAGGCTTATGCAGACCTGGGGATCTTGGAGAAGATTGAAAAGGTTTACCGCAGAGTTATGAATTCGAAAGCCTATATGAAGGAGTGCCTGATAAGGAAATTGGCCACCGTTTATATCAAGAACTATAGATTTTCATATCTAGAGGAGTTGGGAAATGATATCAGTGCTAGAAGTGGTAGAACTGACCTTGTCTGGTGTATCCTCCTCCTTTGTAGTGCTTGTCTTTTGAGCCGAAGGGGTATGGAGTCTATTATTCAGGAAATGAAAGTAGCAAAAGTAAGGTTCAATACAACATTCACAAACATTCTTGCAATGTTTTATTTGAAGATGAAAGACTTTAGGAGTTTGGATGCCGTGTTCTCCCAAGCTGGAAAACAGAATGTAAAACCTGATATTTTCACTGTTGGAGTACTCTTTGATGCATGCAAGATTGGGTATAATGGAACCCATGTTATTGAAGAATGGATAAAAAATGGCTCTTTAGAAGAAGTGGTGGAAATTAAAACTGATAATTTAGTCTTGATTGCCTTTGGAAGAGGATCTTTTATTAAGCATTGTGAGAAGCTATACTCTTCTCTTGAATCTGAAGCAGAACAGAAGAAAGTTTGGAGATACAGTGATCTGATCAGTTTAGTTTTTGGAAAAAGCCAGAAAGAGTTGGCTAGTGCAAGTTGAACAAGAATGAATTAGGTAGATGGTTTTTCTTAACTCGCTCCTTTGCATATAGTTGAGGGGGTTCTTTTCTCTGATGGACAAAATGATGGAATGGAGCCAAGTTGAAGCTGGTCAATCGTGTGCACAAAAGCTAATGATTTCTGAGATAAACCAAATTATTCTAAAATACTGGCAGATTTGTATTGCTTTCACAAAATTGATTCTGCAACTTTTGGCTGAAATGCTTGGGGTTTGCTTCTTAACCTGCCTTTAACTCTTCAGATCCCTGCTACAATCATGCAAGGATGTAACTTATTTGCTCCAGCTGTCCTTAGAATTGCCTATACTTGGAAGGTCTGAAGAATCATGCTGTCTTCTGTATACTATGCAATGTGCCAGTGAGGAGGTGAATGATTGCAGGCAAAAATTCAGTCAAAGAAACAAATCATAAATTTCGCAAAGATTATCATGGGCTATTGTGTTGGAACATGTGGACTGAAATGAAATAAAGCTATTTCTAGATGAATCTCTGCATGAGAGCTGCATGCTGCAGAAAATCATATATATATACACATACACACAGTCCTTTCTTGTGAGGACAGTCCTGCTGCTTTCAAAGATTCTAGGGTATTGTGACATAATTCTCAATCAAAAGAAATTAATATAACTCAGACAACTGATGTGAACTAAAATTCTGATAAAACTATTTCAGGCCCTTGCTATTGATTTGGAGGGTAATCTGAGACCATCAGGATATAAAGTAAGTCTACAACATGAGATTCATTAGCAACAGTATAAGCATATCAGTCAGCAAGTAAATTCAGTAAGACAATGGAAATTACACTGAAAATGACTAGTCCAGCTGCTAGGGCACTTGAAATGTTGAGACCACTTGGGAATCCAGAGCTATTATTTCTCACTGTTAATTCATCAAAAGAACCAATATATATTGTGGAGGTGATCGAGTTGCAGAGCTTACTATTCGAAGTTTTTGAATCTTTAAAATAGCTGTTCGTCCTCCGTGCTTCTATGACATTGTGATTACTGACAAGGCAAATTTCTTGTTCTTTAGCTTGCATGGCCTCATGGTATATCATCTTTGAATCAAAGTACATGCTATATTATTTCAAAGAAAAAAGAAAGCTGGATGTTTCAGACTTCTCACGAATATATTAATATGCACATTACATTTCTTTGGTGCATACTTTTCTATCATTAATGTGACATAGAATGCATGGTATTTTGTACCAAACATATAACAATGTCAGATGCTGCAAAAAAATGACATACATCATTTTCTGATTTCATGTAGTGCATGTTATTTTTTTATTTTTTCCTTGATATGAAGATTAATGAACTGCAATCTGAAGTTTCTGAGTTTCTTGGTGTAACAAGAATATTTCTTTGTAAGGTGCAATTTCTGTAAATATCTGAGTGTGGGTGTCGACTCTTTTTTGTACAATATTACCAATCTATGGGCATAGCTTTCTTGTTCTTTCTACAGACATCTGGCTCAGATTTTAATCTACTTAAGCCAACCATGAAGAGTCCCAACGTGTACTATTTTTTTAACGACAGCTTAGATGCACCAGAAACCCCTTTTTTTTTGGATATTAGTCACATGGGTGGAAGGTTGTCAGATAGAGAGTAGGAAGATCAAAGTATCAGAAATTGACTGTTTCTCCTAGTCTCGGGTTTCTCCATCACTTCAGAGTGTTGGGACACTTTTTGGTATCAATATGTGCACATAGCTTTCTTATACTATCAAAATCCATCTAATCATTGTTGTTGTTGTTGTTCTTGTTGGTGTTCTGCATTTCAGTCTACTTAAGCCATGCAAAAGAAGTCTCAATGCACACTGAAAAAAGTTTTAGGGCCTATTTAGATGCCCCATCACCTATTCTTTTGATATTTGCCTACAGAGGTGAGCCTGCTAGGTAGGGAATAGGAAAACACAAACGTGAGAAATTTAGCAGAGTTTGTTGCTCTGTGTCCTTTGTTTTCCAAAATGTAAAATCCTTCTGGATGGGTGATCTGCAATGTCTCAAGAAATTGTGATTGTGAGATGCCATCTTTTCAAGCCTCCAGGACTCATCAGTTGGGGTTTAGAACAGACTATGTTCTTTCACTTTGCTTCATTTATACAGTTTTTTTTTTTGGACTTTATCTGGTTAATGAGGTTGAAAGGAAACTAGTCATACCATCTAAATGGATTTTGTATAATTGAATGAATTAATTAAACGTTACAAAGTGAACATTAATAAATAGTAGTATCAAGCAGTCCCTAATTTGAAAGCAGTATCTAGTCATCCTGTTGTTATTTTGTTGAGGACTGTTGAAAACATTTAATATGCCAGCAGCACTATCTAGTCATCCTATTGTTATTTTATGCTTTGAGCACTTGAATTTATATCTTTAGGGATGGAAATTGCCTTCTCAAATTATTCCTGTTTACCTGTGCTTTTGTTTGTTTGGTTGGTTGTTGATAGTATAACCTTACTTGTTAGCTGTGCCTAACTACTCCTTTACTCTCCAACTAGGCCTCTTTGAGCTATATCTTACCAAGCTGTCCAGTGATATTGTATTTGCTAGTAACCGAGCATAGCAACATGTACATCTAATGCATCAGAAACCTGTCCACTTGAAGTATGCAAAGGAGAGAGAGTATACCTGTCATCGTCGGGTCAAATTAACCTGATTGATTATACTAACGATTAAAAAATCCGACTTCAATGTTTTATCTATCTGATTCTGCCTGAGTTCTGTTATAAATAATTTCTTTAATCCCACCTTATTACATTCCAGGGGGCACATAAGCCTAGCATCACAATGTCTGAAATTTGTTGCGACTGCATCAGCGATGTATCTCTGTTGGTCTTTCCAAAAGAAACCCATTCTTGCAACCTCAAGCTTATTATCAAAGCGTGCATTTAATGGGTATCTTTCAATTTCTGCTTGTCGCTGAAGTCTGTTATGTCCACACCCAATAAAATCCTGAGTCTGGCAAAAGTAGTTCTCTCGCAACTTCTGTACTCTGCTTCTAGTTCCAAAGATTTTCATAATGCTTCATCTGAAATATTCTCTCTGCATGAACATTGAAGTAGTTCTCTCGCAACTTCTGTACTCTGCTTCTGGTTCCAAAGATTTTCATATTGCTTCATCTGAAATAATCTCTCTGCATAACATCGCAAGTGCATATTGTTGGATGCATAGAGCTATTTTATTGGATGCGTTAACTACACACTTTTGATTTTCTACAAGAATGATCATCTTCAAATCAGGATCCTGGTTTATCCTTTTATCAAATGCATAAAAATGAAAGAGAGTGAAACAAAATAAGTGGGGGAACAACTGATGTGGGACTAAGCATACCCAACGAATAACCAGTGAATAACTGATGTGGGACTAAGCATACTCATGACCTCACCTGCTCTGATACTATTTGATCATGTATAAGTATTCAAGATCTACCCAGCGAATAATCGATGTGGGATTAAACATACGCCCGCACAGATCCTCACAGGTCCCAAAGTCCCTTATATCAAAATAAGGCTTTACCAATTCAGCTAGCAGACATCCTTCACCTTCCTATGAATCTTAATTTTCATGTTTGTGACATGTTCGATAAAAATTATTAGATTTTAATACAATAACATATTCTCTAGTATTACTCTCTTTTGTTTAATATTTTTTAGCTATTCAATGTATCGATTTGAATTTCTAATCACACCTTGTCGTAGTCCATCTAGATGCATGTCACTCTGCTAACTCTGAAATCAAACATCTTTCTACCGAACTACAGTGCAAAAAAGGGTGTTAGGAAGGCAGGTGTTTCAAGGCATGGCTCCAGTGCTAGCTTATTCTGGACTTTGGTAACTTGTTTCATGATGAATATAGAAAAAGAGGTCCAGGCACAGGCACGGCCAGACTGGTTAATATATTAAAATAAGCAAGCATAGGTAAAAATCTATCTCATAGAATGCTTTCAACTGATGCAAGAGAAAAATAATCCAAACATTAGGTGCCAAAAGCAACAGACATTGTACATGAACATGTTATTAGTACTTTTAGATTTTCATTTTGTTTCCTATATTTTGTCGGTGAGGTTTCAAACTTTTGGTTATTCAACAGGTCACCTTGTGTTTTCCATCAGACCAAAAGTAAGTACTCTCTTTCGTTTGTTGGTTTTGGCCTGCAACCGGCCATTTCCAAGCAACTCCATTGCACTCAAATCATCTCTCTGTGCTCATGCTTCAACTTCCAAGCACATGGTTGCTACATGCTTATAGAAACATACAAAGTCAAAAACTCAAAGTTTCTAAGTAGTTGAGAACTGGATGGTGGCTTCTAATCATACCTATTTTGTGGAGATTATGACTTCAAAGAAATGACAGGGTTTTCAATGGCAAAAGCAAGACCGTCAAGGAGTCCTGCTATTTGACATCTGGAGGTGCTGAAAAGATTGGAGCTATGTGGTAAATTCTAAAGCAGCTGCTGATTTCAAATTCCTTGCTAGTTTGTTCTCAAGCTCAAGTTGACTCCTTTCTCTTCTTCATTTCCTACTTGTTTCTATATCTCATGAAATAAATAAATGATACACCCCTCTTCTTCTCAAAAAGAAAAAAGAAGCATCACATCCTTGGGTGAAACTGTTCATGATTTCTCACAAAAATTAAAAGATAAAAGAAATCAAACATTATCCTTCCAATATCTATTAAGGTGTCGATGATGGAGTTTATAAGTCTCCATCTTGTGATACTAGAGACCAGATTTGGATCTCTAGTTTTACCCAATACAAGGTGGTGTAGCTCTATATCTTCTTCTTCGAAAAATCCAAAAAAAAAGTAGGAGGAAGATGGGGGAGAAAGAGTAAATATCCAAGTAGTTTCAAATCAGAAAGGATATTAAAAATAATCTAGTTCCACTTTCTTTCACATTCTGATCACATTGATTTTTACAGCTAGTGGTACAGAATATGTTTCTTATAGCAAGGACAATGGATTTTAAGACTTTATCGTACATGATTATTTTTATGAGTCTACAATATGTTGAACTTTAATGTGTTCTATTGAGTTTGTTTTGCTTGCTAAATGGGTTAAATCATATCCAAGTGAGCCAAGCCTTATGAAATGCAATTTAACTTTCACATCAACTAGAGGGTACGAATTGGAAGAGTTGGTAAAGTCATTTATCTTGATTCTAGAGACATGGATTGGATCCTGCACTCAAGTCTGATTTTAGCTGGGGCTTCTACATATCCTAATTCTCAATAAAGAAAAATAGCTGACACAATGTGTGTGTGTGTGTGTATTTGTTGTGTGCATGGATCATATACATCATCACATTTATGAAGATAATTAGCTGACACAATATGTGTGTGTGTATTGTGTGCATGTATCATATGCATCATCACATTGTGCAACAAGGACCAATATAATACAAGGGTGGCCAAGTAATTATCATGTATAGTGATATGACCAAGCCAAGAGGATCTTGTGTCAGCAAGTTGAACTGTCCTTGAGTACTGCTATCGATTAGCTGCTAATGATCACCACCAGCTCATCCAGGATGTGGCAGTAGGGATTGCTGCCAAACATAGAGGCGTCGGCTGCGGTGATCACCGCTCTGTTCGTCCGGTATCTCTCAGGCTCCACCTCTGCCTAGGCAATCACCGACTCCCACATCCCTCAATGAACTGACCAGTGATCGGTAGCAAGTGTTTTCTAGCTTTTTCCACTATCCTTTCTTGTAACATCCATCATGACTGAAACAAGGCAGGTTATGAACCACATAAAAGAGGGCCAAGTTGTGCTTTCTTGATGCATCAAAGGTGAAACACTCCAGCTGGGTTTGAGCAACTTCTGACATCTAGTTAATAAAAAAGAGAAACATATAACATAACTTATGTTAAAACATATTAGTTCATACTAATCTAGAAATCTGGCTTAATAGGGCAAAGAAAAGTCATGAGTCCCATAATGTTCTTGACACTGGAGCCATCACTTTTAAAGATTCTGGGTCTTCCACATGTCATGCACAGCAACCTGGCGAATGCCACAGTAGAGTTTGCCATGCAGTGATGCATACACCCTTCAGTAGTATGGTCTGTAGCGCATTGCTCGCCTAAACCTTGGAATTTTTCTGTATATGTAGGCGAAAATTGAAAATGTCATATAAGATATTGTATAACATTGTGGAATAGCATACCAAATGTTTAACCAAAAAGGAAATAATAAAGCAAATGCCAGAGTAAATGAGCTTATACTAAAATGACATTCATATATTTGCTTTGCACCGATAAGCTTCTATATGTGGTATTTTTTCATCAAAGAGGGGGGGATGGAAATCCCGTATGACCAGTATCCAGAGGATCACTAGCCTTACAGAGGTGGGGACAAGTGTAAGGTGAGCACAGTTTCAAAAGAGTTGATCTGGACCTTAAAAAGGATAAGACGCAGGAGAATCCAAGAATTGATGCAAATGTCATGCAGAAGAAGAGTTAGCACAAAGAGGGCCCAAGGTGAAAAGGAATGGCAAGAAGTTCCACCAATGCTAGATGGAGAAGGCACTAGCAGAAACAACAAATGTATGTCATGACTTGGTGGGGGAGAATGCCAAAGAGCATAAATTCGAAAGGAGTAGAAGGCATGCAGGTATAAGTTGACATAAACTTCCGTATGGCATGGATTTATGTAACCAGTTGATGGGAGACTGAGGGAGAATTTTTGGAAGACCAAAAATGAACTCGAGAGGTTCCAAAATATTTCTATGATCTGTGAGATGTCAGGAGAATTATAAAGAATCCTAGAATCTTTACAACATTTTGGGCAATTCTTTTAATATGTTGTATACATGAATGATCAGAAGCATATATTTGAAAAAAAAAATCATATTATTTTCAACATTAGATAGTAGCACCATCCAAAGTCTGTAAGGTGGGTTGCAGGTCATGCAGACTCAGGAGAGCAGGTTCATGAGAGACTATTAGGGAAGATTTTGGCAATAGCTTTAAGAATATTTACTGTTACCTAACAAATGAAAGAAAAGAAAAGCAGAATAACAGGAGAAAGAAAAGAAAAGCAGAATAACAGGAGAAGAGAAGAAAATTAATAGTTATCTTCTTTGGTCGGGTTGAGAGTGTTATAGGGAAAGTTGTAAAGGAAGTAGTGCTACATACAAGTTATTGTTATCCACTTGCCTATTGCTTTTTTCTCTCAAAATTACTACCTATTTGAGAAGAATATTTTAGGCCACAAAAAAATGGCAGTTTATTCTTTCCTTACTTTCTCTTATTAAATTTTCTTTGCATTGACATGGTGGAAAGAAGATTTTCTTCTAACTTTTATCTCACTTTCTCAGCAACTACACAAAACCTAGTTAGAAAGAACTTGTTTCCAAGATCTGCCTAGAACTTCCAAACAGCCTAGATAGCATTGTCTTCTTGATGAATCCTGATCTCAGTAGGTGTGGATACCATGAGGATTTTTGACATGTGGAATTCCATCAAAAGCCTTGAATTTTAAAAGAATCTTTTGGTTTCAAACTAACATCAATTATGATGCCAGCTCCCAAAGGATCAGAAATTGTAAGAAGATTTACACAGCAAAATATCAGTTGGCTTCTCACCTCCATGATTTGCAGCTGGCTACCTATTTAAATGTACTACCAGGAGTAAAACCAAAACGCTTTACCATTTCATCAATCTTTCTTTTGTGCAGATTTCTTCTGAAAACAGAATTTCTCAAAATGTTAAATAAACAATCACTTAGAACATTGTTCCTAGAGCTCGCAACAAACCTAGGGAACAACATCTCAGGATATAATTCTACTACCATCTCTCCCTCTAGAAAAGAATTCAAAACGTTAAATAAACAATCACTTAGAACATTGTTTTCTAGAGCTCACAACAAACCTAGGGAACAACATCTCTGGATATAATTCTACTACCATCTCTCCCTCTAAAAGAGAATTCATTACTCTTTCCAACTTCAGTTTCTCTATATACCCAGAAAATCTATATGCTTCTCCATGCAAGCCATTAGATGTATTCATTTTGATAAATTTCCAAAACCACTCCTCACTTTGTATATTAACAAATTACCTAGAGAAGCTCCATTCAGGTCCTGTAAACTCTTATGGCCAAGTTTGGTTCAAAAAGTGGGTACTGGAATGTTGTAATCTAACCTCTGCAGGTTCCAACATTTGCTATGTGCAACAAGCAACCAAATGGCATTTATTATCAGAAATTTTAGCAGAATAAGGCTACATCTGGTTCCTAGGAATAAAAATGAGACAAAATGGAATTCAAAATGGAAAGGTAATAGATCACAAGTGGAATCATCATGTCCAACCCACCATACAGGCACAACAGAAAGAAATGCCTTTGAAAGAATGGTTTGGTTAAGCCAGTTATATTAAGATTTAGAATCAACCTTATGTTGATCTTCTTGAAATGCCATTGCCAAAGGAACAGGAAAATCCACTCCATTGTTTCATTGTTGTCAGATTATGGAATAGAATCAATTTTATGTAATAAGCCATTCCATTACTAACAAAAATTTGTATTCCTTACACCAACAAAAACAAATTAAATAATTAGAAACATTGATTTTATACCATAAAAGCTGCCAATATCTGCTTGATTCAAATCTCTCAAAAATGTTTAGAATAATAAAGTGCCTAGGAGGTGACTATAGGGGGCGAGTGGTTGAAAAGATTGTCACCCTAAGTTTCCATCTACTAAGGTGTTATGTCATTCCTTATTCTGATTGCAAGTTGACAGCCCCTTCCGAATATGTAAGCAAACTTTTTTTTTGCTTTCTAAGTTTCATGTTTCATTATTGTCTTCAGCTGGTAAAAGTATCCCAAACACTAACATCTAACAATAGTCCACTTCTTATATTAATACAATATCTCTCATGCATTAATTAAGCATGTTATAACAAAAGCAAAATATCCCATACATTATCTCCATATTTACCATCCGTCTATGTTACATATTATACATCTATAAAATAAAATGCACAACATTATAGCATCTATAAAATACGAGCATGTTTACTTTTTTGAACATAAACTACAAGAACTTGCGTATCAAATAAAAATGTTATGATTAGAGCTACCTGACTTTATACCATGGCACTTCAGAAACCACTATTTGGTGTGAAAATATATTAAGGCTACCTTGGCTTTATGCAGGGTAGGCAAGAGGCTGCATTTGCCTACACAGTCTCACACAGTCTTACAAATCGCTTTTAGGAATGAAATTCTGCTAGCTTAAAGATCACATAATGGATTCCTGTGAGTATCCAGATGAAATTGAAATTGTGGGAATGGCAAACTAGTTGCAAGTTGCAACCAACTTTATAGTAAAAGTAGAATAAAGCATCAGAGTATGTTTTGTTCCTAGTGATTAAAACTTAAAATCATCACAAAGTTCTCCTTTCAAGTATTTCCACTAAACTTTGTAGAGTTCATAAGCCCAAAATCATATCTTATCTTGTTTTACCTTTTAAATTTCTTCAAATGAATTTTTTATCATCACATCCAGCAATCCAGAACAAACCTATGATTTATAGTTGAACCTTAACTCTTTATATAGTTTTATCCGGCATTCAATCTTAGTGTCCAACCTTAGAATCATACATAATCAGCTCTATTGGACTGTAAGCTCTGATCAAAACTTCAATGCTGTATTCCACATCAGTGCAAAATATTAAAGGAAGTCATTTCAAAAGAAGGAAACTGAAAGCATTTAAGTAGCAGAGTCAGCCTGGGATTCTCAACTCTGTGCTACTCTGGCATCCATACGTGTGAGCTGTAATCCTATGATGTTAGTCTTAGAGTTTAACATGAACAAGTAGTTTTTAGGCTTGAGGCCAAGAGAAATGGTAATGACGATTTGTGTGCATGAGAGCATTGCACAGGTGCCCTGTGAACTCAAAATTTGATTTTTAAAAAAAATAAAAATACATGAAAGCAGTCTTCTTCTGAGCATGCAAAAGCATATAAAGCCACGAAAGCATGAGAAAAAAGGCTTACCCATAACCAAAAGGACCCCAGTTCTGTTTCATTCCTGGAATGTTGGTTCTTTTAGGCAACACCTGCTAGTCCAAACAATTTTTATAAAGGTTATATAGCAAACCTGTTCTCTTTTAGGTGGCACCTTCACCGCATCCAAGCAAGTTTTTAAAAAAGTCATATAATAAAGCTATTCTGTTAAGGAATTACGACAAACCCTCAATGGACGACCATGCAACTCTGTTTCATTCAATAAGAGAGCATTCTGAACAGCATCTACTTCTGCAAACTCCACATATGCATATCCCTTGGGCTGGCCGAAGATGTCAGACAAAATTGTTACTCTGTTTACTGTGCCACAAGACTGGAAGTGTTGTTGAATCTCCTCGGGATTGCAAGCATAATCAACCTGGCAAAATGTGTTGCTCAACTATTGGATGACTAATAATAATACTGTAATTTTGATTTGTTTACAAATGTATAATCTGATAGACTTTGAGATATTTGTCTTAATAATAGCTACGAAAGTACAATGAATTAATGCTCTTGCACGATACATTAACCATTACAATATTTATATCATACATCAAAAATTGTTCCTTATAACTTCTCTGCTAAAAATTAATCCTTGTTTTAGAAACTGCCGCTTCCAACTTATTATGCCCTAGTATACCACTTAGTATCACCCTTCCTAGTCAACATGGGGAACAAAAGATAGCATAAATATCTTGAACAAGCTGAAAGTTACTTCCTCAAATGAGTATAAATTTCATTGCTATGTCTGAAAACAGAGTGAACTACCAAAAATCAATACTGGGCCACCAACTTATCTGAAGCTACATTTTACATTGCACTGTTTGTATTTCATAATTTATGGCACCTGACCAAAAGGAAAACAATTCAATGATAAGATGACGGCATTTCTTGGTGTTTTCATAGAAAAACTTGTCCTGATGACCTTCTTGTACATTGAGAGCTGTCATCAGTAATTACATGCGTAAAGATGTACATAATCCTAAGAGTATCAAAACTCAAACTGATCACCTATCACATTTTTACAGTTGTCTTCCACTGGTATCTTAATATTAATGCGACTTGCAGATCCATTTCTCAAATCATTTCTATATTGTTATTAATCTCACTCGACTATTATCTATCACATGGTCCACTCATCTGAACAAATTGATAACCTAATTAGATCTCCACAAATGCTTTCTCATTGATATTAGTTACCACCAACTTGAATTTAAAGCGAGCAATTTTAATTAAAAGCATGCTACATGTAATATGATCAGTAAATCAAAAATTACCATTTGAGAGTGAGTAAAAGCTCAGGTTATTTGCATCATGCATTTCAGAACCAGTGAGTCACATAACAGGAAGTGTTGTATAATAATATGGCCTGCTAAATGGATCCTCCAATTAATGGACAACTTCAACATCTTCAAATTAAATTAAGCACTATAAATATTGAGACCAACTCGAAAAGAGTGAGTTTAAAGAAGCTAAAAAGGGCAAGAATATGCTCAGCGCGCGTGCAAACAAGTTACAGCTCTCCCTCCCTCTCCCATTTCCACTCTCCTTTTGCATAAAGCTTGTGAGCTTTATATATGCTTTTGTCAGTTCAGACTCATTTATGGAAAGGTAGTTCTTGTGCATAACCTATATATTTTACCCCTACTTTTAAGACAATTCTCTTTATGCAATTTTGAATTTGAGAATAAATCAATCTCAAGGACTAAACTACATAATGGAAAGCTCTGTGATGAAGAAAAAATATTAGAAAGCCTTACATTGCCAACAAAGATGGAACGGGAATCGATTTCCTCTTTTTCAGGAAGGCCGATAGAAGCACCAGATGAATCTTCTAACATGTTTCAACCACAACAAAGAATACATGAAAACATAAAAATTAAAATAGGACCTCATCAATCATCCAGCAAAGAACTTAAATCAGTAAAAGAGAAGAGAATATCGCATATCATAGAAAATGCATGAAACATAGTATCATAGTGGGGATTGCAAATCCATGAATGTAAAAACTGAAAAGTATAGAGGTAAAACATGCAACTAACAGAAAGTGCAGCACAACCAATCTTTTTTTGACACTTAATGCAACATTCATGCTTGTCAGAATATATCAAATGGGTTATATTTATATGTCAAGTTCCAATTAGATGGTGACAAAAGCCCAGGGCTGGATGGTTCTGCTATATGTTTCTATTGTCTCTTCTGAGGCGTGGTTAAAAAGGATTTCTTCACTATATTTTCCCAACTTCATTCTCATAACTTAGATCTGGTTAGAATAAATTATGCTATTCTGGCCCTTATACCTAAAAAGGAAGTTGCCTCCTCACGGTCGGACTTTTGACCAATCAACCATATTCACAGCTGCATTAAGATTGCCTCAAAAGTGTTAGCTAATAAGTTGATACCGTGCATACATTCATTGAACAATCTTCATCAAAGTAAAGATCAATTATGGACAACATACTATGTGCCCCAAACATCTTCAATGTTAAAAAGTTGAATGTTGAAGGATTGATATGCAAAATAGACTTTGAGAAAGCTTTCAATAAACTAAATTTGAAGTTCTTGATCAACATTTTGAAATATGAAGGGTTTCCTGGTACATGGATTCAATGGGTACAAGACATAGTATGCTCTAGCAAAATTGCGATAAATGTTAATGGAGAATTTGGCAACTGGACTTCTTGCTCTAGGAGTAAGGCAAGATCACACTTCATCGTTATTCCTCTTTGTTGTAGAAAGTAACCCACTAGGCAAGATACTTCATCATGATGAAATAAAAAATTTGGTTAAAGGGCTTGGCAATCCTTGGATACAAGGCAAAGTCAAAATATTTCAATGGTGGATGCCATATTAGTTTTCACCAAGGTAAGTAAAAAGACTGTTAGCAACCTTATATTGATCTTGTACTGCTTGAACTTATTTTTTGTTTGGCTATTAACTATCAGAAATCTTCCATTACCTATTAGGGTGCACAATCGAACAAAAAAGGTTTTGCTTCTTGGATGAATCGTAATATCAAGAATCTTCCTTTATCCTACCTTGGATTGTCGCTAACAGCCGGCAAACTACCAAAATCGACTTGGACACCTTTTATTTCTAGGGTTGATAGACAACTTGATTCATGGAAAATGAAATTCCTCTCCATTAGGAGATGATTAACATTGATTGATGTGATTCTATCAACTCTTCTGCAATACATGTCGATTAACAAGCTTCCATTATTTGTCACTTAAAGTGTAGTAGGTAAGGACATTCCTTCCTTTGGAAAGGCTCCACAATTGCCTCTAGTCTTAGGGCCGAAAAAGGATCAAATATTGGAGATCGGTATATTCATACACCTATCCATTTATATTTGGTGAATATGGATGTGGATACAGATATTAAGCGGATGCAAATTCTTATCCATATTTGTTTAAAACAAATATGGATACATATCAGATATTAAAGTATGAAAATAAATAAGGATATAAGTCAGATAGTTAAACTTTATGACCATAAAGTCAATGATATCATTAAATAGAAGGTAAACTAAGTCAATAACATGCTAATATGGTCATTTATTTTCCTCAAAGTTCATGAATGATATTCAAGATTAAATAGGATTACAAAAAGAACTAGATATTTAGACATGGATTGGATAATTGTCTATCCATATCCATATCTTTTTTCTTTAACGGATATGGATATAGATATGGATATTAGTCAGATGGCAAATTTGTATCCATATCCGGATAGATTTAGATATGAAAATAGATTGAGACGGATATCACCCAATCCACTTTCAACCCTATCTGGTCTAGCATGTCTAGTTAACTAGAAAATAGACAATGAACGAACTTGGGTGTCAAAACTTGGAACAAGTTAATATGTCTCTCTTGCCTAAGTGGGCATGAATATATTTGAAGTGAGACAGAGGTGTTTGGAGATCTTAAATTTTCTGTGCATATCACAAAAAAATTAAAATGGCATCTCATTGGACGCCTTAAAAGAGAATTTCTCCCTTATGAACAATTATTCTCTCTAGTTTGCCTCTCAATTGGAATAGACTGGCATCTAAGCTTGGGAATGGTTGTGATATACATTTATGGGAAGACACATGGTTGGTGGATACTGTATTGAGCATGCTCTTCCCTAATCTTTATGGCCATTGCAGGAAGAAACTTGTAACGAAGGCATCTCAATGGAGTAGATGCAACTCAAAATGGAATATCAAGGTAGCGCAATCCCTACCCAGTTTGACTATGCACGATGCACTTATGGAAAGTAAGATGCATCCAACTTTCCTTGGAAGTTCATGCATAAGTTTGTGGATTGGGAGGCCTCAATTGCCCTTCTACAAAAAACACTCCAGAAATCTCTGGTACCTCTCAAGGATCTTCCTCTAGCTACGTTATGAAAAAAAAGATCAACACAAGAGCCAATCTCAAAAAGAAAATCGGAAAAAAAACACTAAGGTTGTCCATTTTGCAATGATATCAAAGAAAATTTGGACCATCTTTTTGTTAATGGTACCTTCATTAATCAGCTTTGGTCCAAACTTCTACACAACTTAAACATACCTGGCCTGCCAGCCAACTTTCAATCATTATGGACCTCATGGAGAGCTGCCAATGTATTGAAAGATCTAACGGAACCTTCTTATGGCTTTCAATCTCTCCAAAGATCAGTCCATTTTAAGTAACAGCAATAAATAATGATTTGTCTACTCATCTACAAGTTGGGATAACTGTAGTGCGTTCTTCTACATGGGGCTTTCCAAGGTGGTTTTTGCTCTCTTTTCTTTCCTATTCTAGTTATTTTATTATATTAGTATATTTAGGAGCTTTTGGCCTTCAATTCCTTATATTAAAAAAGGAAAGTTCTTATCCATGCTGAAACTCATCAACTTCAATATAAAGTGTCATGAAGATCCTCTCTAATTCATTGGCCAAAAATATTAACACTTCATGTAACAGAATTTAAAATGTTTCAAAGAATCATGGCCATTACTTTGTAAGCTTCTTCCCTTAAGTTTTAACCTACTATTTTTTTTCTTCATGCGATAAATAGTCTTTTGGTCCATTCATACTCATGATTGCACTTGTTGGGATGCCTTGCAAATTGAGAGCAACCTTAGCTGGAAATCATGCATAAGAAGGGGATATCGCTTAGGGCAAAGACCACATACTATGGAACCAAACCTGCCTTCTTAGTATATTTGCTATATATTTCATACTTCTTTATTTAATGACTTTTGCTATGTACATTGCAATTTTGCAAGATAGTATAATCTAGTGGTACATGATTGTGCTACAAGCTTTCTTGGGGCCTTTCACATGAATTCAATTTGTAAAAGTTTTGATATTATAAAGCTCTAGAGAAATAGTAAATTACATTTCTTATAAATTCTCATAATATCATCCAACTTGAACAAAATCACATTATTGTGGTAACTTTCAAGCATTGTCATTACTTCTCTTATATGAGTACGGTTGTCAGAGGAGCAGAGCAACTTGAGCACAGCTCGGACATGGCTTGAGAAAAGCTTGAATCACGCTTGGAATGAAGCTAAACAAACCAAGATTGAATCGGCAAAACAGGCTCAAATTCAAGCCAAGCCAAAGATCAACCAGTTTGATCAAGTTTGGCTCAAAAAGGCTCGCATATATTTGATTTATATATAATAGATCATCGGTTAAGGTTCTAGTTGGTGCATTCATTTTATTCTTTGGATCAATTAAATGTTAATTTAGGGCTAAGCCAAGAATTGAGCTTTCAGTCAAGCTTGAACCATGTTTCATATAATCTTGAACTAATTTCAGCTCAATTTAGGATCGTCAAGCTAATCAAATAGGCTTGCATTCAGCTCAATTCAAAATTAAGCTCAATTAATCTTGAAATAAAGGGTAAACAAATCAACCTCGATCCCACCCAAGCTCGATCAAGCTCAGTAGATTACACCCTTGAATATGAGCCACCAAATATTCTTATATTGTTATGTCAACAATGACCTTGGCTCTTTTCATATTTATAAATTAAGGTGCCTATTGCATCAATTTAAATGATTCGCATTAAGGTTCTTACCATCATCACCCAACATTTGCTCAGATGGGATCATCTCTTGCCACTTAAGCAAGAGGCCGGGAGTTTAGTTCCCTTTAGAGTCAGCCTTGAAAGGGTGGGGCACATATAGGTAGAATGTAGGATTAGCCCCTCCTAAACTTTTAAAAAAAAGGTTTCTTATCATCAATATCTCTATATAGAGTAAATTTTTAACGGTAGGACCCATATATCATATATTTACACCCAAAGTTTGCTGAACCGGAACTCAGACCCATACTATACCATGTTGAAGCAAACTAATAATTTTTTTGAATTTTTTGAACTAAAGTCGGCGAATGGTTTGCCAACTTCATTATAGCAAAGTCAACAAATTGTTTGCTAACTTCAGTTCAAAATCAGCAAAAAATAAACAGGATGGATCCCCTGTTTCATTTCGAAATAGTGGGATCCCTATTTCAAAATGAAATAAGAGGGGCTTCCCAAGCCCTCTTTCCCTCTTTTCGAACACTTTCTCTCATCCTCTCTCTCGGCCTCCCTCTCCCTTCCTCCCTCCTTTCCTCTCCCCAACAAAGTTGGCAAACCGTTTGCCAAAGATTGTTGAACCGGTACCGAGTACCATACTGATTAGCGCCTGGTCCGGTTTGGTACTGGTTTGAACCGGACGGAACTATCCGATTTTGTCTAGTTCTGTCTAGTACGGGGCCGGAACCGTTTTCTATAAGCAAACCAATCCGGTCAGGGATCGGGTCGGCCCGGTTCAGCAATCCTTGCCGTTTGCCGACTTTAGTTCAAAATCGGCAAAAAAAAAAAATAGGATGGATGCCCTATTTCATTTCAAAACAGAGAATCCTTATTTCAAAATAAAATAAGGGGGACTAACGAGCCCTTTCTCCCTCTTTCTGAGCTCTCTCTTTCTCATCCTCTCTCTCTCTCTTCCTCTCTCTCCTTCTCTTTCTCCCTCCATTTCGTACCGACATAAGGAATCATGCCTGTAACCGACTGGTCTAATTCGATATGCCTTGAACTGGCCGGTTTAGCACGATACAGCAAACCATGTTTACACCTTTCTTTTTAGTCAATACACCCCTCCATATAACAAAGAGAGGAAGAAGCATATTAAATAGAAAGAGAGGGAGAGAGATAAAATTTACTCCAAATATGCTGATCAATAGTGTCACACCCATCCATCAAATGTTCCCTTGTTTAGAGTAAAACCAAGACTTCAGGGGTCAAGCATAATGGCTAGTATTGACTAGTAACCAACATTTGACCCACCCAACATTGATACTAGGCACCCCTCCCCCTCCCCCCCAACAAAGTTTTACTTGGTACACCTTTTTCTTTTCTTTCCCGTTTAAGTCAATTAGTGTTGATCTGTGCCCTACGTTATGTTTTACTCACATGATACCTTGCCTACCAACTGCCCACGAGGATGCCTTAGCACGTGATCGTTTGAGCATCCATGGCATGCCATGCTAGTCGCCAATTGGTTTGTTTATCAACCAAGCAATACAGGTTTTATTGCCTTAAGGAAGAGGATTTCACAATTTCCATAAAAGTGACATAGTTAATAAAGAAGAATCAAGAATAAAATAACACACTAAAAGAGAAATATAATTAGGATACAAGGATAAACCTTCCTCATGATGAATAGTTTAGAGGAAGAGAAAAATCGGGATGTAAACTTCTCAACAAGTCTAATCTCCACTAGGACGGGTTCTATTCAATACACAGTGGCAGTAATGAGGGCGGGATGGACCACAACTCTTAGGAACGAAATCGAGAAATTCTTCATGTGGACAAAGGAACAACTTCAACCTCCACTCTTTAGGGTCTGGATAGATCTAGGTACAAGGCATTAGATATGTTGGTTAATTCATTTTGAAAAAGTAATCCTATAGGGTAGAAGGCAATGAATAATCCCTCCTAAGCTCACAAAACATATTCTTATCATTAATATCTCTAGGGCCCATATATCATATACTTATGCCATCCTCTTTGATAGGTGCACCCCTCTATATAACAAAGAGGAAAAGCATATTAAATAGAGAGAAAATTTACTCCAGATATGTTGATCACTAGTATCATAGCCATCCATCAAATGTTCCCTTCTCCTGAATAAAACCAAGGCTGTAGGAGTCGAGCATAATGGCTAGTACTGACCAAGAACCAACACTCGATACCACCTGACATTGATCCTAGCACCCCCCCCCCCCCCAAAGTTTAACTTGGTACACCTTTTTCTTTTCTTTCCAATTTAAGTGAATAGGTGTTGATTTATGCCCTACATCATGCTTTACATACCATGATACCTAACCAACCAACCAACCAATGATCGGTTCTTGTTTGTGCACCAACTTCTAAATCTTTGGATAAAGCATTTATAGTCCACATGCCAAATACTAGTAAAATTATTCCATCCACAAGGATGCCTTAGCACGCGATCGATTTATGCATATGCGGCATGCCAGGTCAATTCTCTTGCAAATGGTGGTGCTAGTCGCTGACTGGTTTGCTTAATAACCAAGCAATACAATTTTATTTCCTCCATGAAAAGGGTTTTACAATTTCCATTGTTAAGTGAGAAGAAATAAGAATACACAAGACAACCAAAAGAGAAATATAATTTTTTGGTATTATTGATAAAGAGAAGAAATAAAAGGACATAACACACCCAAAAGATGCAAGGATTAACCTTCATCACGAGGAACACTTCAGAGGGAGAGACGAATCAAAACATGAACTTCTTAGCATGTCCAACCTCCACTATAAGGGGTTGCTTTCAATACACAATAATAGCATGCTAACAAGTTGGACCACCACTCTTGGGAACATAATCGAGCAATTCTTCACATGGAGTGAGGAACAATTCGGACCTCCACTCTCCAACATCTCGAAGAAGGCATTGGACCTGTTGATATATTGGATGAAGTTGTGTTGAACAGTGATCCTCTGGTGTTGTGCTCTTGCTGGCTTTCTAAGGCATATCAAAATATCTCTTAGATTAAATATGGCCTTAGGTCATTCTATGGTACCTTCCTTGATCAACCATAGCCCCAAGATTATTTCACTTCACCCCTTGTCAAGTTGTTGGTGATGCCATCATTGTGAGCTAATCTCCCTATTTCAAGAACCAGATAGGCATGTTTAGTTTACCAAGCCAGCATTAATGGAGGATCTTCCATCTGTACACCTAGGAAATCATCCACATCATTCGCTTCGTTATTTGATTGATTGTCATGCCTCACCTCCTGCATAGATCTCCTGCGGAGTGGGAATGTTGTTAGTTTAGGTTTTATCGTTGTCCAACTAAATTGGAACTATAACTCGATGCAACGAGGCTTTCATGCCAGTATTCTCATTTAACGGATTTTTCTCACTCTTGTGAAATCAATAGGTTCTTCTAATTTCAAACCAAGATTCGTCGTCTCGGTACCGGTACCATCTTGTAGTGTCAGTACGCAGTACAGTACGAGACAGCGAGGTGTACCGAGTATCGGTGCAGTACGAGTCTACGTACCAGTTTGGTATTGATATAGTACGGTGCATTCGTTACAGTACGCTCAGTACGGTATAGAGCCGACTAATGCAGCAATCCTTATTTCAAACACTTACAATTTCTTTTGAAACAACCAAATAGGGTTAGATTAACTACTATGCTATAATTTTGTCAAATTGATTACTCTACAAAAAAAAAAAAAAATCAAACTAACAATGACAAAAGAAATTATCTTACATTTATTATTATTGATGCTTATAGGTGCTCCATCAATGACCTTATTTCGCTAGAGAAAATAAAGGATAATAACTTTCCTTTTCTTTTACAAACACATATTTATAGAAAAGAAGAGCATAGATTACTTAGTAAGTGAAATTACTTACCATCTGCTATATCCTCCTCAGATGCAAAAAAAGTACTATAAAAGTAATACCAAGGCATACTTCACTGATAGTTTTTCAAGGTTTCCAAAACCTCAGTGAATAGTCGAGACCAAGATAAATCAAGAGCTTAATTTATCTTGGCCAATAAGGTAAGTGAAAAAATTTGGTGAGAATCAAAAGTTTTAAGACCTCGACAGATATTTACAAACAAAGATATTGGAATCTCAGCCAATATGAAAAATCCAGGATCAAGAACTATATTTTTAAGCATTGATTTCAAGATTTATTAAGTAAAAGTCTATTTACGGAGGGCAAAAAAAGTGACTGAAAGATATCGGCCAATATAAATGTAGGCCAATATCTTAGGTTTCATCGTATTATATCGACCAATATAATAGGACCAACATTTGTATATGTCATTCAGGAGTTGCTTGATACCAATACAAACAAGAACTCGGTTGAGACAAAAACCTTCATTTTGTTGCCAAGTCGAGTTGGTGAAGTCATTGGTGGTGATGCCCAATGACCTGGATTCAAACAATATAGGGTAAACCCCTCCCGTTTGTTTCAAAAAAAGAAAAGAAAAGAAAATCAGTTTTGTGGCTTGCCAAGCTAAAAGCAGACAAAATTAGGTAAATTTCTTTAATCTATTTCAGCCTATTTTAAAGGAAACCAGATTGTTTTGACATGATTTTGGATAAACCACTTGTATTTCACCTGAAGCACAAGGAAATCACCACGGCTATGTATGCCATTAGATATAGAGAGAAAGAAAAATCCAGTAGCAACCCTTGTACTTTGACCAAGTCACACTTGGACCCCTTTTGGTTCAAAAAGCGCCAGATAAATCCACCAAGTCAGATATCAGACCAAAATTGGCTCTTCTATCCATCTTCTCACTAACACCGTTGACAGAAATATTCAAATGACCAAAATCCCCCTACCAATATTATCCGCTTCTTCCTCCCAAATTATTGTCCTTGCCCTCGCCCATGGCTCTGCTTCCTAGAGGACCCATGCTTCGAGGAGACACAGGTGCTCCCAATTCTCACTCTCCAAGTCCCCATCCTTGCCACTGGTGCCCCTACCCCTCTCAGCCTCTGCCCCACCATTACCAATGCTGACCACTCGACCCTCCCCACCTCTCCTCGCCAGTCGCCACCTCCTCTGACTCCAGCCCAAATATCAATCGAACACCCCTGGATGTATTTACTGTAACGCTTGGAAATCATGGAGGATTTCATCATCTCATCCAACTTTGTTATTAGTATCTTTCTCTATTGGTTGTTTAAGAGAGTGAAAAGGAATGTTAAAAACCAAAAATGGATGGGGGATTTAAATATCTCTGTCGTAAAAATCTAACTTGAGAATAACAAAGCAAATATACTTATCACCACCACGACAGGGGATACTCTATTCTTCTCTTGGGCAAGACAAAATGAGATGGGCATGAACTTGATGTAATCGGGGATTGAGCGGCTGACCTTGTGTAGGGGCGTCGGCGATGGGAGAGAGGACGGGGGTCATCGCCAACCTCTTCGAGTTTGATGTCTATGACCTCCATCGAGCTCACAGCGGTCCCCTCTAAACCTCACCTCCACCGCCTCCTCGTCTCCACCTCCGTCCTCACTGTCGACGACATCTACCGCTCCCTCGACCTCTCCAACCGCAAGAAGAAGAAGAAGAAGACCAGGCCCACCCAGGAGCACGAGCCCCACCCACCTGCTGGGCTGGTGGTGGAGAAGGGACGGTGAGCATGTCAGGGCCCTCGACCGCCTCAAAGAGGCTATCGCCACCGCCACCGCCACCGCCAGCTTCGACTCCTCCCACCCGGAAGCTCTTCGATGCCCTGGAGACCGCCCTCGCGAAAAACTAAAAAGCCATCTGCTAAAGATGCGAACTTTCTTCCGAAAGATCGAATCTTGCAGCTCTTCGTCGAGTGGATTCTTGTAATCAAGCTAAAAGGAGAAAGCTTAGGTTTTTTCGCATGCTGAAATTTTTCGGATGACGATCCCATCATCCATTGTGGCCGTAATTCTATTTTGTAAAGGCATTTTAGAAATTTTCAAGATTTAGATACTCACGCAACAGTCACGTGACTTTTACAAACATACGGGCTCTAGAGATGCATGGAAATTGGAAGGGCACTCCAAATTAAAGATAATAACGTCATGGTTCAATCTAAGAATTTTTTTAAAGCAAAAAGGGTCCAAGTGTAACCACTTCTCTGCTGCCTTTTTTTCTAATTTCCTACACTTTGGCTTCAAAGATATGTCCGGTATAGGAAGATGATGCATGACCATATCATAATTATTTTGCCAAAATAAGAATTACCAATGTTGAACACTTGAAAAGCATATAAGATAAACAAATAATATGCTAAAAGAATTTTCCTCATTGTATTCTTAAAATTTCCCTTAGCTCCTGCTAATTTCGGTATTAGAAACTTAGTCGAAAAAGCTAGCTAAAAAATGTTCCAAAACTATATTCTTATGAACACCATTTTGTAATAGTCCATACCAACTACAATATTTTATATTGGTGATCGACCAATATTTGATACACATCTCAATACTATATCATACCGACTATACCAACACATGTTTGTTGGTGTCACATATGCGATAATACGACACATGACTAGTACTCTATACTGTACCAACCCAACTAATATAAAAAATGGTACTGAAAGTTTACGCCTTACTTAGGTTTGAAGAATAGAGATCAAGTTAAACATTGTTGGTATCTCACCATTAAAAAACAATTATAGTAAACATATGGTGTATCTTCGTTTCATTTAACAATGTCAATAACTCTTCAGTAACATTACTAGATCATGTCTTTCCAGTTTATTGTAATATTTTCAAGATGTCACTTTCCATACCACATTCTAGTATAAGAGCTCAAGGTAACATACTCGAGAACTGAGAATTATCACCTATGTATGATGTATGATCTTTTTTCCCCTCTTCTGAGGGAAATCATATCTGATCATTTTGAACTACTGATCATTTTGGAACAGATGGATATGCTGTTAGACACCATTTGGTTGTAGAATTGTGAAACTTGGGATAGTTATTCCTTTCCCTTCGTAATCTTTCTTATTTGTCAAATGTGTCTGAATTTAGTTTAGTCTCCTTATTTTAAAGTAAGATAGAATTAGTAGTTAATTGGTGCCACAAATTCCCCATTTCTCTTTGATTAACTAATTCATCACAGTGTAGGAGACCGAGTCTAGTCCAGATCAAGATAAGGGGCATTTGGCTGCAATTGGCCCCTTATCCAGACTCAGATAAGTTCTTGCAGTCTGTACCTTGCTCTCAGAGTAACAAACTCAACAAAGAACATTTATATGAAGATAATGACTGTGCTGAAAGGATGGCATTTTGAATCTTATTATGTTGGTATGCATCAGACTCCAAAAGGATCTTAATGTAAGCATTTTGAATGTGAAGCTCTACTGGTTTCAGGAAGACGTTTCCATTTGAGCATATTTATTAGAACAGTTGATTTGTTATTCTGATGGTTTATCACATTGTTTCAACTATTGTATTTTATTGAGTAGATGCTAGAAAAATGTCTGATTGGGTAGACTTAGGCAATTAATATTTGCAATGTCTGGGCTGAGATATTTCTGTTGTGGGCTATGCTTGTTATTGGCCTGTTGGACTGGTTGGGCTTGGAATTTTGTGTTGTTGGGTGGTTTAGTTAGTAGGGCTGGAATCGAATCCGATATGGATCGGATACTAGCATATCTATATTATTATTTATTTTATTTAACAAATATAGATATAGATACGGATGTTGGTCAGATGCAAGAATTTATGACCATATTTGTTTCAAACGAATACGGATACAAATTGAATAACGAAAGTGTGGATATAAATATAGATATAAATCAGATAATTAAATTTAGAACCACAGAATCAAAGATATTACTAAGTGGATGATAAATCAAATTAATAGCATATTAATATGATCATTTATTTTTCTTTAAAGTTCTTGAGTGCTATATAAAATTAAATAGGGTTATAATAGAATCGAATATTTGGATACAGATCGGATAATTGTCTATCCATATTCATATCCTTTTTTATTGATGGATATGGATACAAATATGGATATTAGTCGGATGCTTAAATTTCTATCCATATTCAAATAGATTCAGATATGAAAATAAATTCTCCACTGCCGTTCACTTTTCTTTTTTCCTAGTTCTTTTCCTTGCATTTTCTCTTACCCCTTCCTAGTTTTTTTTATCTTTTTTATACATTTCATTTCTAATAAAATATATGGTGGTCTTTCTGACCATTTTGCGTTATTTAAAAACAAAACCTAAAAGTATTTTTTATGTTGATTTAGTTCCAGGATCCGGATCCAACTCAACTCAAGTGGACTTGATTTCAGATTTGCTAGCATTTGAGTTTAGATAGAGGATTCGGATGACCGAGAGTCCACCTTTTCGTTTACTGCCTAACTAAAGCTAGCAATCAATCTTTGTCTTCATCGAAAGAGGCGAGCAGTTTGGGCTAGGTTCATGACACGATAAATGGATGCAAGTTCACATAATTCATTTGTAACTCCCATGTCTTATTTGCAAGGCAAACTCTATTTGGGGAAACAAAATAGGTGCTCCATAGAAACATCATTAAATAGCTTGCTTTCCGACTTATATCAAGGGCGGATTTTTAACTTTTACCTGCGTAAGCAGCCATGTCAGTTGGGCGCTACCAAACAAAATTGGTTTGGAAAAGAGTTTTTGCTTTCTTATAAAGCCACAAATGTCTTTCATATTTCTTCTGGTTTTTCATAGAGGTATTTTGAGAAGCGCTTCAACAAAAAAGCTCTTTGAGGAGATGCATTTCACTTGTTTGATTTTTGAAAGAAAAAAAAAAGGAAAAGCATGGAAGGCACTTTTAAATGTACCTGGTTTTAACAAGGATGTATTTAACTCTAATTAAATCCGGCTTTCTGGAGTTTGTGATTCACATTGGAAGCTTCAGAATGAACCACAAAATCATATTTCAGATTTAGTCTAGGTTTTTAATGAGTTATCTAAATCTAAATGCACTATTCCATTTGCACCTCCAACAAGAAATTAATGTTTCAGAAATAGAGGAGGTGCTAGTTATAGGGATACCCCAAAAGCTAGTTGTTGTTCTAGCTTCTTCCAAAGGTAGTTCTTTACCTTTCCCTTGTGTGAGAAAGGCTTTTTATTGAGCACTACCATACAGATTTTTTTTTATCTTTCTTAAGAAGTGCCAGTAAAAGATATATCTATATCTATATCTCTATCTACTAGAAGTTTGTCTAAAACAAAATGCAGTCATAGAATAACTGAAAAAAATGAAAAGAGGTGGTAAAGATAAGATACCTCCGGCGATGCCCATTTCCTTCTCGACCTTGGCCTTCTTCTCTTGGAGGATGCGAGCCTCCTTGTTGAGGTCGCTAAGCCTCTTCTGAACATTCTCTAAGATCTGCAATATATTGCACCAATCTAGTCTATCAAAAAGGAAAGGAAAGCAAACTAGAAAGGAAGAAAGAAAGAAAATAGCCAACTAGCCTAACCTTTTTGGAACTAGTTGGCTCAGACTCATTTTTAACGGGGATCATATCTTCATCAGCTTCCATGATGGCCTCTTCCGGGATATCTATGCCGTAAACTTCATACTCTTTTTCTTGCTGCTGCGGAGGATCCATCTCTTCTCTCTGCTCTCCAACTATCTTCGCCTCTCTCTCTCTCTCCGTAAGCCTATAAGAAGCGCAAACTATATAGAGAGAGACACATCTAAATAAGTAGGGTATTTCAAGAATAGGCTAAGAGAGGTTATGCTCCTCATTTATTACCATACTTTTCTGACTACCAGTAATAATTAGAAACAGAACCCCTTGCCATACCCCTTTAATACAACTCGATTTGATTTTTTTTGAACTCCATGGGTAAAATGTGAATAAAGCCCTTCATAAACCACCTATCCAGTATATGGTGCAGAAAAACCAAATTTGACACTCATTTAGAGTGCACTAAGAGGTATCAAGTAGTATTCATCAGAAAAACACACCAAGCATATCTAAATGATATTGATTGCCCAGTACCCATTACAAGCCTACCCAAGGCAACCCACTATTTAGGCTGCTCAAATAGAGACTTTGAACATGATCGGGTGCAGACCAACCAAAACATGATTGAGTTCAGGGTGGCAATTTTTGACCAAACCTAATCAACTTGTTCGAACCAAAATAAATGGATTTGATTGAGGATGTTTTCCACAAAAAAAAAAAGTTTTTCTATGACTATCATGAATATAAATGCATGCGGTTCAAGTTTGGCTCTATCTGAACTTGACAGGGTACCATAAGTTAGACCATTAAACTCGAAACTAACTCTCTCTTTTTTTTACTTTTAAAGATAGTAATAATAATGAGGTGGCCATGGGATAATCATGGTTCAATTTAGCTAATTTAGAAAGGTTCTATGTAGTTAAAGAGATTTAAGTAATTAGAAATATTCTATGTAGTCAAAGGGGTTAAGAAAAAGAACAAAAAAAATGACACGGATATCTAAGCAAGTTGTCATGGACAAACTATTTAAACCTAAAACTAACTTTTTACATTTTAGAATAGAAGTAGTAATGAGATATACTACAATTTAGGTCATTAGAATGGTTCTATACAGTCAAATAGGTTAAGAGAAAAAACAAAAAATACTGACATAGAAAATAAGAGTGTGCATAGGTTGTCATAAGTTAGACAAACCCATTAAACTTGAAACGAACTTTTTATTTTTTGTTACCTTTTAGGATAGTGGTAGTAATGAGGTGGGCCATATGCGAATCAAGGTTCGTTTTAAATTTTTAAAATGACTCTACGTAGTCAAATAGGTTAAGGATAAGAACAAAAAATACTGACACAAAAAATGTGCATGTAGATAGGTGGTCATAAGTTAGATAGACCTTTTAAGCCCAAACTATTTTCACATTTTAGGATAGTGATAGTAATGAGATGGACCACCATTTAAAATTCAAAAAGGTTTGATATGATCAAAAAGGTTAAGAAAAAGAAGAAAAAAAATTACTGACATAAAAGAAGATAAGTATGAAGACAAGTTGTCATAAGTTGAACAAAATATTTAAAATCAAAGCTTTTTAAAATAGTAGTAATAATGTGGCGGACCTAATCTAATCAAGATTTAGTTTATTTAATTAGAAATATTCTATGTGATCAAGGAGATTAAGAAAAAAATACTAATAAAAATAAGTATGCAAGTAGGGTGCATATGTTGGACAATCCCTTTTAACTTGAAACTTTGTTGTGTAATGCACCGTGGGCTAATCAAAGTTTAGTTTTAAGTGATTAGAAAGGTTATATGTAATTAAGAGGTTAATAAAAAGAAAATACTAGCATACAAAATGGAGTAGATAGTGTGTATAAGATTGGCATGTTTTCTTCTCTATTTTAATTTCTCTCTCTTTACACACACACAGAGGCATATCTTGCCTCTCTTTTTCAAAGACCAATATATAATATATTGGTAAATATCACCAAAGATATGCTATAAGATATTTGTTAAGAATTACAAGCCTAGCTTAGCTAACATGGGCTAATCTAGTGGCAACATTTTAGACTACTTTTATAGTTAAGCTTAGGGGTGGCTTTTTTTGATCCAAATTGTCAATTTATCTAAATTTGAAATGAATGGATTTGAGTGAGGGTATTTTTTAGAAAATCTATTTGGGTTTGAATATCCAAGACCATGCATCTTGATTGCAATTGTGTTTGTGTTCAAGTTTGGCTCTAGAAATAATAGGTTGCCATATGGTAGATAGAACATTTAAACCTAAAAATAACTTTTTTGCCATTTAGACTTGACATTATTGAGGTGGACCATGGGCTAATCCAAGGTTTCGATTGATTGGAAAGGCTCTATGTTATCAAAGAGGTTTAAAAACAAAATCAAAAAGCATTGGCAAGAAAATGAAAGATTATATGCATAAGATTTATCAAGTTTCCTTCTCTATTTTAATCCTCATTATCTTGTTTTTTTTCTAATTATATTAGTAACCATTAGTAAATCTCACCAGAGATATACCAAAAGAAATCAATTAAGAACAACAGACCTAATCAAGGCAATCTTATGTCGACCCAGTAGCCCATATTTTAGAGTTGTTGAACATGGTTGAGCTTGGGGATGGTAATTTATGTTCCAAGCAATCAATTAATCTATTTGTTGAAAACAGATATATTTGAGTGGATCTATTTTTATAACCCATTAGGGTTTGGCTGACCATCCCAATAATAAATGTGTTTGATTTAACTTTGTCTATGAACCTGACAATGTGTTTTATGCTAACAAATCATTAAAACATAAACTAACTTTTACCTTTAAGGTTGGTCCAACAGTGATGAGATGGATCATGGGCTACACAAGGATTAATTTGAGTTATAAGAAAGGTTCTATGCACTCAAAAAGGTTTAAGTAAAAGAATAAAAAATATCTATACAAAAATTGGAGTAGATAGGAATACTTATCGTATATCTTTCTCTATTTTAATTTCTCTTTCTGTGTGTGTCTCTCTCTTTGTAGTTGTTCATCATAAGTCTCACTACAGATAAGTTGGAAGATATTATTTACATACTACAAACTTAGAAGGGTGGCACATTAATTGATTGAGTAGCCTAAATTTTAGGTTGTTTAGTTAAAAACTTTAAACATTATTCGTTTAGCCCAATCATCAAACTCATGGCCTGGCTATTTTTATCCACACTCATTACCATCAATCCATCTAAATCTATTGAAAATAAAAGTATTTTAGTGAGGTTATTTAAAAAAAAAAATCGAAAGTTAGGATTATCCAACAAGACCATCTTAATTGTAAATGAGTCTAATTTCAGTTAGGATTTGGAGTTGACAAGTTGCAAGTAGGGCAAACCTTTAAAACCAAAAACTTACTACTTGTCCCTTTTGAAGATGTTGTAGTAATGAGGTGGGCCATAGGCTAAAGAATTAAATTGAGTGATTAAGAAGTCTCTAATGCATGAGTCAAAATTTCAAAAAAAAATAACAAAAATATTGAAAGAAAATGGAGCAGATAGTGTGTAAGATTTGTTACATTTCTTTCTCTATTTTAATTTCTTCTTTGTCTTAAATTATGTATCTTTTCTAGCTACTAGTATTAGATTAATAAAAGTGGACATGCACCATAAGCCTAGCTAGTGTCACAAGCTTAATATTTATTCAAGTAGTAGTGCAGAACTTAGAAGCTTTGCTTACCAACGATCACCTCTAAGTCAGCCTATTACTCTAACCTCTCAAGTTAGAACTCTTAGAGAAGAAGCAGGCACATGAGAGAGAGTGTCTGTTTGGAAGAATAGAGAGTTGTATTCTACTAGAAAACTTTTACAATTCTCTTCTTGGGTAGTTTGGCTCATGAGACCTTCCCTACTTTTATAGGCTCTATCAAGTACAACAAACAGTTAGGATATATAAAAAGTGTCACAATTTCAAAGGTTAGGTTCGCTCTAGCTCTTTTTAAAATAGCCTGAAAATGTATCTTCCCTTCCTGCCAAATCTTTAGGCTTCTGGAGAATTCTACAAACTTCTATCTCATTAGACTCCTTTCAATAAGGAATCAATGCAACAATTGGTGCATGGAAGGCTCGAGCCATGCTATTCTCCCCCACCCAAGTCAGCAACGCCCTCATCATATTTTCATGAATGCTCAAATTGCCACCTCTTCTGATTCATCCATTTTTTTCTTAGAAGCTTTGTCAAGGTAGAATTATATGACAACTCTCTAATCATGCCACATATTATGCCCCTTGAATGTTGGACAAGGCCTTGTATAGCTAATCATAGTCCTATAATCCACCATCCTCCTAGTGGAAGCTTCTTTGGCAACTCAAGCAGCATCACATCCTTGATCTCTTCAAGAACTCCAGTCCTCTTAGGAGTTTCCATAGAGTCCTCCTTAGCTCCACCCATAGTCAGTCCCCTAAATGTAGTAGAGTAGATAACTTCTGCCCCCTCGCATGCTGGAGAGAATCTTGGTACAAGGACTAGGTTTGGTAATTATTGGGCCTATGATAGCTCCTCCTTCAAGGATACATGCTGAGTTGTATTGAAATAATAGCATCACATTGAATTGCCTCAAAAACTCCAATCCTACCATCACATCGAAGTCATCGAGGGGCACCACCATGAAGCGAACCTTACAACTTTAATCATCTAGCTAGGTGCAGTTCCAATCCACGAGCTACACTATCAAAGGGCTAGCCTTTAACATTCACTGTCTTCATATAGCCTTTCTGCTTGCTCATCTTGAGCCCAAGCTAAGTTGCCTCATCCAACTTAATGAAGATGTCTGCAGCACCCATATCAGCCAACTTTGAATGGACATCCTATTTATCTGGGCCTTAATATACATCAAGGCTCTATCTTTGAAAATTTGGGTACTGAGCTAGCCTTTAAGGCATTCAAAAGTCAAAGACAACTAATTTGAGCAGTATCCTGGCTCTCTCACTCTTCTATCATAGCATTGAGAGCAATGCTCTTAGGATAGTCCCTTATCCAATATAGACCATCACATAGGAAATAGTTACTTTAGGGCCTTTTCTCTCTATCCACCTTCTTTGCTTTGGGGGTTTCCTCCACCTTTGTGATGCCTACCCATATAATGGTCTTCCTCTTTGCTATGAGATGGTTTGGACTACTTTGCTCCCCTACCTTTGGCATGATTATCCTTTGGACTCGTTTGTCCAAAAGACTTGGGCCTTTCGAACTCCATCAAGGTCTCCACTATTGCAAGGGCAATTGAGATGTCCTTCATGCCATACCTATATAGCTCGATGGCAATCCATGGCCTGAGACCATCCATGAAGTTGAAAAGTTGATCCTCCTCGCCCATATTAGAAATTTGAAGTAAGAGAGAAGAAAATTTCTTCATAGAGTCTCTAATCAACCCTGTATGCTTCAGCTCCCCAATTTTATTTTATGCCTCATGGGTGACATTCTTGGGATAGAATTGCTTCTTGGTTCTCTTTTTTGGTCATCCCAGGTGTCACCGAGCAAGCTCCTTATCTATCTCAGTATGTTTTCTATACCTACAACAGCAAGATCAACAATGAAGAGGGTAGTCATTCTCACCTTGAGCTTTTTATCTTTGATGTTGAGTGCCTCAAAATATCTCTCCATGTGCCATAAGAAGTTGTCAATCTCTTTAGCATACCTCTTGCCATCATACTTCTTGGATTTGGGAGCTTCAATTCTTGGCATGAAACTTGTAATAGGAGCAGCAACAACTTTGCTAGCCATAGCCTTTTTGCACACGGCTCAATCAGCCATAGTCTCCTCCATAGTCTTCTTCATCTCCTCGAATTGAGCTTAAAGGTTGGTCAGGACCTCCAAACTCAAGCTTGGAATGTGAGATTGTCTTGATATTGAAATTCTTCTATGGCGTTGACGATGCTCGGCATGTCCTTATGGAGTTCCTTAATTGCCTCTCGAAGTTGTCATAAAGTTCTTCCATGACTTGCTCCAGCGTGTCAAACTAATCCCTCATATCGGCCATGACCACCTCCACGTTAGTGACTTTTGCCTCCATGGAGCTCTTTGAGTCATGAGATTTGTCTCGGCTTTCTTTGCCCTTTTTCCCCATTTGGAGATTTTGCTCGGCCACTTTCAAATAATCATTGGTAGCTTTTGAAACCATGATGTTTCTTCCATTATGTAGGCTCTGATTCCAACTATCATAGGCTTGAAATTTTTTCAAGCACCCATGTAGCACTTAGAATAATTGTTTACCCACAATCACCTCTAAGTCAGCTCATCACTCTAGCCTCTCAAGCTAGAACTCTTAGAGAGGAAGGAGAGAAGCACACGCAGGAGATAGAGAAGAATTTGGGAGACTAAAAAATAGTATTCTACTAGAGAACTCTTACAACTCTCTGCTTGGATGGTTTGGCTAATAAGGCTTTTCCCAATTTTACAAGCTCTACTGAGTATAAGGAATGCTTAGGATATGTACAAGCATCAGAATTTCAACGGTTATGATCACTCTAACTCTTTTTATAAGAGCCTAGAAAAATAGCTTGCTTTCCTACCAAATCAGTAGGCTTATGGAGAATCCCACAAACTTCTATCTCATTAGACTCCTTTTGGTAGGGAGTTGGTGCATCAATTGTTGCATGAAAGGCTCAAGCCATAACACTAGGGTAGCCCATAGGTGGATCTAGTGATCCACATTTTATATTAGAGAAAGAATGATTCTACAATTGGCAATTTTTGTTCAAGAATGCACAACTTATCGAAGTTGTCCAAAATAACAATTTTGAGTGGGGCTTTCTTCTAGTATACTCCACACTTGTTTGGGTTATCCAAGACCATCATATAAATGAATCGATTCATGCTTGGCTTTGGATTTGATAGGTTTCGATAATAAATTCTTAATTTTTAGGATGTTGATAATAATGAGGGGTACTTTAAGATGCATAAGTTTTGATTTAAAAGGGTTCTATGAAGTCAAAAAGGCTAAGAAAAGGAACAAGCGGTATTATCACAAAAAATAGAGTAGACATTGTGTACAAGATTTATCATATTTCCTTCTCTCTCCACCTCCTTTTTCTAATTACTAGTAATAAATTAGTAAATCTCATCAAAAAGATGTTGAAAGATATTATTTATAAACTACAAACTCGGTCAGAGCAGCCCATGAGCCAACCAAGTAGCTCATATCTTGAGCTAGTCAATTAAAGACTTCGAACATTGCAAGGTGTAGCCTATATTAAATAGAGTTGAAATTTGAGGTGGTCATTCTTTGTCCAAACCTATCACCCATTAATCTATTTGAAAACTAGCTCAGGTTTGAATTATCCAATACCATTCTAATTATAAAGGTTCACATTCGAATTTGGTGCTGGACTTGACTGATTGCAATAAGCTAGATGAACCACTAAAACTCAAAACTAACTTTTCTAGTTCTTAGGATGGTTGAAGTAATGAGGTGGACCAAAAAACTACTCAAGGATTGATTTGAGCAATTAGAAAAATTCTATGCATGATTCAAAGAGGGTAAGAGAGAATAAAAGATACACAAAATAGTGTATAAGATTTATCATGTCTCTCTCTCTCTCTCTATAATTATCTCCCTTTTCTGATTAGTAGTAATAAAATAATAAAAATAGATATATGGTGGAAGATATTAGTTATGAATTATAGAACTGGCCAAGATAATCCATAAGAAGACTTAGTGGCCCATATTTAATACTACAAAGTCATTGATTCTAGAGGCAGCAGTTTTTGATCCACATCCTATTTGTAAATGCCATTGACCTTTTCAAGATTCAACTATGATGAATATTCGGCTAAAACCATCACCTTTTGTAACTTAATTTTCAAAGTCACAGCATTCTATCCAACAATTGCCCCCTCCGAATCAAGGATTATAACAAGCTAAACATAATCAAGAAAAGGAGAGAGAATATAGCAAAAGATGATGTGGAGTCCAAAATATTTTAAGCCTATCTTAGACCTCGTTGCCAAAAAATGGATTAAAGTGATGCACGAAGAAATGGAATTAATGAAGGCCAACTATGTAAGGGATCTGGTTGACCTTCTGCGAGATGGATGGATCCATTGAAACCGATAAAGCTCACTGTATTGTCAAAGGTTATATCTAAAAAAAAGGAACTCGATTATGTAGAAAGCATCACTCTGGTTGTTACGTGCTTCGATTTATCTTAGTCTAGCCATTATCGCAATATGGATTTTAATCTGTACCAAATAGATGTTAAAACTACACTTTTTCTTAATGGAAACTAGATGAGGATCTATATGGATCAACTTGTTGGCTTTGTAGCTATGTATATATATAATGCATATCCTCACAATGCTCACCAATGCTTGGCAGATGGCTGGCATGCAGCAACAATAATTTGATATTATTGTAGCGAGAAGTAACAAAATATGATTGAAAAATGTTTTTTTTTTTACAATTTTTCTATGCATAGTTATAATTTTGATATATTTTTCTACATATAAATAATTAATAGTTAATATATTTATTATGCTATTAGGATCTCACGGTACGATTCTGGTTGATTTTTGGTTGAATCCGTGATCCATGACCTGGTCTCTTTTCGGTTTGATAAAGGGTCCTATTTTTAAGACATTTGTCTTGAGAATAAACACCTACTCTACCATTTCGTTTTCCAGCGAACAAGCAAACGTGCCCTTTTTATCCCATCCTATTAGATCTGTTTTGCCAAAATGGTTACTTTGCTCATAGCACTTACTATAGAAATTGGGTCGGACCAGGTAATGGAGCTTTTAACCCAAACACAACAGGCTTGAAATCATGCTGATATTTTACAACACAAATCTAACTCGAAATAAGCCAAACCAAGCCCCAACCCTAATGAAAAAGGCAAACATGCTGAAGTTCAACAAATTTTGATTAGTTCACGAGAGAAACACACCCATTAGATGACTACAACACCAACAGGTCTCGGACTAAGTAATTTGCATCCTGGTTAAAGAAGCTAGGTGGTCTGCTAGGGCGAGAGTTACGGTCAGTGATCTCCAGACGATAGTGGACACAGGGTCTGCACGTCGGCTGGAGGGTCGCTGGATTTGGCGATTACGTGTGCACCCACGTGTTGCTCTGTTTCTGTGGCGGGTGGCATGGGGCATTCTACCTACTAGAGGGATCTTGGCAAGGAGGGGGGTCCCGATACCAGCTGACTGCGAGAGATGCTCGGGGGAGGAGGAGACCACCGGTCACGTTCTGTTTACATGCCCGCGGGCGCATCAGGTGTGGGGCCTCGTAGCAACCCGCCGGCAGTCTTTCATCTCTACTGAGGCCTTTTTGAGTCAATTGAGGGCCTCAGCTTGAAGATTCGATACGGCAGACAGGGGAGTAGTATGGGCTTACGTGGCATATCACATCTGGTTGGATAGAAACGCGAGAATATTTGAGGGCAGAGGTTTCTATCCGAGATCGGTGGTTACTATAGCTTTTGCACATGCAGCTGAGCTGGTGAGCGCTGCAGCTGACTATTCATTTGGAGATGACAGGGATACCTGGAGCTCTTCTTCTTCCCCGCATAGGTATGCGATGATACCACTGGTATCTTGGGAGCCCCCATCCCCTGGATGGTAGCGTAGCGAAGGGCGGTAGCAGATGTGGCGTGGGCTTTGTGATCAGAGACCACGACTCCAGACTGATTGTGGCTGGAGGCCGATGCACATTTGATGAATCCATCCATGTGGCGGAGTTGCACGCGGCATGGGTATGCTAGAGTACACCTGGGTGCCCGACTGATTCTTCTAAAGGATGACTCAACCACAGTAGTGGACTGGATTCGCTGTCGACAGGCCAGGTCGGACTTCACCCATTACTCCGAGACTTCCGGAGCATGGGGAAGGAGTTAGATTTACTTCAGGTTTCGCATGTGTTTCGGGAGACGAACAGGGCTGCGGATTGGGTCGCCTCCTATGCAACCCACCATTATGATATATTAGAGTCCCTCCGATCATGTGCCACAGACATTAGATCGTGTTTTACTTTGCGATAGTTCTGGGCTCTCTCATCATCGTATGTAGTGGGAAGCCGGTTTACCAAAAAAAAAGAAAAAGGCTATGTGGTGAAGCATTTCTCTTTGCTATTTCTAATGAGCAATGCTGCTGCAGCCCAACCGAACTGCAATTATTCATCTGGGTAACTGGTTTGTCGACAGATTAACTGATGTTGTAAACACTATAAAGAGGAGCACCAGGATTCATGCAGGCCAGCACTTACAGGGACAACATAGAATTGTGCAGCAATTCAGCTTTACTTCAGCATTGTTCTAATACGATTTAATCACAGCCAGGTCACGATTAAGGAGGCACAGTTTAAAGCAGTCCATGTATTGTTTATTGCAGTTAAACCCAGTCCACATGCAACTTTCCCATGATTTACCATATCATGCAAAAGAGACTTATAATAAGTTTCGCCGCACACCTATGAATCACATTATCATCATTCAACACATTGATGCCTTACATCTAAAGGCAGTTACAATAAATCACTATCATCAGTGTAATATCAGAAACACTTGACAAAGCACTAAATCCTCACAAATGGCTGTTTGATTATCCACATGTGCAACCTGCAGCATCATCCAACTGGAAAAGGGCAATCTTAGGTGAAAACAAACCTGTAACAACTATGAGATTCTAGAAATCCATCCCGTAAGAGACTTGTGGTACTATATTTTTATAAACCAGCACAGCAATATTTGCTCCTATCTTAGGCCATGAAACACAATACATCACATTATTCTGTTTCTCGGTATTGCCTAAAAAAATAAAAAAATAAGTTGCTCCAAGTGAAAACGGTTACAGCACAGCAGTTTCCAAGGATCAGTATACATTAAACTTCATACATGTGTAAATGAAATGAAAACTAAAGATGGAAATAGTGTTCTTGGTCTTCGTTGCCAGTGATGTCAGCCACTAGCATACTTGTGGTAACTGGCTGAAAATCATCTGACATTATTGTGGAAACACACTGCTTTCTTGCATGTAATAAACAGGTTTTTGGGTTTCATACAGTGGAAGACAACTATGAGATCTTGCTACATGAAAATATTTACTGCTGCTCCATCTACGAGAAGAAAGATTTTTTCCGATTTCTTTCTAACCTGGCCTCCCTCTGTCATTAAAGACAAGAAAAGTTAATTCAGGAATAATTATAATTGCGAAAAAAAATGCAAATTCATATTCCTTTTGTACGCGAGTATAATAAGAAAGAAAAGAAATGCAAGAAAAATAAACATCCTGAGGCTGTACGATGTAAATTATCTTTACGTTAATATGTTTTGTTTCTATGAAATTTCAAAAATATTTCAGACCTGGGATTTAACAAGGTATTACGGAATCCTAGTATAAAATTTCTTGGATTAGGAGTTCCAACTAAGTTAGTAGGAAAATATTTTTGATAAGGAAAGTCAATTTCCGGTCTCTTTACATACTCCATGGATCAGTGATCATGAATCAGTGTTTTTTACTTTACAGGTACATAACCTTCATTGGATGGTTTACTTTGCGCATATTCCATTTCACACTAAAAATAAATATGAAGATCTTGTTGCATCCTATGTAGCTAGAGTATCGGATTCAGGTCAAGGGTATTTCCAATAGTAATATTTATTGTTATCTCATTCTGACATCTTTGAGAAACCAAACCGCATTACAATGATCGGTCCCACGTGCCAACAAAACAGCAGCCATCAATCTCATCACTTCTCATCGACACTAATCAAATACATCTTGCACCAACTCTAAACGATGGCAAGTAGCCCAACTGCAGAAGGATTTGAGTCGCTCAACATTGTTTCAGGATAAATGAAGTCTTAGTCTATCCTCATTTCTACACTACCTAGCAAATTCATCACCACTGGACTAACAATGGGTTGCTGTAATATGAATGCCCTTTACCAAATTCATATTATGAATTTACCCATTTACAATGACAATATTAGAGAGCGCTAATAACTTACAATGTCAGAGCATCCATTCGTTAGTAAAAACCTTAGTAACAAGGGCTACAAGAAAACCATATAGGATGAGCATTGAAGTTATCAAAGTGAGAAGTATGTGTCCTGTCTTTGCACCCTGAAAACAACTTCAGAAGCTTTACTTCAATTTGGTACTAAAGTTGGTTTTTGCAATGTCTTTTCATGGCTCAATAAATAGGATGCATGTAACAGGCTTACTAGCATGGATCTTCTGCTTAGGGGCCGCACCCACGATATCTCCCTAGAGACTTGTCCTCACATCAACTTCTTTATTTAAAAAAAAAAAAAACAAGCAAAATTAAAAGACCTTCTTTCCCGCACTCCACACCAGAATATGCTCTGGTCAGGCACTTGTCTTTGCTGAAAATGGTGCTTCGACCCTTCTCTAAGTATAGTAGAGCCATCTGTCATTTTCCAAATGCATCTTAGGCATGGTTTGATTGGTTGATTACAAAATTTCGCTGATTGTTTGCAAATGCAGATGGTTAAATCATCCATGTTTTTTGAAGGTAAACCAAAAGGCCTTCTTTTAGTTGTTTGTGGACGAAATTATCACCATGAGCAGAAATTCCTACATCAATGATATTTGAAATAAAAGATACTGATGAAGGATTGTGAGATGATAAGGTACTGTAGCAAAACAGGAACTTTATCTTTGAAGAAATAAACTAGGGAGAAACTGCTATCCTTGGGTAAGAGATTATAGCTTTAGCAAAATGAGACTCTCCTCTTTATTTCTCCCTCCAGAGTTGTGTTCAAGGGGAGGGAGCCAGCCCCCCTCCTTTTATGGGGATAATCCTGCTCTAGCTAGGATTGAGGTCCAATTAGAAGCTCAGATAGAGAAAGAGTATTATGGAGTCTCCTATTTCTCCAGTCTGATATTAATTTGCTGTGTTTATCTGTTTTCCTTCATTTCCCTGCTTTTATGGTGAGGCTGAAGATTGAAACCTGTTCAAGGGATTGAAACCTGTTGACACCCAATTTTCTTCATTTTTTATGTTTTACAGTACTGCTTTAGAGATCTGGAGAAGGAAGGAATCCACTGTATAGATACAGAGAAATCGGACATCTTATCAAGGTATAAATGATTATCATCAAATTTATCTCAATGCTGGGAAAAAGTACGAGCATGAAGGGTCTCGCGATTTCAAATTATACCAGATTGCTACAATAATTATCCATTTTCAATTATTGGTTTCTTAACCAATGAGGAAACAGCAGCAGCTATATCAAGGGTTTAAGGTCATGGCTTCTCTAACTAACCTGATTTTTGAAAACATGATCCTAATTAGCATACTTGTTATATTTTATATCTTCCCTGGTCTGATCTCTGTTTTATGGTTATGTTTAATCATATTATTAGTTGGAAAGTAGTTACAATCCTCAGTCTGAAATTTGAATCCCAATAGCTGCTTATAACACCCTATGAGACACAATCTACTAAGACAATTTAAGACATACCAAGGTTAAGCATTAGATCATCATTAACCGCCACATTCAACACAATCTCTTACATATCATCTGCTGCCACAATCAACTGATTGCTATCATCTCCACCTTATCAAGTAAACTAAACCTACTCATAGCTTCCAATCTGCTTACAGCCTACATTCCATCACAAAGCTTTAGGTTTATTCCCTGTTACTCCACAAAAACTCATAGACATTCCTGTCAACCAAGATCTTAACATTAGCTGCCTAACACCATGGCAGAGACAGACAGCACAGGTTCTGGATGTCCCATCTGGACTCCAAACTCCTTTGCAATTTCCAACTCCTCACATAAAATTGTCTGGGTTCTGAAATTATATGCGTGATATAAACATTGCACTACCACATTTTTGTTATAGTAGAAAGCAAATGAAAAAAATTCAGTCTCAAACCTGATTAGCCTGACTTATTGTGTATCCAACTTGAACTCCCACTTTTATCATTACTACAACTCTACTAATGAAGAGGATTTACAATCTCATCATACTGGTCAATTTATGCTTCCTAACCAAAAGAACTGGCTTGCTCTCACCATCTAACAGGCACAAGCATCAAACACACTCTTCCTTATATGAGAAAGCTTTAATAAGTACATACATCTTCTCAAATACATAATATTGTTTATGTATTTACACATGCACGTATACATATTCAACCATCAAACCAATAGTAATTGAAATTGCACAGTTGATTATAATACCTAATTGAAAATCTCACCAAGCTCCTACCAGAAATAAATAAATAAAGGAAAATAAAGAAAATATATCTCCAGAATTAAAAGTCATAAGAGCTACATCAGTTTGTGGTTTAACTTTGGGAACATAAACGTACTACATGAATGAGAAGCCTTCTAAACTCCAAGCAATGAATGTTATACCTCTTTCTTCTTGCATTCTTTGTAATCATCAAATTGTTGTCGACATTTGCCCTTGTCCTGGTTAGCTTCCAGGCCTAAAAATTTCATTACAAACAATTAATAAGGTAAACAATGGAGAAAAAGACAAAGTAAAGGAAGATACAGCAAAAAGCGTATTTGCCGTAATTGTAAGTTCTAAGAGCAGGTACAATTTCTTTTGAAAAATTTATATAGTATGAGTTTGGTCATGTTGCCCATCAAGCAATTTAAGAAAACAAGGTGCACAAATACCAATATACTGTAGCCATTTGCTACATCTTGCAATTTAATGAACCTCATGTTGAGAACCAACAATCTGTCTGCAATCCAGCAAATATCAAAGTGAAAAATGAGAAAACCAATAGGTTATTAGGGCTGGAATCGAGCCAGACCATGCCCTTGCCAGAGCCCGGCCCAAAAATTTTTTGGGCTTCAAGCCAGGCCCAGGCTTAAATTTTTCTTTTTCAAAATCCCAGCTCGAACTGAACCTTGGCCCAGGCCTAGTCTGAAACCCAAACAGGCCCGACCAGAATTAGCCTGTTTGGACCAAAAGGCTGGGCCAACTGAATTGGCCCCATTGGCCCGAAAAGTCTAGGCCTTGTGTGGGTTCAAGCAGCGAGGTAGGAAGGAAAATATAAGCATGGACTCAGGTATCTAGTGACAGCATAAAAAATCATATTTGACCGTAGATTAGTAGTCATAAAACAGGCATTAGCAAACCCTGGTATTAGCAAAAAAGGGCACCATAACAACAGAAGAAATTATATCATCAAATTATATCCAAATATTAAGTTGTAAATCCCTGTGCCAACAATTTAGTTTAAAGGAAGCAAATTCATAGAATAAACTAAATAATCAGTCAATTAAAACTCTGTAATAATTACCTATTAATGATTATATGAACAATTAAATTCTAAATTCTTCAGATACTTGTTATAAAAGTTGATGCAGCCTAGGAAATGCTGGATGCCGCATTTTAAGGATCAAAACAAATTTAAGATCAAACATTAGAGTTAACTGATGGTGGTCACAACCAACAACCTTCTTTCTATAACTATCAGAATAACTGGTCAAATTTCAATATCCAAACCCTAATCCTTAAACCCTATCTGCAATACCTAATCCCAACCGCATTCAAAGAAGTCCTGGCAGCGAATAACCCTACATGAAGAAATCCCCAACCCCAATCAATCCCTAATCCCTAATTGGAGAATAACCATTCATATACTTTCCAATGGCTTCGAGCCAAGCCCAACCTTGCCTCATCCACCGACAGGGGGAAGAGAGATCATGGAGAGAGAAGAGTAAGGAGTCGAGAGGAAGAGAGAGAAAGAGAGAAAAGATACCTCACCAGCACTCTAGACAAGAAGAGGGACTTGTTTGCCCTGTTTGGACCAGTAATCAGCGATGATGGAGGGGGCGACATGAGAGGCGACCAGCGACAAGAGGCCGAGCAGGAGGGCTCGGCTACTAGCATTAAGGAATAGCCAAAAATCTAAATTGCTGAAGGGAATTAGGGATCAAGGGTTTAAGCCTTTCAAATCCTCAACTTACTGAATGGTCAAACCATACATCACCTCAGGCTCAGCCTCTTAGGTCCTCAAGCTAAGCTGATCAGGCCAATTATTTCTAGTCCACTCAATTATAAAGTTGAGTCATGCCTCGAGCCAAGTTTGGGCCTGGATCCAAGCTCGGGCTTCAAGCGGCTTCAAGCCGGGCATTGGTAGGGCGAAGCATCAACTTGAGCCTGGCCCGAAATTCTTTTGGATCCTATTTTCAGACCCAAGCCCGACTCGGACTGCCTTGAGCATAGCACGCGGCCCGACCCAAAGCCAGCCCGGCCTGGCCAGATGGACCTAAGGCCTGTCCGAGCCCATTTACAACCCTATAGGCCATACTGCAAAGTTACACTCGAAATGAAGTTCTATACACAGTAACCTATTATAGAAACCTTATGATGCACTGATTATTCCAAAGCAATGAATTTGAATTAAATACAATGCAATTGGGGGAAAATATTTAATAGTTCATATCCAACTAACTGAAATTCAAAGATGATAGGAGTCAGCATGATGCCCACAAGCTGGAAGCATATAGGCAAAACAAGCTAGCTCATTGGAGTAGCAACATGGCAGACTACTGACTAGCAATGGTTAGAACTGGTGGAACTGCAAAACAGAAACAGATGGTGCCAAGAATCTGCAGTAAATGATATCGGGAGATAGCTTAAAGCAATTTAAGAGATTAGTTGGGCATGCATATCAAGAGGAAGTAGCTGCTCTTCAAGCAACAAGATACCAAGATCGAGATGAGGACTGCCAGAGCAGAACACCTTGTGAAATTTGATGACAGAATGGGAGGCGGTGCTTGTGGCCCAAGCCATTAGTCACAAGGAACAGGTAGAAACTAGCATAAGTTCACCCGATAAGAAAGCTATAAACTCATTAGGTAGTCACATGAAAAGGAAGAGAAATTAGGAAAAATAAAAGGATGACATAGATGTCAGACTAAGATTTGGAACCAAAGGCAAAAGTAACATGTCAAAGGGTGACCATGCCTAAAAGAAAAGGCAAGGTCAAGGACAATAAGTTGACGGTAAAATCAAATAAAAAATGATTTAATTATTAACCTTGAGGTTTAAGTCATTAAAAGAAGAAATTGACTAAGTATTGAAGCAAAAAGAAGTAGCTACCCTGAAAAAAAAAAAAAAAAAAAAAAAAAAAGAGGCAACGACTGTGATCACAAGGATGAAAATAATGTGCCAACTCAAAGAAGCCAAATTATGGACGTCAATCCTAGAGAATATCAAGATGGTATAGAATTGCCAAGATGACAACAAAATAGAAACTCCCCTCTCCCAAAACCACCAGTACCAAAGAAAGAAAGAAAAAGAAAAAATGACAACGACACGCAGAAAGAGCTGTCTAAAAAATGTGAAAATTCTAAATTGAAGGAGGTGAAAGGATTCTTCTAGTAAAAACTAGATACCTCAAAGGGATCTGACAAATAAGCAAAGTGCTAGAACATAATAAAGGAACCTTCAGATAAATCATCAAAACAAAAGAAACGCCTCAATCATTTGGCAAGGCAAGAATAGAGGAAGGAGATGTCAAACTATGAATTTAATAAAACAAAGAATAAAAGATACTAAAGTTGGAAGCAAATGAGCACAAGGACTGGGATTGACTGCAAAGATTATGAAAAAGAACAGGATTGGAAAAAAGGTTGAGTAAACAAACTTCAAATTCAAATATATTATGCACTCCCAAACAACTGAGGCAACAAAACCAATAACGTCAAGATGGGTGGGGAATGGATAAAAGACACAAAAAACCTTCGATGCAAGTGATGATCTCCAAACTAAAGCAACACAATCTGCGATTTTGGTATAATCATAGCAAACACCACATAGTAACTTTGGTACTCTAAGATGATAGGATACTTGATACCTGATATTCTTGAATTATGATCCATCTTTGTTTTTGAGATAGTTAGGACCAAAATATGTGAAATTCAAACCATTTTAAATTTACATGAATAGATGTTGGGTGGTGAAAGAACTTTATGACACCCAAAAACAAAAAAAATGAGTATGATGCCCATTTCAATATTACGCAGTCTATACAACATTGCTAAACTTGGTTGTTGATATCTGCAATCACTTTTGATGATCCATCTGCCAAAAATTGATAGTAAAACATTGTTCACTGATAGAGAGTTTGAAAAGATAAAGGTGGGGAATTTGAAGTTAACTCATCGATCCATCAGCACAATAAAAGGCTTGGATGATGAACCAATGCTTAATGGTCCAAATTTTATTTACCAATTTCCAACATTATCATCGATGAATATCATGGCCATCCAGCAACGACCAAATGAAAATATTCAGAGACGAGAAAGTAGTGAAGAGGTCATGAAGAATCAAAGATTCAATCCTGCAATGTAGATTATAGAAAGAGCATACTAATCTTCTACAGTGATCATTAAAGATTTCAAGATGGTGGTTTGGTCTTCAATACCAAGAAACTTGAGCATGAATTGGATTGAACAGTATTTCATTGGGGCCTAGAACCAGAATGTATGTTATCACAAAGGATTCACAATGTGCTATGGTGGACAAAAGCACATGTACACTTTATATTGTATAATTCTTTTTGTTAGAACCATAGAAAGCATAACATTCACATATAGGCAACATAATAAATGTGCTATTACTTAGCACAGTTGTAGACTACATACATTAACTAGCTTTACAAGGCCCTAAATAATTTTTTATTACATATGCTCACACATCCTAAATAAGTCTCCACCAGTTTGTTCTCAATTATTGCCACTATGATGCCTCCAGTACAAGTATATGACTATTGACTACCATACTTCCACCTTAAAATTTTCATCACTTAGTCCAAGAGTTTTCTGGGGAAAGAAAAAAATCTTCATAAGATGTTGCATGGAGGTACCGATCCCACTAGTATGTTTTCTTTCCTAACGAATAAGATCAAATGCATAGAACTTTTATTATACTGATAGAATAGTAAGAAAATTTTTCTGTGTTTATACTGATTGAATAGTAAGAAAATTTCTATATGTTTCACAAAGGGAATGAAACTCAAGCAGGGGTTGGTGGCTTTGACTACGCCATTTTGCAAATATTGATAATCCACGAAAAGTCTGGGAAATGCTAACCTTTATTGCATGAATCTGATTATTTTTCCCAGATGACCTTCGAAAGGCACAAAATAGCTAGACTAGGACTTTACGGCAAGTTTGTCATATTAAATTCTGGAACAAAGTGTATTTATGGAGCTAGTTAGATGAAACAATCGCACTTCTTTCTATTGCAAGATTCTCAATTTTATTAGATGCCACACTTCCTTTTGTGCAAAATAATTACATAAATACATACATAGACACATAAATATACATATAGATATGTCTATTTATGGGTAAATATACAAAGAAAATTGATTACCGTACGATGAATTATTGTTGCTTTTATGATGCAAGTTTCCAATTAGGCATGTCCACAAGTAAAATGGCATGATTTTTAGTTACTGGCACGAAATAGTTAACATGAGATCTTTAAAGTATGGCTCAACTATCCTGATCCAAAAAGAAATACATGCTGCAACAGATGTTGAGGCCTTCAATTTGTTAAAGATATAGACTACATCAGTTGAAGAAGACAAGGAAGATAGTGGTAAACAGTATGGCTTGGCCAGATACAAAGGAAGGAAAGGAAGGGGGTGAGACAGTGACAGCCCCCACAACTTTTCTCCCCTTTTCATTTCCTTTCTGCCTTCTACATCCCAGCAGACATGGAGGTTTTGACTTTTGAATGGTCTTGGGCTCTTCAAATCTCCTTTGTGAAATTCAGGTAGACATTTCCTGTATTCTTACATGAAGATCAAAATCTCTGCAGCAAACATTGCCCACAACCTCTTCCTCACCCTCTAGAGTCCCCCCCCCCCCCTCTCTTTCATTTACGCTCTCTTTGCAGCACAAAAAGACCTTGTTGGCACCTAGAAACCCTCATTACTCAACCGAATCATTTCTAGCACCATTACTCATGGTTTGCTCCGTCCTTAAACCGCTTCACCAACTCATCGGACTTACTTTAGAAACTTGCCCTCCTAATATCCATGAGGACCCTTCTGGCTAGCCTTTTTGGGTGAGATCTTAGGTTGTTACAATAGCCTTTTTGTCACCTCTGTCATTATTATGATTTGAGCTATTGTGGTTTTAAAGTAAACAATGTCACAGAAATTTGCTCCATCTGATTTTTGGAATTAAGGGACAACTATAGTTCCTAGTAGTAAACCTTGCCTCGTTAGCTTTTCACCTACCTAGACTCTTGCAAGTCTGAAGGAGAGCCACCAATAAAATGCATAAGCTCAAGTTCAGAATAGTAAAGAAGTCCCTACTTGCAGCTATCCTTTTAGGTTCTAAGACATGGCTAGAAATTCAGGACAGCTTCCCAAAGGATGAACATTATGTTGACAGTCCCTGGTAGCAAGTTGAAGATCCTTCAATGAAACCTTGTTGACTCAAGTTCTGCTCCATAGTTGACTACCCATTTGAATGTGTAAAGGCTATGATGATGATGACAGTAAAACCTATTATGACAGCCGCAACTATGACGATGACGACAGTGGAGGCACTTTATATATTATATGCCATGATTGATAGTGCATATGCTTAATACAGCCCGTCATGCATTTTCTACAAATAAATTTAGGCTCAAGTCATATTGGTATTACTGTAGCGCAACTTTATATGTTCATGAGTTGAATAATATATTAATTTGGCTAATCGATAGTATAATAATCTACCAAAGACAAAAGGAAGGAAAGTTGAAACTTAATAAATGTGCAAATATACTTTAGATTAAATCTTATTTGAAGCTTGGGATGGCCAAAAAGAGGTTTTGTTACTTACACTGGAATGTTCTTTAATAAGAAAACCTATAACTCTATGCTATTTTGACATTTTGGACTATCATAAGTAAAACACTTCATTTTCAAAGCTCCTTGTCATGCCACATCATGTCATCTTCCAATATCCAAATTGTTGACACTCCAGCAATCCTGAAGCTTACTTGTCCATGAAAAACAAATGCTCTTTGTGGAATGGTTACAAATGTCGCATGAAATTCATTTGTTCTTTGTACAACTATAATCTACACTGGCACCATTTGTCTCTCAAACTTACTTCACAACCATCCATCAAATGTTTCCTGTCTTGATCAAGCATGTATGCCGTACATTCTGAATTCTTCCCAGCCACCTATCAAGCATTCCCTCTCAATCAAATCACATGTACCACAAGGCATAACTGATAGAACAAACACAATGTATCGTTAGGTGTAACTAATAGAACATAATTTAGTCTAAAGCTCTCCTAAGGGCAACTTGCAATCACAATTTTTTCCCTTCTAGTTCTTACTTTAGATGAGTATTTTTGGTCTTTCACAATAGGTAATCATCTCATGAGATTTTTCTTTATATCATGAAATTTTATTAAGAATGAGTTGGTACCTGCAATCTTAGACTCCAGCTTGTTGTGTAAATTTTCCCTTTCCCTCTTTATTTCTCTCTCCTCCCCTCTTCCTCCATCCTCCCTCGGACCCATCCTTTCTTTCTTCCCCCACATTCCCCACCTCTTTCCATTTTCTTTCTTCTTTTCTCAACTCATCGCTCCTTCCTTCCACTGCCATCATCATTAGCCTATTGTCCATCATTAAACTGCAATAACATCTATCTGAGCTATAAAGCAGCTAATACGATTCCAATTACTCCATATAATGAAAATCAGGGAACCAAAAATTCACCAGTAACATTGGGTTTATGTTAAACCCACTGAGATCTAACATGCTGGGAAAGCAATAGCCATGAATAGCAAATCCAATACACCCCAAAAAGACTTGAATATACCTCAAAAAAAGATCATAACCTACCATATGAAATCATATGAAAAAAAAGCTAATAAATTCAAACTGGATTAAAATCAGCACTAGGATTAAAATCAGAAAGGAATAAAAAAACGGCAGGAGGAGGGATTGAGTGGAGTTACACTTGAGAGAAGCGGTGTACTGGAGGAAGCAAGGGGAGTCCGAGAACCTCTCGGCACTAGGATACGGTGGAGAAGAAGAAGAGGGAGGCGAGGGGGAGCGCGACGACGCCATCGTGCCTCTGGTTTTCTCTTTGTCGACGGGCAACAACACAACCGGGTGGAGGGTTAATATACCGGCCGGTCAGCACCTCGGCTGCGTGGTGAGTCCGACCGAACCCGGATCTGTGGCTCGGCCCACCGTTTCCTTTGTGCCTGCGCCAGAGCACCGCAATCGCTATACTACTTTTTTTTATATTAGTTTATAAGTTAGGAGATATCTTGTCCATTCAATAAGTTAAGATATTTAATATTTTTTATTGTAAAGAGGTTTCTTTTTTTTTTTTTTTGCTGAAAAAAAGGGGTAGGGGGAGGAAGGGACAAACCCACCCCCGCGTAGCAGCCCCCACTGGGCCCCTGTCCCGCTAGGAGAGTGTTCGATGCGGGCAGAAATGGCCGTGTATTGGGCATACCGATCGGTTTTACTCGAGTCCCAAGTGTGGGTACGTCACATCTGGTACTACCCCGGCTACTAGCGGTCCAAGAGCGGTCCTATACCTCATGTCCAAGCAGTGGCCGAAGCCATATTTTAATCGTCGCCGCAGCGACTCGAACTTGGGACCATGAGGTTAGAATTCCCGCCCAGTACCACTAGGCTACCACCTTGGTGGCTTGTAAAGAGGTTATTAGCAGGATAGCTGCATATTACCGATCTCTTTTCTTAAAAAAAATATAATGTTATTATTTTCTATCCTAATCAGCTGTGCTTTTTTTTATGCAATGGATGACTCATCCACGTCTAGCATAAATACATTCAAAAAAAAGTCAAAATACAATAAATCTCGAAATGTTTTGGGCAACTCCTTCCCAACCCACAAGGCCCTCTAAAATAGTCGGCAACAAATGAAGCCATTCAATCTGCAGTCTCATTGGCTCTCTTTATACATATACTTAGTTTGAAAGGCAATATTCCACACTTACCATTGCTCAAATGTCATTAGTTGTGCTTCATCTTTCTGGCGGTGCATTGTTGGGCACCAGCAAAAGGGATGCGGTGCTGGATGGTGCGGTATGATGCCACGGTGGTGGGGTGGCGGATGTATATATGTGATGAAGAGATGGTGGCGGCCCTCGTACGTGTCACCACCAGCAAGGGTCTACGACATGGATGGAGATGGGACACATTGCAGAAGATGATTGTGGGGCTCTGGGAGGGGTGAATGGGGGCGAGCATCAATCATCGGGTCCGCCTCTTCGTGGTCGTGAGCTGCAGGGATAAGCAGGTAAAGGCGTACGATGCCAAAAGCGATGCATGGTGGGGGTGGAGGAAGGCGAGGTGCCGCCGGAGCTAAAGTGGTCATATATGCCGCGAGCAGGGTGGGGGAAGGGGGATCTACGAGGTGGGGACGGTGTGGTGGAGGAGGAGGAAGAGAGGGGAGGATAATCGACGTCGCTAGGGGAGGGGGAGTGGGCTGTAGGTGGCCCTTAACAATGGCCGGGCAATCGAGCGAGATATATATGTCCGTCGTGCCCAAGACCATGTCTGAGGAGATCATCGCCTCCTTGGCCTTTGTCATTTGCAAGAAACTCGCGCCCTACGCTCCCCTCTCCACCACACTTCATCCTCTAAGATATCATCCTCTCCAGCATCCCCTCCAACCTTGCCTTCCTTGACCTCAACGTCGCCGCTGCTGCCCTCCCCATCTGTTTGAAAATATTTTGTTTAGAAACTGCTATATTTTATTTAATAGAAGTATTATAAAAAAAATAATTTACTAAAATAAAATTAGAAGATTGAAAAGAGCTTTTTCTGGATCGAGACGTGTTATATACACTACCCTAAGAACGTGTTTATCCCCCTACATGCAGGTTTGCGGCGATCTTATTTCTAAGATACAACAACTCGGCTTAGCCCGATTCTTTCCTAACAAGCACGATCGTTGGAAAGGCTTGACCTGACTGACTCCTTCGATAACCCAAAAAATAAAAAAAAGATAGAAAGCAGAAAGTTGAAGAGTAGAAAAACTCTCGAAAGATAAAGTATCAGTGAGAAAGATAGAGATCAGATTGTTTTTGAATTAATCTTGGAGGAGCCTATTATAGACTTTATCCGAAAGACCGAAGAGACGCGATGGTTCTGAAGATACGTCATATTTCGAAAATATCATATCTTTTTGAAAACCAACGTTGTTTTTCGAAGAGTCGCAACTCGTCCAAAAAAGGTATATTATAAAAATATTTTAAAGCATTTACAAAAACTAAAAGTTAGGAGATAAGAAAATTTAAATTTTTTTTATTTAACTCCAACAATTCTCCACAAAAAAATTTAAATTTTTGAAAATCAAAAAGTAGAATATCTAAGCAACTTATACTGTGCAATGGGTAAGGTGTCCCATGGACTTGAACCTCACATACTGTTGATAATTTTTATCTCGGGGAACCATAGTGGATTAGACCTTTAACTAAGTTCTTTGACTAAGATTTTTACTTATCAGACACAGTATGGATCAATTGAGTCTTTATGCGGTCGGCGCTATTTAAAGGCCTTGTGTTTAGTACCTTGATTTTTTATAAAAATTTTATTAGGGTTAGCCCAAACCCTAGTCGCGGCCTATACGATAATTCTTACACAGGTAACTCTTCCAAGAATATTTGTGACCTAATATTATGTAGATTTTCTGCTTTGAACTCATTAAGTGTATAACTCAATCCTTCCAATATATTTTTGTCACTGATAAGAGCACTCATCATATGGATGGGAGGAGATATACTCCGAGAAATGTTCTCTGATATGATCAATTAATTAGCTTTGTTTCTACCACATTGAACCTTCTTGATGGGATCTTCAATTTTAGAAGTTAGGTATCTACTGTTGGTGACTAAATAGTGAGCTTAAGCCCCATCCCTCTCGAAAAATTTAGGACTCTACTCCTAGACAAACCCTTAGTTATATTATGTGCCAAGTGTTTCTCAGACTTGACAAATTCTAAAAAAATAATATTACTCTTTTTAAGTTGTCTTACAAATTTATTACAAATCCGGATATATATGATGGTTCATCTTTTTGTTAGTTATTTTTTAATTTGTAAGATTTTGAGTTAGATTCTAAGTTTTAAAATAAATACAATAAAGAGCAATAGTATTAATAAAATTAAATAACCATACTAAGAAATATAACAAGTAATATAATTTTGTAATTTCTGCACATTATTCAAAGCAGCAATATATATTTTAAGAATAGATAATAATATGTATAATTTTTAAAGCAACAGTAATTTCTGCATAGCTTTTAAAAGTGCAAGAGTTTTCTGCACAGATTTTAAAGATACAAAAAATTCTAAATAGAAATTTAAGATTGTAGAAAATAGATCACACAAAGTTTAAAGTTGTAACCCTACCGTCACTTGCAGGTTCTGACTTCTGAAACTCGATGTTTAGGATACGGCTGCTCTCCGACATCTATCGTATTCTGTCTATCGGGCTACATAGTCTATAGGAGGCGAAAAGTGTTGCGGACTAGGTGGCGTCTTATGCGGCCCATCAGTCCGGCAATTTTGTATGGAAAAATCATGTATCTGTTCTTTCTCTTTTGCATTCGGTACTTTTTTTGATTTTATGGGCTATACCCACACACGTAGTATGTAAGTCCCCGTTATAACCGGAAAAAAAGGGCCTAAAATCGGAACCTGGATTTCATGCGCAATTTGCCAATCAGCACTAGGACGGCCCATGCCACTCGGAGGATAATGTTGCTGAATATGGGCTGATCCTGTCGTGACGGCAAGCCAGCCTTTCTCTCGTGGTCTTACCCATTGGGCTTTACTTGAGGTGCCGGTCCAAGGTGATCGATAATGGTCCCTTTTTTTTTTTTCGTTTGAGTGGAATAGGAAGAAGCAAGGCACCTTAAAGTTGTCAGGATCGATAATGGTCTAAAATCTAAAGAGCTTAGTTGACCATTTGCAACGTCTTCTCTCAGAAGTCAGAACCTGCAAGTGACGGTAGGAGAAACTCATAATAATTCTAAAATCTATTTGAAAGATCTCTTGTTGCATGTGTCATGTAGGAGAAACTCGATGATCAATCGATTAAATATTGTAATGGTAGTGCAACAGCAAGTAGCAAAGTGGACATCATGGCAAGCAAAGATAGGCCATGCTTCAGCAAATATGTCAAAGAATCTTTGGATCAATCTAACAAAAGATGCAAGTGGCTTTGATGATGATGATCAGAAGGTGAACTTATGGATTTTAATGATAGCCTTAAAGGTACTGGTCATAGGATGCCTTTTTTTTTACTTAATACTTTGGCAGAATAATCCATGGGTTACTACATCAAGTTTCTTTTCTTTCTTATTTGTTGGCAACTGAAAAGGAAACCACCTTCCTTCAAAATCTAGAATATACTTTTTTTTTTTTAAGCAAATAAAATTAAAGTACGCCGAACCAACCTGAAATATATATTGACCATATTCAATATGGTATCAGGTCAGTTCGGGGGTTCAGCTTAGTAAAAAGTCCAAAGCAGGTTGAAACTACTTAAACTAAGGCCCCGTTTGGGGGTGCTCTTGGAGGGCCAAAAAGCACTTTCTGGTCTCCAAAAACACTTTTGGATGAAAAGGAGTATTTGGTAAAAAATTTCAAAAGTTGTTTTAGCTTTTTCAGAAAGCTAAAAACAGTTTTTTGAGAGAAGCTCCATTTTGGAGCTTTTCAAAAAAGCTATTTTGAGCTTTGTCGAAAAGTTATTTTTTTGACCAAAATACTCATAATAAAATATAATAATTACATACTTTGTCCCTTAATAAACCTAAAAATCTGTTAGAGTCCTAACAAAGAACCCTAGTCATGGATCAGACACCCTTCCGTGCAAGAAAAGATATTCCTGTTAATATGTTATGTTAAATAATTTAATATTATGTTATATTATGAAAAATTAATGTACACTAATAATTATAATATTTTGTATCTTTATTATTGTATTATACTATAACTATAACATTCTATTACATTATATCATAATACATTGATATGTTATGTTAAATAATTTAATATTATATTAAATTATTATGCTATAGTATACAATGTTATATTACTATATTATAATAATAATATATTATAATAATATTACTATATTATAATAATATTATATTACATTATAGTAATATTATACTATATCATATATTTATGTATTAATATATGTTATATTTTATTATGCTCTATCGTATAATACTATGCAATATCCTTTATAGTAATTTTGTTATACAAAAGTATTTTTCAGTATGTTTACCACATGCATGTTAAAGTGTCACAACATTTTAGAAATATAGTTACCAAATAGCAAACATCTTTTTATAAAAGCTCTACTTCAGAAAATTCTACTTTTAACAGCTCTACTTCCAAAAGCTCTACTGCCAACAGCTTCCTCGAACAAGACCTAAGAGAGCCATCTGGTTCCACCCATCTTGGTGAGATTTTGGCCCCTATCTTTTTTTCTTCTATTTTTTCTTTTTCTCTCCTTTTCCTTTTTTATTTTATTCCTCTATTTTTTCTTTCTCTCTTTTTTGTTTCCTTTTTTATTCTTCCTTTCCTTCCTTTTTTTACTTTCTTTCCTTCTTTTCTTTATTTATTTTATTCTCCCTTTCTTTCTTTCTTTGGTTAATTACTCTCTTTCCTTTTCTTCTTCTTTCCTTCATTTTTTTTCTTTCATTTTTATTTTTTTCCTTCCTTTTTTATTTTCTTTTATTCTTCTTTCCTCCTCCTCCTTCTTCTTCCCTTCCTATTCTTTTCTTTTTCTTTACTTCATTTCTTTCTTTCTTTCGTTCTTCTTCTTCTTCCTTTCTTTTTTTCTTTTTGCCTTTTCTTCTAATTCTTCCCTTCCTTTTTTTTCCTTTTATTTTTTCTTCTTCCGCTTTTTCTGCTTTCCTTCAATTCTTTGTTTACTTTTTCTTCTTCTTTCCCCGCATGGATAAGTGCTTTATACATGAAATAAAATGACCTAATATTATTCAAAAGGGATGTATTGTCGAACATTAATGATACACAGAACCAATACATGTGACAATCTTAATACATGTTACATTGTCCTCTGTTTACTCTCTTAAATCAAATAGTATCTACTTGTACTTGCTCCTCTATCAATACCTATAAAATCTTGGTAACATTTAGACAGATGAATATATATAATTTATTTTCTTATATGGAGAAAGTATATTATTGATTATGCACCGCTTCACTCTTAAAGAATAAGAACTACTTGATGCAAAAAGGAAAACAAGGGAAAAATTAGAGAGAGCTTTTCGAATATGTTGATGATGGATCTAAGATGGTAGTTTAGTTCTGTCTCATAACGAAAAGAAACATCATGGACGGACTAACTTCAATTATGATAAATAATGAGTAATGATAGAGACTTTGCTATGATGTGTTGATGAGTAAACGAAAAGTGAAATATTCACGAAGAAACCAAACCACATGTCTCTATGATTCCAGGAATAATAAATAATATATTTTAAATCTCTCAACATAACTCTAAACAAGTATCCATGAATAAATATTTCTGACTAGAAAATTATTTGTAGACTTCAGGCCAAGCAAAAACTAAATAATCACTGTTATCATGTTAAAGTATTTCGAACAACCATAAACCTTAATTTGGTACTTTGAAGAATAATCGAGGGTTAACTGGGTGCTTTAAAAGTAAACTACAGTGCTTTTACGCATCTATAAACTTTAAATTAACTAATTCTCAAAAACAACAAACTAAGAAAATAAAAATATAAAAAATACTGTATCAGCATTGTAGTGGTACATATTGACTTATCGAGTATCGACATAATGCGAGTCAGTACCGTATCATTCCAATACGGTATTGATATATTATCTAATATTGAAACCGTGGACCTTGAATAGAACAATTCTTATATGTTGTTCTAGAGAATATTATCCACGAAAGTGGATATTTCTCATCTTATCTTTTATATTGGGATATCACATCTTTGATAGCTAATGTGTAATTTATTGGTATATAATGCTATCATCCATTTGTTAAACATCTAGAATTTTATATTGAAAACATGTATGCACATTATACCTACATCTAATGCGGTCCTCCATGCCACTCTTAATTGGAACATCTAGCTCAAGAAATTGTCTAAACCCCTATAACCAAGTCATGCAACATCAGAGGAATTTTCATAAAAATTAAAAAATAAAAACTTTAGAAGTTTTCGCCGACCGGAGTGTCGCCATCTATACTATTTGCTCCAACAAGAGATCTTTTGCAGGGTCATTCAGCAATTCCCTTCAATTCTCTTATAAGGTACTGGAGCAGCCATGACAAGAAACCCCACTCTACCTTGACTGGAATAATTGTGACCTAGTTACCCACTTACCCCGTCCTCTTGGCATGAATCAGCCACCTTATTCAAGCTAGCGACAAGAGGCTATCAATTATTCAATCCTCTTTGCTGAATTAGCTACAGCTTGGAAGGGATTGTGCTTGGCCTGTCTTTAAATTTAAATATGCTCAGATTTGGTTGGAAGATGACTCTTTTTCTGTCATCTTAGTCACAAACATGTAACTAATCATTTAGTAAGAGACATTAAAGGGAGCCATTTGAGCCTTTAAAGCTATCCATATCCATAGGGAGGACAATCCGGCGGCTGATTGGCTGGCTTTTACATTCTTGGAAGCATATATATTTTGGGAAAGGGGTGATCAAATCTCAACCCAGTTAGCTCATTTGATCTTTGTCGAGGCCTATACCTCTTCCTTCTTCTGGTACCCAAAAACAAAAAATATATATATTTTTAATATATTGCTAGTGGGCCTACAAGTATTGTAAAAATACAGTCTAAATTTTTTTATTAGCATAATTTTAGAGATCACTGGCGCAGGAAGAAGTAGCATCAATCATAAAATTTTAATTTTTTTATGGGACTTAAAATTTTAATTCTAATTGCATCTCCCTTAGTTGGGTACAACTAAGAACATCAAAATAAACGACCCAAGGTTTTCCTAGGCTGATCCGAAATTTGGGCAGAACCAATACTGGTGGATGGTTTAGGCTGCCATTATTAAAGGTACTTGGCACTTGGCAGGCGCTCTTATCTGAAAAAAACAACAGTATTCGGCAACTCTGAGATCAAAAATACAAAAATATCGTGGGTCCGTAGCGCCCCCTCCAATAACGCCCATCAAGGTTTCCATATTACCCCTTCCCTCTTCCCCGCTGCGTTCCCCCCTCCCCCAAGCCCCGACCCGTCGGGCTCCCCAAGAATCTCGGGTTTCTACCTCGATTCCCGTCCGTTTATCTGAATCTAGGGTTATCAGTCATCAAATCCGTGATTTTTCTCGTTTTTCTCTCCATTCCAAGCCTGATTTCCGTTTGCTCTCTAACAGGTTATTTTGTTTTTGTTTAGGATGTTGGGGCGGTGAGTCGATTGAGCTCGTCAGAAGGGTTGAGAGCGTAGAGAGGGGGCGGAAGATATGTACAGGGATCGAGGAGCGAGAGGGTCAAAGTCGGAGATCGGCCCCTTCGATCGGAAGCGGATCAATGATGCCCTAGACAAGCACTTGGAGAAGTCCTCGCCCTCGACTTCCAGGGGGTTGAACGGGAGGGAGAAGGACCGGCTTTCCGTGCTCTCCACCTCTGCCGGGAAGCAGCCGGACCACCACCGGGACCAGCGGTCTGCCCCTCTTTCCAAGAACAAATGCTCTGATGGTAAGTATTTTTTTTCCTTTTTCTTAATCATTTGGTTTTAATCTCCATCTTCTAGTCTTTTGGATATTCTTTTGATTTTACTTTTGTTATTAATTTTGTAGTAATGGTTGATATTGTACTGCAGACGATTTTTTCTACTTCCCTTTAAGTTGTCATGTGATTATAATGTTTTGGGACACAAAACACGGGAACTTTTGAAAGGCAATCATATGGATAGCTGCTGACTTGTGCTGGATCTTTTTTTATGTAATTTTTTTCTTATTTCACATTTTATTATGCTTAAATGCCTATTCCATGCAGTTGGGAGTACTTAGTATTGAATGTGTTAATTTCTGACATATGTGGTTGCTTTGAATTGTCAAAAAGCACCATCTCGTGTGCAATCATTAGCTTGTGAGGAGATGACATGGCAGTTCAGTGAAGAAGTCTAGTTATAGATCCAATTAGTTTTTGCCGAAATCCATGGGCAATTTTTGTATTGAGGTTTATCTATGTTACTGGTAAACTCAAACTATAATATATGCTGAGAATATTTGCCAAAACTTTTGTCTTTGGAGTGCAAACTAAAGATGATCCAGCTCCATCAAAGATGAGGAGGAGAACTTCATTTATTGCAGTGATTTATATGACTTTTGATTTGTTTAACAGGAGAACGTAAAGGCTGCTTGCTTGAAGAGGTAAAAGCTTGGCACTATTATGTAAGAGTTTGGAGGCCATTGGTTAACCATGGATTCTTTTCTATTGTCTGCAATAATCAATCCATGTCACACTTAAGATTTACAAACATCAGTATTCTGTTGAAGTTGTGATGATTTTTTTCGGAATGTTGTACTAATTGATGTGTGCCTTCACATGCTCAAGTTCTGTAATTTCCTTTTCCTTCTTTATACCTGGACACATATATTTATAAGTGTTTGTTTGCATCTGTTCCAGATGTTCAGAGACTTGGCTATTCAGGATTAACTGTTCGGGGCATTTGAATTGCATCTTGATAATGTGCATGATGTGTTCAAGCTGTGTTGTCTAAAATGTGTCTATGCTGTTACTCTTTAGCTGTCTCGCGTTCCTTTTTAAACATGTTTCTACCTTTTCCATTCTCTTTTCTACAGAAGAATCTGAAACAGACAGTGAAGAGTCAGATGTTAGTGGTTCTGATGGTGAAGACACATCTTGGATTTCATGGTTCTGTAATCTACGAGGGAATGAGTTCTTTTGCGAAGTTGATGATGAATACATACAAGATGACTTCAATCTTTGTGGGTTAAGCGGCCAAGTTCCTTATTATGATTATGCTCTCGATCTGATTCTGGATGTTGAATCCTCTCATGGTAAGCATAACTTTATCTGTAGTCTTTATGAAGGGTTTTGCTCTTATGTATTGTAATCTTAACACAGCGGTATAGTATTGTTCATATAACATGAAACATGAACGCTTAATGTATTCTTGTTACTTAGTAGCTTATGATTCCTTGAGAATATTTGCTACTTCTTGAAAAAGTTTGGTTTGTCTATCTATTGACTTTTTATTTTGCTTATGTCACCATCATTTCTAAATTTTAGAAGTTCTTACTTTCTTGCTTCATGTTTTACTACTGCTCAGTCCTATTCATATTTTTAATATTTAGTCCTTTTAATATTCTAACCCATTCAGGATATATAGGTTTTTTGGTTCATAGCTTTCTTTGAATCAAGGCAGTTCTCACTAGCAGAAACCTGATCCCCCATCCAAACCCCACAATTATAAAAAAAGAAAAAGAGAGAAAAAAAGAATAGAAGCAAGCAAGTCTTGAAACTTGCTCGCAAGAGTACAAGTGGAAAAAATAGATAAACTTCCATGTACCATGGCCCACAATGCCTTTGCTTGCGTTCTTGGAGAAAAGTTAGCTGCTAATGACTTGGGTAATTTTGCACAAGGTTTGAAAACTTGGTATTGGTTTTCCTTGCAGGCAGTTTTAGTGGCTTCAATTCTATTTTTGGCAGCTTCAATTATGTTATGAAAAAATACAATGTGTCCATTTGGAATTAGAATGAGCAAAGCAATAGGGAAATATAAGAAATTCCAAAATAATAAATTAGGCAGAATTCTAAAGATTATCATAATATCTATAGGTGTTGGCTGCATTGGTACAATGACTATGTTTTGAAGCAATCAAAACATATTTATAATTTATATATTCGTGAAAAAGCTCCGAACTTAGAGATTAAAATTCTCAAAATTGCTTTGGGAATGTTGCATTGCTACCGTGCATTCTCAGAAGTCAGAACTTGTATTATCTAAGTTCTATTAGAGAAAATGCTTCTTTCCATTTTAAGCAATGAAAAAATAATAGAAGTATTGCAAGGAGCTCAATTCTGAAAAAAATTACCTTGAAATGGATTTGCAGTTTTATATGGTAATTCTAATAATTCTGATCATGCTCTTATACTACTTTTGGATGTTCTTCCCCTGGTTTTATAGGCGCTCCACATTTATTCATCACTTCATCCATTTTTTTAAAATCACCTTTGTTTAGGGTGGGGTTTGGGCATGGATCCTTGACAGCTTATTAGATAAAAGAGAAATATAAAGAAGAAAATGAATGTAAAAAGAAAAGAAATTCACAGACAGTTATCAGTAGGAAATCTTTGAAGAATTGATTCTAAGGTGCTGGCAACCCAATTGATCTAGTCCTTAGAGTATCTTTTGTACTAGAAGGAGGAAAGTTAGAAGGGCAGAAAACAATACTCTTTTTAGGTATAACCAGATTTGCCATTTGATCACCGAGCAAATTGTTTTCTCTAAATATAAGCTGTACCACCAGGTCCACCACACAAGTGCAATTAGCCAGCAATCTGATTTTCTGAACAAGATACCCAAGTTTTTAAGGAATATGAGTGTTGACAACAATTTTTAAGAATCATATTCCACAATTACCTAAGAGAAGCCTCTTCGTTTGCAAAGTTTCAATCCATCAAGAAGTGTACTCATTTTGGCAAAGACATCATAATTCAACCCCATAAAGGGAAGTAAAACCTAAAATAATTATGCCTTTGTCTTTCCTTGTGACACTAATACCACTTGACAAACTAGGATTACCTCAGGATGCATCATTACAACTCAATTTCAAAGCATAAAGAGGTGGTTTGTTCTGTTGATTTAGTTAAAGTGCATTTCATAGGATTTAGATTAGAGATACCAAGTTCAACAAGCACTTGCATATCAAAATCATTTGTAGGGCCACTGTTAATCTTGAAAACAACAAAAATATATTGAAACCACAAAATGAAAGCATCTAGAACTAATGTTGTAACTTCCTTGATGCAAATATTTTTCTGTTTCTTTCTCACTGGGCTTTCCATTATATAATGCAAGGAAGAATTTTTCTAACAATTGAAATTGGGTTCTGTGAGCTTGCGGCCGTACTCACTACAATATGCTAATTTGTCTAACTACGTGCATATCATCTTAAAGGATATTCACAATGCCACCATTATGTTGCTTGTTGGACCATTACCCTTTTGTTTGAACAAGTTTTTCTCCATTCTACTTTTGATCATTTTATGCAACTCATGTATGTGATGGTGGCTTTCTAAGTTCAAAAACTCGATTTGGATTTGAGATTTGGTCAAACTAAATGGATCTTTGTTTTGGTAGTATTGGTCATTTTGGCTCCAATTTTGGTTAAAGATGATAAAAAAGATATAGAAATAATCTCAATTACAAAGAGGCAACAAAAGTAGAGAACATAGGTCAAGAAAACAAATAGGAATCATTTTAGAACATATGATATTATTGTCTATATAGGACCTTTGGTTGTATTTTTTGAGTGATTTGCATTGAAATGAATGAGAGCCCAATGTGCTTGGACTAAAACAATAAAATCCATGCTAGTGTGCGTGGAAATTAAAAAACTAAGGTGCAGAAATAGGATTATGGATCGATATCTTGTGGTCTTAATCCCCTTGTAGAAACATTATTTGTAGGATGGTTTCATGTCTGTGGCTAGGAGCATAATCGTAGTGGTGGCTAGGGATCAACAATTGCCACAACTAACTATGCAGGCAATAATGGATTAGCTGCAAGCCTTGAAGCTAGAGTGGGCAGAGGTGTTGGGTGATAGCAAGACTTGTGCTAAGGAAGATTAGTGGCGGTGGTAGTCTCAAAAGAACAGGTGGCAGTGGTAATAGTAGGGGAGAGGATAAGCAAGAGTGTCTGCATTTCCTTCTCATGTAGAGGATAGCAATAGTGGTGACCATGCAGGATGTCATGGTGGTTATTGGAGCTCCAGTGTTGGCGAGCGGTTTAAAGTGAAGTAGGAAAAAGAAAAGGGATGTAGAGAGAGGACTGATTGATGCTTCAATCTTTCCAATGCAAAATGAATGACGTGCATTTTAAATTGACAATCAATATTTTTAATTACAATTCATTGTATTTAAAACATCGAAAAAGTAAGAAAATCATATGCTTTGGAGGTCTGTTACCTATGCATTAAGTAAACAAAATAGATAGTACCAATATAATCTGTGTGCTCAAATATATTATAGGTTGTTTCTCCAGAATTGAAACCAAAAATCTTGATCTAGATAACTTAAAAAACATTAAAGCAAAATTAAATTGGTTTAAATTCTTTGAAAACCATAAATCAAATTAGAGTAATATATCATGCCATTTGAATGGTCTATTTTTGGACTATTTGATGCACAAGTAGGAATTCTCAATAACTTTTGCTATCTTTGTTTTGGGCATTGTAAGATGTGGATTTTTAATGTTACATGTTTTATGTTTGATTTTTGGGCTCTAATGATGATGAATCGGCCCCCTTTAATGTTATGACAATGTTGCAAAAAGGTCATTGCTCTATATCCATTTATCCCGTTAGGATGTCCTGTTTGTTAAACATGTCCCAAGGGGTTAAAGATTTGGTAGCTGATTTCCAATAATAATAATCTAATACTGGTACCTTCTTGTTTTGTTTTACATTTAATATAGATAACTCCATGCATATCTCACTATTATGTTTTCAAGATTATTGTGAATACTTCTAGGAAGGTAAAATGCAGTAGACCATAAAACTTGGAGTCTACACAAATTTTGCTGATATTTCTAACCTCCATCCTTTCTCTAGCTTCATATATGAGAGAGAGGCACATCAACGAGTCTGTGAGATATCTTATCGAACTTGATGGTATGATGTTGTGCCACATGGAAAATGAGACATTGGGTCTGGTGCGGGATGCTGGTTTAGGCGTGAACCGGGACATCTCACCTGTCCTGGTTGGTGCTGGTCGAGATAGACCACTAAAGAGGCTGGTGCTTTCTGGGACACAACTATGTCTTCTTGGTTTGAAAAAGAGAGCACAATTACTCTCTTTTTGTTTTTTGTTTGTCATAGTAGGGCCTCACTTAGAGGAAGAGAGGCAGGTGAGGAAGCATGACGGTACAATTACTGGCACCATTCAACCCTCCATCGACTCAAAAACCATCTTTAAGGACCCGAAAACAAATAAAATTTCATTACATTCATTTTAAACCATAAAAGTTAAAAATTGTCAACAGAAAACGAAAAGAGGACATTTCAAGAGTTGGGATGCTACCATCTCGGAACCTTATTGACTTAGGACAAACCAGGGTGGGTATCAATATCAAGTCTTGAACCCTGTATCTTAGGGTAAGAAGGCTTGGACTTCAAAAGAGGCGGTCAACCTTATTGGTGCGAGTTTGTCATTTGAATCTTGCCTTGAGAGTGTTGAAGACTTATTTTCTTAAATAATAGCATGAGCACATTCCCAAGAGTCCATGGAATTTGATGATTCACTTTTCTCAGTTTCCAAGTTCATCATATGAGAAGTTGCCCATATTCCTTAGTAGAAGTAATTAGGTAGTGTGAGGCAATGTTGACTTGGTGAATTCCCTATTCTCTTTAACAGAGTTTGCAAAAATGCATTTAAAGATTGAGAAAGGGATAAAAATGTTCTACTTGTCATCACACTTACCAGAAGCTCTTCAGTGCATGTAGAGATACTATTCCTCCTTTTATAATATTGTCTTCAGCTTTCTTCTGATCAACTTTGATGAATTAATTTTGGGCATGCTTGCTCTTGTGCAAGACATACTTTCTATGATTTCGTGACCAACAATGAAAGTCCATTGGTATAAGATGTTAGTTCAACAATGGTGTATTGTAATCTCAAGGTAGTAATTTTTGAAATGCTTCTGTTCAATAAATTGCAGCATATGATGGGCATAGAGTCAAAATTGGTAATACGGATTCTGGCTGTACATGACATGACAAAGCCTACTAAATGAAAAGCTCCATGCCATGAATGAATTTTAACTATACGTAAATAGGTATGTTCCAAAAGCAATATGTTGGAGTTGGTTTGTTGATATGAGATGAGAATGAGCAAGCCATTCTTGCTTATTGCAAGAAGGAACAATGTTGGGCTATTTACTTGTCAAGCTTTTGGGCTCCCGTGTCAGATATTTTAGCTTAATTACAAAATTGATTTCCAACCTTGTGAATAATGATATCCAAGAATAGCTTATTATGACCTACATATGCATTGATTGCTCACATTTTGGACCTTTTTTGTGTGTGAGAGTAGTTAATATGGAGATATGATGGACAACAATAAATTTTTTGACATCCTACAAGCTTGATAGGCATCACCCCAGTGATGCTTTTAATTAAGTTACTATGCATACTAGATTGTTATGTGACTAGACTATAATATAACAATCAAAATTCTGTATTTTGCACTGCTTATTTCCTATACATTATTACTTGATCTGATTTCCGTGTTTACCTCTGGGATTTTGATATTTTCTAAGCAAGTCACTATAATCTTGTAACTTTACATAACCCCCTCAAGTGAAAGATCTTTCTTTTAGTGTGTACTTAAGAAAAGCACTGTGCTTAACCGATCATGCTGGCATCCTAGTGATAATACTATTAGAAATTAATGGAATTGTAATGGAATGAGCATAAGCTGAGCGCCAAAGATTTGATTTGCCTCATTTTTTTAAAATTTTTTTTGATGTTGTATTTAGACTAGGCTACAGACCTGCAGTACTTGAAATTTAGTGAGTATGATACAAATCATTGGTGGTAACAAACATATTATAAAGGATGGTTAATTTATTAAATCAAAGTATGCAAGAACTACTTTAGCTTAACATTCATTTCCTTTGTTGTTTATAGGCATCCTTGTACAATCCAGTAGGAGAAACAATTGTATAGTAGTATGCAGGCAGGGGGGAGAGGAAGGTTTTGGTTTTTGGGGTTGGGGGGGGGGGGAGGGTGGCTTCAATTTTTCCATAACAGATGATTTGATCTAGAAAGAGATAAAAATGTTAGCTTAGGTAAATGAAAGGGAAGTGAATGCTTGGCATATACAGTGGAATTTATGTGTTAAATCTGGTATGATATTTGGTCAGCCTTGATTTTGTTCAAAACAAATGATTTTGCCCTAAATCATGTGTAAACTGCTTACAAAATGTGTAATGTGGCAATAATAGTAGATGGTAATTATTATACTTTATAGTTAGCCTATCTTATAATGATTATTAAAATACTGGATAACCATAACATGGACCATAATTACAAGTCATCAAAAGAGGAAGTGGAATTCTATTATATAAAGTTTTCAATTAAGGGTTTATGGTGTGTATAATGCTGTTTTGATAATAATAGAGACAGAAATATGGCTACAATCGACAATATAATTGCCAAGAGGCACCATTAGGTGATCACTTGTTATCTTGGATCTATAATGTTGAAGAATGGAGGAGGGACAAATATAGAATTGGAGTAGGAAGCTGGAAGGTGCTATAGTATAATTGTTGCAAGCATTTAGCAAAATCAAGAGTGGCAATTTTTGACTTGGACCCACTGACCCACTTGAAATAAATGGATCTGGGTGAGGATTTTTGACAATTGGGTTCGGTTTGGATTATTTAAGACCAATTCGATTGTACATTGGTCAGTTTTGGGTGTCACCTCTGGATCTATGGGACATCATGGGTTGGACAAACTCTTAAAATGTAGTCGAGGTCCCTAGGATACTGGTGATAGTGTGGTGGACCATAAGCTAGTCAAGGCTTGGTTTGGGTCATTAAGGTCTTTCATTTAATGGTTAAGAAAAGAACATATTGTATTGAAGAAAAAAATAAGGTGGATTCATGTTTAAGATTTATCATGTTTTCTTCTCCACTTTAATTGCCTCTCATCTCACTTTTTCTTATTGTTTTGAATCCAGTGGGATGTCTCACGGGATGTCAGGATGAGGTACCATCCCTATTGTCGGGATGGGACTGTCCCACATTGTCGTAGCATCCCAATTGGCATGTCTAGGGACATCCCTTGTTCTAAGTGTCGGGATGGGCTGAGGCGTAAAATAGTATCGCCCATTTTCATTCCTAAGGGTAATATCATAAGCTGCAGCAACATCTGTAAGTAGTACATGGGAACAAGATCTGGAGCAGGTCTTGTTGCGAGTTGTGCAGTAGATGTATTTATTGAAATAGGGCTTGATAATTTGTCATCTCAATATAAGATGATTGTTCGTGAGGATAGGTTGTTCTATTATCACAAGCAAGGTTTATAGACCTTCCTCCATCTTATGTTGGTCATTTAATAATTGCACTATGCTATTTTTGAGGTACCACATCATGTAATGTGCATAGTGGAGCATATATTTCAGGTCACCTAGAGCCATATTTGTTGCCATACCTTGCCTATTGGTTGTACCACTGTTTGCATGGCTATTTTATTGCTACAATGCCTTCATGTCAGGTTCTTCTGGCAACACCTGACATCCACATTATGTGGCATGGTTGGGGGATGCAGACCACCACCACCGAAGTTTTTTGTGTTCCATTTTAGATGGTTTGCTGTTGAAAGTTGGCTTCCCTATGTGTTTTTCTTTAATGTAGAATACAAAATTTAGGTTCTTCATGATATGATGTGCACAGTTTAATGAACTTGGTGAGAATCTTTTTTTATCAGGTGTTTCGGAACGTGTCAGGTGTCACCCCTTTGTTATATTGCGCAGTTCAGTTATCCCCATGCTTTGTGCCGTCTCAGATTTAATATGCAACAAACTGAAGTATCATCACATGTAGAACGTTAATTAATGAAGAAACTCTTTAGCATATATTGTATGATTAAGCTGTGCTATCGTAATCGTTATTTCTAGTTTCTCTCTGGTATAATTGATAAACTATTGTACTAGCTTTAGAACTATGTAATAATTGTTACTTGAGGGGATCTCTTTCATATCATGCTTACAATTTTCAATATATTAGGCCTTGACATGAGGTTCATAATGTCCAAGATAAGAAAACCAGTATGTTGTGCTTATTGTTTATGACATGCAAAACATGCTAGATACATGATTGATGAACCCATACCTATTTTCTAGAAAGATATCTTGTGTGACATTTTTTGAAAAAAATTGACACTATGGAATGAAAAGAGGAAGTATTTATCCTTTACATGTGCGATCCAAGCGCATATAATTAGATATTCATTTTACTGGAATGCTTTTACAATTTCTTTCCTTTTTTTTTTGAAAGAAGTATTTTGAAAATACTGTTCAGAATAAGGTTCGCTGTCCCTGTCGGCACCATACTGCACCGGACGTACCGTATTGGTATGCCATCTCGTACTATACTGATACTCGATACGTCTTGCTGTTTTATACCATACTGTGTGCCGACACTATGATAGGATGGTGTCTATACGGAAACCGCTACTGAGACGGCAAACCTTAGTTCAGAATGATACTAGTGATAGGAAATACACATCTGTTTTGTGAGGAGTTTTTCCTGTTAATAATGCTCTGTTCATGTTATAAGCCACTGCAGACACTAGTGGTATGCCCCCATCTCAGTAAGTTTTTCTCTCCATGATGAGCCGTTCATGTAGTGTTTCCCTTTCATTTTGAAGCCCTGAGAACTGGTTTTTCATGCATACCTTTAGTTGCAGTTGTTGAGTGTGAATACGAAAATTGCATTTTTCTTGCCTAACACCCACTTATTTGCAATTAGCTTGCAAATTGTATCTACACACGCAGAGATAGACACATATGTATGCATATATCTACACACAGACACGTATGTATGTGTGCATGCATGCACACATGCATGCAGGCATGCATAGACCCATAATATTGGAAAATGATGATCTGTCAATTTGTTAACCTTGGATATATTCTCTAATTTATGATATATGGTTTAGCAAGTTAATCATAAGTATCTTTCATTCTAATCCATCTATTTTTCTTAATTTGTGCATTGCTGGTCTTTTAACGCTTCTTCTCGAATAGTTTTTTGACCATGTTGCTGTTTCCTTGACCTTGTCTTTGTGATTCACTGTGTGTTTAAGATAATTTCTTATGAAAAATCAAGCAGGCACTTTAGGATTACTGGATTGCATGTTCTTTTTTTATCGGGTTAGTTTGCTGTCTAGTAACATTGGTTGGTTGTGGTCATGGAAATGCACAGGTGATATGTTTACTGAGGAACAAAATGAGTTGATTGAATCCGCAGCAGAGATGTTATATGGTCTGATTCATGTAAGATACATTTTAACCAGTAAAGGGATGGCGGCAATGGTAAGCTCTCGCTTGACTTTGATGAGCCTGCTGTTTACCATGGTTCATTTTTTCAGTTGAAAGTTTTTGGCTTGAAAATAGCTATTTAAATGGATATTCTTTGCAGTTGGATAAGTACAAGAATTATGATTTTGGAAGATGCCCTAGATTGTATTGCTGTGGTCAACCATGCCTTCCAGTTGGGCAATCAGACATTCCTCGATCCAGCACTGTGAAAATTTATTGTCCAAAATGTGAAGATATATACTACCCACGATCCAAGTACCAAGGCAATATCCTTTCAGTTTAGCAACTCTTTTTTGTGCTTTCAAACTGCATTAACAAATGAATGTGTCTTTACACGTGCACACACTAATACACTCACCCATGCACACAAAGCTTGAATCCTTGCTGGTGGATTGACCCCTATTGATGTGAAATTAAATGATGGGCCATCTGGATTGATGATCCACATCCCTAATTGTGATTTACAACATTCTTGATTTTTTAAAAACAGAAATGTTTTTTTCTCTGTATCTAATCTTTGAATCAAAGTGAATAAAACATAAATGGCTACTGGTAGACTTTATAATGCTTGTATGCACCATAACATAGACATTTTAAATTGAGTCAAATTTCAGTCTGAGAGCTTCGAAATCAAAACATATCAACATACTGGGTCGTTAAGTATTAACTGCCCATTTTGCATCTGCTTGATAGCTAACTAGGAGATATTGGGAATATATAATATATGATTGTTATGTTAAAAATTTCAGAAGATGACCATGGTATGAGTTCTCATGTCAAATTGCACATCATTGATTTTGAACTAGTAGAGCTAAGACTCTAATCCTACCAATAGTATTCTAGCTCAATTTCTCTCTCTTTGGCGCATGCATGCTCGCTTTCAAATACACAAACATACACAAAAAAATGTGTCATGTTTTGAATTTTAAACCAGTAAGGGGATGCTTGTTTGCCTGCAGTTCAGTTACCTGCAGTTGGAATTGTAGTTGTAGAAACAGGCTTTGCTTGGTTGTTTTGTGAGTGAAAACTTGCAGATACAATTACAGCTATTTAGTTGTTTGATGTGAAAGAGATATAGTTACCTTGTAATTGAGCTTGTAAGGTTTCCTCTTTGAGAAACAACGAACTATTTACATGTTCTATTACAATATAATATTTATCATATGATTTTTTATGATTAAAATAAAAATAATATTGCTATTAAATTATCATCGGATTAGTATAATAATCAATGCAAAATAATCTAATATAATAAGAGGTAGATATATTATTGTAATCGTAAATATATTTTTGTAATGTGTATTGTATTAACTAATCATTATTATGTTGTATTATTTGCTATATATAATTGCAATTAATATTACAATATTATTTGGATGATAATAAGAATCATTATATATAATAATAATAATTAAATATATATATATATAATGTATATAGACTATATTATTATACATATTACATGATTATTTTATATATATCAATTATAATATTATGTATAGTATGAAATATTATAATGTAATTATTTAATATATATAACATTTTAAATATCTAAAATATTTAATGATATTATAATATTAATGACTAATGTAACGTAATATTATATAATATAATAATATTATAATCTTACATAAATATTAAATATTACAATATTCAACAATATTGTAATAATAGATTATAATTAAATTTTAGATTATATATATATATATATTCATCATTACATATAATAATATTACAATATTATTTGGATAATAATAAAAATCGTTATATATAATAATAATTATTAAATATATATAATGTATATAGACTATATTATTATACATATTAGATGATTATTTTATATATATCAATTATAATATTACATATAGTATGAAATATTGTAATGTAATTATTTAATATTCAATATTTTTATATATAATTATATATAACATTTTAAATATCTAAAATATTTAATGATATTATAATATTAATGAGGAATATAACGTAATATTATAATCTTGCATAAATATTAAATATTACAATATTCAACAATATTGTAATAATAGATTATAATTAAATTTTAGTATATATATATATATATATATTAATCATTACATATAATAGTAATGGTAGTAGTAGTAGTAGTAATGGTAATAATAATAAGCACATTATAGCTTGGAGTACTGAGGGCACTCATTCATCAGGGCTTTCTCGATTATAAAGGATTCTTGTGAATGGAACTGCGACCAATGTTGGTTGCAGTTCTAAATATAAGTTTTGGGCCCCTTTTTTGCAAATTGAACTGCGGCCTCCAGTTGCCATTGCAGATATCCAAACATTTGTTTTGGGCGCCTGTAATTCAATTGCAGCCAACTGCAACTGCTGGCAAACAAACAGCCCTCAATTTGTGCAGCCAAGCCCGTCGTGCTTTTTAATTTTCAATGACGTAAGATGAAGGCACCTGTGTGTTGAACTGCTTTTGATGAGTCTTATTTTTTTTCTGAATACCAACAGCCTTAATATTACTTGATACACCAGAGCTACTCTTCTAGTTTTAATCCTTTGCTAGATTTTTCTTGACATTGTGTAGATGTTGATGGAGCATATTTTGGCACCACATTTCCTCACCTGTTCCTGATGACATATGGACACCTGAAGCCGCAAAAGACATCACAGAAATATGTTCCAAGAGTCTTTGGCTTTAAAATTCACAAGCCATAATGTTTTAGGTGGCATCGCATATCATGTGACAGCTCAAGGGCTTTGTCATGCTGTTCTTATTGGAGGGTGATGCTTTGGCAAGTGTGAGGCTGCAGTGGTGAGAGTGCAACATCGAAATATTTCCTGATTTTATATTATTAAGAGAACATCTGGAATGTGCTGACCTATGCATCAAGCTATGATGAAGCTATTGTTTTATTTTATTTTAGCTGTAACTAAAGAGCCTAAGCAAGTTTTTCATGGTTTATGAATTATTTATGTTGCCTCAGTTATTGTATTTCGTAATCTGATATATGCTTGCCGGCATTGTCCCAAGGGATGGTAACAGGTCGGGTATCGGTCGAGTTAGCCGATACTCATGCCCACCCTGTAATTAAAAACTCTATATCCATGAAAGCTCCATACTCATCTTTGGTCGGATCGGGCAAAATAGATGGTGTGGGTCAGGTTGGGTAAATTAGATGGTGTGGGTCGGATTGGGTTAGGCAGATAAGACGAGTCGGGTTCGGTAGACAAGACAAACTGGGTTGGGTTTGGTTGACAAGATGAGTCGGGTCGAGGCAGACAGCAGGTTGAGTTGGGTATGGAACTTATTATATAAACATTCTAAAATGATTGTAGTTTTGGAAGGGAGGGATTTAGATTAAGGTTATATCGGGTCGGATTTGCGGCATCTAGAACCTATATCCGCTTTGTGTTTTAAACAGGTTAGGCAAAATTTGCTCCATTCGGGTTGGGTTGGCTTGGGTATCCGGTGGGTTGGCTACAATTGCCACCCCTACTACATGTGAATGTCTCTCTCTCTCTCTCTCTCTCTCTCTCTCTCCCACGCACGCACGCATGCCAAAGCTTGTTGAAACAGCAGCCTTTTGGAAATGGTAATGCGCCATCCCCTAGAATGTCTATCATGGTGTGACGTAGTAATCTTGGTTGCCGCTTTTACTGATATTGCAGGTCTCTGCGAATGCCAATATCATTGATTAATATCTGCGGTTTCCTTCAAAAGAGGAAAAAAAAAAAAAGGGTAGTGCCTTGTGATGGATTCTTTTTTTAAAATATTTTTATATTGCATATCGAAATTATCACGCCCGACCTCAGATCGCAAGCCAGAGATCGCAGCAACCACCGCAGACTCGTAGGAAACTCTTCTACGAGCATGCAAGGCATCTCATCATGATATCAAAATCGGGCAGCAGAAATAATTTAACTAATATATGCAATTTTTATTTCGTTAACTAACTCAACTTACAATGTCTCACAATTCTAACATTAGTCCAAGGTAATACATAATTTAAATAAACTCTGATCTAGGATAACTTGTGCCACAGTTCTTCTAATTACTCTCCCATGTTGGAAACTCCGGTAGGTTAGTTCTCTGAATTCATGAAAAAAAAGAAATCGTATAATGAGCTAAACAACTCAGTAAGCAATGAACACTTAAAGCTAGATAAATCCAGTAATAAAATAATAATATACTAAAATTAAGCATGCAAAATACATCGATTTAAAGTCCAATCGATACGGTATCCAGTCACTTCAAAATTTTGGAGCTGGTTTCATAAATTAATTATCTTTCAAATCATCAAGTTTATTTCGACAGAACAAAACTATAATCACATCAGAGTGCCGCCGCATAACATCCAATAGCAGAGTATTGATATGCCAACGTATAACTCCCACTAGTAGGTTGTCGATATTCCAACATATAATCCCACTGGCAAGATGTCGATATGTCAATGTATAACCCCCACTAGCAATGTGTCCATGTACTAGCATATAACCCCTACAAGCGGGGTGTCGACATACCAGCGTATAACCCCTACCGGCAAGGTATCGATATACCAGCATATAACCCCATTGGCAGGGTATCGATACATAGTCTGGCAATGAGTCCAAATCCATTTTGATCCAAACCTTTTTTTTCTCAAAACATGTTCATTATTCTAAATCAAAAGATGTAATATCAAAATCAATCAAACATAATCCAAATCGAATTCATTACGCTCAATTAAGAATCATACAATATTCTGAAAAGAGGCATACATAATAATAAAATATTATGCTTCAAGTTCATAAATCAAGATAATTTGATTCAAATAATATTTATAATTTGTAGATAAATCTAGAAAAAAATTACATTACTTACCTCGAACGCAATCCAACTAACAGATCCAATAAATCTTGAAAATTCTTCTTAGATCCTGATATTTAAAAATTATATTTTAATCAAAATTTATCGTGATTATTTCAAGAATAGAACTTTAATTCTAATATCCTTACAAGGTTGACTAGGCAGGAGTGCCCAACAACTTAGTCAGTTCGATCAAAGTGAAATTCATTGTATCATGCTCAGACTAGGGCACAAATGGTTGAACAAAGATCGAAGCAATCAAATCTAACGTTATTTGGCGAGCCTAGGGTGGGGCTGACACGCCGTCTGATGACCCTAAATCAGGATCCTTCACTTAGGTCAATTCAAAATTACTGTGATGAGTCTCTACTGGATCCAACTATCCTAGAGAGAGTAGAGAGAGAAAGTCCCATAGAGAGAGAATCTAGAGAGAGAAAAGATGGAGAAGAGAAGGAATCTCATTCGGTTCAATCAGGGGTCTAGGTTTGGTCGTCAATGGCATAGATCAACCTGGATCAATTAACGTGTCTCGCATGAGTCAAGAGACAAAAACTTTGTAGAGAGAGAAATAAGAGAGGAAGAAGGAAGAGAAATCAACAAGAGCAAGGGGTGATCAAACTCGACATGGATCATGGCCGATTTTTTGGACCGACGACCATGCAACCTCGACGATCCAGTAAGTGGTGAAGTCCGGCTCGAACTAGCGGCTAGTGGTTGTGAACATGGGAGGAAGGGACGCCAAAATAGGGCACCTCTGTTTCGGATTGAATCTCAGCGATTAGCCGGCTCAAACCCAAACAAGGACACCTATAAACCTAGAAAAAGAAGGAGGAGGCGTAAGGCAATTACCTTGGTCCGGCGGGGTTTTAGAGGCCCTTTTTTGGTGATGAATCGAGGAGGAGCTCAAGGAAGCAACCTTAGAATCGGCGGTGATTTCCGGTGAATCTGGTGGTGGAAATCTAAGGAAGATATATATATATATATATATATATATATATATATATATATATATAGGCATGATCTTAGAGTTCGAATCGAACTCGGATCACCTTATCGAAGTCTTTGACTCCGCTGGATTCGGAAGAGGAAGAAGACCCCAGCTGGGAGTCTTCTTCCTTGTTTCCTCCCATGCTTGAGCATGGGTCGACCTTGGGTCTGGCCTATTCGAGCCGGCCCACAAGCCCACAGGCAGGGCTGGTCAAGATCGGGCTGGCCCCTGGCCACTCCGGGCCAGCAATAGGCCCCATTTTCTTTCTTTTGGGCCCAAGCGATTGGGCTAGTTAAGTGGACCAGGCCCAGTTTGCTGGGCTTTACAAAAACTTTTTGAGATTCAGCTGGGTACTCTAGTTTGTTGAGATGGTAGAATGAGATGCCTGTGGATATGGTTCTTACTGATAGAACTCTTCAATGAGAGTAAGAAACTCAGTCAGTAATAATATTCCAGTAACTGATGAGGATGGATTACTTCTAAATTGTTCCCCTTTATGGTTGGATCAAGTTTCAGTTGGTAGCTATTGCTGACAAGTGACTTTTGAGATTCATCCTGTCACGCCCCGGACCCGGGTCCGTGACACGGCCGTGCAATTGCCGACTACCGCCCACAATAGCACGCAGCCTCTTACAGGGGTAACAGGTAGCCAATGAAATTTCAAACTTTCATATATTAAAAATAATTGCAGTTCAACCTTTAAGGCTGATATAAAATATAGAACTTCTATACTATGTGGGTATACAAAAGTGTATATGCTTCTCCAAAAATACGAAGCTCTATTACAAAAGAAAAATATGTCCGAAGGCGATCACTGGTGAGGATCTGAAAAGAAATGAAAACAATAGGTATGAGCTACACGGCTCAGTAAGTAATCATGCATAATCTTATCGGATCAACTAAAAGACTAAACTTGTTTATCAGGGTTTGAGAAGCTGACATGCATATTATCTAACAATTTATCATGGCAAAATATGTATGCTGGGTAAACAAATAGTATTTTGAATCAAACAAATATTTTCATAAAGTATGCATATGAAATCGTGCCCCCGGCATGCCGTGGTCCATTCTCTCGGATGCTACTGCGAAGTCAGTTTCGGCCACTGGCGGGGCCAGCTCAGTTATTATTCAGCCACTGACGGGGCAGGCTCAGTCATTCTCGGCCACGAGCAAGGCCAGCTTAGTTGCATTCGATCAGTAGCATCTTTGAGTCCATCTATAGTGCCCTTCGGCTAAATAGGAATTTTGCTGTACTAACTTGCATGCATGATTTAAAATATCAGCATAATCGTAATGCATATGTGGACATAAATTGTAAATCAGGCAAGTTACTTACTTATCAAAACATAACAATCATGAAGTATGTACTTGAATAACACTTAGGAAGATATTAATAACATGACATGATCCAAAGTAGGATTAGAACAGGTTACTTACTATAAGTAGTATTCCAATTTCTTGGGTCCGGACGACGGGTCCTTGATTCCTAAAATCACATTGCAAGACCCTCATTATCCTCTAATTATCACAAATTTCGTTCATCTTACCATGGATTTGTTTGTATCCCAATCAAGGATTTTAGCCCAGTTCCATTCACCCAACTTGAAGCCTTTGGGTTTAATTAAAGTGAATTTGGGTTTACAAGGCCTAATTGGGCCTTTAGTGAAAGGGTTGGGTCGGATTTGTGGTTAGGTTCACCCTTTTTCGAGCCAATTTGGCCTTCTGCCATATAATTGGGCTTGGTCGGGGCCTGATTAGGGCTAATTGGGCCTGCTGGAGTCAACATGTTATGAACAGGGTTCGGGCCCAGCTGAATTGAGCTTAATTGGGTTTGGGTTCAACCCATTTGGCTTAATTAGGTTCGCTCAGGTTCAACTAAGTTTAGGCCTGATGCTATTTGGGTTTAATTGGACTCATGTCCTTCAATTGGGCTTAATCAAATCAGTTTCGGTTTATTGGGCCTAACAGGTTTCGGATCCGGACCCGGATCCGACCCGTTAGGTAGCCTGTTAGGAGCTCTTCTCGGAGGTTCCAGAGGCTTCGGCCTCTTTTTCCGCTCGTGGCTCTCTCTCCCCTCCGGTCTCTTCGTCTCCCCCGCTTTCCACCGAAACCCTTTCCAGCCTCCTCCGCCTCCGGTCCCCTCCCGCTCCGGCCGAAGCCCCTTCTCGGCCGCCTTCTCTCTTTCGCAGACGACCGGGGAGATGCAGCGCCCCCCGATCCACCGGCCGAAAGGGTGCTCCTCCCTCGGGCAACGGCGGCGGGAGGTTGGCCCCTTCTTCCCTTCTTCGAAGTGATGCCGGAGAAGAGGGGGAGGTCCGGGAGGTGAGATCGAGGCCGAACCTCCTCCGGGGGTCTTCACCGGCTCCGACCATGGCTAGGTAAGACCGTGGCCCGAGGTAAGTACTTTATATATATATATATATATATATATATATATATATATATATATATATATATATATATATATATATATATATATTGTCTTTCTTCTTCTTTTGTTTCCCTCTTCCCCCTTTTTCCCCCTTTTCTTTGTGGAAATCGCGCCACCACCTCTCGGCCGGCGGAGAGGTGGGGCTCGGCTGAGGCTGGCGGCCTTGGGGCCGCGTCTGTCGCCGGCACGGCCAGACCCGGCGGCCCCTTGGCTGCCCCTCCGCCCGAGGGCAGCCCCGGCCGGGGTCTGTCACTCGCAGGCCGAGTCCGGTTGGGCTCGGCCCGGGTGGGAGTTGGGCCTGGGCTTGGCCACCCTCGGGCCGGCCCGCGGCCTGTGGATCCAGCCCGCAGCCCGTGGGTCCTCTTCTCCTATCTCGCCCAAGGCCGATCCTTTCCTTCTTGCGCCGGTTTCACTCCCTGTGCCGATCTCCTATGAAACAGAGAGGAGAACACCCCCACAAGGGTTCCCCCCCCCCCCCCCCCCCCAATTTCCTACCCTAAACCCTACTTACAAAGCCCTTACCTTGATTCAGTGGACTGGGGTCGGGCGGTGCCTCCTTCTCGGCAAGCTCCCTCCTTCTCCTAGGCTGTGGGGTACCTTCTGCCTCCAGCTCCAGGACCAAGCTCTCTGGCACAGTAATTCCACGGGGTTAGAGGTTTAGGAGGGTATATCAAAAATCAAGGTTAGCAGGTTTCAGGGCTATAAAAACTTGGCTTAGGATTTGACCCCAAGGAGAGGTGGCATCCTCTCCTTCCTTAGAGCCCTGGGAGCCACCAGCTGCCCCTTCCCTTCAGGCCAGCTCACAACTCGGCTGTCGAGGGGAAGAGGAGGTGGCGGTTTTCTGTTGTGCATGCTCTGTGGGGGTCTCTCCATTGGCCACCTGGTGATACTGTCCTTTCAGCCCTCGGGGAGATGGCAGCCTACTCTTCCTGGGCTTGCAAGGCCTGCTAACCCCTCCCTGGCCCAATACCCTTCGACTGGGCCTTACAGTATTGGGCCCGGACATTACATCCTTCCCCTTTTAAATAAATTTCATCCTCGAAATTAAACATACCTTGGTTCTCGAAGAGCTGAGGGTGACATTGACGCATCTCCTCCTCCAGTTTTAGGTAGCTTCCCTTTCGGTGTGATTGGTCCACTGGACTTTAACATAGGGAATGGTGCGTCTTCGAAGGATTTGCTCTTTTCTGTCTATGATGCGCAGGGGTGCCTCCTCATATGTTAAATTTCTATTTAATTGTAGAGGCTCATGTGGCACTACATGGCTGGGATCCAGGATGTACCTCCGTAGCAGAGAGACATGGAAGACGTTGTGCACACCTGATAGTTTTGGAGGTAGGGCCAGCTTGTAGGCAACCTTGCCTACCCTGGCAAGAACCTCGAACGGGCTGATGTAGCGAGGACTTAACTTGCCGTGTCTTCCGAATCGGGTAATACCCTTCGATGGAGAAATTTTTAGGAAGATAAAGTTCCCCTCCAAAAATTCCAAAGCCCTCCTTTCTCTGTCAGCCCATCTTTTCTGTTTGTCCTGGGCAGTCTGAAGCCTTTGTTTAATCAGAAGTACTTTGTCTCTGGTGTGCTGGACCAGTTCGGGGCCTAACATTCTCCGCTCCCCGACATCATCCCAATGTAGGGGGGATCGACATTTTCTCCCATAGAGAGCTTCATATGGAGCCATTTGAATACTGGAGTGGTAACTATTGTTATATGCAAACTCCACCAGAGGTATATGACTATCCCAATTTCCGCCTAGATCCACAGTACACGCCCTCAACATGTCTTCCAGAGTTTGGATTGTCCGCTCTGATTGGCCGTCAGTCTGGAGGTGGTATGTTGTACTGAGCCTCAGACTGGTACCCATAGCCTTCTGAAAGCTTTCCCAGAATCTGGATACGAATCGGAGGTCGCAATCAGAAATGATGCTCACTGGTACTCCGTGCAGGCGTACAATCTCGTCGATGTATAATTGGGCCAGCTTGTCCAAAGGGGTACCAATTCTGAAGGGTAGGAAGTGAGCCAATTTTGTGAGGTGATCAATAATCACCCACATTACATCATTCTTTCTTACCGTTTTGGGGAGTCCTGTAACAAAATCCATCGTGATGTGCTCCCACTTCTATTCTGGAATTTCTATCGGTTCCAGTAACCCTGCTGGCCTCTGGTGCTCTACTTTTACTAGCTGGCAGGTCAAACATCGGGCCACAAACTTAGCTATCTCTCTCTTCATCCCCTTCCACCAGTAATGTTCCCAAAGGTCCCGGTACATTTTAGTACTGCCCGGGTGAATAGAGAAATGGGATTGGTGGGCCTCTTCCATTAATTTTCCTCTTTAGGTCAACATCTGCCGGAACACACAATCGGTGGCCAAACCTCAGGGTGCCATCTGGGTGGATTTGGAGTTTGGGTCGCAACCCTTTCTCCACTTCATCCTTGAGCTGGCAGGTGTGCTTATCAGACTGCTGGGCAACTTTTATTCTGTCGATCAATGTTGGTTGTATACTCAGAGTGGCCAGCAGACTTCTTGTAGTTCAGGTAAGTACCTCAACTTGCAGTTTGTTGAGATCCTTTTGAATCGAGGCTGAGTGGTGAGTAATGCAGCGGAGCCTGCTGCTGACTTTCTGCTTAGGGCATCAGCCACCACGTTGGCTTTCCCTGGGTGGTACTTAATACTCAGGTCATAATCCTTCAGAAGTTCCAACCACCTTCTTTGCCTCATATTCAGTTCCTTCTGGGTGAATATATACTTTAGGCTCTTGTGGTCGGTGTACACCTCACAGTGTTCGCCGTACAGATAATGTCTACAAAGTTTCAAGGCGAACACCATTGCGGCTAGCTCTAAGTCATGGGTCGGGTAATTCTGTTCATAGGGTTTCAGCTGCCTCGAGGCATAGGCTACTACCTTGCCGTCTTGCATCAGCACACAGCCTAGCCCGTTCTTGGAAGCATCACTATAGATAGTAAATTCTCCAATGAAGGACGACAATGTTAAAATTGGGGCAGAAACTAACCTTTGTTTAAGCTCCTGAAAGCTTTTCTCACACTTGTCGTCCCAGATAAACTTGGCCCGTTTCTTAGTCAAATGGGTCAAGAGTGTAGCTATTTTGGAGAATCCTTCTACAAATCGCCAGTAATACCCGGCTAATCCCAAGAAGCTTCTAATTTCTTTGACGTTGGTAGGACGAGGCCAATCCACCATCGCTTCTATCTTCTTGGGGTCCACTGACACTCCTTTCTTGGAGACCACATGACCGAGAAACGCCACACTGTCCAGCCAGAACTCACATTTGTTCAGCTTGGCGTACAGCCTTTTCTCTCGAAGGATTTGTAGCACCACCCTCAAATGGTCTTCATGCTCCTTTCTGCTCCTTGAGTAGATTAGAATGTCGTCGATAAAAACTATCACAAACTGATCCAAATACTGCCTAAAGACTTTATTCATCAAGTCCATAAATGCAGCCGGAGCATTGGTCAGTCCAAAAGGCATAACCAGAAATTCATAGTGCCCATACCTGGTTCGAAATGCAGTCTTTGGCACATCATCAGCTTTGATTCTCAACTGATGGTAACCGGACCGCAAATCTATCTTGGAGAAGATTTGGGCACCCTGCAGCTGATCAAACAGGTCATCGATCCGGGGTAGAGGATATTTGTTTTTTATTGTTATCTTGTTCATTCCCGGTAATCGATGCATAGCCTCATACTCCCATCTTTCTTTTTCACAAACAGGACAGGAGCTCCCCACAGCGACGTGCTGGGCTGGATAAACTTTTTGTCCAGGAGTTCTTGTAGTTGTGTCTTCAATTCCCTTAACTCAGCAGGGGCCATCCAATAAGGAGCCTTGGAGACTGGCCCCTCTCCTAGTGCGAGGTCGATGGTGAATTCGATCTCTCGGTCTGGGGGTAATCCCGGTAGTTCATCCGGAAAGACATCCGGGTATTCCCTGACCACTGAAAAGTCTTCCAGTTTGATCTCTTTCTGGGTATCCGTTACATAGGCCAGATAGGCCGTACACCCTTTTCTCAGAGCCTTTCCAGCTTTTAAAGCGGAAATGAAGTGTAGTGTAGGAGTACTTCGAAGGGGTGTGTCACCTTGAAAGAAAAATTCTTGCTCTCCAGGTATCCGAAATACCACTCTTTTATGGTAACAATCAATGTGGGCGTGGTACTGTGACATCCAGTCCATGCCCAAAATAATATCAAAGTCTTGCATGTCAAGCTGTAGAAGATTTGTCTCTAATTCTTTTTCCCCTATCTGAATTGTGCAGCCTTTGTGTTTAGTGTCAACAATTACGGTTTTCTGAAGGGGTGTAGCAACATGCCATGGTTCTACTAATTTCTCAGATATGCTATGTAATTGTCTGAAAAAGTTAACTGACACGAAAGAATGCATAGAACCAGAATCAAATAGAATGAGGGCAGGGGCCGAGTTGATTGGAAGTGTACCTGTCACCACCTGATCGCTAGCACTGGCATCCTAATGGGTCAGTACAAAAACCCGAGGGTTACCCCTCGATCTCTGGTCCTCCGGTGCAGTACGCCTGGGCTCATCCCTTTTTCGGCTAGGGCAGTCGCGGGCGATGTGCCCTGTCTGCCCACAAGAAAAACAACCCCCGGTCTTCTTCAAGCAGGTACCACTGTGGTTTTTGCCACAGGTGGGGCAGCCTCTGCTCTGTCTCTTCTTGGGCACAGACCCCTTGCTGCCTCCGAACCCACTACTCTGTGCTCCCGACGATCGGGTCATCTTCAAGTCCTCCCTCTCTCTCCCGGACCGTATCAGGTCAGCCTCAACCTTCAAGGCTCGGTCCAGTACATCCCGGTAGCTCGAGAACAGATGGAAGGATATTCGGGACCGAATCCCGTACCTCAATCCCTGCTCAAACCTGTTTACCTTACTTCTCTCCTCCTCCATGAACTGGGGGCAAAATCATCCCAGCTCGTTGAATTTATTGGCGTACTCCAGAACGGACATCTTGTCGGTCTGGATCAGTGCCAAGAATTCATTCTGCTTTGCCTGGTTGACTGAGTCCGAAAAATATTGGTTGTAAAACAACCTCTTGAAGTCCCTCCATGTGAGTCCGTCGACGACATAGGCCGTCTCCATGGCCGTCCACCAGTACTCGGCGTTCCCTTTCAGCATAGAAGTTGCTAGCCGGACCTTCACCTCATCGGGAAAAAGGAGAGCTCGAAACATCTTCTCTATCTCCCGGATCCATGCTTCCGCTGCCATGGGGTCAGGCCCACCCTCAAAGGTTGGGGGGTTCAGTCGGCGGAACCTCTCGTAGCAGGAGTCTGCCGGAGGCATAGCGGCCAGCTGCATCATCTGTTGCTGTTGCAGCACTTGTGCCATGAGTTGATATACTCTGGCAAGGCCTGCCTGGCCCGCTGCAGATCGTGGAGTATCCGGGGGGACTGACTACTCACTAGGCTCTGGGGAGGGTGGTCTCCTGTCGTCATCCATGTCTTCTGAACGATTGCCTAGCAGTCAAAATTTAAAGTAAGATCATGATAAACTTAGTATGTTATGATGATCCTTATGGTCTGCAATAATTTTAACTACCCGTTGCCCTAAATATTTCATGATTATCCTCTTGTTCAACCTAAGGCTCTGATACCACAAGAAATGTCATGCCCCGGACCCGGGTCTGTGACACGGCCGTGCAATTTCTGACTACCGCCCACAATAGCATGCAGCCTCATACAGGGGTAACAGGTAGCCAATGAAATTTCAAACTTTGATATATTAAAAATATTTGCAGTTCAACCTTTAAGGCTGATACAAAATATAGAACTTCTATACTATGCGGGTATACAAAAGTGTATATGCTTCTCCAAAAATACGAAGCTCTATTACAAAAGAAAAATATGTCCGAAGGCGATCACTGGTGAGGATCTGAAAAGAAATGAAAACAATAGGTATGAGCTACACGGCTCAGTAAGTAATCCTGCATTATCTTATCGGATCAACTAAAAGACTAAACATGTTTATCAGGGTTTGAGAAGCTGACATGTATATTATCTAACAATTTATCATGGTAAAATATGTATGCTGGGTAAACAAACAGTATTTTGAATCAAACAAATATTTTCATAAAGTATGCATATGAAACCATGCCCCCGGCATGCCGTGGTCCATTCTCTCGGATGCTACTGCGAAGTCAGTCTCGGCCACTGGCGGGGCTAGCTCAGTTATTATTCAGCCACTGGCGGGGCAAGCTCAGTCATTCTCGGCCACGAGCAAGGCCAGCTCAGTTGCATTCGATCAATAGCATCTTTGAGTCCATCTATAGTGCCCTTCGGCTAAATAGGAATTTTGCTGTACTAACTTGCATGCATGATTTAAAATATCAGCATAATCATAATGCATATGTGGCCATAAATTGTAAATCAGGCAAGTTACTTACTTATGAAAACATAACAATCATGAAGTATGTACTTGAATAACACTTAGGAAGATATTAATAACATGACATGATCCAAAGTAGGATTAGAACAGGTTACTTACTATAAGTAGTATTCCAATTTCTTGGGTCCGGACGACGGATCCTTGATTCCTAAAATCACATTGCAAGACCCTCATTATCCTCTAATTATCACAAATTTCGTTCATCTTACCATGGATTTGTTTGTATCCCAATCAAGGATTTTAGCCCAGTCCCATTCACCCAACTTGAAGCCTTTGGGTTTAATTAAAGTGAATTTGGGTCTTTAGTGAAAGGGTTGGGTCGGATTTGTGGTTAGGTTCACCCTTTTTCTAGCCAATTTGGCCTTCTGCCAACATAATTGGGCTTGGTCGGGGCCTGATTAGGGCTAATTGGGCCTGCTGGAGTCAACATGTTATGAACAAGGTTCGGGCCCAGCTGAATTGAGCTTAATTGGGTTCGGGTTCAACCCATTTGGCTTAATTGGGTTCGCTCAGGTTCAGGTAAGTTTAGGCCTGATGCTATTTGGGTTTAATTGGACTCATGTCCTTCAATTGGGCTTAATCAAATCAGTTTCGGTTTATTGGGCCTAACGGGTTTCGGATCCGACCCGTTAGGTAGCCTGTTAGGAGCTCTTCTCGGAGGTTCCAGAGGCTTCGGCCTCTTTTCCCGCTCGTGGCTCTCTCTCCCCTCCGGTCTCTTCGTCTCCCCCGCTTTCCACCGAAACCCTTCCCGGCCTCCTCCGCCTCCGGTCCCCTCCCGCTCCGGCCGAAGCCCCTTTCCGGCCGCCTTCTCTCCTTCGCAGACGACCGGGGAGATACAGCGCCCCCCGATCCACCGGCCGAAAGGGTGCTCCTCCCTCAGGCAACGACGGCGGGAGGCCGGCCCCTTCTTCTCTTCTCCGAAGTGATGCCGGAGAAGAGGGGGAGGGCCGGGAGGTGAGATCGAGGCCGGACCTCCTTCGGGGGTCTTCACCGGCTCCGACTACGGCTAGGTAAGACCGTGGCCCGAGGTAAGTATTTTATATATATATATATATATATATATATATATATATATATATATATATATATATATATATATATTGTCTTTCTTCTTCTTCTGTTTCCCTCTTCCCCCTTTTTCCCCCTTTCCTTTGTGGAAATTGCGCCACCACCTCTCGGCCGGCGGAGAGATGGGGATCGGCTGAGGCTGGCAGCCTTGGGGCCGCGTCTGTCGCCGGCACGGCCAGACCCGGCGGCCCCTTGGCTGCCCCTCTGCCCAAGGGCAGCCCCGGCCGAGATCTGTCACTCGCAAGCCGAGTCCGGTTGAGCTCGGCGCGGGTGGGCGTTGGGCCTGGGCTTGGCCGCCCTCGGGCCGGCCCGCGGCCTGTGGGTCCAGCCCGCAGCCCGTGGGTCCTCTTCTCCTGTCTCGCCCAAGGCCGGTCCTTTCCTTCTTGCGTCGGTTTCACTCCCTGTGCTGATCTCCTCCCCTCTGTTTCATGGATGAAACAGAGAGAACACCTCCACAGGGGGTTTCTCCCCCCCCCTCCCCCATTTCCTACCCTAAACCCTACTTACAAGGCCCTTACCTTGATTCAGTGGACTGGGGTCGGGCAGTGCCTCCTTCTCGGCAAGCTCCCTTCTTCTTCTCCTAGGGCTGCGGGGTACCTTCTGCCTCCAGCTCCAGGGCCAAGCTCTCTGGCACAGTAATTCCAGGGGGTTAGAGGTTTAGGAGGGTATATCAAAAATCAGGATTAGCAGGTTTCAGGGCTATAAAAACTTGGCTTAGGATTTGACCCCAAGGAGAGGTGGCATCCTCTCCTTCCTCAGAGCCCTGGGAGCCACCAGCTGCCCCTCCCCTTCAGGCCAGCTCACAGCTCGGCTGCCGAGGGGAAGAGGATGTGGCAGTTTTCTGTTGTGCATGCTCTGTGGGGGTCTCTCCGTTGGCCACCTGGTGGTACTGTCCTTCAGCCCTCGAGGAGATGGCAGCCTACTCTTCCTGGGCCTGCAAGGCCTGCTAACCCCTCCCTGGCCCAATACCCTTTGACTGGGCCTTACAGTATTGGGCCCGGTCTGTATTGGGCCCGGACATTACACATCCGAGACTCAGCAATCAATAAGGCCTGATCCAACCAATTAATAAAAAATGTTGGTCATGCTTGTATGTGGCAATTGATTGGGTTCGGGTAGCTTGGGTTGAGATAGGTATTATAAAAAATCTATCAACCTGAACCTAACCTAGTCAGAAAATCTAAAACTGAACACACCCTCTTTATTAAATTGATAACCAAAGCTGACCTGCATAATCCATTTGATGGACAAATCGGTTCAGTTCAATCAACTTAAATGGGTTAATTGAATCTTAAACAGATTTAATAGGTTAAAAATTTCTTAAGCAGGTTATGTTGTAGCCTCGCCATCTTGACCCAATGTTTAAACGGATCAAATTAGAATAGACACATTAGGAATCTAAACTTGAAAAGGGGCCATTTAACAAACTGGTTAAGTCAGCCAGACGTGTTTACAACTAAAACTCGTTTATGCCAAACTCAAACCTATTTAAGTTGGATATGTTGCAGGTAGTGCTGATGGGTCAGGTTATAAATTATCATCTCTACATACTTGTTGTGGATAAATTAATCTGGACTAAACAAGTTAATTCACTCCTACCTCCTTTTACCCGGCATAAGTTACATCGTTGTGTAAGTGCCGACCACCTATCTGCGTGGTTCTGTTAATTGATTAACTAGTTAAAGTTAATAGATTCAGGTTGTAGAAAGAATGAGTGATCTTCTTTCATAACATCAACCATTGGATCGTATCTTGCACAAATCTCCAAGCAATCTAAGTTTTTCTTTCATCCTTCTGTACTACGTGGCCATTGTGTGACCCAATGTTTGATATCATAAGATAAATCATTCTTTGCGCGAAAAATACAACCCGAACCCAAAGTTAACCAGCCAAAGTTAATCAATTTTCCTGTCTCAAAGTTTCTTAAGTTGTTAGTTAATTGTCTGACGAACTTTTATCTAATGTTCTGATCATTTATTTGGACTAACTGGAAATCACACGTGAATTTTTCTAGGGGCAGGCAGGTGGCGTCATGCAGAAAAAAGATATCTGGAAGCAATTTATCTTGCAAAGAAACTACGTACTATCGCAAAAAACAACTGCTAAAAGATAATTTTTGCTGAAAATAACCATTCAAAGGGGCTTTTTGTGAAGGAGAAACCACCCAGATTGACGAGATCTTGAAACACGATTACAAACTCCAAAAATGATTTAGTTTTCTGCATCAAGTGAGCTTCTATGCCTTCTTTATCTTCTTTACACCGCTGAAAATAGATTGGATATTGTTCGACCATATTCAATTTGGATCCTATTTTTCAGTTTTTCCAAAGACCCCTCAGTTGGCTAAGGACAAGCTCTTTCATACAAGTAATTTTAAAAATAATAGTAATTTTAACTTATCTTGTATTTGAATATATTTTTCTTTCATACAAGTTCTTTAAAATATACAAGTCATCATTCTTCTTATTTATGATGTGATTAAATAATTATAATTGTTAATATGAAATATGGTTGGATCAATGATCGAGACTCTTGGCCAAGTCAATCTCCGTGCAAGTTTAATAACTACACCTTAGGTCCTTACCCAATTATTATGTATTGCGTGCAATCTTGATAGTAGATTTCTTTCCTATCGTTTATAGTTATATCATTTATATTAGTTTTCATAATTAAATTTTACTCAAAATTGGATCAATGATCAAGGCTCTTGGCCAAGTCGATCTTTGTGCAAGTTTAATAACCACACCTTAGGTCCTTACCCAAGTATTATGCATTGCGTGCAATATTGATAGCAGTTTTCTTTCCTATAATTTATAGTTATATCATTTATATTAGTTTTCATAATTGAATTTTACTCAAAAATCTAACTTATATCCAAATAATATCTGACTTATATCTATATTTGAATAAAAAAATATGGATAAACTAATATCATACTTGTATTTGTATCTATTTAAAGTAAATATAGATATGCTTAATATTCAATTCGTATTCTTATCTATTTAGAATAAATATGGATGCTAATTATAATATATGTTTAATACTGACTCCTCAGTAAAACAAAAGAAGAAGAAAGGAATTATAGAATCACTGCCCAAACAACAACTTAGATGGTTGTCAAAGAACCTACCAGAAGAACTTAGCGGGCCGACCTTTCAGAAGTTCTTAGTGTGGCAAGGTGAACATCAAGGATATTCAAAAGCTCTTCAATTATGGTGGAATTGCTAAGGCTTAGGGTGCCTCGAACAACCTGAATCATCTCGGTCGATCATCTCTTTGTCTAGATCAGTAGACACATATCGTGTCCGCCCTCCTTCAGATGATCAACATTGTTTCAAGAAGGCAGAATGAGGCAACTTGTCCTTCGAAGAACTCCCACTTAGATTTTAATGCCCTCTTCAAAGCAGCACAAAGTCTAATCCTGAACCAAGGAAGATGGCTCGAACTCGAAAGTCGGGGCAAGTGATGTGGTAATAAATATTATATCGATATTGAACCCTGTCTAGTCTTGACCCATGACAGGTCCCCAAACCCTGCTTGCATTTGCCTTTGCCACCTTCTTCAATCCTAAACCTTCACATCTGTCCAGACCCTCTGCAATTATACATCCACCTTTGCTACTTCCATCACCACTACCCAGTGAGGGAATCATTCAGCCCTTCTTGTCCTTCAAGGTAGAGAAATTTCATAATCTCTTTGGCTGAGGAAATTTTCAAAATGCTATTTTTTTTTTTGATCCTTATGTTAGATTATTTTTTTGTTAATTCCGGACTAGATATAAGAAAGAATGTTCATATTATGTTATTCCCTACCCCGAGAAAAAAAGGAAAAAACATACCCTTATGGAACAAATATTCATATTTCATTCACATAGAAATTACTGTCTATGTTCATAATCTTGATATGTGATATTTTACTAAAGAATTTAAAATTACATTTTCTACTAATCATACTTATCTGCATTCTTATAATTTTTTATATATCTAACATTAGTCTCAATTGATTAGGATATACAGGGTTTGTTTTTCAACCTTGTCTTTCCATCAACTAAAAATTGAATAGGTTTACATAGAGAAAATCGTGCCGCATATTTTTCCTCAAAAACCATATTGTATACTAATTAAGGTCAATTCTAATCAGAGCTCTAATGATGTGACTAGAATTATAGGATGGCCTACATTTAAAACCTTCATGTTAAAATGGACTATTATTTAATGGTTTCAAAAATATATAGTTGTCATTACTTAGCAACTATGTGATAACATGAGCAAGTTTAATAGTTTCATATGATGGTAGTAAAATGAATGAGCATTTCTATCCATTTTTTTTCTAAAAAACAAAAGTGCTATATAATATAGTCACTATTTATAGAATATAATATAAAATGATATGCTATCCAGAGTAGATCAAATATATTAGCATAAGATTCAGAACAAATACTAAAAATAATAACAAAGAAGAGGTACTAGAAGAAAAATTTAGAAGCGAGTAATTACAAGCCAACAGTCGTATTCAGATCTTGCTTTCAGAAGAAAAAAGAACATCTCTCTCTCTCTATGTGGCGTCCCCCCCTAAAGGCTTCCTTCTGTCCATAAAAACAAATCATATCCTCCCTATTTCAAAGAAGCCATGCAGCCAAAATTCTCCAACAACTCTCTCTCTTTTTGACTATAAGACAAACACCTAGTAAGACAAAAAATTTTGTCTTTATTTCAAACCAACTCAATCACCTTTAACTTTACTGTAATTATTCTCTATCCGCAAGAAGATAAAACCTATTCCAACTCAACTTTTCTTCTGTTGAACCTAGGACTCAACATAACTAACACAGATCAGCATCATATTTAGTCAAGAAAGAAAACTAATCCATGCCTAGGAATTCTCAGTGACTTCAATATATAAAAGGACATGCATCTTAGGCCATAATCTATTAGGTGATATAGCATTGCTATTGATAGTATCCCAATTGTATTGTTACCCTAAGATGATTTTAATTTTGAATAAACAAAATCTTTATCATGTCTTAGGCTTGTGGAACCCCTGATGTTAATGTAAATAAGAAAACTAGTTTATACCCAAGTAATGGGTAAAATCTACTACAATTGTACCAATATTTTGAAGCAATATTGGGGTGCCTTATGTATTGCGCCAATTTCTCAAATGACACTTGGTTGCAAAATCACGTTCACTCTTTCTAGCCCTTCCATTGATTTAGATGTTGCTACCTACAATTCCTTGCAATCTAAACTGTTTATAGAGACAAGAAGGAAATAGCCAAGGCTATAATACAACTGCAAGATGGATTAGGAGTTGCACAACTCAAATATAATCTATATCTGAACCAAATAAAAAATTAAAAGCTTTATTAATTTCAACTTCAACTTAATTGCCAGTTCAACCATAATTGTATGATTAAAGCAGTTATTTCTGTGTGGGTGACGTAGAAAACCACTATTGTATAGTTATTGCACATTGTGGAGAACCATTATTGTGCAGTTAATGCATGCCTTGTTCTTGATAACAGATGCCGACCCATTCTTTATATAGGGAGAATTGGAGGATCTTTAGGCAAGTCATTCTCTCAACCTCACTTTCTCTAAGAACTCTCTCTTTCCACTATTTCTCTAGAATTCGACCGACTTGATTGTTGGAGGGTCCCCCATCGAAAAATTTCTAGCAAGATGACTTTGATTTTATGTTGAATTAGCATCCTATGAGTCCGGTTGGCCACTTCACTAACATCTTCATTATCCGTCAGCACGAAGCATTCCACTTTGGATCATAGCCGACCTCACCTCCACTTGAATGTCAACTGACTTTAGCAGATCTCGAATTTTAGCGGCAACATATTTTCATTTTCACAAAATACCATAAACAATATATAGTTTAGCACTAGCTATATTGAGTAAATAATAACTTCAATCCTAAATTTTTATATTCTAGATTAAATTTGATTCTTAAGTACTTTGCACATATTCTATTTTGCACCATGTGTTTATCCTTGAATGTAGCAATATACATACACACATACACACATACACATATACACACAGACACACATACATACATACACACATACACATATACATACACACATATACACATACATACACACATACATACATACACACATACATACATGCATACATAAACACACACATACATCCATCCATACACATACACATACATACATACACACATACACATACATACATATACACATATACTTACATACATATACATATATACATACATACATATACATATATACATACACATACATACATATACATATATACATACATACATACATGCATGCATGCATACATACATACGTGCATACATACATGTACATACATATATACATAGATACATATATCTATATATATATATATGTATACATATATATATATATATATATATATATGTATACATATATATATATATATATGTATACATATATATATATATATATATATATATATATATTATATATATATGTATATATGTATACATATACATATATATATATATATACATATATATATATATATATATATATGTATATATGTATACATATACATATAGATATACATATATGTATATATGTATACATATACATATATGTATATACGTATATACATATATATATATATGTATATACGTACATACGTATATATATGTATATACGTATATACGTATATATATATGTATATACGTATATACGTATATATATATGTATACATACATACATACATACATACATACATACATACATACATACATACATACATACATACATACATACATACATATATATATATATATATATATATATATATGTATATGTATATGTAATACATATACACATATATGTATATACATATATATACATATATATATATACACACACACAGAGACACACGCATATGTGCATGTTAAAATATATAGAGAGAGAGTGAGTCCATATTTACTCGTTGAATTTGATTATTGGAGGTTAAAAATGCAAATTTAAGTTTGATCTAAAATGTTTAAAATACTAATTCACAAAAACAATCATAGATTTTTACATCCCCAAAATCAATATACTGTAAAATGCTACTAAAATTATACATGAAAGAGTTTTGAAAGCATCACCTGTCACTTTTTGTTGTTATCTACTCCTTAGAGAAGCAATCCAGTCTTCCTCCAAGAAAATCTTGTGCTTTACAAACTAATCAAACTTTGGACTCGTTTGGTTCGCGGGAAGTATTTTTCCTCCTAGGAATATGATTCCTGGGAATCAGATTCCTAGGAAGAGGATACCTAGGAAAGTACTTTTGGCATGTTTGGTTAACCATGGGAAAGTGACAAATTTCCAAAGTGCTTATGTTTGGTTGACCATCCACTTTCCTAGGAAAGTTATGTATAATTTCTATTATGCCCTTAATAAAAATTAAGTCTTTAATGCCTCTTTAATGCTTCTTTAATGCTGAAGGGTCTTTTTGGGAAAAAATAAAAAAAAGAGTGATTCCCACCTCATGGGAAAGTAACTTTCCCATGTTTCTCATGGGAAAGACTTTCCCATGAAATGTGGGAATCATATTCCCATGGGAATACAATTTTTCCATCTCTCTCCTTTGAAAACTCCAACCAAACAAGAGGCATTTCATTACTTTCCCGTTGACCACACTTTCCCCCCTATTTTTCCTGCGAACCAAACGAGCCCTTTGTGCATGCACTGCCCAACTATCAAAGCTATTCAGCGAGGCAGAATATTAAACAATAACAACCCTCAAAGTTTCCATATTAAACCTTGACCCGTCTTCCCCTCTTTCTTCTTCTTCTCTCCTCCACGCGGCCATTCCGGCCATTCCACCCCGAGGCTTGGCTCTCTCTTCCCCTCTCCTCCCCTTCTCGTCCCGTTGCCTAACGATTCTAAAACCCTAATCCTTCTTCCCTCCTCCTCCTCCGTCTGTACCAGAAACTAGGGTTTCTACCTCGATTGTTCCCCTTTTCCCCAAATCTAGGGGATTTCTGCCATCGGTTCGGTGATTTTCTTTGTTTTCATCTCCTTACTGAGCGTATTTTGCTTTTTTTCTTTTGAATCGGCTGCTTAAATGGCCTAGGGTTCCAAATTTTTTGATTTTGTTTAGATTATAGCATGGCGGAGCGAGCAGATTGAGGTTCGCCGAAGGGTAGAGAGGACTGAAAGGGGCGGAAGATATGTACAGGGATCGAGGAGCGAGCGGGTCGAAGCCGGAGATTGGGACCCTCGATCGGAAGCGGATCAATGACGCCCTAGATAAGCACCTGGAGAAATCGTCGCCGTCGACTTCCAGGGGGCTGAATGGGAGGGAGAAGGAGAGACTCTCCGTGCCGTCCACCTCTGTCGGAAAGCAGCTGGACCACCACAGGAACCAACGCTCTGCCCCTCTTTCCAATGGTAGCCTTCTTTTCCTTCTGTTCTTGTGGAGTTCTTGTGATTTTAATATATATTTATCCATGCCAGGCTTTTCGGACCGAAAAATTGGAACTTTGAAAGAAAATAATTTGTGTAGCAGCCAAAAGGGGCCTCTAGATGTAGTTCTTCCCGATTTACAGTTCACTTTGATTGGATGGTTTCTCCAAACAAGTGAGAGTAACATATGTTCTCATGCTAATTTCTGATTTCTTTGGCTGCCGTTGGTCATCACGTACATTGTATTGTGTAGTGCAATGAAGAAGTCTAGGTCATAAATTAAACTAAGTTTTATTTTAGTTCACAAACGGGGACTTCATCAAAGTTTATATTTTATTCATGAATACAAACTTTAATGCCTTCTGTTTTTTAAGAATCTCTTTCAGGTTCTGGACATAATTTAGGTTCATTGAAGACAAGGATCAGAACTTCACTTGTTGCATAAATTTAAATTGCTTTTAGTTTAATTATGGGAAAAATGTAAATAATGATATAAACAAAAAAAACACTTGTTTGGTTTATTTGTTATAGAAGATTTGTGCAGCTGAAAATAATTTATAAGTTTTGGTTGCCCATGATTTACCAAGACATTTCTTTCTGTTGTCTGTGATAATTCAAGTATTCTTATTTTTCAGTCACATGCGAAATTTATAGCACATAAATATTTCTCTTGAAGCTGTGACAATGTTGTTTTGACCATGTTACAAATTGATGTCTGCTTTGATGACTACTGAGAGTTTTGACAATTCAAAATAAGAGTTCAGAAAATCAAGTCACAACTCGATAATGTGCATGATGTGTTCAAGCTCTGGTCCCTAGAATGAGGCTACGCTGTCTTTTTGAGCTTTATTATAATCCATTTATGTATGCTTATTATTTTCTGTTTCATTTTCATCAGAAGAATCTGAAACAGAAAGTGAAGAATCAGACGTTAGTGGTTCTGATGGTGAGGACACATCTTGGATTTCATGGTTCTGTAACCTAAGAGGGAATGAATTCTTTTGCGAAGTTGATGACGAGTACATACAAGATGACTTCAATCTTTGCGGGCTAAGCGGCCAGGTTCCTTACTATGACTATGCCCTCGATCTGATTTTGGATGTCGAATCCTCTCACGGTATGCATTAATGCGTCTTTAGTCTTTGCATAGGATTTTAATTTATGAAGGATTCTATATGTAATTTCAAGATAATGGCACGTTATATTGCTCTTACAGCATGAATTAATGATTCTTGAGTGCTTGCAACTTCATAGACTCTGGTTCCTTGAGAGCATTTTAACTTCTTTAAGCGTTTTTTGTTTTCATGTATGTTGACTTTTAATTGCTCATAGTTATCATTTTCATCATTATTATTGTTTTAATAGATAAACTGTTTCTTGCCTTGTCTTTCGTTACTGGTAGATCCTACCTACATTTTCTCGACTGCATTCTTCAGGCATTGACACTAATTTCTTCTATCATTGACACTAACTTGGGATATATAGTTGTTGGTTTCCTAGCTTGCTTTGAGTTTTATTTTGTTTAGAACCATCAAAAGGTTATCAGAAAGTAACAGCAGTATAATACATTAAATGAGAATCTATGCCTAAGTCATAAAACAACAGAAATACTAAATGGATCGTTGTGTATCAACACAGCCTGCCACCAAAAGAATCCTAAAAATTAAATGGGTAAAGTCTCAAACCTTGTTCATAACAATATGCATGTGCATGAATACATATATCAAGGCAGCCCTCCACTAGAGGAAACCTTAAGAAAATAAAAGCAACTCTCAACCTTGCTTATAACTATATGAGTGGAAAATAGAATAAATTCATATGTTACAGCCCATAATACCTTTTTTCTTGTAGGTTGGAGACAAATCATGCACTTATGGCTCGAGTACTTTGATACAAGGTTTGAAAACTTTTTTGGGTTTTCCTTTCGAAGTCTAGGTAACAGTGTTGGATGGACACAAACATGACAAGTGGATTTGGACGTGTCCAAGAGACTAACTCAGCAAGAGGAAATAAAGGAGATGCATGAATGTGTAGAAAAAATAAATTTAACTAATATGTATAGTAAATATTTTGTAAAAAAAATGATATTTAAAGATTTATTTGTTAAGGTCTTCCAATATATGTTTCTCATCTGAACTTCCCATTTAGCTCAAGGATTTTAGAAAATTGAAATTTTGCAAGGTTATTGTAATAACTAATTTTCCAATCTCTGAAAAGAACAATAACTCATGTTTAACGTTATCATAGCCAATTCAACTCATGTTTTGAAGACTCCACCTCTTTGCTTATTTCTAGAGGTTGCAGCCAAAGAAAAATGATGAGCATTCAATGGTCCAATGCATATTCATCCAATGGTCCACTGTATATTCAATTTGGACAACTCTCCAACCTGGATTCTAGGACCTGGATGCAAATTTCCAGGTAATAAAACTATGAGAGTTTTGCTTTTGGAAGTTTAGACGGTTGTAGTGGTTCTGTAGTTTTGATATCTTCTATTGGATATTATAACACTCCAGAAAGTGTCAACGGCAATTAGGTAGAAGAAAATTTAACAGAAATAAAATTCAATACAAATAAATTGTATTATGCTAAACTATATCAAAATAGCATTTTAATCTTTTAGCAATTTTGGTTGAAACCAAGATTTTCTAGTTTCATATTTGGAGTTCTAGCTGAAACTTCAAAAGATGCTCATGAACAATGGCGACTAATTTCTCATTGGATAATAAGGCAGATATACACTTCATCTAAACATGTAATTTGTTTTTGCTATTAATAGGCAATTAATGGCTTAGATTTGGTAGCAACTTCCAGTATAAGCGATTCAATTCTCTAAGCTCCCTACTAAATCTCATGGATGAGGTTTGAAGCTTTGGCCAAAACAAATCCATTTCCATATTGTAGCCCTGAAAATCTGAAACTATATTTAAATAAGTTTGGCCAGTTCATTGAAACAATTTTGGTGCATTTTTGGTAGTTTCATCCAATTTGGGCTATAACTAGTTGAAACTAATTATGAGTGTTATTGTATTTTCCTGGTTTATTGAATCAGCAAATTATACAACCAATTAAAGCCATAAATAGTTTGATAATTTCATTAAAACTAGTGCATGACAAATGGGAAAAAAACTTTGGAGAGCGGTTTGGTCATCCTAGTGTATTTGGTGACAATAACTTCACTAAGCAGAGGCTCTTACTAGTTTCATGTGGTTAAAGAGTTTACTGACAATGCATTTGGCTTATTAAGTGATATTAAACTTCTCTTGATGCATTATATTATATCCTTATTTTTTGTAGAATCTAGACTAAGTCAAGCTATCCACATGCTTTGAAATATAACTATATTTAAATCTCTTAAATGAAATTGACTCCACTTTCTCATCCAGGCTATTATGAACTGCAAAAGAAAGAACGGCATCTCTATTTTGTTTGTGTTAGTGTTATGCCTTAGAGACAAACATAGTTCATGACATAGGCATTGTTCACCTTTCCTTCCGATTATTTCTAAGTCCAAGAGGTACTCTACAGGGCTACTCCATAGTTTCACGAGCTTATACTACAAGTCTATATCTAGGCTTCTTGATTTCTTGGTGGGCTGCTCTCTTCCCTCATGTTGCCTTGTTTAGAGACACAATTTTAATGTCCTTCAAATTGTCTTTTAATATCTTAAGTATCAGAAATTATTTTTTCTTGATAGGATTATTTGGTTACATAAGTAGAATAGGAGCTTTCTATATTAGTGATGAGCAGACTTAGGCATTTGGTATTTGTTGGCATATTATTTTCTTTAATTTATAAAATCAAATCCAGGAGCTACTATGCATAAAGCATGTTACTATGATTGTGTTTTAGAAACAGTATTTAGAAGAAGTGTTAATTTGAAGTAAGTGTTTCTGTCTTCTGGGCAGGGCTTTGGCAGCAATGCTATCCAAGATACAAGCCTCTAAAGACTTTACGATCATGTCCCTACCTCAATATTCCAATTATAGGCATTATATTCATTAAAAAAATGACGTTATTGAAAAGAGTAATAAGTTTAAAAAACATCATGATAGTCTAAGAACCAATACAGTTTTATGTCAAAGAGGTCAATAATGGAGGTTACTTTCCTACATAGCCAATAGATATAAAAATATATAAAATGGAAAAAGATCTACATAAGGTCTTTATTAACTTTGAGAAAGCTTAATATAGGGTATCAAGAAAGGTAAATTAACGGGTTTGAAGAAGTGTGCATAAATGGTGCATATAAAGCATTAAAGATATGTCTGCTGGAGCAATGACAACCATAGGGAGATATCCTGGTACACTGAGTGTATTTACAATCATGGTGGACTTGCACCAAAGATTAGCATTTAATCTGTTGTCTTTCTACATTAACCAGAGATAAATTTTCCGTAAATATGTGGTTTGATGTATTGTGTTGCATGTGATGCGAAAAGAATGACGTTTTTCTTTAACAAGATTAAATTTTGAATTGGATTTATGGAAAAAAAGCTTTGGACCGCAAGAGATAAAAAAACTAGCAGAAATATATGAATTGCAGCTTTAGCGAAGATCAAGATTTCAAGTACTGGCTGGTGTTGGTCTGTGTCAGTTAGTATTTACCTTGTCGGATCACTGTTGAATCTCATCATAGTTTGGCATGGAACCTCCAAATTATTTTTTGAAGAATTTTAATTAAAAAGGGCATCAAGTCCATTTTTCATTTTGGCGCATTGTGACTTGTTGATTGGCATGGAGTTGCATGCTATGCCAGACAATGACATTGATGCTTAAATCCTTGGGAAAAATAGAATTGAAGAGGTGACCTAGTAGAGTAAATGAGCATGCAGTATTACAATGCTATTGGTTTTGCTATATAGGGTCTACTATCCAAAATTAATGGAGAGATGGATGAAGATATATGTCTAGGATTAAATCCAATTGGATGATGTGTTCTCAGGTACCATGTCATGAAGGCATGCCTTTGGTGCTGAATGTTGAAAATTGGGAAATAAAAATGCATGTCATATAGGGTTAAACTAAGAACTTGAAAATCAAAAAAGAACATGGAAATCAAAGAATTACATATGTTTTGGAAATGGCCGTTCAACTCTAGAGACTCTTTAAGTGACATTCTTTAGGAGATGATCCTTTTGTAAGGGAAACTTCTATCACTTATAGGCTTGATAGGTTTAATTTGTAAATAAAAGTCTTCTTTATTCTCTGTTTTTTCACTGTTTTCTCTTTATTCCTATTTCTTTTTTCTTCTTTGTTTTGTGTTTTTTGGAAATCCTTATAAAACTTGATTTGTTTGAGCCATCATCCGAAGCTTAAAGGGTTGTTGTATGCTTGATACATTCTATAGACTATAGAGCCGCACTTTTTTGAAAACTTGGACCTATAATCAGCATCAGAGTCGAACTCTTATTCCTAGCCAGCCTGAAATTTTGGATGGCCAAGCACCTGCCGTATAATTTATTTTTGCAAATTTATTTTGTAGGTTAGTTCATCCGGTAAATGAAGTTTATTCATATGTGAAATTGGCTGAAAGGCCTATAAAAATAGGCCTAAGGTCTATGGGCTCTCCTCACAAATCGGTCTTGGAATTGCAATGGGTGATTCTACAACGATTGTTTCTAGTGCTTTTGATCCTTCTTTCCTAGGTCTTCCTTTTGAGAGATCCTGGTAGATGAGGGATGAGTTGCTCTCTCTCTCTCTCTCTCTCGTGCATGGTGGTTCCCATGACAAGAGCCCCTGTAACCCTGCAGGATCAGGAGAATATTATTGATTTCCAGATATTGAATGGTCAATGATGAGGTGCTATTACTTTTTTCCTAAAGATTTTTTTTTCTGGGACTCTTCTTATGATGCATGGTGACAACCACTTAAGACTTTTGGATTAGGTGACTGGTTTTGGTCGAAACATGCATAAAAGTCAATTTATTCGGATGGTGGGACTCATGGTAGAGCCAAGGAAGAGTGTTACTGCTGTTGTGAACTGGCTATTAATAACAATTACAATAACGAGGTGGAACCCATGGACAAACATCTTGTTTGGCATCAGGGAGATGACCTTGCTTATAAAAGATGCTTCAACAATGTTAGACATCTGCGCTGAATCTAGGAATGACTTGAATCTGATGAGTATCAAACAGCTTATTTTATGACATCTTTTTGATTTGAGATCATATTATCAAAATTTTCCCCTATTGTGAAAGAATGGAGAATTGATTTGTGGCTGATTGCTAAATCTCAAGCATCTATGTTGACCACTAACATCAAAGATGTTCAGGAATGAGTGGAAGGGGAATTTGAAGGTAAGTAGGGTTACATGTTCCCTGTATGCTAGCTATTTCTTTTGCTGAATGGGCACTTCATGCATTCTTGACAACCTATGCAATTGATTTTTCAATTGATCCTAGCATGTGGGGCCTTCTTTGAGCCTTCACATCCTCTACTTGGCTTAACGATCACTTTTCAATGGCTCCTCCATATGCAAAGAATGGCATAGCCTCTTCAAATGCAGGAATTGTAAGGGAGCTGTTGCCATCTAGCATTAGATGGAAAGAAAGAAGAAAGGGGAAGAGGTCTTTGGTGAGAAGAGAAGAAAGGAAGAAGAAAAAGGAGAGAACGAGGAAAATGGAAGAAGAAAAAAAAAGGAAGAAGAGAGGGGAAAATGGAGGAAGAAAATGAGGAAGAAGAGGAGGGGCACAGTGGTTTAAACCATCCCAATTTAGATGGGGAGAAGCCCAGTGCCAAAATCTTTGGACAATAGGGCTATTGCTGTCTAAATTCAAAACCTCTAGGAACCTAGGTGACATCATCATGGGGGCACATTAGCCATCAGATTTGAATGGAAGTTAGGAAGCCAACTGAATTGTTGAGGAGAACTTTTAAACCCTGCATAACCACATATTGTCTAGTAACTTGTATCAAAATCCATTTTTTTAATGCTTAACTAAGGCAAACTAGGAAACAATCAACTAACGCTGATCAACTAGACTTTCTAGGAAGTGATCTAGGAATTTGTTGACTGACATTTTCTAGACAAGAAAACACATTGCTTGGAAGTTTTAAGGTCGAGACTTGTGTCGACACCTAGTCCTCAATATTGAATCTTCATAGTGATGACACTTGTGGAAGTTAGATACATGAAGTCTAGGTTGTTGTGTTTCTCCTATGCTAATGGCTCAAGGATGACCTTTAGATGGTCACGACTATGCAGCTGTAAGTAATAAGATCTTGATAGCTTGTAATTGAGTTCAATATTAGTTGGGATCTGCGGATCTACCATGTGAAATTCCAAGTCAGTGAACATGTCCTGGAACCTGCAAACATCGAAAGAAGAATCTACCATATTGGGGTTCTAGGTAAGCATCTGAGCTTAGGGTGTTTGATCTCAAAAATTCTGAATGTCTTGAAACAGTAGTATGTCATGTATGTTAGAAAGGATTTTTCACCAATCAGTATGCACTCAGAGTTGTCTAAAATGGGGATGTAGATATCCCTCAACACTGGAGTCACATCAACAAGTATTTTGCACTAGTCAGTGCACTTAGAGTTGTCTAAAATGGGGATGTACGTATCCCTCAACGGTGGAGCCCCTTCAACCATGTACTCACTTATGTGGTCAAAGAATTTTTGCCATACGATTTGGTCACAAGAAAATTGATTAAAGGCATCTAGAGTCACAAAAAGATGAGCTATGGAGATGTAGTACTCGAGTTGCTAGAAGTTGTGGACTACTAAAAAATCTTTGTCCTTTGTTGTATTAATAAGGGCCCTATACAAATGAGCTAGAGGCATCTTCTTGTTTTGGAGGTGGCGGTAAATCAGTTGCACATGCTACAAAGAGAGGGTGAAGTGCCCATTTGAGAGTAGATTAAGCCACATATGTAACACACAACCCTATTGACCTTCAAGATCTCCTTCAACTTGTGCTTAAGCATAAACTGGAACTCATTGGGGAATCAAAGATCATCCTACGGCTATCTCATAAATGGTCTCATATTCTTCAGTCTCCCTGGCCACTAGATCTATGATCACCAGAACTATCATCGCTTCTCCCTTTGGTCTTTGAATCTGAGTGAATTGACTCCTCCGCACTCTCCATTGGGCTGCAACTCCTTTTCTTTTTCTATCAGGCTGCGTCGAGAAGCTGCTTGCTTTTCCTTCATGCTCCTCTGCCTGACTATGCTGGGAGAATGAATGTCGCCCTTCTGACTAAGTCAACCGGGTATGGTGGCATCGTCTAAGAAACTTTTGCTCATATTTCAAGAAGGATGTCTCAAACATGGAGTCATATGATGATCGGCTCTCCAGTGATCCCTATGGTTGTGGATCTTCAGCTGGAAGCATGCATAGAATATTGTGATCTGCCCATTGCTTTTCATCCATCCTATCCTCGTTGGATACAAAACTAGACAATCGTGGAGGCGATCCTGGTTCATCAAGCTCTGACTCCTACTGCTGGCCTATAAGCCATCCGATCATAGGATCATTCTCATTCTGAACAGAAGCATTGTGGGTCGGATATGTGTACTTCGGCTCTACTATCTTTTGAATGCACTTTAGCCTCAACCTCAGATTGTAGTGGACATTTATGAGATCGCTGAGGCGTCTCTATATCACACGATTTCTTTGCTTGCTGTGGATGACAATGAAGGTGGATTAGTTGCGCTCATAGCCACCTGAGGAGACCATCTAAGAGAGGATTTGAATAGCTAACCGCTTAAGATTTCTTGCCGATAAACCAAAATGAATCTATCATTCAGCTGCAAAAGTATTGAAGAAATTACATATAAAATAGTATCATATTAATAACTATAAAACGTTATATTTTTTTTTTATGACAGCTACCGAGACTCTAAAGTTGTTAATGCCCTTCCTAAATATTTTTATCCGTGAAAAAGATACATATTATAATATGTTAATGATTGAAGACACGAGTTAACTTACACATGCCACTTAAGTTAACTTATCTCTTGTAGACATAGGGCCACGACTTCTGGATCAGGCTTCATCTTGTAGATTACATTACATAGAGTGGTTCGCATCAGTTCCACTCTAAACCTCTTGGTGCGAAGCTGTTTATTGCCTTTCTTGGAAAGACGTGCGAAACAATTTCAATTCCGCGTTGGTTCGGTTCGGTATGGGTGAACCGAGCAATTCGGCCCGATTTGGCATACCATGCCTTGGAGCATATGTGGCACATCCATGATTCAGGACGTTCAGAAAATTTGAGACCAAAATCCTGTGCTTATATACTTCTTAGGATAGGACCAAGTGGTAAATTCTTCTATCAACATCAACAAGATCGAGGACATGTTGACTCACTAGGATTTCATATTACAACTAGCGAATTCGAACTAAAATTGGACAAAATGATAGGATTTTGAGATCTTGTTGCTTGTATTGCTATGACCATCTTAAGATGATCCTCGGACCATCGGCAAAGAAGGATAACAGCCTGGCTTAACTAACCTATTGTTGAGTGGTGCTGCCATCGTTGGTGAAAGTTTGATCTTGAAGCCTATGAGGCCTGGATATAGGCATTGATCTTGAGAATTCCAAGCAGCATTTTCCTAGCTAGGAAAATGTGAGCTAATTACTTCCTAGATTAGTTCCTAGTTAGTGTTAGTTGATTATTTCCTAGTTTGCCTTAGGTGTGTAGAAAATAATTATGCAACGGCAGTAAGTTCGGTGATGGTACATCGCTTAGTATGTTGGCTAATATGGTATAAGAAAGCAAGTTAAATGTAGTAGTATTGTAATATTGAGATGGATGTGTGGTGAATTTATGATGTATGGAGTGAAAAGTAAGAATTGAAGTAGCCACAGGAGATGCAGAAATTAAGGATAACGTAAGGGAGAACCGGTCTATTGAGCTGATAATGGGCATGTACAACAAAGATATGAGGGGGTTCTAGCAAGCAAGGGTACTTAACGATGTGTTGAAGGATGTATGAAAATGAGGGAAAGAACTAAGGTAATAGAAATGGAAGTTGTGAAAAACATATGGAAAGCATGAAATTGCATTTTGGGTAGTGGCAAACAAGAATGCTTGGCGAATGAGGATCCGTAAATCTAATGCAAATATCTGGGACAAGGTTTGATGATTGTAATTATGTTGTACATATTCTTTTCTTTGTGGCATTTGTTGTAGTGGTCTACCCCACTTATGTCAAAGCATTCATACTTGACTTTTTATCCACTCCTTAAGCTATAGTTGTTTTGTGTGATCGCATGGACTGCATGTATCTTTCATAACATCCACGTGCCATTAGATAATTTTGCTATTTAAAGCATTGCAACTTGATCTATATCTTACCATACACTTGCATTGCAGACACTATATTTCAGGTTTTGATTCCATTTCTTGTGGCTTTTCCTAACAAAGCAATTTTTAAGTTGGTATCTTGTAGAATTATACCCTGTTTCGGCAGTTCTTTTCTCTTTTACAAGTACCTCAGGCAAATAATCATATTTCTTCATTTTAGTCTCTCTCTTGAAATTCTTACACATACCAGTGACCAAATAAATTTTGTTTAATGCAGTGTCTCTTGGAACTTACAAATACTAGAGTTCAATCATCATTGTCATCATCATCATGATCATCATTGTTGTTGTTATTTGTTATTAAATGATATCTATCAATTAACTGGTCTTGCATGTATTTCTAGAATTGCTGTTCGTACATCAATAATTAGTTCTAGGTCTTTTATTTGATTTCCCAACACAGGGCTGTGTTCAAATTTTTACATTCATGGCTGTTTAACATTTTTTAGGGTCAGTTATATGAACAGTTTCCTGTATCATAACTGTCGAACTCATTGAGACAATCTTTGAAGATTTGCAAGTATGTAGCTATGACATTTTTAACTAATAAAAAAAAACACCTGCCACGTCCACTAACAGGGCAGACCTGGTTGTACCTTTTTTGTTGTCAAAATGTAGTACATGTCACACTTTGATTAAAATGATAAGCAAATGGCAGGACTCTATCTCTCTTTCTCTCTCTATGTGTGTGTGTTTCTATGTAGCTCGGCATTCTAATAATTACAATTGGTTTTGGCCGTGCAAATGGGCAGGGGATATGTTTACTGAGGAACAAAATGAGTTGGTTGAATCAGCAGCGGAGATGTTATATGGTCTGATTCATGTAAGATACATACTGACCAGCAAAGGAATGGCTGCAATGGTAGGCTCTCTCTTGGCTTTGATGTGCTGTTTGGCTTTGTCTACTCGTTGCATTCGATAGTCCTATTTGGCTTGAAAATGACTACTTCAACTGGATATTTTTACAGTTAGAGAAGTACAAGAATTATGATTTTGGAAGATGCCCAAGAGTTTATTGCTGTGGTCAGCCCTGCCTTCCAGTTGGGCAATCAGACATTCCTCGATCTAGTACTGTTAAGATCTACTGTCCAAAGTGTGAAGACATATACTACCCTAGATCTAAGTACCAAGGCAGTATCCTTTCAATTTATCACTATTTTTTCAAACCTTTAACTTCTGCATTAGGAAATAAATAAACCAGTCTTCACACACACATGCACTTAGAATCCAAATTTGTTGGAACCTATCAGCGTAAAATCAAAGATAAGCCATGTAAATGGAGGACCCACATCATCTCTTATGATTGAAATTGCTTAAAATGCTTTTAGAAAAAAAATAATCTCCCTTGTTGTCTCGTACCTATGCATCATATGGATAAAAAGAGTAACCATATTCTCTAATTTGTTGGAAAATTATCAAATTATTCTTGATTTTCTCTTAACTGAATGAGTCTCTAAATTATTTTTCTTAATCGAACTATTCAAGCATTATTCAATTATTCCTAAGTTACTATGTATTGTTGTTGGTGCTGGTATTTTTGCTATCCTTATTGTTCTTGCCTCACTCTTGCTATATTGTAAAAATTTCTGTTTGTTTTCTCCCTTTAATTCTTTTTGAATGTCTATCTGAACTCATTTCATTTGACAAGTTTGCCTCTTTTTTTTTTGAAAAAAAATCTGAATCTTTGACCCTAGCCTAATTGTTTTCAAATTCTGAATTTGTGACTTTGGATACAACTCGGATGGTACCAGTAAAGTGTGTGCTTGTTTTCCCATTTTAATTAGCATTCCTTTCTGTTGACCATGGATCACTATGTTAAATCACATGGTTGTAATTTTTATATTGATGCTTGTAAGCTGTAAGTCAAATCAAAACATTTTTACAGGCCATTCTAACTACATTTTGTTTCTATTGAGGCACAAGTAGGAGACACAAAATGTTGTGTCCCAAATTCGGAGCATGACATGGTCGTGCTACCGTAGGGTATTGCCCACAATTACACGAAGCCCATAATAAAAAGTTCTTCATAAAAATTTATAGAATAATAAATTCAGTCCAATTCCATTCGCTAAACAAAGAGAAGTAGGTACAGAGCGTCTAAATCGAACATTTGAACATTCAGGACTACATAACCCAAACTTTATGGTCATAACTATATTTATTGATAGCTTGCAACTATACTTCAAGCTTTATACTTTCATTCTCCATTCATTTATTCTTTTCTGCTTCCAGCAACCTTAAGTATCTGAAAGAAAAACATGAAGAGATAAATGAGCTGTGGCTCAGTGAGTAACGATGCACCACCTTACCAGATCAAGCATAAATTTTTACATGATTTAATGCATTATTTGGAAAGTGAAGTTATACTGTAAAATAAAATACTTCATAAACATAATAACAAACTCTTATAACAAATCAATTACGTATGCACAAATTATGCAAGTTCGTAAAGCTGAAGGTGCAATTTAAAATATCCACAATCATTAAATGTTTACCATTTATTTATACTTTTAATCAAAATAGTGCTCACAGATTTTCGCGCTACGGTCACTATAATCTGTGACAGGGCCGTTTTCGTTGGATGCTAGCTCCAGGGTGTCGATTGGCTTTCATTTCTAATGGCGGTTATAGCTATCTGAAAACTTGTAAAATATTTTATATTTTTCATAAATCATACCTTTATAAATAGATTGGAAATGCTAAATGGCATCGCAAAAGTTAAAATGCATAATCATGCCATATATATCATTTTCATAATAACATGCAATTTTTCATAATCATAATTCATATGTAAATCATTTATAATGAAGTATTCAATAAGAATGCTATTTTGCCAAGAATATGGATCATTTTCAATTATACTAAATTTTTTTAAGAAAATGCACGATCAATCATGTTAAATATAATTTTATAATTTCATACTAAAAACTGATCTATAATTTGAAATTAATAAGGTTTGTGTCAAGGTCACTTATTTCTGTTCGCCCAAAGATCACTAGGTTCAGCTGGGTAAATCTGCTGGACCTATCAAAACCGTTTAAGAAGAATAAATTATTTGCTATTCATTATTTAAAGATCTAAGTATAAATTAAAAAGCTCTAAGCAACCCAAAATAGACTTGAGCAGGTTTCAAGTCCCGACTAGATAAATCGGTTTAGGATCTACAGATCAAGTAGAGAGAGAAAGGTTGAACCTAGGATCGGACCTCGCTTACTGGTTCCGATCTTTTAGAGAGAGAAATAGGGAGATTAGAGAGAGAAGAGAGAAGGAACGAGATATAGAGAGGAAGAGAGGGATGAGTTTTTCTCTCTCCTCTTCTTCTCTCTCATCCTTCTTCTTTTCTTGGTAATCAGGAGAAGGAAGTGGGTGGATCAATGGTTGTCGTGGTTAAGGTCCGGCGGTGGCAGCTGGAGGCGGTGACGAGTGGTGGGGAATGACTGGCAACGGCTGATGGGGATGGCCATGCTTAGGAAAAACATAGAAAAAACAAGGTAGACGGGCAGTGCCCCTAGCTACCTTGGGGCAACCTTCTCGGCCCAAGGAGGCTTTGACAGGGGATGGGGAACTTACCGGCGAGAGATGAAGGTGGTGTACTTCGGCCGGCGGTGGCGATTTCCAGTGGATCTTGACGAGAGGATGAGGCCGGCAACCGGGGGGGGGGGAGGAGCCGGCGGCAGTTCAATAGCCCCGCGGAGCCTCAACAGCCACGGTTTGCCGTGGCTTATCTCAACGAAAGAGGGGAAGCAGAGGATCGCGGGCATTGTTTGTTTCGATCCCTTCTTCTGTTCTCTTTTTTTTTGAATTTGAATCAAAGCCGGTTGGGCCTGCCGACTTTGGTCCAGTCCAAGCCTTTTTGGCCTGATTCTTACACAAAGTATGTGCTTCTATTTAAATGTTTTAGATTCTGACTAGTGGTATAAATTCTCTCGTTTGATTGTAAATTGTTGGTTTTGCACCGGTGGAATCAAGACTTTTATCATTTCAATAGGTCTCTCCCCCTTCCCTCTTCCCCTGCGCCCCTTCCCCACCCCCTGCCCTCCACACACACACTGACAGACACATATTGGATATTCTCAAGGATCCAAGTTAGATGTAGTGGTTGGCATCAAGGGGCTGCCTAAATGCATGGATGCGAGCCCTATCTGCTTAAGGAAGCCATGGATACAACATTTGTCCTTGTTTTGACATTTTAAACCATGTCATTCATGTGGGAACTTTCTGCAACAGATAACTGCATCTTGGACGGTCTTATTTTTTTTCTAAACAGTTATAATCAGGCTGCTTTTTTAGTCTCATCTTTCTTTTATGGGATTCTTTTTCTTGACATTGTATAGATGTTGATGGAGCTTACTTTGGCACCACCTTCCCTCACCTGTTCCTGATGACATATGCACACCTGAAGCCGCAAAAGCCATCACAGCGTTATGTTCCAAGAGTATTTGGCTTTAAAATTCACAAACCATGATGTTGGAGGTGGAATATTTATAATGAAACAGCTCATAAGCTTCATCATTCTACTTTTATTAGAGGAGATACTCTGCGCAACCCTGCAAGGTGATTAGAGTGCAAGATCAAACTAATTACCAGTTTTATATATTGAAGAAACATCTGAAACTAATGAAGCTATTGCTTTATTTGATATTAGCTGTAACTAAAGTGCCTTCTTAAATTTTCACGGTTTGAGAATTATTTTCATGCCTCATTTTTGTAACTGTCCGTATTGCCCTTAATTGATTGGATGCATGTTTGCATACGTAATCTCTCTCTCTCGCTATCTATCTCTATCCCCCCCCCCCCCCCCCCCCCCCAAAGAAAATAAAAGATGATATGTCAATTAGTGTTTTTTATATGCTGGCCGTCGATAAAGGCTATGGATATTGATCTTATTGGTTTAATTAGTTTATGCTCTCCATCAAGTCACAGCCATTCAGATGCATTTTGTAGGTCTTTTTTTTTTTTTTTGGTGAATGCGGAGAGGCAAGCTTTTTTAGTTTTTAAATTAATGCCTGTGAAGTGAGGGACTTTTTTCCCCGTTTCAGTTTGCTATTGAAAGCTATGCTATTCAGGAAGAGCTGCAACGAGATTTGATAGTATATCTTTTCCAATGCTATTCTTATCTAATTTTTTGCTTGACTAAAGCTGCATTTGTCTGTCTCCTCTTTCCCCTACTGTTTTTTTATGTTTTTGGCCCCTCCTAGTGCTCCATCCCTCGGATGAAAGATCCCCAGAGGCTGATATATTGCATACCTGGTCGTCGGCCCATTTCAGTGTTAATTGAACCTTAGTCCATCGAGCACTAATTCTATATCCTAGTTCAGATTTCCTGGGAGTTGCACCAGAAAGCTGAATGCATGATGGCTTCTTGGGGTGCCAAGAGACTTGCAGTATAATCATATCTATACAGTATAAACCCGGGAGTTGATTGTTGGTGAAGCTTCTGCTTCCACGGCCATGGCCGCTAACGGGTTCAACAAGAGCATTCGCTAACATAAATGCCCTTATTTATGTGCATGTTTCAAATTAGCTGGGGGCTGCTAATGAGGCAGAAGATATTAGAGATAAATGGCTATCGTATCTCCAGCAAAATGTTTATTCTTGGCCGTCTCAACACTTCCTACTGTGAATCTTTTCAACTCCTTTATCTTGGAATAAGAGGCGGAATGTTAATTTGAATGACAAATGATTGGTAGATTCAACGATCTGAATAGCATTCACAGTCTGCTCATGAACTGGCCCAATCCCTCTTTTTCCTTCAGGTGAATGTAGTGAGTTTAGAGATGATACTGAAATAGGAGATAGCTTTTATCTTCAATCGTAGCTTGACATATTGCGACATAATAAAAGTGCATTCCTCTTACATACTTAAACACAAATAGAGTCTATATATTTACACATTGACACAGTGAGATATTGGAAGCTCTAGAACCATGCTGAACTACAGAGCTTTTCTCTGAAATATTGTGCTTCGAACAAATTCAGTAGAAGCTTGCACACCATCTTGCCACACCAATCTAATTCTTCACCGGTACCATGTAGAATGATACAATCTTACATAGGACCGTTTGATGCCTAGGTGATCCCGAAGGATCCTTAGACTCGATGTGCACCGCTTTAACCACTATGAGCGGGTTAGATAGGATTCAGAAGCGCCGTCCGCCATATCAAGAAGCCGAGTCGCAAACTAAACTTTAAGAGGCCATAATTTGGTCATATGATGCCCGATTGAGATCTTTTTTGAAATTGGGTATCTTTTCGAGATCTGCAACTTTGAGCTAATTGAATCATACCAAAATTTCATCGTTTAGGCTCTGAAATAAGCTGGCAAACTGAAAGTTTTCTTTTTGATAAGACTTTAACCGTGCATAGCTCTCTATATAAGAAGAATCAGGTGGAGAAACAGAAGAAAAAGTTGATGTAAAAGTCGAGATCTACCTCCTTGAGATTTTTAACTTTTTGTAAAAAAATTCTACTAGAAATATCTATTTTGGAAAAAGGAGTCTTATTAGGGTTAGAAAAAGAAATTCGACTCAAATTGTATTAGGACGGACCTCATATTATAAATAGAGGTTGTGTACCTTATTTTTTTAATCATTAATAAAAGAAAAGGAGACTTAAGTCTTACTTTCAAAATTCTTCTATTTTTTTTTTAGTTATCTTTCGAGAGATTCGAGTTGAGCGAATTGAAGAAAATCTTCCTTCTTTCTGATCGGATCAAGTTGGTATCAAAGCTTTGGTTCTGTATATCAGAGCTCCACCATCCAATGAGGAGGACAAGGATGAGCAACCTACGAGTATGAGAAATCTTTCTTTCAACTATTTGAAGTTGAGGCTCGAATCAAGCTCCCTATATATGACGGGGTTGTTGAAGTGAAAAAGCTAGATGACTGGCTAGACCAATTAGATACATACTTTACTATCTATGAATACTCTAGCATCCAAAAGGTAGTTTTTGCCCATCTCAAGCTTTCTAGCCATGCTCTTGCCTAGTATAATTCGTATATGAGGAACAACGACGTTTCAAATCTGACATGGAATAAATTCAAGGGCCTAATCAAGAAGCACTTCTACCCATTTGGCCATGAGGAGGATCGGTTAATCATGACAGAAATATGATCGGTCTGTCCACGACTACACCACCGAATTTCACAAGCAAGCAATCTCACTTGAAATATCATTCGATGATTATGCAATTTTTTATGAAGTACACCGGAAGTCACCATGAGATTATCCAAAAGGAACTAAAACTCTTCAAAGTTGAAAACATCAGCGGAGCCAACATGAAGGCCAATTGAGGAGAAGAATCAGCCTAGTAAAAGTAAAAAAGGGCAACAAGTTCAGAAAAAGTGGCAAAAATCCATGTTAAGACAGGGAGCAAGGCAACAAGCATGCCTACATGACTCAAGAAAATTATTGCAATCATTGTGACCTCCGTGGGCAAGAAAAAATGTTAGAAACTTCACCTTGAGCTGCAACCGAAGAGAAAAACATAGAAAGATGAGGATTCCAAAAAGAAGAAAAAGACGGTTCTCAATACTGTAGATGTTGAGGAGCTGCCCAAGCTTGAGCAAGTAGACTCTAAATTGAGCTTGACAGCAAGAAAATCCGAGATAGCAACAGAAGCAGATCTATAGATGCAATAGGAACTCTTTTGCTTGAAGATTTGGATGAAGTAGATGATTGTTGAGGCCATTGTAGATCCCGAAAGCCAGAAAAATCTCATCTCTAAAATTTTGGTTCATAAGCTAGGGTTGCAGGCTAAGCCTCATCTACGTTCCTACTCTCTTAGTTGAATTCAGAAAGACGTCGAATTGAAGATCACAAAGTAGTACCTTCAAATTCGCTATAACTAAGAGGTATATCGTAGATGCAACTTGTGAAATAGTTCTTTTGGATATTTGCCGAATTATCCTTGGGAGCCCATACCTTTGGGATAGAGATGCAGTCTTTTACCAACATTTGAAGAAGTATCAGTTTGTGAAGGACGGGAAGAAGTTTATGATTAACGCTTCCAAAATACAAGAAAATGTAGACCTTCCAATTGCCGCCCAAGCGAAGCAACTTGTTAATGTCTGCAACATGTTTGTGATGATGGTACGAAAATCTGATAATACTTATGATATCGATCTACCGAGATCAAGACAGAGAGTCGACATAGTTGTCATCGACGAGGAAGGACAGCAAGAAGTGTCCCTACCACGAAGTTCAGATGCAAGAGCAGAGTAAGTGGTTCACTGAGACTTTAGAGCGAAGAAGAGCCAAGCCAGAAACTATCTCTAAGCAAAGCTAGATGGTTCAACCGTGAGATGGAAAAGCAGACATTTCTCCATCTTCTGTTTTGATTTGGCAAGAGCTAAATCTCCTAAACAAGAAAGCCCTGATCTAAGAACAAAAATATGCATTGAGATTGTTCTGTTGCTTCAATTGGGATTTGTGAAATAGTATAACAAATTCTTAAGAAAGAAACTACTGGATATGAACAATCCGGAATTAGGGACTCAGTGACGATGACTAGGTTTTGTGTGTTGTGCGTGTGTGTGTGTGTGTGTGTGTGTGTGTGTGTGTGTGTGTGTGTGTGTTCCATATTCTTTATTATTAGGAGGGAAGTCCAAACTTTAATTAGGATCTCCTGGCCCTATTTGTGTCATGTTTGGTATAAGGGTTTTAATTAGGATCGTGTAAGGGTCAAGTTTTCTGATCCAAACTTTTAAATGGTTCAAGTATGGATCCTAGTTTTGACCCAACTATGGTTATGAGAGCTAGTTCTGTTGAGTAGAAAAATTTTCAAGGGATTTAGTCATAATTTTAGAGGAGAATCGAATGATTGATCTTTTCTCAATACTATGTATTCAAATCATTTTAGAAAATATTTTATAAGAACGGTAAAGGCTTAATTTGATACGTTAAGATAGGTTTGTTAGTAATTTGAGTCTTCCAAAATAAATTACGCTGTGATCAAATGGGTTATCTCAAATGACCTGTGATGTGTATGGGTTGAGAAGTCTTTGATCCGAAGTTGGGACGGATCATGTATGAGCCAAGATTTTAAATATTATTGTCCTTACTTGACCTGACCCCGGCTTGAGCCAATCCATTATCACCCTACTTACAGGAGAAAAGGAAGAAGTACAATAGGCCGGTCTAAGACATGAACCAAGGACTCAAAATCTTAGAACAGGGTACTCAAAGTTGAAATCTCGAGGAATAAAACCACTCAGGACTTGAACCATACCTGCCGCTTGGGGAAGGAGACAACTACTAAAGTCATAATATACTCCTAATTATCATGGCACAACCATGAGCCACTTCATATACAGAATTTCATAAATAAATAAATAGGTTATATTTATATTCAATAATTTATAAAACTGACACTTACACTCAGTTAAATTAACAATATTAGTAAAACCGTTTATCTCATATAAAAAGTCAAAATTATCCTTGAGTGAGATGCTATGCTACTTAAAGTTATTTTAGACATTTGTATTATTTTTTTAACATAACATTTGGATCTTATTTAAGAATAATGATTTGACTAACGTTCTGTCGAGTTATGAGTTGAAATGTTGAACAAAACTAAACCTCGGAGGAATAACCGTAGATTTTTCAAACAATTGGGTGTAAGTGTAATTCACCTCTAATTTTAGAAGGGTTTTTATAATTTACTCTAAATAAAATGGTAGTAATGCAATAGCCTAGCTACACAAACTTCTATTAAATATTGGAAGATTTTCGCTTTTTTTCAGTGGCATATTAGTAAATTTTGCTTGGGTCATACACTAATGATGCTTCTGTAGAAACTGATTTTGCTTTGTGGATGTGATATCCTGCATTAAGTTGAGATTTCAGGTTTGTGTTACTAGATGGTCTGCTTCAAACAATTACCATTATCCATGCATCAAACAACTATGGATGACCAAACTAGACCCTCTGACAATTGAGGATAACTCACCCACACACAAATAAGAATACATATAGGATATTGAAAACAAATGCAAATGTAAAATGTATATTAGATTTTATAGCTGAATTGTTATTTTATGTTTTTTAACTCAAAAAAATAATATAAGCATCTCTTTTTTTTTCATCACCCTCATCTTTTTACAACAAAAAAATGGTACCAAAAACAACAAAGGTATAGCCGCATTGACTTAATTAACTGATGCCTTAATAAAAAAAATAAAGATGGAATAATGCATGAGGCTCCCATCACTATGAAGTCTCATCCTCCCCTGGGATTGTTCTGTGTTTTAAACCATGATACCTAGATTACAATTGAGCAACCTTATTATTGTACCAAGACTTACCCTCTCATATAACTACTCTAAAACATCCTAATAATCTTGCCATGCCATGTTGACCACTTTCAATTAATTATTAAGTATACACCAAATGTAACTATTTGAAAAAAAAAAAACAAACTAAAGACATATTGATGATGAAACTCATACTATTTTAGAGTTTATGTGCTACATAAGATTAAAAAGGATTGCAGACATATTTGCATATCCAGATACATATCAGATATTCGCGTATTATGCATCCACATGCATGTCCAATTTTTTGTGTCATATCCAAATGTAGAAATTATTCAAATGTTAATATTTATATACATATTCAGGCATAATTGAATTAATTAAAAAGGATCCAGATGCATTGCAGGTGCAAATGGATTCAGTTTCTGAAGTCATTGGGAAACATTGTACTGGTGACATGGTCTGTTGTCTTGCCTATGCTATTTACATTAATTACTTCAATAAATTGGATGGGGTTCGGTAACCCCTTAACTCCTTTTTCTTTTTTCTTAAAAAAAGGGTCCTTGAACAGATTTGTCTCCTCAATGTCTTTCATCCAAAAGACAACCAGCCTGCTAAAGGAACACTTCTCCAATCTCTTAATAACTTAATTCTTCCTTCCGTACTGGTTTTCTTTTTCTTGTTGCAGATGCTGTGGTATGGGTTTCATTGAATGTAATGGGCCTTCAACCCTCACACACACACATATACATACATATATATATATACATATATATACATACATATATATACATACATATATATACACATATATACACATATATATACACATATATAAACTCACTCATGTTGCTGAGACAAAACACAGGACAAAGTTGATAGACAATTGCTGGTTGATGCTTTCTAACAAGCTGCTCTAATAATGCTCTATTTCCACCAACAAACATGTTCTATGAAGGCATTGGAATATTAGAAAATAAAAAATAATAGATAATAAAGAACCTTAAAGGACAAGCATTTCCGCAGAAGTACCCCATAAGACCTAACAAGATAATCTAACCAAATATAGAGCATCTTCATCTAAAGAAATGCATCCAGTTTCTTTGCCTTGATCGGATGCGGTGGTCTGAAATCCTCCAAACGAAGATTGGAGCTCAGACATATTTCATTCAAAACAGCATCCCCTTTCTCCATTTTGATTACTTCCAGGATGCTGCCAAGGACCTCAGCTGCAAGCCCGATCCCCAATAAGCGTCCGGGCTCCTCTCCACCTTCATGGATTAATTTTCCTATATCTCTGAGTGGAACCACATTTTCCAATATAACTCTTGCAAAGATGCGGCCGAGAAACTCTGCTGCTCTGGGAGCATCATTTACAGCATCCTCCAGCAAGGTGAGAACAGAGACAAACCTGGAAAAAATGTGGAAGTTTTCAAGATTTCTTTCATCGAAACAAATGAATAGATGTTCCTTTCCTAACTTTTTATCGGGTTTTAACAACTGGCATTCATACCCCTGGATGAGCTGTACTTGACTTAACAGGCTATCTCGAGACTTGCAAAGGTTGACGAGAAGTCTAGCCAAGAGATCCCTCTCCATGTCTTTCCGCTCAAAGGAGTCGGTCACCCAGAGTGATATCATAGCTGGATAAAAGTTTGGACAATTCAGTTCTTTGATGCACAAAGATACCTCTCCCTCGTCCCTGGCACTGATGAGATGAAGCGGAACAGGAAAATAATCAGAAACCACTCTCCAATCAAGGTACAACAATTTAGGAACAAGTAGGGAAGGAAATACAACCTCACCACTCCAACTTAACATGCATGGCAAGTAATAGACAAGGCCCAAAGGGACCTTGAGAATCATAAACCAAAACACGAGGTTTGAGAAGTGAAAATTCATTTCAGGGGTAAAAGAATGCATGGCCTCAGGATTTTTTAAAAAGAAGCTACTCGAACTCATAAATTAAACAAAATTAATACAAAAATAAACAAATCCATAGCAAAAATCCCACTACACAAGCATGCTTTTAGGAAGATGGCTCTCAGCCCAGTCCTCCCCACAAAAATCCCAATTACTCAGGGAAAGTCATGTCCCCAGCAATGGGGAGCGAATATACTCTAGCGTCCACATCCAGACCATAAAACAATGAAGTGCATTCCAATATCTGCATCAATCTGGAAGCATTCATACCCAACATAAAAACACAACTTTGCTTCTAGTTTGCCTGTAGTAATGACAAATTTCCGACCAAAAAGCTAGATTTTTTTTTTTTTTTGTTGTTGCGCTTCTGTAAGGTTGGAATGCAATCTATGGTTGCTTATGCATGAAGTTCAACTCTTTGGTAAAATCTACACAAAGTTGGTAATGTTCAAACTAATAAGTTCTGGAAAATATATAAAAATCGAAATAACTCAAAATATACTTAATGAGGAAATGACTTAAAACATGGGGAAAAACCTCATCTCACGAAAAAAAAAAAAAACTAATTTCATATAGTTTGAAAGAGATATGGGAAATAAGGATGCTAAATGATATAAGAATGGAAAATTATATGCCTAATCATTAAATATAGATAAACCAGCATGACAAAGGGGAAAAGAATGCAATCACAGTTTAAAGAAATAAAGCAACAATGAAAGCTCCAAGATCATGCTGTACAATCAACGGGGAAAGAAGTGAAAATGGGATGGGGAAAAGGAAGATAATGAATGAGATGGGGAGAAAGAAGAAAAAAGAGGCAAGCAGCTGCAAATTTTTCTTGCACACTAATCATGAATGCTACACAGAGTGCCATATATTATTATAAAACATAGAAGAGAAGACATACATTTAGGATTTAGGTTAAAAGACCAGACGTAAACATTCCTGAAATTTGTTGATCCAACCAATGGAATTAATCTATGTTCTACCTGTTGGTGTAAATCTAAATTAATCTATATGATAAGATGACTAATGTTAAAAAGAGTGAAAACCTATAAGAAAAAAGCAAAGTATCTTTTCTCCTCATCACAGGGCTGCTGCCAGAGATCAGCTAAACTGGTGACTCCAACAATGAGAACCATAAGCAAACAAGTGTGGAAACGAAGGGGATGCCAGCTAACAAAGCACTACTGGCAAAATAATTGGCTGATTGGCTGGCAAGGTTAAAAGGCACTAATCTAGACTGGTTAATAGAGACACTAGAACCTAACATGCAGAAGATGCCAGAATTTACAGGGGTTTTCTCTTGATCATTAAGGATAGAAGATAATTGTCGATGAAAGGAAAAGGGGCCAGAAAATCCCACGTAGCATGACCAAACAACAGATACGCCTGCAATAGATGCTAAAAACTTAGCTAAGAAGAAAGATAAGTCTTATGCAGCACAAGTGGTAAACAGTGGAAGGTTATATCAAGATATGTGCAAGATAAGCAGCCAAGCAGTGTTACCTAGACACTCCAAATTTTGGGCCTCTTGACACGTCGGACACTTGGACACTTGGGAGTCGGAAAGTTTGACACTCCTTGACTCTTTCATACCATCAAATTTATGATGCCATAAATTATTACATGTCTAGTTTCGGCACTTCTATTTGAAAGTATTTAGTTAGAAACAATTTATGAAATTAAGGAGAGTAAGTCTAGCTTATAACATGTGCATATATCAATATACATCCACACATACATATTTAAGACATAGACATGTTCCTTATTTGTTTTTCAGAAGATTTCTATATCAGATTCTTTTGGACAATTGGACACCTAACATCTGACAGTAGTGTCATGTGTCCAAGTAATATTGCGGCTAAGACATGGATATTGATGTAAGTATTCATCTAGTATGTGGTCTTGTGCAGAGGGTTAACAAAATTATATGATAGCAATAAGTGGATTCAATGGACCTAGCCATCACAATGGTGAGTCAACATATGAAAGTCAAATAAATAGGCATAAGAGCCATACTGAGACCATTTTAAAGAAGGAAAACAAAATTTCAAACTCAAGGGTGGACAACAATCAAGAGAAGTCAAGGGCATAAACAATGACAAGTAAGAAAAAATGTGAAATGAAGGCAACACAATGGCACAAAATGTATATGCTGATTAGAGAATGAGAAAGCAAGGGCTCAAATAAGATGTCTGGACCAAATTAAGCAAAAAAAGCCTCAGGCAACCCTAAAGCTGCAGGAAACTAATGTCCAAACGAGACCATAAAATAAGTCCAACAAAAACAATGGATGATGGTACAGAGAACCAAATAAAGCAATAGAATCAAATCTCCAAGCAGAAAAGAAAGAATACCATGGACAAAGTGGCATACTAAAGACTTATGGGACAGCCATTGCAGGCTGGCAGGAAAGAATTAGGATCCAAGGGCTAGAAAGAGAAGGGGGTCCCATGGAATGGCTCGATGACCCAAAAAACCTATTTTTCCAGTCAAAGAAGAGTCAACCATTAAGATTTCTAAGATATTCCTTTGTAAGGCATTAGGGGGCTACCATGACACCGAGGTGTGAGCTCTGAATTATCAAAGGTAATGGGAACTGATTTAGATTTTGACTAAACCCACGAAAACCACAAAAAAGTTGAGAATTATATCATTTGGTGGTGAAACATTGAGGAGCATTTACACTACTAAAAAAAAAAAAAACAAGAAGACACTATGGAATGTTCCTAGCATGAAGATTGATGAGTGATCTTTTCTTAAAAAAAGAATAGGCAAAGAAACAGCAAACAGACACAAAGGATGCTAAATAAGTTCCACTAATAAAAGAAGAAAACTGTCAAATTGATTTGGACAATCAAACTGTCAATATTCTATCATCTCAACATCTCTTAGAAATTATGGCCCTAAACTGAGTGAAATGGAGAAAAGAATTCATGTAGGCGACCCAACTAGCTTAGGATTAAGGCTTACTTGAGTTCAGTTAAGACTGTCAATACTCCATGATGTAAAATTCAGGTCATTTGATAATAAAAAGTATAATGAAAGAATAAACTAAATCAAATGACACGTAAGTCAATCCTAAAGATTTTTGCAATTTACACTACCTACAGGGGGAAAAAATTCTTGAAACTTCACATTAAGCAGTAAAATTGTGATTCAAACAAATAGACATGGGATTAGGGAACCTTTAGACATATAGTTTCCTTCAAACCACACAATCGTTTCCAGTTTTTAAATAGTATTAGAAGTCTAGAAAAACCAGGGCTAGGACATCATGTGATCCAGTGCAAGCCATTTCTCCTATGTCAGGATTGGGCATCTTAACACACAATTTGGAGAGAAGACCCATACTCAACCCATCGTGTGATTCGATGCCTGATGAGGAGGTTCAAAGCCTAACTGGAATGCCCAATCCACAGTTCATAGAGAAATGACCTCTCGACCTCCTCTATCATTCCTGCAATTTTTCAGGACTCAGAAAGCAGTACTCAGAAGAAAGCTTAACGAGGAGAGCTAGGGTATAGACTCCTTACAAGCACAGCCTTGTTTTTAGCCACCATCACATCCTGGCCAAGTACGGCCAACATCCTGAGCCATCATCACTACCCACCCACCAGTACCCAAGCCCCAACACCACTCTACCACCTCCCAGGAGACCTTTTCCTTTGTGTACTCGAACATAGGTTAGGCTTTCTAACTTGGAAGATTTTTCTCTCTCATGGGACGAAAATCTGGGTCTTATCCCATGGGGTATATACCCCTAGTACCTCAATAGTCCCTCATAGAGAATTTTTAAAACAAGGAAATCAATAATGGTCAGTTGCTGATTGCAGAACATAAATCAATAAATTACCAGAAATTTTCTTGGAGAAAAATGTTTCTGTTAAAGTTTGGCCAACCATAAGCCAATACTTAAGCAGTGCAGTAAGAAGATCTTGATTAGAAGAAATGTTGTCAAGCATTGTTATTAAAATCCTAGAAACCACAATCTGAATCATATGATCTGCATTAAAATGGGTTCAAAGAATTTGGAGTTCAGATCTACAAAGAGGTTGGGAACAACATGGTTGCTTGAGGTGTCTGTCTCTGCAACAGAACAACTTCTATCACAGTCATTAGAGGAAATTTTTCTCAATAAAGACTTGGCATGTATAGGGACAATAGAAACAAGGATTGGCAATTTCCTTGGCAATAGGGGTGTTTATAGGTTGGGCCAACCCAAACAGCACGAAGGCCTAACCCAATTTTCATGGGCCTCAAAATCAAAAGCTAAACTTGCATGTTAGGCTTGGATTGAACAAACATACCAACAATCAATCAGTCTAGAATTGGGCTTGGGCTTTGAAAAAAGTAAGGATTTAGCTAAAATTTCAAGTCTGACATAGCATGGTTAGATTATTTTATATGAATATGATTGGACCTAGCTAATGCAATAGCATGGATCAAAGCCTAGTAGTCCTAGCAAGGACCGCCAAACCGGTACCGGGACCCGTACTGGTCAACGCCCAGTACGGTTCTGTACCAGTTCGGGTTGAACCAAACTGGTAGGGCGTGCCAAATATCCCCTCTAGATGAGAGTAGGTCCTCACAAGTGGGTCCGCATGAAATAAATCAAATTTGATTTGCCTACTACTCCGACCTTGGCCACACCCTTTTTTGTTTGAGTTCTCACTCTTTTCGAACTTTTTCTATGAATTTAAGTATAATTTGATGTTTTTTTGATGTTTTTCGGATGTTTTTTTTTAGGCTTTTTGATGTTTCTATGATTCCGGTTTAACCTAGATAATACATCCTAGATAATACATCTTATTACTTTAAAATGATACAAATCATAAAATGAAAACAACATAAAATATTCTCAAATCAAGATACAATCAATTACATACTTTTAAAGTCCAACATATATATGGATATCTAAAATCGGATCGAGTAGCGATGCATCTCGTAAATATCCAGATCATTAGCATAATCAGGAGGCACATCAACCCACTCCTCTAACCAAGGGGCATTGTAGTCTTATACGTTCATCCCATAAGAAATGTGCGCCGAGTTTTAAGCACTCTCGGATCCCTCACTGAAGCTCTGGCTAATAATACGGCTGTGGAGGGGTCTATCCGAATATGCCAACAGCAAATTCCGACTCGTAAGATGCTCCAGACTGTGTAGGATAGTAGCCACCGAAAGATGCCTCAAATGCTCTATATTTATATCCGTATCCGTATGAATCATAGGCTGTCTGTGGCTGCGGATAATAGAATCCAGTATACGATTCGAAATCTGATACGTTTATGGATCCTACTTCACGTGCGAGATCATCTGCAATTGCATCGTGTCCTCCTGAATGACCTCGAGAAGCCCATCTCCTATATGCAATCGTATTTTCACGGATTCTATCAGATCGTGTATCGTGATCCCTATCCTATATAGCATGCATAAATTAGAACTCACCGGTATATCGAAGACCACCCTGCGGCTGTCTCATAACCAGTAGCTTGCATGCCCCTAAATACGTTTCTAATTTTATAATTTTTTCTTATTTTTTATTTATTTATCAAATTTATTCTTTTTTAATCCAAATATATATTTTTAATTTTTAAAAATTATATAAAATCCAAAAATTAAATATTTTTATGTCAGCGTATATATTGTCCATAAATCTATATCATATAAAAAATCAAGTCCAAATCAAAAAATTTGGCATAATCTCTTATTTTGTAATTTTTGAACTATTTTTTCAAGCCCTTCCCAAAAAAAGAAAGGAAAGAGATAAGAGAGAGGAAGCACGCCTTATTTAACCTTGGCTCTTCCTTCTGATAGCCTGAATCAATGTTGTTTATGAATTTTTTAGAAAGGAGAAGCCTTGGCTCTATGTGGACTGACCGTTAGGAAAGCCTTCTCGGGCCTTCCCCTTCGGTGGCGTTGGGCTTTTAAAGCTAGCTCTAACACTGTGGCATGCCACAATAATGCCACAGTGTTCCTTGACTCGGTTCGCACCGAGTCGGCATCGAATCGGACGGAACCATTTTTAGAAAGCGAACCGACCTGATTTCGTACCGGGACGGTTTAGTACTGTCTGAACCGAGCAGTACGGCCTAATTTGGCAGACCTTGAGTCCTAGTTATCTAAGATTCAGAGTAGATTGATTATGCATCTGAAAAGTTTTATTTGCAGTTAGTTGCTACTTCATATGAGATTTTAAAGTTTTTAGCTAATCTTAAGGCCTGTTCTATAGTAACATATCAAGAAAAGCTGGATAATCCTGCTGGATGTGGATCGGGCAGCTCATTTGGGTACGGCCCACATCAACCTAGCCCTGCCCCCACCTTGCAAGTTTGTATCCTGCAAGGGTGGAAAATGGATTGTCGTGAGTCTTTTCTTTTCCCTTGCAGGTTACAGGCTGGAGGGACCAGTTGATGTGGGTTGTGCCCAGATGGGCTACTCAGTCCACAAATCTAGTGGGATTGATCTGGTTGTTTCTGTTGAATTACCTAAGCAAGCACCTAGGGGTTTCTAAAACTTTTAGGAATTTTAATATTCAACATTCGAGATAAAATTTCAGCACAGTTCAGCAATAGCTCATCCTAGTCACCAAATAAGAGAAACCAACCTAATGAAGCCCATATCGGATAAGAAGGCTCCGGACATCATGCACCATAGACAAGATAAAGGGATGCCTATTTCCACTTAGGTACATGAAAAGGATTGTGGGAAAATTAAAAAAATAAAAAAGTGTGACAGGAAAAGAGAGAAAGAGGGAGGAAAAGGAAAAGAGAGGAAAGAAGGAAAGAAACGAAAGAAAAGGAGATCATTACCTAGGCTGTCTGCTACTCTTTCTATCCCTTTTCCTAATTTTACAGTACATTTCTCCTTTATTTCCATCTTTTGGATCATATGATTGTCCTAAGGCCTATAGGATCTAGACTAGGATTTTTCTCATAGTATAAAAAGAAGAAGGATACAATGTAAAAAAGCAATAATGAACAAAACAAATTACATTTTCATGATTTTCTATTTCCTTCTTTTGTTCTCTTTGGGCTCAAAAATTCACCCCAAATCATGGATAAATGGTATGATTTCCTGCGGGCTTTTTTTTTAGCAAAAAAGATTGGAAAGGTAATTCTGATGCAACCGAAAAATCAGATCTTACCCGAAAATTAGATTTAGCCCCTCCAATGGATTCGATATGTAAACTGGGTCTACATTGAATTGGTAATCTTATCTTCTTCCTTGTAGAAGGTTATGGTGGCTTTGGCTTTAACTAAGAGAATGAAACATAAGTTCTATCATCAAATCCACAACCAAAGGGAGGCTTCCGTGCCATTAGTGGAAGACCTACCTGCACTTGTGGCAAGCATCTCAAACATCTGGATCATATAAGTTATCCCAATTTTTGGTATCTTAAGAGTAACAAAGGGTTCCAAGCAGTTTCTTTTCAAAAGAATCATTAGGTAAACTTCTTTTTGATTGAATACCTAGTTAAAATGTCCTTTTCATCCATCTTGAGAAGCTAGGGTTTGAAGGTACAATGAGAGGGAAAAGATTCAGGGAGTCTGATAAGGAAGCAAAGGCACTTGTTTGCCAGATGGAACATTTGTGTGGTTTCTTTCTAGTTGTCTACTTGAGCTTCGGCACCCTTTGAAAGACATGGCGATCAAAATTGCAAAATTGTTTTATAATAGGTTTTCTCTAAAAAGGTGTACCTTATACCCTTAGGACGTATATGCACTGAGAGATCATGAATCTAAAACTTTGCTTATGGTGTTTTTGATGTTGCTTCTACTTCTATAATAAGGTTTTACAAGGACTGTGATTTAAGTGTTTTAAGTTGTTTCTACTTCTATAATAGGGTTTTGCAAGGACTTTGATTTAAGTGTTTTAACGAGAGCTGAGAAGAACTCCACATGCTCAATTTTTGGTAAACTTTCAATGCAGAGAAACAGTTCAGTAAGAAGAAAAAAAATATTGAGATAACAAGCTCATGTCTCACGAGAACTAGTGTTAACCTAATCAGAAATAGGATTTAGTATTTAGACATGGAATCAACCACTTACTTGGAACAAACCATGCAAGTCCAACTTAGATAGAGAGTGGGTTTCAGTTTATAAGTTTGACTTAGAACACAATGTATTCAATCTCAAGGACAAAATTTTGCAAAACTTCATTGACCTGAAAGGAGGCTTAGGGCTGAATCAAGGACTTGCACCTAATCCTCAAACTCAGATTTTGGTGAGGGGCAGGTTGGTGATGAGTCAGATTAGATTTGAATTACCAAATTATTAGCACCGTCAATGAGCTTGCTTTCAGGTAAGATATATTTGTCAATTATAGGAAATACAAGTGCCACTTCCAAGAGTAGAAAGATTGCAAGTTGGATCGAGCAGGTTAAGGAGGTCACAAATTATATTCAGGGGTAGAACCATGATTTCTGAGAGATCATGCTAATGTTGGCTCACTACCAAAAATTGTAAAAAAAAAAATAATTAAATGAAGACAAAAATACATTAAATATATATTATACAGATAAAAATGTTTTGAAATATTTAAACAATTATGATTATATTAAAATTTGAAATTTTAAAATACTATAATTAGAAACAATGAAAAATAGCTTACTGGTGAACTCCAGTAAAGATTTCTATCACTTTTCATGCATCTGGTAACTGACTACTATCGATGGAGGAACGAAGAGACAGAAAAGGGAATTAAGTTAGGACATCATTCATCAAGATTATGATAAGGAGATTTGTTTGCAACTTCAAATTTATTCTAATTTAGTTGAGGGCCTTTTTTGCAAGCATTGACTACTCAGATATGATAGCAACTAAGAACTCTATGAGAGAAAAGAGCCCCAACCTAATCTGCAAGAAATTTAGTATTTTGGTAGCCTGAGCAGTTTAATACTAAGTACCCTCACACGCAATTCTCATGTTCCTATGTTTTGCACCCTCGGTTGCATTTGGATGCTGAATAGCTAACTATCACCTGCATAACTTTAACCTTCGGTATTCATCCCCTAATCAGCTAACCAGCGAATAACTTCATTTACTATTTGGATGGTGCTCCCATGGTTAGTGGGATAAAATAGTGGATAAAGCAAAGAGGGAGCAGGAGAGTTTTGGGTGGCGGAAGACGTTCCACCTTCCCCACCTTGAAATAACTTTAAACTGGTTAAGCACCCTTTTCACCCTTTGACCAAATAAGTTTATTCATCACGTAAAAAGTGGTATTGGCTGGTCAGCTAGATAACCATATATTATCTATCATTTAACCAACTTCCAAACACAGTCCTAGTATAATTTATAAATTAGAAAGTGCTGACTGGACAGGTTATTGTGAGAAAATTCTCTTTGGTTTATTTGAATTCCTAATTTGACCATCAATGGGCATCACATGGACTACGAGTGGGGAACTGAGCCAAGAGGGAAGGGGGCCATGATTGGGATTTGACTGATTTTAGCAGGAGACCAGAAGTGGAACTCAGTGGGGCCACTAGGCACACGATTGAGCGCCTAAGGGCATTAGAGTAATTGAGAGGGGACCATGGGCCATCTTCTATGTAATGCAGCTCCATCCCTGATCATATTTGACAATCCATTAAACCTAACTAGAAACCCCACCTTTACGCATCATAAGCAAGAGAGAAGAGAGAGAGAGAGAGAGAGAGAGAGAGAGAGAGAGAGAGAGAAGGGAGCAACAATAACTGTATCCAATGGCCATGGGATCTAGAGGCTTCAAGTGGCAATGGTAGAGTTAAAGTGTTTGTAGGTCTCTTTCTCTCCCCCCTCCTTTCCTCCTCCTCCTATTCCTCCTCACCTCCATTTCTTTCGATTTCTTTTTTCCTATTGTCACAACTAGAAACCTTTGCTTCTATGCATCTGAGCATATTGGAGGGAAAGAGCATAAGATGGCTCCTCATAGTCCCACCTTTTAGCACTAGAGCTCCTTCCCCTCCTGTTTCACCCTCTCTTGCTGACTTGTTGCATTACATCAAAAGAAAGTCGTCCACCAATAATGTCCTCAAATGATTGTTGTGTCAGAAGTGCACAATAGCAAGTAAATTGATGAATTATTGTTAGGTGATAGAACTGATCTTCATGACAACCATTATAACCAATGGACGTCTTCTACCTTATTTCTTCAAACATTAGATTATAAATATATTTTCTTGTATGAATTTTGGCTTTTCTATTGATAGATTGTTTTGAATAGACTGACATTTTTTGACTGATAGATCAATTAGGCATACTGGCATTCTTATTAATTGTTGTAATCAAAAAATAACAAAAATAAATGTGTAATAACTAGGTTTGTTAAAAATATTTGTTCATTCGTTGCAATATCCTTGTATCATTATCCCTTTTTTTTCAAATTTTGTGGTATACAGCATGTTCATATAATGCTATATCCTAATCAATTATCTCATTCCATCTTCATGCTTCACAGACAGGTATAGATAATAATCGATCATTGGTGAGTGCATTTAGGACAAAAAACAAGTTTCACCTCTTTCTGGCCTATTTTTATGTACTTGCTGCATAACATATTCCTAGTTATGTAATATTCTGAGTATAAGCAACATTAAATGAAATAAGTCCACAGTTAAAGCATTGCATTATTTAACTAGTATATCAGATATTACACTGTGACTAGCTGATAAATAAGTTTGGACAGAATTTGCCAATACGAACTGCTAGATAATGATTTAGAACAACCATGCAAACTAAAAGGCTGATAGAACATTGGATCTTCCAGTCTGCATGACAATATAGTCTAGTCAGTACTAAGACATTCAGAAACCGGTAAATAACTACGAAAACTGAACAGCTCCTTGAATGTTTAAATGGGTACCACATAGGTTGATAGGCATCACATAGCTGTTTGCATTACTGTTTACGAACTTTAAGTGCCGATTTTAAAAAATGAAACAAGGGAATGTCAAAAAGATTTGAAGATGATAATCAAAGAGTAGTAGTTGGAAAGAGTGTAATTCTGATGGTGCAAGAATATGGAAGAATGTCATCGGTCAGGTAGAGAGTGCAAACTAGGAACTAAGATAAAAGATACAAAAAAGGTCAAAAAAATTAAAAGAGCACACACAGATTTATGTCCTCAACAGGGAAAAATTAACATCAAGAAAAAATGATCATGAACTTTTATTTCCAGACAAGATTAGTGGCTAGTTTAAGTACAAAAAAAACAAACAATTCAGGAAATCAAATACTATTCAATACTCCAAGCCAAAAGCAAGACATCCAACATAGTTATAGCAGTACAAATTTATGAAATAGAATAACAAGACATATCACTTTATGAGACGCATGCACGTCATGGATGATATGTTTTGAAGCAATCTATATAGACAAGAAATATATATATAGTTCGAAGCAATCAATAAGGACAAGCAAAATATATGGCAAATTAGATTATGATAAAGACAAACTAAATATGCAAGTATCCCCTTTCAGAAAGATGAGAGGTTAGCGGCCAAATGAGTGTTTTAATATCCCATAACCATGTGAATTATCTACATAGTTGAAATATTTGTATCAGGATCAACTAAATTCCGTGTTACCCCTAAACAGGCAGTAAACCTACAACTGCCATGTAACCTTATTACTGTTTAACCTGCCTTCTATAATAATCTTCACCATCAGGCACAAAAACAATGGCATGCATCTTCATGATAACATAAAGATCTTCCAACAGTTCTCAGAAAAGTAAAAGTGAAACAAAAAAATATGGTACCTATAGAATTCCCTTATTGCTGATAATGACTTTTCTAGAAAAACCTCTTCAGACAATGGTTTTGCTTCAGAAGATGCAACCGCACTGCCACTTAAAGATCCCTGCGCATGACCAGCAGAAATGGTAGATGCCGCAGATCGTTCAAAAGAACGATCGGCAATCTTGTCCCTGCTTCCTAAATAAGTATTACGATCTTGAGGATTCAGTTGATCATGGCTTGCTCCAGAGAACCTATCTGGCATATATTTTGGCACCATTTCTTCTTTTAAGTTATAAGGTGTCCGATCAGGTGCTGGGCTGCAGCCATTTGGACCTGATGGCATTCTGCGACTATCACCAACATTTGAAGAAATATCAGCCATGGGAGCACCTGGCATCAAAGACTGTGCTCGAACAGACATGCCCCTAGCGAGACCACCTTGTGGGCCAAGGGTAATTGAATCATCATCAGTAAGTCTTTGAGGAAGGGGAACTGACAATGTTCTACTTTCAAATGGATGTCTATCCTCTGATCGAACATCTTGAGTTCCATATCCACGGACCTGAGGAGGTAAATTGCGTACACTACCAATCTGGGAGCTTGGAGAAGGTAATATAGTGGACCCCCTTGGACCATAATCAACAGGTGGTCCTCTTCTTGAGACGGAAATACCAGAACCACGAGTTGATCTGCTTGCTTGAGCGTGCCGCTCCTGAGCTGCATCTCTATGCACCTCCTCAATTTTCTTTGGGCCTTCAACTTTCCTTCTTTGTTGCCATTTATTCTTCCTCAGATCAATTGCATCCTTCAGCATGAACCTAACCCGAGATGATAGCTTCTGATTTATTGATAGTTTTGCCATCATGTCAAAATATGCGTCCATATGTTCCTTGGCCTTGGGGTGGTCTATCATCTCACCAATTGTACTCATCAACTTGCACAAAGCTTCAATATCTTCCTCATCAGGATTCTGATACTGCCCAAGCAATTTCTTGATGCATTCATGCATAATTCTCTCAGTCAACATTCTTTTCTTGTACAATTCCCCAATTAACCGGATATTTCCCAGCATACGCCTCCGTGCCTTGATCTTTTTCTCCTCCTTTTCCTGTTCAGATTTTTCAGTCTCACCTTCCTCTTCAGGTTTATTAGCCTCAGCTTGCTCTCTCTCACCTCTTTCAAATTCCTCTTGGCACTTGTTTAAGAGCAACCTTTTAAAGGTAATCTTTTCATTGCCCTCTGTGAAATCAGGTAATTCACGAGCAAGATGATAACAGAAATCAGCATACATCTCACAAAAAGTTGGCTCCATCAAAGCTTTGTCAAAAATCTGATCGATAACACCAGTAAGAGTAACAGTATTGTCAATATTAACCTCTTGGACTTGCTGAAATAGCTTCTCAAAATTCTGAGGCGTCAGCTTGTTCAGTATGCCTTTCAATTGCCTTTGCTTTGCCTCTTCTTCGTCATTCACCTTACCCACTAAATATCTATTCGGAGCTTTGTGCATTACTTGTGCAGGCGTTTGAGGAGAAGGAATTAACCCTCTTTGAGTGCCAGAACGCTGCCACCTGTCTGCATCAGCACCATTTCGTTGTATTCCTCCCTGAGTTGCCAGTGACTGCATTGGCCCGGAGGGAATCCCTCCAGCAAACTGACTAGATGACTGCCCACGTGGATGTCTCAAAACTCCTTGGTTAACTCCTTGTCCTGGCCGAAAGTTCATAATAGATGATCCATGAGCCATCTCTGGCCGAAGATCACGTACAGAAGCAAAAGAACTAGACGCTTTCATCCATTTATCATCATCCACAATGCCAACCATACGGCGATCCGCCCGGGAAGCTCCTGGAGATCTATCTGTAATCCTTCCAGGACTTGGGTAGGTTTCACGATCAACAATACGGGAAGCGCCAACTGAGACACTCATCAAAAAATCAGCTATATCAGATCTAATCTCAAACCCTGCAGGAAGATCAGCACATTGCTCAGAAAAGGTTAATAGAAAATCCCTGGAATACTTCTTCCTCATAGTCTCATTTCTGTTATCATTCTTTGCTTGACTAGCTTGCAGTCCATCCTCTGATATTCTCAATTTTGGGGTGGAGATATCGGCAGCATCTTCCCAATCATCCACTTCAACTTTACTCTGCTCATCTCCCTCAACAGCAACAATGTCTTTATCAGTATCAGCGGTCACATGTTTTCCATCCGCTACTGCAGAACTATCCACACTTTCTGAGCTATTAGTAATTTCATGTTTTTCTTCAGGACCCTTGTATGCAGTGTAAAGATCAGAAGTTCCCGCAGCTTCAGCCTTTGAAAGAATTTCTCTCTTCTTCTTCTTTTTCCCAGAAGCAGGCTTACCCCGGGGAGGCTCCAAAGAAGACTTATCCTTGGGTCCAGATGACAAAGCAGAAACCAGATCCCCACTAGACAGCTCCATAGCTTTTCCTTCCAGTTTTATGGTCACTTTAGAAGTAACAGGGGCTGAAATAGCAGCTGTCTCTGGTTGTGAGGCATCATGTTCACTCAAGCCAGCATCGTGGCTGTGTAATGCTTTACTTGTATTTGAGATGGCATCTGGAGAGGAAGGCTTTTCTTCTTCAACATTTACAGATGAAAGATGACATGAAGGAACCGCATCAGCTTCTGTGAAGTCTGAAGATGACCTAGCAGATATGTCTATTTCCTCAGTTGTCTTCCCAACCACTAAGCTTGGCTCCACTGCTTCATTGTGGGCATCAAACTGTTGCCTTTCAGCATCATAAGACTCACATACGGTTGAACTTTCTGAATTTTCTCCCCCAGCCCCATCTTGCTCGACCAGCTCAACTGGCTTTCCACCTTCGACACATTCAGTAGTGGCAGGTACTGGAAACACTTTAGAACTACCAGTCTCTCTTGAGGAATCACCAAATACTTCAGTTTCACCATTTTTATTCTTTGCCACTGTTTCTTGTCCTGGTTCAACATCCAACAAGATAGAATTTTCCCGACTAAATGTAGGATACAAATTCTCCTGTACAGTTTCATCCATCTCAAGACCACTAGATGTTGATGTCTCAGAATAACCTTTCTTTTTAACTAGAGTTATACTATCAGTTCTCCCAAAAACGTCTTGTAGTATTTCCTTCCCCAAAATAACTCCAGCTGATCCTGATTCAGTAGGCACTAATTGGCTTTCAACAGCTTTCAATATTCTGGCTTCAGTGGAACTACTCTGTTCTAAACCTGCATCTTCAGGATTTCTGGATATTTGCCAAGTTGCTGCATCTCCAGAGCCACCCTGGCTAAATGAAGACAAGTGCACACTACCTGCAGAATCAGATGTATCCACCTGCACCATCCAATCATCACCAAAAGTTGCACATAAAAATTACAATGAGAGGGAGAAGAAAAGAAAAGGAGTAAGAAACATGTCACACCTGTTGTTGGTGTTGCGAATGTCTGGGATCCTTCTTACTGGGCTTTTTCAGGTGATCCTTCAATGAGTCCGATCTTCGAATAGGTTCTTTTCTTCTGCCATCAGTTCCTGTCTCAGCAGATCCAGAATCTCCATGAGGAGCAACAAGAACTGGTGAGGTTGCAGCCTGTGTGGTTTCCAATGGCTGAGTAGATGATTTGGGCTGCTGAACAGAACTTTCTGGGCTGATTTTAATGTCATTTTGTGGATTGGAAGAAGTGGCTTCTCCAGAAGGCTTTGATATCTTAGGTGCTTCAGCATTGTTTATGGGTGGGCTAACTGTCATTAAAGTTGTCCCAGCCTTATTCCCATGCAGACCAACAACTGGCTTCACCATTCCCTGTACAGGAGCTGTTGGTTCAGATACTGGCACAGCTTCCACTTTTGGTGGTTCAGAAGGACTATGCAAAGAAGGTCCAGAATTGCTGCCAGCCATGGGCTTATGGACAGATGTGTTCATAAATGGAATGCCTTGGCCACTCTGGCCAACTGAATAGCTATATCTTGGTACCTGTGAACCAGAATGCAACTGGCTGCTTGTCAAAGGAAGAGAAGTTGAGCTAGGGAAGAACATCTGTGATGAGCTATAAGCATTAGGTTGCAATGGAGGATAGTAATGCGGGGGAGCAAGTGATGCAACTGGTTGAGATTGAGACGTTACATTAGGAAGGGGCCTTTGCCCTCCAGAACCACCATCTGCATATGAATCTGTCCTTCTGTCAAGTTTCAGCTCCTCATGCGTCTCTGGGTGAGTTATCTTTACAGTGGTCTTACGAGGAGCACCTAATTTTCCAGGCTGCTGTTGTACAAATTGGGGCGTGGCAATACCCATTCCCATGCCTCCTATCTGTGGAGGCAGCTGATGGCCCATTTGAGGTGCAAAGCCCAAGCCTTGTGCCTGGTGAATTATGGCCTGAGGCTGCAGAGGATGAGACTGGAGACCATGGAGAAACATCTGTTGTGGTACTTGGGGGATACTTCCAACAGGTAAAGTCATTGGCATTTGCAGTGAACTGGCTGCAGCACCCTGTGACTGCATCTGAGGGCTGGGCCCACCAAATTGCAGGGGAACTTGCGGATGTTGAAAGGCCACCGGCACAGACAACCCAGCCATGGGAAGAACAGAAGATTTGGGTAGTGGTACAGCAGGGGAACCTGAAATTTGTGTGTGCCCATCCTGCTTTACCTGAGCAGGAGGTTGAGATTCTCCTGTATTTGATTGGTTAAGACCACTCATATCCTTCTTAGGTTGTTGAGGATGCTGTGATCTAGAGGGTATAGGCACTTTCGGCATCATCCCGAATGAACCATGGCGAGCCTGCATGATTGAATTCAAGATTATAAAAGAAGAAAAATTGAAATTTGAAAAAAAAAAAAACGATAATGGTTATTAGGTGTCTATTTGACAGTGATCAAAACTTCCTCAAAATGCAGACTCAACATTTGGACAAAATGACCCAACCCAAGCCAGAGCAGTTATGCATCTGTTTGATATGTATCAAAAATCACAGTGTTTGATTCATCCAAACTTATAAAGCTACAAAGTGATACGAGTAATATGGAATATGGACAGCTACAGGAATATAATGTCTGTTCATCAATCATCAAAGCAAAATTAATTTGAATATCAACATACAACCCAATTTTTTTGTGTGAAAAGGTAACAGTACAGTATCAACAAACCTGCTCATCCAGATTAGGTGGAGCTGACGTAGTCCGAGCAGGAATCTACATTGATCATTTTGCCAAATCAGAAGGTGCATTGCAAAAAATAAAATAAAATAAAATCAACAGCAGCCAAAACAAATAGAGAAAAAAATAACTTGAAGCATAAAGCAAGAATATTTACCTGCATTCCATCCATGAGACCAGGACTTATAGACCCAAATTGGAGAATAAATGTCTTCGGTCCATCACCTGAAGGAAAGAAACATTTAACAAATGAACCTAATTGCAATAAAATTAAAAAATAGTTCTCACTGCAATAAATTAAAAAAAAATAGCTTTCACATTTGAAGATGACCTCCTGCAGAGATGTTATCACTATTTGCAAACCATGCACCAAAAACAGTCAGTATAGAAAGGAGAAAAGGCATCTAAACATACCCAACGCACTAGAGAGAAAACATTCAAATAATAATATTAATAAATGCACAAGAATTACCTTTGGCTGGAGTCACAGGGGCTGCTGCAGAATCTGAAGCTCCTGCAGCAGAACGAGGAATCGGAGCACTTGGGTGGGCTCGCGAACTTCTCGGGATGGGTGCATCCACAGGTCTCGCAGCACTTGGTGCTGGTGCATCAGACGGTCCTGAGCAACATGAAGACGAGTTAAATTTAAGGATATAAATATTTTTTCCCCTTTTTAAACCCAAGAATCAACCAAAATTGATAAATCTCAATATATAAAATAATCATAAATGAAGAAGAAATTCGAACAACCAAGCAAGGACGGCTGGACATAGGCACCATTCTGCACAGCCCGTGGAGCAACAGGAGCTGCAGAGGCAACGGCAACACTCGCCCCCGAACTCGAAGAATTTCCCCTGGATGACCCCCCTTGTCCATTTCCAGACTTCTTGAAACTAGAAAAACAACAACAAAGAACCAATAAAAACCCTAACTTTCGAATGTCTATTTGCCCAAATCAACAAATAAGGCGGATTCGATCGAGGAAGGACGGCATCACAGGCGGCAAGGTAGATGAAGTCTTTCTTTACCTCCGATTCGATGAGAGGGGCGGGTGGGTCGATGAAGAAGGGGGCAAAGAGGAGGAAGAAGAGAGCTGGGGAGGAGGGGCGGAACCGCCGCCGCCCTTCCCGCCGCCGCTGGAATATCCTCTGTGCTGGCCGGAGCTGCCGGAACGACCGCTCTTCCTCAGCTGCTGGCCGTCACTCCTATCTACCCTGGATTGATTGAAGGACATAAATCCGTCTTTCTTCCACCCACCTAGAACACCAAAAATCAATCTCAAACAACCAAAAAAAAATCCAGATCCCATGAATCGATCAAAACCGACGAAATAACCCTAGACTTTGCCGTCCCCAAATCCAGAAAAAATAAAACAAAACAGCACCAGAGATTCAAAAAAGTATCCCAAAACAATGATTAAAAAACCCAACTTTAACGCATTGGCAAACTCGATTTCGAGGGTTTTGAGATCAATCACTCACCTGAAGCCTGCGAAGGGATAGAATCGCGGATTCCGGGAAAGATTAGGGTTTCCCCTCGTCGCTATCGGGAGGAAAAACGGTCGAATAGGTTGGTGAAGCGAGCGTGGGGAAGAGAGAGAGACAGAAGCGAAGGATTCGAAAGGGTTTAATCGGAGAGAATACAAATATATGAGGGAAAATAAAAGGTTATTTATATTTATGTCACTATACCATAAGTAGTAGGAGAGAAGGTAATGAACTCCTCTTCTAAATGGGCTGGCTGATGGGCCTGGGCCCTGGCCTAAATTGTTCCATATGAAGCTTTCATTGATTCCAATTATTGATCAAGTGGACTCAACTTCTTCATGATTTGAGGCCATCAATCCATGAACTTAGGCAGCATTTGATTTGGCAATAAAGCAGGTATAAAGCTTGGCGTAAGTCTTATACATGTAAAACAGGTATACGCAACGCATACGAGAACTCAAGTGTAGGAATTCGGGTCGCGCATGATTTTTGTGGAGAAAATAAACTAGTTGAACCCCTAGCTAATAAGGGCTCGGGAGATATCATTTGTGTTAGAATGGTTATCCATGAGAGTTGTCGAGCAAGCCGACGTCAACAAGATGTATCGGAATTACAAGATTGTGACTCCACCTTTCTGTTACCAATAATTGCAAATATGCGAAGTATAAATTGTTATATCATCCAAATTTGCTTAGGCCCTGTTTGGGGGAGCTTTTGGAGGGCCAGAAAGCACTTTCTGGCCCTCCAAAAGTACTTTTAGATGAAAAACTGTGTTTGGTAAATTTTTCAAAAAGCTGTTTCAGCTTTTGCGGGAAGCTGAAAACAGCTTTTGGGAGGAAGCTCCAATTTGGAGCTTTTGGGAGGAAGCTGTTTCAGCTTTTTCGGAAAGCTGTATTTTTGACAAAAATGCCCATATTAAAATAACATAATTACATAGTTTGTCCCTTTATAAACCTAAAAATCTGCTGGAGCCAAGAACCCTAGCCGTCAGACTCCCTTCCATAAGAAAAGGTATTTTTCTTTTCAATTTTGTATGCATCTCTTGAACCACATTTTAGAAGAAAAAAATTTTAATCCTTTTCCATACCTTCCAAAATCATTCTATTGTTTTTTTTTTATCATCAACCTCGCGGCCCACGCTGAGGTCCTCCTCGAGCGTGGACCACGAAGAAGAGCCCCTGGACCGCGGAAAATTATTTTATGAGAAATTATGAAAAATTATTTTATACTAATAATTATAATATTTTATACCTTTATTTTTGTGTTATACTATAAATATAATATCATATTATATTATATCATAATACATTAATATGTTATGTTAAATAATTTAATATTATGTTATATTATGCAAAATTAATTTATACTAATAATTATAATATTTTATACCTTTATTTTTGTATTATACTATAAATATAATATCATATTATATTATATCATAATACATTAATATGTTATGTTAAATAATTTAATATTATGTTATATTATGGAAAATTAATTTATACTAATAATTATAATATTTTATAACTTTATTATTGTATTATACTATAAATATTATATTATATTACATTACATTATAATACATTAATATGTTATTTTAAATAATTTAATATTATGTTATATTATGAGAAATTAATTTATACTAATAATTATAATATTTTATACTTTTATTATTGTATTATACTATAAATATAATATATATTATATTATATCAGCATACATTAATATGTTATGTTAAATAATTTAATATTATGTTATATTACCAAATATTAATTTACTCTAATAATTATATTACTATTATGCTATATCAACATAATATTATTTTATATTACAATAATATTATACTATATCATATATTTATGTATTAATTTATGTTATGTTTTATTATGTTCTGTTGTATAATACTATGCAATGTCCTTTATGGTAATTTTGTCATATAAAAGTACTTTCTCAGTTTGTTTACCAAACACAAAATAAAGTACCACAGCACTTTACGAATGTAGTTACCAAACAGCAAACAGCTTTTTATAACAGCTCTACTTCAGACAGCTCTACTTCCAACAGCTCTACTTCTAACAGCTCTACTGCCAACAGCTCCCCCAAACAGGGCCACTATTGCCAAGTGTTAGTATATGAAGAAGAAGCCATTATTTATGCCTATCTCTTATTTTTCTAATGAATAAAAATATTCCTAACTAAGGTTACAACTACTTCAAGAGGCATAACTTTATTCCTGAATCAAAAGCAAGACCACAAGATGTCAATGGTCCCAATCTTGAATAGATGACGGTGGGCCAAATCTAAAAGCCCCTGGCCCAATATGTGAAGTAAATGCCAGCTTGCGTGTCTCAGGGAACACCGAGATCGGATATTTTGTGGTGTTTATTTGAAGTTCTTTCTTTTTTGAGGGAGCACTTGGATGCCATAAAGTAAGTAGTTCTTTAATAATTAATCAAAAGAAGGGCTTTAAGATGAACGCAGGGTGGATGCGAGTCGACGGCCGAGTCAACGTCAATGTATAGTTTAGAGCATGCATACAAAACGCACTAAGGTTTTGCTTACATGGGAAGTAAAGAAATGAAGTTTGGCTTGTGGATACCCACATTCATCTCTCTTGTTTATGTTTTATGGAAGGGAAATTGTTTTGTAGCACAGCCAGGTGGTGGCGTACTGAAGTCGCTTATGGGAGGGTTGCCTATTATTTTTCCACCATCAAAATTTGTCGATTTTTTTTTTATTGAACCTAGGGCATTTCAGAACTTGCTATTTTTGACTTTTTTTTTTAATTTGTATGAGTCTTCTGTTATAGTAAAATGAAATAAAATAAAATAAAATAATTTCTAGAGCAGAACCACAAATCGATCACTCGCCTGCCGAGAAATGAACATGGAATGTTTTGCAAATCCTCTATGAATATTTCTATGTATGTCTCATGAAATACCTAATGATGATTTGAGGCGATAATTTAAGAATTTTTTGCATGGATATCCTTCTAAATATCGAATTGTGCATGAATACCCTTCCAAAATTGATATTTACATGTATACCCTCGTAAAACTCTGTTATTGTATATATATCCCTAATATAACGGTTATTCTAACGGTGTTAAGAAAATCAAATTTATATTAATTAAAAATAAAAATAAAATTTTAAAATTACACCATTATTCCTGTCTTCTTTTTTGCTGTCGTGATCGTGATCTATTTGCATATCTACCCATTAAGGGTATTTTAGTCATTTTAATTTGAAACTGTTAATTTTTTAATGTCATTAGATAGTATGGGTATATATGCTAAAACAAACATAAAAAAAAGTTAGAATAGCAAAACAAATATTTTACGAGGGTTAATTTTGGAAGAGTATTCATGCAAAATCCAATATTTAGGAGGGTATTCATGCAAAAAAACCCATAATTTAACAACTCTATTTTTTAGGGGGAGAGATAATTTGACATGTCAAACATGTGCTTGGATCATTTATCTGCCACACCAGTGTTGAAAGATCCAGGACTACCTTAGAGATTGTTGCATATATGTTGGCTATTTTGAAGGTACATATTCTTTGAAACATGGGAAACATTTAACCTTGTATGATAATTTGAAAGTTATCTATCATCTAGGATGCATGAAAAGTGCATGTTGGTTCTCTGAAGATCCAAAGAGAATACATAAATGCAATCTTCTATATGTTGGTTAAACGTGAGTCCCATCAATCTAAACCTTAGCTACTCTTATTAAGGACATGTTGACCATCTAATAGGGATTTTTGCAGTAGTATAAAATAATAAGCATGGGATTGTATCGTCTCTTACAATAAATCACCATGAACCCATAATTACATGTATAATGAAGAGGTGTATATCTTCTAGAAAACATTGAGACCATGAAGCATTTGATTCGCTGAGACTTACTAACCTTAGCCACTTCATTCAATATGTTTATCTAAAGCTTTGTCTAACTTTGTGCATCTAGCAATGATGTATTGTAAAAAAGATTTATCTCACAAGTTTTTTCTCTCTGTCTTTCTTTCTAACTCTTAGAGAAGGAAGAACTCTTGTCCTTTGTGCGTCTCTCTTTCTAACTCTTAAAAATGGAAGAACTCAGTGCTCTTTGTGCATCTCTTAGGACATAAAATGACCATGCTACGGAGGGGTATAGCTCATAACAACACGAAACTAATAGCCATAATCTCAAATAACATAGAAGATTCAAATCCATCATCTATTAAATAATTGAATAAATGCTGGTTCAGAGCAACTAAATCTAAATTTAGATGCCAAAATCCATAACTTCAAAATTCAAAGAGTCGCCCGCTACAAATTTATAGTTAATTAAAGAACTAAAATTCTGCTACAAAATCGCAGCTTGATAGTGCAAACTCCAAGCCCAAACTATTCTTTATTCCCGGTAACCCTATTTGTCTAAAAAAGAAAAAAAAATAAAGAGAGATGTAAGCTACACAGCTCGGTAAATAAAACTTATACTACTATATCGGAACAAATATAAGTTTTTCTATGAACAATGCATCATTTAAAGAATCATAAATATTATAAAAATAGAGAATTTTATAATACAATATGATAAAACAAGTTATAAAGCCAATCATACACGCATAAATCATCAATATTTCAAAAACATGGTTCCAAGTATATTGTACAAATAAAATTATAAATCATTCTTTGTCAATAGTCATATCATAGTTCAAACCATTGCTTAGGGTCCGTGTTTGTAATCGACAGAGTATCATGTTCTATATGCCAACTTTATACCTGCTAGTAGGGCCTATGTTCGTACGGAACTAGTTCCGGATGTCGTTCTTCCCCAATTCTAGAGGTCATACATAGCTATCCAAGAGCCTTAAAAATATTTATAATTTTTTTTAAATCATACATGTAAGTAGATGAACAAGTATTAAATGTCATGATAAAAATTTGTATTCCATAAACAAGTTATTTTTGTTAAACAAATATTCATGGAACCACTTTTTGTAACAAATCATATGTTGATCCAATAATTTAAAAAAATATCATATCATCAATAACAGACTATATGCACAAAAAATATATGATAGTTTGAAAATTAATAAGAAGTATAAGATCTACTTACCTCATCCACTTTGAGCCTTCAAAATTTCTTAAGCGAGTCAGCTAAACCTATTTAAAGACATCAATCAGGCAATTAATTCCTCAATAACTATAATATTAGTAAAATGACAAGGAAAAGTGGATAAATGGCCAGGTGACAACATTCGACAGCTCCGAGTGAGTCAGGTCTAAATGATTCAATCAATGAATCATGAAGTACGAACTTGATCAAAACCAAGATCGTTTGATAGGGTGCATCAATAGTGACTTAGTGAGTTTTAAGGATTCTCAACAAGGGTCGAGGTGATCGATCCGATAGGCTGCCAGGGCACCGGGGCAGTAGGATTCATGCACTACATGTCATAAGCCAACTATTATTTTGTTTTCTATCAAGAAATATATCAAAATTTGGGTCAGTTACAGTCTCTGCTCTGCAGGATTTACGTAAAGAGCAGGCCACTTGTTCGATGATACTCCGAACTTCTTAGATGATTTATTCTCCTTCCTTCTCCATGGAACTTTAAAAATTCATGTAGAAAAATGGAGGTTGTGATCTAGGTCCTCAGTGCCAAGGGATGAGGACTACTTAGTTTCAGTGAGTGGATCTAGAGTTACAGGAACTTTCACTGATAAATTTTTAGGGTCTCCTAGCAACTCACTGCAAGAAGTTTAGCAAGGTAGCCACATTAATAAAAGAAACCTTCTCATTCCGACCATAATATTGACATGAATAAAAGAAAGACAATGAAGCCTAACTGGCCAATGCTAAATTTTTATGAAGTCCCATTATCCTACCTGTTTTGCCACTGCTATAGATGACTAGAGGAGCCTTTCATAGCTTTATAAGACTGATAGCCTAAACAATGTCTTATCATAAAACTTTTTGCAACAAAGGTGTCATCCTATTCAAATTTTTGTTCTCATGTTTTTAAGAGGAAAAATTTTACCAAAAGAACTAGAACCCACCGCATGGAAAATGTTCTACCAGTGAGTTGTAGGACTTTATTCCTTTAACCTATGATAATGACATAGAAACCTGAAAATCTTTGTATCTAAATGATTTTACAGCCTCCAAGACCATCCAATCTTTTCAACTATAGATTATGATTCAACAGTCACCTTGGAAACAAGAAGCTAATTTCTTTTTCGAGAAAGGAAATAGCAAGCTAAATTCAAGCCTGAATATGTTAAAAGTACAAGCTTCAAGAAGCCAGTCATAATTGACTTGCATCGATTACCGAGAGGAGGAAAAAAGACTCGCGAATAACAGATAGTGGTGGTATATCAAATCTTTACAAGCTTAAGATGAGCTTTTGATGACAAAGCCAGCTCTTCTCTCTTCAAAAGAGTACTCCATATCCTTAGGCATGTCTATGACTTCAGCTTGACAAATCACAGAGACTGGAGCATTAGTTTCTATCTTCATACAGCTCTTGCGAGTACCGATCTCCTCTTCAGCATTGTCAGAATTGCGCTTGGTGGGTGTGGATGGCATGTTGCTGTCTGAAACTACAGGAGAAAAAGGCTTACGGGGCATGGTTGTAGCATCCAGATCTCTCCTGACTACAAGCATTCAGCTGACACTGTCAAATAAAATAACACTTGATAATTCTGAGCTGCAACATTGATAAAACAAATGCTAAAGGAAAGCAGATTCTAACCAGCAGATAAGCCACTCCCATCATCAGACTTCCTGTGGGCATGTGAGGACTTCGCGGACTGCGGCATATCAGATTGCGACGTGGCTCCAGGTGTGGATGGTCTTCTACTTGGACCCGAAGAGAAAGTCCTAGTTACCTTTTTCATATTTTTCAAAGGGCTTGGCTTAGAGCCAAAAAGTGCTTCTTGCGCTGCAATAAGCTGACCCTGAAGTCTCCTCTGATCCTGCATCAAAATTATGTTACAAATGTGAGCCAAGCAGTGAGGATTCTATTTGAGTTTGATACTCGTAATGATAAAAGAATACCCTGTGTCTTTTGCGCTCTTGCTCTTTCTCCTGCCTCATAGTGGTGTAGTCTTCCAGCATCGACAAAAGTCTGACCTATAAGCAGTAGGGAAAAAGGAAGAGAATAGATGAGTAGTTTGGAATCGTCTGTCAAACTGAACCAAGATTCAAATGTGCAGCTATGAGAAATGCTTACACCATCATATATAAACTCATTGCCCCTTTCTTTCTCCCAAGCTGTAGTTTTGACTGACAATGCCTCTACCATTGCTGCTCCATATAGAAACAGCAAATAGGAGCCTTAAGTTTTGGTGTTTGAGAAATCAAAATTTCTCCAAAACTGTTAATAGTTAAAAACATAACTTCGAACCTGGAATTTTGCTGACAAGAGTGCGTGCTTTTTCAGCGCGCTTCAGTGCAAGGTGGGTACCTCTTCCGGCACTATAACGGCTCTCATCCTAAAAAACCATAGATAATGAAATATAACTACTCAAAAATATATAGTGGATAAATTTTCACCAATAGGTGGGTATTCAAACCCTATTGTACTCCTCCAGCCAGGACTCTTCTTCGCAAGCTGCCAGCCATTTTTCGACCCTTTCGAGCATATCTTTCCTGCTGAATGCCTCTTCTTTAGCAGCTGAAATTTGAAACTCAATCTGGCCAAGGATCAAAGAGGGGTCAGCATCACCTGCAATAGAAAAGATGAACAAAAGTTCAAGGAAGCAGAATCTGGTGATTTGAAGAACAAATTTAAAAAGAAAATATTAGACTAATACCGGTCTCAACAGCTTCATATGCAAATTCTGTTTCAGTATCTCCTTCTGCTACCAAATGTGCCCGCCTACGAATCTCTTCTAGCTCGCTTTTTTTTCTAAGGACAAGTTCTTTCATCTTGCTATTTTTCAGTTCTTCGAGCCTCAAAACTTCTGCCTCAACCTACATTTTAGATTCATTCCTGCTTTCATTCTTACAGTCAAACTAATCATGCTGCCGATGAGCATACAAAAGATGATCATCTCCGTACTTCAGATTATAACTCACATGTTTGATGAAGTCCACAGAAAGAGCATCAGGCTCTGTTATTTCATGTTCTGAAGCAGCTATATTACATGTTACATTCTGAAAATTTAGTTGCTCTTCAGTTGGTGTGTCCATCAGGTTCCACAGCTCCAACATAGTACTCGCAAGATCTTGAAGCTGTCACAGCTTAGATTTTTAATTAACAGAATGGATTCTTTATTAAAAAAAGGGCAAATTTTAATCTAAATCACTTGCCTTTTCCATTCTTTGCCGCTTAATATCTCGCAATCTCTGAATTGCAGAGGACAACCTTTCAATTGTATCATCACTAGTATTTTTGCATCCTCCAGTTTCATTCAGATTAGGGTCTACCTCACTAACCATTTGCTTGAAATCTTTACCAAGTACCAAACACAGGGAATTCAAAGTATTCAGGTGGTCCATGACCTTTCTGAGCCGGTCAGCCTATAGCAGTAGAAAATTAAGCAAAATAAGTTTCAAGAAAATAATGAACAAAAGAATGGTTCTGTGGAACTGATAACTATATAAATAGAATTATTTCTAAGAAATAAGCTCTAACCTTCTCCTCTTGAAGTAGCTGTAACTGCCCACGCAATTCTTCAACCCTTCTCACAGATAGGGCAGATTCATCAGCAGCCACGGTGGATAAATCATAACCTGTTGGCCTAATCTCGATTAATATCTCCCGTATCTGCTCCACAACTTCAAGAATTTGATTCTTTCTATTGTTCTTCCTCTTTTTCATCTCCTCTAGCTGTGGAATAATGGCCTTGAGCTCTTCCTTCAAGCTTCCAGCATTTTGATTCCACTGACAATGCAACCACAAGTAAGAACATAAAAAAAAAAATATCCCATGACTTATTTTATTACAGTCTTTGTGAACATGCCCCGATCACCATATATGTTTAAAAAGTTCCATTTCTTGCTGCCTGATCTGAGTCTACTAAAACAGAACATAGAAAGCACTTCAGTTCCAGTATTCTTTCCTTCTAATGTAGGACTCAAAGGTAGAGAGTTAAAATCAATCTCCCATACGACTGGAGAGAAGAGTTTGTATAAATATGTTTATATATATATATATTGGAGAAATGAGGAGGGTCTAGGAGTTTTAGTGATGCAAATGCAAATAGATAAAAAATGCAGACAGCTTTTTGCATAAAACAGTAAATCATCTGATAAAAAATTGGTTCTCTCATTGCACTTTTTTTATCAGAAGTTCAAAGAGTAGACAGACCTGCCAAACATGCACTGGTGGCTCACCCATTGCAGAACATATGGCTGCAATCTCTGCTTCAGCATCGGCAATAGCCTGCCGCAGCTGAGCTTTAGACCTGTTTGCCTGGTCAACTTTTCTTCTATATAACTCCAAGCACTCCTGTTCTAGCTCAAGTAGCATTTTATTCCTTTCAGCTTCAGATTCTCCAACTTCATCCCAAATTATCTGCAATCAATCATATCAACAGGCACAATGACCTTTATAGACTTCCAAACAAAGAAGTGATTGGCTGGATAAATTATGCATCTAAGATGGATGTAGCATGCTTCAAATTAAATCCAACACATCAACGAAAACATGATTCGATGCATCAAACATATGCTGTGCTAGAGGTTCTCTTTTTCTTTTTTTGAGAAACGAAGGGAGAAAAAGAATAAGAAGAACCTCTATCCATGTGAGAGATTCTGGAATGCACTGTTCAGATATTTTTCGAAACTATGATCATGTACCATTTTGCCATACTAACAATGCCTTCAGTAGGAAGAACATAATGACAAACATCAGCAACGATTGAAAACAAGGACAAGTAAACATATCCTGCATATAATTCATCGAGGCCTAAAAGCTTACCTTGAGTTCATGTAACAGCGATCCGTGAGTGCTCTCCATTTGTAAAGATTGTTGACTTGGAAGCTTAGCCATATGTTACACCAACTACTACTCTGCAAAAGCAACGGCAAGAAGACGGTTCAAGAGTTACTCGCAGAGGCAATTTTTTTCCCACATCATTCAATAAGAGGAGGATTTTCTTAATCCCTTTTTCCATCATTCAAATGTATCAGAATAAACAAAATTAAACCAGCAATCACCAGATAGGTCAAGTGCTTGAAAGGCATCAAACCTCAATTTCTTTCATGAATAATTTGATTTTCAAGGACAAGATGTAATTACAGTAGGGATGAATATAGTTTATCCTTGGTGCCAAATCACCACCATTTAGGATTGGAGGCAAATACTCCCATTAAAATAATTCTCAAATAAAAATGGGCATGAAAGGGGAAAAAAAGGCATTGAACGGATTGATTGCTTTCTCAATTATCTCTTATAAACCACATTTTAATACTGACGCAGTTATCAATTGTTTCATGAAACAAGCATCATTGCCCCCCAAACTTTTATTTCTCTGAATTACTGTTCTCATAATCGATGGATTTAAACTCCTAAATTCCTAAGAATTCAAAGCGCAGAAACCTGATAGATCTATAACAAGGAAATACCTTGGACAATTGAGGATACGAGGAACCAAATTGACTGTGGAGACGGCCCAAAAGTCAATTGAATTAAGGAAAAACCTGGCAGAACTAATGAGAACTCTGCATGGAATGGAAAACAAAAGCAAATGTGAAGAACAAAATAAAACGAGGATCCCAAAACGAACTAACCGGATGGATATATGTTGTCCGACAACAGAGAATCCAGCAAAACAACCAGAAGGCAACTTCTTCCTACGGCTTCATGGCTGAGAAACGAAAGGAGCAATTTTTTCAGAAAAGAAAACAAACCGGTGGTTTTGAGGATGACAGCGAAAAAGAGAGAGAGAGTCTTGCGCGGCAAAAGCAGCGGAAGACACGGACGGATCGGATTGCTTTGAGCCTCTGACAGCAACCGGGCTGGAAGTTAACATGGTCCCAGATGTGAAAACAAGACATTTAACGGCTTAACTGCTTCCGCTTAAATAGGAAACAAGCTGCGCTAAATTTCTCAAATCTATTGAGAGAAAGAAAAAGAAAAAGAACAAATTTGTTGTCTTTTCTGGTTTCTTATCCTCCTGGATCCTCATCTCAAGCAACCCATACCACCCTCTTCTCTCTGCCAAGACTTTGGCTTTTATATATATATATGATTGGCAACCAGCAGTTACCACCTTCTTACCTTCTTCTCTCTTCTATCTTCGTGCTGTCCGGCTCGTGGAATGTGAGACTTACGTTAGCATCCACTAGCTATGCCAAACACAAAACATTTATAGTTTGATACTCCATTATGATTATTATCACATTTTTATTGTTTTACTTTATATATTGTTTTTATTTTCTTGTTTATTTGCATATTGAATGAATTTATTTTGCTTCAATTATATCATTTTATTTACCACATGATTAAGTTGTGTTGTTCAAAAAATATTAAATATTATTTATGACATTTGTTTAAAATGCAAATAATTACTTTTATTTCTTATGGAAAAACTTCAAAAAATTTGCACGATGCATGTTGGTTGTTACTGAAAGGCTGCATAATCCAAAAAAAAACTAGTTATTTTTGAATCTCCTATCTTTTTCTTCTTCTCTAAACCGATTTTCTTGCTCATAGGGACATCCTGACATCCTACTAAAATTTGGGCTCATTATTCGAAATTTCACCTTAATACCAATAATTTCTAGATATTTATTCTACTCAAGTTGGTTATATAAAAATATAGATAATGGAACACAAGCATAAATGTAAACTCCAGTATACTGTTGCATGCCATTAATATGGGTCTCTTGTCAAGTAGGCTAGCACTGCCTTCAGTAACTAGCTGCATCATCGATTCATTGACCATTGAACTGCATTATGATACAAATACTGGCTGAACTAAGAAAGCATGGCCTATCATGCCATAATAGCACGGCAAACCCGAGGCTCCCCGGCTATTTCTCGACATCTTAAAAGTAATATTTTTAGCTTGCCATCATACTAATTTCCTAAGTGAATCCAATTGACATTATCCAAGTTCGATTCAAATTAAACTAATGGACGTCTTCTTTGAATTATCAAAAAAAATTACAAATTTTCTATTTTTTGACCAAATGACTCTCAAATTTCAATATATTATACTATTATTTAATTTGTTTATTATTCTTGAATTATTTGCAAATTTTACAATTTATTCACAAATTAGTTTCAACTAATTTTAAATATTTTGGTGTTACAAATTAATTAACAATATCATATACTATTACCAGAGATGATTTTTTTTTTACCATAATTTATTATTTTTTAACCTTCTATGCTGATTTTTAAGTAAATAAATTTATAAATATTTTAGAATGCTTATATTTTTGAAAAAAAATATTAATTTTCTCATTTTTCCTTGCCCCAACTCTTTTCAAATTTTTTATGATTTTTATTTTTATTTCTTTTCGAACTCCAACTCATTATATCCAACCAATTGGTTCCCTAACACTAAATTTGTGACTGATAACCATCCGCTTGGGCATGCTCCAATCAGGCCAAGACAGTCAATGGTTGGTACTCAGAAGTCTCTAATCTGAAGGGCCTTCCTGTTTAGACAAAAGGGCAAGGTTGAATGGCAGGTGTAGCCAATGCCCGTCAATTAGCAGCTCAATTGATGCTTTCTTTCCAATATTGAAGATGAGAATTCTATGAAGGCATTGGAAAATTTTTTTTTCAAAAAAAAAAAACTTACAGGAAAAGAATTTTTTGAGGAAGAGCCCTAAGAGAACCTATACATGATAAGCTAACCAAAAACAAAGAATCTAAAGAAATGCATCCAATTTCTTTGCCTTGATTGAATGCGGTGGTCTGAAATCCTCCAGCCGAAGATTGGAGATCGCACATATCTCATTCAAGACAGATTCCCCTTTCTCCTTCTTGATCACCTCCAAGATGCTTCCAAGGACCTCAGATGCAAGTCCCAGTTCTAATAAGCGCCCAGGCTCTTCCCCACCTTGGTGAATTAATTTTCCTACCTCTCTGAGTGGAACCACATTTTCCAATATAACTTTCGCAAAAACGCAGCCGAGAAACTCTGCTGCTCTGGGAGCATCATTCACAGCATCCTCCAGTGAGGCCAGAGCAGATTCAAACCTAGCAAAAAAGCGAAAAGCTTGTAAGATTTCATTTCTCGAGTCAAATATTGCTTTTGTATCTTCATTGGGTTTTAACAACTAGCGTTCCTACCCCTGGATGAGTTGTACTTGATTCAGCAAGCTATCTGGAGACTTGCAAAGGTTGACTAGAAGTGTAGCCAAGATATCCCTCTCCATGTCTTTCCGCTCGAAAGAATCTATGACCCACAGTGATATCATGGCAGGATGAAAGTTTGGACAATTCAGCTCTTTGATGCACAGAGATACCTCCTCTTCATCTCTGGCACTGGTGAGATGAAATTAAAAAGGAAAATTCAGCAATCAAACCACAATCAAGATAAAACATTTGGAAATAGATCGCAAGAAAAATACAACCAACACTTCTACTCAACATGCATAAGCAATCAATAGCCAAGGAACTTAAGGATCATAAACCTAAGAATGAGGTCATGAGAAGTTAAAATACATTTCAGAAAATAGACAACCTTGGAACTTACAAAAAAGAAGCTACCCAACCATGTTTCAACAAAAATGATACAGCTCTCAGCCTCCCACCCAGCCCCGGACACAACCCCAATTGCTCAGGGAAGGTCATGTCACCAACACTGGGTGTGCATAGACCACAATTTCTGCATCATATGAAACCATAGAAGGATAAAGTATACTTCTGCGTCATTCCAGAAGAATATTATACCCAACATAAAAACACAAACTTGCTTCCAGGTAGCCAGTAGCAGTTACAATTTTCCCACTAGAAAAATGAAGTGTATCTCAATATCTCTGTCATTCCTAAATAATCTTATACCCAACACAATAACACAAAAGCTTGATGGTTTGCCTGTAGTCATTACAATTTGCCCACCAGAAAAATGAAAGGTTTGATTCTATATTGGATTTATGAACTGAAATGCCTCACTGATCGAAGAAAAACATCCAAAGCTGACCCTTTCTAACAGCCAACTCAATGTCTATATTACATTGGAAATAAGAGAATGAGAGAGCATGGGCTGAAATAAGATGATTGGACCAAATGACACCAGGAAGCAAATGCCTAAAGAGAACATAAAATAAGTCTAACAAAAGAAATCAACAATTGTACCAGGAACCGTCGAGCAATTAAATAACAAGAATTCCCCGAAGCAGCAAATGAAGAATACCAAGGAACGAGTACGATAAGTCGATACTAAAAAGACTGGTGGAGCGGCAACCGCAGATTGGAAATGAAGAATCCTAGGGACCAGCAAAAGAATGTGAATGCATGGAATGACTGCATGAGCCACAAAAACCAACATCTCAAGGCAAAGAAAAATCAAGCATTAAGATTTCTAAGGTATTCAAGTGTAAGATACAAGGGGGCTATTATGACACCAAGGTGTGACCTGTCGATTACCAAGGTTAATTAGGAACTGATTTAGATATTGACTAAACAAAGGAAAACCACAAGAATTTTGAACAATATATTATTTAGTGGTGAAGCATTAAGGATTGTTATGATATACCACAAAAAAAAGACAAGAAAAAAAGAAGCATTACAAAATGGAAGGTTCCTAACAAGAAAATCAATGAAAGAGGCTAGAAAAGGAAAGAAATAAGTTAAGAAACAGCAGAGACTGAAAAATATAGAAATAAATTAAGAAACAGCAAACAAACACTGAACAAGCATAAAGAATGCTAAGTTTATGGGTCGCAACCATGAGGAGCTAGGGTTTGATTGGGTCTTTCGTATTCATACAAAGTCATTTGGAGCTAAATTCTAAAAGACTTCCCCAGCACCTCCCCCCCCGGGGAAAAAAAAAAAAAAACAACCACCACAAAATAAAAAAATAAAAATAAAATTTAGTAGGAAACTTGAGGGACCCTATTAAAATGCCTGCCTAATCAGACAGATGAAAAGAAGAGCAGTTCAACCTTGATCAAATGGACTATGTTGTGATCAGCAGGTTCAAGTGCCAACCAAATAATGGAGCCTAACAATGTCATAGATCACCAAAAGATTTTTTTATTCTAATCCACCACCCCTCTATCTCATTCCATTTCCTTTTACTGTCACAATGGGTTGAAAGTTGAAACCTTTGCTTCTGTGCACATGAACAAAATGGGGAGAAAATGTATACTGGGCTCCTCGCAGACCACCATCAGGCCTCCTTCCCTTCCTATCTCTCTCTGTCAAATGTCGCTACAACTTGCAGGCTTGTTGCATTACATCAAAAGGAAAGCTATCGACCAATGATGCCCACAAATGATTGCCATGTCCATAATGAACTGCCAGAAACACCTTAAACAGGATTATCCTTAAGTGATGGAACTGATATTTTTATGGCAATTGTCATAACTAGGGGATGTCCTTTACCTTATTTAAGTTACTAATACATTTTACAATGGCCTTTAGTACCAACCATACTGGCATACCAACTCATACCTGTAGGAAACTGATACACAGTACACCCCTTGTACCAAGTGTTATTTTCAAGAACCAGACCAACAATGCACAATTGGGTATCAATAAGGGTACTGAAACCAGATTTGAAACCCTTGTCATGTTACATTATTTTGAACCTCTTCGTTTGTGTTTTGGCTTTTCCTTGATAAATAAATTAGGGATGCTGACATCATCACTAAAAATCATAATTTATGGCTTAGAGTTTTCCAAAATATTTAACAAAATATATCTTGCTAATATGTAATTATGTATTTCTGTATTTGCTTATTCATTGCAATGTCCTCATATCAATACCCTGTTTTCTCAGAATTGTCATATTGGCATGTTCATATAATGCTATTTCCTGATCAACCATGCCATTCCATTTACATGCTTCATAGGGAGGTAGGGATGATAAACCGATCCTTTTAGAGTGCATATAGAGCAAAAGACAACCTTATGATATTCTTAGGTTGCTTTTCATTAACTTACATGTAACAAATTCTTAATTATGTAGTGTCCTGAGAATAAGAAACATTAAATGGAATTTGCAGAATCAAAGGATTACACCTTTTAACAAGTGTAATAGATATTATATTCTAAAAACAGTCCATAATAAAATGAATGTGGACAGAAAAATTTACCAATATCAACTGATAAATAATGATTTAAACGATTGAACAAATAAATGGCTGCTAAAACATTTGATCTTCTAGTCTACATGATGACATATTCTAGTCTGAGTTAAAGCTTGAAGCAACAGCTGAATAACTAGAAAAATTGAATAACTTCTTAAATGTTCAAACAGGTGCCTCTTAAGTGGCGAGGCATTGAAAAGCTGTTCAAGTGACTGCTTAAGCACTTAAGCAGCCATTTTTACTATTGACTAAGGGAATGTCAAAAAGATTAGTAGATGGTAATATAAAAGAATTGTTTAGAAAGAGAGTTATTATGATGCTGTCAGGTAAAGAATTCTAAACCAAGAACTAAGTTAAAAGGTAACAAAAAGGTGAAGAAATATTGAAGAACACACACAGATTTATGTCCTCGACAAGTAAAAAACTGCATTAAGAATAAATGATCATCAATAACTCAAGCCAAATATAAGACTCTCAACAGAGAATTAGCAGAATAGTGGTATAGAACAACCAAGATGGCAAAACATCACTTGATGAGAAGCATGGAAAGGATATTCAAGGATGATACAATTCAAAGCATTGCAATAGAGACACCCAAAATATACATGAATGATAGCAAAGATAAATTTTTAAATATATAAATATCCCCTTCTGACAAAGAATGATAGGTAAGATGCAAATGGGTACATTAATAATCCCATAACCATGTGAAATTGTTTATGCAGTCAGACTTTTTACATGGTCATAATCACCTAAATTCAATGTTGACCCTAAACAAGCAGTAAGCCTACAACTACCATGTAGCCCTATTATCGTTTAACCTTCATTTTCTAAATTCTTCCCAGTAGACACAATCAATTGTATGCATGCTGCATGATAGCATATAGGATTTTCAGTAGTAGTCAGAAAAAGGAAAAATATATAAGAAAAAGGTGTTACCTATAGAATTCCCTTATTGCTGATATCGATTTTTCCTGCAGAACCTCTTCAGACAACTGTTTTACTTCAGAAGGTGCACCAGCACTGCCACTTAAAGATACCTGCACATGACCAGCAGGGATGATACTTGCTGCAGATCTATCAAAAGAACAATCTAAAATCTTTCCCCTGCTTCCAAAATAGGTACTACGATCTTGGGGATTCATTGGATCATGTGGTGCTCCAGAGAACCTATCTGGCATATTTTTTGGCATTATTTCTTCTTTTGAGCTGTCAGGTGCCCGCCTGTAACCATTTGGACCTGATGGCATCCTACGATAGTCACCAACACTGGGAGAAATATCAGGCGACAAAACATTTGATATCAAAGAGTGTCCTCTTGCAGACATACCCCTAGCAAGTCCACCTTGTGGGCCAAGGGTAATTGAATCATCATTGTTAGGTCTTTGAGGAAGGGGAACTGACAATGTTTTACTTCCGAATGGATGTCTATCCTTCAATCGAACACCTTGAGATCCATAACCACGGACCTGAGGTGATAAATTGTGCATATTACCAACCTGGGAGCTTGGAGGAGGTAACATACTGGATGCTCGCAGACCATAGTCAACAGGTTGTCCTCTTCTTGAGGCTGCACTAATGCCAGAACCACGAGCTGATCTACTTGCTTGAGCTTGCCGCTCTTGCACTGCATCTCTGTGCACCTCTTCAATTTTCTTTGGGCCTTCAACTTTCCTTCTTTGTTGCCATTTATTCTTTCTCAGATCAATTGCATCCTTCAACATGAACCTAACTCTAGATGATAGCTTCTGATTTGTTGATAGTTTTGCCATCATGTCAAAATATGCATCCATATGTTCCTTGGCCTTGGGATGGTCTATCATCTCACCTATTGTACTCATTAACTTGCACAAAGCTTCAATATCTTCCTCGTCAGGATTCTGGTACTGCCCGAGCAACTTCTTGATGCATTCATGCATAATTCTCTCCGTTAACATTCTTTTCTTGTACAATTCACCAATTAGCCGAATATTTCCAAGCATACGCCTCCGTGCCTTGATCTTTTTCTTCTCTCTTTCCTCCTCAGATTGTTTAGCCTCACCTTCCTCTTCGGATTTGTTAGCTTCAGCTTCCTCTCTCTCCCCTCTTTCAAATTCCTCCTGGCACTTATTTAGAAGCAACCTTTTAAAGGTAATCTTTTCACTGTCCTCAGTGAAATCAGGTAATTCATTAGCAAGATGGTAACAGAAATCAGCATACATCTCACAGAAAGTTGGCTCCATCAAAGCTTTGTCAAAAATCTGTGAGATTACACCTGTAAGAGTAACAGTATTGTCAATATTAACCTCCTTGACTTGTTGAAAAAGCTTCTCAAAATTCTGAGGTGTCAGTTTGTTCAGTACGGCTTTCAATTGCCTTTGTTTTGCCTCTTCCTTGTCGGTCGCTTTACCCACTTCATATCTTTTCTCAGCTCTGTGTATTACTTGCGCAGGTGTTTGAGGAGAAGGTATTAACCCTCTTTGAGTGCCAGGAGAACGCTGCCACCTGTCTGCGTCAACACCATTACGTGGTATCCCTCCCTGAGATGCCAGCGTTTGCACTAGCCCAGAAAGAATGCCACCAGCAAACTGACTGGATGACTGCCCACGTGGATGCCTTAAAACTCCATGACTTACTCCTTGTCCTGGCCGAAAGTTCATAATAGCTGCTCCATGTCCCATCTCTGGCCGAAGATCACGTACAGAAGCAAAAGAACTAGATGCTTTCGTCCATTTATCATCATCCAGAGTTCCAACCATATGGCGGTCCACACGGGAACCTCCTGGAGATCTATTTGTAATCCTTCCAGGACTAGGATAGGGTTCATGGTCAACAACAAGGGAAGCCCCAACAGAAACACTCATCAAAGCATCAGATATATCAGATCTAATCTCAAATCCCACAGGAAGATCAGTATATTGCTCTGAAAATGTTAATAGAAAATCCCTGGAATATTTTCTGCTCATACTCTCATTTCCGTCATCAACCTTGCATTTCTCTACTTGACAGACTTGCTGTCCGTTCTCTGGTATTTTCAATTTTGGAGTGGAGATATCAGCTGCATCTTCCCAATCATCCACTTCAACTTTGCTCTGCCCATCTCCCTCGCTAGCAACAACATTCTTATCTGTATCTGCAACCACAGGTTTTTCAGCATCTACTACTCCAGGACCATCTACACTTTCTGGGGTAGTGGTAATTTCATGTTTTTCCTCAGGACCCTTGTATGCATTGTAAAGATCTGAAGTTCCTGCAGCATCAGCTTTTGAGAGAATTTCCTTCCTCTTCTTCCTTTTTCCAGAAGGCTGAGCCCTGGGAGAATCCAAAGCAGTCTTGTCCTCTGGCCTGGATGACAAAACAGAAACCAGTTCCTCACTAGACAGCTCTGTAACTTTTCCTTCCAGTTTCTCTGTCACCTTATTAGTAACAGGGGCTGAAACAGCAGCTGTCTCCAGTTGTGAGACATCAGGATTGCTCAAGGCAATATCTTGGCTGTATATTTCTTTGCTTGTGATGGCATCTAGAGAAGAAGGTTTGTTTTCTTCAATGTTTGCAGATGAAAGATGACTAGAAGAAACTGCATCAGCTTTCTTGAAGTCCAAAGACATACTAGAAGAGATGTATAATTCCTCATTTGTCTTCTCAACCATCAAGCTTTGCTCCCCTGCTTCATTGTAGGAACCAGACTGTTGCCTTTCAGCATCATAAGACTCACAGACAGTCGAACTTTCTGAATTACATTTTCCAGTCCCATCTTGCTCAGCCAACTCAACTTGTTTTCCACCTTCAACACATTCTGTCAAAACAGATATTGGATGCATTTTCGCATTACCAGTATCTTGAGAGAAATCACTAGATACTCTTGTTTTTCTGAGTTCCTTTTCAGCAAGTGTTTCTTGTTCTGGTTCAACATCTAACAAGATAGAATTGTCCCGACTAAGAAATGTCTCATCCATCTCAAGACCTGTAGAAGTTGATGTCTCAGAATAACCTTTCTCTTTAACTAGAATTCCACTGTCACCTCTCAAACAAACATCTCCAGGTACTTCCTTCACCAAATCAATACCAGATGAATCTGAATCAGTAGGGACTAATTTACTTTCAACATCTTTAAAAGCTCTAATTTCAGTTGAAGTACTTTGTTCTAAACTAAGTGAAGACAAGCTTGTTGGAGTGGTTAACATATCTACCCCAGAAAATTCCTGAGCTTTCTCAGAGTTTCTGGATAATTGCCCCGTTGTTCCATCTCTGTCTGCAGATTCAGAAGCATCTGTCTGCACCATGTAATCAAGTCCAAAAGTTACAAATAGAAATTCGCTTATATATAACAGCAGCAAAATATATCCTCTACATGAGAAGATGAGAAAAGAAAAAAATAAGAAAAATCTAGAAACTCAGACCTGTTGTGGGTTCTGTGAATATCTGAGGTCCTTCTTATTTTGCTTTTTTTGGTTATCCTTCAATAAAGTCATTCTTTCAACAGGTTCTTTTATTCTGCCACCAGTTCCTGTCTCAACAGGTTCATAATCCCCATGAGGAACAACAGGAACTGATGAAACTGCAGCCTGTGTGGTCTCCGACGGCGGAGAAGCTGATTTAGACTGCTGAACAGAACATCGTAGACTGACCTTACTGTTACTTTGTGGATGAGAAGACGTGGCTTCTCCAGAAGGCTTTAACACCACAGGTGCTTCAGCATTGCTTGTACGCAAGCTAACTATCTCTGAAGCAGTTCCAGCTTTATTCCCATGAACTGTAGCTGATGGAGCAGAAACTGGCACAGCTTCCACTATCATTGGTTCAGTGAGACCATGCAAAGGAGAGCCAGCTTTGCTACCAGGCATGGGCTTAATGACAGATGGATGCGTGAATGTAGTGGCTTGGCCAACCTGGCCAACTGGATAGCTATATCTTGCTGCCTGTGAACCAGAAGCCATCTGGCTGTTCGTCAAAGGAAGAGAAGTTGAGGTAGAGAAGAACATCTGTGATGAGTTATAAGCATTGGGTTGAAATGGAGGAGAATAATGGGGCGGGAACAATGATGGAACAGGTTGGGATTGAGAGGTTGCATTGGGAAGGGACCTTTGCTGTGTAAAACCACCATCAGTATATGAATCTGTCCTTTTATGAAGTCTCAGCTCCTCATGGGTCTCTGGGTGAGTTATCTTTACAGTGGTCTTGCGAGGAGCACCAAATTTTCCAGATTGCTGTTGTGCAAACTGTTGGGTGGCAATACTGATTCCAAGGTTTCCTAACTGAGGAGGAAGTTGGCGACCCATTTGAGGTGCAAAGTTCAAGCCTTGTCCCTGGTGCATCATCAGCTGAGGCTGCAGAGGATGAGACTGAAGGCCATGGAGAAACATCTGCTGTGGTACTTGGGGAACATTTCCAACAGGTAATGTCATTGGCATTTGCAGTGAAGTGGCTACAACACCCTGTGACTGCAGCTGAGGACTGGGGCCACCAAATTGCAAGGGGACTTGGGGCTTTTGAAAGGCCATCGGCATAGATATTCCAGCTATGGGAAGAATAGAAGATTTGGGTAGCAGTACAGCAGGCGCAGCTGAAATTTGTGAGTGCATATCCCGCTTTACCTGGGCAGGAGGTAGAGACTCTCCAATATTAGATTGGTTAACACCACCTGCATCCTTCTTAGGCTGTAGTGGCTGCTGTGGTCCAGAGGGTATGGGAACTTTGGGCACACCCCTGAATGAACCATGGTGAGCCTGCATGATGGAATTCAAAATCTTAAAATCATGACAGAACAAACTGAGAAAACTCAATGACGTCAACTAGGATCACAAAGACTTCCATTAGGTATACATCTGACAATGATCAAGATTTCCTCATGATAGGGACTCAACGTTTGGATAATATTACCTATCACAAGCAGAGAATTTATAAATCTGCTTGACATGTACTAAAAAATATAAAGTGAATGCTCCAGCTAACGGAGCAAAGGGATAAAGGCCATATAGAAGATGAACAGCTACTGGAATATAACGTTGGTTCATCCATCATCAAAGCAAAATTAGTCTAGATATCAATTTACAGCCCTTTTTTTGCTGAAAAGTAAAGTTTACAAGTCCACTATAAATCTACAAACCTTGTCCTTCTTCTGCTCATCCAGATTAGGTGGAGCTGAGGTAGTCCGAGCAGGAATCTATAATAATCATAACAAATTTTGCCAAATCAGAATTGCAAAGGACAGCACAAATAACACATAAAACATAAAATTTTATTTGAAGCAAAATGCTAGAATAAATACCTGCATTCCATCCATGATACCAGGGCTTATAGACCCAAATTGAAGGGTAAATGTCTCGGATCCGTCACCTCAAGAGAAGGAAGCAGTAAATCAATAAGACTATCCAAATAATAAATTAAAAGAATAGTTACTATGCATGAAGATGACCTCCGAAAAAAATCATCAGTTGCAGAAAAACAAGCACCAGCTTATAACAGTTAGCACAGAGAAAGAAACACATCCGACATAAACAAGCCACTAGCATAAGCATTCAAACAACGAAGTGAACAAATACACAAGAAATTACCTTTGGCCGGAGTCACAGGGGCTTCGGCATCTGAAGTTCCTGCAGCAGACTGAGAAATTGGAGCCCTTGGATGGGCTCGCAGGTTTCTTGGAATGGGTGCATCCACAGGGTTTGCAGAACTTGATGCTGCTGCATCAGATGATCCTGAACAACATGAAGATGAGTAAATTTAAGAGTATAGCAGCATTTCTTTTCTTCTTTTTTTTTTTTTTTGCTTTCTGATCCACGGTTCATGAGTAGCGCTCAATCCAAGCAATCAATCAGAACCGATAAATTTTGATAAAAAAATAAACATAAAAAAAGGAATTTGAACAACCATGCAAAGGTGGTTGGACATGGGGACCATTCTGCACGGCCCGCAGAGCAACGGGAGCAGCGGGGGCACCAACAAAACTCGTCCCAGAACTCGAACTCGATGAATTCGCCCTAGATGACCCTCCTTGTCCATTTCCAGACTTCTTGAATCTAGAAGCCGACAACAAGAAACTAATCAAAACCTAAATTTTGAACGCCCATTTGCCCAAATCAACGGAGAAGAGTGATTTCATCAAGCAAGATAAAATCTTTACGTCCGATTTGTCCAGAGGGGCGGGTGGTCCGACGAAGAGGAGGGAAAAGAGGAGGAAGAGGAGAGTTGGGGAGGAGGGGCAGAGCCGCCGCCCTTTCCGCCGCTGCCGCCGGAATATCCCCTTTGCTGGCCGGAGCTGCCGGAACGACCGCTCTTCCTCAGCTGCTGGCCCTCGCTCTTCTCTGCCCTGGATTGATTGAAGGACATAAATCCGCCTTTTCTTCCTCCCACCTATAGCACCAAAAACAAAAAAACAATCTCAAACGAGAAAAAACAACAAAAGAACGGAAAGATCCATCAACCCAACAAAACCGAACAAAGCCCCAGATTTTGGCACCATCAAATCGAAGAAAGACAAAAAAACACAAAGGTTCGAAATTTATCCCAAAAAAAAAGAGACAAACTTCGAGGCATCGGGGAATGCCGGGGGACCTCGACTTCCAGGGTCTTGAGATCATTCTCTCACCTAAAGCCTGCGAAGAAATCAATTCGCGGATTCGGGGAATAGTTAGGGTTCCCCCCTCAGAGTGATGGGGAGGGAAACCGGTCGAATAGGCTGGACGGAATCATGAGGAGACCGAGAGAGAGAGAAAGAGAGAGACAGAGAGTGGGGGAAAAAGAGGATTCGAAAGAGTTTCACCAGAGACGGGGAAGAGAGTTATCAATAAAATAAAAGACAGGGGTAAAAAAGGTAGAGAGAGAGCAGACGCTGTGTGACGGTGCTCCTGACACGTTATCAAAATTCATTACTTAATATAAAAAAATCAAATTATTAATTTATTAAATCTTTTTGTTTACCATAATTTATTTTATTATTATATTATATTATAAAAATAATTTAAAAAAAATGGCATACTCCATGCATCACCAGGGCTAATATTAGTTAGAAGAAAGGTTTCGTGAAGGTTTAACTTCACCCAGAATGTTTGATGTTGATATTAATGATGCCAGTATTAATAACTATAATTTTTGTATAGCATTCGCTAAAGCTCATTACTTAAATATAACAAAAATAATTATAACTTCTATTTATTATAATTTATTATGTTATTATATTGCATTTTTAAGGAGAAAAATATTGTATCCCATGCATCATGCAGATTATATGCTAGTAACATATGGATACTCGAGATTGTAAATTGGACCCTCCAATTCACAATCCATGAGACATATGCTATGTAATTTATGATAAGAGAAAATAACAACTCATTTGTAAGATCTATTTGAATATTTAAGGTGTATATATACGCATGCATATATATATATATATATATATATATATATATATATATATATATATATATATATATATATATATATATATATATATATATATATATATATATATATAGGTATGTATGTGTGGGTGTAGACGTATGTACATGAAATTGGACATGAGATAAAATTTCACTGAGAAAGTTTTACAAATTAGAATTTTCATCATGTGTTTGGGCAAAGAGAATGAATTTTCCAAACTCTATGAGATAGATAAGCAATTGGATGTTAAATCAATATATCTAAAAGTATAGCCTACTTTTAACTCCATACAACATGGCTAGGGACATGACCAAGTTAAGATTACTGCTTATTTAGTGGAAGCCGGTTACAAATCTAAGAACATCTTGAAAAAGGCTGGGTCTTCACTTAAATTGGTCTCTGGGTCTATAATATCCTAATCCATATCTCTAATTATATATAATTTGTTGATAATTGTATTTACTCTTTGATAATTGATTGAGGTAGTATAATAGCGAAGTTAAATTGTAATTTAACTACAAGCTTAGTTAAATATTCAATATATTTTTGGTTGTAGTAGTTTGAGACCCGGAATGATCTGATCGAGGGAAAAAAAATTCTTTAAACTCGCTCTAACTCAAGTCTCTCAAAAATATTATGGAAAAATAAAAAAAGATTGGCAAAAGTAAGATTTTGTCCTTTTTTTTATTGTTCCATCCGAAACTAAGGTACATAGCCTCTATTCATGACGTTAGTCCTTGCACAATTCGAGTCGGATTTCTCGCTTAGTTCGAACAGAACTAGCTTTTCCAATATATATATAACTAATAAAAATAAACATAAAAAGCTAATAGTTAGATCAACACAATGCATGCAAAACAAAATACCGATCCCACAAAAGCTCAAACAACAAACAATTAGATCAAAATTATAGAAAAATTAAAGAATAATAAATAATAACAACAACAAAAATAAAGTAAAAATTTTGGCTTCTTTAGTAAGCCGCTATAGATCGCCCACAGAACGATTTAAGTCAAAAATATATCGATCCTATCAAACAAAGTTTGATCCAAAAAAGGCTGAAACCTAGGGTGATACAAGGACCCGACCCGGAGTAATATCTCGAGGAAGAAGACCTAGGGTTTCGAAGAACCAAAGAAGGGAGGAATACATAAAGGAAGAAGAAAGGGAGGATGGAGGAGAACAAGGTAGGGCAAGTTGTAGATATAGGGTTTCAGAGGACTTGGGAGTCGGGATGAAGCATGCCGAAGTCGCCGGACGCCGAAGAAACTCACTGAAATGTTGTAGGCTCTAGGGTTTTGCACAAGCATGAAGGGGGGGATCGATCTGATTCGGGAAGGGAGGGTTTTGCACTTTTGCTGAGGCTCTAAATGGTCCTCAACCTTAGGGGAGATCGAGAGAGAGAGCGATTGGAAAACAGAGAAAGCCGAATAGCTGAAAGCCTGAAGCAAGAAGGGTTTTGCACTCCAAATGGTCCTCAGCCTCAAGGAGATCTAGAGAGAGAGCGGTTGGAAAATAGGGAAAGCTAAATGCTTGAAAGCATGAAGTAGTGAAGGCTGAAGCGTGGAGCGATTAAGCCTCAAGGAGTCGGAGCAATGAAGTCGAAGACTCGTAGTTGTAGCGATTGAGATGACTCAGAACTCACAAGAGTAATTGAGCGATTGGATAATTCCTTGCAACTGTGGCCTCGTGCTGTGGGCCTGCGGGCCCAAAATGGATAATTCGGGTTTGGGTCGTTGGGTAAATGATCCAAAATTGATCAAAAATAATGAGTCAGGTCGTTTTGGGTTGGGTCAAGATTCAAAAATCCAAACCCGAACTAAAACATAGAACGGGTCCAATTTGAGACCCCGACCTATGCCGACCCTACGGATTCTTAAAAATGGGTCGGATTAGGTCTAAATAGGTTGGGTCGGGTCACGGGTCAATCCGACCTATTTACAACCTTATATATAATCCTCCACAAATCTCAAGGCCTAGTCCCTGGATGCGCCTCCCAAGTGGTGGGGCCGGATGTGGGGTTGCTACGATTGCTCCACTGATAGCTCCTTGGGCAAGTTCACATGCGCCTCCGGCGACTACGTCAACAGACGGATAGGTAACATGTGGCCACGCGAGCAAGACATTGCTGACCATGATAGCCAAGTTCACCATATAGGGAGACGATAACAAGGACTTCTACAACATGAGCTATATCGATGGCTTCAACTTTCCGCTCTTGATCAAGCCGCAAGGCGTGCTGGGATGCACCTCCCCTTCTTGTGTGGCGCACATCAATGCATGGTGCCCCAAGGAGTTGGACAGAACCTCGCTAGACCACGGTGCGGTTGTAGGTTGTAGGAGTGCCTGCAATGCTTTTGATACGGATGAATACTGCTGCTGGGGAGATTTTTAGGGTCCGAATGCGCGCAAGCCCTTGACTTACTCGCAACTATTTAAGGATGCATGCCCTCAGGCTTATAGTTACGCCTATAATGATGCGACCGACCTCTTCACTTGCGTCGGTGCTAGTATCTCATCATCTTCTGTCCTCCAAATTAAATTATTGTTAGTTTGATTTATTTCTAGTTTTATGTCTATAGGATTAAATAAGTGAAGCTTTAGGCATATGGTTATTGAATAAGTGAAGCAAAGATCTCGTCTTTAGTTTATAACATCTCTAATTAATTAGGTAATTTTGGTTTTACTTACCTCCGGTACGTGTCTCTTTCGCAGCTTACAACAAGCATATATGTAAATCAGATCAGGGTTAGATCTTGTGGCGCACATGATTTAACCTGAACTATATATTGGATCCAAATCTAGAGCATGATTTGCTTTCCAATGTCAGATCCGCAGTAGTAGTTGCTAGATTACGATTCTTTATGAGTTCATACTAGTCTAGTTTAGATATGGACTAGCCTTTCTCAAGCATACAGGTTCACAAGAACAATACTCTTCTGAGTTTATTAGTATGCTAGCATGTGCAAACTTATGTCCATGAGGAAAAACAATACTCGCAATTGTTAGCAACTTGAATCAATTTGACTGATTTTGATTGATAACTTTTTTAAATAATAATAATAATGCCTCGAAAGATTATTATGATGGGGAGGGTTGATGTCAAATATTTATAAGTGATAAGTGCTAAATAATGCATAAATTAATATCTTATTCATAACACTTATCATTATTTTAATTCACATATTTTGTAAATTCAACTAAAAGCCGTGTTACCCTCATCATTGCATTTTTATAAATTAATTCGAGTTTGATTTAATTATTTACTTATTAAGCTTAATGTGTGCAGGTCCAGTCCGATAATTCCCAAGTCATCCACTGTGGTTTAGTTTCTCCCACATCCAATTAAGTTCAACCTCTCTAAGATTAGTTTCATCATCTCCACGGTGCACTACTTGAACCCATACCACGACCGGATCCCAAACTTCTTCCACGCCCAGCCAAGACCCACGGACCCCTTCATTATCCGAACCCAGTGAGGATTCCAAACAACCAAATCCACGAATTATCTCCGTCTCTACATTTGCATGGGATCACCCGACCAAAGAACCCCCTGTTTTTCCGAGCAAATCTTTCTTCCCGAGCATCACGGAAGAGCTCGCTATCAGTATCCATTGCATCCACAACAATCCCAACCTTCATCCCGTCTGCGTTCCCTCCTCCACATCTTTCCCAATATCCCATGGATCATCTCCCCTGTTCCCAACCGAATCGAGTTCATCCTCCCGTATCCAACGAACAAAACCAATCCTCCGTCCACGGATTTCTCCCAGCATCCTCTCCCCTGATCCGAGAGTCCCTTCTCTTTCAGATAAGAACCAGCAACCGTACTCTACAAGCTCTCCCCCTCGCAGATTCAAATCAACCTCCGGATCCCCTGAGAATAGAGTTTATCCACAACTCCCTCATGTTCGTGATCTATCGTCAGCCGAATCCAACCTTCCATTATCCACGGAACAGCGCAGCTGCATCTCATCCGGATTAGCTCGCGTCCAGCCAGCCGCCCCCAAGCATCCATCCGTTCTCAGCATCCACGGGATAAGTTCAAATCTCCTTCCACGTCTACTAACAAAACCCATTCCAAGATGCTCTCAACATCCAGCCGGATTCCCAAATCTCCCAACATCCAAGTTCATCCCAGCTGCCGCGGATCGGATCAAGCAGCATCTCCGTGAACATCCCGAGCTTCACGATGAGTTCCCTTTCTTCTGGATAATCTCCCAGCTCACGCGTTTGTTCCCAGCAACCCAGACTTCACAGAAACAAAACAGAGCAGCTCACAAAACAACATCATCCGTATCCCGTATCCACTTCCTCCCAGTGTCCCACGCTCAATCCGAGTTTCTTGCTCACATCCCATTCGGATTAACTCTATTATAGATTACATCCTTATCCCCTGCTCCTGGATTACTCCCATTCGTTCCAACTCCCCTTTTCCAGCTTGCATCTTTATCTCTTATTTCGGAACAGAGGTTCAGCCATCCAGCTGAGATCTTCTCCGCGTTCTTCCCATCGGAACAGATTCATCCTCTCCATGAATCAAGCATCCCGTGATCTCTTTCCTTCGTTCCATTTCCTTCCCAACATCCCAAACTTCCACATGTGATCCCAACCAAATGCATAACATCCACGGCTCGTCAACGCCTCAAACGTCCAGCCTTCAACGTTCGCAGCCAAGCATCTCCGTATCAAGATCCGAACCACAGCAGCCCAGCAAATCCATGCATTTAGCCAAAGGCTTCGATCCATCCTTATCTTGACGTGAAATAGGGAAAAGAAGAGGGAGGTTGCAGCCTATAAAAGGCTCAGACGTGAAACAGGGGGAGACACTTCTCTTCGGAGACTCCTTAGAATATTTTACTTAAAGAGGGAGAATGGTTTGGGTACTTTGGGAATGATTTTCCAAAGGAAGAGATGACGATTTGTTGAGAGGGAGCCGACGGGAGGAAGGAGCCAATCATCATGAAGTCCTCCTGCAGTGCAGCTGTTCAACTCTTCATGGAAGCCTGAGCTCTTCTCCAGGGCTGGATGCAGCCCTAACAAAGGGACACGGGTTTTATATTTTATTTTATATTCTTGGGGTTGTATGAATTTATTGTTTTTAATGGATATCTTCTTTTGAATCATATTTAATTTCTGTGATTTAAGTATGATGTTCGTACAACTGTTCTTCATGATCACTAAGTAAATATAAGATAGTCCATGCTTAGGAAAGATGCAGTGTCCTGCCACATTAGTTTAGGATAGACATTTCATGCCAACTGAAGATGGATTATTCCTAAATTACTTTTGTGAATTTCTATTTAAATGCTTATTAGGCTTGTAGCCAATTTGCATATTAATCCAAGAATAGATTAAAATATAAATAATCCTTGTTCCGATATTAGTGGTGAATTCCTTGCCCTAGGTTTTCTCAAACTGATAACATTTTAATTACATTTTTTTATTATTAAATTCCTTAGTTTAATTTTTTTTCACAAACTCTTCCTTTTAAATATTTTTATTTTTTAAGAAAAACAACTATACCCCAATCCCTGTGGATCGATACCCGTAATCACTATCCTACCAGATACATGCTATTGCGTGGTCTTTAAAGTTGACTATCAATAAAAGACAAAAAAAAGGAGCTAACCTGCCTTTTAATTTTCAATAGAAGTTTTTATCCAATAAAAAATAGCAAATTGGTGCATTTAAGTAAGACACAATAAATATATAAATGCATATATTTTTGGAAATGACATCAATAAAAATTGATAAAAAATAAATTAAGAAATCAATATCATGTAAAAGAAAGAAATGCAATATAATAAAGTAAGTAATAGAAAAATATGAAAGTAAATATCCAAATATAACAAGGCAAAAAAATATCAAAAGGCAAAACTAGAACAAAACAAATTACAAATTAGGATGACACAATACTGCAAAACAACATATAATTTTCTATTAAAAAATAGACCAAAATAATTCAAGCTAATAAACCAAAATATAAAAATAAAAATTTAATATATAATGAAATAAAAAATAAAATTACATAAAGTAGACTACAATCAAAAGGAAATACATTAGGAAGGTAATAAATTGAAATGAAAAAGAATACAAAAGAAGGCAAAATAGATAAACTAAAACAGGCAGCAAATAAAATATAAAATATGAGAACACTTTTGAAACACTGAAACATGATATATTTAAAATAAGGAACAAAAACTAAAAAGTAAGATAATAATACCTAAACAGCAAGGTATGATAAAAACAAGATCATAAAGAGAAGAAAAAAATACATCAAATATAAATAAAAAAATAAGTTAGGATAATAAAACATAAAATCATTAAAGATATAAAATTAAAATAAAATTAAGATTAAAGTTAAAAATATGAAATTATAAGTTAAAACAAATGAAACTATTGAATATGAAATGTAGAGGAGTTGAAACAAATCGAGATACCAAACTAAAAATGATTGATGGAATCACCTGTAACTCTTCCTCTTTTGATTATTGAATATGCCATTTTGGCTTGATTGACATTATGAATTTTATGCTCAAACTACTTTCATCAAGTCGGGCATCAAGAAAGCTTTCAAACACCACTTGAATACTTTAATCAGAGCTCGGATGAGGAAATTATGAATAAAATACTAAAGTAGTGTCAATGCAATCCGAGAACAAAAATTAGATGCCAAGGTATTTGATGTTAAGACTACAAATAGGTTAGGTTGAGCAGTGACCTGACCCAACCCTAACTCGAATAGATCAGACCTTGTCCATATCTGAAGACCCTTGGAATATTCTCAAGTGTATATATTTGTATTAAAAATCATTGTTTGTAAAGTTAAAAATGATCGGTTATTTGGATGAAATTAAAAGTTTATAAATAAAAATTCAAGTTGATTCTTTTTGTTTTATTTAAATTTTTAATTATTTTATATTTATCTTTAACTATTATATTTTAGTTAAAAAGAGCAACTAAATGCTTGACTCAAAGATCCTACTCAATCTTGACCTAAAGCTAAACATTTTAGGCCTGGTTTGGGCAATACTTGACCTAACCCTACTTGAATGACTCGCTGGATCTAAAATCCTTTGCATAGATCTGATCTGACCCACTCAGCTAATGGATTGGATTTGAGTCCAAAATCATTACCCAAATATGAAATTGGATCAGGTGGAGGGGAAGTATGCCATAGTCCAACTTGATCTATTTGCATCCCCATATGTCATCAAACAATTAGATGATGTCCAATCAGATGTTAATTCACCTACAAGCTAATGCAGATTGAGTCCTAGGCGCCGTTGAAGTCGTACCAAATTGGGTCTAGGTCAATTTGGCAGTAGTTGATATTCCTTTAGATTGATTTGGATGATAGTAAGTGCATTATCGGATCTGTTTTTACTTCTATAAGCATTCTCACAATGACTTGACCTTGGTGGTTAAGTTAGAGAGAATAAAAGAAAAACGGAAACACAAAAAGATGAATAAAGAAACTACAATTTTTCACTTCAATCCAAATGCAGAAGGAACAAGAAGTTAGTAAAAAAATAAAAACACACACACACACAAACAAGAAGAACACAATTGTGGAAGGGAGGGGGATGAAGTCTAGAGCTCGCCTGACCTGCTTCCATTTTTTGCCCCCTCCTTGCATCATGACCTTGCAGGATATGACTTCCCCACTATCTCGAAACCACCAACCCACAGTGGAAAGAAAGGAAAAACCAAAAACAACTCCAACGAAACTTCTTCCATTCTCCAACTTTCTTTTCCCACACGAGGAAAGCAGAGCCCTTTCATCAAAAGGGCGCGTCTTACGTCAAAAGTCCACGCATTCTCCCATAGCACGACGGGGTAAAATTTTTCCTAAATACCGAGGATATTAGCTTGGAAAAAGCTTGGCAAAATGAAGCCCTTTTTCCAATCGTCGGAGCACCCTCCGTAACACCACGGGAGCCTCTCTCTCTCTCTCTCTCTCTCTCTCTCTCTCTCTCTCTCTCTCTATATATATATATATATATATATATATATATATATATATATATATATATATATATTAATGGGAGACGAAATGGATTGTCCAACCCACAGCTAAAAGGCCGTCCCGTTTTGGCCCAAGAAACGTCAACACCGACTGGTTGAATCCTTGGTCGGGCCCAGAATCAACTCGGCCTCCGACTTCACTAAAAGCTCCATTGGCTTCAAATATTTGCTGACTCCCCCAACTAAGTTCGGGGCACCTTCAATACTCGCCGACCCGCTCCGACCAAGCTCAGGGCGCCTACTTCAGTAGCACGCCTCGACCTTCGAGCTCGGGGTACTCCACCGAGCACACCTCGGAATACGGGAAGTTGAGCTACCCTCAACACCCGTCTAGCCGATCTCGCTAAACACATGACGCGACCTCTCAATGAGCTCAGCCTCGCCAACAACCACACCCATGCCCTCCTACATGGCCGTACATTACAACACCACCGCGCCATGCTTCGATAGCTGGCCCTCAACAGTCAAAGGATGACACCATGATTACTCCGGTATACCTTGCTGTGACTGTCAATACCTTACCATTCTCGAGAACGGATAGCACCACACGCTACCGACCAGCCTTAGCTGTGCGCCATTTGGTTTAGAGCCACGCCTCCTCTCATGATGAGGGCGGACAGTGCCTCTACCACATGGGCCTCTCCACCGGGACTATAAATAACCCAGTCATGTAACTTCTAAGGGACTTTTTGGCTGGACCAAATCTACCCACTCTAACTTGATCGTCGGAGGGCCCTCATCGGAAACACCGGTGAGGCTTTGTGCAGGTCCGCCACCGCCATCACGCAGGAGGTGGCCCCCGTCTTCTTCTTCCAACCACCGAAGACTCCCTTGATTCCTCCGGCATGGTCACCCTCGAGCCAAATTTGAACCACAACACACACACACACATATATATCTAACCCCATCCAAGATCGTTTTTATTCCTTGAAAATCCTACCTCCCCTGCATCTTAAAGTGAACTTCGACGGTAGCACCCTCGGTGTTGACGATAGAGCCAATTTTGTGATTAGAAACCATGACTCAAAGTTGATTGCCGTTGCGAGGCGACACATCATAGAATTGACAACCATAGAGACAGAGCTGAGGGCAACATAGGAAGGTATCACTTATACAAGACAGGTGCTGAAGGTCAAGCGCATCCTCCTTGAAGGAGACACAGTTATGGTGATCGAGTGGATACAGAAAGAGAGGCAAAGAGGGATGAAAATCCTCTGCTATGTGATATTCGTTGAATGGTGGGAGATTGTAGTGCCTTACAGGCCGTACATGTATACCGAGAGATGAATAGGACCACCGACTGAATCGTCTTCATTACTGTCCATTACTCCGAAGAGTTCTTTTAGACACACCCGAGCCTAAGGCTGCAAATGGGTCGGGTCAACCCGAGATCCGATCCGATCCGAATTTTAGGACCCGCGGGTCCGGATCGGGTCCTAAAATTGGACCCGAATCATTTTTTGGATCGGGTATGGGTTTACCGAACAGACCCGACCCAACCCGAATGGATCCGAAGAGAGAAAGAGAGGGAAAAAAAAAAGCAAAAAAGAGTTTTTTTTTCTTTTTTTGTGTGTGGGTCGTGGCACTATTGATCGGTCAAGATCCTCTCTCGATCTATTACACTGTTGATACCTCTGGTGTCTCGATAGTTGGCTTTTTTTTTTTTTTCCTTCTGTTTTTTTGTTTTTGTTTTTTTTAAAGTGAGGGAATGCTGAACTGAATATGGGTCACGTGCCGGTTTTCTGCAATGGAATTGGATTTTGGAAGAAGGTCTGGGATTTTTTTTGTCCTTGTGAGAGGGGAGCTAGGAGACACCAAGTTCCGTCCAATCAGTCATATGGACAAAAAATAGTGTGATATGAAATTCGGCTTGTAGACCGACTTACTTAGTAAGTCAGGGGTCATCTGTTCTGACTGGAGGTCAATTGCAAGTCTTTCGAGTCATGGGTCACCCAGCACCTCATAATTATGATATGACCCAATTAGATTTGCCCAAATTCTTTTTCAAAAAGTATAAAAAAATTGGATCCGATTTGAACCCGAACCCGATCCTACTCGAATTCGGATCCGATTCGGACCCAACTCGATCCGACCCGATTTTCAACCGGATTAGGTCTGGATCCAAAATTAGGATCCGAACAAAAAATCGGATCGAATCGGAATCATACAAAATCCGATCCGATCCGACCCATTTGCACCCTTGTCCGATCCGCTCCTCTATTGCACCATCGCCTAGTTTAGTGAAGGCCACTATTAGGGGGAAAAAAACACCAAATTATTGTACAAACGGATATCTAAGGAACACATCGACTTCGAATCAAATATATTTCCCGTGAGTCTGTACGCTTAGAATCAATCAAAAAAAAAAAAAGGAAGAAAAAATTATGTACGCCTCAATGAGATTCCACCGAAAACTGAGATCCTCTTAGACGAGAAGAGAATAAAGCAACAATCTTACCCTGCTGATTCCCTGATAAATACATATTAGCCATCCAGTAAGAAAGAACCAAAACAACCAAATATGGTAAAATCGTAGTTTAACATACATTGAAGGACTTCTCGCGTAAATATGCTCGCCCTCTTGCCGACCGACTGCTAGACCCCGCGAACTTCTCTCAAGACTCCCAACGTATCCACTTCACGAGAGAGGAGAGGGAGGGAGAGAGAGAGAGAGAGAGCCATGGACGACCCCTTCGTCCAAGACTACGAACCGTCGGAGCTCGAGATCGCGGCGGAGTTCCTAACCAACTGGCTCCCCTTCCTCACCCGCGACCTCTGCGACGGTTGCTCCGCCGCCCTCCGGCGCCGGATCCAATCCCTCCACCCAGGTCTGCACCCCTATCCGCCTCGATTCTAGGGTTTCCGGTTTTCCTCGCTCTCGATCGATCCGTTCTTCTTTTTCTTAACCCCGTAGATCTCGCGTTTTTGTAGGGGATGCGGCGGTCTCCGGCGGCCGAGAGGATCTCGGCGCTTCGAGCTCCCCCGGACCGCCGGAGCCTTCGGATTGGTCGGATCGGATCCGGCCGATGACGTGGGACTCGGAGCCTCCGCCGGAGTCCGCCAAGGTGCGGATGTCGTGGGCGGACATGGCGCAGGAGGACGAGCTGGAGGAGGAGGAAGAGGAGGCGAGGAGGAGGAGTTTGGAGGCGGGGGCGGGGGAGGAGGAAGGGGAGGTTGAGCGAGGGAAGGGGGAGGAGAAGAAGAAGCCGGAGCTGTCGAGGGAGCAGAGGGAGCTGATACGGTTCAGGAACGTGGGGAGGAAGAAGGATTTCATATGCCTGGAGAGGGTGAAAGGGAAGATTGCTAATATTCTTGATGGTCTGGAGCTGCACACTGGAGTTTTTAGCGCCGCGGAGCAGAAGAGGATTGTGGATTTCATCTATGAACTCCAAGAGAAGGGGAGGAACCATCAGTTGGGAGGTGAGGAAAAGTCCAGAGGTTATATGTTCTTGTTCTAGTTAGTTATGTTTACCATGTACAGTTTTCAATTTCAGAATCGTCACTTATCCTTTTCCTAGACTTAAAACTTTTGGATTTTGAAAATTGAGGCTATTTTTTTAGGAGATGTTTGGTTGTTAAAAAGAACATGTTGAAAAAGGAGAAAACTTACATGATGTGAATTTGGAAAGCTCTTCTCGTAATAGAAATTTGATTTCATGATTATGAGTTTTATGAAATTTCCATGCAACCAAATATGTAGTAGTACAAAACCGCGACATGCAATTTTAGGAAACATGTAAAAATCACATGAGGAGGGCGGGCCTTGGTGCCATGGTAAAGTTGCTCCATTACGGCCTAATTGTAATGGGCTTGAAACATAGAATCAACTTTTCTACATGTAGAGGTAAGGCTTCGTAGATCTAACCCTTACCCAACTTCGCAATGGCAGGAGCCTTGTACACTGAGATGCCTTTTATGTAAAATCATATGATCTCATAATTTTTGTTTAGATTCAAATGCTCCCTAAGTTCACTAGTGTTGGACATGTAAGATGCATGTAATTTGTTTAAGGCATGGGAATGATATCAATAGCAATCTTTCAGAGTGGATGGTAGACCTTTTCTTCTTAGTCATTTGTTTGAGAGCAAAAATTGTAAAGTGTTTTTTTTTTTCCACTACAAGAAGAGCTTTGAAGGAAAGTGTGACAAACAGGCCTAAGCACAAACATTGTCGCATGCAGAATATTGTTGATTAGAGATCTGGGATATTGGACTGCATCTTTTCTAATATAGTCTGTCAAAAATGTGCTAGAACTAGATGTTACAGAATAATGCTGTAATTACTTATTTAAATTGAGAAACGAACAAAATCGGGAAAAAAGAAAGAAAACTATGTTTTATATCATATAACTTGATATGGTGCTGTGTTTGAGATTAATTTTTTAAGTAGGAAGTAGGCAAGCCTTGGATGGGCAGTTGATGCGGTGAAATTCTTTAAACCCAACTTCAGCAAAAAATTTAACCAATCGAGAAGCATTGGGAGCAGTCAAGCTCTTTAAAGACATCCTTTTAATGTTATTAATTCTATTTTACAAAAAAAGAGCATGCTCTAATTCTGGTCATCACAATCTAAAGTAAGTATAGTTAGTTGGATGGGCAGGCGATGGCATCCATGCACATGATTTGAAAGTGGAAGGAAATTGTGATAGAAACTTTTCTAGTGATCTACTAGGATATGTTGGTTTACCTGGTTGCTCTTCTACAAGGTGACATAGTAAGGAAGTAATGCATGGAGAAGTTCAAATGAAATCATTGGTCCTTATCAAATTGGCAAAGTTGATTATTCAATATTCAATGCTCAAAATAAAACTTCTTTCAATTTGATGAGAAACAACCACTTTGAGGTTGTAAGGAGTAGATGAGCGGCTATGGATAGTTCTCTCAGCTGTTTGAGAGTTAAGTAGCCACTATTAGTAAGGCTTGATTTTCTAAATACATTATGGATATTAGAACTTGGACTGCAAGCAGTGCTTCTTCTACAATTCAATCAGTAAAGCCAAAAAATATTACCTTTGGTTGTAATTCAAAGTAAGGTTACTCTAAATTACATGATGCGACAATTCATCATTAAAATCTTTAGATGTAAAGGTAATTCTTGTTATACAGCTAAGTGATGTAATTATTCTAGAGGGATGTGAGTTAGAAGTGGTCGAAATGAAGGTAGATGAAAAGACGAGGAATTGGATAAGAAAGTGCATGTCTGTGTGAACATGGCTAACTTATTGTGGGTTGACATTTGTAATGCCTCGTATGGATGAAGAGAGATATTTGCTACTGCTTGTCATCTTTCTTATTTATTTCAAGAACATCTAAAGAAATGAGGCTTAATCATTGACAAACAGATCATCAGATTTTAGGGGTCTCAATAGATTGGATGGGGCTTTGGCTATACTTTGCCTGGACGAATGAGGATCTCAGTTTTCAAGTTGATGCAGGACCACTTGGATAGCGAAGTATGCATAGATAAACCTAAAGGTTCGTTTGGTTGGGGTATGTTAGATTAGGAGGTAATCTAATAATTTCTGAGAATCATTTATCTAGAAAAATGATTACGAGGGAAAACAGGTTTTAGCACATTTGATTGGTGAAAAATTACTCCGAAAAATGGCATCGAAAGAAGATTACTATATTCGGTTGGAGATAATCTTATATAGAAATATTGTAAAATTTTCAAAAATACCATTGAATAAATAATTCAAGTAATGATATTTTTTTTGTTTAGTCCATTTGTTGGCCATTTATGGCCCACTTACATAAAGGCTGTCAAATAGGACATTTTGAATATTTTAGTTAATAATTTTTTAAATTAATTTTACATATATTAAAAAATATATTTTTTATTATAAATACTTTTTTTTATTTTTTGTTAGATCAATAAATATATTAATTATAAATATTATAAATTTATTTATTAATAAATAAAATTTTAATTATAAATATCAATATTTTAATTGTTCTATTATTATTTATAAAGAATACTATTTGTATTTTAATATATTAATGATAATAAACTAGTTTATTATATTAATTATAATAAATAATTAAGAAATACAATAATTATATTGATGATATTAATATATTAATATAATAATTATTTATTTACTAACTAAATAATTAATAAACATACTAATTATCATAAATAATATATTTATTAAAATTAGTATATTTGTTAATATATTAATTTTATATATTTATTAAAATATTTTAATTTATATATTAATTATAAATATAAAATAATTAATATAAATATGTGTTAATTAAAAGTTAAATAAATAAATAATATAAATATATGACTATAATATATCAATTATATATTGTAATATATATTATATTAATATAAAGAGTTTATTTAATCATAAATATATATGCATATTAATATCTATTTAATAAACATTATTATGTCATAGTATACTAATATAAAATATTAAAATATTTATTATACACCCATCTAATATATTAAAATAAAATTAATATAACATATATTAATATAGTTAATATATTAACTATATGATATAATTAATATTAATATAAGTGAGGGTATTTTCGTTAAGCGATGATAATTTCAGAGTACCTCGACTTGGTAATTTGGCGTGGGAAAAAAATACCATTCCACTGGCCGTATCTGTTTTACTTTCTCTCTTTAAAAATTGGCTTCAGACCCACCATTTATTTTACTATCTCTCTCATCCTCTTCGTACCAAACATGGTAATCTAAGATGGGATTGATTTTTCTATACCACATTACTCCCAACCAAATGGACCCTATGGATGGAATTAAACTAGGATTTGAGTATAAATTACTTAAACTAGGATCTGAGTATAAATTACTTCAGTGTTGTGTTGTAAAAACATGGCAAAAATTCTTTTTCATCGTTAAAAGATGTGTCAAAAAATTTTATTTTGTGTTTTCTATAAGAGAAGTGAGTCATGGGCAGACGAATTTAGAGTTGATCAGGTGAATGATGCAGGTTGAAAGTTGATGGTAAAAGAATTTCAGATCTGTTTAATGAAATTATGTGGACAATGTGCATGCTATGAAAAAAAAATAATATATAAAAACATCCATGAAGTGATGAAAATTGCAGATTTTTGTGGTGCAGAGAACCAGCAGATAAGAGTAGTAACAATAGAAATATTTAAGTAAAACTGAAAATAGTGGGGAAGGAGAAGTCTGAAATGAAGCAATAAGAAGCACAAGGAGAAGGAGAGGGAAAAGAAAGACCAGAAAGAGAAGAGGAACAACACAAGAAAGGAATAAAGAGGGAATGGTTGGCCGAATTTGGCCTTCAATCCTTTTTCTATTTCATAAAAGAAAACAAGACACAATGCTTTTCTTAGTGCCAAACTGTAGGGCCATCTACAGCCTAAGTGAATCAGCATCTGCCGTGTGCATTCCTCATTTGGCTCAAATAACTCAAATTAAGGTCCCTAATATCTGTTAATAACCAACTTAATGCCCAGGTTTGAGTCCCTATAAGACTTTAGGTAAGGAAAGAATTCCACTTCCACTGTTCATGGCATCATCGCATGAATAGCAATCAACTAATTTAAAATACTCAGCTCAACTCAACTAAGCTTTAATCCTAATCTACTTGGATCAACTACAAGAATCCTTTTCTTCCATCATGCTCTGTTTAGGGCCATACTTTTTGAAAGATATAGCGGTATCAAGTCCTTCCTTACTACTTTATATCATGTGATTTTCAGTCTATCTCTACACCTCTTTCCTTCTGCATGTATTAAATTATGCCTTCATAGTAGTGCATTCCTTAGCTGCTTCATCTAAGCCATAATCCAAATCGACTAATTTCAAATCCTTATTGAAATTTGGATCTTAACTCAGGTTGTTAGAAAGCACATTTTTCATCAAAGATAGACTATTCTAGTGGTTGATGCTCAAGTATTTCTTGTTTTTGTTTTTTTTATCTTCATTTGTAATATATAGCTGTTACAAAGTATCTAAGTCCTTCTATATATGTACATATGTTTATGCATCTGCATGTTGTTGTCTATTATTTCATAAAGGAACCTTTTTTTTTATTTGAAAGATCTATATATTTAGCCATCTAAAGGAAAGTTAAGTATGTGATGGACCATAATTTAATAATATATACTACGAAATTGCATGACAAATTAGTTTATCTTCATGAGTGCACCAACTGGCTGAGTTGGTAAATTGTTTTGTGTTGATATGAGGACCTAGGTCTGGTCCCGCTTACTCCAGTATTTGTCTAGGCTTCCACCTGTCCTAGTGCTCTCCCCTCCCCAAAAAAAGATAAAAAATAACTGATATGGAGTGGCTAAGTTCAGATATGTGTTCATATATGCATGTCTAAACATAGATCAAGAATAGTGCAAGACTTTTATAGTCCATTGGGCTTGAGACCTATAGATGGGTTTGGCACATTTAGTTGGTTACCTGGATTTGATACCCTTATCCTCTCCCACTAAATATCATTTCTTGTCTATGCTATCTCTAAAATGCTCTGGGCTTGTCAAGCTAGCTGGATAGTTGTATTGTAGATTGTGATTTTCAACATGCTTCAAAAAGTCGAAGCCCTCTATATGTGAACATACTTGGCTGGATGTGGGAGCATTGCAATTATCTTTTGTGCTTTGTTTCCCCTATAAAGATTGTCCTAGTGGTTGACCATATCATAATGATTGAGATTTCAATGTGATAGAAAAACTAATGCTTACACCCTAATGTACCATAATGGGAAATCCTTGAGGCTGGCTTCACGCAGCTAGCCTCAAGGACTGATGATGCTGGGCTCCAACTTTAAACTAAACACCGGAAATCCCTTTGCATGATGAAGCCTTCCTTCTCAGAAAAGGAAATCTCTACATCTTTCCATGCCCTAAAATAAGCACCAAAAATCCTTCTGCATGATGAAGCCTTCCATCTCGGGAAAAAGAAATCTCCATACCTTTCCATGCGTTAAAATAAATACCGGAAACTCTTTCGTGTATGAAACCTTTGTTCTTAGGAAAAAAGAAATCCCTGTCTTTCCACGCATTTAAGATATCATGTATATCTTTTGTCCCGCTTCTCATCTCTGGTAGTGGGGTACACCATCCATATCCTCTATTAAAAAAAAATAAATATCATTCATCAAATATTACATCTCCTATTATAGCCATATATCTATCTACTAATAAATAATGGGAAAGGATCCACGTGTGCCCCAACCCCATGTCCCATGGAAAAAGTATTTTCTTATTTCCTTGATGTCTTTCCATAAATTGTCTCTTGCTCAAGTTTTTAGAAGGGTTAGAATTTTGAAATACGAGTTTTCAACTTCTGTAAGTTTCTTTTTTATATATCTAAAACTTTTTGTAATTAATACAAATCCTCTATTATTGGTAATTTTTAGATATATAGTATTATAATAGTACATTATTTTTAAAACACAAAAATCTTTTCTCCTTTGTTGAAGATATAGAAAATCTTTTTTTATCTATCTTTTATTAAAAGATCACAGCCATCAAAATGCAATTAAATTTCGCGTGCACCTCAAATGCGAGACTCTAGCATGTAGTAGTCATCAAATTGTTCTTCAAGCCCGTGAATAATGGGAGCATCTATATTAGGGGTGCAAGCGAGCCAAGTCGAGTAGCTAGAAGCTCAAGCTTGACTCAATTTAAAATACTCAGGCTCGAAACTCGACTCGAGATCAATCAAGCCTTAATATCCAAGCTCGAATTTGACTTGAATATTAATCGAGCCACACTGAGTTCAAGCTTGAATTCGAGCCTTGGTCACAATTTAAAAATATAGTTAAAAGTTATGAGTTAGATTAGATTAAAAAAATATAGATATTATATTTTTTAAATTTTGAATTAATAATATATTACAAATAAATATAATATTATATATATATATATATATATATATATATATATATATATATATATATATATATATATATATACATACTTGACTAGGTTTGCGAGTCTTCAAGCTGAGTATTTTGCTATTCGTGCTTGACGCAAAACATTATTGGAGCTACTCAAGCTCGAGTCGAGCTCGTTAATTGTTGAGTTGAGCTCAAGCAGCTCGCGAGTTGCTTATCTCATTTGCACCCTAAGTCTATATGAGGAGATATGAACAAAATAGTGATTCCAATTTTTCTTGTACTCAACTATATTAAGGCAAGAAATTAATGATACATATTTAATATGCAAAATCATGCTTGGTGATTTGAAGTATGATAATTCTTCTTGGTATATTGTGTTCCACACTTACCCACATTTAATTTGGTCAGCATACCATAATGATTGAGAATTTGTCTAGGAAGCATGGATATGAATATGGAATATGGATAGATACGATACAAATATGTTCATATAATAAATCTTGAATAAAAAGGATATGATATGGCCATAATATAACAAGAAATAAATATTATTTTTATTTTATGCTACAAAACATCTAGAAACCATGATTGGTTTATTATAAAACACCATTTAGTAACATTCAACATCACAAATTTAAATGAGTTCACAAGATGAAAACTTATAAATATTTAACAATATAATAAAAACAAATATAGTAACTATATTTGTATGTGTTTATGTATCTATAAGTTAGTAGACATAAATACCACAAACATTCTTTACCCTCAAAATATAAATGTAGCAAGGTAGCAATTTAACTAAAACAAATGCAACAAGCTAATAAGAACTTATGCAGCAAAATATATGAATAATTAGAGTAGCAGCAGTGAACGTGCGAGCTTGCCAAGGTGATAAAGTCTTTTGCAGATGTACGAAATGACCTGGGATCAAATCTCACCTTCACTAGGTTTTTGGGGTTTGGGGTATTTTTGGAAGGGCTATCCCCCATTGTGTAGCCTATTGCCTAGGGCCTCTTTCTTAATAAAAAAAGAACGGTAGCAGTACATATTTAGTGGGTCAGCAACAAGATTAAGAAAAATAGAAGAGTTGGAATCAGAAGAAAAAAATTAATGCAGAAAACCAGCAATATAATAAAAAATTATCTTCCAAAAAAATGCAGCAACATAAACAAAATACTGAATTATTACAAAATCACATGCAGAAATATTATATTATCTCAAAAAATGAGATTAGGACATAACCTGCCAGTTTTTCCATGTACCCTACCTATCATATGATACACATAGATGGGAAATACCAAAATGAAAGAAAAAAAAAAAGAAAAAGAAAATGAGTTTTGAATGAAGAAAGAGGAAAAAAAGGAAAAAAGGGACCTAATAACTTATTTAAATTATTGGTTTGGAGGCAAATTTAGGTTCAAAACCCACTTGACCCATGTCCAATCGATGATACGTCTGATTGATTTTAGTGATGCTATGATTCTATCACAATCGATGTGCCTAACTAGAAAGAGTATATGATGCATGATTGTAATCTCATATTTTATCCCCAAATTTTTATTTGTGTGAATGTTGTGGGATATAACCACATGGATGGCTATTATTCCATTACATATGATACACTTGGTACTTTAAACTAGGGCGAACAATAAAGATTTGACACACCATATAGTGGGCTTGCATTGTCATAAGATCAAATATTCATTTAATTTAATTTTCTGTCGATAGGTTAAAGAAGAAATATGATAGCATTTTTCTCCACTGTTTTAAAAGGGTAGAATTGGAAACATAAGAGGAAGAGTTGAAGGTAAAATTTGACAGAAAATTCCATGAATTGGAGGTGGTGAGCCAAGGAGCCACACGGGTGTTCACATTAGTAGTGTATAAATCCATGTTTTGGACTGTCTATACTTTTGTAAGCAGTTTAAGAAAGAAAAGGAAAGAGAACCTGCTAGCCAAGTTGCTGTTCTCTAGTAGGGGTGTTGACTATCTCCGCTTTCTCTCGTACTATCGCTTTTAGCAAGGTGCTGTGTCTTGTGCCTTAGCTCACCGCCGGTGCTTATGTAAACTGATATAGCCACTTTCATTAGTTCCATTATGGTAAGCTGGGCTTTAGGCTTAAGGGAAGTTTGATTGCTCAATTCACTCCTGAGGCGGAGAAGCAGTCTCTTCTTCCTTCCTATCTATACACTAAGCTAGTGGATTAGAAATAGAACCATTATCCAAATTGCACACGTGAATCCTTAATAACATGGAATCGATGGCTACAACATTTTTTTGCAACCCATGAAACTCCTTGCTCTCCTCTGCATTTTGCCTCGCATAAGATATTCCCTTGTTTTCCTTTGATCATCCTGCATATTGGATATGATCTATCTGAGAAAATTTTGCCCATTAAATCTCTGAGAATAGTTAAAAGCTGATTTATGACAATTTCATTGTATAGTATTCCTCTATGCTTGGCTTGTTATTGTCTGCTAAACAATATGGTTCTATCTAGAAAACCTTGCTCATTATCTTCCTCCTTTTTATCCACCTTCTACCCTTTGCAGTTTGCTCCTCCTTCCTTGCAACTCACCTTCAGTCTCAAATTAGTAATTGATTATATTATAAATCCATTTAGATCTCTCAACTTGTAAGGCTAGGTTCTTCATTTCTGGCAATTCTGTTCCTGAACCCTAATTATTGATGGGGGAATTAATATTGCCTTCATGGAATCCAATTTATACATTAGAAATTAGGTGCAGCTTGAAGAAGCAGCCTGTTTCCTTTTGCTTTTGAGAAACCTCATTAATTTTTGCATGGCTGGATCTTAAAGCCTTTTTTTTCCTAAGTTGTGATTACTTGGGATTCTCTTTTTTTCAATTTGAAGATAAAATTATTTTGGGAATCAGTATTTTTAATCTCCACTGTTCTACCAATTAGTACTTTCGGAAACCCAAAGCACCTATGGTTCCATCTCCATAGGAGTGGCGAGGTGTGGAGAACGTGTTTGTTTCTGCCTTAAGGTACTGGGTACTTAAGCCGTGTTTTACATTTGAAGAATCTTTTGGAATCCTGTGGTTCCTTGAAGCAGGAATTTGGATAGTCATAGTCTCTTCCTCTCCATTGAGTAGGATTTAGAACAGTAAAGATGCAGCCACACTGAATCTCATGAATTCCTATGACAAAAAACTTTTTTCCTTTTTAGCAAAGTTGTTGCTGAAGGGCTTCCTTAAGAAGAGTATGCATCTGCAGGAGAGGAGATAAGGGGAAAGAATCTTTGTGGGATCTCCCATCTGGCATCTGGATTCTTGTGATGAAAGACAGCTTTTTGATCATCGTCAAACCTTTAATAAATAAAAACCTCTATTCCAACTCCAAATCTGCTTTGCAGCAAAGGGACAGACCATTTACTAGAACTTCTTAAGTATGACATCAGGTTAACTACAAAAACAATTCATTGTACCATAGATCTCGCTAAAGAAAGGAATGGGAGAGAAAAACCTACAAAAACTTCTGAAATCCAACACCATTAATACTACATAGGAAACTAGATTTAAGTTAGATACCCCTCTTAGAATGTCTCTCAAAAGCTTTTTGCTGTTCTGGCAAATATGAGAAAAAAATGATATTTAGGTCTAGCATAAGGCCTGATAGTCTTTTACCAGCCCCTCACAATTATTGCATTCTATTCTTTATTTTGCATGTAACTTGCCTTAGTTCAACATCTCCAAGTGGCGGTCCTTCAACCATCTTGTATGCAATCCAACAACCCTCATCACAAGCAATGGGATATGTGTTGCGATCTTCTGAGTCTAACATGTTGTTTCTAAGCAAGGTCCGCCGTACCAACGTACCGGTGGGCACCGGTACCAGTACCAAACGGAGCCGAACCGGTGGGGCTGGTTCGGCCGAGTTTCAGCTTTGGCGTCGTTTTTTTTTTTTTTGGGGGGGGGGGGGGGGGGAGTTCTCATTTTAAAAGCTGTACCGGTGCGAACCGAGCCGGTTCGCACCGATAAAGCCCTGGAACCGACCGGTTCCGACCCCACCGATTTTAATTGCTGTACCGGACCGGTGCTCGTCGATATCGGTCTGATATGGGCTGAACTGACCGGTTCCAGTTGGTTTAGCAGACTCTGTTTCTAAGGCATAATCGTGACTAATTGGCTCATGTGGAATGACAATAGAAAAACTTATTCTCAAATCGAATAGGTGTTACAGCATGTTGCTTTGAACTTTGATAAAAAAACCACTATCCTTCCAATAAAATTTTCCTACCCTTGTTGAAATGAAAAAGAAAAGAAACACCTACTTTTTAAACTTCGCATAAAGGAAAGAGAAGGGGATTAGTGTTTCATGATGACTCGATTGTTGTCATTAAGCTGTTAATATAGGGTGTTCTTTTGGTCCCACATTTAAGTTAAGAATTTTCTCTTCTTTTTCTGATGAAATTTACTGCTGCTTTCAACTTTAGTAATCACCATATCCTTCTGATAGCCACAGGTTTCAAACTTTTAATGGTTTTAACATATTAGTATGCTTCCATTTGATCCTTGTGGGTAGAGTCTGGTTGTAGGATAGTCAATCTATATCTATTATAAGTATACTCTTTTCATCAAATATCAAAATTAAGGATCGCCGAACCTATACCGACACATGGTACAGGGCGATGTACCGGTGGGTCACCGCTATGGTACAATACTAGTTCAGTACTGTACCGACACATGATACAAGACGATGTACCGGTCATCTAAATGGTACATCGTTTTTTTTATTTTTTTATTTTTTTGTTTTCTTAATCTTTTTTGTTTTCACTTATTATTTTGATGATAATTGTTTAATTTGTAATTTTGACATTGTTTTGATATCTTTTTGGTCATAAAGTAGAATTGAAGTACGATAATGTATTTATAAGTGAATATACATAAAATATAACAAATGGAGTAGATTTAATGTATTTAAAGTACAAAATTCGTACCGACATGAAAAATTTTGTGGAGTGCCGATGTCCCTCATAGACGTCAGGAGCACGATCATAGTCTGGGCCTGGGATACCCACTTCAAGATTCTGAGAGGATTGCCCATAAATTTGGGCCTAAGTCTCTATGTGCATGATTGTGTCCAAAGTTAAATAAATTGCTATCAAATTTAGGTAGAAAGAATGATGAATACCCCTAAATATGCTACCAGTTTTACAAAATTTTTTTATCATTATTTTATTTTTTAATTCAAAAATATATTTTCTAATCTAAAAATTCAAAGATTGGTTGTATTGTGTAAATCACCTATAGGTCTATAGGATATCACGAAATTATGCCGAAACCCAAAAGTTTGGCACCTTCATTTTTTCTATTTTTTTATCGATTTTCAGCATGTAAAAGAAAAAAAAAAGAGAGGAGAGGGAAGGGAAGAAGGCCCTTTGCTTTGTTTTTGGGTTGGATCTAGTTTGAAATCAGCAAAATCCTCTCTGTCTTTGATTTTTTTTGGGGTTGGAAAAAAAAGAGACGTGAGTAGAGAAGGCATCCGGGCCTTCTCTGCCTCCCTCTCAATAATTTAAAGGGAGAGAGGGCCGAACCGTGTTGAACCAAGGATGGTTCAGGTCAGATCGGGCTTGAACTGAGCGGTTTGGGCTTTGTTTCGAATCGAGCAGCTGTACTGTTGTGGTTCGGGGTGGTACGAATTGGTATGCTTGGAATTAGTTGGTTTGGGGCACTTTGGCATTCCATGATCAAAACATTGGGTCCATTCTTGCGTTGATTAGAGGTCAGTACAGCAACATGCTATATTACATTGTAACTTGTTGGTACAGGAGCCTGCATGCTTAGGTACAGTTAGAGAATCTTTATTTTTTTCCTTTCCTTGCCATTACATTTTAGTGTAAAATAATATGTTTTTCAAAATCCTAACATGATTTCTGTCTAGCTAAACACATCTACTATCCCCAGTTATGTGAGGGATGAATGATAGCTGCTGATGAAGATATGCAAAGCATATACCATTAACATTTGATAGAAGTTGAATTTCTGAACCAATTTGAATTATCCTTCTAAAACACCTCATGCAAAAGCAAAAGCAAGAATCCTGTATGGGATAGTTTGTACATGTTTTAGTATCCTGGGTAGGATATATCATTATCCTGCACTTTCACCCTTCTCAAGTAGAGGTGCTGTCATCAATTCCCCATGGAGCATCCTTCATTCATAGTCTGAGCATGGTAATATAAAGCAGGGCAACTTAGAGTGCAATTTGGTTTGCAAATACAGGTTAATGTGGTCTGATTCAATATATCCATGGATTAGGCAATTTACATACAGTTCAAAGCAGTTGAGGTGTGATTCACCTTGGTTTCTGCCAAAGTAGGGCCAGTATGTTCTGTTTAGCTAGCCTCTGTGCTCTTGTAGCAGGTTACACTATCAAGAACATTTTAATAAAAGAAATTGAAGAAGACATTGGGAGCTTTGATAGAGGATATGTTGATATATAACAAACTTGACATCTCGATATATAAATTGACTTCAGGTGGGATCCACTGTCTATACATGTTGAATAATGTGTTAAAGCACATTTCACTGTTTACAGCATATTGCTGCAACAGTAGGTATCATGATACAATCTCATATCATAATGACAACCATGCTATACAATAAGATAAAGCAGAACGCTCACATTATTGCTTTACTTTATTGTAACAATTCTAAGAAAAAAATCATTTTGTCAACATGCAACTTTTTTTTGCTGATTATGTCATGTCCATCATTTTCTGACTCCATTAAGAACTTTGACTTTGCAATGTTTTAGAAAATGGAAATAGAAGAGATGGATAAAGAAGATTCATAGATTACTAAAGTTGGGAATAATTCAGTATTTCACTGCTGATAATGGAATCTTTTTCCTGTTTGGATGATTTTGTTGCAACATTAAAGAGGCGAAATTCAGTATAGGGGTTGGCCTCATACTTTTAACCTAAATATTGACTTCAACAATCTTAGTATAAGTTTATTCCATTGCATTACAAAAGTTTCTGCTATTTTTATCCCAGTATCCAGTAGTTTGCTGCTCTCAAATGAGCTATGCTGTTCAGTTACCACCACCATATCATCATAGTCCTAATATTTACCCTTGATTTCCCATGTGCGGTGCCCTTCTTCCATATCTGGCATCACTTCTTTAAGGGCTTTCTGTAAAGAGTAACATTTCCCCATTAGATTGGTTTCTGGTAGCACAAAATATAAAAGCGATCCATTTGAATCTCCAACATGTCTTCCCTTAAGGAGGCAAACTTACTAAATTTGTGGAAGTAAAGTTGGTTTTTTATGTAAACATAAGCCAACAAATAGATTTTCTAGTTTCTCCTCAAAGCACCTTTTCAATTCCTGCATATGATAGAGGCATCAAATCAAACATTTTTATGTTTTGCCTTTTCTTGTTTAAAAGGCTTAATTGCTTTTTTTTAAAAGCAAAGCCAAGTATGCCTTTCAGGTTGTTGTAGAGTTGAGTTTCTAATGGCTTGTTAACTGGGTTCCTTGAATCAGGAATGGGGTATAAATGCTCATTGAAGCTCAACATGCAGATGTTTTAATTGGATGGTAAAACAACCATAGCTAACTGCTACTGCTAATGCTTGTTTGATGTTTTCTTTTCCATAGTCATGTTTCGTTGGTATCATATGATATTTAGGCATGCAAATTGATGGCATGGTTATGATTGACATCAAATGAATGCAGATGCATCTTGTAAATTAGATATTATGCTGCTATGTACATAATCATGGATAGTTTCACCAGTTAGTTTTCTGGGCATTTCAGAGCAACATGGCTTTGGCTATATTCCTGCAATTGGATGGGCGAGTGCCATATTCTCAAATTAGCGCACATCATATGTAAATCTGTCGTCCGGCAACATATATATTCCATTTGGTTAATTGTAATAGAATTGCTTAGCTAAGGAATACTACCAACTTGTACAAGCTGATTGGATGCTCCATTACTTTTGTGATGCCCTGCATGGGTTGGAATCATTGAGGGACTAAGGAAAAAGTGCATTGGACCAGAGGAAGTTACAAATCCCTCAGCCCAGTTTTTTTTTTAATAATATACATATATATTTTATTTATTTTTAACTATATATATAATTATTTCTATTTTTATTTTTATGGATGAAAAATTCATCTAATTGGTGTCTTTTGGTATTTGACAACCTTGGGACTGTAGCATAGTGCACTTTGCCCGATTCTGCTCATTTTCTTCTCTGTTTACTCCCTTCAGTCCTTCCCATCAGTTGTGATATATTATATGGATAAAGAAGCTGGGCATGTGAAGGCCCTTTAGTTTGATAATGCACATATATGATTCTGCCCTGTTTAACTATGAAAAGGGTAGCATAATCGTCTAAGTATTGTGTAGTAAATACATTTGCTGGTTAGTGCTTTTATTTTAGTGCAGGCTTTTTTATTACTAAGGTTCTGTTTGGAGGAGCTGTTTGTAGTAGAGCTTTTGGAAGTAGAGCTGTTGGAAGTAGAGCTGTCTAAAGCAGAGCATTTATAAAAAGCTGTTTGCTGTTTGGTAACTACATTTCTAAAGTGCTGTTGCACTTTAACATGTGTTTGGTAAACAAACTGAGAAAGTACTTTTGTATGACAAAATGACTATAAAGGATATTACCAGTATTATATAACAGAGCATAATAATATAATATGTATTAATACATAAATATTTGATATAGTATAATATTAATGTAATGTAATATAATATTATTATAATATAGTACTATAACATTGTATTAATAATAATTTAATATAATATTAAATTAATTAACACAAAATATCAATGTATTATGATATAATGTAATATTATATTATATTTATAGTATAATATAATAATAAATATATAAAATATTATAATTATTAGTGTAAATTAATTTTTCATCCTTCTAATGATCATTTATCTCTCTAACAAATAAAGAGAAAGGAAGAAGAATATAGAGAGGGAAAGAGAGAAAGGAAGAGGCGGGATAAAGATTTTGGGGGAAAAAAGTGTGATTTAAATGAGGGTATTTTGGTCCAAAAAACAGCTTCCCGACAAAGCTGAAAATAGCATTTTCGGAAAGCTCCAAATTGGAGCTTCTCCCCAAAAGCTGTTTTCAGCTTGTCGCAAAAGCTGCTTTCCGAAAATTTTATCAAACATCATTTTTTATCTAAAAGTACTTTTGAAGGGCCAGAAAGTGCTTTTTGGCCCTCCAAAAGCTCTCCCAAACAGGGCCTAATTCTTGTGACTTGTATATAAACTCGTACTTTTCTCATTTACTATGCTGTTATAAAGCTCAGCTCAGTTCTCTAATGTTTTCAGACAATTTGGTGATCTCATCTGCTGCTATTTGCAGAGCATACATATTCAGAACCACGAAAATGGATGCCAGGCAAGGGCCGGGCGACCATCCAATTTGGATGCTGTTATAATTTTTCTATGGTATTTCATCACAAGCATTTTGGATATGAAACTTCTTACATTTGTAGTTGGAAGATGGGGAGAAACTAATGAGAAGTCTGTTGACAGGATAAGGATGCTAACCTCCCAGGCATCCTTCAGAATGTTATTGCAGATCCAATACCTCATCTTTTCAAGGTGATCATAAGGAGACTCATTCGCTGGCATGTACTCCCAGCAGCATGCATACCTGACAGTTGTATCGTCAACATTTATGAACCAGGAGATTGTATACCACCTCATATTGACAGCCATGATTTTGCTCGACCATTCTGTACCGTGTCGTTCCTTAGCGAGTGCAATATACTCTTTGGATCCAACTTAAAGGTTGCTGGAGCAGGCGAGAGTTCAGTTCCAATCTCCTTGCCTGTTGGGTATGCATGTTTAAAACTCTGACATCTTGCCTATTTCCATTAATGTTACCGTGACCAGGAATTAATGCATATAATTTCTTTTTCATTTACTTGGATTTTTGTGATAAGGACCTGGATGTGTGAAGAGACATTATGAAACATATTTACATCATATTAAATATGATCATGGGTTACTGTAAGATAAATGAGGAACTTGTCTCAACGTGTACCTTCTGCTACTTTATATTTAATGCATATGACTAATAGTACATATCTATATTCCTTAAGTTTGATATATCATGCTTTTTATTCTCCCAATTGAAAGGAAAATTGATTTATATTATTGTTTTATAATTACCCAGTGAAGTCCTATTTGAGCTCACGATGTTTCAAGATATAGTGATTTGATTTCAATTATCCTGTTTAAAAACTCATTTTACACTAGATGGTGTATGTAATGTTAATCAACCCTGAATTGCTGCCGATTAACTTGATGATGCTGGGTTATGTAATTGTGATTCTTCAATGCAAAACCTAACTTCTAACTTTTTTCAGGTCAGTGCTTGTCTTGAATGGTAATGTAGCTGATGTTGCAAAGCATTGTGTGCCAGCAGTCCCAAAAAAAAGGTATGACTATCATTTAAAAAAAAAGAGAAAATGTTCGATATGTTCAAGTCATAGCTCTCTCATGTTCTTATTTTAAATCACAGGATATCCATTACCTTCAGAAAAATGGATGAAAACAAGCGGCCAGTTGGTTTCAAGCCTGAACCAGATCTGCAAAGCATCCAGCCACTTCCATATGATTCTGAGGCAAAGAAATTACCTCATCAGGACTGGAACAAACAACCTGCAGTAGAGAGTAAAAGCTTTAAGAAAGGGAAGAAACCCAAAGGAAGGTCAGCTGGGATAAAGCCTGAACAACATTTGTATGAGAGCCAGTCTCATCCTTATGATGCTAGCACGTCGACAAAGAGATCCGCATTCCGAGCTATGGACGATCAGCGTGCAATGGCTAGTAACGCGTCTGAGAGAGGAAGAAACTTTGTTGGGAGGTCAACTGAATCAAAGCCAGAACCAGATTTGCAAGACATCCAATTACATCAAGATGATGCTGATGATCTCACAAAAAGGTCAGTGCAACGAGGTCGGCATGAGGAAGAGCATGATAACCTGGAGAGTAGCAAGGATTATGGTGGGAGGAGAGTGCGAATGGAGCAGAGGAGGATCATTATAAGCCGCAACATGGAAGGAGAAGAGGAAACACTACCCGTAGGTAGTCAGACTGCAGAGCCAACCCGTCTTTCCCGGGCTCATTTGCGATCCCTGAATAATGGACGAAGAAGGGTGAGGGTAAGCTTGTCTAATGATTAGTGGTGTCAAGTCACAAGAATTTTCCACATCAGATTTAGTTTAAATTGTGATGACTTGGGTTGTGGCATTTCGTTTGCGCATTGCTAAGGTTTGGCATTAGCTCATATGTTCGACATTAATATTCCCCATCATTGGTGTCATTTATGTTATGTCGAAATGTGTTATTTTATACATCAAAAAATTACTTTACTGCAAATTACTTCAGCTTTCTAGTTTGAACATGATAGAATTGACTGTTTTAATGTTCTGAGCAGTAAATAAAAAAAAAAGATTAAATGCATCCGGTGAAACTCACGATTATCCTTCTTCTTCCTTGAGAGCAGATTTGGGGTTGGGGAGAGTAGGCAGGAGCTGGATGGGAACAGCTTGTGTTGGGCAGTTTCTATGCTGAGCTACTTTCACTAACTAGCTCTGTACCTTTAAAAACTGTGAAAGAAAGTATCAGAGCCTTTGTCTGATCAGATTGCATAGAGAGGATTTAAATGGCCTCCTCGGTGGATTACATAGTGTACATTTCGCCTCTCTTTTCATCTTCCCTTTTTCTAACTCTTCATTAAGTGGTAGAATCTCTTTTGTGCATTTCTAAACGAAAAGTTCCAAGTTTGGTTGGTGCATAAGTTTTCCATATAATTGACAAGAAGCTTTTCTCTTGTTCGCTATGCCCATGCTTCTTCAACATTCTTTTATTGTTCTTTTCCTAAATCTCACATAATACTGCCCATCTGACGAGTAATGCCATATTATTTTGCATACCTCAAACGGGGAGTTTCTTTGAATGACAAAGGGATCAACCGGTTGTCCCGAACTAAAAGTTTCATCTTGAAGCCGGTTTGTTTAACATGGAGATGGGCTTAACCTCTTTATGGTGTTTCATCCATCCATTCTTGTCCTGTTAGATCATCTACCATCCATTCAGGCATCCCAGTAATTTAACGTTTGGGGCTAATCATTTACTTGATAATTGTTTGAACAGAGAAGCCCATATTGTAGGTACATGGTAAACTAATAATGCTTAGATTGTGATGGTTGGTTAAAAAGGGCTACCAAGGCTAACAGAAAATTGCCAGGCTGATCCATACAAATAATCAGAAAGGAGCCATCTTTTGTCTAAAATTTTTGGTTCTACAATGAAGCAAATTTATTGATTTATTTATTTTTATCTCAAACCATGACTTGTTTTCTTTAAATAAATAAATAAATAATAAAAATAAAAAGAAGAAAAATAAGGATTTTTCTGCAAAACCCCTTCTTTTCTTTTACACTTCAACAAAGCAAGTTGGGCTCACGTTGTTGGTTATCTAAAAGAATAATAAAGAAGGAGAAACATGGCTTATACATAAGCTGTAAGTGTGATCCTCCCCCAACTCCTTGAGGAGTATATTTCAGGATTCTACATGAGCCATGAATTTATAGAAGAACTGTCGGTCCCAGCACAAGCGTAACGATAACGATGACGATTCCATTTTTTTAGTGCTTCAAGTGTTAGAGAACTAGGCAATTCACAATATCTAGTGGCATTAGAGTAGTCAATTTAAGCTTGAATTATGGAATTGACTAGGTTGGGTATGAATCTGAGAGGTAGAACTTTGCCGTTTATCATTCAAAGTGGATAAGTTACGGGTGTGCATGGAAAAGTGTCAGGACAGAGTAGTCATTCTGTCAAAGAGAGTGCACTGCAAATTAGAAGCATATTAGTTTGGGAAAGTAATACTTAAATGTTCTTCACACACCCATTCTCATGTGAAGGAGCCTGTGGGATTCTTATATTAAATCAAAATTTAATAATAATAATAATAAAAAAACACTCACTCATACCCAACCCAAGGGAGAGTGACTGATGGTGTCTTAAAACAGCACCACATAAATGGGCATGCTTGGGCAATACGTCTCTAGACCAAGACTGCTACTACTTGGAAAGGGTTTGGGCAGACCATCAGACGACTGACTCAACTGCAATAAGTCAGGACCCACGTATAAGACCAGAGATTGTGTGGTCCTTCCTAGTCCCACCCCCTACTATAACTACAGTAGCTTAAAGATCCCTACAGTTACATGAGATTACAAGCAATTCAACAGGTCCTCCCCCTTCACTATCAAACACTTTGAATCTCCTCCAGATGGAGCTCATATGTCCTTTCTTTTTGTGATCTAGGCATCATGCCCATCCCTTTTCCAAGAATTAATCAACTTTGTGCCTATGGGAAATGAGGGAAGCAACAAATTAAGGCTGCTTCTTTTCTACTGTCCCTTATTTGTGCAAGGAGGGGATGTGGGGTGAGTACTGCTTTAGAAGTGGAAGTGAAGGGGCGGTCAAAACTAGTATGTTGCTTTGACACTTCAGATAGACTGAGAGAGAGAGAGAGAGAGAGAGAGAGAGAGAAGGCGGCTGCTAACACAAGAGAGAGAGAGAGAGAGAGAGAGAGAGAGAGAGAGAGAGAGAGAGAGGGGGGGGGGGGGGGGGGGGGAGAGAGAGAGAGAGAAGGGTGGCTGCTAACACCAAGACGCATCTTTCATGATATCTTTGTGTAATCTTTTGGGATCTCCTGTGAGAACATCAGCAGTGGATGATTACCCCAAAGAAAAGGAGGCATTTTTGTACCCATCCCTACCCATCCCTAAGGGCTGCCCCCTAGGGGAGGCTCTCCTCTATATGAGGTATGAGTTGTAGGGTCCTACCTTGATAGAGCTACCGCGAGAGAGAGAGAGAGAGAGAGAGAGAGAGAGAGAGAGAGAGAGATGAGGGTATTGCGTTTGCATGATAGGGAAAGGAAAATCTCATGATGGTGGTGTCAATATCAGGGAAAATTTAACACAATCTGAAAAGTTGCACTTTGGGAGGCTCAGTAGTCAGTTCTGTACTGAAGCACGGATGACATGCATACAAACTATTATCTAAAGGAAAATGCTTCGAAAAACCCGGTGTAGCGCTCATTCCGGGTACTCTAATGGTATGTCAAACAGTACTCTTATCTCAAAGCGAATAAAAAAAAGAAGAAGAAGACATGCATACGAATTAAAAGGACAGGTTATGCAAACATTACATGCATAAGGAGAGATCAGAGTTTATTAGTGTTGTTAATGTTGTGGTATTCAATGCTCTGACACTCTGAGCATCCGTATGTGGCAGGGGCGTTTGAGTCAGAGTTGGCGGAAAAGGGGAATGAGATAGCCGCAGCAGCAGCAGCAGCAGGAGGAAGGAATTTGTGCTGGAAAATTGGGTGAAGGTGATCCTATACTTTCTTGACTATCTGTTCACGTCCTCTCAAAATTATTCATAGGAACATTAATCTTTTGAGTCATTCTCTTGGAACACTGCAAGAGAGAGAGAGAGAGAGAGAGAGAGAGAGAACCAGCCTGCTATCTAATTTTCTGTGCTTCAATTTTGTGGAAGGATATTTTCTCAAAAAAAATTCTGAAATTAAGGACCCTTTTTGTGCAAATGAACCTATTATTTTATGTTGAGAAAATTTTCATTTTTCTATGAAATATAATTATATCAGGATTGAGATAGGATGTTCAAGTATTGCAAATGAATAACGTCTAATTTTGGAGCATCCATCTTACAATGTCTCAAACTATACTCTCCATATATCACATGAAGAGGGGACCATCTTTCAGTGAATAGATTTGTTTTTTTTTCCTCCCCTCCATCTGCAACAGGAGTTTTTTAATCTTTTTAGAAAAAAACTCACTTTGCTTGTGCTTCAGTCATTATCGTGTTGCAGATTGTTTACTACTGTCAGAGGACTACTGGTTGATTAAATAGAGCCATTTCCTGCTAAATTTCATTTTAATTTAAACACAGGCCTAAATATAACCTATCCGAAGGAGTAAAAGATGGAGGTTTGTTGTTTTCCAAGATCACCAAACCCAACTCATGCAACTTGATCCTAAGATTCACCTGACTACTACATTCAGGTCCCTACAGAATGGGTCGAATCCGAATTGTAGAATTGAAACCAATTCATAGAGTTAAACGGTCATCGGGTGGGAAACGCAATCCAAATGATTCATACCTATGAAATTGGCTAAACATATTATTTCTATCATATATTTTCTTCTTCCCCTATTCTAAGGTACCAGAATATTTACTCCTCACATAGAAGTTGCGGCCAGTGAAGGTGCAAGAGATTAGCATACTACTCAAATTACATCTGGATTGAGATCACAATTTTATAAGAATTCGGCATTTAAGAGTAAGGCAGAATGATTAGCATATAAGAAGTTGTGGCCCCAAGCATGATTAATTGCACGAGACTTTGTTATAGGCGATCTTGCTGAAATTGTTTCAAAGATGTTATTTTCCCTTTATTAAAAAAAATAGAAATCAAATTGTTGGTATCAACACCAAGAAACTTATTATAGACACTCTTTAATACATGCTAATGGTGTGCATGCAGAAAAGGCTAATGAATGGTCCGAGATAGTTTGCATGAAATTCTTTTTTAATTCATGAATGGTGATTGGTGGCCCCCACTGAGAAAAAAAAAGATGATCAAAGACCTTGTACTCCTGACCACCGCTCCATTCCTCCAGCCATCCCCTCTCCATATATCATATGTTTTCCTAGCAAATCTTTCTAGACCCTCTAAATAGAATGCACTGCCAAACCGACCCATGCTTACCGAAAGGCAACCCTTGGCCATGGTCCTACAAAGCAGCAGTCACTGTAGCTATCATTACTCTCCGACAATAAAACCCCCCCAAAGGCTTACATTTACCATTGCACCACTTCTCAGCAAAATAAACTAACAAAAAGGTCCTCTCGAATCAACCTTGATAGTTTTTTTCCCCACTAAGGAGAGGTCTAGGAATTATTTTGGAGGGTGACTCGGCCACCGTCGTCCGGTGGATACAGAGGGGATTGGGGGGTGAGGGCACAGACCATTCCTTGATTCGCGATATTGTGATGATGTGTGAGGAGGGGGCCTTTCTGGCCAAGCATGTATTCAGGGAGGCCAATGGGGCAGCCGATTGGGTGGCTGCCCATGCGGCCCACCACTCGGGGTATGCCCTCTGGTCGGGGGAGGCGGAGCTGCCATTGGCATTCCGTGAGGTATTGTATTTTGATCTTATTGGGTGTATTCGTACCCGTACTGTATGAAGCACCCGTTTTCAAAAAAAGAAGAAGAAGAAGAAGAAGAAGAAGAAGAAGAAGAAAAAAGAAGAAGGGAGCGGCCTAGGACATGACTAAATGGGATGGAAGAGAGGAGTTTGATGGCTATTCTTGGAAGTGATTGGGGCCTTCTCTTGAACGCCTAGAGAGGCCTTTGGAACCTAGGGTTAGAAGCTCCACTCTACTAGGCCTAGAAAAAAGCTCATAGGGGTCAAGGGAGGGCGGGGAGACCCACATGAGTCATGCAGGGGTCAGCCGCGAGTGTTTTTAGGGCATAAAGAGAGATGCAGTGGGAAAGGGCAAAAATGATGAGGTTTTCATGAACAGGGGAGAGGCTCTCTTCCCTAACTCTTATCCACCATTCAATGCAAAGCACATCACCCTCAAACCCCGTGACTCCTCTTTCTAATCAAAGAAGAAATATAATTACAAGATTTTCTGTTGTTGTTGTTGTTGTTTTTTACTCCCCAGCATTTTGACATAATCGTATGATCACAAAAATAAGATCTTGTGGTTTTAGATCGTGCCACTAGCGTACTTAAATGAGGGATAGAGAATGAAAAGATACAAGCACGGTGGCACCGTATGCTAGTACTTCATTAGCAGCTTTCAGCACAAGATGTGGTTACAGTAATAACATGGCAATATTGTGGAGCCTATGATGAATCCAAGTAGTCTAAATATGCTTCCATAAATCCCTTGGAAAGCTGTTTGTTTCTAGCTTGGCTCTAATATCATATCAGGACTGCAGGAGTATTAATGGTGGCATCATATTGGTTCAAAAGTGAGCTATCTGCATGGCTGCAAGCTATACTTCAAAATATCAGATCTCTGTCCATATGTGCACTGGTTATTTAAGTATTATAAGCTAAATGCAACTTCGATCTTCTGGTTAGCATAGATATATATATTTTCTGGTTAGCATATAAATATCTTGATGTATATAATGTATAGGTCAATTCCTACTTTTCTTCCAATTTAAGATGTATTTATAACCAGTAAATGGAAGAGCAAGCAGAAAAAATCTATCAGCAAATGGCGAATACTGTGCATCCAATTTTTCTTCTATTGTTTTTCAGAAAAGGATATAGATGCATGCATTTTATTGGGAACATAGATAACCATTTTATACGAAAAGTAAATAACAAAATGAAGGTACACTGATGCCAGCGCTAGCTCTTAGTGTGGACTGGATTCGTTTTAATGGAGTTTAGTTGCACCATTAAGAAGTCCTTGCAACCTGATGATCATGGTCTATTATCATAAAAGGTCATCCATAAACCTCTCTTTTTCGATAGGTGAATCGAAAAATACCACAGAGTATCTTGTAAGAGGTAACCATCCATTTTTGATGCTTCGCTGATTAGGTGACCAACCTCACAAAAATTTCAGACAAGGATGTAAGTGGAAGTCTAACCAACATAGTACGTAAATTATCTGCTAGTTTATAGCCAAACGCATGCCTACATACCATGTCAAGAGCTAGAAAGCCCTGTTATGGTTAATGTGTTGTCTAATTAAATGCTATTTAATGTTTACCATAGTTACTTTTGCTAACTAGAGTCAAAGTATGAATAGAATGAGTGGAGAAGAAGTTGAAGAGACATGATATGCTGTAAAAAAAAAAGTAGAAACGGCTGAATAGTGGGTTGCCTCTCTTCCACTGTTTCCTCCTGTTTTGCTGAACATAATCCAGATTTGCAGCAACTTATTTTGTGAGTTTAATTCGGCATGCCTCTGTTGTTTTATAATTGCTGGTGTGTCCAACCAACAGATCTGGTATCAGAGCCAGGTTGAAAGAGGTGTTGAAGGCAGAAATTTGAAGAAGAAAAAGAAGATTTTGGAGGAGAAAAATGGCCAGCACAAGTTGCGTAAATTGGAGCAGTGTACAGGTTCCTATTTTCTCAGGTGAGAATTATGATTTCTGAAGTATAAAGATGAGAACCTTATTTGTCTCCATAAATTTGTGGGATATAGTAGAATCTGGTTATGAAATTTTAGAATCTTCTTCAACTCTAACCGAAGCCCAGCAAAAGGAGTTGAAAGAAAATAAGAGCAAAGATGCAGGAGCTCTTGGAATGATACAAAGGGGAGTTTCAGAAGCTATTTTTCCAAGAATCATGGGAGCAAAAACAGCAAAACAAGCATGGGAGACATTGCAAGAAGAGTTCCAAGGAGATAAAAAGGTGAGAGCCATCAAACTCCAATCTCTTAGAAGAGATTTTGAAAATATGAGAATGAAAGAAAATGAAAGTGTGAAAGATTACTCAACCAGATTTTTGGAGTTAGTAAACCAAATGAAAATTTATGGTGAAGAAATGTCTGATCGTAAACTTGTGGAAAAGATACTAATTAGTCTACCAGAAAAATTTGACCCCATGGTTGCTGTTATTGAAGAAACTAAAGACCTCTCTAAATTAAGTGTTCAAGAGCTGTTAGGCTCTTTAAAATCTCATGAGCAAAGGTTGGAATGGCACTCCGAGAAGTCAATAGAGAGTGCTTTCCAATCTAAGCTGAATGTTAGATCAAAATTTTTTGAAAAGAAATCAATGGCTTATTAATAAAATGGGGGAGACTCATTTAGAGGAGGTAGACAAGGAAGAGGAGGCAGAAATTTTAGAGGAAGAGGAAGAGGTAGAAATAATTTTGACAAAAGATTTGGTGGAGAAGGTTCTTCACAAAGATGCAATGTGTGCAACAAATTTGGCCATCTTGAGAAGAATTGCTGGTTTAAAGGGAAGCCTCAATGCTACAATTGCAAGAAGTTTGGTCATTTGCAAAAAGATTGTCGATTCAAGAATGAGCAGCAAGCAAACTTTACAGAAGAAAAGGAAGAAGGAAAGAGTGAAGAGAATTTATTCTATGCTTGCCAACATGTTTCTGAACAAAAGAATGATGTGTGGTTCCTTGACAGTGGGTGCAGCAATCATATGACACCAGAAAAACAATTTTTCTGGATATGGATGTTTCATTTAATTCTAAGGTGAAGATGGGAAATGGTTCAGTAGTAGAAGTGAAGGGAAAAGGCAGCATTGGTGTCCAAACAAAGAAGGGCAGAAAGATTATTCGTGATGTGTTATTTGTTCCGGAGTTAGACCAAAATCTGCTGAGTGTTGGACAGCTTTTGGAGCATGGTTATAGTCTTCATTTTGAAGGCAATGGTTGCAGAGTTTTTGACCAAGGAAGAAAAAAATCAGTTGTGGCTGATGTTAAAATGGGCCCTTACCGAAGTTTTCCACTCACTTTCAATTATGCTACAAGTGTTGCTTTGAAAGCTAATGTGCTTGATGAATCATGGTTGTGGCATAGAAGATTTGGTCACTTGAATTTTCAAAACCTCAACCTGTTGTACAAGAAAAATATGGTGCAAGGATTGCCTATGATTAAAGAGAAAAGTGAAGTTTGTGAAGGTTGTGCCATGGGGAAGCATCATCGCCAATCTTTTCCAAAAGGAGTGGCATGGAGAGCAAAAGAGGTGCTGGAACTTGTGCATACAGACGTGTGTGGGCCTATGCACACTCCTTCTCACTCTCAAAATAGGTATTTCATACTCTTCATTGATGATTATAGTCGTATGACTTGGGTTTATTTTATGAGAAAAAAATCTGAAGTGTTTGGCATCTTTAAGAAGTTTAAATGTCTTGTTGAGAAGCAAAGTGGCCGTCCTATAAAAATTCTGCGAAGTGACAGAGGAAAGGAGTATACTTCGAATGAATTTCAAAAATTCTGTGAAGATGAAGGGATGAAAAGACAGCTTACAGTTGGCTACACTCCGCAATAGAATGGGGTGTCCGAGAGGAAGAACCAAACTGTAATGAAAATGGCCAAGTCTATGATGCATGAAGCTGGTTTACCGAAGCATTTTTGGGCTGAAGCTGTGTATACAGCAGTTTATTTAATAAACAGGTGTCCTACAAAGGTAGTGTGGCATCAAACACCATTTGAAGCTTGGAGTGGTAGAAAACCATCAGTAAAGCACTTTAAAGTATTTGGTTGTTTCTGTTATGCTCAAATTCCAAAAGAGAAAAGATACAAGCTGGATGAAGCTAGTGAGAAATGCATCTTTGTTGGCTATAGCTCAATGTCAAAAGGCTATAAGTTGTACAGTTTGAAGACCAACAACATAATCATTAGTAGGGATGTAATATTTGATGAGAAAGCTAAATGGAATTGGGAGCAAGGCAAAGTTGAAGAGCAATTTGTTCCGGTGACTATTCCACAACAAAGTGTAGTTCAAGAAGATCAAAATAATGATGGAAGCTTTCAACCTTTAAGTTCATCTTCACCACCATCATCTCCAAGCACACAATTAGCCCCAAGCTCAAGTTCATCATCACCAAGCTCAACTCCGGTAAGATTGAGAAATTTGAGTGATGTGTATGCAAGATGCAATTTTTGTGTTGTGGAACCAGAAAATTTTGAAGAGGCAGTCAAAGAAGAAGCTTGGAAGAAAGCTATGGAAGAAGAAATTGAAGTGATTGAGAAAAACAATACATGGAAGCTTGTTGATCGCCCAGAAAACAAAGAAGTTATCGATGTGAAGTGGGTTTACAAGGTGAAATTCAATACAAATGGTTCTGTTTAGAAAAACAAAGCAAGACTGGTTGCAAAGGGCTATTCACAACAGCCCGGTATTGACTTCCAAGAAACATTTGCTCCGGTTGCCCGTCTTGACACCGTGAGAGTACTTATCTCTTTGGCAGCACAAAAGGGTTGGTTGTTGTACCAACTTGATGTGAAATCAGCATTTCTTAATGGGGAGTTGAAAGAAGAAATTTATGTTGAGCAACCTCAAGGATTTATCATTGAAGGCCAAGAAGAAAAAGTGTACAAGCTGAAGAAAGCACTCTATGGGCTGAAACAGGCACCTAGAGCATGGTACAGTGAAATTGACAGCTACTTCAATGAACAAGGCTTTGAGAAAAGCAAAAGTGAGCCTACTTTGTATGTCAAAAATCAAGGTACAACTGATATTCTTATTGTTGCTCTTTATGTTGATGATTTGGTGCTAACTGGAAGCAATGCAGAAATGATTGAAAAATTTAAGAAAGAAATAATGAGAAAGTATGAAATGAGTGATTTGGGATTGCTACATCATTTTTTGGGTATTGAAGTCTATCAAGATGAAAAAGGGGTATTCATTTCACAAAAGATGTATGTTGAAAAAATTCTGAAGAAGTTTAGAATGTTTGGTTGTAAACCAATAGCTACACCCCTTGTTGTCAATGAAAAACTGATGAAAGAAGATGGAAGGAAAAGGGTCGATGCAACTCTGTATAGAAGTCTTGTTGGAAACTTGCTTTATATTACAGCTACAAGGCCTGACATTATGTTTGCAGCAAGTATGCTTTCAAGATTCATGCATTCTCCAAGTGACATCCACTATGCAGCAGCAAAAAGAGTACTTAGATACATTCAAGGCACCATGAGATATGGAATTCAATATTCCCAAAGTTCTGAAGTGAAGTTGATTGGTTTTTGTGATAGTGATTGGGGAGGTTGTGTAGATGACATGAAGAGCACCTCCGGTTATGCATTTTCACTTGGATCAGGTGTGTTCTCTTGGTCCTCAAAGAAGCAACAATCAGTTGCTCAATCATCAGCAGAAGCTGAATATGTTTCAGCTGCACTCGCCACATCTCAAGCAATTTGGTTGAGAAGAATTTTAGAAGATATTGGTGAGAAGCAAGAGAAAGCAACTAAAATATTCTGTGACAACAAATCAGCCATAGCAATGGTAAAGAATCATGTCTTTCATAGCAGAATCAGGCATATTGCAACTAAGCATCATTTCATCAGAGATGCCATTGAAGAAGAAGAAGTGAAGCTGGAGTTTTGCAGGACAGAGGATCAAGTAGCAGATATTTTCACCAAAGCATTGCCAAAGGAGAAGTTCCATCAGTTGAGAGAAGCACTAGGAGTTCAAGACCAACACATTAAAGGGGAGAATGTTATGGTTAATGTGTTGTCTAATTAAATGCTATTTAATGTTTACCATAGTTACTTTTGCTAACTAGAGTCAAAGTATGAATAGAATGAGGGGAGAAGAAGTTGAAGAGACATGATATGCTGTAAAAAAAAAAGTAGAAATGGCTGAATAGTGGGTTGCCTCTCTTCTACTGTTTTCCCTTGTTTTGCTGAACATAATCCAGATTTACAGCAACTTATTTTGTGAGTTTAATTCTGCCTCTGTTGTTTTATAATTGATGGTGTGTCCAACCAACAAGCCCAAAGACCAAATGATACCTCTGAGTACTAGTGATTAGTCAATGAACCAATAATAATATAGATGTATTCACGAGAAGATTGTAATAACAGACACTACAGCTGATTAGCCACCTTTCTTTGTTCTCCTCCCACTCATTCATTCTAATATTATACACAATCCTCTCTCTCTCTCTCTGTGTGTGTGTGTGTGTGTGTGTGTGTGTGTGTGTTGCTTCCATCACTTGTAATCATTTTGTTTGCATGCCTTCACACCCAAGCAATTCCTTCTGGACCTAAGCTTTCTACTCCCTATTTTGTCCCCTTGCCTTTTTAAGCTCCCATCTGTCAACTTCAGTCCCTCTCTCAAAGATATGCATCTGATACTCTCAAATCTCCCAGCCACCCACCCTCCCTCCCTCCCCCTCTTCAAATACTTGCACCTCCTCCTGCCCCCCATCCTTCATTCCAACCCCTCGCTCCTCTCTCTCTCTCTGTCTCTCTCTCGTTGTTCTTAATTCTTGTGTCATGGAACACCACCAGTACCAACAACAGCAGCATGAGGAAAGCAATACAAGCAGTGTTGTTGGTGGTAGTGTTGGAGGGAGTAAGAGTAACTTCCTCTGCAGGCAGTCCAGCACAAGGTGGATCCCCACTGCTGATCAGATACGGATACTGAGGGACCTCTACTACAACATGGGGATCAGGTCCCCTACCGCCGAGCAGATCCAAAAGATCTCCGCGACGCTCCGCAAGTACGGCAAGATCGAAGGCAAGAATGTCTTCTACTGGTTCCAGAACCACAAGGCCCGGGAGAGGCAGAAGAAAAGGCTCACTGCGGACATTTCCAGTACCACCAGCACTCCCAGCAACAGCACCATAACCACCATGTCTCCTGGTGCGGTTAAACTATAAATTACTCATTCCTTTGAGATACATGTATGCATATATAGCAGAAAACTTAATTTCCTCGCTTCTCATTCTCTGACTTTCCTTTTCGTTTTGGCCTGTTGGGTGTTGGTGTTGTGGTGGTGCAGGTTTGCATGGTCCCTGTTCTTCTCCTGGGTTTTATGGTGTTGGGCAGATGGGAAGCAGTGGCTGTGGAGGCTCTGTGCTTATGGAAAGGAGCTTTAGAGTTAAGACATACTATCTTGTTCATCTTGTTTGTTTATCCTTATCAAGTAGTTGGAGGAGCTAGCATTGCACAAGCTAAAATGTCTCCTACTGACCATATCTAATAGAGCTTAATTTGTACACTTGGGTGAAACATTGATGGTGCATAAAAAGTTGAGCATGTGATGATAAAATCGTCGTTTTATACGAAGAGAAAACAACCCAACAGCTCCTGCGCTCTTTTTGTAGCAGGAATGTACTTTAGTGTTGAAACTCTCTCATGCATTCGTGCAAAAGAGTGAATCACATTAAAGGTGGGAAGCATGAACTCTAGCATGACAAAATTGTACCTCTTGGCTCTTTAGGCTCTCACAAGTCACATCAACATGCTTATTTATTTAAACCTATTAGATGGTTTCATGGTACGACATCCTTTCCTGTGGGAACAGGAGTGCTGCATGTCTGGAGGAGGAGGAGATGGGTCTGGGATGGAGAGCAGCATGGGATGGGTGGGATTAGAGAGCGCTGCGACGCCATGGATGTACCGCTACCCCTTGGAGCACGAAGCAGGAGCTCCGATGGCGACTCGAGAGATCGAAACCCTTCCACTCTTTCCCATCAAACAAGAAGAAGAACAAGAAGGAGAACAAGAGGAGAAAAAAGGGGAATTCATCACTCACTGTCATCTGAACAGCTGCGACAACACCACCACCACCAGCAGCAGCAATAACCACAACGATGGCGGCAACCAATGCCTTCCTGCCTTCTACTGGGGCGGCGGTCAGGCGCAGGACCAACACCACCTCTACAACCACCACCACCTAAACGACGGCAGCGGCGGCGCTGCCGCCCACCAGGCGGCCTCCTTGGATCTCACCCTCAACTCCTACTACTATGCTCCCCCGGGATCCACGTGATCTCATGCATGCCACATGGCATCTCCTGGGGAAGTCTTTCTCGGTCTCTTCTGCGAAGAAGGCAGCTTTCCACTTCTACTTCTACTTCAACTTCTCATCCTAGTGTAGTACTTTTCTGTACCGGACTTCCGTCACTTTGGTTATTCTTCTCTTCCGTGCCTGTGTGTAAATATTTAAGCAGATGCAGCGAAAACAGTTCTCCTCGGTTGAATCCACCGTACCTGCATGCCTTGAGATTGTTGAAGATTCCCTGCTACCTCTATCACAGTACAGTGGTACGTGAGCCTCGATCTCTCTCTCTCACCTCAGGGTTGAAAACCTTTACCGGACTCAGCCCGTTCTTGGACCCAGCACAGGTTAATTGGGTTGAGGCAGGACATTCTAACCTACCACGAGGTACTAACTAGAGGCTCAATGTGTGTGGCTAGGGTCATGGATGGCATGACACATTTTTGATACATCTTAATGGGTGTGGTTGGAAAAAAAACAATTGTTTAGCTAGAAATTTAGGAGGCAAATGGCAATGGCCAATGATCGACAAATAGAGCGAAATCCAATGGCTTGCCGATGAATCATGTCGTCCGGGAGCCACTAGATTCCACTCAAGGCACCGATAAAGTTAATCCATCAATTGCAAGCAAGTTTATAAAGATGCATGGTATCCTTGATCTCTTTAACAAGTTCGAAACAATTGTATGCTTTGACCGAATAGTGTCGGCAAGGGTAGAATGATGAATGATCTTTTTGTGGGTACCTGGCCATTGGATCCTTTTAAATGGGCCCAGCCCGTTCAGATACTCATAAGCTTGGATTTGATTTCTTTTGTTGGTTCTATGGGTGGATGGATGGATGGATAAAATGGAGGGAGGGAGAGAGAGCATTTACATATAATTAAGACCAAATTAAGTTGCATAGATGTCTAGAGCAACAACAAATTCAGGAGGAATGTAAAGGGAAAATTAAAACCACTGGTGTGGGAATTTCGATTTGAGAAACTTCCAATAAAGTGCCATTTTGGATCTAGGAGCTAGAAAAGCCAAGAAAGATTAAGTGATGAGTAAAGATAAATTTGTCCAGTCCCACAGACAATTATTTTTGGCGAATCAAATCCCTATCCATAGATTATTTGAGGAGATAGAATTGCGAGAAACTTGAGTCATGCAAGTGGCTATTGTGGTAGGTGCAGGGTTATGGGTAAGTTTGTGGTGTCCATGCCTAAAGATCTTAGAACCAAGTTTGAGGTCCATAAAGAAACATATAGGCTCCAAAAATAGCATCCTTCAGATGGCTCACTGTTAAAAGAAGTGCAAACAAGGCAGGCTCTAATGCAATAAGGTGACCAAAAACTAAGTAGGGGTGAAAAAGAATAGGAAAGGAACATCAAAGATACAACAATGATATATGCATTGAGTTGGAGGTCTGTAAATACAATTGCAGTTGCATCCTGGGTGACATCCAACCATAGAGTTGAGGTGTCTTACTAATCTCCAAACATTAGAAATTACCAGAAATAGTTCGCAGTTACATCCAAGTGGCCAGAGCAATCAAGGTGGGCAAACAGATCACCGATGTTGCGGTTAGCTAAAATTGATGCCCATAATGGCTGATAACTCGACCGACAGATGTTAATTTGTTTGGCGTGACAATTTCTTAAACTTCTTGCTTCCATATTAGAGGGTTCATTCAAGAAGAAACTAACAAGCAAAAAGCTCGATAGAGAATCTTGAAGTCGAACATCAAAAAAGAAACTTGGAAGTCATTTTGCCATCTTAGCGGCGTCAATTTCCCAGATAAACTCTTTATTATCATCAAGGAGACAATATGTAACATCACATAGCAACATACAAGGGAAAATTACATGTCAGAGTTTACCAAAAGATACATTTCAAAATTAAAAACAATTAGGATCTATAACTTCATTATAAACAACAACATGCTACAAATTGTACATGGAAGGAAAACAGAGGAATTATGATTATCACCTTTATTATGTGCCTTCTACATGGAATCCTGCATGACCACTAGCTTCTATAATTATTTTATTACCAACAGGAAAATTTAGGCCTCAAATTAACATCATATGTTTTTTTTTCTTTTGGTACAACAGCGGCTCACACCCTACGGGTGTGGATGCGGCTAACAAAATCAGAAAATAACAAAGCAGATAAAGAACCCGACACTATGTCACGCTTCCTCCAAACGAAGCCTTCAGAATGGTAAACTGCATAGAAGGCAACGCAATTGACTGCACCATTTACTTCCTTGTAGACGTGTGTGGCCTGATGGGCGCCACATTCCTACAGTAGTCCGTCAATGTCGAGGAGCACCGGCCTACCTTCGCCTGCATGACCCCAACCCCAGATCCAGTCGATCACCATTGTCGAGTCGCCTTCGAAGATGAGCCGGTCTGCACCCAATATCCATATGGAAACTTCTATGCCATGCGGGAGTATGACTGCTAGCTTCTTTGCATAAATGAGGTTGGACCATATGGAAAAACCTACATTATCGCCAAGGCAATGAAGGAAAACATTAGCAGAGGCATCCAAAATATGGAAACCAGAATTTTTTTTTTTCTCTCAACAAATTTATCTCCATCTCCTTAGAGCAGAGCTAGAAACTCTGCGAACTGTTAATCCATATATCAAAGGCATTTGCATCAATCAGCTTCAATATGAATGAGATTAACTCCTACGATCAACTTCAACCAATGATACATTAATTGCTATGTCTCAAAGTGCAAAGTAAAAAATAGTGTTAAAAGAAGATCTGGCTTGTATGTCATCAATAAGAAAGACTTATCAAGAATCAACTTTCCTACTCAGCAAGCAATCGATTGGCCACAAACAAAACACTGTTATATTACTTGTACCATACATAAGATGAGAGGCAGAATATATATTGTTATACTGATGGAAGGGATATGCTACCATCCAGCAAAATTTCATTTAAATCAGCAAACAAACTGTGTAATTGGTATTGCCTTAATGCAAAGGCAACTGACATAATCGGGCTGAATCATAGATTGCAAGCAGACCAAAAACGTGAAAAGCCATGGGAGGCCACTTATGGTGCAAGTCATTCGTCTACACTATATTTTTCTACTTACTAGATAATTTAATTTGGCCACTGCTAATAAATTATGACCATATGGAAATTCTCTCTCTTGCACTCTTTTACGTATATGCTTATCTCTTTCTCCTTTATTTCTGAATGTCATGATGAAGTATGTGATACATCATTATTGACATGGTAAATTACTCCACGATTTATTAATCAAGTTGCTTAGACCTAATTTGCCTGGAGCCACCGAACACTATCACCCAACCAACCGTCTCCTTTCCTTATTATTTTAACTTGAATAGAAATTAATCTTGCTTTTAATGTCTTTAAATAGGTTTAATAGGTTCGCTTAGTGAATTTAAAAATCTAAGATGGGAAAGGTAAGTAATTCTAACATTCCTTATTAGTTTTCAAATTTTCACTTATTTTCTAGTATTATGAAAATATGAAAGTACAAAAATAATATTAAATGTTAATGAAATCATTTTTAAAAAAAATTAAGGATTAAGCATATGATATTATAAAACTCATGATTTATTGTGAAATAATAGTTTCATGAGTATTTTATCGTTAATCATTATTTATAAACTATGAACTCCATATTTATTAAATTTATATTTTGTTATGAAAAGAATAATTTCCTGATTATTGTACTGTTAAAGGTTTAATTATGGATTACAAACTCTTTATAGTATTTTAGCAATTTATTCATGTATGATTTAAGACATTATGATTTAAAAAAATATGATTTAATAAAATTTACTTTAAGAAATGACTATGGGCTCTCAGATAGCTATGTACGACCCTCGCCAGCGGATTATAGTAGCTTGGCTTACAGTCCTCGCCAGCAGGTTATAGCAGCATGGCATATGGCCTTCGCCAACGGGTTATAGCAGTTTGAAGTTTGGCTGTCGTCAGTAGATTACAGTAGCTTGGCATACGACCCTCACCAGCAGTTTATAATAGCTTGCCATACGGCCCTGCCAACGGATTATAGTAGTTGGCATGATGATGATTCCGACCCTGTCATGGGTATATTTTCTATTATTTAGTTTGAGAGAATTATTATAAATTATGATATGACAAAATTACAAATGATTTATGACTTTGTAAAATTGGCACGATTTATGATTTTGTATGCACTAAGAACTATATTTATATAATTTGCATGATATATGCATATGTGCATGATTGATTTATGATTATACTGTTATTATGAAATATTCTTTTTTTATGGTAGCTATCTTCTCTAAATGATTTATTGATGCATGTAAAATACTTATGCTTGATCCAGTAAGGTAGTGAAAGGTTTACTTACCGAGCTGTGTCGCTTATATAACTCTATTTTTTTTAGATGAATAGGATCGATAGGAATGAAGGATGGTGCAGGCTTGGAGTTCGCGCTAGCAAGCTTAGTAATTTTATAGAAGAATTCTAGTCTTTTAATTAACTTTGAATTTGTAGTTAATGATTTTTTAAATATTAAAGATTATGGGTTTGGTATTTATATCTGGATTTAGATGATTTGAACTGGTATTGGTTTTCTTTAATGTATGATAAAATTAGACTTTCAATTATTATATTTTATTTATGATGGATTTGAAAATCTAAATGTAATATTGGCTCCGTGTTACTATGGGCTATACCTCTCGGTAGATATGCTCCGGATCTGGGATGTGACACATGTATCATTTACTTGTATTATGTAAAAAAACTTATTTTTAACTAGCTCAACTACTCGTAAAGCAATATTAAGAAACATTAAATTTCAATCATGTTCGAGCCAAATCTATTTTTGGCCCAAACGGGTAATTCGGGCTGGCACAATCATGTTTGAGCCAAGCTCGGGTCAGGCTTCGGCTTGGATTATCCAAAATTTTGGACCTAAGCCCAGCCTCCAAAAAAAAATTCAGGTTGGGTTAGGGGAGGGGTATGGCCTGGCCTAGCCCGGTCCACTTCCAGAACCATTGGTACTTTCCTTTTAAACCAACTATAACACGTCTTCAAAGCAAAGTCAGATTCCAACCTCGGACACATCCTCTTCTCATTGATCTGTGGAATCGGCCCGCTGTGAGCCAACATTGGAACCAGGTCTTTTGAGTCTCCTACTCCTCTTGCTCTTAGCCCAGTACTGGAGGTCGAGTGGAACTGGTTTTCCGGAAGCAAGAAAGACTCCTTTTGTTTAGTGCTCAAAGGCAAGTCAATAAATCGATGGCATATTTTAATTGGTTGAATCTTTTAGCGAGCTGTAGCCAGTTTAGAGGCATATTATTATGGATATGAGCAAGATCACTATTTCTATATTCTCTTCTCTTTTTGGAGAAAGAAGAGAAGATTACTTCTTGTCCAGGTATAGACATGATTCAAACCTAGGTTACCAGTATCTTACCACACCTCACAAAATATTTTACAAATCGAACTAGTTGGCACCGACTATTTCTCTACTCTTTTGTCACGAAACATATATTCCAAAACCGGTGGTATACCATATTCTACAACTTCCATGTGGTTTAACCAGGCAATGAGCTACGTGTAAAACCTTGTCCACTAGGCAATAGCCAATCTCTAGTTTCTAGATTAACCTAGATTGCTATTATTGACTCTGATCATAAAGACGGACGGCTATCAAACAAGATTGGCACTAGGCCATACAAAACATACTCTGCATGGGTTACAGTCCATCCTGTTTGATAGCCATCCATCTCGACGTGATGGCTATCCAAGATTGTATCGCTGTTTGTGCTGCAAATAGCGCACCGGATAGGATCCTCCTTGCAAATGCCGAGACAATGCGTTTCAAAGGCTGGGCCCTTTGATCATCGATTAAAGAAGGTACCTGCTCCTTCCCAACAAAAAGAACACGGCAAAGCAAATTCTCCCTCACGGGAACAATTGAACAAAGACATTCCTTCTTCTTTTCAATTTCCATTTCTTTCCGGTTGATTCCCAAACAGCCAAAAGTATAAAACTAGTAGAAGTCGCCACTATTTAATCCACCAATGGGAGTTTAATAAACATATCTAAAGTTCTCGTTACATAGGATAAATTCTGAATCAGGCCATTAGGTGAAACGTCTCCCTCTCTCGGATATGTCTTCCTGGGATCACTCCAATCAAGACTGTTTACCCAACTGAAATCTTCTCCAACTACCAGTGAAGTAGACGCGAAGAAACGAAGCAGTATCATATTACTATACCTTTGAACAAATCAAACTCCCTTCTCCCCTTCCTTCCATGTCGCCAACCACCTGACCTCTCAACCTGAAGTCGTCAATACAAAATAAAACCACCCCCCCCTCCCACTGCCTTCCACCACCTTAACACCTCTCTCTCTCTCTCTCTCTCTCTCTCTCTCTCTCATGTGTTAGTGTTAGTTGTCGGAGGGGAAGAACAGAGCATGGAGAGAGAAGAAGGTGGAGTTGTGGCGACGAGAGCCGAGATCGACACGAGAGCACCATTCCGGACGGTGAAGGAAGCCGTCATGCTCTTCGGCGAGAGGGTGTTGGCAAGAGAAGTCTACGCCCACAAGCTTAATGAGGTAGCCTCTTTCCATCTCTCTGTTTTGCTTAGAAAAAATAAAAGCAAGCAAATCTGTCTGCTGTGGAGATAACGTATAGAGGTAAGCTGTGATTAGAAGAATTCATTCAACTGCCAAGTGCCAAAGCTTTTTGGGGTGAATAACCATGGCAGGAAAATCGTAGGATAGTGATCATCCTATAGAGAGCCTTTGTTGAAGTCTAGTGTTAAACCTATTGGTCAGCCACACAAAAAGTCCACCAAGTTTACTTCAAAGGTAAGTTGCTTCAAGCGTGCACTTTGGTGCATGGACAAGATAAATGGTGATGCAGCTAAGCAATATGTTACAAAAGGTTGATTCCCAATTATTGGCTGTCTATTAGCATATTATGATGCAATAACATGAAAAGAGCACAATTAGTGATAGCTTTTGCATGGATTACCTAAATGAGCCTGGTAATTAATTTAAAATCAATCCATTATTGTCAACTTGAAGGGTGGCAAGTTGACAATGCTTCAAAGGTCCACCATGTGATCATCAATTTTTTTGTTTTATGTAAATGATATGACACATGATTAAGTGGATGGTTCTGATCCAACGCATGCAACTCGCATGGAATTTTGATTGAACATAAAGGTTGTGAACTTGAATTGTGATTCAGTTAGATTACATCACTATTGTTTATTTTCCAAAGGAAGAGAGATCTTTTATTACAAAAATAAATAGATAGAGCAAGGAAGATAAGTTTGTTAACAAGTCTAGAACAGAGGGCAAAATCTTGAAGAGAGAAAGAAGGCCAGATTGGAATCAAGGAGACAGAACTGCGGTAATGCCAATCGATGAAACCTCTTTCACCATCTAAGAGTAATCCACTAGTTGTTCCTCAAAAGAAAAAGGAGTAATATAAGATAAATAAATAAATAAATAGTAAGAAAAAAAGCAGTTCCTTAGTCAGGTGATGATGAAACAAGTAATATAAATTGGTTCACTATTTTGTTTAAAAATGTAAACCAAAAGCACGAGGCAATGAAGATATATATCGTGTTAACCCTATATGATTGTTTAGTTATCTTGAGTTATGCTTCATGAAAGCTTACCAAGTTCTGCAGCACTTAATCATAATTTTTTGGTTAATAGATGAGATTTGCTGTGAGCACGAATGAACATGACCTCTCACAGATTGGGTCCATGAAGGCGGAGCTAGAAGTAACAAGGCAAAGCCTTGCGAAGGCACGTGAAGAAAGCTTAGAAATGGCAAACTGCCTCAGATCTCTCAAGGCAGAGCTTGAGAAGACAAAGAATGAGCTCAAACAATTGAAAGCAAGTGAATCGGAGAAACGAGTTGTAGAATTGGAGATTGAAGACCTCAAGTTTGTAGAGAATGCAGCCAAAATTCAGGTTGAGAAACCAGTGATAGAAGAGGGAATGGAGTTGCAAAAGAAGAGGAGTGTTAAGTTCGCCGATCCGCCAACCTTGGCTCGAGTCCTAAATGAAAAGGTATTGGAAAGACAATTTTCTGTGGACAGCGCAGTGGAACCGATGAAGAAAAAGAAGAAGAAGACATTCATTCCTTTGATAGGGGTGATTTTCTCCAAGAAGAGAGGTTATCAAGAAGGTGCATCACCTAAAGCTCATAGATCATAATAGTTGTACAAGGGATTTCAAGCTCCATGCTAGTGTTCAAACAATCAAGGCATTTGTTTGGTTTGTTCCTTTCAATATTGTTGTCATATTTGGCTGCCTTATAAAGTGATCAGAGGTGGCACTGCTATTAATCAGTGACTTTAGTATCATCATGTCATACATAAAGAAGATCCTAATTTTTCTTTCCATTGATCATGAGAAGTAGTCACAAGTGCTCTGGCAACAAAAAAAGAAAAAGGTTTCAAAAAAAAAAAAAAGCTTCAGACAAACAACATTAAGCTGCAAAGATTCTTCTAATGCAGAGTTAATATTTTACCAAAACGTCTGCAACCCAACCACATCATGTATTTAAACCAAATGCACTCAAGCACGCAAGTTATTTCAATCTCGGATGTAATGCAAAGCCTTCGATAATTATAATGATACTAAACAAAATCTTCAATATTCTGACCATTCAATCTTGTCTCCTGGCATGACTTGTTAAAGAACTCGATGCAATCTGAGATGGCTTCGTTGTAATGTGAATCAAGGGGATGATGATATGAACTGCATGATATTTTCGGGACGTCGGGAGGTTCATCAACCTTTGGGTGGGGAATTGATGGCCTTCCAGAGCGAAGAGAGAAGAAGCATGTCACAATCTTCCGCAAGCGGCTGAAGAGCCCATTTGGCCACATGCTGAACTTGGGTGCAACCATAGATCTCGCAATCTCGCCTTCCTTGCTTACTTGAATCACAAAGCTATCTACTTGCAACTTATGCATTGACTCAACAATGATCTAGTAGATAGACACTGGTAAGGGACAGTGGAAGAGATGCCCAGGGCTATATACTCAGTGGCAGGATGCAGAAGAAAATGGATTCTTTAAGCTCTTCACTTCAAAGGAACAATAAGAAATATGACCCATCTGCCCAAATCATTGAAGGTTGCTGTCCGAGTCATTCAAAGTGTCTAGTTTACTAGATGCCTTTTTTGCTGAACTAGGTGGTTCTTGTCCCCACACTGCCATTGCTCCCATATAAATCCATCAAAGTGTCTTCAGCCAATGATAATTAGACATGTGTAGCAACATCATGTAAAATAAAGTGCATGGTAGGAATCTCTCTCTCTTTTGGTCAAGGAGGTCCTAGCTTTTTTGAATAACTAATGTGAAAAATGAATGATTTGGTCCTAGGTTTGGGCAAAAGCCTAACCAGTGAAAAGGCTTTTCTGCTGGCTAGGGGAGAAGTGCCTGACATTTAGATAAGCATCTCGGTGCTCATGATGAGGGAAGGGAACACCCTTAAAGGCCGGGACTAAGCTTGTCAGTTCTTAAACTAATTATACTTACACTGAAGAATGAGTATCATAATTTTCGAAGGGAAGGGAAGAGCACACTTTCCATTGTTTTATCACTTATGGAGTGCAGAAGCAGCAATTTAATTCGCAGGAGATAGTAGCAGGATGACTGTAGTTGAAGCAAAATGAGATGATGCAGTTGTTGTCATGTGGCCTATTGGCTGTCCATATGTGCTCATGTGGTAAGCCCACTCATGCTTTCCTCAGGCTCTCATGCTACCATTAAACAGCTTTCCTCGCATCACACAAAGAGTGGGTTGCTAGCACCAGGCTCAACAGCTCAACCATTGCAGGTTTTCCTAAAAGTTAGATAATTTGAGGAAGTTATTATGCAGGAGATGATGCAGTTAACATTCATCATCAACATGCCTTACCTATCAAATTGCCATGGTTTCATAAATCTTATTCAGTTTGCGCTCCTAACGACGATTTAAATAAATTTATACAGACTCTGCTCGCGTCTTTAAAATTAAAGAGAATTTTTGACCGTTTATACAATCCAGATAGTCCATTTTGTAATGCAAACACAAACAAAGTAAATATTTGCATAGTTGATGTCACTTTTTCTTTTCTTTCCCTTTTCTAATTATATCCCTAGGATTGCATTGGTATGTCTAAATGTTGTAAATTGATTGTTTAAAGTTAGAAAGATGGAAATATCTTTTTTCTCTCTTTTTTTTTTTTTTGCGCATGCATATGCCGGTAAGTTCTACCATAGCCAACTATTAGTATCCATTTACATCCACTTGAATGACCTTTTCTCATAATAAGAATGCAAATAATCCTGTTTCAGTCTGAGCAGGTATGGAATTAGCTTATAATTGTGCGCGTGCGCGTGCGCGTGCGTGTGCGTGCGCGTGCGCGTGTGATCAGGTACAAAATTAGCTTGTAATTGTATGTATAGATCGATGGATGGATGCATGAATGCATGCATGTATACTTGTTGATATACATGTGTGGGTGTTTATATAACCCACTAGGAATTCAAATTTGCCGGGGCTTGGTGCTTCGGCGTATACATGATGATAATGAAAGCACTTATTGGACACAAATTCCTTAATTCCAGAAGGGATCAACCGAGTTCATGCTATATTGCAGATGTACGGTGCTTCATGAAGATTCTAAACGTTAGGAGTTGAGTTCAGAACAAGTGCTAGGGCATCTCAAAGGAAACCAATCCCATTACTAATCAAGTTCCAAACGGTAGCCAATAAACGTCAGATGTTACATGAATTGATGATTTTTTTGTTATAATGTATTGACAACTTTGATGTATCTAGCACGTACGTGCGATGATCTATACTTAGATCTTTGGTATAAAATCAAGAAAAATCAAAGCAAGCGAATGTTGGGTATCCTCACCAAAGTTTGCCTGGATGGAAAATTAATTGGCTTTTGGTGACCATTATTAATAAAAGTAACACTAAAAAATCTTGAATTATTCTCAACTTTATCTTGCGCCAGATAATGAGTTAAATTATTCCAACTTACTCAAGAAATTTCTACTTTTTGTAAATATTTCAACAAGCAATTTTCAATACATAATTGATGTTGGTATGATTCCATCAATTTTTATTATTTTCGTATTTTGTTCTAATTTTCTAATTTTAGATCATCCACACTTTTGGTGAAAAATTTCTTCCATTTTTTTGGCTCCTAAATTTTTCACCTCCTACTGAATTATATCCGAGCATCAAACAAGTGACTATAGATAAGTTTCTAAATAATATACTATACCATTATAATGAACCACACCAAAATCATTATTAATTATTATATAATCATTATTTACTTCAAAAAGTTGAACTTCAAATATTTATTGTTAAAACAATCATTATTAATAGAGTAAATTACGAAACCCCTCTCGAGGTTTACATTTATTACACTTACACCCAATAGTTTGTAAAAAACTTACACTTATACATAGTTAAATTAACGGTATTAATGAGACTATTTACCTCATGTGAAAAATCGAAATTGCCCTTTGACGGAGAGGAGGATGCATGTTGTCTTTTGTTCTTGGATGGTTGTTATGTCACTTAAGGAGGAGGCAAACTCTATTTGTTGCTTGAGTCAATGGAGAAGAGTATAGTGAATAAAGAAGCAGATATATAAGTTAAAATGGTGATTTGTGAAGGGGTGAAATAGAGATACAAGTTTATAACAGGAGTAGAGAATAAAAAGAGAGGGGACCCAATATTATAGCAATCTTTCCTTAAAAATAAAGTAGTTTTCTAAAAGAGTAAAAATAATGTTTAGTGTACCCTAATGTGTACCCCGGTTACATTTGTCATGAATTGCTAAGGGTAAAATAGGTATTAAAATCCTTTTTAAATAGCTTAGCCACCACGTGTGGGGCACCAAAACCTAGTTTGTGCTCCTCCCAGGTATGTACTCAAGTATATCTACCAGTACTCTTCTTAAAAGAGTAGTTACCTCTATACTTACTATATATGCCCTATAATAGTTAGAAGTGTAATTCAGGTTGGCCTTGACCTAAACTTGCTTGCCTAACCTGCTCATTGGATGGCATTAGATTAAGGTTTTACAAACTTAATTTATACTTGGGCTCAAAATTCCCAACACAACCTTAAATAGAGTTGGGTTAGGGTTAACCTTCAACCCAATCTGAACTTGATCTTAACCCAACTAGAAACTGATATGATTTAACCTAACCCAACCTGATGTATAAATAATTGTGTTTCATATAGGTTATTTATATATGTATATAATTGTATCTTTAATCTTATTAAATTATGTATAAGGGTATCATTGAAATTTATGAATGATCGAGGTCTCAATTTAATAAATATTAATCCAACAAAAACTTCCTAAGCTTTTTTCCTATCTTAAAGTTTCTATTTAACCTAATTTAATTCAACTAATATAGAACAACCCAAGTCAACCTAGCTAACCCAACCCTACTTAGCTAACTGACCTAATCTGAGTTTAATTTATAATGGGTTAGTTTAGGTTGGTTAAGAGAATCTTAACTCAAGATCGAATTGGGTTGTATTAGGGTTGAGGGACTTAGAGGTTGGATTGAGTTAGGTCTTGCCCTCAACTGGCTAGAGTTGTATCCCTAATAACAACTATTATAATGTTTTTGGCACCCCCTTCATCTTGCATGTTATTTATAACTTTAGGATTTTGCTATGGTCTCCTCAAATTCCATACCTCATTTTCTTGGTTAATATAGACCATCTATTTCTCCTAGGCAATAGAGAAGACTACAATGACGCCAACACGTGGTGGATCGGAAGCGGCCACTAGGTGGGCCCAACGCCATTCCATTAAGCTTGCATATCAAAAGCTCCCCACATTGGCCATATTCTAATCGAGAGACCTAGGGCTCGTTTGGTTCACGGGAAGTATTTTCCCTCCTAGGAATATGATTCCTGGGAATCAGATTCCTAGGAAGAGGATACCTAGGAAAGTACTTTTGGCATGTTTGGTTAACCATGGGAAAGTGACAAATTTCCAAAGTGCTTATGTTTGGTTAACCATCCATTTTCCTAGGAAAGTTATGTATAATTTCTATTATGCCCTTAATAAAAATTAGGTCTTTAATGCCTCTTTAATGCTTCTTTAATGCTGAAGGGTCTTTTTGGGAAAAAATAAAAAAGAAGTGATTCCCACCTCATGGGAAAGTAACTTTCCCATGTTTCTCATGGGAAAGACTTTCCCATGAAATGTGGGAATCATATTCCCATGGGAATACAACTTTCCCATCTCTCTCCTTTGAAAACTCCAACCAAACAAGAGGCATTTCATTACTTTCCCGTTGACCACACTTTCCCCCCTCCTTTTCCTGCGAACCAAACGAGCCCCTAGTGATCATCAAAATCCCACCGAAATGACAGGCAGGACGTCATCCGAGTGTGAAGATTCATGGCCGATGTCCAAGCCGTACTCAAGCCAGTCACTTTGGGTCGACCCACATGCCCCAATTCTTTGGTGGTAAGTAGGCTCCTCCACCGAACATATACAAAGGGGGTGGGGGGGCGGGCCAGCATAGGAGGTAAGCAAGAAAAATGCCCTTACAGACTAAAAGACTGCCTCCTTTCGTTTTCTGATTACTATACCAACTTAGGCATCGGATGGTTTCCACCGGATACGTTCTGGCTAGAGGATTTCTTTGCTCTATGATGTTTCAGGTCGAAATACTACTATCTGACGAGGATCTCGGCTGTAGCGACTGAGCGTCGCTCATCTTCTTCAATTCCAGCTAAAGCAATCGACCACCAAGCTCTCTAGTGTCGTCATGCTTCTCGCCGCAGTGCCTAGGGCCAGTCAGGTCTCACCGGCAACAGATTAGTCCACATAAATCTAGGCAATGACTATTGTGATCCAACACATGCAGTAGCCAGCCGCTCTCCGGTACCTACAATGGCAAGAGGCCTACAAGCAGGATCACCGGAAGGAACTGGAATGCTCGAGTCGATGCTCTCCACCTCGGAGTGGGGGGCAAGTGCCTCTCAACTAGCCTTCCTATCGTTACAGCTCTGGCAAGGCTCCACGCAGCCTCTACAACCAACCACAGAGTCATGTGCTCGAGGACCCATCTCGATCCACTGGCTCTTCCTCTTGGGAGGAGTCAGCCTCTAGCCATTGCTCCTCTCACCGACCGATAGGGCTTCAAGAAGAGAGGCCAACCTCGACCGTAAGCTCGAGGGTATGTGCCAGCGCCTCGAAGACCTGCAGCAGCATCAGACTAATCAAGACTATAAGATGTGTAGTTCACCACTGAACCCCATCCTCGATGAAGATAATGGTAGATTAAATAGTGGTGATTTCTACTAGTTTTATACTTTAGGCTGTTTGGGAATCAACCAGAAAGACAGTGAAATTGAAAAGAAAAAGGATTCTCTTTGTTCCCGTGAGGCAGTATTTGCTTTGCCGTGTTCTTTTTGTTGGGAAGGAGCAGGTAGGTACCTTCTTTAATCGATAATCAAAGGGCCCACCCTGTGAAACAATTTCCCCTGGCATTGACTAGGCATTTGCAAGGAGGATACCATCCTTAGCTATTCGCAGCACAAACAGCGGTACAATTTTGGATAGCCATCACGTCATCCGATCATGAAAATGGACGGTAATAAATCAGGATGTACTATAATCCATGCAAAGCATGTTTTGTAGGGCACAATGCCAATCTTGTTTGATGGCCGTCCATCTTTATAATCGGAGTCAACAATAGCAATCCAAATTAATCTAGAAACTAGCTTAACCACATGGAAGTTGTAGTATACAGTATACTAGTTTTAAAATATATGTATTGTGACAAAAGAGTATAGAAAAAGCCGGTGTCAACTAGTTCAATTTGTAAAATATTTTGCGAGATGTGGTGGAATATTGTTAACCTAGGTTTGAGTTCTGTTTATACCTGGATGAGGAGTAATCTCCTCTCCTTTCTCCAAAAAAAATGGAAAGAATATAGAAATAGTGATCATGCTCGTATCCATACCACAACGAAAGTAAATCTCTTCAGCATGCAAGCTTTCATCTCCATGTATTTGTCCCACCGTGACTACTCTCTGTGTTGTGATTTAGTTCTTCATTCTGAGTGAGAGAAAAGGAGAGGTACATCTTCCAAAATTGAAAATTCACGGGAAATCAAGCCACCTCAGATGTGCATCTCATTTCACACAGAAGTGTATGAGATACTTGTATACATAGCTAGCATATGCCAGGATTCTATTCGTAGGTTAAATTATATATGTTTACACCTTATTCTGACACTTGAGGATCATTGTACATATGGCAATTCTAGAACAAAACTCAGAGAGAAATGTTAAGGGAGAGCTTGAGTCAAGAACTTTAGTCAGAAAACAAAAAATCCCAAAAATTCAGCCTAACTAACAGCTTAAGAAATGGTCTGGACATGGCATTTAACTATAAAAATATTTTTGATTTATTTATTTGATGAATAAGAACTTACATGAATCCCTGGAAGTTTCTTGTTCTTCACCTTCTGAAATATGCTTTGTTCCTGGTAAAAGTTCGCTCTTCGAATTCCAGATAGGAGTAAATTGTACACTAGCAAGTAGCTTAGAATAAAAATTGGCCTGCATTTAGTATTATAGGTATTGGATGTATAAAAACTATATGGTAACTAAAAGATAAGCCTGTAATTCAGTGCCTTGTAGAAGGCTGGAAGAGGAGAAATTATATCCTATACGGGGTGCACCATGTGGCTGTGCATACCCCAAATCATAACCACTCGTTCCTATAGCGATACATCAAGATGAGCGCTTGATGAATGGGGTCCACAAGAACGGGCAGCTGAGACTGGTGGCATGCATGTGGTGCACGCCGTTAAGATATAGTTTCTTATAGAAGAGAAAGTTGAAAAGACCGTAAGGAAAATAGAGATTAGTATCGTAAACTTACACTAAAAGCATTGACAAAATGTATTTCATCTAATTTGAAAAACCATATCTATGTGAAACTATGGAGTCTGATATTATAAATATAAGAAACCAATTGAACACCTGGATGCCCCTCAAACTGCAAATTGAATGTACCCTAAAACCACTTGCTCTCCTCCTCTGTGGTTGCTATGCCCTGGTTAGACCTAATTGTAGGGTTTCAGCTATCCGAGAAGTCTGAATTTGAGGGTCAATAAATATCCACTCCACTCTAGTTTGGGATGCCACCGGCTTAGAGGACGGGCGAAGAAAAATTACATGGGCAGGCTTCCTATTTTACTATATTTTTTTTAGTGCTCATCTCAAAAAAAAAAAACAAAAATCAGGGACTCTTTTTACTACTGGAGTCAGCAATCCCGTGATTAAAAAAAAGCTCAAAGAAAGAAAACAAAATCATCTTTCTTCTTTATCAAACCGCTCCATCCATCCTCTTCCTCATCAAGCCATCTCTCCTATCCGTGTTGTCTTTCCTTTTCTTTCCGAGTCTCTTTCTCCTCCAAATCCCTCTTTCTTTTTCAGAATCTTTGTACCTAAAAGTTTATGGAATCTAAGTAATGTCATGGATATAATTCTTATATTAAACAAAGCTAGAAAACTGCACACCATGTACTGGTACTGATGAATACTATATTCTAGAAACTATGTATCGATTTGATTAAAGAAGTGTATTGATTTGCTAGATGTCTAATTTGCTTGGTATGTATCATATGATCATATAATATATAATAGTAAAGATAATTAATAATATTAAATTATTCTTAGCGGTGATCAAATATAATGACTCTTGTCTTGATTTTCTTTTTAGTTTTGTGATTTCCTGGTTTATATTTGTTAGCTCTCTTTTCCAATTTCTCCTTTTATACCAGATAGTGATTCCTTTCCCTCCTACCTCCCTTCTGTTCACCTCAGCAGCAGGCCATCTCCCTTTTGTTTTTGCTCTATCTCAACCATTCATAAATCAAACTAGCATACACATCAATCCAACCACAATGTATCATCCATCTTTTTTTGGAAAACATAAGATGTAATGTCCGGGCCCACAACCTACTAGGCCCAATAAGAAATGGGCCCAGTTAAGGGTTTGGGCCCAAATTTCACTGTGGGCAGTATTATTTTAATGATTATTATAATGGTACGAAAAAAAAATGAAGGGATAAGACCGACAGGGAAGGGTTACCTCACCCCCTGCTGGCAGCCGATGCCGGCGCGCCGGAGACGGGGGGGCGGCGGCCAGTCCCGGAGTATGGAGGAAAGGAGAGGATGGGACCTCTCAGAGGGGGGTTTCATCCTCTAAACAATTATTTAAGCCTCTGCCGGCAACCCCAAGTCACAGACTCCCTAGACTTTGAACGAGAGAGAGAGCCGAAGCCCTGGAGCCTAAGGCCAAGGAGCCCTGAGGCTCTGGGAAAGGAAGGACTACTAGGGAGGAAGCACTGCCGACTACAACCGGCCAAGGTAAGGAGTTTTTTTTTTAGGTTAGGGTTTAACAGAAGTAAGGAAACCCCTCTGTGGGGTGCTCTTCCCCTCTGTGTCAACAGTGAAATAGAGGGGAGGAGGCCGGCACAGGAGAGGGAGAGAAAAAAAAAAAAACCCACAAGCCCGGGTCGGGTCGGACTCACAGGCCGCGACCATCCGGACCGAACCCAACCGGGCTCGGCCTGTTGACGAACCGGACACCGCGGCCTCGGCCGCGGGTACCTTGGGGTTCGGGGGGCAACCCGGGCCGCCAGATCTGGCCGGGACGACAACAGAGGCGGCCACAGGGCCGCCAGCCCCGGCCGGACCACCACCTCTTCTCCGGCAAGGGGTGGTGGTGCCGGAAGGAAGAACCAAGGAAAAAAAAAAAGAGAGAGAGAGAGAGGGAGGAAAAATTAGAATGAGCTCACCGGACCGAAGAAGCTTCATTCTTGGACCCCGGCCTTACCTCACCGTGGTCGGAGCAGGGGGAGATCTCCCAGAGGAGATCCAGCCGCGACCCAACTTCCCGGCACTCCTCTTCTCCGGCATCGCTTCGGAGAAGAGGAAGGGGGGGCCGGCCTTTCTTCCGCCGGTGCTCCGGGGGGAAGCTCCGCCTCGGTCGGTGGATCGGAGGGGAGCCTCGTCTCCCCGGTCGCCTGCGAGAGAAGAAAGGGAGGAGACGGAGGGTTCGGTGGGGACGAAAGGCCGAAAGGGCTAGGGCTTTCGGTCGAAAACGAGGAGAAAGAGAGAAAAGGAGAGGAAAAGAGTGGAAGAGAGAAAAGAAGAGGGAGTGACCGAGAGAGAGAGGAGGCCGTAGATCCGGCCGGAGGAGAAGAAGGGGAGCCGGAGGGCCGGCAGGAGGCATGGGTTCGGTGGAGACGAAGGAGAAAAGAGAGGAGAGAGAGGAGAGCGGGAGATGAAGAGGCGGAAGCCTCTGGAAGGGGGGAGAAAAACCCTGATAACGGGTTCGCGGGTCGGATCCGAATCCGAACCCGCAACCCGTTAAGCCCAAAGAGCAAAAAAAGAAAAAGAAAAAGAAAAAGAAAAAGAAAAAGAAAAAGGGAAAGGGTTTAGCCAAATTTGACTAAACCCGAGCCCAATCAAATTGGGCTAAGTCTGGACAAGCCAGACTATAAATTTAACCAAAATTAAGCCCAAATGGAATGAGGCCCAAACCCAATTCGGCTGGAATTGGTCCTAACAGACCAAACTAATGGAAATCGGCCCAATTAAAGCCCAATTCAAGCCAATGTAATTAATTTGGGGGCCAAATTGATCCCGGATTGACCCTGACTCAGGCCCAAACGGGTCACAGTGACCCTAAACCCGAAATTAAACCCAATTAAGCTGGGAATTAAGCTTAGTGGCCAATCGGAAGGCCAATTAAGACTTATGAGCCCAGCCAAGACCCCAAATACAGAGGAATTAGGCTTGGGCTAAATTTCAGGTAGAAAAGGAAATAACATATTGTTATTATGACATGATTGTAGGTGACTTAGGACTCGTCACCAGGACGCAGGAGACCTAGGAGAAAGGCAAATTACTGTAAGTAACTTGTTTTAATCTTGTTGTGAATCATGTATGTAAGTAGCCTGTCCTAATCTTTTATGGATCATACATGAAATTTAACATGTTATGCATGTACTGTAGGCTAAGAACGATACGTGTATCTGACATGCTCTAGTTACACAAGATATGATGATATATGCTTTATATTCCGTTATGCCTACAAAATACTGGGATTACATTACATGCTAAGATATGAGTTATGAAATATGAACATGAGTGATACATGTCAGTCACATAATTCATAGTTGTGCACATATTATGTTTTCATAGCTCTTGTGATACATGCAAAATGAATTGAATTCCATATTATGATTTTTATTAGCATGAGTGTAAAGAATGATAATGATTTGCTCTAGCTGCATATTGCTTGTAAGAGGGTACCTAAGAACTCCTAATGCTACGGGCCAAATGCAACTGAGCCGGCCTTGCCAGTGGCCGATAATGACTGAGCCAGCCCCGCCAGTGGCCGACTAATAACTGAGCAGGCCCCGCCAGTGACCAATAATGAATTCGCCGTAGCATCTATGAGGTACTACCTATACGAAGCATTATTTAAGAACTCTTAAGAGCTACTGTGTCACGCCCCGGATCCGGCTCCGTGACACGGCCGTGCTATTGCCGACTACTGCCCACAATAGCACGCAGCCTCGTACATGGTCAACAGGTAGTCAAAAGCCGTGTAACTTGTATATATCAAAAGAAGGTATTACAACCCACTGGTTCATATAAAGTATAGAGCTTCTACATAGTTTATATACACAAAAGTTTATTTATATCATCCCCAAAAATAAAGAAGCCCTGTTGCAAAAGAAAAATGCTTCTGGCAGCTGTCACTGGTGGTGATCTAAAAAAAAACGTAAATGAACAGGCATGAGCTACACGGCTCAGTAAGTAATCCTGCATAATCTTGTCGAATCAACTAAAAATGCTAACCATGCTTATCAGAGTTTGAGAAGCTGACATGTATGCTACTAAATCAATCGTCATAATAAAATATCCATGCTGAGTAAATAAAACAGTATCCTACAATGTCAAGAAATCATGTAATATGCACATGTAGGAAAAATCGTGCCACCGGCATGCCGTGGTCATGCTCTCAAATGCTACTGCGAAGTCATTCTTGGCCACTGGCGGGACCGGCTCAGTTATTAGGCGGCCACTGGCGGGGCTGGCTCAGTCATTCTCGGCCACTGGCAAGGCCGGCTCAGTTACATTGGGTCAGTAGCTCTTAAGAGTTCTTAAATAATGCTTCGTATAGGTAGTACCTCATAGATGCTACGGCGAATTCATTATTGGTCACTGGCGGGGCCTGCTCAGTTATTAGTCGGCCACTGGCGGGGCTGGCTCAGTCATTATCGGCCACTGGCAAGGCCGGCTCAGTTGCATTCGGCCCGTAGCATTAGGAGTTCTTAGGTACCCTCTTACAAGCAATATGCAGCTAGAGCAAATAATTATCATTCTTTACACTCATGCTAATAAAAATCATAATATGGAATTCAATTTATTTTGCATGTATCACAAGAGCTATGAAAACATAATATGTGCACAACTATGAATTATGTGACTGACATGTATCACTCATGTTCATATTTCATAACTCATATCTTAGCATGTAATGTAATCCCAGTATTTTGTAGGCATAACGGAATATAAAGCATATATCATCATATCTTGTGTAACTAGAGCATGTCAGATACACGTATCGTTCTTAGCCTACAGTACATGCATAACATGTTAAATTTCATGTATGATCCATAAAAGATTAGGACAGGCTACTTACATACATGATTCACAACAAGATTAAAACAAGTTACTTACAGTAATTTGCCTTTCTCCTAGGTCTCCTGCGTCCTGGTGACGAGTCCTAAGTCACCTACAATCATGTCATAATAACAATATGTTATTTCCTTTTCTACCTGAAATTTAGCCCAAGCCTAATTCCTCTGTATTTGGGGTCTTGGCTGGGCTCATAAGTCTTAATTGGCCTTCCGATTGGCCACTAAGCTTAATTCCCAGCTTAATTGGGTTTAATTTCGGGTTTAGGGTCACTGTGACCCGTTTGGGCCTGAGTCAGGGTCAATCCGGGATCAATTTGGCCCCCAAATTAATTACATTGTCTTGAATTGGGCTTTAATTGGGCCGATTTCCATTAGTTTGGTCTGTTAGGACCAATTCCAGCCGAATTGGGTTTGGGCCTCATTCCATTTGGGCTTAATTTTGGTTAAATTTATAGTCTGGCTTGTCCAGACTTAGCCCAATTTGATTGGGCTCGGGTTTAGTCAAATTTGGCTAAACCCTTTCCCTTTTTCTTTTTCTTTTTCTTTTTTTTTTCTCTCTTTGGGCTTAACGGGTTGCGGGTTCGGATTCGGATCCGACCCACGAACCCGTTATCAGGGTTTTTCTCCCCCCTTCCAGAGGCTTCCGCCTCTTCATCTCCCGCTCTCCTCTCTCTCCTCTCTTTTCTCCTTCGTCTCCACCGAACCCATGCCTCCGGCCGGCCCTCCGGCTCCCCTTCTTCTCCTCCGGCCTGATCTACGGCCTCCTCTCTCTCTCGGTCACTCCCTCTTCTTTTCTCTCTTCCACTCTTTTCCTCTCCTTTTCTCTCTTTCTCCTCGTTTCCGACCGAAAGCCCTAGCCCTTTCGGCCTTTCGTCCCCACCGAACCCTCCGTCTCCTCCCTTTCTTCTCTCGCAGGCGACCGGGGAGACGAGGCTCCCCTCCGATCCACCGACCGAGGCGGAGCTTCCCCCCGGAGCACCGGCGGAAGAAAGGCCGGCCCCCCTTCCTCTTCTCCGAAGCGATGCCGGAGAAGAGGAGTGCCGGGAAGTTGGGTCGCGGCTGGATCTCCTCCGGGAGATCTCCCCCTGCTCCGACCACGGTGAGGTAAGGCCGGGGTCCAAGAATGAAGCTTCTTCGGTCCGGTGAGTTCATTCTAATTTTTCCTCCCTCTCTCTCTCTCTCTCTTTTTTTTTTCCTTGGTTCTTCCTTCCGGCACCACCACCCCTTGCCGGAGAAGAGGTGGTGGTCCGGCCGGGGCTGGCGGCCCTGTGGCCGCCTCTGTTGTCGTCCCGGCCAGATCTGGCGGCTCGGGTTGCCCCCCGAACCCCAAGGTACCCGCGGCCGAGGCCGCGGTGTCCGGTTCGTCAACAGGCCGAGCCCGGTTGGGTTCGGTCCGGATGGTCGCGGCCTGTGAGTCCGACCCGACCCGGGCTTGTGGGTTTTTTTTTTTCTCCCTCTCCTGTGCCGGCCTCCTCCCCTCTATTTCACTGTTGACACAGAGGGGAAGAGCACCCCACAGAGGGGTTTCCTTACTTCTGTTAAACCCTAACCTAAAAAAAAAACTCCTTACCTTGGCCGGTTGTAGTCGGCAGTGCTTCCTCCCTAGTAGTCCTTCCTTTCCCAGAGCTTCAGGGCTCCTTGGCCTTAGGCTCCAGGGCTTCGGCTCTCTCCCTCGTTCAAAGTTTAGGGAGTCTGTGACTTGGGGTTGCCGGCAGAGGCTTAAATAATTGTTTAGAGGATGAAACCCCCCTCTGAGAGGTCCCATCCTCTCCTTTCCTCCATACTCCGGGACTGGCCGCCGCCCCCTGTCTCCGGCGCGCCGTCATCGGCTGCCAGCAGGGGGTGAGGTAACCCTTCCCTGTCGGTCTTATCCCTTCATTTTTTTTTTGCGTATCATTATAATAATCATTAAAATAATACTGCCCACAGTGAAATTTGGGCCCAAACCCTTAACTGGGCCCATTTCTTATTGGGCCTAGTAGGTTGTGGGCCCGGACATTACATACTGACCTAATGTAACTGAGCCGGCCTTGCCAGTGGCCGAGAATGACTGAGCCAGCCCCGCCAGTGGCCGCCTAATAACTGAGCCGGTCCCGCCAGTGGCCAAGAATGACTTCGCAGTAGCATTTGAGAGCATGACCACGGCATGCCGGTGGCACGATTTTTCCTACATGTGCATATTACATGATTTCTTGACATTGTAGGATACTGTTTTATTTACTCAGCATGGATATTTTATTATGACGATTGATTTAGTAGCATACATGTCAGCTTCTCAAACTCTGATAAGCATGGTTAGCATTTTTAGTTGATTCGACAAGATTATGCAGGATTACTTACTGAGCCGTGTAGCTCATGCCTGTTCATTTACGTTTTTTTTTAGATCACCACCAGTGACAGCTGCCAGAAGCATTTTTCTTTTGCAACAGGGCTTCTTTATTTTTGGGGATGATATAAATAAACTTTTGTGTATATAAACTATGTAGAAGCTCTGTACTTTATATGAACCAGTGGGTTGTAATACCTTCTTTTGATATATACAAGTTACACTGCTTTTGACTACCTGTTGACCATGTACGAGGCTGCGTGCTATTGTGGGCAGTAGTCGGCAATAGCACGGCCGTGTCACGGAGCCGGATCCGGGGCGTGACATTTCGTGGTATCAGAGCTTTAGGACTAACAAGAACATAACAATAAAATTTGGGGTTAACGGGTAGTTAAGGGTGTTGAGACTTATTAGGGTATATTGACCTTACTTTGAATTTTGGTGGCAGTAAACACTATAAGATATGGAGGATGATAGGAGGCCACCGTCCCCAGATCCTAGCTACCGCTCCGAGTCCCCGGATACACCACGCTCTGGGGCAGGTAGCACGGATCTAGCTGGAGTGTACTAGTTGATAGCGCAGCTCCTCCAGCAGCAGCAGCAGATACAGCTAGCTACCCTACAACCAACCAGCTCTTATTATGAGAGGTTCCGACGACTGAACCCACCAGTATTTGATGGCGGACCGGACTCGATAGTGGCCGAGACATGGATTCGGGATATGGAGAAGATGTTCCAAGCACTCCAGTTCTCCGAAGAAACGAAGGTCCGATTAGCCATCCCCCAGCTGAAGGGGAGCGCCGAGTTTTGGTGGACGACCATGGAGCCCGCATACCCCGCCAGCAGGATTACTTGGAGGGACTTCACGAGGCTGTTCTATGCAGAGTATTTCCCGGACTCGGTGAACCAGATAAAACAAGATGAATTTTTGACACTGACGCAGTCCGAGCATATGTCTGTCCTGCAATATGCCAGCAAATTCAACGAACTGGGCCGGTTCTGCCCCCAGTTCATGGAAAATGAAAGGAGTAAGGCAAGCCGGTTTGAGCGGGGGCTGAGGTACAGGATCAGATCTCGGATATCTTCTCACCTATTCACCTGCTACAGAGACGTGCTGGACCGGGCCTTGAAGGTTGAGGCCGACTTGATGAGGCCTGACTTAGAAAGAAGTGATCTGACGAAGGCCAGGTCAGCAGGAGGACAGAGCAGTAGGCCCAAGGGCATCAAGGGGTCTATGATTAAGAAGAGGCAGAACCGAGGTTGCCCTAGCTGCGGCAAGCATCACAGTGGGCCCTGTCTGAAGAAAATTGGGGCCTGTTTTACATGCGGGCAGCTCGGACATATGGCACGTGACTGCCCAAAGAGGGCACCCAGACCTCCTGCAACCGAGGGCCAGAAGCCAAGGAACACCCCCCGAGTATTCGCACGCACAGGTCAACTCAAGGATGAAGTGGAAAAAGGGTTACGACCCGAGCTCCAGATTCACTCAGATGGTACCCTGAGGTTCGGTCATCGATTGTATGTCCCAGCTGATGTGGAATTAAAGAAAGAAATTCTAGGAGAAGCCCACCAATCCCGTTTCTCCGTTCACCCCGGCAGTACCAAAATGTACAGGGACCTCCGAGAGCATTACTGGTGGAAGGGTATGAAAAGAGAAATAGCTGAGTATGTTGCCCGATGCATGACCTGTCAGCTGATAAAAGCAGAACACCAGAGGCCGGCAGGGTTACTAGAGCCATTGGAGATTCCAGAATGGAAATGGGAGCATATCACTATGGACTTTGTTGCAGGGCTTCCAAGAACAGTAAAAAGGAATGACGCAGTGTGGGTGATTGTCGACCGCCTCACAAAGTCAGCTCACTTCCTACCCTTTAGGGTTGGAACCTCATTGGACAGGCTGGCCCAAGTGTACATTAATGAAATTGTGCGCCTACATGGAGTGCCAGTGAGCATCGTCTCTGATCGCAACCCCCGATTTGTATCCAGATTCTGGGGAAGCTTTCAGAAGGCCATGGGTACCGAATTGAGGCTCAGTACCGCATACCACCCCCAGACCGACGGTCAGTCAGAGCGAACAATACAGACCCTGGAAGACATATTAAGAGCTTGTACCATGGACCTAGGTGGAGGCTGGGATGACCACATACCTCTGGTAGAGTTTGCCTACAATAACAGTTACCATTCCAGCATCCAAATGGCACCATATGAAGCTCTATATGGAAGGAAATGCCGATCTCCTCTGCATTGGGATGAGGTCGGAGAGCGAAAACTACTCGGTCCTGAATTGGTCCAGAGTGCTAGAGATAAGGTACTGCTAATAACGCGGAGACTACAAGCCGCTCAGGACAGACAGAAACGATGGGCTGACGAAGACAGGAGAGAATTGGAATTTTTGGAGGGGAACTTTGTCTTCCTAAAAATTTCTCCGTCAAGGGGTGTTACCCGATTTGGGCGGCACGGTAAACTGAGTCCCCGCTACATCGGCCCATTCGAGGTTCTCGCTAAAGTGGGCAAGGTCGCCTACAAGCTGGCCCTACCTCCAGAGTTATCAGGAGTACACGACGTCTTTCACGTCTCCCTCCTACGCAGGTACATCCCAGATCCCAGCCATGTATTACAGTATGAACCCTTGCAGATAAATGAAGACCTGACCTATGAGGAAGCTCCTCTGCGCATCATCGATAAGAAGGAGCAAATTCTTCGGAGGCGTACCATCCCTTATGTCAAAGTTCAGTGGGCCAACCACACTGAACGGGAAGCCACCTGGGAACTTGAAGAGGAGATGCGCCAAAGTTACCCCCAGCTCTTCGAAGATAGAGGTATGTATAATTTCGCGGACGAAATTTATTTTAAGGGGGGTAGGATGTAATGTCCGGGCCCACAACCTACTAGGCCCAATAAGAAATGGGCCCAGTTAAGGGTTTGGGCCCAAATTTCACTGTGGGCAGTATTATTTTAATGATTATTATAATGGTACGAAAAAAAAATGAAGGGATAAGACCGACAGGGAAGGGTTACCTCACCCCTTGCTGGCAGCCGATGCCGGCGCGCCGGAGACAGGGGGGCGGCGGCCAGTCCCGGAGTATGGAGGAAAGGAGAGGATGGGACCTCTCAGAGGGGGGTTTCATTCTCTAAACAATTATTTAAGCCTCTGCCGGCAACCCCAAGTCACAGACTCCCTAAACTTTGAACGAGAGAGAGAGCCGAAGCCCTGGAGCCTAAGGCCAAGGAGCCCTGAAGCTCTGGGAAAGGAAGGACTACTAGGGAGGAAGCACTGCCGACTACAACCGGCCAAGGTAAGGAGTTTTTTTTTAGGTTAGGGTTTAACAGAAGTAAGGAAACCCCTCTGTGGGGTGCTCTTCCCCTCTGTGTCAATAGTGAAATAGAGGGGAGGAGGCCGGCACAGGAGAGGGAGAAAAAAAAAAAAAAAACCCACAAGCCCGGGTCGGGTCGGACTCACAGGCCGCGACCATCCGGACCGAACCCAACCGGGCTCGGCCTGTTGACGAACCGGACACCGCGGCCTCGGCCGCGGGTACCTTGGGGTTCGGGGGGCAACCCGGGCCGCCAGATCTGGCCGGGACGACAACAGAGGCGGCCACAGGGCCGCCAGCCCCGGCCGGACCACCACCTCTTCTCCGGCAAGGGGTGGTGGTGCCGGAAGGAAGAACCAAGGAAAAAAAAAAAGAGAGAGAGAGAGGGAGGAAAAATTAGAATGAACTCACCGGACCGAAGAAGCTTCATTCTTGGACCCCGGCCTTACCTCACCGTGGTCGGAGCAGGGGGAGATCTCCCGGAGGAGATCCAGCCGCGACCCAACTTCCCGGCACTCCTCTTCTCCGGCATCGCTTCGGAGAAGAGGAAGGGGGGGCCGGCCTTTCTTCCGCCGGTGCTCCGGGGGGAAGCTCCGCCTCGGTCGGTGGATCGGAGGGGAGCCTCGTCTCCCCGGTCGCCTGCGAGAGAAGAAAGGGAGGAGACGGAGGGTTCGGTGGGGACGAAAGGCCGAAAGGGCTAGGGCTTTCGGTCGGAAACGAGGAGAAAGAGAGAAAAGGAAAGGAAAAGAGTGGAAGAGAGAAAAGAAGAGGGAGTGACCGAGAGAGGGAGGAGGCCGTAGATCCGGCCGGAGGAGAAGAAGGGGAGCCGGAGGGCCGGCCGGAGGCATGGGTTCGGTGGAGACGAAGGAGAAAAGAGAGGAGAGCGGGAGATGAAGAGGCGGAAGCCTCTGGAAGGGGGGAGAAAAACCCTGATAACGGGTTCGCAGGTCGGATCCGAATCCGAACCCGCAACCCGTTAATTCCAAAGAGGAAAAAAAAAAGAAAAAGAAAAAGAAAAAGAAAAAGAAAAAGGGAAAGGGTTTAGCCAAATTTGACTAAACCCGAGCCCAATCAAATTGGGCTAAGTCTGGACAAGCCAGACTATAAATTTAACCAAAATTAAGCCCAAATGGAATGAGGCCCAAACCCAATTCGGCTGGAATTAGTCCTAACAGACCAAACTAATGGAAATCGGCCCAATTAAAGCCCAATTCAAGCCAATGTAATTAATTTGGGGGCCAAATTGATCCCGGATTGACCCTGACTCAGGCCAGTGACCCTAAACCCGAAATTAAACCCAATTAAGCTGGGAATTAAGCTTAGTGGCCAATCGGAAGGCCAATTAAGACTTATGAGCCCAGCCAAGACCCCAAATACAGAGGAATTAGGCTTGGGCTAAATTTCAGGTAGAAAAGGAAATAACATATTGTTATTATGACATGATTGTAGGTGACTTAGGACTCGTCACCAGGACGCAGGAGACCTAGGAGAAAGGCAAATTACTGTAAGTAACTTGTTTTAATCTTGTTGTGAATCATGTATGTAAGTAGCCTGTCCTAATCTTTTATGGATCATACATGAAATTTAACATGTTATGCATGTACTGTAGGCTAAGAACGATACGTGTATTTGACATGCTCTAGTTACACAAGATATGATGATATATGCTTTATATTCCGTTATGCCTACAAAATACTGGGATTACATTACATGCTAAGATATGAGTTATGAAATATGAACATGAGTGATACATGTCAGTCACATAATTCACAGTTGTGCACATATTATGTTTTCATAGCTCTTGTGATACATGCAAAATGAATTGAATTCCATATTATAATTTTTATTAGCATGAGTGTAAAGAATGATAATGATTTGCTCTAGCTGCATATTGCTTGTAAGAGGGTACCTAAGAACTCCTAATGCTACGGGCCGAATGCAACTGAGCCGGCCTTGCCAGTGGCCGATAATGACTGAGCCAGCCCCGCCAGTGGCCGACTAATAACTGAGCAGGCCCCGCCAGTGACCAATAATGAATTCGCCGTAGCATCTATGAGGTACTACCTATACAAAGCATTATTTAAGAACTCTTAAGAGCTACTGACCCAATGTAACTGAGCCGGCCTTGCCAGTGGCCGAGAATGACTGAGCCAGCCCCGCCAGTGGCCGCCTAATAACTGAGCCGGTCCCGCCAGTGGCCAAGAATGACTTCGCAGTAGCATTTGAGAGCATGACCACGGCATGCCGGTGGCACGATTTTTCCTACATGTGCATATTACATGATTTCTTGACATTGTAGGATACTGTTTTATTTACTCAGCATGGATATTTTATTATGACGATTGATTTAGTAGCATACATGTCAGCTTCTCAAACTCTGATAAGCATGGTTAGCATTTTTAGTTGATTCGACAAGATTATGCAGGATTACTTACTGAGCCGTGTAGCTCATGCCTGTTCATTTACGTTTTTTTTTAGATCACCACCAGTGACAGCTGCCAGAAGCATTTTTCTTTTGCAACAGGGCTTCTTTATTTTTGGGGATGATATAAATAAACTTTTGTGTATATAAACTATGTAGAAGCTCTGTACTTTATATGAACCAGTGGGTTGTAATACCTTCTTTTGATATATACAAGTTACACTGCTTTTGACTACCTGTTGACCATGTACGAGGCTGCGTGCTATTGTGGGCAGTAGTCGGCAATAGCACGGCCGTGTCACGGAGCCGGATCCAGGGCGTGACATAAGACTTATATTTCCTCTTCGAGGAAATGCCTAACAAATTTTATTTGTTATTACTAGCTTTTATTTATACAAAATTTAAGATTTTATTGGTCCATAACCAATGCAGCTGTGGAGCCTGCCTTTGTGTCTAGATTCAGCAATAATTTCCTATGTCATCTTATAGGATTAATTAATCTTGATTCATTTCTCTATCCTATCCTTTAACAGTACTTCTCCATCAGAAGTGGTGTGTTTAAAATTTGGCTTAATAGTTTATTTATTTTTTTTCTATTTTATCTTCTCTTTATGTTCAATGCTAGCTCTTTTTTTCATAATAACTCCACGATTTTTTTTTTTAATTTTCCCTTTTAGAACTCATTTAGTTCATGAAAGGAGAAGGAAAATAATATGATCAATAAAAAAATAGAGAAATACTTTATATTTGATTGAAGTTTTTAAAAAGAAGAGATAGAGAAGTAGTTTTTCCAAGAAAATAAGATTTCTATATTTTATGGAAAAGAAAAATTTACGTAGAATATGGAAAAGTGACTTTCTCAGTTTAAAAGCATCCTTAAGCTTTTAGATAGAATAAGATAGTTTTTTTTTTTCTTATGGGCATAACAAGTATTTTATATAACTCTTCCAAAAAATAGATATTTAACTAGTATAAGCCACTGAAATATACTATTTTTTTATGATCAACTAAATATATAAAAATTATTTTATTAAGTATCATTTATTTAGACATCAATTTTGTAGAAACAGATATTTTAATGTTTTTTTTTTCACGAACCAAAAATAGTTTTTTTATTAAACACCAATTCCACTCATTTTTTCATACGATAAGCTTCTGTGCAAAAGTTTTGATTTAACTACTATTTTATAATGATTGGCAGCTGATAAAAACACCACCTAATTCGTTATCTGCGTCCAGCTTTGCTGATAAATACACCTGCCATCCATCTGAACTTTTCATCCCCACTTCCCTTTAAAAAAAGTACAAAAAAAAAAATCACCGCCAAAAATAGGGAAGCTACCGGCAAGACTGATAGAGGACAGGCTCATCTCTCTCTTGAAGTCATGTAAGAATCTCCAATGGATCCACCAAATCCAGGCCCAGATCATCGCCAACGGTCTCCATCACGACCCATTCCTCGCCCCCACGGTCGTCTCCTCCTCCTTCCAAGTGGGAAATCCGGAGCTCGCCCGCCGATGGTTCGACCGAGTTCTCCTCCCCAACACCGTTCTTTGGAACCTCATGCTCAAAGGCTACACCGAGGCCGGGCTCCACGAGCAAACGCTCCATCTGTTCAGCCTCATGAACCGGAGCGGCGCGCGGCCGAGTCGCTACACCTTGCCTCTCGTCATCAAGTCCTGCGCCGGCATCCCCTCCCTGACGGTGGGCGAGCAGGTGCACTGCGTTGCAATCAAAACCGGGTTTGAGACCAATGCGTTCGTTGGCCCGGCATTGATCGATATGTACTCGGATCGGGGTGTGGTCGGGGCTGCCCACAGGGTGTTCTCCCAAATGCCTGTGAAAAATGTGGTTGCTTGGACTGCTGTCGTCGCTGCGTTTCTCTCGGCAGGGGATGTGAAGTCGGCAAGAGAGCTCTTTGATCAGGCGGTTGAGCGTGATGTCATCCTATGGAACACCATGGTCTGTGGGTACACCAGGCATGGAGACATGGCTGCGGCGCAGGAACTCTTTGTGAGAATGCCGGACAAGGACATCATATGTTGGAACACCATCTTGCTTGGTTATGCGAATGGTGGAGATCTTGAGGCTTGCGAGCGGTTGTTCGAGGAGATGCCGGAAAGAAATGTGTTCTCTTGGAATGCACTGATTGGAGGGTTTGCTCGTCATGGCCGGTACTACGAGGTCTTGGATGCCTTAACTCGGATGCTGGGATTGTCTGATGTCAAGCCAAATGATGCAACTCTTGTGATGGTATTGTCTGCCTGCTCGAGGCTAGGGGCTCTCAACTGGGGAAGATGGATTCATGTCTACGCCGAAGGCAATGGATTCAAAGGAAATGTATATGTTGGAAATGGACTTATTGACATGTATGCAAAATGTGGCTGCATAGAGGATGCAGTCTCTGTGTTTGATGGCATGGAAACAAGGGATCTCATCACTTGGAATTCGATGATTGGAGGGCTCGCGATGCATGGACATAGCATGGAGGCATTGGAGCTTTTCGATCGGATGAAGGACACGGGAGAAAAACCCGATGGTATCACACTTGTTGGAGTGCTATCTGCTTGCGTGCACATGGGTCTGGTTAAAGAGGGGTTCATGTACTTCAGATCGATGACAAAGGACTGTGCAATTGTTCCTTGGTTAGAGCATTATGGATGTATGGTAGACCTCCTTGGCCGAGCTGGCTTGCTTGATGAGGCATTGAATTTTGTAAGGAAGATGCCAATTGAACCTGATTGTGTAATATGGAGTGCTTTGCTTGGAGCATGTCAGGTTCACAGAAATGTTGGATTGGCTGAGCTTACCATGAATCAGCTTGTAAGGCTTGTGCCAGAGGATGCAGCTAATTATGTGGTGCTCTCTAACATTTATGGAGCTAATCGGAGAAGGGAAGATTTTGCTAAACTGAAGTTGATGATGAAAGAAAGGACTATGGGGAAGTTTCCCGGCTGTAGCTTGATTGAAGTTGACTCTGAGGTGGTTGAGTTCTTTTCATCAGATACAAGGCATTCGCAAACTAGGAAGATATATGGGGTATTGGAGGGATTAACAAAGCTGTCAAAGTCATCAGGGAATGAGACCGAGCTTGATGACCTATGTTAAGTAAATGCCTGGACGAGTCATCAAGCTTGAGGACAATAATTCAGGTAATGCAATCTGATTCTATTTCCCTCTATATTAAAATAATTCACATAGTTGACTGATTTTATATGCCTGTCATAAGCTGCTTGATTATAATCCTTGGTAGAATTTCATGTGAAATTGCATTAGTCAGAGAATCATTCACTAGAATGATTAAAGAAAGTGTGTACTTCTAGATCTAGTATGTTTTCATAAGACAGAGCAGTACGTATATAATTGAAGGAGATAACTTTTGGTTTTTCCCCCTCTCAAAGGACCTCTCAAACGCTGAGGCAGCATTAACTTCTTATGAAATGGTGATCTGAGATTGCTATGCTGTAGCTTGATTGAAATAAATTATAAGATGGTTGAGTTCTTTCATCTGATATGAAAGAAGTAAGGGATGATAAGTTCTTTTAGAATAATTTTCACTTAATTTTTCACATGACAAAGCAATCCTTCACCACAGCTTTCTTACAAGAATCTTGCCTCATCTACTATTCCATAAAGAAGCTCAACTAATAGGTACACCACCTCATCTCCTCCATTGCATGTGTCCAAGTTTGTCTATGAATACACTTAACATCCATCTGAACTCATCATTTCTCATCTTTTTTTTTTTTTTTAAGAAAAGACTATATAGGTTGTGGGCTGCACAATAATGGTAGCCCTCCTCAAACCCCGAACTTTGGTTAAGACAAATTTTTATCACACCTGCAGCGATGCAAATGCTAATGGTTACAAACCAAGAACATCTCTTGTAGCAATGCCTTGGTAATCTCTTTACAGGCAAGGGTAACTATCCCAAACTACTACCTGTACTTCCATGTTGAGAAGCCTGGCTGAAGTCTAGGATGGACATTGGCCCTGGAAGAGGTTATTTGGTCCATGCTTGGATCTCTTGCCACACATCAAGGCAACATCTTCAAATTCAAATTCTGCATCCTTCATTCTTGCAAGAGAGATCCAGTCATCACCGATCTCACGACGGAGGCGGTGCCTTAAAATCGAAGCTTCTGTCTGCTTGGGCCATTGACCAGCCTACTTCCTTCTCATCTTTTGACCTCATTGTAGGTAGCCTTGACAGAAGCCCCAGAACCTCAAACTCCTCACACCAGGCCTGGGCTACACTCGTGGTCTATTGGAGGATGACACTCCTACAGTGTCTCAGTTGGGTGAGGGAGAAGAGAGGAGCAGGTTTTCAGTAAGACTTCTAGACAGATGATTGTCCACAATTCACATATAGTTTCTGACTGCCTTTGATCTCATTAGTTTGTTGTGAACAAGTCATAACCCTCTTGAAGGACTAAGGAAAATATTCTTAAGTGGTTGGCAGGAACATGATAATCAGCATGCACCTACTCTAGATTTGTGGTGACAAGGCATTGGCTTGTTGCATATTGCTATCAACATTCTACAACTCTAAAATCACACCATGCTCAGTCTGCAGCTGCGGTTGCCAGGCCACAGGCAACAAAAGACCACTATGTGCAGGTTGTGTATTTTTTCGAGTGCTACGTCATTCTTTAATTATGGATCTCATTATGGTTGTTGCAATCAATCAATCTAATCATGGGAGGCAAAGAGTGAAGAACTTGTTAGAATCATGCTATCCCTTGAGCATGGAACGTTGTTCTTCAGAAAACATTGCAAACTAGCTCGTTCATGCTAAGGTGCATGGTTGCGCATCTTTAGAGATCATTCTACTAACTTTGGCTCCAGTTAGTTGATAATTTCTTACTCTAAACTCTGGTGCAGAAACAGTGAGATGAAGTGATTGCCAGGAGATGACCCGAGCCGTTTTAACTTGGTCGGCTGCACTGACCACTCGTGGCCAGTCCGAGTTCATTGGCATGTGAAATCTAATCATAGAGATCACTAGAAAGTAGAAGTAATAGTGTCAAATGACCGCTTTGCTTACAATTTTTCTGACTGGAACTATGTGATTCAGCGCCTACCTTTGGTCAGCGTACTCTTACAACAGCTTCAACTCCAACAGACTGTCTACTGCAGGAAACGTGGGTACTCTTTTTACATTTCTCTCGTTCATTCTTTGCAACTAGCTATGTGGGAGGAAAATTTAAGACTACATGGAAATTTCTGATCATGCTGGTGCCTCACTCTCAGAAAGAGCAAGATCTTTAATTCTAAAAATGTGCTTATGTTTAATTCCTTGAAGGACCAAGATCATGTGACCACTTTGTAATTGTTTAGTCTTTATCTCTTTTGTTTTCATCAGAAAATTGGTTGTCTTCTCTGCAAATTTAAAGAGAGTAGAAAAGATATATAAATAAATACATCACCAACAAATTGAACTCTGCTCAATGTTAGTTCCCAACGTGAAATACTCTTTAACAGTCACAAAATACTTGGGCATTTTGGATTCTTCAATTTGTTGTGCAGTCGCAGCAAATTCTTCTAGGTCTGTACATTTGTTCTATAATTTTGTGATCCTGGCTTTACTGTTCTCTTGCATTTTGCTTCTGATTCTAGCAATTAATGTCACATGACACTGCCATTCTGTAGCAAAAGCTGAGTTATAGCCCAGTAGTTGCACCCCGCATTTGGAGAACTTTCTGTATTCCGACCTACAGAGATGCTTGCCTGAGTTTGTGGTTAGATATTGCCATTTCTATCAAGCACAGTGCTCCTAAGGCTTCAACCTTCGTAACTGTGCTACATCATAGATGAGAAAGCTATTTGATTATAATCATTAAGTTTCTACCTTCAAGGGTAAGAAAAATGATTTGCTACCAAAAAAGAAAAAGAAACTAACATGAGCTTAAACAATGCAGATGAGACAGCCAACTTTTGGGGTATAAAGTACTACAACAAAGAGCTTCTGCAGACAGGAACCAGGCTGAGTCATGACGGAGATGGTTCTGCGCAAGGATCCTGAATCATTCACATTGAGGAACGGCTGCGCCTTCCCCTTGAAAAGTCTATTTTAATGGAGAAATCTGTGAAATGCCTATGCCAGATGACTTCCCAGCGCCACCAAACACTGGTTCCAGTCCCTCAAATGCTTGCTGTCTTCTCTTAAGTGTATTCTCCATGATTATTCTCTTCCATTAGAAATTCTAAATCTTGCTTTGTAATCAATAAAAGAAATGCATTACTGGATGTCTAAGACACTGCTAATCTACACTAAAAAAATTATTTTACATGCATGCTTGCAATGATGTCTTATCTATGTACCTTTGATTCATTTGTCATATAGCTTAGCATGGTGATGCTAACACGTCTTCTTCTTATTTCTGGGAAACATGTAATAAAATTTTTTCCACGCAGGCATCTTTTTGAGTTTTCAGTGAATTGAGTGGTGATAAAACACATGTATAAATTAGCTTCAAATCATAGTATCTTTCATTCTTGATGCCTAGAGATGGAAAAATAAAAAAAAAAGGTCATGCTGACCATCAATTGCCAAACAATTCTGCCACCCGAGGCAGTAAGATTAGCCTTAATTTTTTTTAGAGCTGAAATAGGCTGAAGCCCAAATTCATTAAGTATAGACTTAATATTTTGGAATACTAGATTTTGGATTACAAAATAAGCAGCATTGGTTTGAAACTCAGGTCTAAAGTTATGGGAAAACCATTGGCAATCCCTCTCTTTAACATTCCATTTGATGTCCGGATGCCTATTGAAGTGACCTAATTTGATGCAGTATATGTAATTAAGCACTACTAGCTAATAAATTTTCTGATTTTTTTTCTTTTGAGGCACCAATAGTTATACATGTGCATCCATATCTACAGGCACGTGAAAAATGTATATATAGAAAAAAATGTTAATCAACAAAATGAATTGGTTTTAAAGGCTGAGATTTGGAAAGAGATGAGATCATGAAATTATGTTAATCAAAGAACTCATCGGCAAGGTTTTGGTTTCTTATATATACAAAAAGAGATGTTAGGAAGATAAGGGCATTAGTTTTCCTAAAATATCCGTATCTTTAATCATTACAAAATAAAATTCTCTATGCTAACTAATTAGTTTCCAACTAGAGATATAATTTCATAGACCTAAAATCCCATTTCACTCATTTAATACAGTACGTGTATATAGTATGTACCCAAAATCCTAGGTCTTAATGCAGAGTATTGAGCAGTCACAAGAGGACCATATGGTTGCAATTAACATTCCCATTGTTTGACAAAAGATGTTGGTTAAGTTGGCTTGGGTAAACAACCATCAACAAAAACCAGCTTGTTCTTTCCATCAAGAGCAACAGTTTCCAAGTACTTCAGTTGTCCCTCATCAAAAGTTTGTGAATCTGGCTATGCAATTGGAGATAAATAGAACTTGAAATCCAAAGTGGCACTCTCCGTGCGGGCGTATGTTTATTCATATTCATATATCGATTATTCGTCAGAAAGATCTTGAATACTTATATAGGGCTAAAGAACCCAACAATACTTGCAGCCACAACATCTCACCGGAGTAATTGGTTATGAAGAAAGCAACCTATTCCGCAGCACTATTCACCTCGTGGTAAACATGGCTCACCTTGGATATCAATGTTTTCATTGTGCAAGTGGCCTACATTCTTTAATATATATCTTGATGTTCAACGTATTCAGGTTTCTAATTTTATCAATACTAATAGATCCAGGCATGGAGTTATTGGTCAGTACAAGAATAACGATGGACAACCGCTGCTACAGGATATACATAGACTATCGAGAGGATGTGGCTCATTTCGGGCTGCTCATATCTATTAGAAGATAGATAGGGTTATTGATTCGGTTCACCTTTTTACCTGCATAATATTCGGGAGAAATCTTTTGGAAGAATTACTAGTTTGTTTCTTTTTCTCTTTGTCGACTTTGTTTTTTCTAACTTTATTTGCCGTGCTCGAGCAAGATCAGTGTGAGTCATCGTTGTACCCAAAAAAAAAAGAAAGAAAAAAAAAAAGGGCATCCAGTTGTTGGTGAGGATTCACAGTTTTGTGATGTTACCCGAACTCAGCCAGAGGATTAAGAGCATATGACAGTGGGGTTGTCCATGGGCTCCACAACGTGAAGGAAGATCCTTTCCAACTGCCGTGGAGCTACTTCTACGCTGATCTCCGTTCCTGGTATCACTATTTAAATTTAAATTCTCCAAGGAACTGAGGGAACTAACCTAAGGAGATCTTCTCCCTCTTCTTATGGATTGCTTGTTTTTTTGGTTACACCCACCCTCGGGTGTTCTCAAAGTCTAACTTTGATGATGTTGCTGGAAATTGGACCCGGGGGCGACCGTCGGCTGAGGGGGGAGGAGCTCCGCTGCTGGAACGGTGGGTGGCGGTACATCGGCTGGTGGTGTCCTCCGAAGGACCTGCAAGAAGCCGGTGGCCGGGCTTTCCGGCGCCGGCCCTCCGATGCTTAAGTCAGAGGGGGCCAATATGAGAGTGGAGATAGCAATCAGAAGTCAGGGTTCTTTTTTTTTTCTTTTTTTCTTCCCTCAGGTGGAGGGATTCCCCTTTTATAGAGGGAATGGAGTTACCTGCGATGTGACAGGGCAGATTGTCCTCTTTGTGATAATTGAACGCGATCACGTTCATTAATGGCGTCATGGGGGATGAGACCGGATCAGACCGGAATCAGCGAATTGTCGTGGTTGATCGGACCTGGGGGAGTGGTTCAACCGCCCGCTGTAGAGGGCCTGGGGTCCGTAGATAACAAGTGCATTAATTGTTGAGTGAGCCGGTGATCAGGGAAGGCCATACGCTTTGATGGTCGAGTGATCCGGAGATCATCTTGAGCCGTGTTCATTAATGGTTGAGTGCACTGGAGGCCTGCAGAGGCCACGCGCATTAATGGCTTGATGACGGTAGCGCAAAGTACGGTGGCGTTGGATATCTAGGGTCAGGTTCTCTCAAGGAACAGGCCGGGGTCAAATATTTGGACAAGACATTTTGGGGCTCGGCACCGAGCCGAGCCGGTTGCCCAGTTGGGCGCCTTCAACTCGAGCGTCGCGAGGTTGGTGCGGGTCGGCGCTCCCTGGTCGGGCGCGTTCTGGTCGGCGCTCCCTGGTCGGGCGCCTTCTGGTCGGCGCTTCCTGGTCGGGCGACTTGGGTTTTCCCCCAACAGATGGCTCTGTAGCATCCGATTCAGCAGCAGTTGGGTATATTATTCGGGACTATCAAAAGGCTTTATTGCAGGCTGAGGTTTTCCAATTTCAAGCTTTGAGGGAGATTCTCAAAAGGTGATCTCGTGAAATTACAGGGGAAGATCAACACAAGTTCGGCTCAAACCACTATCTTAAGGATATTATGAAGATTCTCAAGCAGGGCGTTCAAAGCAATCCACATCTTCAGAGAAGACAATCAGGTAGCCATGCATAAAGATGTGTGCTGGAAGCAGGGAGATATTATACTATCTAAACTTAATGGGTTGGTAATGGCAGATGCTTATGGGTCTGGTTTTGTAAGAGTTTTAAGTCTGAGTGTTCTCCCTTTCCATGTACCAAAAAAAAAAAAAAACACTCCGAAGACAGATAGCATGACTCATGGGTCATAAGATTATAACATACAAGTTCTCATGTCAACAAAGATAGTAAGTTAACTAGTGATTTATGGAATATACATGAATTGAAACACAACAATGGCTTAATTTTGTGGGATTTGTCTATTTGACTTGGCTGCTACTCTAATAATTTCTACACATCCTCCTAAATTAGACCCCATGGCACATTTTGACTAGCTGTTTTAAAATTTTATTTTCTTAATTGTTATTCATTTCTGAAATTATATTGGAATATATATATATATATATATATATATATATATATATATATATATATATATATATATATATATATATATATATATATATATATATATATATATATATATATATATATATATATATATATATATATATATATATATATATATATATATATATATATATATATATTGGGAGGTGAAATACATAATTTTACAAGAGGGAAAACTAGTATATCACAAGCAAATCATACTTCTCCAAGGAACAAAATAGTTTCTTTCTCAAAATGAAAAGGTAATGAATTTTTTATTTTATGGCCTAATAGTTTGTCATTTCTACAATTTTTGTTTTCCTGATCAGGAAATATGACATTTTCTGATAAGTATTTCAGTAGTTAGTCTATCAGCATTTTCTTTTCTTTGATCAATAGGCATTACATCTCTCCCTATTCTTTTGATCCTAAAATATCAGCAAATATATGTAGTTCTCACTTATTTAGTAGCCCACTAAATGAGAGGATAAACAAGAATGAAACAGATTGATTGCATAGGAAATGTGACATCGCATTTTTCACCAGCATGATATCAAGTCTATTTATATATGCTGCATCACAAGATATAAACAGGTCAGAGAACATTTCCCTTTCATTTATGATCTTCAGAAAATTATAGATGCCATGTGGTGAACGAGATCATGGAATAATCATATGCATAAAACTGCATGGAAATAGCTTTCTTAAATGAAGCAAGCCTCTTCCTTCACACTTTTTTTTATAAAAAAAATGTAGTTGAAAGAATCTCTCCATCTCTGTTCATGTTAAGCATCATTTTTAAAAGGCAAGAGATTGCACAGCATTCCCAGCAGCTCATATGTCTACAGAGAGGCAAACAAAGTAACCCTCTTCTTGTTTTGGATGTGTTTATACTAGAAGTGTATGATCTATCGGTCCTATTAAAAAAAAAAAACATCTGTAAAGTTTTTTTCATATTAGGCACTCGAATTTGCTAATGAATAGACGAAAACCTCCAAGTTCCCAAATGCATTGCAGGCAATTTAGAGTAACCTTGGGTTAAACATGTGATAAAATTAATCACCAAAGCTAAATCAAAAATAAAAATACAAAGGAGATGGAAGCAATAAATAGGAAGAATATACATGAATAGGAAGAATACACATTCAAAATTTTCTGGATATATTACATAAAAATGTTTTTATAAAAAAAATCAAAGTGTACTAAATATAAAGATGGTTTAATAAGACATTAGATCTAGAAACAATTTAGTTGTGGCACGAGCAAATTTTTCAAAACCAGTATGATATGGAAATGCATGTCTAATGCTTCAATTCTAGCAATGCTCTCAGTGTTTGATATGGTATTTGCCCAACCAATTGATGCAGCATGGTCCATTCGCAGTCAGAATTGGTTCCAATAAAGTAATCTCGTGAGTCTATGCCTTCCCCAAATATATTTTTCTGAGAAAACGCCAACTCTAAAGTATATTAATATTTATATTTCATTTTTGTTCCTTGTATTTTTCTTTCAAAAATAAAAGCGGTAGGAAGAGAAGCTAAACATTTGTCCTACAGAGACATATCTCAAAAAGGCAGCCTTTCTATTTCATATGGCCGGTTACAACCAGAAATGATCTTAAGACACAAAACAGCATACCTAAGCCCAAAAAAAATATTAAAAAATATGAAGAAAAGAAATATACAAGGGGTAAGGCAAGCAAATGTGTGCTATGAATTCTAAAGACCAATTTGCATTGGAATATATAATCACATTACATTTGTGGTAAGAAGTGGATGCAACCTTCTCCCCACGGCATCAGAATGTACAATAAGCAGGATGGGAGAGCAACTACATCTGATCAGGTATTGGTGGCTCCCAGGAATCTTTTTTCTGAAGCACTCTTCAGGTGTAACAGGTCTCACAAACTGCACGCTTGCAATTCACAAAAAAAAAAATGATGATCACGTAAACCTATGACAAGAAATGTGAGCAGGGGAAGGTAATGGAGGTTCAACATATGCAACAAAACTGTTCTAAGATCAGAACTCCAGCATAGCATCTCCCTGCCTCTCTCACTCCCTCCTCTTCAATGGCCTTACTATCTACAGTCTCTGATGACATCGAATGCCAGATGGACTGGGAACATTGCATGAGCCCATGCTTGCAGTTCTTAAAAGCTTGCGGAATTCAGACAAGCTTATCCTCCCATCCTTATCAATGTCAGCCTCCTCCAACAGTGGCTCGATAGAGCCCTTTAGCCCTGCGTGCTGCACCAAAAACAAACCTCCATAAGAACTAGTTTCTAGTCTTAACTATCTTCGTAGTCAAGATGAAAACTTACTCATAGATACAAAAGAGATCCACACATACCTTGGACCAAGGTACACCATCTCGGTACCGGATCTCGTACTGTGCCACACTAGCACAATGTCAGTACGGTATGGTACGAAATTTTATTGGCGTACCAAGTATTAGTACGCCATCCATACCGAGTACCGGTGCCGAACCGGTATGGTATGGTATGCCCCGTACCGTCCGATTCGGGCCGGTACGGCGTACCTTGCCCTGGGCAATTCTCTTGTGTTTAGAAATCTTGTATCCGCATGCATCATGAAGTGTGTTCAATTATTTGGTTGCACTCGTAACACTTCCAAGGAATCACTCTACAGATGCACACAAGCATGCACACACATACACACAAAGGAGATGACTTTAATATTTCCAGAGGATAACTAAATTGATCATGTCCTGCAACAATGGTGGAATATTCAGAGAGATAATCAGGACCTCCCCCCACCCACCCTCTCCTCCCCCGACTTTTTGTGGAGAGAAGATAATCTGGACCATTTGCAGATTCTAAATATCTTAAAGCACATAATAATAATGAAGTGGTTTTAAAAGTGCAGGGCCATAGATCAAGATAAATCTTTTGTGATGCTACTAAAAAACCATTCGTTTAGGGGATCACTCAACAAAATAGCATCAAGTCCTTAATACATTTAAAAGTTTGTTTAGATGCATTTTATGTATTAGAAATCATGATAAAAGATCTGACTTATTGCTTCAGATGTCCCACGATGTATATTTACAGCAGGACAACCAATTTGGTTATGCCCTAAAACATTAGAGCCATAAAACATTGTGCAAGAGAACTATATCAAGTCAAGATATAGGCAATTTACCATTCTAAGTTCCTCAGGTGTGATATATCCATCTCTATCCACATCAAATTTCTCAAAAGCAGCTTGACAGCGTTTACGCCATTTTTCACAGTCATGCTCCTCCATCTGATGCACATGCAAAGTTGCTGCCACAAATTCAGGGAAATCGACCAGCCCATCCGTGTTGCTGTCGATCTGTTTTGAAAGAATGAAAACTTTAGCTCCATTTAGAAATCACCAAAGCCAAGCATGTATAAAACGAACAGATCCATTTTAAAACTGGATAGTCAATACCAATTAAGAATGCACATCAAACTAACATTGTTTCCCTGTTTTGAGACATACAGCGGTAATAGGCTACCGCCTGAGATTGGACCCAGGACCTCTCCTCAAGAGGAGAGGGTGCCAACCAGCTCAACCAAGTCCTGTTGGCATATATCAGAAGAACTAAGAATAATAGAACATGCTTGAATAGGATATTACAGAAGAAATGCAAATAGCAATTATCTATGGTGATGCATCAACTCGAATTCAGTAGCGTCAAAGAGTTTGCAAATCTTGAGGATTTTGATTAAAAAGCTTTTTTGAGCAAAAGGTGGTTATTTTCCACCACCTGGGGTTGAACCTCTCCTATGGAGAGTTGGGTGCCAGCTAGCTGATATAACAGTTGCTGCCATCATGGTTAAAAAAGTTATAATATTTTTTCGGCATGAAGGAGATAATATGCTGCCTCACCGCATGTTGCATACATCTAACCCTCCACAGACCCAGTAGCAAAAAGAGCCTCAACCGCTAGGCTGCCCATAAAGGAGACAATATACTGTAGCAAACAGTCAATAGAGGGCTGCATCTTTTTATTCTTGTGCAATTAAGGAAGGTAAAGGTCTTAATAAAAAGCCAAGTAAGAATTTTGGTTTAACTCCACTAATACCATTGTAGACACCTTGTTAATGAGCATAATTGTTACAATTTTCCAAACAGGTAAAAGGTTTACACAGACTGCTTAGTAATTCATTATTATTGCTTCTTAACATAAACTTTAATTATTTATTTAACACTTTGTGTTGGTGATGTACAAATTAAACTTTGCGCAAGTATACAAACAAATAGGATATCACACCAACTACCCTCATTACTGTCGAAAAATTTGTTTATCAAGAGCAACTTGGATGAGATTTTTTAACTCTACTTTACATGGTCGGCGGAACTGTCTTGAACCCCCTAGTTCAGAGCGTACCAAGCCGCACCAACAGTGGACTGGGATAGTTCCGGGAACCAAAATGAGAAACTGGCGACGGAGGAAAAGAAGGAGAAGAAAAAGAGAAAAAGAGAGAGAGAGAGAGAACAAGGGAGGGAGGGAGGGAGGGAGGGAGAGGAAGGAAGAAAAAGGGAGGTGGAGGCTGGCTGGGGGAGGTGGAGGGGATCCAAAAAAAATTAAGAGAAGTCGGCAAGCAATTTACCGACTTAACTTAAAAATCTCGAAATTAAAAAGGAACCCCCTCCGAGACCCTATTTCAAACGAAATAGGAGAACCGGATGTTGAGCCCCTCCTCCGCGCGGATCGCCGCCGTCCTCTCTCCCCCTTCTCTCTCTCTCTTTTCCTCTCTCCCGTTCTCCCTCCCCCCCCCCCTCTACTATGTCGGTACGGGCCCGGCATGGAACAACATAGGGGCATACCGACCCGTACCGCTAGGCAAACAGTCTAAGCTTCGATTCCAGCAAATCAATCCTTGCTAGTTTAGGTAAGAGATCTTTTAGCACAAACCCTTTATTTAATCTCTTTGGGATAACTTTTAGTATAACCCTGTAAGGACTAGAGGTAGCACATTTCAAATATTCAAAGTGAAGACAAGTAAGCATATTGCACCATTATGCATGAAAGCACCCATTTTTAGTATCATGGAAAGAATGTTGTCCTCAGAAATAACCATCACTAAATATTACTAACACAGTATGCAGGTATCAATGTGTTTTTCATCAATCAGAGCATGTCAATAGATTTAGAGCTACAATACTCTGGCAGTTGCATGACATAAAGCAAAATATTCGTGTTGTAATTATCAAATACCCCAATATTGAATGTACAAAAAAATGGTCACTTACAGCTTCAAGAATCTCCAGAACAGGTGGTTCTTTTAATCTCCAAGGAAGATCTTTTGCAAGAGCCTGTACAGTTTTCAACATAAGTAGGCAATGAGATGGACAATAATATAGTCTGCAATAATAACCTTGTGAACTGTACTAAATGATCAATCATGTTCGTACATACATGGTTAAATAATAGCTCCTCATCTACATAAAAAAAAGGGGGTCACCAACCCTTTACCAAGTTGGTAAAGGGGCAGCATGTTAACTTACTGGAACTACATCTCTCCATAAAAATTATTGGAACTACATCAAAGGATGACGAGATAAAAGGAGATAAGAGATGTCAATGCTCCTCAGCCTAGTATGATCTACGTATTGAACAAAACTTTTCCTCATGCTTTCCAAACCTCTCTGCGGAGAGCATGTGCCATATCATTCCACCTCTAGAGCCTTCCCAGCTGTCGCCTGACCTTATTGCTTCAAATTGACTAGTAGCAAGTTAATTATTATATAGAACATCACCAGAAGACGTGCAATCTCTCAATCCACGTCCACAACTCTATGAAGCAAGTTGCAGCTTGTACAAACATCAAATGTTGACATCTAAAACATCTTGAAGTTTATGAGGTGAAGCCACGTTCCTCATTTACATGGGTACTCTAACCAGCAAGGTCAGAAAATGACCTAACAAAATGTTAGCCAAGACTCTTCAGAGTCAATTACTTTCAGTAGAGATAATAGAAGATCACCATTTACCATGAAGAGAGCACTCAAGAGACTAAACTACTTTGAGATCCATGTCACTTAGGTTTTAGCAGAAAGTTGTTATTTAATCCCCCACTGCCCTTATATCAGGATATGAATCATACTAACAGCTCAAAAAAGTCCCAAGCAAATCCAGCTGAAAATTTTTCGAAACCTAAGATTAGCATTTTTGGTGCATAAACCTACCATTAACTTTATCGGCAACCCTCATCCAAACCCACTCTCAAACTCTTCAATACTGATAATGACATCTCTGCAAAGCACTAAAATATCGAAAGACCTACAATGAAAGCACCAATATAGAATCTTTCATTAAAATCAAATGTCTAGAAATCCTTGATCTCCATAACAACTTAATATACATTTGTTCAAATTCTCAACCCTCATAGTTTCTAGTTGAAAGTGAAAGCCAACATTTTCTGTCAGAACCATCAATGCTGTCATCTATGCAGGTTGGAAGTTCTAGCTCATCCACAACTAGGTTGCTTAAAGTATTTGATAATTCTACTATATCTTTTCCTCAGAAAGGAATGCCCAAAATCATCATTAACCATAGAATGTTTGAAAATGATATTTCTAGAATGGGTCATATAGCTTTAGTAAATCCTTTCCAATGTAATATACTCAGGCATATTATTAATATCATATTCCCATAAATATCTTAGTTTCAGGATAGTGAACTGATGAATATTTGTCCAGTGCAAGTATGATGGAGCTATATGGTATTCTGCTCCACAACCTGTTGAGATGCTGATTGTCTTGATTTGGTCATTAACTACATAAAGAGTTACAGCTTGGTTGTTGAAAGTGACCTAAGAAAGCCCCTTCTTATGCTGATGTGGAGCAGAGAAGAAAACCACTGGAATTTTGTGTCTACAATACAAAATTTATAATCATGAGACTATTCCAGTAACCATGAGCAATTTTAATCCTACTGAGACTAAAAGTTGTTAATAATAATGGATAATAGTAAGTGGCATAGTCTTAATGTAATTGATTCAACCATTCATGTAAGATGATCAATGGCAGAGATAGGGTGGGCGAGGGGGATATTGCCCTTCCCCCTGAAATTTCAGTTTTCATGAGCAATAATAATGGATAAATAGTAAGTGACCTAGTATTAAGGTAATTGATTCAACCATTCATGTAAGATGATCAATGGCGGAGATAGGGAGGATGAGGGGGGCAATTGCCTTTCCCCCTGAAATTTTAGTTTTCACGAGATTTGCTTTAGAACTGTTATATTTTGCCCCTTCATGTCTCTTCAAATTTTGAAAAAGCTGGGCACTAACAAATCAGAATCCATATTAGCTTGCCTTGCTCGTAGCAAAGATCTCTTATTCTAGATGTTCTATTTCCATATGTGGATGTGGTTAACTTTTATTGAACCGTAAATCTCTTTCAATCAATCAATATCATCCATATTCATATATATACACAGCTTGGATTTATTATAACAATGCCTTTTTTCTTCTAAACAACAAATCCACCCATGATCCACCCACTAGAGTTTCAATCTTCCAACACCAAGCATCCCACCTTCCCACGTACTTTTCAAACCGGTTTAACCCACTTTGAATTCAGTGCTAAATAGAAAACCAAAAGAAGAAAAATATGAGGAATTTCTAAGAGGAGGTTTTTCATTGAAGAAGGAAATAAGGAGGAACATAAATGATTTTCCTTGCAACCCATGTATGTATATTCCTCCAATTTATTTATTGTCTACTTGTTTGTCCCTTTTTCGCAATTTTGTGTGAGAGAAGATAAGAAACTAACCCTTTTCTAAACTTCATAAAAGATGTTTAACAACTGAAGAACAAAAAAATTCAAATTTTATAGTAGGTCAATAGAGATGTCGGTAGACCTACGAAAATTCTCCTCTAACAATTATCATGTCCAACCATAAGATGAAGTATCTATATCTCACAACTTATTCATGTGTTTCTTTATGTTTCTAGCATGCCTTTGCTACATCCAAGTTTTACTCTTATAAACTTTCCTTCTTCAATTGCCTTCATGATTAAAAATTCATTGTGAAAGGTTGAGAAGGTGCACAAGTCTGAAGCTCATCAAGGCTGTGATTAGCCATTTCTTGTCCGATTTATTATTTATGTATATTACATGCTAAAATGTTTAAAAGGAAAAAAATATTGTTGATTTGATTTTATTATTCCCTCCCCCCGCCCCACCCACCCCCCCACAATAAAATCCTAGCTCCACCACTGAAAATGATTTATTATCATATTTCGAATGTCAAGAAAGATTAGGAATATGAAGAGTACTATTTCAAAGTTATATTAACAAAATAAGATCTAGCTTTCCTCTGTATTTTGACAAGTTTAACTTCTGAAGTAGATCAGCAAAAGCTTGAGATCTATGCTACATATGCCAATAATACTCTGTCACTACAAATATACCAGTAAATCAATATAGTAAGCATGATAATTTAATTTAATTTCCACATCTGGTGAATTGGCAAATGCAAGGTTGTCAAAACTGGTGCTTAGGTGCCTAGAGATACCAAACTGCCTAGGCAACTACTGTTTAGCCATAGAATCCCCCCCCTCCTTCTTTTATAACATTGTGTTATATTCTTTTTATTAGTTTCTGTTGTTCGTGACTCAAGAAAGCTATACATAAGGGTGTCATGGTGCCTCAAGGAAGCTATACATAAGGGTGTCATGGTGCCGAGCTTCATCAAGCCTGGTTTGAAATTAATTTCGAGCTTGAATTCTAAGATCAAGCTTGACCTGTTTATAACTTTTTCCAGCTCACTTCGAATATTGGATCAAGCCAAAGATGAGCCTAATTGATTAGCCGATAATCCAAAATTGAATAAAATCAATTAGAGCTTGGTTCAAGCCTAAATTAGCATTTAATTGATTCAAAGAACAAAAATTCACAAATTAAAATCTTAATCTAATAATCAATTATAATATATAACATATATATACAGAGAGGTCAACTAGGACTCGTTCCACCGAATTTCAAGTTGGATCCAATTTGGTGAAATCAAAAGATAGGAATCCAATATTGATGATCCTAATTATTTTGATCTACTATCTCTAAACTACTTACAAAGCAAAAATCATGTGACTTACAGATATCTAGCCTATGCATCAAGTCGTCCGAAATGAATTGTTTAAATAATATAATACAATGCTTGCTTTGACCACTTGATGTATAGGCTAGGGTTTGCTTTATCGCATGATTTTTTGTATATAAATGATTTAGAGGTAAAAGATCATATTCAATAGGATTGGACTTGGAATCTAATCAACTGGGTCCTATCCCACCTCTCACTGTCTCTCTCTCTATATATATATACACACACATACACACATATATATAAGAATGGACTATGCTCCGAGAGGGGAGGATATCTACTCCTCTTGAGAGGGGAGGATATCTACTCCTCTCATGTCCACAATCAATAATCAGGCATTCAAATCGAAGATCCACACTATTGATCATGATCTGTACTACTAAAAATGCCTTGAAAATCATGTATTTTGGTGGTCTCTAACTTGTGCATCAAGTATACCAAAAGAATGGACAATTTTCATTGGGCTAGGGTGATAAAATATTTAAATTAAAAATTCACCTAATTGATCATGATCTACACATGTTCTAACATAATAGATTGCAAATCAATAGATTTTAATGCTTAGATTATAGCAGAGTATGGAGTCTCATCAATTTTAACAATCCATCTTTGTATCTAACTAATGCAGATGTCAGAGAGTACCAAAGCACATGACTTTTGGATGTTAAACATTATAGATCATGATCAACAGTGTGGTTCTTCAATTTGGATGCCTAATTATTGATTTTGGACCTCGAAAGAGCATATATTCTCTCCTCTCAAAAGGAGCAACGTGCATCTCATATTATATATATATATATAAAGAGAGAGAGAGAGAGAGAGAGAGAGAGGCCAGAATGCTCTTGAGAGCATTTCCAAATGCTTCACTGATAGAAATTCAGGAAGGACCTCCCAAAATAAAATCAGCAGGGCCATGATCTAAGATTATAAAATAGTTAGACACTAAAAATCATTTTTAGATCTCTCTTGCCTATGCATCTAGCTAGTAAAAAAATGAACAGTAGCAATATAGCTAATGAGCAAAAACATAATATACACTATTTAATGTGCAATTCCAAACAGATGATCTTGATCTAAATATTTTAAAATAAAACATGATATCATACCGTTGAAATTGTCAATTTTGTTTTCCTTGAGTGCATAAGACCTAAAAAATTTTATATATCACAGAACATGATTGATGATGCTGATTTTATTTTGAGAGGCCCTAAATTGATTTCCATTTGTAAGCATTTGGAGCCAAATGCTCTCAAAATTCAAAAGAATTCCAGCCTCTCTCTCTCTCTCTCTCTCTATATATATATATATATATATATATGTATGTATGTATGTATGTATGTGTATATATATATATATATATATATATATATATATGTATGTATGTATGTATGTATGTATGTTTATTAAGTCTGATCAAGTTGGTCAATTTTTAACTCAGTTCAAGCCTATGTTTTTGGTTTACGCCTGGTTCATCTAGCTTCAAACATAGCTTGATTCGAGTTTTGTTTTTTTCAAGCTGAACTTGAGCCAAGCATAAGTTGTTCAATTCGTTCGACTAGCCTAGCTATATAGAAATGAAAATGGCAAATGTTATTACTTTCTTAAACAAGAAACCCTATTACACCACCCATCCATCTCTCTTTGACATAACCCAAGAGCAAAGGGCTGCTCTCTACCCCACCAAATACCACCCTCCTATCCAGCAACCTTTTGGCCTCCAACAGCCCTCCAATATCCCTCCGACCGCTAGAAGCCTTCCAACAGTCTACTGGCTACCTTTTAACCACCCAAAGATGAATTTTGCCCTTTATCTTTAAATGAGCCTTCTTTTTCCCCTTTTCCTAATACTTCTTACTTTCTCTTCTTTTCTTTCTTTATTTCTTCTCCTATAGTCTTTTTCTTCCTCTTCTCCTACCCCTTTCTTCTCCTTTTCATATTATTTCCCTTGTTTTCATCTTTTTTTTCATTTTTATCTGTTTTTACCCTTTTTTCGTGTATTTCTTCCATTTTTTCTCTAATTTTCATCTTCTATCCCTTGTTTTTACTTTGTTTTTGTTTCCACCTTTATTTTTTCTCTCATTTTCCCTATTGCATTTTATTTTCTATTTTTATTTTGTTTATCACTTGATTCCTGCATCTTGTTTTGTAGTACATAAATTATTGCAAAGTTTTTTGTTAAATACTTAAATACAAAGCATTTATTAGCTATTTCTTATTAGTTGTGTTGTGTGAAGACCTTTATGTTTTTTTTTATTTCTTTTTCAAATGTGGACTGCCTCAACCACTAGCACTCTACCTAATCACCTAAAGTGGTGCCTATGCGATGGGGGCCATACCAAGGTCTATTTTTCCAACCGTATTGTACCGTACCAATAAGCTATCAATATGGTATCGAGGTTTAGTTCGATATATGAGCCAATGTAGTCTGTACAGGTCCGAACCAAGCGGAACCATCCTATGCTGCTCGAAATCATCTGAAATCAGATGTGTATCGTACTAACCTATATAACCCAGTTTCAAATGGTAACCTTATAAAAAGTGAGAAATGGGAGTTGAAAGTAGTCTCAGTATGGGGTGTGTATTGTACCATTCTGAACCCGTAATGTACCAGCATGATACCTGGCACCAAGATTGCACGCCTTAACTGTACCATCTAAGATCTGCTTAAAGATTTGGGAGATAACAACATATATAGCTGGCCATTTCATAATAGTATCCTAGACAAATAAGATATTTCTTTATTTGTCTTCTCCATACATTTAAAATTCTTTTTCATGTCTAGGTAACCTTTGGAGGGTTGTTCCCTTGTTGTATAAGGTTGAATTATGAGGAACACGATACGCGTCTTTCCTCACCAACTAGCCTTGTAGGTTTCATTACAGGTTAATCCCTTCACTTTTGCCTTGACCAACATTTCAGCACCAACCCTAGAGGGTTGACATTGGATTGATAAACGATTGCAAAATCTACTCAATCCTTCCATGGAGCCTTCTCAATTTATAGTTGCATTCTATAATTGATGATGTTTTAGAAGCATCAACAACTATTTATGCTCCATCCTTGATGACGCCTTTTCATCTTAGAGTTTCTTCATATTGATGGAAAAAGGCTTAGATCGTGATGATCAAGGGTTTAAACATCGATACCAAGTGCTATATAGTTTTGTTGCAAAACAATACAACACCAAGATGATCAGGATGGGCTGAGACACACAATATCAACAAGAAGCATGCAATTTATACGATCAGTATGCGCTGCTGATACACTGTTGCTGACCATTTCGAGAGAACTGGTATCCCACATCCATACTGGTACTATTTTTCTATCACATATTACTCGTGGTACCATACCAAATCCTGCAATATTTCAATTCTTGGTGGTGGTGGTGGGGGCGTGATGATGATGATGATGATGACGATGATTATTTTAGAAGCATCAACAACTATTAAAGAGATGTAGACCGCTAGGATATAGAATTACAATGACTAACTGAGAATGCAAAGGCATGCAAAATGTTAAGGTGTTTGTGTTCTTCATCTGTCATGCCAGCAAAAGAACTAGAAGTTTTCTAAGGCCAAAATTACAGAACCTGCATTTTAAAGGCGATTATAATGCCTCTACTTTGTGGCCTTTATATGACAACATTGTCATCTTCATTCAGAAATAACAATTTAAAAGTTAAAAGATTGTTTCCAAGAAACTCCTCTTGTACGATTTGCAAATGGAAATTTGAACTAAATGGACTTCCAAAGTGTCCTCATTCATTTAAAAGAAAGATGTACCAAGTTGAATTTTCATTTGCCTTAAGGTTCCAGGGCCCAGGTTATAAAGTACAGGATGTATGCTTCTCCAAGAAACATCGCTATGGCTTGGTCATTGGCCAGCTCTTCCTCTCTGATTTGTTGCTTAGGGATCAAGCTATCAACTTATATAACAACTTGTGATCTTCATTCAGAAATAACTTATATAACAACATTGTGATCTTCATTCAGAAATAACAATTTAAAAAGTTAAAAGATCATCTCCAAGAAGCTCCTTTTGTCCAATTTGTAAATGAAAATTTGAACTAAATGGACTTTCAAAGTGTCCTCATTCATTTAAAGGAAAGATGTAACAAGTTCAATTTTCATTTGCTTTAAGGTTCCAGGGCCCAAGTTGTATAATACAGGAGGTATGCTTCTCCAAGAAACATCACTATGGCTTGGTCATTGGCCAGCTCTCCCTCTATCTGATTTGTGGCTTAGGGATCAATTTATTAACTATAAAATAGTCAGTGAGTATCTTTGCCAATCAAAGACCGCCGAACCGGTACTGCGACCCATACTGGTCGGCGGCCGGTATGGTTTGGTATCGGTTCGGTATCGAACCGGAACCGGTACACGTAGGGTGTGTCGGTTCCGTATCGGCACGCCCAATTTATTTTTTTAACTTTTCAAGAATATTTAATTGGTAATTATTCTTTTTAAAATTTTTCAATGATTTTAAATCTAATTTGATTTTTTTGGGTGTTTTCTTGATATTTTTTGATTTTTTTGATGTTTTTATGATCCTGGTTTAACTTAAATGATTCATTTTAATATTTTAAAATAATACCACAGTCAACCCGGTTCGAAATTGGGTTGACTAGGTGCAAACCGGCCGGTTCGCATTGAGTCGGCATTGAACCGGCCAGTTCCGGCCGGTCCAATAGAGATTTCGGCCGGTAGAGGCCGGAATCGAATTGAAATACAGAACCAACCCAGTTTCGCACCTGGTCAGCTAGGTACTGTCTGAACCAGACAATTCGGCCCAGTTCGGCAGACCTTGTTGCTGGTTAATGCTAATAAATGAACACCAAATAGATGGCAACACAAAACAGAAAAAGCAAATGTCTTGAAGAATTACTTAAAATAGTGTTTCACAAAACACAGAGTTAAGAAATGACATTGTCTTCTAACACTATATGTTCAATGCGAATATGTAATATATTTTTGCAATACATCATTACCTAGAGCTAAGAAGCCAAGAAGCCAGCAAGAAAGCAAAATGTTTGGAAATTGATAACCTTTAAAGCATATCATGACTAAGCAGAGAGGTAGAAAGAAACAAGTATATGGCAGATAAATGACGATTCAAACACCCATAAACAGCCAAGTCCATAAAGACCAGAGTCCATAAGATCAATGATAAAAAAAATAGAGCATATGATGAATATATTGACATACTTGTCTCATTTCTTCAAGACTAATGGAACCACTTTTGTCAACATCAATTGCATCAAATTGGTCCTTAAGACCAGCCAACTCCTCCTCATTGAGCGTACTTGCCAGTGCCTGCAGAACAAAATCATTTATCATTAGAGTCTAAAAGAAGCTTTCAGAAAACAACTGATGATACAATTTTCCACGTGTATTTGTTTACCCTAAGTGCAAACTGCTTGAAACGGCTGTACTTCACAAATTGGCGCATGTTGGACAGTACAGATATATCTAATGGGATCTCTGATGCGTCTCCCCCTTCTCTCACCCATGGGTGTGCTGAAAATATAAAGATCCACCAGGAGAAAATTAAGACCTCCCTCACGAGCTGAATGAACCTAATAAATATTTGACAACTAGATGCTCAAAATGATAGAATCAAAAATCATCATGCTTAGCTATAAAAAAGAAATTCTGCTAATGAATTAGCATCAGAGACAGTAAGACCAATCTCAGAAGGTAAATTCATTTCTTTTTCAGTTCAATAAACCATGGAAAATATCTAGTATTCAATTGTTAGCCGGAAGAAATAAAAAGACTCGCAACATACACAAAGCTTGAGCAGCAGTCAGTCTCGCACGAGGATCTTTCACTAATAACTTTTTAACAAAATCTTTTGCGCTGTTGCTTATGCTTGGCCATGGCTTTCGACGAAAATCAGGCTTGTTCCTTAGGACCTGCAAACCAGCACCATATTATAAGGATGACTGCAGTTCCTGCACTAGCAATGGAACATCTAAAGAACATATATTTTTGCATCTATTAATAGCGAACCCTTCTGCAACATTAAAGCATTGACCAAATTGTTCTGACAGCATATATTAACTATCAGAGCTTCCTCATCTAAAAAAAATAGAGACCACAAACTGAACCTCACTAAAAAAAAAAAAAAAAATCAAAGAGTAACGGTTCAGTTAGTATCTTTTCTATTTTCTTTGCTTCTACTAAACATTCCAAACCTGCATGAAGATATGTATGCATCCACAATTGTGAAACAATAAGAGTTCTCTTTAGAAAAGATGAAATACGCGAGGAATGCTTGTCCCATTGTAACATCCACGGGCCTAAGGTTTCAAACTTCTGATTTGCTTTTTTTCTCTTGCTTACATTGAGAATGCTTTAGTTATAACTCAGAAGAGGTGAACACCTCATAATAGCTTTTTCTCTTTTTTTAATTAACAAGATCATGGTTTCAAATTTCTAATGATTCTTCAACAAAAGCATCGCTGCTTGTTCTTTATTGTCCGTGTTTTTGAGATTCTCGGGAAATTATGATGAAATATGCATTTTCTCCACTCGGAAGTATTTCCATTGTCAATACTGTCATTTCTTTTCACAAGTAACTCACAAAAAGCATAATAACTTTGTAGAAATGTGTGCTAAATTTCTTATGGTAAGAATGGAGCAAACTCTGCACTACTAGTGGCAGATTTTAAATGTTAAGGTCAAGCAGTAAAAGTCAGGATCTAGTACTTTATAAAGCAATAACCTAAACAGAAATATCAACCTTATTAGAAACTGATGCCATCCAAACAGGATGGGTACCAGAAAGTTGGCCCATAGCAGATGGCCAGCAACATGAATGGCATGCCTGAGGGCAGAGGCTAGATCTAATCAATGATAAGATATGACCATACTAGTCCATTTCTAAATTCATAATCCTTTGGTTAAGCACTAGTGCTCTGTACTCAGGTTCATGACGGCAGTCTCATCCTTAAGACAAAGCATGCGAGAGAAACGTAATATGGCAATTACTATTCCTCTAGACTTAAGCAGTAGCATAGATATTCTATACCGGACAAAGCACTCATCTCGAGCAAGCAGCAGGGCCAATCACAAATATTCCAAACAACAATCATAAGAATTGGGAGAATATGAGTAGTAGTTGTGATCATCTAATGAAATAGACTGCAAAATTACCTCCTTAAAAATTCCATCCTCAGTTCTATCCCAAAAGGGACGTCTTCCACAAAGCAAAATGTAGGTTATCACCCCTATGCTCCATACATCTGACTCAGGCCCAGACTTGCGTTTTAATACTTCTGGAGCAACATAATAGGCACTGCCAACAATGTCATGGAATTTCCTCCCTGCAAATGGCCATGTTTAAGCAATCATTCCTATACAACAATCTATCAAATATAAACATTGCAATTTGCAGTAAATATGAATGAATTTTATAACAAGTACAGGAATCTACGAAGTTCAGAAAAGGCTTTCAAACAAACCAGGCTTTATAAAATCAGAAAGGCCAAAATCTGTTGCCTTAAGAGGTGAGTCCTCTTTAGCTGATTTGAAAAGAAAGTTCTGCGCAAGGAAATGGTATGGTATCATAAAACTAACAATCACTAGGTTTTTGAGATAGAGTTTCACAAGACTATTTAGGTGCTTGACTTGTACCTCAGGCTTCATATCTCGATGTACTAAACCATGCAAATGACACTCAGCTGCAACTTTGAGCATCTGCCGTACAACTACTGCAGCATCTTTCTCAGTATAACGACTATCCTTCCTAGATAGAGAAGATCAACCAAGAATCAGCTCACTATCTTCTAAACTAATTAGAGGAGAATATTTAATGTTGAATAATTCAAACATAAAGTGAAAAATAATAAAACTTCGAAGAGCAAAAGGATAATAATAAAAAAATAAATTAAAATTAAACCCAGGGATACAAATTGAAGCTGGCAAAACATAACTTTTAAGAGTATAAGAGCTGCATGGCATAATTTTTCTTTGTTATATCAGATGATAAAAAGGAAATCATAAAGGACATGAACAATAGGATAAATAAATAAACTTACTTGCCCAATATCCGATCCAGTAGTTCACCACCCTCACATAACCTAATCAAGAAAAGAAAAAAGAAACATTACATCCCAAAGAAGCTTGATCATAGAAAAGATTAAGCAGAACAGAATGCTGATGTGACCTCTGTGTGACTAAGTCCAGCACTTCTTAGATTTTCATTTTCCAAAGAAAGTACAAATACAATTCTCTGAACTAGTGTTTTTCCAAATAGAATTTTTACAGGGAAACCATTTTCATGAAAGTGTATATATTTAGATCAAATTCAACACCAAGGTATGATATGTTTTGTGGAAAAATGAGAAAACAGAAGATCATGCATCATCAATCCATATTTCTGTTTTATGCTCCAAAGAAAAGGGGTATCAATTTTTCCATCAAATGGGCTTTTTGCTAGTGGAAGCTAGTTTTAGAGCTAATCTTCATATCACTGTATGGTGAATGAGATTGGATTTTTATAATTCATCAATTATCAAGGAAACAAGTATGTCAAGCCTACTTCATTTCAAAAAGATAAATGATATAGAAACTACTAACTGGTCCATCAATAAAATCTTATATAATAATCATGGGGCAAGAAAGCATGTTGACACGGTTAATTATTAAGCCAAAGTGGCACCATAAACTGAATAATGCATGTCATGTCCCGTGTATACTATATCTTTTAGCACAAAAATATATTAAGTCACTAATCATTCTTGGAAGGCTCAATATGACAGGTAAAACCATGTTAATAAAAAAAAAGAATGAATTAGAAAAGAAACAGATTAAATAAGCAGGAACAGAATATAAAAGAGTGTTGCATAAATATGACATTTTATAAAAAAAAAAAACAAGGAAAAACTTACTCCATAACTATATACACATAAGATTCATCTTCAAATGCATTATGGAAGCGGACAACATTCTCGTGGCCTTTCAGGGCTTGCAGTATCTTTACTTCCCTCTTCACATCCTCCACAGCAATAGGAAGAATCATCTGCCACAGTATTATAACCTTGTATAGACTAATGACACATATTTGAAGAGCAAATGAGAATCAAAAATTAAAAGAAAAATGTTCAGACAGCTTACACATTTATTCATCCGTTCTGACTTTTACAATAGTGATCAGCTTAACTATTCAGTTCACAAACTCAATGTTATATACATGAGCATTTCAAATCCAGCTGAACTTCTTCATCCTTTCCTTTTTTTCAAAAAACATTCTACTGTATCCAGCCTTTGGAACAAGAAAGGAAGGCAGATGTTCCTAGTTCCCATTAATTTCCAGTTTCCAGAGATTTTTCAAACTCTCTTGACAAAATTTTACATCAATGTTCACAATACAGGATTGTTTACTATAATAATAATTACGTCCCATCCTTCAAATGTATATCATCGTTAGTTCTGATTGTATACATTCATATAGCTTCATTATGTCAATGAAAAGGCTTCCATTATGAAGATTTGCCAAAAAAAATAGTCCTGCTTACCAAATGCTTGTTGCACTGAATCGTATTTCATATCTGCTGATCCCTCCCATATATTAATTGTGATGCCTTTAAAGGATCTGCTATTACAGTTTTTAATATCCATAAAACTGTAGCAGCATTTTACAACCATATTCCCATTTTATTCTTTGTCTTCTTCTGTTGTCCTGAAGAAGCATTTCTTCTGCCACATTTTCCATTAAGGTTTAGTCCACATGACTCCCAATTTTTTAAGTTTCATTCTCTTAATTCTTCCTGCTCATTGTATTGGTAAGTATCCGCATTGTTCTTGCAATGTTTTAATCCTAAATTAGTGGAAGATCGCCCACCTCTAGCTGATATCATTCGCCCAACTAGTGTGTGAAGACAAGTCAAATAACTAAAACTTCAGTTACAACATCCTATTCATTCCATGTAGTTTTCTCCTGGAGGTTAGGAGATTATAGTATGTGTCATCAAGGTCATAGTCATCAATATTAAGGTTCCAATTTTGCATTTTCTTAAGCAACAGATGCATTTTGGTCAGATTTCCATTTGTGATGTTTGCTAGAAAGACTTCAGTCAGGCAAACAATTAAATTGTTGTTGCACATGCTTCACCAAGTAAGGTTGTCAATTCTGTTCACCTAATGCTGAATCCAGAAAAAGGTGATGCTGTAACAACTTTATGAACCTCCCTCTAAAACCAAGGCCAACCCTCAACGAAATGTATTTACAACTGCTGGTGACTAGGTATAAACTTTAGGTTGATCCCTCCAGCTCCTTGAGCTTGCACTTCCTCAGCTTTGTTATAAACAAAGAGAATTTTCCTCCATAATCCATAACTAGCATGTGGAAAGCATTAATCAAGATGGCATTTCTAATGCCGGTAGGCCACCTCTAGTTTCGGAAAACGAAAAGAAATAATAATTACAAGAAATCACAGTTGCTGACTGATGTTCTTAACATCAACAACCCCTCCCCGCTTCCATTCATCATCCAAAACCAGGAGATGGAGCACTGGACTCTTGCCTATAGGGTGGACAAGCTAACACAGCATTTGCTGATCAACATAGCACAAATAAAACCCACTGTAAAGTCCTGCTTCATGATCTTTTAGCAAAAGTAAGACTGAGTTTTCTACATGACATGTTCTAAAGCTCTGAGCCTTCAACAATCATCGCAACTTCTAAAGCTTATGTTCATTTTTTCAGGTAAAGTTCTAGATTCAATGGTTCGTCCTACGAAATTTTTACAGGGATGAGGATAACTTTAGATCCATAGAGTTTTTTGATGTTTTAAAAAGCTCCAGTCGAATACGGACCTGCCTACATGTTTCCTGAACCAAACTTTGACTGTAATATTGCAGCGAAAGAGAATGGAAGGATTTGTAGAGGCTAAAACTTTCACATAAACTACCATTCTAGGATATGTTACAAAGTGCGAATTCAGAGTGGACCAATGTAGAGGCTCAAAGTTGTGGTAATAATCTCAGTGAATACATTATAAGCTTATAAAGATGCAATTTTAGTATTTTACCATCCATGTGAAATGACAGAGGATCGATTATTATGAAAGATAATGGAAAAGTTTAACAAATATATTAATTTCACTCTCTTTTTTTCACATAAGGATTAAGCTTCACCCTTCGAGTAGCCAACCCCACAGTCTTTCAATTTCAGAGAGACAAGTTCTCCTATGAGAAATTAGGAAAACAATTGAGCTCACAATCACCTATATTATTAATTGTATTGATTCTTTTCATCCAATATTAATTAAGGCATGTAATAATGATAAAAATTGTATCCATTAACTCCTTAATTGACCTACGCTTTGAAGAATCCTTTTATCCTAGGAAATCAAGATGACAAAATGACGGGACAAACATGAATTGGATAACATTTATTGAAATATGGCAAGGATAGGTCCAGATAAGGTTGATAAGAACAGTCTAAGTTGGAGAAGAAAAAAAAAGGAATTAGGACAAGCTTAGAAGGAACCAATTGCAATCGCAATTTTCAAATCTGAGACCTAGCAGAGTCCATATTCATTCCAAACTATCTCCCCTCCCATCCAAACCAAACAAGCTTCCAATACCCATAGACAAAGTAGCAATTATATCAAAGTTTAAAATTTGTCTGGGAATCAGAACACGTGGATTCTAATCCGACATCCACATGCAGATTCTAGGAAACAAAAAAAGCTATAAATTTCGCCAACCTAACCCGAAAGGATCCAAAAAAATAAAAAAGGTTGAATCTTTTCATAAAAGAAAAGGCAATCCATGCCAAAAGAGCTACCTTATTCTTGTCGATCCTCTTGACCGCTACCCGGTCCCCATTGGCCTTGTCGGTGGCGATAAAGGTGTATCCGAATTGTCCATGGCCGAGGAGCTTCCCGATGGAATACCGGCTGTCGAAGTGCTTGGCGTAGCCAAAGTCGGTCCTTTTCCCATACGGCACGGAGCCGCTCGGCCGTCGCCGATGTCTATCTCTCTGCTGCCGTGGATGCTGCGACGAGTTCCTTTGCGCCTCCCGCGGCTTCTGCTGCGGTCCGCTGCACGGCGGGGTCTGCGACGAGTTCCTTTGCGCCTCCCGCGGCTTCTGCTGCGGTCCGCTGCACGGCGGGGTCTGCGCCGCCGCTGGGTCCCGGTGCCCGGCGCTGCCGCTGGAGGAGCCACCTACCTTGATAGCGCTGGAAAGGCAAGAGCCCATTCTCTTCTTCTCTGGCGACCTCTTAAGTTTGAGGAGATAATAAGCATCAATACATGAAATGGGTGATGATGATGATGATGATATTATAATGTTAGAGGAGGTGGGTGGGGAAGCGCTTAAGAGCAATCAATAGCTACAGAGATGGGCAGAGAGAGAGAGGGGGGGGGCGCGCAGAGAAGGGGGAAGGAAGGGTTGAGGAAGATGGGGGGGAAGAAAGGAAATGGTCAAAGGAGACTTTCCTTCAAGAAAGGAGAGAGAAGGGTGGTGGTTTGAAGGTAAAACAACCCCCTCCCCTGCTCTAATAAAATTGTTTATTAGATGAGATGGATAAAATGAAATGGCAAAAAATAAACAAATAAAAAAATCTATTGGGAGAGAAAGAGAAAGAGGAAAGGAAAGAGAAGGAGATTAATGTTGCTGTTTGCTATTGCTGCCTTGGGGTTTCCTAGATCATGCTTGTTAAAGTTAGTTGAATTTTTTTTTCCTCTCTATTTCTTTTTTTATATATTTTATATTTTGTTTCAGATGTGAGAATACCCTTTCAATGTGAACTATAGAAGAATATTATTTTTAAGTCGTCAAAAGCTAGAAATTGGTTGAATGGTGCTTGAGGCCCTGACGCCTATCCGGTCTTATGTATTGCATCAAATCCTTATGATAAATAGATGAATGATCTAAGATGGTATTATTTTTCTTAATAATATAACATTGATAAATAGTTCGATTCCTCGACTAAAGTAAGATGTTATTAACTCTCATAATAGAAATGAAATTAGTGACTTTTTTTAGTGGTCTCGTCCCTCCTACTGTACGGTGTAATCTTAAATATTTGAATAAAAATATCTCATTTTATTCTATTAATTTTTGTTCCTTTTCTCATCAACATAAATAAATAAATAAGAAACTCTATAAGGAGGGATTGTAAAATATTACGAAGAACTCTAGAATGTATATCATGTTTTATTCTATTCTCAAGGGCTAACTAATATACAAATGTATAAAATTCTCTTTGTACACAATAAAATTTTACTATGATGTTATCAAGAGTTAAAATGTGAGTAACCAATAACATAGCAAATCTTAGGATATAATGTCGTACACACATAGAAAAGATCAATCTTAATACCTTACTAATATAATCCAATATAATTGATACAAAGACCAATACTTAGAATCCTTAGTTTATATTATCTAACCTATTCTCTCTAGTTGAATATTAGATACTAACAATCTTCTTATTCTCTCTCTCTCTCTCTCTCTCTCTCTCTCTCTCTCTCTCTCTCTCTCTCTCTCGATATATATATATATATATATATATATATATATATATATATATATATATATATATATATATATATATATATATATATATATATATATATATATATATATATTGACTAGAAAATGAAGCCAATGGGTGGAAAAACACTGAAAAGGGAGGTAAGTTAACTAGAGGTGATTGGGTCTTGATGTTATTATCTTTTATGGGGATAATAATGGCTATTTTGGCTATAAGCATTTGAAGCATTTGATAGATTTTGTTTGGTATAGATTATTTATGACTATGTCTAATTTTATTTGAATATTTAAGAGTGGTTTTTACAAGGGAGGGTCCAATGTCTCCATATTGAGAGCGTTGACCAAGTCACCATCGACCACATGTGCATAATAGTTTTTTTTGACTGTGAGTTGCTAAAGTGCGCAAAAAGATGACAAGTGGTATGGCACCGAGTGTGATACTACAAGTTGTTCAGATGGGACCAGATTTCCAATGGATGTCTCTCACTTCTTTCTTAAGAAGAGACAATCTTAGCAAAAAAAAAAAAAAAAAAAAAGCAAAAAGGAAGGGGAGAAAGAGTTGGATTTACCAAATAATGAAATTTTGGATGGCTCGGAAGCATGGTATACTTTACCAATCGGTACCGGTCGGTGCCGGATATACTGTACCGTACCGGTATGCCTCACATACTGCATACCGTACCGTACCGACACTTGGTATATCTATCTAATGCGACATCAGTACGAGATCCGGTACCGGTATGACGAACCTTGCTCGGAAATGAATAGTATTACCACCAAATCTAAAATTTAGCAAAGGATAAACCAAATATCCAACAGCCTTTGGCTCTCAATGTGGATTGATTGGGATGTTTTTGGAATACTAGATTTTTTCTAAATAAAGATTCTAATATTGCATTCGAATTTATTTTGGTTTACTCCCATTGACTTCAAAATTATCTAATTATTTATTATTTAGATTTAAATAATCAAGTGGAATACAAAGAGACAAAGTTGGATATACCTTAATCATCACATCCATCTTGCACGTAGGTAGAGGTTATGGAATTGAAACTTGATGATTTTTTTTTTTTTTTTTTTTTTGGGCGGGGGGGGGGGGGCGAGAATTGAGTCTTGATTACAATATTTATTATTTAATCTAGGGGTTGGCAATACAATAAATAGTATAGATAAGATGTAGTTCTAATTAATTCCTTGAATCCACGGAGTGAGCAAATGTATGAGGTGTTCACAAGAGAGAGAGAGAGTAGGATTTATCTTGAGTGTACATTGTGGCATTTGAGGAGTGCATGAGTTTGGTTGGGTATGAGCAAAGATTGAGAGTGGATAGGACAACTTGGGTGGAGCAGATTTTGATTTAACTTAAGATCTCAAGACCAAGTTTGACTATGAAATGTAAAATTGCTCTAGCCAAATCATAGATCTAGAAAACAAATTGTTTCTAGATAAACTTTACAAATCTTAAATAAATATTATGGTCTTAATTAAATATTTTTATAGCTAGTTAGGTAATTTTAAATATATGCCTTAATTATAATTGATCAATATGAAGGATGTCAACTGGATGAGTTTACAAAATATCATACCTTGATGTAATTAATATGAGATCCGTCTCGCCCTTAGTTTGACATTCAACTAAGGTTCCACTTGTCCTAATTCTCAAAGAATTGTGGAAGATCAAATTTGCAATTTCAGCAATAAATATATAGAATTCAATCAAAACCCATTGTGTGGATGTGTTGAGATCAGATCATATATCTAAATTCATTCTGAACACGTAATGAATCATCTGACATCCAAAAATAACTTAATCTATCTATATCCTGATTACTCTATACATATATAAAATACAACATGTAAACATAATTTAAGAAGAAATCTATTATTTTTCTTAAGCCTGACCTTGGCTTCTACTACAGCAAGCCTTCCTCCTCGAAAAAAGTAAGCATCAATCTTTGAAATACATATAGATTTTCTCATCGAAAAAAAAACTTTCAGTAATTTTGTATTGAACCAGAATGAAATATCAAGCTTTCGTACAGTTTTTCCTGCAACCAAACACACCCTAAACACGCATAATATCATACTCCAATATAGTTGACTACATACCTAATTCATAAAAGCATGATCCAGAATGAAACATCAAATCTTTGAAATACATATAGATTTTCTCATAGAAAGAAAAACTTTCAGCGATTTTGTTTTGAACCAGAATGAAACATCAAACTTTGGTGCAGTTTTTCTTGCAACCAAACGCACCCTAAACACGCATAATATCATATTCCAATATATTTGACTACATACCTGATTCATAAAAGCATGATCCAAGGGACAAGAATGAGAATAAATGGCAACATTTTCTCAATGTGCACCATGGCTGCAAAAGAAGGTATACTGTATTCATAAATACTCTCATCTTAATATAGGTGTGGACTCCATAGTTATTTTGCCCTCTTTTGTTGACTAGTTGCAAATTAAGCTTGCAGATGAAGACTAATTGCAGCCAAATTTGGGTTCCGGACGACAAGTTGCTTGACCAATATCCACGTCTCTCTCTATATTACTTAAGGTGACGAAAGATATCCGCCTAGCGTTTTGTTGAAGCACCATGCAGCTCCTGTGACTTTTGAAATAGTTGGCCTTCGAAGTGGACGTGAAGCTCGTTGGCGTGCTACTTGTACTAAGAATGACGACCGAGTCTTTGAGAAGAAAAAGGGGAGAGGTCGCTTTCTTCTGGCAGGTGCGTGAGGGTGTGAGAGAAGACCAAGACCTTGACCCAAACGTCTTTTACGGCTTTGGATTCTATTATTTTGACTCGACATCAGTTTGGTCTCCTTCATGGGACATAGGCTGTTTGGCCTCAATTAACAATTGCATAGTTGCTAAAAGCAATTTATTTTTCCAATTTCATCAGTTGTATCCGAACAGACATCTCGATCCCTGAGGAAGAGTTGAGGGTTGTCTGCGCCAGCCTTAGTCATGCTCGGTGTCTTTTGAGAGCCGATGTCACGTCATTTTGTTGGAATGTGATCTGGCTATAGTGGTTGACGGGATTTAAAGTCGAGCGAGGGAGATTCGTATCCACCCCTGGCTGCGGGACATATGGAACTTGGCAAGGGGATGCGTCTCCTTTGGGATGAGGCATGCCTACCGAGAGGCGACAACGGACTAAATGGCATTCTTTGTAGCTGATCGTTTTGGTGGTATTTTTTTTGACCTGTGAGGTGCAGCTACCTAAAATTTTCAGAACCTATTGTTTTCTGATATTCTTAGATGTATTCATACCAAAGTAACGTGGATCTTCCATTCTAGCAAAAAACAGGAAAAAAAAAGCAATTTAATTTTTTTCTTATCATTCATGTATTTAATTTGAGGTTCGTATCCACTCTCTACTGCGAGACATCTAGAACTTGACAAGGGAATGCGTCTCCTTTGGAAAGAGGCATGCCTATCGAGAGATGAACAGTGTAATGGATTGGAAGGCGCCCTTTGTGGCTGATCACTCCGGTGAAATTTTTTGGACCTATAAGATGCAGCTATTTAGAATTTTTCGGGCCTATTGTTTTCTAACTTTCTTGGATGCATTCATACTAAAGCATCATGAATCTTTCATTGCAGCCAAAAAAAAAAAGAAAAAGAGAAAAAAAGTAATTTATTTTTTTTCATATAATTCATGTATTTAATTTCTTTGAGCATTTTACTCTGGTTTCTATTAAATAGAAAGCAAGCTTGGTTACATATATGAAGGTCATGCTTGGACTAAATAGTACTCGCCCACACTGATGAACGCTGGATTGCACAAGTCTGCATCGAAGGTCAGATCAAAAGAGGAGGATAGGGGTGTTGGGTGAAATATTGTTCTTTGTCAAAGCACATGCATTTGTGACTAGAAATTTAGGGTGGCGGTTGGTGGGCAATCCATTCATCAACTTAGCTAATCAAACTTGTATAGTAATTGTGGTACCAAAGACTTGGACCCAATATAGCTCATAACTTATGAATCTTTTTTTATAAATAAATAAGTATATAAAAGTTAAAGCTTAATGATCCAATATGAATAAAAGAACGAACAACATCTACTGCATCCAAGCGGTACATGAAATTAGATATGCACCCTGGATTTTGCCTATATATGTTCAATTAAATTTTTAAGTGATATTAGTCTGAAGTGGAATATAAATTCAAAGTGAATGGATATTTAGGAGGCAAACAGCGCAGCAGACTAGATTACTTTCCAACCGATGTAGAAAAAAAAAAAAGAAAGAACGGGAACAGGGGGAGGGGGGCGGGCAGGGCTATTCTTGTGATTTAGTATGGGCAAATCAATGCATGACAAGGACGCAACTGTCCAGTTACAATCCTATTAGCAGTGATGTTCATTAAGAGGAAGCAACAATTGATGGAGATTAAGAGTCTTAATTCATCAATCAAGATTTTCTGAAATAAATTTGGTAAATATACTCTCTTTTATTGTTACATTTTTTATTTTATAAGTATTTGTTCCAGTAAATGCAGAGGGGTGGTTTATCAAAAGAAGATTGCATTCATGGGACTTGCAAACAGTCATTTGTGAAGATTAAATTTAGAAGCCCATGGTTAAGCAATCCTCTTAAGCTGATTCAAAGATATTAAACGGATGGTTAAGTTGAACTAAAGATATCAAACGGACAGTGAGGATTTTTATTTTTTTATGATAGATAACCCACTAACAAGCAGCTCAAGGAATTTCCATCGTAATCAAAAAGATTTATATCATAACTATCAACAAATATAAGCTTTTTCAAGATAAGTGCTAAATTATCAAACAAGTATGGCATACAACCACAAGATGGATTAGCACCCAAGTGATGCTATATCGGAAGCATGTTTTATCCAATGAAAGTTTTCTATACCAAGTCTTCCAATCCAGGAGAAAGAAGTTTCCTTAAACCCACTCGACTCGAATCTCTCAAAAAAAAACTAAAAGTAGAATTGCAAAAGTATGGCTTAAGTCCCTTTATAATCGAAGGACATAATCTCTATTTATAATGATGAGGTCTGCCCTTATATAATTTGAATTAGATTTCTCTTCCTAATCACAACAAGACGTTCTTTCCTAAAATAAATATCACTAGTAGAAATCTTCTTGAAAAAGCTAAAATTCTTGAGAAGGTAGATCTCGACTTATACATCAACTCTGTCTTATGTCGCTCTGCTTAATTCTTTTCGGATGGAGAGAGCTAAGCTCGACCAGAGCATTATTTAAAAATAAAATTTTCGATTTGAACAGCCCATTTCAAGCTCTAAACAATGGAATTTGAGCTCAATCGCTAGAGGTGCCGCCTCCTAAAAGGCACGGCATTGAAAAACTATCCGATTAAAAAAAAAAAATTATCTCAATCAGACGTCGTATGATCAAATTATGGCCTCCGAAAGTTTAGCTTATGACTCAGCTTCCCAATATGGGGGATCTTGCTTCTGGACCCTGTCCAACCCTACTCGTAGTGGACAAAGTGGTTCATATCGATATGAGGATCCTCCTATATCATCAGGTGGCACAAGAGAATTGACGAACCTCGCAAAAGTAGTTATCGAAGCCAATATTAGTAATCTTTGGGAAAATTTCTGCACTTAACATGCGCTCCAGAGCATTTACTTTAGCACCTACGTACGTAACTGCAATCAGGGATAAAAGATCATTTGCCTAGCTAGCAAGCCCTTTCACTGGCAAATTTCTCAGGCAAGCATGGCGTTTATAAGGGTTGTTCATTAGCTCAGTACTCTCTACTCTCCAGTAGTAAACCTATGTATAAATCACATAAAAGAAGGGGAAGAAGGGGAAGATCATAACACTCAATCAGAGGTCTAACATACGCTATAAAAAAGAGCCTTATTTCAGTGTATGTCCTCGGTCTAGCAACATCTTGGTTTGGATTTGATCAGGTTAAACTTCATGGGATTATGAAATGATCTGAATCCACAACAGGTCTAGCCTTTTACAACCAAAGCGTATTTATACAAGTCTAAGTTTGGACTAGAGAAAATCATAAGGGATGGGGTTTGGGTTGGAATTGCATCAGTACTGCAACTTGAGCTGGTTGGGTTGGTTGGAGACTTCACTTAAACCAAATACAGCCAATAAACTCAGATACAGGTCAGGTAAAAGGTCCAGCCATTAGATTTTGATCACAATTAGATTGTTTCAGTTTGAGAACCCTTCCACATAAGTATAATTATATGACAAACTCACTAGCTGACAAATCCTTGTTGCAAAACCACTTTTAACAACTAAGTAATCCATGTTGGTATGGAAAGCCAACTTGGGTACTGCAGCCATAGATGGTCAGAATCTTTGCTAGTCCTCTTTGTCTCCTAGCATTGCTCTTCCTGAAATCCTTCAAACCCAAAACCAACCTGAAGCTTTGCAGCAAAACCTGATCAAGTACACATTGACCTAACCCAAGTTAAGCTGAAGCTTTGCATCTCCGATTCCGATCTTTCCATTCAATTCCTTGAGGGTTGAGAGTAATGGGAGCTTATCACCTGTGTCCATGTGGCAAAATTATAGAATAGCTGAAAAGGACCAACCATATCTATTTCTAGCTTCAGCATTGTTCACATCTCAGCAAGAGCAATCATCATTATGGGTGTAGTTGGAAGGTCACTAACAATGAACATGAACCACACCTCTAACAATTCATGGGGTTGATGTACTCCTTTTTTTGTTGAAAAAAAATTAGCATGGCATGGTTTGTTGGTCTCAGTAGACAGCTGTGGAGAATAGCACAATTGACCCCTTCCTGGCTAAAGAAATCAAGTCATGTGTCTGCCTGTGAGCAACCTAGATTTATAACTACACCAAGCATGCCAATAAACAATTGATTCGCTTATTACTTGACCACAACTTTCCTAATAACACCAAAATATCAGCAAAAACAAACCAGATGAAGCCACGTAAGTCTTAATTTTCTCAATTGCAACTGTCAAGCAACTGCAGAGGGGCCTAAGGACAGTAGATCCGAGAAATCCATATGATGTTGCTGGAATTGTATACTTAGCACAGAAACCAAGACTCCATCCTGTCTATGCTCTTTTTTTCTATGATTTGATCATAGAATATTGAAGTAAAGGATCATTTAGGGAGAGAGAGATATCATTAATTAGTCCCAGTTTCTCGGGATAATGTACTTCTTGATTCAATGGACGCTGGCAGGATTGAAATGCAGGCTTTTCCTCCCTACTTTTCCATAGCTAGTGAAAGATGCAATTATTTTCTTAAGCAGACTTCTCCAAACCAAATGTCATAAATCACCATGGCCTCATCGAATCATTAATGCCATCCCATTGAATATTCTTACTCTGATCAAGACATTCACAATAGATTATAGTAGCTTAGAACTGACTGACAAGATCATGAATTAACAATGAATGCATCGATTGCCAAGCAGCTTCCTTTTCATCACATGTGACCAAGGTAGTAATAAACTGTTGAAGTTCCAATCTATTGTAGACATTGTCAATGTCCAGTGCGTACCTGAGCTGTCTTTGACTTCCACAGGAACTTTGAAAAATCTTTGTTCAGATGATAAATACTTGTCTGCACTGGTGCGCAGACGATCAGGTGCGGAATAAAGAGAGCCAGGTTGTAGATCGGTCGGCTAGATGGAAACCTTCAGTTTCTTATTCTTTTTCTTTCGTGAGATGGAATCATCATGACCGCCATCTGAGTTGCTACCAATACGCTTTCGTTTCTTGGCCTTCAACACGGTTTCTGACGTCATTTTCCTATTTTTCTTCACAGAACAAGTTGACGCTTTCTCAAGGGCGGCGGCCTTGTCTGGTGACTCAAGCTTCTTTTGTGGGCTCTTCTGAAGCTTCTCATAAACCATCTTGGCTGCTTCTGGTGGAAGCAGTCCCCACTCCATCATCCTGTGCACAAACAATCGTGCTCAGCAAAGTCATTTTTTTGCATTTTCAAGGAAAGATAACAGGAAAAAAGGGGAAGCTGAAGTAAACACTGACATCATGGGACATAAAAAACTATGCAGAGCTTGGAAGTTTGGTGTTTAAAGACATTATTAACATATTATTTTTTGCTAATATAAGCTGACTCAGTCCCCAAGATTACTGATTTCATAATTCATCACTATCGGACGAAAAAGGAGACTGTGTGAACTCTCATGACCTCTTATTGTTAGAGTAATGCAAAGGTTGTCCAAAATGTCACATTTTCTTCAAGGCACGCGTAACAGGAAGAACAGCAGTGGCAAATGCTAATACCACACAAACATGAAGACTGGGAGGCACATATATTGCACCTCAACTTGGTGACTTTTTTTAGATTTCCACAATGTAGTTCAGTGAGCCGTGAGGGAAGATAAATTGAAACAGTATATGAATAAGATTCCAAAATATGCCAGATTCTGGACACTTTCTTTGTTTACCTGAACATACTAAAAAAGTAAAATAAATACATTAGACATATACTCGGATGCACATATGTATTGATTTCCCAAGAGAGCTTTTATAGCCCAATACTTTGTAATAAAAACTATATATATTTAGATCTTGAATGAAACTTTCGAGGCTGGTTTTGCCATATCATCCCCTTATTTTGACATGGTTTAATTAAATCTTGTAGTTCTCCAAAGAGAGGTCAGAAAAGTAAGGTATTTTAAACCCCAACCACCTTTCAGTGAACTAAACAAATTTAGAATATTAAGACAATATTTTTCAGAATTCAGATTCAAGGATTCATGTCATAGAGGGTTGGCATGATCCAGATACAAGCCCCCTAGTAAAATGTTGATAGAATGCTATGAATAACCAACTTGGACAAAGTACAAGATGATATTTAAATATGATAGCAGGAAAAAAAAATTATGCAAACATAATGAAGGCTACAAAGCCTTCAGGACAAGGCTGTGATTTAGTAAGTTATTGGAGAAGCTGACTTTGGTGGAAACCAGTGCTCTTTGCTTTATGCATTAAAGTGCTCATGCTCCAAGAAAGTGGGATGTGCTGTACCAAGCAATGGCAAATGACCAAGTCAATGTCCTTCAATAAAAACTATGATGCAACAGAGCCATAACCAGATTACTTTCCCCAGTGGAGTTGCACATAGCAATGTGATTATTCTAATCAGCTTAATCCACAAGCTCATTTAGGTACAATAATTAATTCATTGCATAAGGTGTTGACTAAGGCCCTGACAGAAATTCAATTTACCTGAACTGATTATTATCAGACAACAATATGTATAATTTCTCTGAGAAGAAAATTTGAAGTTTTAAGAAAATTTAAAAATGTACAGCTTACACATAACTTCATATGCATCACTAGCCATCTAATAAAATTCATAATGATGATATAGATTATGCATATGTTTCCTATAGCAAACCTTTAGAACAATGTTCTTAATTTGTATAATAATTTTTTTGAGGAAAAAAAAAATAGTACAGTGATTTTCCTATAAAAGGCTTTTGCAGGAATATGAAGAGGCAGATATATCTCTTTATTTTCCAACTATCACTTAGGCATCCTGCGTGAATTTAATTCTCCTTCCCATAACTCGGCGTAATGGTTGAATTTTTCTCAGTGCTGAAGATATAATGCAAACATGCATATCTTCTGTATATCATCTCGTCATGTAAAGCAGACAAGAGAGACAACAATAGAATTATCTAGCTATCCTATTATTGTAAAGCACAAAAATAAATTTCCCTGGTGCAGGAAGATAATACCAAAAGTAATCCATTTAGATCAGCACAAGAAAGATGGTGTCAATTTGTATTGATTTGCAAAGTTAATTATACTATAAATATTCAAAAAGAAATTTAGACTGCTGATGCTTATTGCTGTTATTTGAATTCAAAAGAATTTCAGCGGTACCAAGACATTAGATAGCATCTCTCAGAGTCAGCAGCAAATATTGAATACAAGAGTTTAACTAAATTGCAGAAATTAAATTTATTCATTGTTGTTTGTAAATTTAGGGTAAGATTTTCCTGTAAAAGCAGAATAACAGAGTGATCACCTAAATGAACTTTTATCTTCCATTGGTAAGCTCATAACACTTAGCCTACTGATGTATTCTTATATATTTAGCATAATTAAAATCTCACACTTATTTTTATAAATTGTTTCCTTCTTTATTATGAACAACTCAATATAATGATGAATGTGGGCCATCATTTTCATTGTCATTAATGCCATTGAGAGTTCAGTCCAAGGTTCAGAAACTTGAATTTGGTTCTGGCTTCAGCTGAAGCTGATGACTTTCGGATCAGGCTGCAACATTCAGATCCAACAGTTTGTTAAACAAGGAAGACTTGCATATCTTATGAGAAAAGCAGAAAGATATAATTTACTTCATTAATCCAAAGTTGCAACTCTAAATCATAGCTACCAGTAACCAGTAAACATCTGTCTACTGACATTTCACCTGCCTATTAACTCTAACTTCGAAGATTATAGAACAATAGTACTGCAGGATCCTTATATATCTATAGTATTCTTGGAAGATTACACTAAAATAGTACTGTATGACAAATTCCGAGTCCAAACCACCTTGAGTAGAAAATTGTTCAAGATGGTGAGAGAGATACAAAATTCCGAGAACCACTATCCCATAACCTAGAACTATGATCAGCAAGAGCTTATTGAGGGTTAATCAGCTGCTTCATTGGCCTCTCTACATACATTACCTGTACATAAGAAAATTGTCTAAGAAGGTGGGACTCACGGGAGGATTGGGTCTTGCAGAGTAATCATCCAAGAAATAGTCTATCAACTAATCTGTTACAAGCTTGAAATGCCCTTCTATCCAAATAGAACAAGATCCATAGACCTCTTTAGCTGCCTTGATCCGTTCACACAGCGCTTGAGCTTCAGCACTAATCGCAGACAAGAATTAAAAAAAGAGAGAAGGAATCTCCTTTATTTGTCAAAAATTTAGCTTCAGAACTTTTGATGTTGGGAGGCACCCAATGAAAAAAGACTGAAGAAGAAGAACGAGGGCATGGGCAAGAATATCAGCGAAGTAGAACTCTGTAGTTAAGATAATTGCTGTTTGAACAACAACAGATGGTCTTTGATGCTCTTGTCTAAATAACAACTCAATCTATACTTTCAAAATTTGGTTCCGTATTGCAACAAATCAGTTTGATATGAATTGGTCAGGGCTTATATGCTGTCCCACAGACTGAAATGAATGGTACATATTACGTGCCTTTCGTATTCATGCCAATAAACTGCTTGCCTGGTATATATTATACATATAAAGCAGTATGGATAAGAACCTAGATCTTTGTTGTTTGATAATCTCAAAGTTCTTCTTAACTATCCCTAGCTCAAGCATAAGACCAAATGATTCCATCCCTATCGTGAAAAAAGAAGGGAAAATAAGCCTCCACTATCTGTCCAAAATTCCCTCTAAAGTTCCCATTAACTTCCACATTCTAGATAGAAAATGAAGGTGTATGCATACAATTACTAATACAAACCAACAAAACCAAAGATCCTACTTTCATCAACATTACAAGGACAAAATCCTGATTAGATTTATCATGCGCCTTCTCTTCATCTACTTTGAAACAAAACCTTGCACACAGTCGTTTCTTCTTGACCTGAAGATGAGTTCATGTGCTACTTATTTGTTTTTCATTAATAAACATTGCTTGACTAAAGTTAAGTAGCTCTGCCATCACCTTCTGCAACCTCGCTACAATAAGTTTTGTTAGGTTCTTATAATTTGACAAAATCTGATATCAAATTTCAACCGCTACTTTCCAATACAGTTCCAATTCCAGACAACCAGTCAAGGACCTCAAAAATTCAACATGAAACCCTCCACGGCTCAGCTTTATAACATGCAGATTGACTTTATACACATAATAGATTACAGCAAGGCCTACCGTACCAACCGGTACCACCCCATACAGACCATACCGTATCATACTAAGGTTCGGTTCAGTAATATAAGTCGAGCCTGTCCATAACTTCGTATCAATCTAAACCAAGCAAAACCATACCGTACATTCCGAAACCAACCTGTAACGCCCAGTTTCAGGTGGTACCATAGCTAGGAGTGAGAAAGTGTTGGAAGCCTGTCTCTATACGAGGTACGTACCATACCAAATCGACCATACCATACTGTACCGAATTGATAGCATACCGATATGATTCTTAGTAGCAATTTTACAAACCTTTGATTACCACTTCCTCCTATAAGTTTAAATTTTTATTTTTTCTATTTACATTTCCTTAACTATAATTCACCTTATGTGCATTGAAATCCTAAGGATTCCATGCTATTGGAATTCATTACCTCTGATTTTCCCTTTTATGTTCCAAAGGTAGCGTCTCTCCAAGGAAACTTCATAGCAACAAGCTTACAAATTTTTGCCTCCATTCCAAAAGCATCGGCCCTACACCTCTTTTATTATTGACCTGCTTCTTTGAGTTATGCAGTTTTCTAACATCTCAAGAAGCAACCATGACTTAGACAAAACAAATTCTCCTTGCTACTCTACTTGAGTTGCAACTGCTAGTCCTAGAGCCAAAATCTCACTCATCTCCTTTCTTATTTTTGGATTCTTTAGCCCTTGTGAGAACCTAGTCAACTTTCCCCCATTCGTCATCATTGGGTTAGATCATTATTACCTAAATCAACACTATCCAGTATATGTTTTGTGAGTTGTGGTTCACAAACAAAGTTAGTTGTAACCATTATTCAGTTTGTTAGCTATTTAATAACTGTTTTCTGGTTAGTTACTGACTTGGCACCTAAAGCTGTTGGGTAGTTGTTCTGTTATTTGCTTCAGAAAAGGGATGTGAGTTCTTGAGAGGTTTGGCTTTTGGTGCTAAGCCTAGAGAGAGTGAAATCTTGTATCGTGAGGCTATGAGGCTGTGAGAATAACTGTCTCCTTGAGGGTGTAATCTTGTTTTGAATAGTGATTGCTTAGTGGCTGAGTTCCGTGGATGTAGAGTTCTTTATGAACTTGAACCACGTAAAATTGTGTTCTTGCCTGGTTTGATAACTTGATTCTATTTCTGTTTTGTTCATTGAAATCTGTGTGTTTAGATCAGTCTATGATCTTGAAGGTTGATTCAGTTTGATCCCAACAAACTGGTATCAGAGCCTTGGTCATCGGGTCTCCAAGAATCAATCTGAGATGGCTTCAACGAAGTTTGATATAGAGAAGTTTACTGGCAAAAACGATTTTGGCTTGCGGAAGATGAAGATGGAAGCTGTTCTGGTTCAGCAGGGTCTTGATAAAGCTTTGATTCCAGAAGATCAACTTCCAGTGGATATGAGGGATTCAGACAAAGAAGAAATCTCAAGAAAGGCTCGAAGTGTAATTGTTTTTAGCGTTTCTGATCAGGTCCTTCGCAAGATCTCAAAGGAGAAAACTGTTGCTGCAGTCTGGAAGAAACTCGAGGAGTTGTACATGGCAAAAGCTTTGCCAAATCGTATCTATCTTAAGGAACAGTTTTTTGGATTCAAGATGGATGAATCCAAACCTGTTGAAGATAGTCTTGATGAGTTCAATAAACTGATATTGGATCTTGAAAATCTCGACGTCAAGATAGATGAAGAAGACAAGGCTGTGATTCTCCTGAATTCTCTGCCTAAAACATTCAAGAACTTTAAGGATACCTTAAAGTATGGCAGAGAAACAATCTCAGTTGACGATATTCAGAATGCTCTGAATTCAAAGCTACTCGACATCAAAAGTAGTGAAGAGACTCAAAGTTCTGGTGAAGGATTGACTGTTAGAGGAAGACCAACAAAGAAGGATGCTAACAACCACAGAAAGAAGTCACATTCAAGATCCAAGTCGACTGGAAAGAAAGATTATAGTAAGGTAAAATGCTACCACTGTAATAAGTTAGGACATATAAGAAGAATCTGTCCTGATAGACTTGATGGGAAGGATAGAGATAAGGAGCAGAACAAAGGAGATGCAGCTCTTGCTGATAATGGCTATGAAAGTTTTGAGGTATTAACTATCTCAGTGGACCAGAACTTGCAGGAGTGGGTTATGGATTCAGGTTGTAGCTACCACATGAGTCCAAGAAGGGAGTGGTTCAGTTTCTATCAAAAAGTTGATGGTGATAAGGTCTTCATGGGAGATAATACCCCATGTAAAGTAATTGGCATAGGAAGCATCACTATCAAATTGGTAGATGGAATGACCAGAACTCTTAAGGACGTTAGACATGTGACTGATCTTAAGAGAAATTTGATTTCTCTAGGAGCTCTTGATGAATCTGGTTATAGCTTCAAGGCAGAAAATGGACAATTGAAGGTGTCTCGAGGTGCTTTGGTGGTCATGAAAGGTACCAAAAGAAATGGCCTCTATATCCTTCTTGGTAGCACAATAGAGGCATCAGTGTGTACAGCAGCAAAGATTGATTCAAACAAGACTAGTCTTTGGCACAAAAGACTGGCTCATGTGAGTGATAAAGGGTTGCTGGAACTGCAGAAACAAGGTCTCTTGTGTGGTGACAGAGTGAGCAAGGTAGAGTTCTGTGAGCACTGTATTCTGGGAAAGCAGCATAGATTGTCATTCAAGGCAGCAGTACACAACACTAGAAAAATTCTGGAATATGTGCATACAGATCTCTGGGGACCAGCAAAGGTTCCATCTCATGGTGGCAGCAGGTACTTCCTTTCCTTAGTAGATGATTTCTCTCGAAAAGTTTGGATTTTTCTGTTGAAAACTAAGGATGAAGCTTTTGAGAAATTTAAACATTGGAAAGTCTTAGTTGAAAATCAAACTGAGAAGAAACTTAAGGTACTAAGAACAGATAATGGTCTTGAATTCTGTAATGAGATATTTGATGCTTATTGTAGTGATAATGGTAAATTGAGGCACAAGACTGTTAGAAAAACTCCTCAGCAAAATGGAATTGCTGAAAGGATGAATCGAACATTACTTGATAGAGTAAGATGCATGTTATATGGTTCTGGTTTGTCAAAATTTTTCTGGGGAGAAGCCATCATTACAGCTTGTTATTTGATTAATAGGTTGCCCTCGACTGCTATAGGTTTTAAAACACCTGAAGAATATTGGAATGGGAAACCAGCAGATTATAGAAATCTCAAAGTTTTTGGTTGTACAGCTTATGTACACCAAAGTGAAGGGAAGCTTGAGCCTAGATCTCTAAAGTGTGTGTTCTTAGAGTACCCAGAAGGTGTTAAAGGGTACAAATTATGGGTGAAAGATGCTCCTGGGGTTAAGATCATTATTAGTAGAGATGTAATCTTTAATGAAAATGAAATGCTTTGTTTGAGGATTAACAATGCAGGTAATGAGGTTGAAAGTACAGAGAGTATATCCTCTACAGACAAGGAGTATTTTGAGTTTGAGGTGGAGTTTCCATCCCAAATTGACTATGAGCACCAAGTATCCCAACCTGATGTTACTGAAGATCAACCGAATAACCAAGGAACCACAGAATCTAGTTCAACTGGAGCACAGGATCAGGTGGAGTCGAGAGTAGATGGATCAAGATCAGTCTTGAACTACCAATTATCCAGAGATAGAACTAAGAGGGCTATAAAACCACCTGTTAGATATGGTTTTGCAGATTTGATCTCTTATGCCCTTATGACTGCCTCAGAGATTGAAGAACAAGAGCCAACTTCTTACAAGGATGCTGTTAAAAGTAAAGAGTCCAAGAAATGGATTGTTGCTATGACTGAAGAGTTAGAATCCTTGAGTAAGAATCAGACATGGATTTTGGTTAAGAAACCAGAAAACCAAAGAATTGTGGGCTGTAAGTGGGTGTATAAGAAGAAGGAATGTGCAACAGCCACTGAGCCAATGAGATTTAAAGCCAGGCTTGTTGCCAAGGGCTATACACAAAAGAAAGGGGTTGACTATAATGAGATATTCTCTCCTGTAGTCAAGCATACCTCAATCAGAATTTTAATGGCTTTGGTTGCACAGTATGATTGGGAGCTGGAGCAGCTTGATGTCAAAACAGCTTTCTTACATGGAGATCTTGAAGAAAAGATATACATGTCACAGCCAGAAGGTTTCAAGGAACCAAGCAAAGAGGATTTGGTGTGCCTACTTAAAAAGTCCTTATATGGACTGAAGCAGTCCCCTAGACAATGGTATAAGAAATTTGATGGCTTTGTCATTAAGATTGGTTTCAAGAGATGCAGTTATGATGGGTGTTTCTATTTCAAAAAACTTGAAAGTGGCAACTTGATATGTTTACTAATCTATGTAGACGACATGTTGCTAGCTTGCAAAGAGAAACCTGAGATTCAAAAGCTAAAGGGTCTGCTGAGTTTAGAATTTGACATGAAGGACCTTGGGGCTGCAAGACGAATTTTAGGTATGGAGATCAAGAGAAAAAGAGATAAGGAGCTATTTTTGTCTCAAAAGAGTTATCTAGAGAAGGTTTTGAAACGGTTCTCTATGCAAGAGTCTAAACCTGTTGGTGTGCCCTTAGCAGGTCACTTTAGATTTTCTGTGACTCAATGTCCTAAAACTGATGAAGAGAAGGAACAAATGGTTAAAGTCCCCTATGCTAATGCTATTGGTTCAGTAATGTATGCTATGGTGTGCTCGAGACCTGACATTGCTTATTCTGTCAGTGTACTTAGCAGGTATATGGAAAATCCAGGTCATGAGCATTGGAGAGGGGTGAAATGGTTACTGAGATACCTTAAAGGTACGGTGAATGTGGGATTGAGGTTTGGTGGAGCTGATAGTCTGGAAGGTATTCTAGGGTACGTTGACTCAGATTATGCTGGGGATGTGGACAAGAGAAGATCTTCTACTGGATATATTTTTACCATATGTGGAGGACCTGTGAGCTGGAAATCACAGTTGCAATCTATTGTGGCTTTATCTACAACAGAAGCAGAATATATTGCTGCTACAGAAGCTGTGAAAGAAGTTTTATGGTTACAGGGTTTGGTTAAGGAACTTGGGGTGATAAGTTCTTCTGCAATACTATATACTGATAGTCAAAGTGCTCTTCAACTCTGCAAGAATCCAGTATATCATGAAAGAACCAAGCATGTAGATGTTAGACATCATTTCATCAGAGACACTGTGAGCAGTGGATTGATCAGTTTGAAAAAGGTGTCTACAGAGGATAATCCTGCAGATATGGCAACTAAGATTGTTTCGTTGGCCAAGTTTAAGCATTGCTTAGATCTGGTCCAGATTGAAGTTGGTTGATAAAGATGAATAAGGACATGGAAGCCACTACAGCAGAAAATCACTTGTTTGTAAACCAAGGTGGAGGTTTGTGAGTTGTGGTTCACAAACAGAGTTAGTTGTAACCATTATTCAGTTTGTTAGCTATTTAATAACTGTTTTCTAGTTAGTTACTGACTTGGCACCTAAAGCTGTTGGGTAGTTGTTCTGTTATTTGCTTCAGAAAAGGGATGTGAGTTCTTGAGAGGTTTGGCTTTTGGTGCTAAGCCTAGAGAGAGTGAAATCTTGTATCGTGAGGCTATGAGGCTGTAAGAATAACTGTCTCCTTGAGGGTGTAATCTTGTTTTGAATAGTGATTGCTTAGTGGCTGAGTTCTGTGGATGTAGAGTTCTTTATGAACTTGAACCACGTAAAATTGTGTTCTTGCCTGGTTTGATAACTTGATTCTATTTCTATTTTGTTCATTGAAGTCTGTGTGTTTAGATCAGTCTATGATCTTGAACGTTGATTCAGTTTGATCCCAACATGTTTCTTCCAAAAATTTACAATATTACCAAAGTATAAAGATGTTTCTAAATATCCTCCCTCATGCTACATAAATTAGCTTCCTCTTCTCCTTCTAAGAGCACACTTGTTTGGATTAAAAAAGAAAAAAAAACCCTCCTTTTGATTTAAAACAAGTTTGCTCTCCACTTGATTACTTTTCTCTCCTTCAAGATTCGGTCTCTTTCCCCGCTCTTTAAAACACCCAAGCAATGATTGAAGTATTGCTATGATACACAAACCAGTAAGTTAACGATACAATAAAGTTATGTATCAACACCGGTGCAACAAAAATGAGGTGATATACCATGTGTTGATATGGATCAATACCAAAGAAAATACCAATATTGATACCTTACTAGTATGTATTGGAACTAATACTTCAATCCTTGAATGTCCCATATGGAAGGTCTATTTTCCAAATACTCCCCGTACTAGAATTAATCTTCTTCCCATCAATATTGTGTCTAAAAGAAGGCCTTTAACAGAACATCTTAAGTTTGTCCCATTGAAGAGCACTAGATCCAAAATAGGATTTCAAAAGATTGTTCCCCTTGCATAAGTTTGAACTTCACCATCAGCAGTTCGTATCATCTCCATACAAGCTCTAGCAAACTCAGCAAAAACTACAACAGTCAGAAAAACTTGAGCACTTCTCCACTGCAACTAGCCATAAGAATCATCCACCCAAATCTGATTTTTCCACACAGACCTTGGCTGGACACTATGCAGATAGATGACCAAAAGGGACACAAAATGGACAACCTATAGATTTCTGCTCAAATTCCACTAGAATATCTCATAATTCCCGATAATCCAAAACAATGATAATAAATCCTTCAAGTTTTCCTCTGCATTAACTAAATCACATCCACAAACACTATGCTAAATCCAACATAAATCTCCTTGAAGCTTTGTTTGTCTATCTACAAAGGTCCCCCCAGCAGCAAATGAATACAAAAACCTGACTCATACCAGCAGCACCATCAAGAGATTCTTCTTCAGCTGTGCTCCTCTTCCCCTCTTCTAACGATTACTGCATAACCCTAAGAAATCCACAATCCCCCTTTCAGAACTCTCCTAATCTCCCTCTAAAATAAAATCGAGTAGATAAACCCAGTAGGCACTGAATGACTTCAACTTAACCCTCTAATCCCTAACTGCACACCAAATAGCTTAGAAGAAACTTATACATGGGTGTTACTCCAACCACATGCCCGCACGACCACAATACCCTTTCATTGACTTGCCGCCTAGCAATTAATCTTCGTTTGTCGCAACAACTCTATCTCAACTTCTCCCCTCAAGCAAGAAGAACGGGAGACACACCTCCTTCTCCACCTTTATTTTCATAAACAACCCAGCTTGTTTCGAAGAAGAAACAGAATTACCAAGGAGAGCTAGAGGGTCCCTGTTTAGAGGCTCCTTGGGTCAAACCTCAAATAACCATCCAACTCAAGACCTGTTCTCCTTCTGCCAAACCCCACTCCAAACTGCACCTCCAAACCTCACAAACGAGGAGGCCACAGCCACCTCCATCCCTCCTTGGGATACCAATTCTACAGCACTCAGAGCAGAAGCACAAATCACCTTCATGCCTTTGCCCTAGCTTGCTAGCAAAGGACAAGGAGCAATACGAGGAAGGAAGGGCCCTAGCAAACCCAATCTCCAACTTTATAGTAACTAAGATTTGTCGTATCAGTCGGTATCATGTTGTACCGAGCGTACATACCATACTAGTACCGAACCAGTATGCAGTCTCATACCATACCAACACTCGATATGCCTTACCGTCTTGTACCATACCGTATATTGATATTATAATAGAATGGTACCGGTACGGGTACGGGTACTGAGCCAGCAAACTTTCATAGTAACTATTCATAATTAGAACATTTAGTTACACTTCTTATAGTATACAACAAACAAAAAAATCCAGGTCATAAAAATGCGAAGAATGAAATGCAATGGTTGTGATTTTTTGAAAGCATAAACTTACATAAATATTGGTCATGATAATTCAGCTATTTCAACCACAAGCCTCATATCATTTGCCTCTCAAATTTCCAAAAACAAGCTCCTTTTTTGTAAATCATAACTAGAAAAGAAACAACTCAAATGATTGACAAATAGCTAGAATCACTAACCAACTTGCAGCCAGTTCGTTGTCGGGCAGCTGTCGGTACAGCATCTCGAAGAATATCCTCAATGGGTCTCTCTGCACATCAACAACAACAAAAAAAAAAAAGATGAAATCTCAAGTCAATTTCTTCCAAAAGTAAAAGGAGAAAATGAAGGCTAACTTCATCCGGTGTGTCATGCTTCTGTCCCGGCAAATCATAGACCTTCTTCTCCTTCTTATCCTTCTCTTTTTCACTATTTTTTATTTCCTTCACTTCTCCTTCCTCTGCTAGTGACCTCTCCGGTCCTTCTTTCTTCTGTCTCTTCTCCTTCCAATCCTGTGAAAAATTTGTTAACTCCCATCGCTAGAAGAGAGAGAGAGAGAGAGAGAGAGACTTGAAGAAACAAAAAAAAAAAAAAAAAAATTGGACTTTGTTCCAACCTTAGAGGCTTTGCTGGGGTTCTTCTTCGCCATGGATGGAGCGAGGGGGTGCTCGTCTTCGTCTTCCTCTTCCTCGTCGACGTCTTGCTAGGGTGGGTTCCGCCGTTTTTGAAGGCCCTGGGCCCCTGGCCTCTCCTCTTCCTTCTTGAAGGCCTACGGCGTCGGCATCTTTTCCTCCGTTGCAAGGCCAGGTGGCGGCCAGGTGTTAAAAGTAGCTGGGCCGACGTCCTTGGTCTGGTGGTCTTGCGGCCCGGCTGTAGTTGCTTCCAAGTTACATATTTGGCCCATGTCGATATGCTTTCCCACCATATTATTAAAAAAAAAAAAATTTACATAAATACCCTCCTAAATATTGAATTTTACATGAATATCTTTTTAAAATTAATATTTGTATGTATATTTTTTCGTAAAATACTTGTTTTGCTATTCTATCATTTTTTTTATTTTTATTTTTTTATGTATACCCACGCCATCTAATGCCGTTAAAAAATTAATGGTTTCAAATTAAAATGATCAAAATACTCTTAATGAATAGATGTGCAAAAAGAAACATTTATAAGACGATTGTGATGGAGGACAAAAAAGTAATTTCAAATTTTAATTTATTTTAATTAAAATAAATATGGGTTTTATTAACGGTGTTAGAAGAACCGTTATATTAGGGGCATTTGTGCAAAAATAATATTTTATGAGTGTACATAAATAAATATAAATTTGAAGAGGGTATTCACGCAAATTTGAATTTTGAGAAGCGTATTCATGCAAAAAACCATTAAAAAAAAGAAAAGAAAAAATCTATATTAAAAAGTTATTGTGATAACCAAGATGTATTGCATAAATATTTTACATATTTTTTTTTTTGAATACAAGAATTATTTTGTTTATTATCTTTGATATCATAGTCTAGCTTAGCATCACAATAGACATCATTATTGTGCTCCTCTTCACAATAATGAATAAATCAAGATGTTCTAAATCCATCTTATGCCGATGTAAGCTATGTGCCCTCAAATGAAAATGTAGTGATCTCTAATTTTTAATTTGGAACAAAAATAGTTGTTAGCTGGAGAAGGTGGGTTAAAAGAGGTTTTATTCTAACTCAAATGCAGCATAAACCAGAACTAGATGGAGCCAAAGGGCATATGTGATCTTAGGAAAAAAACACTATATGCCTATGCAATGCACTCAAAATTTGGAACAAAAGAAAAAGAAAAATGTTGGCAAACTTATTCAAGTTACATCTATGTGAGTGTGATCAACCTTGTCATTGGAGCATTTGTTGCAAGTGTTTAGTTTTTGGACATTAATTAGTTGATAAATCATGGGACATATATACTCTATGTATAATTGAAGACCATGGAGTCCATATGAAATACCGTTTTGATCAAAAAAAAAAAAAAGGACCATGGAGTCCATTACGCTTTCTCATTATATATGGTGCCATGCTAGACTATTGAAGCTTTTTGTGAGACTCCCAACTAACCCCTCCTGCCATCTCTCTGAAACTTTGTTCTTGAATTTTTTTTTTTTTTTAACTTGTTTAAGATTCTAGTATTTAATAAAACCGACAACCTTGGCTGTGCTTATTTGAAAAAAAATAAAAAGTGAAATTGAAATAGAAATATACATTAAAGTAGTTATCTCACAAGATATTATTGTTTATGCCTGGCTAAAATTTTTGAAATAACTAAATTGAGATTAATTTTGTTCATGAAAATAAACTAGCCTATATGGACAAATTGTGTTAGAACATGAAATAGTTTATGACAACTTTTGTTTAAGATAGATGTTTCATGCAAGTAGATTTGGCTAAAATTATTGTTCATTATTTATTTTTAAAAAGTTGTTGACCAATGTAAGATTTCTTCCAACACCCATGCTTGCTTTATTTCTAGCCCAAATACTCTCTTGGTGTTATACCATTTTGTGCACAACAATGAGAAAAACCACCACACATGAAATGAATATAAAAGATTAGCTAAAAATAGAAAAACATAAACATAGTGGGAGGAAGAGAAAAGACACAGTTCCAACAACCCGACTAGCCCAATCAATGCCAAGAGGCTCTAAACCTTACATAAAGTAGTTCAATCCAAATAACATTTGTTGAGCTAATCTCTAATCTTCAACATGCTAAGAAACAATAAATGGCTCCTCCTCATACAAATTCTTTGAATATCCCATAAATTTAAACTTAAATGATAGTCTTTTTATAGATCTTTGATTGCACCCATGGTTTTACCTTCTTTTCGATTCAGTTATACCTATTTGTCATTAGTAGGGCTAAAATTAAATCAAAAATGGATCAGATACTAGTATATCTATATCTGTTGCCCAAGATGACAACCCAAGAGGGGGGGTGAATTGAATTTTCTAAAAATTATATTCCCTAATTTTTACTTTGAATTGAATGCAGCGGGATGATAAGATGCTACTTACTTAAGTAAAGCAGTGGAAAATTAAGCTAGAGCAATTGTACTATAGCTTTAGGGTGCAATTGATCTAAAATTAATCTATAGTTGTATGATCAATTTTAATCTATGTGAATCGTAAGAATGGAGTGGAAGCTAAGCAAGTTCTAAACAATCACTTATAAATCAATAGGAAACAAAGCTAGTGATATTACACAATCAAGTATGAATGTAAAGCATGAAACACAAGAGATAAAGCATCACAAACACAAAGATATATAGTGGTTCGGTGCACCCCAGCACCTACATTCACTCCCCAAGACCTCTTGGAAATTTCACTATAATCCCTCAGATTACAGCCGATTGTTTTACAAGCTCACAACCTAACTTGTTGTTTTCACGAGATCACAACGAACTCGGTCGGTTTTCACAGGCTCACTGACTAGAACCAATCCGATTGTTTTCACGGGCTCACAATCCAACCTAGTTGGTTTCTCCCGGTTCACCAACCACAATCTTACACCGTTGGTTTTCCCTTTGGCTCACCAACAAACGTTAACCCCTTGATTTAATCCCTTGATTGAATCAAGTTACAAGATATTAGAACAAGAGTTTAAAACAAATCAAGGCTTCTTAAACAAGCAGATATAACAATGTAAACAAATAGAGTAAAGAGAAGCCCTCAAACAAGTTTTGTAGATGAGGGAACTCGGCTTCTTCTTTACTTGACCCTCTTCTGATTTCGCACAAGGTAGAGGATCACTGAGGCAGCACACAGTTAGAGATGAAGCTTTGGAATTCACTCGGATGCTCTTCTTTTCTCTTTTTTGCTTTGAATGACCCTTTTATGCTTTTGGGAGGTTTCTCTTGAAATCTCTTTGAAATCTCTTTCCTATGTGTTTTCTCCCACTTTCTTTACTTCTCCCATAACTCTCCCCTTGATTTTATAGCTTTGGATGTCGTGGGAACAAAGATCTAGCCGTTAGAGACAAAAATAGAGCCGTTGGAGTTGAGAAAAAACTAGCCGTTATGCCTCCCAGCGTGCTCGAGTCGACTCGGCTGAAGTAGGAGTCGACCGTGAATAAGAGTCTGCCGGCACTGTAGCTGGGAGTCGACTCGAGCACTGTAGCGCTGAAAATTAACTCTCTGTCTTTTTGTCTGTTCTCAGTCGGAGTCGACTCGCAGAGTCCCGGAGTCGACTCGAGCACTGTTCCTTGAAACTCCAGAGTGCCAGAGTCGACTCTGAACTTCCAGGAGTCGACTCGAGGATAGTTCTTTTGAGTTTTTCTTTAGAATTGTCCCTCCAACTTGAATCCTTTGAAATTGAACTTTGGGCCAATGAAGTGTAGCTTTCTTCCAATTTTTCTTGAGAGCTTTTGAGACCTTCTTGTATTTTTCCAACTTGCTATGTTCCTTGCAAAACAAATTATCTTTCTTCTTGCAACACAAACATTAGTAATTATACTTCAAGGTTTTGTGATCATCAAAATCAATCTTTGAGTCATCAATCTCCCCCTTTTTGATGATGACAAAACTTGGAGTATGTGCAATATAAAATATATTGTGTTCTAGAACTAATGCATAGCTAAGTTGCATGAAGTAGAAAACATATGTCACGCCCCGAACCCAGCACCCGGGTCCGGTACGCGACCGGCCGCATGAGCCCTAGAGCAGTGCCCTAAAGATCATGCAAGGCCTATGATTAACAAAAATTCCAATAAATCCACAATTAATCTAGTAATTCAAATAGAGCAGTCCAACATGTCCAAATAAACAAATTAGTTCAATTACAAGATCTTCAAATGTTCATCGACATCAAAGAAGGATAAACAAACTAACTAACTAATAACTCTGGTACTCGCACTCTGCGCCCATCCCATCCAAATCTATGCATCCTGCAACTCTGGTAAAGAAAAAGAAGAGGAGGAGGGTGAGCTTTACAGCCCAGTAAGAATTCCTACACATCCACACCAACACAATAATAATAAAAATCTGAAAACCACGACAAGTCGAAGCATATTTCATGAAGTCATAAACCGGCTATCAAAGCTCAAATAATCGATACAAGTATGTACATCAAACATCAATAAAAGTCCAGCCACACAAGAAATATATAGCATATGATAGCTCATAAACATGTGTTATAGTTTCAATGTCTTTTCTTCAACTTGATCCGGATTAATTATCTTTCCGACTTTGGGTCAAATCTTAGTCACATTTCTCAGCCTGTGGTGGGGCAACCAAATTATCACATTTTCAGCCTGTGGCAGGGCCTGCACATTATAGTTCCACATTTCTAGCCTGTGATGGGGCCTACCAAAGTATCACATTTTCAGCCTGTGGCGGGGCCTGTACATTATAGTTCCACATTTCTAGCCTGTGAGGGGGCCTACCAAGGTATCACATTTTCAGCCTGTGGCGGGGCCTGCACATTATAGTTCCACATTTCTAGCCTGTGAGGGGGCCTACCAGAGTATCACATTTTCAGCCTGTGGCGGGGCCTGCACATTATAGTTCCACATTTCTAGCCTGTGAGGGGGCCTACCAAAGTACCACATTTTTAGCCTGTGACGGGGCCTGCCATAATAACAAGATAAACCCAAAGTCCCTTTTCATACAATCCAGTTTACATCCACACATCAATTTCTTGTTATTTATTTCCGGCTTTAAACTAACCACGGTCACGTTTCCAGCCCGTGACGGGGCAACCAATATCACATGGTTAGTTTAGAGCACCACATCCATCAGTCCAATTATGTAGGTGTAGGTTATGCACATGCATGCATCCATCATGATACCAGCCACAAGCAAATACGATCATAATATCAACCACAAGCCAACACGATCAAAATATAATTTAATATAAAACTATTCTTGATTTGTTTGGATCATAGCATATCATACATATCTAAGTATAAAAATATTTTATCATGCAGGATTGGCGTACAAGGATCCTTACCGAAATTGTAGACTGACTCAAGCACAGATCCGAATCACAACCTACGCGCTGGGGTGCTGAGTCCCCTGATCAAACTCTCCTGGCACCACTGACTCTTCCCCTACAACATCAATTATAATTCACAAACTAAATTATTTAATATTTAAATATTCTGAACCATAATTCACATCTACTATGGGGTCCATCACCAGGTCCCCAAACATCTCAATCCCTCCAGATCTAGGGCAGTCGGGGTGGCCCGACTCCCACCTTGTACCATCGGCCTATGTCGTCGCCAGCCGTGGCCGCAGCCATGCCGGCGACTATGGCCGGTCCCGATGAAGAGACCAACAAAAAGGGATGATTCCTCTCTCTTCATGGTTGGGAATACATCTCCCTCCCTCAGATCCTTTTTGATCCAGGGGCAACAACCATAGTGGTTGTGCCCTCTCCTTCCCCAACCCGACAACACCACTGGCCGAACCATCGCCGGTCGCCACTATTGCAGTCGCCGGCGATGGTGGCCGGCCAAGGGAAAGAGAGAAGAAGAGATCTCCTCTTCTATCTCTTCTTCTTCTTCCTCCCAAGAACAAGCATGATTTTCCTCCCCCTCATCCAACATCAACAGATGGACTTCTTTCCTCCCTTCCCCCTCCCCCTTCATCCACGGAAGAACATGGTGGCTCGGCCTTCACCCGACGGCAGCCACCTCTCCATCGTCGCCGGCCGGCGGCCAACCGACGAGAGGAAGAGAGGAAGAAGGTGGAACCACGAGGAGAAGACCTCGGTTCACCACTTCCCATCCCCAACAAAGCCCAAGAAAATCCTCTCCGACCCTCACACAGAACCGACAAACCCCACCCGCCATGAATCCCGGCCAACCCCGGCGGCCGGCGGCGGCAAAATCCGAAAAGAAGAGGCCGAAACAGGGGCACCCTATTTCGGGCTCTTCTCCGACGACTCACCGGCCAAAAACTTCACCCACGCCGCCCCAAATCCAGGAAATAAAACACAAAGGAAGGAACCATGCTTACCTCGGTCCGGTGGGGGTGCTCCGGCGGCCTTTCCGGCGACGAAAATCGGAGAGGAAGCCTTGAGAAAACCCTCATATCCCAAGCTGTGGAGGGTCTTCACCGAAGGGAAGAGGAAGGCTCCCCCCTGCGGCCGGCCGGATCTCGGTCTCCTCCGGCGAGTCGCCTCCAACGACGACCGACCTCCCATCACGCCGCCGCCTCCCCCCCTTGCAACCCCTCTTCCACGATCGTGCCTAGGGCACGATCATAAAAGGGAGACGGGCCCGGTCTTTTCGGGCCGGCCCGTTAACCCTTCCCCCCCCCCCCCCCTTTTTTTTTTTTTTTTCGGGGTATTACATACTCTCCCCCTTAAAAAAAAATTTCGTCCTCGAAATTAACTTACTTGAAGCCTCAAACTTTTAAAAAAATATGCATCCATTATATCATCCCCGAGATCTCAAATAGTCTCCCTCTCGGAGTACCTACTCACAAGATTTTGACATACAAAAATCACAGCATCTCAAAACTTGATCCTTTTTATTTACCACACGTAGTAAGTTCTTTTGATCTCCTTCAAAAGATTTCCAAACTCCCAACCTTGGATTAAAATGCCATAATTATATCCCAAAGAAATTAATTTCTCTTGATTCTACACAGAGATCATAATTGGCTTGACAGAAATAGGAGATATCTTTAATATCAAATGCTCTTAATATTCTATAATCATTTTTCTTTTCTTAACTTTGCCTGTGATTAAGTGATCAACCTTTATCCTAGGAAAACCGCAAACCTGTTCAAATAGGTATATTAACAATGTCAGAGCTAGGAGTCGAAGAACTATTTTAAATCATTCCAGGCCCAAGCTTAATCACAGAGCTATCAATCCGTTAATGCTAAATTTGAGATGCCCCAAAATTCTTCTTAGAATTATCAAAAAAAATAGGAGAGCCCATAGCTACTTCCAGTAGGCAAAGAATCAACGACATTCCCCTCTACTAGAAAACTAACTCAAGTCTTCTATAATAATACCTTTCAGATCAAATATTAATGTCTTAACCAGTTTCAAAATAACTCAAACCACCACACTTCCGCTGCGCACTCTGATTTAATCCATTAAATACTCTAAAGCCTCTAAATAATTTATGACCGAAATATCGCTTTGCATTAGGAGTAAGAAAAATCCAAATTTTAGAACTTTAATTGAGCAGAACCTCCAGATCTCTCTATCCTCAATTTATGTAGAGTATACTAACCATTACTAACACTCAAGCCATTAATCAAGTTTAAGGTCACGACATGATCTTCACAACCGTTTTAGAATTCAAAATATCTAGGTTTAATTTAAAATAAGTTAACCTTGGATTTCCTCAGCAATTCGATTAGACAATCTACGTTGATCTTCTTTCCAAAAAGATTTACTTCAAATTCAATGGGTTAGAAGTCATTGAGCCAATACACTATGATTAGAAATTAACTCTATCGATCTCCAGATCTTTCTTCACCAAGATTCTTAACATCCATCAAAAATGCTATATATGATAATTTATGTAAGCATCTCATGACCGAAGTCTCTACTCAATATGACATTTATTAGTGGCTTCATCAACAATGACAAAAGATCCTGCTCAAATCTTAAACCTAGGCTTGAGTTTTAAATTTAACACATCAAATAGTCTTCTACAATTATAAGTAAAATCCAGTAGCCCAATCCAAATAGGAGAATTCAAATAATTAGAATTCCCCCGTCAATATGCATACTCTATGGCCTCAAAATAATCAAATACATTAATAGGAAATAGACCTATTTGCAATAGCCAACATGCCAATACCAGATATAATCCACATACATATTCAACTTCGAAGAACATTCCTTTCAATATTATGAAATCTTCTTAGCTCACTCCAATACTATGGAAGATCTACGTACAAACCCTACTCTAATAATTAGCAGCAAAACCAAAAGTACGATCACATCAAAACCCATATCAAGTTTGAACTTTCAGGTCATTTAAATAATATCCGAATATGGTATAACTGATATGCCATTGTGGACCTTCCTACACTTATCTTAGGTCAAACCTCTCTTATCATGATCAAAGATAATTTATACTTTCCTTCCACACTCATCGAAAACCAAAACCCGATGCATATATTTTATCACAATGTCCAGTGATCTTACACCTTAAGCACTGAATTTAATTGTCATGTTCCAAGTGATCATAACCTTACGCTATAATATATTTCAGTCACAGTCCCTAGTGATCTTAAACATATGCTCAGATTCCAATTTATCACTATCCCCAATGATCTTAAACCTTAAACTCTAATGCCACTAAGGCCACAATCCCTAGTGGTCTTAAACCTTAAATTACATTATCATTCCTGTTACAATCTCAGGTCATTATAAACTAAGGCTCTAATAGTTTTTCGATCATAATTCCCCACTCACACTCACCTGAACCTAAACCCTAGGATACCTTAACCTTAAGCTCTGATACCACTCTGTCACGCCCCGAACCCAGCACCCGGGTCCGGTACGCGACCGGCCGCATGAGCCCTAGAGCAGTGCCCTAAAGATCATGCAAGGCCTATGATTAACAAAAATTCCAATAAATCCACAATTAATCTAGTAATTCAAATAGAGCAGTCCAACATGTCCAAATAAACAAATTAGTTCAATTACAAGATCTTCAAATGTTCATCGACATCAAAGAAGGATAAACAAACTAACTAACTAATAACTCTGGTACTCGCACTCTGCGCCCATCCCATCCAAATCTGTGCATCCTGCAACTCTGGTAAAGAAAAAGAAGAGGAGGAGGGTGAGCTTTACAGCCCACTAAGAATCCCTACACATCCACACCAACACAATAATAATAAAAATCTGAAAACCACGACAAGTCGAAGCATATTTCATGAAGTCATAAACCGGCTATCAAAGCTCAAATAATCGATACAAGTATGTACATCAAACATCAATAAAAGTCCAGCCACACAAGAAATATATAGCATATGATAGCTCATAAACATGTGTTATAGTTTCAATGTCTTTTCTTCAACTTGATCCGGATTAATTATCTTTCCGACTTTGGGTCAAATCTTAGTCACATTTCTCAGCCTGTGGTGGGGCAACCAAATTATCACATTTTCAGCCTGTGGCAGGGCCTGCACATTATAGTTCCACATTTCTAGCCTGTGATGGGGCCTACCAAAGTATCACATTTTCAGCCTGTGGCGGGGCCTGCACATTATAGTTCCACATTTCTAGCCTGTGAGGGGGCCTACCAAGGTATCACATTTTCAGCCTGTGGCGGGGCCTGCACATTATAGTTCCACATTTCTAGCCTGTGAGGGGGCCTACCAGAGTATCACATTTTCAGCCTGTGGCGGGGCCTGCACATTATAGTTCCACATTTCTAGCCTGTAAGGGGGCCTACCAAAGTACCACATTTTTAGCCTGTGACGGGGCCTGCCATAATAACAAGATAAACCCAAAGTCCCTTTTCATACAATCCAGTTTACATCCATACATCAATTCCTTGTTATTTATTTCCGGCTTTAAACTAACCACGGTCACGTTTCCAGCCCGTGACGGGGCAACCAATATCACATGGTTAGTTTAGAGCACCACATCCATCAGTCCAATTATGTAGGTGTAGGTTATGCACATGCATGCATCCATCATGATACCAGCCACAAGCAAATACGATCATAATATCAACCACAAGCCAACACGATCAAAATATAATTTAATATAAAACTATTCTTGATTTGTTTGGATCATAGCATATCATACATATCTAAGTATAAAAATATTTTATCATGCAGGATTGGCGTACAAGGATCCTTACCGAAATTGTAGACTGACTCAAGCACAGATCCGAATCACAACCTACGCGCTGGGGTGCTGAGTCCCCTGATCAAACTCTCCTGGCACCGCTGACTCTTCCCCTACAACATCAATTATAATTCACAAACTAAATTATTTAATATTTAAATATTCTGAACCATAATTCACATCTACTATGGGGTCCATCACCAGGTCCCCAAACATCTCAATCCCTCCAGATCTAGGGCAGTCGGGGTGGCCCGACTCCCACCTTGTACCATCGGCCTATGTCGTCGCCAGCCGTGGCCGCAGCCATGCCGGCGACTATGGCCGGTCCCGATGAAGAGACCAACAAAAAGGGATGATTCCTCTCTCTTCATGGTTGGGAATACATCTCCCTCCCTCAGATCCTTTTTGATCCAGGGGCAACAACCATAGTGGCTGTGCCCTCTCCTTCCCCAACCCGACAACACCACTGGCCGAACCATCGCCGGTCGCCACTATTGTAGTCGCCGGCGATGGTGGCCGGCCAAGGGAAAGAGAGAAGAAGAGATCTCCTCTTCTATCTCTTCTTCTTCTTCCTCCCAAGAACAAGCATGATTTTCCTCCCCCTCATCCAACATCAACAGATGGACTTCTTTCCTCCCTTCCCCCTCCCCCTTCATCCACGGAAGAACATGGTGGCTCGGCCTTCACCCGACGGCAGCCACCTCTCCATCGTCGCCGGCCGGCGGCCAACCGACGAGAGGAAGAGAGGAAGAAGGTGGAACCACGAGGAGAAGACCTCGGTTCACCACTTCCCATCCCCAACAAAGCCCAAGAAAATCCTCTCCGACCCTCACACAGAACCGACAAACCCCACCCGCCATGAATCCCGGCCAACCCCGGCGGCCGGCGGCGGCAAAATCCGAAAAGAAGAGGCCAAAACAGGGGCACCCTGTTTTGGGCTCTTCTCCGACGACTCACCGGCCAAAAACTTCACCCACGCCGCCCCAAATCCAGGAAATAAAACACAAAGGAAGGAACCATGCTTACCTCGGTCCGGTGGGGGTGCTCCGGCGGCCTTTCCGGCGACGAAAATCGGAGAGGAAGCCTTGAGAAAACCCTCATATCCCAAGCTGTGGAGGGTCTTCACCGAAGGGAAGAGGAAGGCTCCCCCCTGCGGCCGGCCGGATCTCGGTCTCCTCCGGCGAGTCGCCTCCAACGACGACCGACCTCCCATCACGCCGCCGCCTCCCCCCCTTGCAACCCCTCTTCCACGATCGTGCCTAGGGCACGATCATAAAAGGGAGACGGGCCCGGTCTTTTCGGGCCGGCCCGTTAACCCTTCCCCCCCCCCCCCCCCCTTTTTTTTTTTTTTTCGGGGTATTACAACATATATCTTTAAAATATACTTCATGATAATGCTTTAGATTTAATCAACTTAACATAATCAACACATAAAGCATTATGAGCATATACTCAGATATTTCTCCCCCTTTTTGATAACATCAAAAAGGTTGCAAGATAATGAAACATTAAGCACAAAGATAATGATATCCAAATATTTCTTTTCCTTATTGTACTCTGATTTTCAGTTAATTCATGTCAAATTATTGTAAGAGTATGAATCATATAACTCAAGTCAATAATGTCAGAATATGACTAATTAGTATAGATCAAAGCCAATTAAGATGATTTCAGAGCAAATTATAATGAGAGCACATCGAATGTGATTCCAAAGATAGTTTTCAAATCAAGTGTAGGTGGAATCTTTTTCAATTAATTCAAGGAGTATTAAGAATGATATTCAAAGAAAGCACGAATGAAAATCTAATTTGTTTGAAAGATCTTTAATAACAAGTATGAAAAGCTTGTTCATTTAAGATCTTTTGCCCAATATATTAAGTGTTTAGCAACATAAGAGCAATTTAATTAATTTTCAGAGTATAAGATCAAAACAAAAATAAAAAAACAACAAAAAAAAATATAACATCATGTTGGATCATTGATAAGAGCACAAAAGTGCGACCTATATATCTCTAAAATTAGTGTTATTGCTAACCGATAATAATAAAATCACTAAATTAATATTATATTTGGGTTTGACACCGATTATCATAAATTAGAGATAAAATGCACATTGAGTACAAATTTGACTTCAGAAAGATCCCTTCCCAAATTCGACCCGGTTGAAGATCGAGTCGGGTCTGAATCGAGTCGGGTCTGAGTCGGGTTCGGGTCTGAGTCGGGTTCGAGTCCGAATCGGGTCCAATTTCTTTGTGCTTTTGGGAAAGAATTTTGGGCAAATCTAATTTGACCATATCATAACTATGAGGTGCTGGGTGACCCATGACTTGAAAGACTTGCAATTGACCTCCAGTCAGAACAGATGACCCGTGACGAATTAAGTCCGTCCGTCTACAAGCCAAAATTCATATCACACTATTTTTTTATCTATATGACTAATTGGATGGAACTTGGTGTCTCGCAGCTCCCCTCTCACGAGGGCAAAGAAAGTCCCAGACCTTCTTCCAAAATCCAATTCCATTGCAGAAACTAGCACATGACCAATATTCAGTCAAGCGAGATCCAGCGCCCGGATCCACGCTCCTCCCGGCTTCTTCCGCTCGACCCAACGCGATCACAGCTCCATCCCAGCGTCTCTTCCGCGTCTCCTTCCTTACGCGATCAGAACCCCAGCATCTCACTGCATCCAAGCCTCCAAATTAGCCCCCAATTGCAGCCATTTCCTTCTGTCCGCACGTCAACCTCCCGGAATCCCAGCGGCCAGCTCCATTGATCCGGCCATCTGCAATCAACCCGGCGCCCCAGCAATCACGTGTCCCCCTTCCGGATTCGAGAGTCCCCAGCAGCAATACCGATCCAAAGATCCCGCGATGCAGCCCCTCCTCCGCGATCTGCCCTCCAGCATCATGCCAAAGATCCCGCGTCCACCTCTTTCACCGTTTCAAAAATCATCTAGCGCGGCATCCTCCTCCCTGCGATCCCGCACACGAGCATGCGTACCCCCCCTCTCCACGCAATCGGGGGGGTGGGCGACCTATTTAAGGGAGGCAAGGCCATCGGCTGTAGGGGGGGATGGACGCCCACAAAAAAAAAAAACAGAGCACACTCTGTTTTGAAGAAGAGAAGAATAAAAAAATTAGGGGGAGAGAAGAAAGAGGAGTTGTTTTGTTTTGTTTTTCTTTCTTTGTTTTTATGTCTTATTTTGTTGAAGGGAGGAAGCATTAAGTTCCAATTCTCATTTTATTTTTGTAATTATCCTTTTATGCAATCCATTATTGTCATTTTCTTTCATGCAATCCCTGTTCTAGATTCGAGTTAATTTCTATTTTCTTTTTATGAAATCTTTTAATTTTTCTTTTTATGCAATACATTAAATCTTCCTTTATGCAATTTGTGTTCACTTCAAGCTTCTTGTTTTCATCCATTTTAATTTATGCCAAAGCTTTTCTTTTTCATTAAATATATAAATGCTTTTCGAATTTAACTAAGTGTCTTTCCGTTAATTTCAAGCAGAAAAGAAATTCTCTAATAGATTAGAGAATCATATCATCATCCCCGACATAATGTTTTTCTTCCATCATTCAAAAGTCGATTTCGAATTGAAGTGAATGTTCTAATTTTTATGCAACTCCAATTGCCCCCCTGTGGATCGACCTCTTACGACCGCTATTCTTCGAGTAGAAAAGGTAAGAGTAGAATTTAAATTAAACTTTGTTCATCGGTTCTAACAACGATCTGTTTAGCATATTTTTAGTTAGACAGGAATCAGACGAACAAAATTTTGGCGCCGTTGCCGGGGAGGCAAATCGAGAAGCAAGAACGATCACGAAGATCAAATCGGATTTTAGATGCCCGGAGTGAACGCACTCCGGTAGTAAGTTTTTACTTTTATTTTTATTATTTTTCCTTATTTTGATAATTTCTAGTTAATAATTTCGTAGTTATTAAATTCTGAAATTTGAAATTTGAAATTCAAAAAAAAAAGATAATTAAAAAATTGAAATTTTTTTCAAAATTCAAAAATTCAAAAATTTAAATTCAAAATTTGAATTCTGAAATTCGAAATTTGAAATTTAAATTTTTTAAAAAAAAAAGCTAAAAAAAAATTAAAAATTTTTTTTTAAAAAAAAATATTTTTGCTAGTAATTGATAAGGTGCAATACCCCGAGGTTATCATACCTCTATTGGGACTCCTCACGGAGTAATCTCCAGAGCTTATTCAACGGGCATTCGGAGATTGACTGACGCATAAGGATTGTGTTTAGTTTACATTCAAGTTATTTTTATATAAATTTTTTTTAAAAAAAAATTAATTAAAATAAAAAAATAAAAAATAGTAAAAAAATGCTTGCTCATTTAATCAGTACAACCTAATGACATTGCATAAACTTTAAAAAATTATTGATTATTTGCTGCATTTAGTATTAAGCATTTGCATAAAATAATTTAAGGGCAAAACCCATTAAAAAGATAAGGTCGGGAAGTCATTACCTGTCCTTAGCCCAAAAATCACCACCTTGCATACATATCCTAAGCCAAATTAAATTAAAATCAATTAGACGTTGGCCTTAGGGTTTTTGAGCTCAATTAGGCTCTTGGAAAGAAGCGGCTGAAAGCCACTCCAGTGAGGATTTAGTAATTGGTGATGTCTAGGAAAGTTTTACAACAGTGAGAACTGTTACGGGTATTGTGGTATCGGTGTATCCCTTCTGGCACCACCACACACCCCGGGACTTTCCTGGTCACTGGTTACTGGATCGCTTAACTGGTAAGCTCAAGCTTAATCTGAAAGGGAGATTAGGAGCTGTCTGATCTAGAGAGAATTTCAGGAACTTTTTTAACCTGATAAGTCTCTGTGCAACTAGATTTAAGAAGCTACTAAACCTCACTTAGCTCTAAGACTAATAGAGTCAAATTGTTGTGTGGTGTTGATTGTGCTCATCTTGGTCTAGCCCTTCTTCTTATCTTTTAGGATTTCGTTTAAGAAATTGAGTCTAATTAAGTTATGGAAAATGTATGCATGGTAGAAGGTCATTAAGGGATAAGTTAACCCCATTTGATCCTGAGATTGACAGAACTTTTCATCATAACCTGCGAACTGTAAACCAACCGTCGATCTCTACAATGGGTGAACATATTAGAACCCTGAATGAATTATTCGCTCCTGCATCCGCTAGTCCCCCTACTTGCATAGTATTACCAATTAATAATGCAGCCCAATTCGAGATTCGGGCTGCAACAATAAATATGTTACCCAAGTTTCATGGGTTTGAGAGTGAACAACCCTACATTCATCTAAACAAATTTTTGACAATTTGTCAAACGTTTAGAAATCAAAACTTAGATGAAGAGGGTATTAAATTAAGATTGTTTTCCATGACTTTAGAGGATCGTGCCGCTGCATGGCTGTATTCCCTTGCTTCAAATTCCATCACATCATGGGAACAACTATCTAGGAAGTTCATGGCTAAGTTCTATCCCATGGTAAAAACTGAAAAAATTAAGGATGCCATCAGAACTTTTAGAGAAAAATCTGAGGAGGAATTTTCCCAACTTTGAGAAAGATTCCATGATCTTTTGGTCAAGTGCCCGCACCATGGGCTTGACAAGGCTAATCTAGTACATTTCTTTTATAAAGGACTACCTCCGGCACATAGAAACATGATCGAGTCCATGCACAAAGGTAGGTTCATGAACCAAACCCCTAGATCAAGCCTATGAATTCCTTGTTGACTTAGCCGAGAACACCCAAAATTGGAGTAGCTATGGTGAGGAAGTAAATAGAGATGAGTTCGGGTCTAGAAAACCAGATAATTATGAAATGAAAGCAGACCCAGAACTCAAAAATGTCATGTCCAATCTGGTGACTGGAATGAACAACTTAAGCAAAAAGTTTGATGCTTTCACTGTTTCCACTAGCTCAAGTTCATATAAAGAGTTAAATCCCATCATGAAAGTGGATCACGAGTCACATAGTTTATGTATCTTGTGTAACAGTTCTGAGCATCTAGTGGAGTGTTGTCCTAGTTTACCCAACATAAAGGCCGAGCAAGCAAATGCTCTAAATTCGTATAGTGCCTTCAAGAAGCCCACTCCCAATTCGTTCAGCCTAGTTTACCACCCTGATAATAGGTTCCACCCAAATTTCTCATATAAGCAGAACGAACCTATTCAGCATCAAGGTGGTCCACCAGGTTTTCAAAACAACTTTTTCAGGATAGGGCCACCACAAATGAACCAATCTTTGGTTCCATCTGTACCTCCTTATAATGCCCCTATCCTACAGCAACCTTCACAATTAGAAACCATGATGGCTAATATGATGAAACAACAACAAGATTTTATCAAGCAACAACAACAGACCAATACAGCCCAAGCCCAGACTAATCAATTCCATGCGCAAGCAATTGCAAAACTTGAGGTTAGTCTAAGCCAAATAGCAAACTCTCTAGGGGATAGAAAGAAATGTGAACTACCTAGTCAACCAGTGCCTAACCCTAGTAGACAACAAACTCAAGATCAAAGAGGTCAGTATCAAATCAATGGAAATCCGACCTATGAAGTCCAGGCAATTACCACTTTAAGGTCTGGCAAGCAAGTGGACAATAAAGTCCAACTTCCTGAACATGAAAAAGAAAATAAAAATGAATCCGATAACAACCCAATTCAGAAGAGAGGTCAAGAACAGGATAAATCAGACAAAAAGGAAGAACCCATAGAAACATACAAACCTAAGGTTCCTTTTCCCAGTAGACTTCAGAACTCCAAAAAACAATCTAACTTTGATGAAATCATGGAAGTCTTTAAAACTGTTCGGATAAATATACCTTTTCTCGATGCCATAAGACAAATTTCCTCCTATACAAAATTCTTGAAAGACCTCACCACGATCAAAAGAAAAACCAGCATTCCTAGGCAAGCTGTTATGGCTGCACAAGCCTCATCTCTCATTCAACAACAGATTGCCCCGAAATTCAAAGATCCTGGTTGCCCCACCATTGAAATAAAAATAGGAGAGACGATCATCCAGAGAGCCCTATTAGATTTAGGAGCCAGTGTGAATCTACTTTCCTACTATGTGTACCAAAAGTCAGGTTTGGGAGAATTAAAGCCTACAAATATTACCCTTTCCTTAGCAGATAGGACAGTGAAGTACCCCAAGGGGATTGTAGAGGATGTAATAGTGAAAGTAGATGAGTTTTTACTATCCTGTGGACTTCGTTATCCTTGAGACTGAACCTGCAATACATCCAGACAGTCACACACCTATAATTTTAGGTAGACCTTTCTTAGCCACAGCAAATGCTGTGATCAACTGTCGAAATGGGATGCTGAAGTTATCTTTTGGCAACATGAAAGTCGAGCTTAATGTCTTCAACATAAGTAAACAACCACCAGACGACAAAGAAATCAATGAAGTTGACATGATTGAAAGTCTGGTTCAGGAGACTTTCTTACAAACTTATATTAAGGACCCTTTAGAAGCTTACCTTACCCATTCCGAGGAAGGGGTCAAACATGCGCCCCTTAGTTCTGTTCCTCTTATGAGCATAGATCGTCATCAGCCGACTGTTCTTCATCGGACTCTTCCGAAACCATTCTTAGATAATGGTTGAAAAAAAAAGAGGATTTACATTTTGTCCGGCTGAAGACATAAAACTTAGCGCTCTTGGGAGGCAACCCAGCATGTAAATATTATTAAAAAAAATTATATAAAAAAATAAATAAATAAATAAATAAAAATTTATTAACATGCAGGTTTGGGGGTTTTTGGCCCTAATTGTCACTTTACCCATCCATATCAGGTAACTTCTCCTCTGTCCTATTACTGCTTTAAATTTTCTTTAACATTGAGGACAATGTTAGATTTAGGTATGGGGGTGAGAATATTTTTGATTTTTTATGCAAAAATAAAATAAAATAAAATTAAAATTAAAATTAAAATTAAAAAAAAATAAAAAAAGGGAGTTCAAATTTTTAACTCAAACTCTAATCTTTTTGGCTGTACAAACTAGGAATTGCTTTGACAATAGCTTTGAGTTAAGGAATATGATAGCAGTTCTAGCTTGAGTTTTCATCCCACCTATCTTCTGCTAACATGATACAAGATGATTTAGCACCTACACGTAAACATATGAATAGTGGGGTATGTATACTTGCAACTAATATGAATACTTTTAATCTTCAGGATAATTTAAAGTTATATGTGTGATGAACACCAAAAAAAAAAAAAAGAGAGAAAATAAAATAAAATAATGAGTTTATTTTAAGTCTTCTCACTGAGTAACCGGGCCTCTTGCCTGGCAAGCAGCGAGTGTTCGCGTAAAAAGGTGAGGATGGCTGAGATTAAACTCTGAGTGACTAATTTGGCCTTGGAGCCTAGTTGACTTGAGTTATTAAGCCTGTTAGGGTGTCTTTACACCTAGTGCCCTGAGCCATCTGGATCGGGAGTCATTGGCCTAACACTCGCTACATGGGTTAGCTAGAAAGCTTAAGAAGGCTAGATATTGCACAAGTCATTCTTTTTAGCATTCAAAAAAAATAATAATAATAAAATAAATAAATAAATAAATATGGGGTGTTCATTACCATTTAACTCTAGAAAGTCTTGAAAATTAGAATGATCATGTTGGAAGTAAGTGAAAGCCACTCATTTATATGATACTATCTTACACCTCACTACATTTTTGACTTGTTAGCAGATAGATGGGGAGTAATGGAACTTGAGTTAGAGTCTGCTTAAATATGATAGCAATAAGTCTTTATTGTCCTTGCAATTCTAAGTTCATACAGTAATACTTGTTCAAATTTTGAGTTAAAAATTGAAAATTCCTGACTGATGAAGTTTGTGGGTAACTTCACTGTAAACCCTCACGAGACAACACTCGTCCACTAGGGTAACCTAGGGGTTTAAAGGCTTGTTGCACGTGCTAAGTGCAATCGTGACTCCCTACGAAAATGGGTACATATATTAGTTTGTGTATTTAGCTTCAATTTATATATAAAAAAAAAGAAGAAGGAAAAAGTCATAAGTTAGACTACATCTTTTTGTGCCCTCATTTTATCGTTTGCTTGTTAATTGCTAGAGACTAGCAATAAGCTAGTTGGGGGGTGTGATAAGAGCACAAAAGTGCGACCTATATATCACTAAAATTAGTGTTATTGCTAACCGATAATAATAAAATCACTAAATTAATATTATATTTGGGTTTGACACCGATTATCATAAATTAGAGATAAAATGCACATTGAGTACAAATTTGACTTCAGAAGGATCCCTTCCCAAATCCGACCCGGTTGAAGATCGAGTCGGGTCTGAATCGAGTCGGGTCTGAGTCGGGTTCGGGTCTGAGTCGGGTTCGGGTCCGAATCGGGTCCAATTTCTTTGTGCTTTTGGGAAAGAATTTTGGGCAAATCTAATTTGACCATATCATAATTATAAGGTGCTGGGTGACCCATGACTTGAAAGACTTGCAATTGACCTCCAATCAGAACAGATGACCCGTGACGAATTAAGTCCGTCCGTCTACAAGCCAAAATTCATATCACACTATTTTTTTATCTATATGACTAATTGGATGGAACTTGGTGTCTCGCAGCTCCCCTCTCACGAGGGCAAAGAAAGTCCCAGACCTTCTTCCAAAATCCAATTCCATTGCAGAAACTGGCACACGACCAATATTCAGTCAAGCGAGATCCAGCGCCCGGATCCACGCTCCTCCCGGCTTCTTCCGCTCGACCCAACGCGATCACAGCTCCATCCCAGCGTCTCTTCCGCGTCTCCTTCCTTACGCGATCAGAACCCCAGCATCTCACTGCATCCAAGCCTCCAAATTAGCCCCCAATTGTAGCCATTTCCTTCTGTCCGCACGTCAACCTCCCAGAATCCCAGCGGCCAGCTCCATTGATCCGGCCATCTGCAATCAACCCGGCGCCCCAGCAATCACGCGTCCCCCTTCCGGATTCGAGAGTCCCCAGCAGCAATACCGATCCAAAGATCCCACGATGCAGCCCCTCCTCCGCGATCTGCCCTCCAGCATCATGCCAAAGATCCCGCGTCCACCTCTTTCACCGTTTCAAAAATCATCTAGCGCGGCATCCTCCTCCCTGCGATCCCGCACACGAGCATGCGTACCCCCCCTCTCCACGCAATCAGGGGGGTGGGCGACCTATTTAAGGGAGGCAAGGCCATCGGCTGTAGGGGGAATGGACGCCCAGAAAAAAAAAAATAGAGCACACTCTGTTTTGAAGAAGAGAAGAATAAAAAAATTAGGGGGAGAGAAGAAAGAGGAGTTGTTTTGTTTTGTTTTTCTTTCTTTGTTTTTATGTCTTATTTTGTTGAAGGGAGGAAGCATTAAGTTCCAATTCTCATTTTATTTTTGTAATTATCCTTTTATGCAATCCATTATTGTCATTTTCTTTCATGCAATCCCTGTTCTAGATTCGAGTTAATTTCTATTTTCTTTTTATGAAATCTTTTAATTTTTCTTTTTATGCAATACATTAAATCTTCCTTTATGCAATTTGTGTTCACTTCAAGCTTCTTGTTTTCATCCATTTTAATTTATGCCAAAGCTTTTCTTTTTCATTAAATATATAAATGCTTTTCGAATTTAACTAAGTGTCTTTCCGTTAATTTCAAGCAGAAAAGAAATTCTCTAATAGATTAGAGAATCATATCATCATCCCCGACATAATGTTTTTCTTCCATCATTCAAAAGTCGATTTCGAATTGAAGTGAATGTTCTAATTTTTATGCAACTCCAATTGCCTCCCTGTGGATCGACCTCTTACGACCGCTATTCTTCGAGTAGGAAAGGTAAGAGTAGAATTTAAATAAACTTTGTTCATCGGTTCTAACAACGATCTGTTTAGCATATTTTTAGTTAGACAGGAATCAGACGATCATTAATTCTTAATGGCTTCAAAGTTCTTGTATGATAATAAAAACATTCGGGCACAAATACCAAAACATGAATTCATGCACTTTATGATATATCTTAGAGCATACATAAAATTCAAAGCTTTGAAAGTTCTTTTAGAGCTCTTTTAAAGACTTTCTTTTATTCTTTTAAAAAGAAGCACATTTTGATACATATAAAAATGAATTGGCACAAAATTGAAGTTCTAAAGAGCAAGCCAATAACAACTCATTAGTAAATTCCAAAATAGATTTTCTAATAAAGACGGATGGAATTCGTATTCAAATATTTTCAAGTGCATTTTAAAATCTATAGATTTATCATATGTAGCAGCTACTTTTAAATTTGTGTTCACAAGAGATACTCAAGAAAATTTAACACATTATTCTCCCCCTTTTTCATTAAACTAGAGACTCTTAAGATCAACTGTTTGAATTGCAATTTGGTTCATGATTGATGCATAAAATATATTAACCAAATAGTAAGCCTCAAGGTGTATTACAGAGATTTTCATATTTAAATTTTAGATATTTATATAATGGAGAGTATTAGGAGCACTTCTCATTTAGTATTCTTTCTCTCTTCTTTAGTTATGGATTTATGCGATTAAGTTCTATATGATCTCTTCTCCTGAAACAATCTTTATAGAACTCAACTCAAGGCAAGCAATGGCAACACAAAGAGGTTCATCAAAATCAATCCATAAAACATTCAAGGAATGCATTAAGTGAAAGTAACTTTTGAATAAGATACATAATGCATTTAGATTAAATATCTAAAGCTCTCCCTCAAAAAATGCATTCTTCTTTAATTATTCTTTTTTTTGTTGAATTTCAGATTTTGATGATAAGCGTGAATAAAACTGAAATTTAATGATATCAAGAATGTAGTGTGATATCTAGAATTATTCAAAATTTGTAGCAATCACTCTTTTTAATCTTTCAAGAACAAGTTATGCTTCCTCTTAATCTTTGAGAAAATGTTCTGAAATATTAATAAAAAATAATTCATTTGAAGCTCAATTTCTTTCAAAAGCAATTACATTTTCTTTCTTTTAAGAGTCATTTGAGTGAGCTGAAATGTTTTTAGCTTTAAGATCATTCACTCTTTTAAAAATAGCTTTTTCTTTTAGTGATGGAAGCAACAATCATGCAGAAAGGGATATAGAAGATCATTCAAGTGAATGTTTATAGAATTTAATTTCTTACTCATAGATTCACATCAATGTATACATGAAATACAATGAATTTTTTTAATATCAAAATAAAGTCATATATTTAGAAACATTTGTTCGCAATCAAGATCATTAAAAAATACATCATTTAAACCAATTTTAATACACTTTAAAGATAAGAAATGATATGTTTCAGATGCGTATCGGAGCAATCAACCAAGGCATCAAAATTAATTATGTTTTTCTTAAGTTAATATTTTTATTTAGGAATCATATTAAGTTATTCTCCTGAATGATGCGATCATTGAAGCATATAACTAAGGTTACAAAGATGTAACGATATAAGCATTTTTAAATTAAGTTTAAGCTTTTATACAAAATCGAATTTTGAACTTCATAAAGATTTTCAGGAGGCTTTCAAAATTATAATTTGAGATATGTATCTTCCACATTGTAGCTCATCTTAAATCATTATGATTGAAAACACATATTTCAAACATATTAGAGCATATTCAGAATATTTATATTTAATATTGAGTTTTGGTACGAATTAGAAGATTAAGTACCAAAGTTAGGCAAGTTGAAAGATAAAACAAAATCAATTCATTTTGTCTAAATAGAGATATCCTTCTCTTCTCCTTTTTACAAATTTATTCAACTTTCAGATTTCAAAGATGATTGTGAGCGACAAATCTGAAATTTCTTTTCAATAATATCAAAAAAAATTTATGTAGTATTTCAAACATTCAATCAAATTATCCAAGCATGGAGCATTACAAAATATTGAGAACCCATAATTCAAAACATCATGCCACATGCAAAATATATTATGTATTAAGTCATGCATTAAAATATTAAGAACAAGCATATCAAAGATCAAAATTAATTCTTTTCAAATAAACTTCTCCTATTTAAATATAATCTTGCACTGATTTCATCCTTAAGGTGTGTTTCCAAGTGATTAAAACTTGACTTGATTCTTCTTATATACTTTCATTTACTTTGTCATTCATTTCTTCTCTTTTTTTTTGAATTTCTTTCCTTAACCGATTAACGAATATTTTGATTTTATTTTTCATTTTTATTTTCTTATGCTCTATACTCTATTTGCTCCCTATCCGGTGGAGTTGGAAGGGGCACGAGGTACTACCACTAGCCTCCCTCTTATGCCATCCCTAATATACCCTACACCGAATAGTTGGATCAAATAGTACCGGGTACTACCACTAGCCTCTCCATTGGCACCATCCCTATGATGAGCAATATAGAAAGGTTAAAATGTTCACTTCAAACTCCTCCTGTTTAAGTGTAATTAATTACGGATTTTATCCCTTCCAAAAGAATGCTCACACAAGTCTCACAAATGTGCCGAATATATTATGTTTGTTTTGCTTTTTCTTAAGATTGGAGTATTTGCCTTTACTTAGATTTTACTTCTCTTGAATAATGTTCATTTTCTTTTCTTTATCTCTCTCTTTTTGTTATTCTCAAGTAATTTACATGAAAGAACAGAATAAAAAAAAATAATCTTATGTACCGTATAAATGTATATCATGCAAACAATATTTTCATTATGCTCAAGGATTCATAGCTTTTCACAAGTTATTTTAAATCAAAATTTTAAGCATAAACTTGTGTATTTCATGGTTATGACATAGGCAAAGATATATTTTAGTTTGGGCAAACCATGAAACAATTTTTAAAAGCATAAGTCAATCAATACATATATAGACATGATATCAAGAAATTAATAATTAAAGACTTTAATCATGCCATAATAAGATTTAAGTTATTGATTTTGCTCAGCTAATTTATGAGAGAGGTATCTAAAACTACCGATTCATTCTGCATTCTTCAAGTTAAATACCTACTAGATTTCTTATGTGTAAACTTTTGGCTGAAGAAAGTCCCCTTTCTTGTTTGCATGTGAATGTTTATTGTATCTTATGTGGAGGTGTCCTTCAAGTTGAAATTTCTCATTTTCTTGCTTAAGGATCGTGCATTATTGACAAAATCTTTTTCTTTCTTGAAGGAAAGTCATTAGTTTCTTCAAGATACAAAACATTCATACAACATATTTTTTAACTAGATGACTCAACATAAGATATGACAATAATTGAATGTTGAGTCACTTTACTCAAGAGATTGCCTAAATATAAGCAAGCACATGTCACTTGAACTAGAGAGATGGTTTCATTAACCAAGATGGTTCAAGGACAAGCATGTGAGGCAATAGAAAAATTCATCAAGGTCAAATCAATTTCTTATTTTCAAAATCAATTTAGCTTAGATTCTATTTACTTAAGATAATTATCAATAAGACATGCTAGCTAAGTTTTAATCAAATTATCTTAAACAGTTGTTTCTATCAAAATTCAGATTATGATTCATTTGTTATCAATAAAATATGATTCATTAGAGTTAGATTGAAGTCTTGCACAAGGGCACATAATGAGCATACAATCTGGTCTACTAGCTGTATGATAAAATAATTATTCTATCATGCTTCAATACAGCTTTAAAACAATAGATCTACCTTGCTCATCCTTTTCAAAATCTACATGATGGGGTCATAGACATACCTTCTTCATGCCAATCTTCTATAGGAGTTTTCTTGTGGACTAACTTTAGTCAATGAAGTTCCCCTTTCTTGTTTGTCTTAATTTAGAGTTCGAGAGAAAATGTTAATTCATTCATCATACATATTTCAAACTCACATTGTATGAGCTTAGTAAAATCTTCATATAAATCTTCATTAGTAAAACCAAAAACGATGTCATCAATGTATACTTTGAGCAAATAAGATATCACAAATTATTCTTTTTGATGCATAGATTTATCACTATAACTTTCTATCAAAAAAGTTACTCAAGCTTTTATATCATGCTTTTGGTGCTTGTTCCAAATCATATATTGTTTTATCATATTTGTAATGAGTGTTTTCAAATAAGGTGGTTATTTTACATAGATCTCCTTTTTTAATGAAATAACTACATAGGAGTGCATTCTACACATTCATTTGACAGAATATAAAACTCATAAAGCAAGCAAATGATAATGGTGATCTTTACTTTTAATCATGTAAGAATTTTATCAAGATCTATTTCATCTTTTTTTGATTGAATCTTTTAGTAGTCACCAATTTTTCTTCATTAAGTGCATTTCTGAAAAACTCAATTTGGTTCTAATTATTAACAAGTTTTCAGATTTCATCGGCAAGATTTCAAATTCTATCTCTTTAAAAAAAATGATTTAGTTTAACTCGACCAATTATAATCTTGTTCATTCTTAAGGTGTTTTAGTTTCAGATTGTTATATGTAAGCAAAAAGATTAATTATATACATATCAAATAATCTGATTTTAGTGTCTTGATAAAAGATCATTAGTCTCATAAAGAATAAAATGAATTGATATTTCTATAACTAGAATCTTTTCATTGAATATTCTATATGCATTGCTTGATGAATGATATCCAAGGATAGAAATATCTTTATCAGATTTGGCATTATTTTCATCAGAACATATCAAGTAAACATGTATGACTGAAAAATATGAAAGATATGCAATAATTCATTTTCTATTTTTCAGAAGATCAAAAGGAGTTTTCATCAAAAATAGATCTAATAGAAACCATATGTATGACAAGCAGTGATGATAGCTTTTAACAAAAATCATTTAAGTAGATGACTATCATACACCATTGTCTTTTTCATTTCTTCAAGAATTCTATTAACCCTATTTTACTTATGGCGTCCTTGGTGCTGAAATAATTGTATTCAATATTATTTTTTGTATAAACCTTATCAGGATTTTGGTTTTCAACATTGTGCCATGATACTCTTTATCTTCACAGTTTGGAAACCTTTTTCATTTGAAACACTTTTACAAGATTTAGCAAATACAGAAAATACTTCAATTTTATTTGCCAAGAACAATCCAATGTAAGCTTTTGAAAAACTTAGTGATGGAAACAATATCTTTAGATTTAGAAATTGATTCTTGTTTGTTTTCTTAGTTAACATGCATAGCAAACTTTGACCTTTCAGAAGATAATCTAAGTAAGTCAATGACAAGGTCTTTTGAGGTTAAGTACATTAGTTGATTTTATATGCCAAAAGTGGTTTCTTTACTCTTGGTATTCATAATGCATAAAAATATACCAAGTACACATTCTTATGCCTAAGATCAATAAAAGATAATGCCATGGATAAAAACTCTCAATCAAGCATATAGAGGACTCAAAAAGATATTTTAAGAAAATTGATTAATCATTAACAAAGTATCGATCAATAAGTAAAGTATAACATAGAAAGATGGAGGAATTTGAATTTATTTCTTCTATTTTAATTGCTTTTCTTGATTATATTTTAAGTTCCATTCTTTAACGTGTGTCTAGAATACCCATTTGTATGAAAGTTCTATTTGTTCCATGGGTATCTTGGCACACCTATATCTACATCCTCATATTTTCATTTTGGGTACCCAAGCTTGCTTGGATCCTTGAGAGTTAAGACATATGGTTCTTTTTGGAACCCAAATCTGTTTAATAGTAATAACTTTACCATTTGATTTAATTGTACTAGAACTATAGGTAAAGTTGTTATGCCCATTCTTTTGATATTTGAAATACGTTATCCTTTTTGATGATTTGCTTGACGAGTTTATAACCTTTTTTTTTAGGGATTCATTGCTAAGCGAAGGAGTCAAGCCAAATTTTGATTTATCAAAAACAGCATATTGGCTTTCAAACATCATTTTTAATTTTTCTGAACTTACAGTAAATTTGTTAATAAAAGATTTTAATTGGTTAATTTCTTCACTTAAGTTTTGATTTTCTTTAATTAAATTCTGATTTTTCTGAATCAATTGTTCTGAATTTAACCTTAAGCTTTCATTTTCAGAATTTAGTTTGTCTTGTATTTCAGCAATAGAATTTCTTTCTTTTGAAATTTTCAGATTTAATTTCTTAAGATTTTTATTCTTCATAGCTAATTTTCTACATTCACCATACAAATCATGAAAAGCATTTAATAATTCATCGTAAGAGAATTCTTCTTGAAAGTCATTTGATGTAAAAGTAGATTCAGATTTTACCTTATCTTCTTGTGCCATAAAGCACAAGTTAGTTACCTCTTGCAGTTCTTTGGAGCTAATATCATCATTGTTGCTCCTAACTTTTATTTTCTTGCTTGACTCTTCCTTGGTCAAGGCTTTCTTGCTTTTTATCCCTTTCTTCCTTTCTTCTTGCTTCCTCTTCTTCTTTGTCTTTAGGAAGCTTTTGAATCTTTCGGTGTTTGGGAATGGATCCTTGTTTTCATCACCGAATTCTTTATTTGTTGTTCTTTCTTTCTCGAGTCGACTCGGGTTTACTTGGAGTCGACTCGACTGACTTGAGAGGCGACTCGAGATCTTCGGAAGACGTCTCCTTCTCGGAGGCCTAAAAAACGATTCTCTGTCTTTTGAACTGATCTGCCTCGGAGTCGACTCGGGATTTGTTGGAGTCGACTCGGCTAACTTGGGGGTCGACTTTGAAATACTTGGAGTCGACTCGTTCACAGGGTCTCCAAAACTGAGTCTCTGCCTTTCAGACTGTTTTTCTCTAGGAGTCGACTCGGACAAACTGGGAGTCGACTCGGCTGATGTGGGAGATTCTGCAGTCTCACTGTTGTATGTAATTGAAGCACATGTGAGCTAATCTGAGATTTATCATAAATATTTTTTAAAGTATCCCAGATTTTTTTAGCAGAAAAGCATGCAGAAATCTTATTAAATATAGTTTCATGGATAGCACAATATAGTATGTTCATAGCATTAGCATTCAATTGTGCTAAGTCTTTTTCATTAACAGTTTGAGAGAGTGTGTGAAGGTCATTTATTATGATATTTCATAAATCATAGTTTTGTGATTGAATAAAAATGTGCATGCGTGCTTTCCAATATGTGTAGTTTATGCCATTAAATAGTGGAGGTCTATCAATTAATTGTCCCTCTTCTAGAAAACTATCTATTTGAGTTGTCATGATCTTTGGCTCTTGATCGTGAGATCAACAATTAACTTTAGAGCACCTGCTCTGATACCACTTGTTGCCCAAGATGACAACCCAAAAGGAGGGATAAATTGGGTTTTCTAAAAATTATGTTCCCTAATTTTTACTTTGAATTGAATGCAGCGGGATGATAAGATGCTACTTACTTAAGCTCTAGGCAATTACAAGTAAAGCAGTAGAAAATTAAGCTAGAGCAATTGTACTATGGCTTTAGGGTGCAATTGATCTAAAATTAATCTATAGTTGTATGATCAATTTTAATCTATGTGAATGGTAAGAATGGAGTGGAAGCTAAGCAAGTTCTAAACAATCACTTATAAATCAATAGAAAACAAAGCTAGTGATATTACAAAATCAAGTATGAATGTAAGGCATGAAATACAAGAGATAAAGCATCACAAACACAAAGATGTATAGTGGTTCGGTGCACCCCAGCACCTACTCCACTCCCTAAGACCTCTTGGAAATTTTACTATAATCCCTCAGATTACAGCCGGTTGTTTTACAAGCTCACAACCTAACTTGTTGTTTTTACGAGATCACAACGAACTCGGTCGGTTTTCACAGGCTCACCGACTAGAACCAATCCGATTGTTTTCACGGGCTCACAATCCAACCTAGTTGGTTTCCCCCGGTTCACCAACCACAACCTTACACCGTTGGTTTTCCCTTTGGCTCACCAACAAACGTTAACCCCTTGATTTAATCCCTTGATTGAATCAAGTTACAAGATATTAGAACAAGAGTTTAAAACAAATCAAGGCTTCTTAAACAAGCAGATATAACAATGTAAACAAATAGAGTAAAGAGAAGCCCTCAAACAAGTTTTGTAGATGAGGGAACTCGGCTTCTTCTTTACTTGACCCTCTTCTGATTTCGCACGAGGTAGAGGATCACTGAGGCAGCACACAGTTAGAGATGAAACTTTGGGATTCACTCGGATGCTCTTCTTTTCTCTTTTTTGCTTTGAATGGCCCTTTTGTGCTTTTGGGAGGTTTCTCTTGAAATCTCTTCCCTATGTGTTTTCTTCCACTTCCTTTACTTCTCCCATGGCTCTCCCCTTGATTTTATAGCTTTGGATGTCGTGGGAACAAAGATCTAGCCGTTATAGACAAAAATAGAGCCATTGAAGTTGAGAAAAAACTAGCAGTTATGCCTTCCAGCGTGCTCGAGTCGACTCGGCTGAAGTAGGAGTCGACTCGTGAATAAGAGTCTGCCGGCATTGTAGCTGGGAGTCGACTCGAGCACTGTAGCGCTGAAAATCAACTCTCTGTCTTTTTGTCTGTTCTCAGTCGGAGTCGACTCGCAGAGTTCCAGAGTCGACTCGAGCACTGTTCCTTGAAACTCCAGAGTGCCAAAGTCGACTCTGAACTTTCAGGAGTCGACTCGAGGACAGTTCTTTTGAGGTTTTCTTTAGAATTGTCCCTCCAACTTGAATCCTTTGAACTTGAACTTTGGGCCAATGAAGTGTAGCTTTCTTCCAACTTTTTTTGAGAGCTTTTGAGACCTTCTTGTATTTTTCCAACTTGTTATGTTCCTTGCAAAACAAATTATCTTTCTTCTTGCAACACAAACATTAGTAATTATACTTCAAGGTTTTGTGATCATCAAAATCAATCTTTAAATCAATCTTTGGGTCATCAATATCCGTATTTGTTTTGCTTGAGGAATGCAGATACATATATGGATATTAGTTGAATGCAAAAATTTATACTCATATTTATTTTAAACGGATATGGATATAAATCGGATACTGAAAATATAGTTATAAATATGGATATAAGTCAGATAATTAAATTTTATGACCATAAAATCAAAAAAATTACTAAGTAAAAGATAAATCGAGTTAATAGCATGTTAATATGATTATTTATTTTTCTTAAAAGTTCATAAGTGCTATAAAAAATTAAATATGATGATAAATAGAATCGAATATTCGGATATAAATTGAATAGTTATCTACCCATATTCATATCCATTTTTCTTTAACGGATATGGATACTAATATGGATATCAACCAGATGCTTAAATTTTTGTCTATATCTAAATAAATTTGGATAAGAAAATATATTTGAACAAATATTACCCGATCTCTTTTCACCACTAACCATTAAAAATATGTCCAACTACATCAAAAAAAATAAGTTCAACAAATACAATTATCATAAAGAAGAATCGAAGGGAGGAAAAAAGCCGTCACTCTTGCCTCTAGGGTTTGTCCATTTAGTCATTTGTCTATCTATAGCCAATGGATAGTCTAGATTGAATAGGATACAGGGCTAAGATTTATACAAAATATAAAGAGTACTAAGAGACATCATATATGTTTAGTTCTGAATTCGGTATCGATTTCAGATTCAATTTTGGATCGGATTTGGGTCGAAAAATCTATTAAAATCGAAACTAAAATTGAAATTGAATAGTTTTTTATTTTTAAAACATCACCAAAACCATCCCTATTTAATTTCAGTCAAAACCATTCTTCAGTTCAGGGACTAGTAAAATATTTGGATATCTGTCCTCGTTGACATCGCCACACATGCTGGCGGTATTGGTAGTTTTGAATTTCATGGTGAAAAGAGGAGAATTGAGAAGAACATAGAAAAAAAAAGTCTTTCTATAGTTGCAGCACATGACAACTAATGATGTATATTTCACCTCTTTCTTCATATTATATCATCATTTTTTTCTCACTTCGAGTGATAGATTGAGAGTCTTCTTGATCGAGATGTAACAAAGAACCGTACGGCATAAATCTTGACTCAGGTAGAGAAGAGTGAAGGTATAGAGCAGGATAAACTTGGCTCAGAATTTTCGGTGCATGGTTTGTGTTGCGGGGTTTCGCCCCGGCAACAACCCCCACCGCCTGGACAGAGAAAGCAACTGCGTCCCTCCCGAGGTATTTTCCACTCTGGAGGGTTCGTGGATCGTAGCCTGCGGGGGTCCGCGTAGGTACTGTCCCTTTTTTGACAGGAGCTACCAGCTCCCCCCTCACGGTTTTGTCCCAAAAGACGTCTCGAAAGGAAAGGTTTTGGCCTCCTCATTATAAGGCACAGACCTTTCTGCTATCCGGCGATGTGGGACTAAATTCGAGAACCCATCCCACAACACAGCCCCCCCAACGGGAAGGTCTGTGCGCGGGCGGGGCCCTCCTTCTAGCGCCATCTATTACGGGGTTTCGCCCCGGTAACAGCCCCCACCGTCTGGACAGAGAAAGCGACTGCGTCCCTCCCGATTGTCCGCTCGGGGAGGTTCGTGAATCGTAGCCTGCAGGGGTCCGCGTAGGTACTGCCCCTTTTTTGAAAGGAGCCACCAGCCCCCCCTCATAGTTTTGCCCCAAAAGGCGCCTCGAGAGAAAAGGTTTTGGCCTTCCACAGACCTTTCCGCTATCCAGCGATGTGAGACTAAATTCGAGAACCCATCCCACAACAGTTTGTATTGCAGAATGTTGTACATAGTCATTACAAAAAAAAATTGGAAAGTTATCCACAAAAAAAAAAAAAAGCTTCATGCACCATACATGTATGGGTGTTGCTATTGATGGATGTCCATTTGATCAGTACATTTCATCACCCCCTCATCGACTCATCGTGCTAAAACAAAAGTAAAAATTGGCGCCGTGAGAACCAATAACTGATTGCCAAGTAGGACGAGAGAACGGAGAGGTGACGGGTCGGGGATCCCGGATCCCCAGCGCTCTCCACAAGTTAACGGCCAGCCTCCTGCGCTGGATCTTAATGTGGTTTTCAACGGCTATAGATGCTCCGCGATCAGCCACCTCCATCGCTGATCCTGATTCCCGTGGCAGCGGTTTCCTCGCTATTTTAATAATTCGTTCGTACTTTCCGCTTATCCATAGCGAGCGAAAGCGGCAATGCATGCCTCTGCTTCCATAGGCTAATCCTTCTTCTCCCATGCGCAACTCTGAGACCTTCGCCCGCGAATCCATCGACGCCCATGGCCTCTCTGTCTCTCCCTTGGAGGCCTCTATCCCAAGCGGTAGCCATCCCTAAGAGCTCCTATCGGATCAGAACGCGAAGCTTTCCGCTTCGCTCTTCTCGTCTGGTTTCTACTCCAAGATCTCCCAGAGAACTCTTCTTCTTGAACTTTGTAAGAAAGGTTGGTCTTCTCTTGCCCTCTGTTTGCTTCCATTTTGGTGTTATGTTTTCAGTTTGGGGGATTTTGTGAGAAATTTTGGATTATCTGGAAACTAATTTTATCTCGTAGTTAATTATTGTAAAATTCCGATACCCAGAAGCAAAGCTCTGAGCTTGCTGAAGACAAACGCTCTGAAATGGTGTTTATCTCAAAAAAATCACGGATCAACAGCATCAGAATCGCATCTTACTTACGCGACCCCATTTTTTCCTCAAAAAGCTTGCTTTTGTAGCATCGCAGGAATTAGCTCTTCAAAAAGAAAGGAAAAAACTTATTGAGTCGTGTCTCAATTAGTTCGTTTCTTTTTAAATGAGTGGGATTTGTTGATAATTGAAGTATTCATCTTTCAAAACTTCTTGATTTCTTAGCAGGTTTTATGTTTTTTTTTTGGGGGGGGGGGGGGGGGTCTCTGTGGAACATTCCTTACTGTTAATTTTGCACAGAGGAGGCTGCCATTGCTAGGAAGCAGGGTACCGAATTTGGAGGAAAAATCAGTTCTTGGTCTGGAGGTCATCCAGGTATGCACGTTTACATGCTTGTGGGTAAAGCTATAAAATGAAACTTCATTGTTTAATTGGGGTCACAAAGGCAACTAAAGATGCATGAAACTTTGGAATCATGATGAGGTTAAATGTGCGAGATTGCGTTTGGTCATGAGGGCGTCAACTTGAAAGGATAGGTTGTCTCTGCGGCATGCCTTGTTGTGGAGGCTCATCACACTTTTCTGTTAGTTGTTTCATCTCGAATTTGAATGTGCCAGTTATTTGTCCTTTGGGTGATTTGGAGAAGATTAGTTTGGTAGCATAGCAATAACTAAAGGTTGGAGTATGTTGGATCTGGTTTTGAAAGTTTCAATGATGATTATGGTTTGTACTCAGGTAGTCAGGTATAGTCAGACCAAAACCCGTCAAATTACATAAGCAATTTGATAGGTCTTTCTATCTTATCATTCTTTTGATTTGGCCATCTCTTTGGAAATATTTCACAACAGAAACTCAAGTGTCATTCTAATCTGTTGACAATTGGCATGCATTTGAGGTTAATATTCTTTCTTTTCTTGTCTTTTTATGTTTTCTTTTTGCTGCGGAGGAAGGCAGATGTTGGATGGGGAAGCAGAAACGAGGAGCTTAATCTCAAAGAGCCAAGAAAGTATGTCTGGCTTCCACATCACAGGATTACATATCACCCCTTTCTGTCCTTTTTTCAAAAAAATATGATACATTGTTAGGTTATAAAGAATAAAACACCGTTTTGATTTCAACACTTTTGGGGATCTTGATTTTTTTTTCCTCTCCTAATAATGAGTGGCAAAGCCAATATGTTGAAAAAATAACCAAGGGCTATTTCTAAGAAAAGAGTAGAAATTTGTAAGATGAAAACGTTTACACTTTGATTCTGAATTTCAGGTTTATATCTAAATTTTTTACAAATTTTAGTGCATAAAATTATCCGCAGGATTAAATCGATGTTTGATAAAATTATCTGGTATTTCTCATAACACTTTTGAAGTCACTGAGCTGAAATCGATCTAAGAATTTAAAGACCAAGAGAGAGAAATGGAGAATAATAGAAGGAAAAAAATCTCAATTGATAGCCCATAATAACGTCAAATTAAAGAAACCTAAACTTATCTTGAACCATTGATTTATCTAGACTAATCCTAACCCTTAAGTTAAACTTATGATTTAAAAGAATAATAATAATAAAAATATGCTCCAATTCCATCATGGCAGTTTAAAACCATGATAACTTGCCATAATAAGGTCAATTAACCCTTTATACATCTAGTATATCAAAAGGATGCATCTAAGGGTGGAGGCTGACATGCAACTTTCTCATAATTGAACTTTTAGATGGCTGTTTCGAAGCTTTTCACTTTTTAATCATGTACGGCTTGATCTATAGTTTAATGAAAATTAATCAAGGGGACCCATCAGATCTCAGTTGATAGGAGAGTGGTAAACTATGCATAATCATGAAAAGGTTGCTGATTGCTATGGTTGTATTTCTAGACCTTCCTCCTTAGATAAATGATGGCTGGATCGTGCGATACATTTTCATTTTTTGTACTTTTAAGTAGTTCAATTTTTAAGTTTGGGGCATAGGATGAATTGTCAACTAGAAGATCATCAACCACAAGGCTCTTGACTGGTAGTCCTTCTATCACAGGAATTCATGCTGTAGGTCTTCAAATTTTGAATCATCACTAGATTGGTTTGCAATCTTTGTGTTCATAAGCTGAAAAAACTTTGATATGTATTGAAAATCCATCCATCTACTTTGTTGAAGCCATTTTCCATGCACTTGAAAGTCTTGTCATGCTGTTAACACCTGATTTTATGATCAGTTTTCCATCAAATGTTGATGAGATTGTTGAACTCGGGATTTTGACTAGGATCGTGCCTCTCTGATACTAATTGTGTGGTATCAATTTGGAAAATGTATCCATAAGAAGGTTAGGATCTGAAGTTTATGTCAGGACTGAAATAAATCAATCATCATTGGAGGAAGAAGGGAAAAGGTGAAGAAAGAAAATAATGACAAAAACTAAATAAATTTTCCTCAACTTGGAGAATTTTCTTTGCATTTTGAAAGGCCATGATAACTTAAATCCTAAGAAAATTTGGATAATTCTGAGTCATTACTTTGCCTAGACTAATCCAAAATCTTAAAGGACACTTAAGAACAAATAAATAAATAACATTTACACCCCTGATCCCATTATAGCACATCTGGGCTAGGATAATTTGTCCAAAATGGTCACATTACTCAGATCTCAAGTTTTGGCCTTTGAAAGCTATGGCTGTTATTAAATTTGAACAAGAAGTATTCACGTTTTAAACCCAAGACTCATCTAACTATAGACTATGTCACTATGAAAAGTATAGGAAGTAGTTTGCAACTTAAATCTATTTTCCTACTGTTGTGGATACTATATCCTTTGATGAAAGCAAGGTTCGCCTATTGAAGGTGCTTATCTTTTTGGTAACATCAACCATGTTCATTAAGCACTCCATCCATGCCTGCTTACCATGCCTTATGAAAACCCTGCTTTAAACCTTCCATTCTTTACAACTTCTCTTGCTTTTGTGTGTCACACTCTTCTTTATTTCTTCTATAAAATCTGAAAAATCTTGATGGTATCCACTTCTTGTTGCAGGGGTTTTCAAGTTCGTACGGTTTAATAAGGATATGAAAACTGATAAACATGTATTCTGGTTGTGCACGCTTTCATGTGGAATAACATCATGGTTGAGTTTTGCTCAAGTCGTGCAATCAAGTGAGGGAGCAAGAATAAACATAGTTTATGAGATCGGGGAGCTCTTTGAGTTGGGAATACAGCTGTTTTATTTGCTCATATTATTGGGTCTGCTAGGAGTTGGGACCTTTTTTGTCATTCGTCAAGTTCTTGTTCGTCGAGAGCTTGACCTTTCTGCTAAAGAATTGCAGGTAAACAACTGGCTATTTCTTTTGCTTTCTTTCTGGAATATGTTACAGTTACACAGAATGCACACTAGTGGTATATATAGAATGTTACAAAAGGGGGAAGAAAAGAAGAACATTTTATTGCAGATTTAAGTACAGCAGCAAATTGCATTGTAAATTCCACCAAAAAATCATTAACAAATTGTTAATATTTTTCTTCTTTGTTTCTTTCTTTATTGAAAATTAGTTATTTGGTTTTAATTCTTTTCTGTGTGGAGATTTTTTTAGTTAGTTGTAAAGGAAAGCATGGTTTGGTTATTGGTCATTAGGAGAAACATTTCAGAGGTTTTGAAGTTACATCTGGGAGAGAAAGACAGGAAAACTTTCTAATTCATTGGATCATATCTTATTAGTTATTAACCATCATGAGTTGTTACATGAATGATGTGTACTACAAAGTACCGAACAAGGTTCATAAAGTTTTGCTGTTCCGGGACACTTAAACAATCCAAGTATTCTCCTGTGTTTCTTTTTGTGCTTAAATTTTTATCTTCTTGACAATATACTGAAGTTTATGCCTCCTACTATTAGGCAAAGGAAAGTAGCAAAGCTTTCTGAACAAAATTTTCTAAATAACCTGAGTGTCTACATCGTACAAAAAGGAAAAGGAAAGAATGTCTGCAGTATTTTGGCTTAAAAGAACTGTTTCTGGGTCAATTAACCTTTTCGGGCTTATTTTTAGGTTGCCAAACTCTGTTGTAAGTTGCTTGTAATTACTTCTTTTTCTAATGGACTTCACATTTTCGTCAAATCCATTTTTTGAATTTCAATATTGTCCTTGTTCTTCTTTGCTGAATAAAATGCTTGATATAAAAGCATCATGTCATTCCCCTTGTCTCTAAACCAAGAATTATCTGTCTCCTTCTCTGTCCTGCTTCCTGCATCCCCTCTTTTTTCTCTGCCCCATATCTTGCTCTCCTCCCTTTTTCTGAACAAAATTTTCTAAATAACCTGAGTGTCTACATCGTACAAAAAGGAAAAGGAAAGAACGTCTGCAGTATTTTGGCTTAAAAGAACTGTTTCTGGGTCAATTAACCTTTTCAGGCTTATTTTTAGGTTGCCAAACTCTGTTGTAAGTTGCTTCTAATTACTTCTTTTTCTAATGGACTTCACATTTTTGTCAAATCCATTTTTTGAATTTCAATATTGTCCCTGCTCTTCTTTGCTGAATAAAATGCTTGATATAAAAGCATCATGTCATTCCCCTTGTCTCTAAACCAAGAATTATCTGTCTCCTTCTCTGTCCTGCTTCCTGCATCCCCTCTCCTTTCTCTGCCCCATATCTTGCTCTCCTCCCTCTTTCCTTACCATATTTTCTCTGCATCTCCCCACTGGTCCCCCCCTCCCTCCATCTCTCTCTCTCTCTCTCTTCCCCATGAGATCCTTGATCTGCATAACTTTGCTCTCTGTGTCTTACAAGCCTCCATCCATTGCTGCCCATGCATCCTTATAAGCTGTATTAATGACATAAGTGATGTGAATCAAGGTTTTACATCTTGGTACTGGGTATCACACGACATCTTACCTGTACAATACTGCACAGTACAGTACAACACCATGCTAACACATGGTAAAGGTGCTAAGTTGGCATAGCACCCATACCATGAATAGTACAACATCTTATCGATACCCTGTACCATATGAGTTTCCTACTAGTATGGTACGATATGATGCACCTGGTACAGACCGGTATGGTGTTCAGTATGTAAAACCTTGATGTAAATAGCTTGCAATATAATTTATTCTTCTTAATATTGCTTCCTTATAACTCTAAATATGCCTAGAGCCTTCGATGAAAGTCAACCTTATCAATCATAGACCCTAGGTTCTTAGCTAATTATATATGAAGTTCATTATTTCAATCATGTGAGGAACATGGTGTCGTATACAGTTACTTATAATTTACACAAAATCAATATCATATATGCATCATTTTCATAGCTATATCTAGCTTGTGATTGCATATACATAGCTTATAGTTATAGTTCATTGTTTGCATTGGAATTCCAAATATATTATAGTCTTCAAGAAAATAAATGACTATTATCAGCTGTGGAACATAACTATGCATGCATGCATATGTACACACACGCATGCATCCATACATAATGCAGGACTAAGGGAGAGAGACAAAGAAGAGTTTGGGAGTGGGGAGAGGTTCTGAGATTGTGTGCGCTATGGGTTCTGAAAAGAGAAGTAAGGATCTAGGTACCATTTTATACATATACATCATACAGGACTAAGGGAGAGAGGCAAAGAAGAATCAGGGAGTGGGGGGAGGTTCTGAGGTTGTGTGTGGTATGCATTCTGAAAAGAAAAATAAGGATCTAGGTGCCATTTTTTGGCAGGGAGGATGCAGCCAACGCGGCATGGTGTCAAGCACTCTATTCAAGGAAGAAGGGGTATCTTAACAGTCACCACTAGAAACAAAAGAATGGTTTAGATTCTAGACCTCGAAGGAATATATTGGGATCAACTTATAAGTTGTGACACAAATATATTATGTTTAGTGAACCTGAGATGAAAATAACTTTAAACTGGGACTTATACATGATTTGTAAGATCATTGGATTAAAACATAGTTCTAGAGACCTCTAGGTAATCTTCCTACCCTATGGAAATGAAAAATATGTATCTTTGATGAAGTCACGATCTTGTTGTTCTTTCCAACATATAGTGTAACATTCTGCATTTGCAAATATTGTCTTGTCTTAATTAAATATAACTAATAATTTTGAATGCTGATTCTTTTGTATTGCCCAATTTTGTTCTTCAGGAGCAAGTTCGAAGTGGTGATGCAACTGCAACTGAGTATTTTGAGCTTGGTGCAGTTATGCTCAGAAGAAAATTCTACCCAGCAGCTGCCAAATATTTGCAGCAAGCAATTGAGAAATGGGACAGAGATGATCAGGATCTTGCACAGGTTAGTTGTACTCTTCTTGCCAACAAGTTGTGATTATCCATTTCCTTTTAAATTTGGAGATAAGGAGGTGCCTCATATCATCAATAGTTTACTAGAGAAATTATGCATGCATGTTATTTTGTTCTTCTAACATTATACTTCTGTGGTTTTTTTCACATAAATTTCTAAATTAAAATGCTGATCAACAATAAGTCGCTTATAATCATGTCACACTGATGCAGCCTTGCATAAAATTGGGCTGCAGGAATTATTTTAATTGCAGAAATAATTTTCAGTTCTGATTTGACTTTATTTTTCTTCTTGAAGTTAGCAACTAATTTGGATGTTGACAAGTGGAGAAAAGAGTGCAAGAGAGAGAAATATAGAGATCAGAGACACCAGAAGATAGAACTGCTTGCTCATTCGAGAGGAAAAAATAAATCTACTCAATGTTCATTACCAAAACTTAATTTACACCATCCCCTCAATTCCTTCTATACCTAAATAAGGCTCCTTAATTGAATAGGACACCCCTAGACTTCCCAAAAGTAAAAGAATTCACTTCTCTCTGAATCGCCAAATAGAAATCCATCAAAATCCATCAGGAAAACAATCATAATGACCTACTAACCCATCCTAGACCAAAAAAAAGACTCATGGATACCAATTCTCCTAGAAATAGGATGCAAAAATCCACTTTAAAAAAAGCCCCGCAATAAGTAAAAAGTCAGAAGAAGATAGAGAATATTTCATCTCCCCAGAAGAGATTTACATATAAAACTCCTAAGACTCGATAAAACAGCAAATTGAATAAACAAAAAAATAATAATTTAAACTTAATTAAACCTAAACAATAACAAATGTTTCTACTGCATGGATCTTATTCATGAGATTTTCTGGATGATGTGTATGTACAGAATTCATTACATTTTCTGGATAATGTGGACATACATAATCCATAATTTGATGATGAATTCTTGGAATTGCTTTTCTTGAGGTCAATCATTAGATGGTCGCTATTGTGCACCTTGACCAATAGTCTCATGTAGGGGCAAGAAACAAGCATGCTGTTTGCAGGTTGGCTTGTGAATGGTTTCAAATCCCGGTGTGAAAATCTAATTTCTGGTGGAACTCTAGTATTTTGAGTTAGCCTCTTTAACTTGGTTTGATGATTGCCTCTTGAGCCTTGATTAACTTCAATAACAGTCCTCTCCATGAAGTCATCCATCTTTTCCTGTAGCCAATCAAACTTAGATTCATGATCTTGTAAATTTTTCTTGAGTCCCTTACAGTGTTCCAATATTGTTTAAGATAAATTTCAACTTCTCCATAGCATAAAGCTGGGACAACCTAGCTTTGGTACCAAATTTAATGCAGTCTTGTGCAAAACGCAAATTAATTTAACTTGCATAATTGTTTTCAAATCTGATATTTTACTATTTTGGAACAGAAAAATCAGTGAAAAGTGAGTAATTTGAGGGGTGAAAGATGGAGAAAAGAGAGTGCTAGATATAAAAGAGAGAAGATTGAAAAACCACAGTGTGCAACAGAGAAAAACTTGACTAAATATTCATTAGCAAAACTGATTCTACAACATCACCTCTCATCCTTTATGATTAAGTTAGACTCCTTAATTGACTAGGATACCTCTAAACTTCTCCATAAAAAACAAGGGGGAAAAAAGACGACCTTAAAATAACAAAATTCTTATGTTTATGAAAAAGCTAAGTGTTTTAAAGAAATTTGGCCACCTAACTAGGAGGATCAAGCACCCAACCGCCCTGCTTGGACCTAGGCAGCTCATTCCTCATGCATACAAGTGAGGTGGGGGCTTTGGGTGTTCCAGGTCCAGAACACAACCCACTAAATTATAACTTTGGACTATTCCACTGATTGTCATTTGCACTAACTCTAAACGGCAACCACCAATCTATTGAGCACTGCATTCCCCTTCTTTTATCCCTTCTCCTTTCTCCCAATCTCTTTTTGTTTTTGGGTGCTGCCTTGCTGGTGATGGCAGGGCTCCCACCTGCAGCGCTGGTGTTTACTGTTGGTGGAGTTGCCACCGCTGGTGCCAGCAGACAGCAGCTACTGTTACTGTTGAGCAGGTGCAAGGCCTATGGCTTCTGCTGGTGCTGCTGCTGGTGCCTGTTACTGTTGTCCTGAGGGCAAGGAGCCCTTTGGCCGCTCATCTTGTGCCTCCAGTCTTTTAAAGCAATGATGAAAGCCAATATAGAAATCCATCAAAAGTAGGGTAAAGCCTTGCCTTCCCAACCTGGACTTTAAAAACTAAAAAGGACTTGTAGTCACCAATGCTACTCATAATAGGACTCAAAACCCACTGCAAAAGTAACATCCCAAAAGGTTTAAGTATATATATCCTGAATAAGACAGCAAATGAACTAAAAAAAAAAAGTGGCCCAATGCACGAGGCTCTAACATTACCCCTTCCTTTGTTTCTATGTTTCGAACCCATGGCGCTAAGTCACAATAGAGCAAACTTACCATTGCGCCAAGGCTCACCTCAAGACAGCAAATTAATTAAAATTAAAATTAAATATTGAAATATATTAGCTAAACATAATTAAAACCAAAACCATATATGATATATATATATATATATATAGCAGGTTACAAACTGATGAACCAAAACTCGATTTAATGGGTGAGAGAAAAATCCGTAAGTTTGATATCTAGTGGGGAACATATTTATTGTTCTTAGAGCAGATTGATGCCCAGTCGAAATGGATAATTATTTTTTTTTGCAGGTCTTTTCTTGTCAGTAATTGCATGTTTCACATGGAGCATTGTTCTTTGGGACATGCTTGGTGGTATAAAAGCATTTCTTTGATCCTTTTTTCATTCATTTGTTCACTTTCTTGCTTTCCATTCTTTTAATTGCTTTTACAAATGTAGCTTCTTTCAATAAAACAATTGTGCCGCAACATATAGTCCTTCAATACCACTACAACTTTGCATGCTTCTCTCTGTATGATATCTTTCATTGCATGGGTATACATATACATCTGCGTAGTTTGACATCCTTGGCCAGTTAGTGTTTAACTAGTCACTTGTCTGTACATTTTTCATATAATGGTTTTCCCTTCCCCTAAAAGCAGCATAAATGTAACTAGTCGCACTCATTTTCCCTAAGGTTTGTGCATGCACATACGCACTCATGAATTTTTTTTTTTTTTGGTACTATGATTTTCCCTCCATACATGTCTGAACATTGTTTCTATAATGATTTCCCCTTCCCCTAAAATGCTTGTGTCTTTATATTTTTTGTAGGGGTTTTTTAATACATACCCCTGCAAATACACCCTACATATTTCAGTATAATGATTGTTCCTTTTCCTAAAATGCTAGATTTAATGCAATTTAGCATAAACATCACTAGTTTTATTCATTTTTACTTAGCCTTGTGTTCAATATTATAGTTTTCTGTTTCTCCTTGGGTGGATTAGTCTGTTCCTTTCCATAAAAAAGGTTCTACTTTACATATCGTTTGGTACAAATCAATCAGGATGTATTTTCTTCAACTGCAATTTGCCTTTTTAATCTCTCCACCTGCAGTTCTAGCCATTTTAGATGAACTTATCCCTCAAGACTTGACCAGGTATATAATGCTCTTGGAGTTAGCTATGTCCGAGAAAACAAACTTGACAAGGGAATTGCACAATTTGAGAAAGCAGTGAAGCTTCAGCCAGGCTATGTGACTGCTTGGAATAACTTGGGTGATGCATATGAGAAGAAAAAAGACTTAAGATCTGCTTTAAAAGCATTCGAGGAGGTGCTTCTTTTTGATCCAAATAATAAGATAGCGCGGCCACGGCGAGATGCTTTGAGAGATCGTGTCAAATTGTACAAAGGAGTCCCTCTTAAATCAGAGGACCGCTGAGTCTTTTTGCATCCGACGTAGCCTCGGCCAAATTTTAGCATCATTTCCTTATGGAGGTTGGAAGGAATGATTTGGAAAAGCTGGCAGTGATGCAGGATTCAGCTCCTTGGTAGGATTCAGTGGTGAAAATGGGTTGAGAAAGCCTTGTATTTGAATCAGACTTTTGTATGTGGTTAGGTAGTTTGATTTTTGGCTCATAGTCTATGCCTCATGACTTTCATCCCTCAAACTGTTAGATCTTTTCAAGCCTAGAGAAATCTAGGAAAATGTTTTGTTGTTGAGTAAATATATCTGTTGAAATAATCAATCAACTACTTGAGTGATTCTTTAGGTTTTCAATGGATGCCCCTCATCTGAAATTAATTTTGGCTAGAAACTTTTGTGAGGAGGGTCAAATATCGGGATTGGTTGCATGACATTTTCAGTTTTTCCCCTTAAAAAAAAAGGCATTTATCAAAGTTTGATAGTGTAGATTCAATCATAAGCTGAATCCATGTGGACTTGACAAGGCTTGCTAGCTACCTCAAGGGATGCCATGCTCATGTGGATTAATTACCAAATAGTTGTAATGGATGGATTCATAGCAGTAAATCATTGACCATAGCTGACGAATTCGGCTACCAAGTACATGTATAATATGGAGATCAAGGGGTCTCTTTCCTTGTAAGTACTTGTAAAGAGTCTTGATAATATATTGATGGCCCTACAATGAACATCCATTAAAATAGTGAAATTGTCATGGTACATTGTAATTTTGAATGGGTCATATGGGTAGGATCCTAGCTGGAATATATGCCAACTATCTCCACAATTTGAAATCCTTGATCGGTGTAATCTGAACCGAGTAGGGCTAGAAATGGGCTTGGGCTGAGTCGAAGCCCATTGGGTCGGGCTTGGGGCTAGGTCTGAAAAAGTTCAAATAGGGTTTGAGTTTAAATATAGAGCCTATTTATTTCTTAGGCCAGGCTCAAGCATGTCACTAGCCCGGTCTGGGCCCGACCCGAGCCCAAGTCTAAACAAGGCCAAAACAAAGTCCAAATTTAGGTCTGAATCAATTTATTTTTATATGTTATTATTTAGAAAGAATAATAAGGAAGGACCAATTAAAATGAGTTTAGCTAAAAATAATGTATCATGTATCATTTTGTATTATAGGAGAGAGCCTAATTTTTAACCGGGTTATTTTCTTGTGAAGGAATATTATGAGATATTAAACTTCAATCGAGTCCGGACCAGACCTATTTTTGGCCTAAATGGGTAATTCGAGCTGATCTAATCGGGTTGGGCTCGGGCCTGGATCTAAAAAATTTTGGGCCTAAGCCGCCTAGAAGCCCAAAAAAAAAATATTAGGGCGGGTTCGGGTAAGTGTATAGCCTGGCTCGGCCTGGCCTACTTCCAACTTTAGCTCTGAGAGAAAGGAGGAATTTTTTGGATCTCTTTAACTTGAAGCTCTTGAATAAAATAATAAATAATAAGAATTTTAAAAATAGAATTCCAAACTTTTACTTTCTTAAGCTTTTTATGATATGACAAATTATGGTACATATCATGGGTGGAAGGTAGCGTCTACATTCTTGGCTTTCATTTCCTTTGTTGGACTTTAGTGAGCAGAAACTTGAATCTATGCTCTCCGATTTTATTCTTGTTGTCGTTCTCCAAAACAATGGCATATGTCCCCTATTTGTACTGTGAGATCCTTCTTATTTAAGCTGAATTCTTCTTCTAGCTAAAAGATAGAAAGTGTAAGTTCTTCATCATTCCATAGAGGTCCACTCTTTTTATTTAAATTAAATTTCTGTTTTAGTGAAAATTGATGGAATTTCTCCTTTTTTATATATAAACTAGTAAAGTTTAGTCTAAAGTGAGTTAGATGTCTTTTTCTAATTGAAAGAGAATGCAAACTATCAAAAGTAATAAAATATTTTAAAAATTCTCATTTCTAGATTATATTCAAGTCTTGGATACAGTGGATCTCACTTATATTCAAGTCCCAAACTTATTTTAGATGGATCTCCATTAGAATTTTTCTATTTAGAAAATTTAACTCCTGCTAAATTAAAACTGAAGTTAGGGAATGACTACTTCCCCTTCCTATGAGTGAGCTGCTTAGTTTTTTAATTTGAATTCATTTTTTGTTGTGATGTATCTACCTCTTTCAATATTAAAAAAATAAATTTTTCATCATCTCCAAATGGTAAAGAAAGCTTTACTATAAGAGTTGTCAGTGCTTGGGTCGAAGGTATTGCTAGCGAAAATACAAGCTTGTTGAATTGAGTGGTCTCCTCTAACTTTGTGGAGCATCCCTTCACATCATCGCCCATCAAGATCCTTTTTTCCTTCAATAAACTTCAAGCATCGATCATGATTCTCTCAACTACTTGTATTGTTCGTAAGTCTCGACTATAAAATAAGGTCCCTGCAAATTAGAGGACATAACTCTAGTACCAATTTAATCTGATCGAGGAGAAAAAATGAATTTCTTTGGCCTGCTCAAATCATTAATCGAAAAGAGATGCATTTTTAAAGACTAATTATCATTATATATTGCAATAAACATAACCTGAATTTGTTTGCTAGAATTTTATTATTTTTATGTTATAGTTATAAATTTCTAATATATAAATGTAAAGACCTAAGGCTCCCAAGTACTCCAATCTATAATAAAAAACTACAGTTCTCTGTTCTCTTTCCCATATGTGCCCTCGTCCACCATCCATTGTAAAATGAAAAATCTTTATTTCTTTTCAGTTAGAATTTTTGTAAATTCAAAACTCTTAATTAAAATTAACACTTTGTAATTAAAGAGATTAATGGATATGTCATATTATATACATATAACATTATAAATAGAAAATATTCTTTCATTTTACATTTAAGAAAAAGCATCATATTGGTCCCCATGCAGGTGTTGGACTAGTGTCTATAATGTAATGGAGGTATTCTGAAGCTATTATCAAAAATCACAGATCTAAAAGACAATGCTACATCTATTCACAACTTATGCTGTACCTTTGTACGATCCAACGGCTGTTGATTTACCGTTGTCAATTGATCTGATATTAAGTAAATGGTTGCCAAGTGAAGCAAAAACTAGAAATATTTTGGCAGCCCAAAAATTTCAAACACAATTGAAATCCTTTCACATGCTTGCATGGTGATATTAGAGTCAGCTAAATATCAGCATATAGAGAATAAAGGTCTGAGTAGAACATTTTTTTTTTTTTGAGAGAGAGAGAGAGAGAGAGAGAGAAAGAAACCAGGGAGGATGGTGACACATAATCTTCACCTTTTCATAAATAGATGAATTGGTGAAATGTTCAGCAAAATCTAGAGCAGAAAAGAAGGGGAGGGGGAGAGCAAAGGAAAGAAGAAGAAAAGAGAAAGGAAGAGAAGAGAAGGCAAAGTAGACAATAGTCCATGGCCCACTAGCCTAAACCAACCCACCAACCCAGTACTCAGCCATACTAGCCCAGAGTGAAACTCCAAATGAACACAAACTAGGAGTGGCAGTTTTCCAACCAGCTTGAAACCATCCAAAATAGTTGGATTTGGGTGGATACTTTTTGTAATTGGATAGGTATTGAATAGCTAATATCAATTCAATTATAACTAGATTGGTAATGCGTTTGGCCCTTTGCCCCAATTGGTCACTATGGGTTGAATGAATTGACTTTTAAAAAATTCATTCCCAAGCCTTTATGGTTGTTGCAATTGTGCAATGGACCATTGCCTAGTGAAGAATTAGTTCAAAAGACTAGAAAGGCACCATAATTAATGGTTAAGAAAACAGATAATATTGAAAAGAAAAGTGGAGAGAATAGTATATTTAAGATTTATCAAGAAAATTTTCTTCCTACTTTCTCTAATTATTTGGTTGCCAACATGAATTCTTTGCCCTTTGCTACATTTTATTTTTAACTAAATTATATATTCGGCAAACAAAAAGCTAAGTAGTTTGATGAATAAGTATGGTTTTATGTTAAAAAGAAGATATATTATAACTTTATACTTAACGGCCTACTTATAAATGAGTTGAGAATGAGTTAGAAATTCTCCGAGACAACCTATTTACATCGTATCTTAACTCGTGGTGGCATTTGACGTGCAAATTCAACCATATGGCTAGACCAAGATAAGCTTCGAGCCAAACACCCTATATTAGTGATAAATCAAAGGTCGAAGTATTAGTACCATCTAGAAAAACTGACCGAGTAAGTTTGAAGATGGCTGAGCACAAGATTCATCATTCCATGGCCTGCTTTAGGAGCGTGTTGACTAGAGCAAGTTTAAATATTAAACGCAAGTTGAATGAAGACCAACTATGGCATACTTAAGGTTGTTTGGGTATAATAATTAGGAGAACTCCATCGGTCTCATAAAGGGTGTGGGAAATATGGGAGGACACTAGAGATAAGTGGTTATTGTACTATTTACCATGGCTATGTATAAATAATATGATGTACTCCGAAAAAAAAAAACTCTTGTGCCAATCAACAACTCATTGTTATCTTTATCTTTACCTTAAATTTGCATTTATTTTTAATTCTTATGCTTTAGTTATCCAATTACTTTCTAGTTTATTCATAGCTATAATATAAAATCATAGCCCAGCTACATCCTATCGCCTCCTTTTTCGAGGAGGCAGTATCATGGTAGCTAAATCCCTTGAAGGTCAAGACGCCAAAATCCATGCTACTGACCCTTCATCCTATCGTCTTTCTGGCTATCGATATGCATGGCATGCCCATGCAAACAAACCTGTCAGGGGACGCTCATGCCATCCATATCCATCCAGCGGAGAATCTTCAAGCCAGCATAACCTGCACTCTGATTTAACCCGAAACCAGCCCTACTGTGACGACTCAATCCCATCTATACAATCTCTACCAGGAAAATTCTATCCTTTTTTTTTGGGTACGCAACTTGCATGTGTTGGTATAGCATCACTTCCATTTTAAAATCATGTTTTGCAGATTTTTATTTCTGATCAAAAGAACTTTTTGTAGCTTTTTCAAATAAAAAAACTGAAAAACAAAATGATCCCAGATCAAAGATAATATACGTTGATCTCAGTCATGGACACGAGTAAAGCCCATGAAGTTCAGCTCACTTATCAATGAAAACTTCCCTCACCAGATGCCTCATTTCCTTGGACTGCTTCAAAATTTGTTCAAGAGCATTCGCTGCACAGTGATACTTTGGCCTTGGGCAGTATGCCCAGTTCATGAGATAGATGCATGAGAGAGAGTGTGTGTGAGAGAGAGAGAAAGAGAGAGAAGGAAGGGGAGGGCAAAAGGTTAATGCAGTCAGCAAAAGGGCAGGAAGATTGCTGCCCAATATACCAACAAGACTGCAAAGTGCCTTCCTTGAACACAACATCTCTTCTAAGGTGGGTCGCCCCTATTATGTCATGCCTATCTCATCCCCTTCTGATTACCCCCACCCCACCACCTTTTCTTCCAAGCAGAGCTGCAGTTGTGCTTTTGTTTCTTGCACCCCCAGCGAATCCACATACATATCTTTTACTGTCATTGGAGAGAGGGAGAGAGAGAGGGAGAGAAGAAGAAAAAAAAAAAAAAGGGACATACATGTCTTGTACTTGTCCCTTTTTGAACACCTACAACTCTTTGTATGGACAATTGGTGGGTCCAAAACTTTGAAGACTATTAGGCTGCCATTAGAGTACCCCAAGCTTTCCATCCCCCATTAATCAAGGGCTGGCTGGCTTGTGGAAGGACCACATACATACTTTGTGTATGGTTGCTACTTTCTTTCGTAAAAGAGAGATACCATCCTCCTTTCACAGAACTCTCAAGCTCTTTCCAGGCATTTGGGCTGGAAACCTCCAAGCTAATTATTTGTGCTGATGAGCATGGAATAGCACATAGGTTCTAATCATTAGTGTCACGCACCCGAGTGTACTGGTGGACAAATAAGGGGTCCGAGGAAGGGGACAATGCTATGCTTTAGTTTGGGGCATGCGCCCACGCAAACTGTGCATGAGCATGCAGTGGCATTGATGCAAGTACAAGTTGGAAGCATATTTTGCCAACTTATTTGTGTTTGGAGTTAGCCAAGACATTAATTTGAAGCAGGTATTGCATCTTGTTATCTTTGATAAAATATGTTTAGTGAAATAATATGATCAACTTACAAACTTAATCAAAGAGTGGAGTGTTCTAACTAGTTGAGTTGGTGAAGTTATTGATAATAAGATGTTTGATACTAGAGACTCTGGATTATAAGATGTTTGAGTTGGTAAACCCACCCTCATTATTAGATGTTTGATAATAAGATGTTCGATTATACATTATTAGAATCCTGCAGTGCATCACATATACATTTTTTTTTCTATTTAGTTGAGATTGTATGGTGAGAAGAAAATGCGGAATTTCTCTCATCTTATCCTATTATATAGTGGAAGAGGCTAGAAAAATTTAATATGTTGAAGAGAGAGCCGTTAATAACCTTTTGGCATTTTTACTGAAAGTGAAGCCTAGGATTTGGAGGACTTATATGAAGTTAAGAGCGGTAATTGAGTCCGCTTGAACTAGATATAAATCAGTCGGATATATGATAGATCAAAAATATGTAAATCCAAATTCAGATCAAAAATTCACATCTATTCTTCATCATTTTATTCAAAAGATAATTTGATTTGATCTACAACAGGTCGAAACAATTTAACATATTAGACAATCATGAAGCATTGTCACCTCTGAATGAATCTGATCTCAAAAGCTTTCCATTATATATTAATAGAAGTAGATTAAGGTTGAGAGAGGTTAGGGCATGATATTTGATGAAGAATACTGGATTTACTTAATTCGCTTGAAACATGTTCACCCTACATGAGGTCATCAACTCTGTGCCAAATAGTAAATTTTAGTTAAATTTCAAATCCTTGCACTGTACAATTTTGCAAAATACCACCTATACTTAGTTAGGTCATTAAATTTTTCTTCTTTTTTTTTACCCTTATGATCTCTCCAGTGCTATGTCTACATACATACATCATCATCCTGTGACAATGGGCAGCCTCCCCTACTTTCCAAGATTCCAAGCCTACCATTTAAACCCTCCCAGCCTCTTATCAAACCCCAGAAAGAACCCATCGGATCCAACGGCTACCATCCCAACAAATTGGAATCCCAGAAAGAACCCCATCTTTTCCTCTGAACGTATTTTGAGTTCCGACACGTTGTTGGAAAGGTGAGCAGACTGGGATTAAATTTATATACGTACCGCCTTGCTTTCCCTCCTCGGGAGTCCCACCCACGCGTGCTCTTCGTTCTTGGCGCCGCCCATCGGAGCCGTCCGATCCCCCATCACCGCCCCGTCGCGAATGCCGATGCATGCATGTAGCGACAAGAGCTCGCGCCCCATCGCTGATAAAAGGACGAGACGTAGTCAACAACTCCTGCCCCTCCTATTCCCCCTTTCTATTCCGGATTTTGGAATGTTTTGAGCCTCCTTTGTCTTCTTTTTGGCCTTTGGGCTCCTCACCCCTACCTTATTATTATAATCATTATTATTATTGTTATTTCTCACTATCTTATAGTTATACATAATATATATATATATATATATAACGTTATATAACATATAACGTTATAAACATGTAGTTTGGATTTTTTTTTTTTTTTTTGCTTTGGCAGATCCATCATGCAAAACATATATAAATACATCCAATAAAATCAAAATACCCAAGCTCATGAAGTGTCCGAGGCAGTTTCCCCTCGCTTGACCATAAGGTGAACTCTGAGTGGTGAGCCACATAGGCAGCCACCCAATCAGCCGCCCGTTGGCCTCTCTAAAAACATGTTTGGCATGGAAGGCCATCCCATCCCTCGTCATCATCTCAATGTTCCGAAGCAAATGGTGGTTCGTGCTCACGCCCCTCGGATCCCCTTGGATCCAACTGATTACCGTGGCTGAATTGCTCTCTAAGATAAACGAACTGGCCTGCAGCACCCACCTCGCATCTCGAAGATTCGCCCAGACAGCTCGCAACTCCGCTTATAATTTGGATATTTAAAATAAGTGATGATGAGATGGTGGTGAACATACTATCTCTCTTATTTCTTTTTTTTTTTAATTTTTAATTTTTTTGGTTAAAACAGATGATTCATACAATTTTTGTACAAACACATCTAAAAAGATAAAAAAACAACACGTGCATAAGCGCTCTAGGCAGTTTTTCCTTCTTGACCCACAAGACGTCTTTGGAGGGATTCGTCATATATGATACCATTCAGTTTGCAGCTCCGTTGGCTTCTTTGTAAACATACCGGAATAAATTTTGAGATATTTTGAGTTGTTTTTTACCACCATCTCATAATGGATTTTTATTTTTCATTATCTTATATATGATATTATATATATGTTTATGAAATTTAAGCATATAATTCGTATATCTAAAAGAAATTGATGATGATGAGATGGTGGTGATGGTCCATGGAGCTCGTCGCCATTTTTTTTTTTTTTTTGTCTTATATGATTGTATGATACATAGAATATGAAAGTATAAAAAATATTATTATTTATTAAGTTTTGATGATGATGAGAGGGTGGTGGTGATGATGGGTGGGGTGGGAGCCGAGTGCGGTCTTCTCTTTTGATGGACGGAGTCAGAAGGAGGTGACGTCATGGGGAAGAGGCCTGCTGTGTTGTTGACTGGGGGTCCCACAAGTCCAGGGATTTTCTGGCCGTTGGTGGACCCTCGGACGTTGATGGCGGGGTTGGAGCATCTTCAGACTGTGGAAACACGATTCCCATTGCGGTGCCGTGTAGGGAAAAAGTTGGCGCCCTGCTTGGGCTGGTGATGCAGTGATAGCCAGCTTTGGGTGGCAATGGATCGAACTCCAATCGTGAAAGCTCGTAAGTCATGCCCATCCATTCATAAAATGGGTTTGGTTTGGGTTTAACCCTTTTCCGATACAAATTTAAGAATAGACGAGGTTCCTGCAGATTCATAAGTCCAGTGATCGAATACGAATATATCCATATCTATATTTTTTGTTTGATAAGTACGTATATAAATATAGATATAAATCAAGTTAGTAGCATATTAATACGGTCTCTTTTTTTTTTAAGTTTATAAGTGCTATATAAAATTAAACAAGGTTATAAATAGAATCGGATATTCGCATACAGATTGGTTAGTTGTCTATCCATATCTTTATCGATTTTTCTTTAATGAATATGAATATAAATATATATATATATATTAATTGGAGATTCAAATTTCTATTCATATCTGGATAGAATGGGATTGGAACTAAATTCTAGCTAGCATTCCAAAAATGCGATGAATCTTCTGTAGCGTAAGTTGTAATGGATTTTGATTTACCGGGTGAAAATTCTAATAGAATTCTCGTTATGTTTAAAACTTCCGTGGTACATTTGATGTGGGTCTAAATTGCACAGCCAATAGAAATCTTCCGCATATCTTGATTGTAGGAATGTTCAGCAATCATGCTTGTAAAGGAGTTGCATCTCTTCATAAACACAATCAAGAGCATCTTGGTGCCTATCACATTTTGGTCATTACGAATAGAAATAACTACATCTTGAAGTATCGAATATTCCATGACTAATTAGAAACATGGTCCCAAATATCATTTATGAAGTCTCTTGGAAGTTCTTATTTTGGGAAGTAGACTTCGCTATGCACATGGGAGTCACTCTAAGTTTTAGCTCCTTATGAGGTACAATTCTATAGAATAATTTGCTAACCTCAAATTGGTAATATACCACTGGACCCACACGTCATCCTACACATGATACACACATTAGACTCATGGATTGATGCTAGATGGTCACTAAATAGCACCTAACAATTTGATGGGACCTAACATGTGGACTATAAGTCTTGGCGTTTTATACGAAAGAAGGCCATTGATTCTCCTTCACAAGAATATAAATCACCATTACCATTATTATCATCGTCGTGACTACAAGAGCCTATAAATTGAGGTCACATATCTATATCATAGATGCAACATCATATGTTTGGCATTCCGATGCACTACATGGTCATGCCTAAACTCGCACCATAATTTGTGACTATCAGTTGCTAGGACTACCACCTATGTGCGCTCTACAGTTAGGAAGGCATTCAAATTCCTCAAATTGGCATCAAGAACCCTAGAACTGCTACCATGTGCTTTTTCATCCAAATTATTTAGTCGGCGTCGAGAGGGCATGAATCTCATGAAACCTCTAGGAGGAGCAAGCGGCGGCTAATTCGAGTAATGAATTCTCCTCAAAGACATGCATCATAAATAGAATTCTCCACTTACATAAGAGTGGACAAGAGGATAAACTATCTAATGAATCAACAAGTCAGTATGGCATCAAAAGGAATTCTTGATCAATCCATTCTAGGTTGTTTTTTCATGACACAGATGGTACCACAAGTAGCATCACACAACTTCAATTATCTCAACTAACCTTTACACTTTACAAGGCCCCTCAAAAGAGACCTAATAACTAGAGGTCCTCACCTCCATGAGGGGGAAAAAGAAAAATTCCTTCATACTCACATTAGGAAAATGCTTTGGGGGTCCAAACTTGGTATCAAGAAAAAGCTTTAGGGCCACTTGTTGGAATATACTGCCTTGGGACCTTAGCAGTAGTCTTCACATTGTATATATCAGTATCTAAACAAGTTTATTTTTCTTGGAAGTAGCTATATGCTTAATTCAGTATGATATTGGATTACACAGTGAAAAAGCTGGAGATTCGCCAAAAATTCCACATTAACGCCAAGTGTCATGCGGCTAACGTGCGCCGAAAGCTGGGTTCTCGAACGGTCAAATAAGCAGAGGAGTCTCACTCCAGACGCAATCCATAGCGGGAGAAAAAGAAAAAGAAGAGAGAGAGAGAGAGAGAGAGAGAGAGGGAGAGGGAGAGGTGGTGGAATTAAAAAAAGGGAATTTGGACAGAGGGATGGTGGGAGTTTAAAAAAAGGAATTCGGAGTGCTCTCTCTCTCTCTCTCTCTCTCTCTCGCTAGCTCGCTGATGCTCTGCCACAATTCGCTGCTTTCGTGTGGCGCTCGTCTTTTCCTGCTCTCTGTAGCAGTCTAAAGCTGCAATTAACTCAGAAAGATTGTATATAAGGAGAGATAGAAGTATAGAGAAGGATTCGATGAACCAAAGAATAAAGAGGAGAGAGGGGGGATTTCCATTTCCTCTTTGGAGTGGAAAGGGAAAAGGGGGTGGAGAGGGAATCATGGCGTCTTCCGTTGAAAGGTCGGTGTCTTTAAGGGAGGAGAGGGGGAAAAGGAGGGATAAAAGGGGGAGGGAAAGAGCGTTCCGAGCTCGACCACTCATGTAATGCTATTCTTCGCGTGCTTCGGAGGGCCAAAATTCTCTCCTTTCCTCGCCCGGGTCCGCGCCCAGGCCCACTTCAGATTTCTGCAGCTTTTGCTCCTCGGTCAAGGCTCGTTCGCTAGAAATTGGATCGGGTCGTGGCGTGTTTTGAACAATTTTTCTCTCTGCGATAGGGTCAGCAGGGTTGTCTCTGCTTCGGTCTCTCCCTCTTCTGTTGAACGGGGAGGAAGGGAGAGAAAATGAGGGATCTTTCTTCCTCATATAGATGGTTTTGACGTGGTTTGGGCCGTAACTTCTTGAAAAACAAGAGAAATTCGCTACCTTTGGTACTCTGCGTGGTTTTATCCTATCGACATGCATAATTCCAATGCTAAAAAGGCGAGCTTTTTAAGGAAGCATGGGGTTTTGGGAGTAAAGACGCGATCTTAAAGCTGTGGGTTAATTAGTTTTTGTTATGGATACCGTTTTCGGGTAGTTGTCTTCAGAAGCTTTGCTTCTGGGAATTGGAATTTGGCACTTCTGCTAGCTAAATTGGAAGGTTCGTTTATCGCAATCCAATATGCAGTGAAAGTGAGGTGGATTCCAAGTTCAAAGTGAGTTTTGTGGCTGGAAAATGAAGGCTCAAGTTAAAGATCATGACTTTTTGCTCTTATGAGAGCTTGATGTTATGCTCAGCAAACTCTTGTTCTGTTCATATAAGTTCAAGATAAGTTCCTCGATAGTAGCTAGGTGAAGATGACTTCCGTCCAAGAGCAGGTCAAAACCTCCGGTTTGAATCATGCAGCATCTCTGCTTGATGAAATGAAGCTCCTGGGAGAAGTCCAGAGTAAGCAAGGTTAGTGTTCTCGTGTTGAGTAAGGCTCTTCTTGTCCAATAGTATTCACAATTCTTTTTATATGTGGAGATCTTCTTCTTCCTCTTCTTCTCTAGTATTTGGCTTGTTATTGTTATTATCTTCTGAAGCATTTCCTGCTTTATATTTAGCTGCAAGGAAGGTGATAAATTCCGAGCTTTGGCATGCCTGTGCCGGGCCACTTGCATCCTTGCCTCAACCTGGCAGTCTTGTATACTATTTCCCTCAGGGACACAGCGAACAGGTTCTTACTTCCCCCAAATCTTTTCTTTTTGGAGGTTCTCACATAGTGAATTATGTTGCATTCTCGTTTAACATAATTTTGATAACATATCTAGTGGTTCATTTATAAGCAACTTGACCATTTCTGTAGTGTAACTAGTGAATCTTTGTAGCAAAACATAGTGAGCACAAAATCTGCCAAATTATCTTTCAATATTCCTTAAGAACTAGATGTTATGTTAGCTGGTTTTACATTATAATGTGGCTAGCCTAAGAGCGGCTGTGACTGACATTCCTAAATCTCTGCATGAATATTGGTTTAGTTGTACTTAAAATGTGTATGGGTGTTTATTCAGCAGTTTGGTTGGAATAAAATAATGTGGGACAGTTAGTATGTAATCTTATATTTTAACTTGAGCCATTTAGGTTATCAGTGTTTTCAGAGAGCTCCCATTACATGATTAAACATTGGCAGACTTGGGTTCTAGTGACCACTGTGAGAATGATGACGATCATGTAGACAATTACAAGAGTCATCTATTAAGCGTATGCAACTTGTTTTGTTCCTGGACTTGGATAGAGTGTGCTTCTTGACCGGCATCTTTCATCTGTTTTCTTGAATTCAGTTGCAGGAGTTTGTGGATGTTTGTACATCATTATCGTGTGTCAACAAGTATAATAACTGCATTAGAAAATCTTAATTTTTTATTAGATATTCGAGTTTTACATTTCATCAAACTATGCAAATTTGATGTGGTCAGAGTTGTCAGGAATTTGAGCTTCTGGAGCTATGATAAATAATGAAGCATTGCAAACAAGGCTGTTCCTTTTTTTTTTTGCAGGTCTTAAAGCCACAAAGCCTTTCTTTGTTTGGTTATTATAACCATATTTTCTTTCCAACAGGTAACAGCTTCAACTAGAAAAGCAGCAAACTCGCACATTCCGAATTACCCAAATCTACCATCTCAGTTGATGTGCCAAGTTCACAATGTTACATTACATGTAAGTGTAACTGGTATATAGTAATTCATTTAAGTTTTGAATGAAAAAGGGTGGGTCTGTCACCATCAAAAAAATTCGATATGATATAATATTTGGCTTTAGTTTGTGTTCTTTAATAGCATTCAGCTAATACTTGCCTTTTTCTGTCTATCTTGCTAGGCTGACAAGGACACTGATGAAATTTATGCACAAATTACCCTTCAGCCAGTGAACTCTGTAAGCAAATTTGGTTGCCTGAGATTTATATTTATTGTGGTTTCATAAATGTATTGCAACATGCTTCTGAGGCAGTGTTTGTCAGTGCAGTCCAAAAAATGGTTCTATACATATGAACATTTAGCACAGCTATGTCTATATCAATTGCTAGCATTTGACATTGGAATGCACACTACTTTGATTTGGTGTACAGATTTTTTACTATTAAGATATAGTACAATAATGATTATTTTGATAATGATATACTTAGTGTTTATGAATGTGTTTCACTAGTTACTAAGCATTTTTTGGAATTTACTGGAAAACAGTGGTTCTCCTGAACTGCCACAGACACAGCCTGAGCATTAGTTCAGGATAAACGATTTGGGTTATTGCTCTCATTGTTTAATAATATATTACAAAGTTTATAAAAGACATGCCATTGGAATAACAATTACACCTCTAGAGTTCCTTTACAATATGGAAGGGCATCAATTATATTCTTATGAGTCTTGAAATTATTTTGCTTGTTGTCTTTACACTTTTCTTTTCCCTTCATTCAGGAAAGTGATGTATTTCCTATCCCGGACCTCGGACATACAAAAAGTAAACACCCAACCGAGTTCTTTTGCAAGAATTTAACTGCAAGTGATACAAGCACACATGGTGGCTTCTCAGTGCCTCGAAGAGCTGCAGAAAAGCTGTTTCCACAATTGGTGAGGTGTTGCAGTGAGTTAAAATTTAATAATAGTGTACTAATTGATGTATTTGAGTTAAATGATACTCTTGTCCTTTTCAGGATTACTCAATGCAACCTCCAAATCAGGAGCTCATCGTTCGAGACTTGCATGATAATGTGTGGACATTTCGACACATTTATCGCGGTATGAACATTGGTCACACCTTGGTTTCTTAACAAACTTCTGTACCCTAAGTGACTTTCTGGACATTTTGACACATTCTTCATGGTAGGGATATCTGTCACACATTTATGTAGTCTGACCTTTATTTTACAATAATTTATGCTTCCTTCGTTATAGAGATTTCACAGTGTTTGACATACTGAACAATTTATTTATGTTGACCATGTCCTACTTGCGGACTACTATTTTTATACGTTAAATGACTGATTCTAATGTTCCTTCTCTTTCCAGGTCAGCCGAAGCGACACCTTTTGACAACTGGATGGAGTTTGTTTGTGGGTGCAAAGCGATTAAAAGCTGGCGATTCTGTGTTATTTATCAGGTAAATTATTGCAAGAACACATCCCTGATATATATTACATGATGGGCAGGTGGATCTGTGCTTGCAATCTAAAACTGTTATTAAATGACTCTCCTCTGGATCTGCACGCATTAAGAGATATCTGGTGCTGAGCAACTATAGAGTTGCTGCTTTGAGCAGCTATTGGAAATTTAGAATAGCCCAAGCATATAAGAACTCTTTCCTATCATATTTTACTTTAGACAGTCTCAAATAACTCTTTTTTTTGTCCATATGGAAATCATTTTCATGCCTTGTTTTTGGTGCCAAATTGTATGAGTTCTTGCATCAGTTATTTCCTGTGATTTGGAAAACAATCTTAGTATAGCTTTCTTGGAGTAGGATTAAATGGCAAGATGGGAAGTAATTGTTCCTATAAAACTCTTCTTGCCATGGAATAAATTGAGTCAAATAACTGTAGACATTAGTGGAATGCATTAAGTCAATGAGATCTACCTTCAAGGCAAGCTCTGTTGCTGATTTATAAGTCATAGTTTATAATCAATAAGTACAAATCAATTGATAAAAACTCTTGTGTGTCCGTGAAGTTAAACTTCTTATTAAAAAAAGTATGTAACTAAGCAACATAATTTAAATTAATCAATCATTTGGCTCAAATATCATTTCTCATCCTCATCTTCTAAAAGAGTTTCATGAATCATAATGCAAACATGATCTAAAGCATTAAATGAATGCATGAAGGAACAAACTTACAACTATGTAATTAGCTAAGCGTACAACAATCTGATATGTAAGACATTATATAGGGAAGAGATAGGGAGCTACTGGAAGAAACAACATTTGCTAGTATCTCATGTGTGGGCCTCTATTAGTTTTGATGCCCAACGTTTCCATCCAGTTTTTCAGGTCATACAATTGTTCATATAATTTTCCTGGCATCAAACATATTTAGTGATCACACCACAACCTAAAGGAACCCCTCAATGTCATCCACCTCCCCTTGGCCAACCCCCTGTAGGGTTTCCAAGAGATCAAGTGTGGTATCTTTGGCCCATTGACTGGGACCTTATTTTTATTTATCTTCATAGTGTGAATTTCCATTCCTTGTAATATGTTTCATTGTCCTCCAAAGCTTTTTCACCAGAACTCATTCAATTTTTAGACATTTGCTGATTATAGCAATTACCACAATGTTGCAGCAGCGGGTGAGCCTTAGCACAACTGGTAAGATTGCTTCATTGTGACCTAGGTGTTGTAGGTTCAAAAAATGGAAACAACCTCTCCGCATGCAGGGGTAAGGCTGCATACATCTGACCCTCCCCAAACCCATGGGAGTCTCATGCATTGGGATGACATGTTTACAGCAAATTACATATACCAAGGCACACTCTTCAATAGCAGTGGCCAATCTTTGGTGCAGGCCCATTGCATTGTAAACCAATCTGTTTCATTAGTTCGAACACTTGTAGTTCCTTAATATACGCTCTTATTGTCCAGGTTACAAAGTTGTGTACAATAATCAAGTTGAATATCCAGAGTCTTTGTTAAAGTAAAGAATTCATAGTTTGTGTTTCAAACTGCTGAAAAGGTGTTGTAGATATGTGAACTTTGACTATCTTTTTAGCAGAAAGGCTGGATATATAATACGGAGTAATTAAATATCTTATGTAAAGTTGGATTTGTGATGAGTGACACTGTGCAATAATGCTTATCATTTATATAGGGACGAGAAATCACAACTACTGTTGGGTGTACGACGTGCCAATCGTCAGCAAACAGCATTGCCATCATCTGTGCTGTCAGCTGATAGTATGCATATTGGTGTGCTTGCTGCTGCAGCTCATGCTGCAGCAAGTCGCAGTCCATTTACTGTATACTATAATCCAAGGTATATCAAACTCAAATTTTCTTAAATCTTTCCATGTAGTCTTTTTGTCTTTTTCATTATTGGAGTATCATTTTCTCTAAATATGCTCAGGGCATGCCCTTCCGAGTTTATAATTCCTCTAGGCAAGTACCACAAAGCTGCGTACACCCAAGTATCAATTGGGATGAGATTTGGAATGATGTTTGAAACAGAGGAGTCAAGCAAGCGCAGGTGCAGATTTATTATAGTCATTTGTCTAATGTTACACTTAGCTACAGACTTATTTCTTTTGTTGCGGTACACTGTAGCGTGATCGCAAAATCTTGCTAATATGGCTATAAGAAGTTCTCTAATCTTGGTTTCTAGATTTATATTGGTCTTCTATTGTGTTAATTTTTGATGGATTAGCATTTGATTTGATGTGAAACCAAAAGTGTTTTGAATCTTCCCTCTAGATTTGCTTAAAATCTAGCTCACAATGTTGTGCAAACAAGATTTTTGTTTAATTTTGCCTCCTTTACTTTTGCACCAAGAATCAAGAAGTCCTTTTGGCTCTTTTGACTGTTTTGGTCCTTGACACTTGCTTCTTTTCTGTATTTATTCCTTGTGTGTGGAGCCACCTATGTTAGTGTATTTGTTTTTACTAGTGGAACTCATTAACTCAGTGTTAACCATATTTTCTTTTTCTTTGTCCCTTCTTTGTCTAGTTTTTAAGTCTTCAACTAAGTATGCATGCATTTTGTATAGAACGTATCTTTTGTTTATTTTTATATGACTCATGATCTTGTTCGGTTTGGCTTATTGTTATTTTTTATTCCGTGTTGAAACACTAATCCTTTGTGTTCCTTTCATGTTGTTTTGAATCTTAAATCACCTTATGTTGCTAAAGTATCTACATGGCCCTACCTCAGATGTTATGCTTTTCAACATTATTTACTCATTTTTCCATTAACTTATGACCTTTCAGTTTAATACATTGATTCAATTTTTATTTCTTTCTAGTCTCTTTAATTAATTTTGGTAGATTTCATTTGCAATTTGGATTGATGAACCCTCCAGTCATGGTCGGTGGAACCGTCCCGAACCGTCCGGCTCAGGGCGTACTGAGCAGTACCAGCGGTGGACCGGGATGGTTTTGTCAACCAAAATGAGAAACAGGCGACGAAGGGGGAGAAGGAGAAAGAAAGAGAGGAAAAGAGAGAGTGGGGGAGGAAGGAAGAGAAAGAGAGGTGGAGGTCGCCGACGGAGGGCTGTAGAGGGCTAGAGAGCCATGAAGAGGAGGTGGAGAGGCTTGGCCTTTGGTTCTCCTATTTCGTTCGAAATAGAGGTCTCGAAGGGAGCCCCTTTTTATTTTCACAATTGAAACAGAGGTCCCGGAGGGGGTCCCTCTTTATTTTCGCGATTTTTAAGTGAAGTCGGCGAAGGGCCGCGGAGCACTGGGGAGCCATGCGGATGAAGCAGAGGAGGGGCTCCGCCTTCGGTTCTCTTGTTCGTTTGAAATAGGGGTTCCTAAGGGGGCTCTTTTTTATTTTCGTGATTTTTAAGTGAAGTTTTTCCAATTTCGAACTCTTCGCCTTCGATTCTCTCATTCGTTCGAAACAGAGGTTCCGGAGAGGGTTCTTTTTTATTTTCGCGATTTTTAAGTGAAGTTGTTTCTATTTCGTTCGAAATAGAGGTCTTGGAGGCAGAGTCCCTCCTCCGCAAGGCTCGCCGGCCCTCCGCCACCCCTTTCTCTCTCTCCCTCTCTCACCCTTCTTTCTCTCTCCTTCTCTCTCCCATTCTCTCTCTTTTCTTCTCTCCCATTCTCTCTCTCCTGCCCCCTCTACTGTGTTGGTACGGGCCCGGCACGGAATGATGCGGTCCGTACTGACCCATACCATCGGGCAACAAGTCTGGGCTCCGATTCTGGCACAACAAACCTTACCAACACTTTCATCCTTAAGATTGATTTATTTTGTCCATCCTTGAGTGAATTTGGTGTAGACTTTGTGCCATGTTTCAGCTAGACATTTCAAATTCTCCATTTTGCTAAACATGTTTCTTCTTTTACATTAAATTGGCTTGTGGTACCTAAACCATGATATTTGATGGCTTTACTTTTTGGTGGCTCTGCATTACTTACTAAATACATGCTTTGAGCCTCGCCATTTGGCCATTATCCTATGCAGCAGGTACCAAACATTCATGTTAGCGACATTGATATTTGACACAGCACAGGGTGTAGCCAAGATAGTCTATGAGCATCAATAGTCTTCCGAAAATAGAATGATGTCACTTTTGCAGTTTTGCCAAGTAACTTAATGCTAACCTTCTAATTTTATTTTATTTTATTTCAATACCTTTTTATACGCTCGAGACTCTTAGGTGGCCAGTGACTCCTTTCCCATAAAGTAGCATTCTAGGTCTTTGGAAAGGTCCCTCCATTCCCAAAGTTGACTTGTCAAGGAGTGTGAGACGAATTTTATAGCTTGTTGTCATTGGTTAATGGTTGTTAACAAATATTCTAGAACCATGGCGAACCATTACCTTAATCTATAAGACTGATCATTCATAATTGCAAATAACCTGTAGTACTTCCCAATAAGTTAAATATTCTAAAACTTAATGGAACTTAGGTGAATGCACAAAGTCAATCTTTATCCCAATGGTCTTCCTTTGTTAGCTAAGGATAGAATGGTGAAAATTGGAGATTTTTAGTTAACATTGGAGTATTGAAGTCCATTCAGATTATAGAAACATAAGCATTAGAGCTAATTTCCACGGGGAGGCAGCATTATTACTTGAAGGCATCACTGTTATCCCCCCTATTGTTCTTACCAAAATAGTCCCCAAAAAATTCATGCAATAAATAGCGTCAAATTCTTCATTAATTAGTGTTTTTAGTTATCAGAGGATTTTTTTTTCAACTAATTAAAAAATATCAGAATACTTCTTTGACTCTAGCACCTTTATATACCATTTGCTGAAAAGAAAAAAAAGAAGGAAAGAAAACCAAAATGAGGTGAGTGAACCACTCTTCTGCAAACTTAAGGACTTGGAGGCCTTCTTTGGTGAACACTTCTAGCACTGGTTTCTACTAGTCATTCCGGTTTATCGAAACTCATGCTTAGGTCTTGAGTTTGATGGGCCTCAATGTCCTCTTTGTTACACTTCTCAAGCCCTTGACACAATCAATCGACAGCCTACTTTTGCCATGGTTAACGAAATAATTAGTACCACCTGAAGCATCTCTTTCATGTGCGCTTTGCTTACTAAACCCAGATAAACATGCAGATGAGTTCACTAATCTTCAATATCGTTAGATAATCAGTTCACGCAACTTTAGTAAAATGTTGTATTAATGTGACAAAATAATTATTATGGCTTGTCTGGTGCTTACTTGATGTCCAGCTAAACAAATTCATGATTTTGTGGCCATCTTTATTCACCATGTGCCATGGAAAGCTTCCATGTTTTATTCATCTATCAAAATCTGTCTGAGACGTTCTTGAAGGAAGGGATCTTAAAAGACAAACTTGTGAATTGAAGGAGGTATTAGTAAACCATCACTCTTAAGTATAATTATCACCAATACCAATAATAATGTCAATGATCTCTTAGTGGGGTCAGATATCATTTTGGATTGTTGAGCAAGATCCACCACAACCCACATATTTTTCTATTGGGTATGCATGAAATCAGTAAGTTTAGTACCAAAATGTCTTAACACTCGCACATAGAAATAGGAAATTATTCTCCATTATCATTAGCCTAGTCTTCTTAAATCTTTTGAGCAAGAGAAAAAAATTGCGTGACTGATGTTTCTAATTGATTTCAGAGGACCTTGGTAGCTGGAATTTTCTATCTACAGTAATGTAACTGCTCTGAAATCTTTTTGGAATCTTTCTGCACCATTTTCCCCAGTGCTTTCTTATAGTGTTTCTAAAATATCCACTTTCCTGCACCTGCATCTGCTCCTGCACCTACTCTTGATTTTGGCAATTAAGGAGAGGACAGTATCTTAAGAGGGCATTTTGCTACTGTGCGAAGGGGCAACTCCCAACAAGAGAAAGAAAAGGCTCTTTACAGTTTGGCTTTGTAAATTTTGACCATTGAAGAGATTATAAGATGTAGATAATTTTATTGCTTATACATTTTTTCTTCAAAAGGATACTGGAAAAGAATCTTATCACAACCAATGCACATGAGGTTAAACCTGGTAGCTTCAACATCTTCAGTCATAACTATTTCTTTTGGTTGTCTTCACACATTAAACTATAAGTTTCTTCTAAAATGCATACTCCTTTAGCTTGTCGGCTACCAACTTATCTTTCCACAGGAACCTTCATAATAATAAGAACTGTTCCTAATTGAGGAACTCCTTAAATTGAAGTTGCTCTGAAAATCAGGAGTATTTGCTTTTTCTGCAGTTCTACTCTTGATGGTGTTGGCTCTGTAATTTCTCATTCTTGTAGGATTTGTGACTAAGACTCCTCGGTACTAGACTCATTCAAAATTTCATGAATAACCAAGGTAGGGCTTGATGTCAGTGATCAATTTTGTCATGGACACTGTAAAGATACAAGTTTCTTATCCTTTTTCTCAATCTTAATACTAGATTATCATGCTAGTCAAAGTCCTCTCTTGTCATCCCTGGCTGCTTCTCTTACCAAGGTTGGGGAAAAATATGCTATTTTGGCTTGCTATGATGCTCAAACTTGCTTTTATAGATTGTTAGATTTGCTTTATTGCTTATATGCTATGTAGAGAAGGAACTTAATTGCGGGGCAATCAAGTGGAAGTAACAAAAAAAAATGTTAGTAATAAGGAACTGATTTTTTAATAAATGAATTAAATAAAAAAAGAGAACTCAAGACATATTATCTCTATTTGTTGAGGTCCCTTCCATGCTAGCGAAGAATAGTCATGTTAGGTGTCTGGTAAGGCCACCTTTCAACTAATAATGAACCACTATCGTAATTACAAGATTTGGATCTTGTGGGGCTCTACAAAGAAAAAGACTATTAAAGGATGGTGAAATTACAGATATAAGGAAGTGATGTCCACTCAACCGGCAATTCAAGACCTTTTAATACTATTTCAAATGTTTGAAGGCTTGGTACTAGGCTTATATAATACCTTACTGGTATGATACGGTTATGACCATATCAACACATGGTTTGATGTTGGAGTCAACACTTGGTGCAGCGGTGTACCTAACCGCCATACCATACTTGGTTGCTACAGTATGCGTCATATGCTTAAAATGCTGCTATTACACATTAAAATAGGACTGAAATGCATAACAGAAGCAGCCTTGGGGACTTCCAAGGACAATTAACCTCTGATCATACTTTCAATATCCAGACCTAATTTTGAGTGAACTATAATAATTTGCAAACTAATCAAACAACAGTAGGATATCTTCCCAAAAAAAACCTCTGAAAAAATTAGATACTTAAGGTCTCTTAGTTTGAACATGCCAAGAATTTGGATTGCAATTTACTCATTGACTCATACTGATAGCTAGACAAAGAGTTCTAGGCTCTGAAAACCTTGGGTTCCACCTAGAGCTCAGCCAGTTTGGTAGTTTCACTTACCTAAAACCTGTTCAATAATTCCATAACCTTAGTCCCGGCTTGGCTAAGCAACCTGGTAATCTTAAAATACTTTTTTTTTTCATACTATCTTTCAGCTAAGTTACTTTGCAACCTTAGCATATTATCTTTTTTTTTAAATACTTGGGCTCAAATTCAATAAAGAGGGATGTACTTTAAATCTGTTTTCCATCGTATGCCTCCAGATTGTATTGCTTAACACACATAAGGTGCAAGATCAGTAATAAACATGAAAGATTCTAGGTTTTATGCTGATGTGCAAGTCCGTTTCTGTTATTGTGAAGGCAAATGCTTTTCTCCTCAAGTCTAACTTCCTTTAAAATCATGGTTGGAATATAGTTCCCTTTCTTTAAACCAAGTATTATTAGCTTGCTTGTCAATGTTTGTAATGCATTAGAAATCCATGTGTGAGAATATTATGGTTGTCCTTGCTTAACTTTATTTTAAATTTTTGTATCAGTACATCATGTTTGGTGATACAGCATAGTTTGCGCTAGCATTATAAAAGTTTAGTCATCTGTTCTTGCAGATATATGGGTACAATTGTAGGGATTAATGATTGTGATCCATTAAGATGGCCAAATTCAAAGTGGCGTAATCTGCAGGTGACTTGCCCTAGTACATTTATTTATGAAACAATCTCTATAAAGAAGCACAAGATAATTGCATTGTCTGAAGCACTAAATATACTCTCTCATGATCAGGTAGAATGGGATGAACATGGCTATGGGGAAAGACCAGACAGGGTTAGTCTTTGGGAAATTGAAACTCCTGAAAGTCTTTTTGTTTTTCCTACCCCAAAACGACAATGTCTTCCCGGATTTGTTGGTAAGTTTTGTTGATTCATTTTTAAAGGAAGTATTTAAATTATTCTAAATTATTTTTTCAATACCAGAAGGTTCGATGTGCTGTAGATTTGATCTTGTCAGATCAACTCCTTGAAATATTTGCAGTACGTGACACTTGGTTCCCCATATGTATTGTTTGTGTGTATGTTTATATAACTAGCTGCCAATGTAATATATATACGCATATTTTTCCTCCATTTGGACTCAAGATCGTTCTCCTATTATTAATTTTGCAGTGCCTGGCATGGAACTTGGATCAGCAAACATGTCAACATTGTTGAAGGATCCAGAAAATGTAAATGGTGACTTACGTCCCTTGATCTCTGCTTTTGGAACAGAGCAGCTTATTAGGTTCTTACATAAACCTCAAAGTCCTGGCACTGGGAATCAGCTTGGATGCCATCAGTCAATATATGCTAGCATATTACGAAACATCAAAACCGATGACATTTCAAGGACCTTCTCTTCTGCTGTGCCATTTTGTATGGTAAGAAATCCGGTACAGCAAGAGGAATTGGTTAATAAACCACCAGTGCAACAGAAGTGCCAGTTTGTTCCAGTACAGCAACAGACCCTCCCTTCAGAAAATAAATCATTGCAAAGTCAAGAATCTCAACATTGCGGAGTGCACAATGGTGTCGACTTAGATTCTGTGCCATTCCCACATATGAAGCCACAAGAACTGTGTAAAAAAGATTCGCACTTGGAACAAAATTGTCTAGATCAATGTGCAAGTGATGAGGATAGAATCAGCATATCAAGGAGTGAAAGTGCATTACTAAATGAGACTGTTCAGCAGAAAAGAGATTCAGCTTCTGTGGCATCAACAAGTCAAGTGGTTCCACAATCTGAGAACATAATAAAAGCACCTTTGCAGAAGATACCAACGGAACATCCGAACCTGCTTTCCAGAAATGATTATGGTGAAAATTCCATATGCTCACTTAATCATGAGAACATTGCAAGCCAAGTACATATAAACCAAGAGCTGCAAATTAAGGGACATGGTGATCCCCAAACTATCCAGCAGCAGCTTGAACCAATTAGTATACAGCGACCAAGATTAGAAACAACACATTCACCAGATAAGAGTGACATGAGCAACTTGCATCTACATCAAGGATACCCATCTCCGTTCTTGAATAATGAGGACTGGATGCTGCAGTCTTCATGCTACCAATCTTTTAACGACATTAAAACACCTGAATTTCTGGACACTGCTGGAAGGCCTGATTCCTTATTTTTATCTGCATCTGAGAATGTTATCAGTACCTCGACAGACATATCATCTATAGTGAATCCACCATCCTTTGATCCTATAGAGACATTTCAGTTCTCTTGCACGTCGGATTTTGGGACGACTCCATGCCTCCCTACTTTCATTCAAGAATTCTTGAGTACTCCTGAGCTAAATGCCCTCCATGATGAGCAGCTTGCTCCAGGTATCCTATCATCTGAGGTGCACAATTTGCAAGTTTTTGAAGAGGCTACTGTCTTGCAGAGCATATCTAACTCATGTGGAAGAAGAGACTTATCCGAGGAGAGTTACAACCAAAGTGAGACTTTTAGCAATGTCCAGTTTGAAGCTAGCACTGGAAGCATGAATATAAGTCCTTGTTATCCAACTAAAGCTTTTGATGGCTCCAATATCATGGGGAGTTCCAAGTTTCATGTTCTTTCACAAAGTCTGGTTGGCAACCTTACTTCTAATCAAGATCTGCAGTCTCAGATTACCTCAACAAGCTTGGCAGATTCTCAAGTGTTCTCTCTACAAGATATTCCTGACAGCTCTGGAGGGGCATCATCTGGGAGCATAGATGCAAATGAGTACGGCTTAAATAGAGGTTCAAGAAAACAAATTTCTCAACAACCTTTGCGAACATACACCAAGGTAAAGTTGTAACTATTATACTGAAAACTGATGTTAGTGAACTCTGCACTCCTCCCAAATTTGGTGAATGTCTCTTGAATATTTGCCCTTGCTCTGATAATATATGATGCTAACCATATTGAACAGGTTCAAAAGCTAGGATCTGTTGGAAGATCGATTGATGTGACACGCTTTAGAAATTACCATGAATTAAAATCTGCAATTGCATGCATGTTTGGACTTGATGGGCAACTCGATGATCCTAGAGGTTCAGAATGGAAGCTTGTTTATGTTGATTATGAAAATGATGTTCTTCTTGTAGGGGACGATCCATGGGAGTAAGTCTCACTTTTCCTTCCCTTCATGCATGTGAATATATTCAATGTCCATAGTTATTATTAAAATACAAATGTGTTTGACATTATGCATATGAATATCTTATCCTAAGCTGTAAATGAAGATACCTTTGAAATTTAAACATGCAACTAATTCATAACATCTTTCCCAGCCTGCTTTTTTTAAGCTTTTTGTGATTTTTTGTTAATCCCTACCAAATCTAGGTTGACTATGGGCTAGGTTCATGTCAGAGATTTGACCTATTCATGAGTGCAAGTACTTGAGTAAGGTCTATGGGACATTAAAGTGTGAAAATAAGTAGAATATGCAGTTAAGAAAATAAATTCTTGTACCCAAAGATCAAATTCTATATGGAAATTTTTTTCTCAAGCAACAAATGTACAATAATTGTAAGCTTACCTAATCATGCAAGTTTGATAAACGCGATTCTGATTTTCTTTGATAATCAACATGCCCTATAGTGGTTGAGTGTAGCCCTCTATCAGTCTATCCCATATTATATTGCCACTAGGAACCAATTCACTTATTTCTAGGGGTCTCTAGAGTTTCTCTAGTCTCTAGACCCTATCTACCTTGTTTGTTGATTGTTGAGCAAGAAGAAACAAGACTAAATGGGTCTGGCCCTCTCGATTTTTTTATAAACAGGGGGGAATTGATTGGCACACACAACCTCCTAATCTGATTAGGAAGCGTTTTATTCCCCCTTTTCCGTTTTTCCCCCTCTTGTGTGTGTGTGTGTGTGTGTGTGTGTGTGTTTGTTTGTTTTTTTTTTTTTTTTTTTGGGGGGGGGGGGGGGCTGTAATCTTCTTAAAGTGGGCCCCTCATGCTTCTTAAACTGAAGATGGGACAATTCTAGGATTCTCTCTCAGGTTAACTGACAATAGGACCGACACATTTCCAAAATGCATGCTAAGGCCCGATCTCAGCCTTCAATGCTATCTTAGTCCCTTTTTAGCTTAGTTCACATCCTCTACATGTGACCAAAGCCCAGTAGGCCTATTATACATGCTCTACAACCTCCCATAGGCTAAAACAGTTGTTCTAGGAATTTGTGGGTAACCTAGTATCCTGCTTAAGTGTTTATACCAAGGTTTGCCGTGTCAGTACTGGACCCTATACCGGTGCCACACTAGCATAGTATTGGTACGGTACGGATTTTTTTTTTGGCATACCGAGTGTTGGTACGCCACCCGTACCAGTACCGAACTATGAAGGAAGGCGGGATATAGGTGTCTAGTCAAAAGTTCATTAGGTGTACAATTAATTATCTCTTAGTCAAACTTGTCACATTTTGGGGGAACATTTCACCTAGTTGTTTTCTCTACCCTTGGAAACAACATTGCAACAACTCTCTATGATCCAGGTCATTGTGAGATGTAATTCCTTTATGTGACATTACAACCATTTGCACTAGTGTCACACAAATATTACCAATAACTCTTTCGATCCTTGGGATAAAATAGCAACACAATAGAATGCATATCTAAAACACACGTTTATGGGCTCTAGGGTTTGATTAGTCATTGTAGAAACTTATTTACTAGGAAAAATACTTTTCAAACTAAAAGATAATTTTGTATTTCTTCGTTTTTCTAGAAAAAATGTGCCAAACAATTTTGATGAATTGCTAAATGGAATAAAATATCCAATGAGAATCCTCATCGCCCAAATGAATTATTCTCCTTCATCAGATCGTGGATTTCTTGTTTGGCATTCCATGTGTCCTCAGTGCAAGACATGTACACCTAATGACCTACTAACTTAACCCAAGTTTGGTCTAGTTACCTGACCATTAAAGTGACTAGATTCATGGGAGTCCATGTAAATATCTCAAGTCAATGGACATTTAAAAATTATCACATGCTGAGAAAATGGTCTGTTATGAACTTATGATAGTATTTTGTCAATGAGACATGTTCTCATGTTAGCTTGTCAATGTGTCTTAGATATTTGGTTATTCATATGAAGCCGCTACTTTGGCAACTGAGAAAAGATCGTCATCATCATACAGTCGTTATCCACAATTGTTAGCCATCTTGGTCAGGTCTTTTAACCATAATTATAGCTGTGACAAGCTTGATGAATAAGGAGTCAGAACCTTTCTTTTTCTTGCTTGCTTGATGCAACTGATTTTCTTATAATGTCTTATGATCTTAGGTATCTTATACCTTATCTGACATCTCATGCCAACTAAATAATATCTAAATATGCATAGATAAAGGAATAAACAATCTTATTCATGCCTTTCTCACAAATGAATCATGCTTTTGTTAGGCCATCATTTTCAACACTCAATTTTACATGTATAAAGTGCCATAATTACTTCCTTGTTAGATGGTTAGGCAAATCTTTAGAGCAACATGTGGAAATCCCAACGTGTGCATTTCGTGTAAATATATGCCTCTTGTCAGCTTTTGGTTAAAATTAAACATCAACAGCAACTCTAGATGCTGCAACTCCTTTTACTCAATCTTGAACATGCCTATCCAAAAGCTGTGGGCTGATTGTGATTAAAACTGCGTCATACTAATAACGTAATGTGGTCAATCAGTCCTTGTGGATTTCAGTACCTTCTTGGGGCTATCCATTTCTGATATAAATACATACATATGTATGTATGGAAAAGCTTCTTATAGTTAATAATATATTATAACCGAGTTCAGTTTAAGTTGAAGTCTGTCGTATGTGTTTTTTTTAATATCCTCTAGCAGAGAATGAGCATTAAGGAGAATTAAACCAGGTAAATAGTTGGTTTTATAATGTAAAATCTTGCAGTTATAAAAAATGAATACATAAAGACATACAGGAGGATTCTGGTTGTCGGCAAACTCTACATTTATTATGATATATTCAGATGTCATTGTATGAAATTATACTCTTACGACATAACTTACCCTTTTTCAAGTGCCATCACCCACATTCAACTACAGCCGCACCTTAGTTTTATTTGGTTCTGCTTTCTTTTCATCTCCTTATTCGTTTTTTCTTGTCTTTCTTTAAAATGAGAACTATAACTGCATTATCAGCAGCGCCCATCATCTGCTTATTCAACATCAAAAGCCATGCAATTGCAATTCCCTCCGAATTTTCCCGACATCTAAATATTGTCTGGTCTGCTTGTAGGGAATTTGTCAACTGTGTTAGATGCATTAGGATTTTATCTCCTTCTGAAGTACAACAGATGAGCCAAGAGGGCGTGCAGCTTATGAATAGCTGCCTCTGATCAGGTCAAGAAGACAACAGATATTTGCCATGCTTAGCATTTCCAAACATCACTCAGCTGAGTAAGCTTTGCTAAGCTTCCATGATCTTCTATTGAAAAACTGAAGAAATGCGACAAACTGGAAGAGTTGTGGAAATCAGGTTATATTCTTTTATCTTCTCTGGAGAAGGCCTGTTTACAAGCTTCAAGAAGTGGGTGAGATAAAATCAAGCATCATTGTTCCATTTGTTTGGGAAAATTATCTTGTGATCTTGTTTGCGGATGGTTAAAGTGTAAGTTAGACCTCGATCATAGTTGTAATGGCAGCTGCTAATTTATTCTCTAAAGTTATAATCGGAATGCTTGAATTACATCTCCACAATCTAAATCGTCTCTACTCATTTCTCCCAATGCCCAAAGCAGAAAGTCAAAAACAAGGGTGTCATATATGACTGAAACAAGGCCTGATAAAATGGATCCTTTTTTCCCCATGGTTTTGAATTTTTCTTTTGGGGGCTTATTCTGCTTATAATGTTGTGTTATATAATGTGTTACTGTGGATACATTAGCTATGGTCATAACAGCCATCATTTGAACATTTCATTGCTCAAAATGTGCTCAGTTCTAACACATCTCCTTTGAGTTTTCCTTTTCAATAAAAATATTTTATAATTGATGAATAGGAATAAGCTAGGGCCTGTGTGGTATTGCTTTTGTTTTCTATTAAAAAAACCCAAGAATAAAAATGAACTAGCTTTTATTTTTTTCTGTTAAAAAAACTGAAAAATAAAAATGAACTAGACTGAATGACCGTCTGATGAAACCTTTCCATTCTCTTAAATTGGTCTTAAAACCTTCAGATTTTTTGGCAGCAAAGATTTGTTGCTTCCAAAAAAGAGCAAAAAAAAAAAGAGAGCAAAGAATGACAGGATTTGTGCAAATGCCATCTTCAACATCAATCTCCACAACTGTTTCACTTTTTTGCAGGGAAACAAAAACATCAAAGCCACTCTTGGATGACACTGTAACAAAGCTAGTACTCTTAGGGTGGGGTATTGAGATTTTGAGGGTAGGATGATATGGTTATTATCATCTGGTGGCAACACTAACAAATGATTGTTGTTCAGCATACTTAGTTAATACATTCAATATGGACCCAGCGAATGATTGAAAGCATACAAACTTCTCAGTATGAGACATTTTTTTCCTGTACAAGTAGCCATTGGAATGCAAATGTGCTGTTGTGCACTTGGCACAAATTATTTTTTACTTCCCATGGCCTCCAAATGAGTCAAATATATTATAGTTACTATTTGGACTACAAAAATTCTTCGCACATGTTACACTGAATAAAATAAAGAAAATGTCAACTGAACTTCCATAGAATAGAAGTCATTGCGAAGATGGCATTCACCAGGTTTGGCAATCAAATCCTGCGTTCGTTTGGATTGGAAGATTAGGGATACCTCGGAGGAGCTACCTCTGGTTATGTCGCTCATTGTCTACGAGCTCTTTCTATTAAAAAAAAGTCATTGCTAAGCGCAGGCACTACACAATATATTCAGCAATAATATTTTATCAATCCAGATGCAAAAATGCCATCTGACCAAGCTAGTAAAATCTTTGGTAGTTGTACTAAATGATTTGCAATCGAATCCTGCATTCCCCAAGTTTGGCGATCAAATCCTGCATTCGTTTGGATTGGAGGGTTAGAGATACCAGGGAGGAGCTACCTTTGGTCATGTAACCCATTGTCTATGAGCTCTTTCTATTAAAAAAAAATAAAATCATTGCTAAGCGTAGACACTACACAGTATGTTCAACAATAATATTTTGTCACAACAGATGCAAGGATGTTTGGCAGTTGTACTAAATGATTTTTAATTGAATCTTGCATTCACTAGGTTTAGCAATCAAATCTTGCATTCGTTTGGATAGGTTAGGGTTTATGTAGCCCCTTGTCTACGAGTTCTTTCTATTAAAAAAAAAAAAATTATTGCAAAGCACAGGCACTACACAGTATATTCAGCAATAATATTTTGTTATTATAGATGTAAAGATGCTAGCTTACCAAGCTACTAAAATCTTTAGTAGTTGTAGTAAATGATTTGTAATTGAATCATGCATTCATCAGGTTTTGGCGATCAAATCCTACATTCATTTGGATTGGAGGGTTAGGGATACCTAGAAAAGAGCTACTCCCGATTGTATAGCCCACTATCTACGAGCTCTTTCTATTAAAAAAAATATATATATTGCTAAGTGCAGACACTACATAGTATGTTTAGCAATAATATTTTGTCATTACATATACAACAAGGCAAAAAAGCACTACCATCTTAGAATTGCACTTCTGTCACATTTTCATGAATGATGTATCCTTCCAACCACCACAGATGCTCTTATGCCTCCATTATTTCTAAATGACATGTATACCTTAGACCACAGCCAACACAATGGAATAAAGGGAAGAATAGCCTATCTGTACTACTTTCATTTCAGATGCTGCTGGGAAAAAAAAAAGAAAATAGAAATTGCACTTCCTCCGAATGCAACTTCTGGTGACAAGCAATGTGCTACCCCAGATTCCACCATGCAAGCCTCCTTGTATCATTGCTTCATCATTCCACTAAACAATCAAATATCCAATATATTTTATTTAAATACATAATAGTCTTTAAATATTTAGTTGTTTTCTCTTGATAATATAACAATTTGCAGTACCTAAGTTGCCACTATTTATATTACCTCCCAAGTATTTGACAATGCTATTGATTTATATTCACGAATGCAATGACATTTAGAACAGATACTGCTTAAAAAATTAAGACAGTTTCTTTATGATGAGGGAAGATATATGATACATCTTTGAGTATAAGACTTTTAGGAGCCATTTTAAAAGTCAACCACATGACTGATGGTGGTAGAAATATCAGATCTCACGGCAATCCACTACTGAAGTAGCACACACAAACTGCAGGCCCGCATGGTTGCTGAACTAAAGGAGGCTACACTGCTGACACCAGACAGAGATGAGCTGCAAGAATATTAACAAGATTGCGTAGTATAAACAAGGGGGAGAAAATTTACATAGCACCTGCTATTCCCCAGCATTGTAAGTGCTACATACAGTATCTAGCGACTAAAGAACACTCCGAACATGGCTCTGAAAATACATGTTTGAGAGCATCCGATACAGACCATGTCGCTGGCAAATAGTAATATACACAGGGAACATGCATAAGAATTCATTTGGGTAGATAAGTATCTTGCTAACGATAATCCCAACTTAAGGTAAATGAAGTTAAAGTAATGAGATCTGATTCTTTTTGATACAAAAGGTATTAGGTATCCAATTCTAATTCTTAACACATGACGAAAAGAGAGCTTGTGCATGACATGTTCCACAGGTTGTTTTGCCCTCTAAACATATACCTCTATACATGTCTTAGAGTAACTGATTAAAACAATAGTGAGTAGTAATATATGCAAGGAATATGCATAAGAATTTATTCATGTAGATATGTACTTTATTAACAATACATCTGACTTAAGGTAAACGAGATTAAAGTAATGGGATCTGATACTTTTTGATACAAAGGTAACTGATTCTTTTAGGTACAAAAGGTATGCTTAACTTGCTGCTGTTAAATTATTTTTGGATTTTTTTTTTTCTGACATATGTAAGATGGTTCAGGAAACCAGACAAATTTGCTAAGGGCCCACTTGGTATTGCTTTTGTCTTCAAAACGCAAGAAGAAAAACGAACCTGACTGAACAACATATATTATGAAACCCTTTGCATTTTGAAATTGATCGAAAAAGCTTTAGAGCCTTTGCTAGCAAATATTTATTGCTTTCAAATAAGAGGGAAAACAAGAACAAGAAATAGCAGAAGTTTTGTGCAAATGCTATCTTGAACATTAATCTCCATTTGCTAGTTCACTAATTTGTAGAGAAACAAGAACACAAAAATAACAACAATGCCAAATCGCACAAAGAATTCATCTAATTGATATGCTATTTATTTTAATCAACTAGCAATTTGTTATAGTGGTAGTAGGAAATTGTCAAATTTCAGTTTTCTTCTTCTTCTTTCGGATGTCTGTAGATCAATGATGAATTAGATAGCTAATACTAAGCAACTAGATATCACTTATTTGTTATTTTAATTTAAGAGTTGTGATAATGCGCGCATCACTCTAAGGGGGCAAAAGGCCAAAATAAAAGGAAATCTGTCTGATGTATGGGTTAACTGTAATATGAAAAATACATTACAAACTTAGCAATGATCAAGTTGTAATATTAAATATGCTGTTGAGTTATTTTTGGATATGATCAAGAATAAAAGCTCCCAAAGAGATGAACTAGTCTGATCATTTAAATATAACTCGTCCAAAATCATTTAAATTTACATTTGATCAAGACTATGATTTGACACTCTCATATAGCATTACTGGAATATCTAAGAAGGCAACTACTTGGTGTCAGATCTAATTACCTTGTTCATTCAAGATCAACATGGCAGCTATCTTTCTTGATTTCTCTATAACCATGTTGGTACTTGTATATGTGCAGATCGAGAGGCTTTTGGAATGCATTTGGCTGGTAAAAAAAGATAGCTTGCACGATTGTTGTGACAATGTTCGAAATTACTGTAGGGGGAGAGAGGAATCTAAGAGGTCACCTAATGCCTAGGCACTAGGTTGGTACCATGTCAAGGCAACCCAAAAATGATAAATTCAAAAAATAGTAAACACAGGTAGAAATCTACAGTACTCAAAATTGAACATATAAAATAAGATGTAAGCAAAGGGAAATACCAACTTGACAGCATTCAATAATACATAAATCAATTTCATAATCCATCTCAAACAAGATGCAAAACATTAAGGCAGGCGCTAGGCAGCCATTTCTCAAAATATTAATTATGCTATTTTAATACCATTTTATTAGAATGTCAAGCCGCTCCAAATTTGATAACATCAAGACTTTGTAGACAGTATCTTCTAAATAGGTTGCTGCACTCACTTAGGAATCCTGATCCACATAATCACCAGCCTCCTAGTGCTTCCAAGCCCCTTTTTACTGAACATCATTCATTGTAACTATGTTTTATAACAAGTATTCTTGCTCTAGTGGAGGTTGTATTATTTACTATCTTATCGATGTTATGGAAACTTGTGTCAGTCAATTCTTATAATTACCAAGCCAGCCACAGACTTCAGCATGTTACTTTCATGGCTGGAATAGTTTATTAATTGAAGATGGTTTTTCATGAACCAATTACTCGAGCATCTATGAATGCACATATTAATTCAATTAGTATGCTAGTTAGTCTTACTAGTTGTCTAAGCATGAGAAAATATAGTACATGGACTTGCAAGTGATGCTCTACTCTATATTGTTTGACACACATAAGTATATATGTTTGAAGCATTATTGCCCAAATAATATCCCTTTTAATTTTACCAGAAGTCATAAAATATTATCTATGCAGGCTCTCAAAGCCGTGTAGTATTTGCAATATCTGTACTTTTCATATCTACTAGTTGATCCTTAGTATATCTTACATGAATGTGCATGAATACTTGTTGTGATAGAGGCAAAATCTGGCATTGTCATTGAAAAAGGATTGCTCATCTACCAATCAGTTCCAGACCTGAAGGTGTTTCATTTGATAAGCAAAATGATAACTGTAATGTTGTCAATAATTCTAGTTGGAGACACAATGCTAGCATTCTTAATCCAAATTTGTATTTGTACAATAGTGAAATAGATTGCTTGTTTGACGAAAAATTTATCAGACAACTAGGATGATATTTCACGATCTTTGCAATGATGACAGCAAATTCGTGAAATTAGCTAGGACTCAAGGATAAGCAAGTAAAGAAGCTCATATAAGACAGAGTCTCTATGATTTGTAATCCTTCTCACCTATTAGGAAGCTGCTTCATAGAAATGAAAAAAGAGAGAAAAAATGGAAAATTCTCTCACCTTCTAACGGGAGCATACAATGAAGACTCCAAATAAATTAAAAGGTATTAATTCAAGAATAAATGGACATTTATAGGATTTTAAAATCAAGATATACAAAGCCTCCAAGTACTTAATGCAACTCCAATTTGATCATAACAAACACCAATGCCACATTAACAATGACTATCGAGAAAGGATAAAAGCACACAACCAAGTAAAATATTGTAACAGGGAAGGCAGGGGTCTCAATATTGGACCTAGTATTGGTAATCTACCTAAGTATGCTGACACATCAAAAAATCAAACCATGGGACTGCAGTTAATTTCTAAGTTATTCTGGGAAAAGCTACCAATGGTTCAAGCTTTATCTTTAGGAACCACTCCCTCTATTGTCCACTTCATTGTCGTTGATCTGAAAGTTATGACACACAACTACTAGTATGATACTACGATAAGACTTGTCCGATCACAAGTTCTATTGAAGAGGCCATGGACTATGATCTCTTGAACTGCAAGGCAGAAACTCAAAATAGTAACAACTGAACAATATTCCAATCCAACTCAATTTGTTGTTTGCTCTGCAGCTTTTCTTTTGGCAATAATTATGTGGAAGTACTCTAAGTCGCAGACTAATACTAAACATCCTGACGGACCTATATGTCATACTATGTTGCAGTAGTCAAAGCCATTTTCATGAGTTCTTAATCTCTAGAACAATAGACAAAATGAGATAACAATTTCTTCACTTAAACGAAGGAAATTGAAGTGCCAGGAGGCAATGACAGCATTATTTATTGTTTTAGTTCACCTTGTCACCCAAACAGGGCAATGGTTGTACTGGTTTAAGTCCGGATATGAAAGCAAGGGAGAGGTGCCTTAATTAACGTATGAAACAAGAATGACTCGAAGCAATTGTTGAAGCAGGTCATCTGTTTAACAAAGGAAGGGGCGACATACATCTAAAAGAACGTATTGAACCAGGTGAATATGTCATGTGCTACAACTTAAACAACGCAAATTAATCTTAATAATAAATAGTTTCTAACAAATGAAAGAGAAGTCCAAATACAAAAATGTAGACTGAATTACACATTGCTAACAGTGGTCATTCAACATTTCCTTCTTTGGTTCGGAAGCACAACATGGTACCCACAACATTATCCTCCTAACTCCACCACTACACGATAAATAAATCCTACAAAATATATGAATATCCCCATCCTGCAGCCATTTGCGGCAACAAGTAAAGAAATGCCCACCCATGTTACACTTATTTCACATACACTTGAAACAACAAAAGGAATTGCATGAGATTATAATTGGAGACAAGGAATTGCACCGCCATTTCTCATTTCGTCCAATACCCAAAGTCATTAAAGAATGGAGGAAGAAGCAGCAACAATACCTCTCCGCCGTCCTCCTTGGCAGTAGTAATGCCACAAGTCATCCTCTTGCCGGTTTCTGCAGAACTGCGGAGAGGTACACCTGAGTCTTTCCTATGCCAGCAGCATCGGCCTTCTCCCCAACCACCCATTTAAGCTTCTTAAATCCAAACCTCTCGATAAGCCTCGTCACAGTCCGCTTCCTCTCATCATCAACACATAGGTAGTTGTCAAGCCAGAACAAGCCTCCAGCCCTCAGGATTCTGTCGATGTCGAACATCAAGAACTCCAGCGCCTCCGGCCGGCCGGCTGGCCCCAGTGCCGGGGCACCTCCCTCATCCAATGCATTCATGATGTGCACAAGATCGAACACCGAGTCGTAGAATGGAAACCTCTGCGCCGGCGACATGAGCAGCGGGAACAGCCCCCTGGCGGCCACAAATTCATTCATCGGCTTGCCGCCGAGCTCGAGTGTTGATGTCACTATAGTAACATTCCGCTCGGCCATCCTCGCCGCGAAGTTCCCGGCACCACCATTGATGTCGAAGCCAATGCGGATGCCGCCGCCGCCCAGAGCCAATACGTCGTCGATCAAGAAGTCATTTTTCCCTGTCGGCTTGATCCACATCTGCTTGTCGATGCCGTTGAGGCCGGCGCCGGGGTTCTTGGTGTTGGGGTTCCAGAGGGATCGGGGAAGGGGGAGCCGGGGGGAGCCGGCAGGGGGGCGGGAGAGGCAGCGGCGGCGTGGGAGGGGCTCGCAGGCCTTGGAGATGAGCTTGGAGGGGAGGAGGGGGTCGGCGGTGGGGCAGGGGGCGGCGGGGCGGTAGGACATGAAGTCGGAGAGAAGGGCGGCGGCGGCAGGGCGGGCGCAGGAGTGGGCGACGGAGGAGACCATGGCGGTTATGCCGGAGCGGGCGTCTCGGCCGAGGGGGAGCGGGTGGCGGCCGAGGAAGAGCTTGAGCTCGGAAGGGAGGCCGGGCTTGGCGGGGTCGAGGGTGTCGTAGCCGGCGAGCTCGCGCTCGATCTGGTGGAGCCGGCGCTCGGAGGCCTCGATCTCCCGGAGGATGAGGGAGACGTGCTCGGAGATGACGGAGAGGTTCTTGTGGCCGCCGCCGGTGGCGGTGGCGGAGGGGGAGTAGGTGAAGACGTATAAGGCGAAGAGGTTGGTGGAGACGACGGAGGCGAGCATGAGGAGGTGGAGGGCGGAGGAGCAAAGCGTGGCGCGGCGGAACCGGGCGGTGCCGTCACCGATCTTGAGGGAGACGGAGCCCATGGGGGCGGACGAGAGGAGGGGTGAAGGCGACAGCGGGGCGGTGACGGGACACACCGGGATCTCCGGTTTTCTTTTGACCGCTGTCCGACCGGGAATAGCGTAGATTGCGTCCGGAGCTGGAAGAGTAGAAGGTGGGCGAGCACAAGATCGCTGTCGATTTCGCCGGCTATCTTATGTCTTAATTTATATATCTTTAAATCTCGCGTTCTACTAATCCTCGAGAACTTAATAACCACGCGATAATATAACCACCATCAAGGGTTCGCTAGCATCATAATTTCTTGTCATATTGGGCGGATTAGGTTAAGTAAGAGGATACGGAGAGGGCAGTTAGGTGGTGGATCTAGGGGCTTAGAGGAGTAAGTGTAGTTCTACTACTGAATTGGGGCATGCAAGTGAAGTTTTCTGGGGGTTGGAATGCAAGGCTGTCGTGCACTCAGACTACGCGGAGTTTTCAGCGCGTTCACGTGAGACGTGCCACCTCACGGATAAGGAATTTGTGACAATGGGAAGCATGGGAGATGTTAATAAAGATATTAATGCAAGTTGTGAAGAAAGTATTGTAACATTGGCATACTTTGTGAGATCCTTAGGTGGTTTTCCTCCTCTTCCCCTTTGGTTTCTTATTTAGTATAATTCTATCATTATTTGAAAGAGCTGCATTATTGTTAGCTTTAAGAAATGAATTGGATGTAAGCAATTAGACTCATCAGCCGAGCATGAACAGCTATTGTTGAGGTTGACTCGAGCCAAGTTAAACTTGGGATGCATGATCGACCAGGTATTGAAATGCCAAGCTATAGATTTTTGATGGTCTATGTAACTAATCTACTGAGCTGGCTCAACCCTTAGGCGACTGAGATGCTCGCCAAGGCTTCGGCCTCCAAATGCACTTATTATAGTGAGTTCCAAAATGAACGTCCAAATACATTGAGGCCCCAATACATTTGAAGGCCTCAAATGTTACGTATTTTTATAGCTATAAATGCATTGAGGCTTCCAAATGCATTTATATTGAGACGTATCTTTGTGATAAACTTTGTTGAGGGTCTCAAATGTTACGTATCTTTATAGCTATAAATGCATTGAGGCTTCCAAATGCATTTATGTTAGGACGTATCTTTGTAATAAACTTTTTACAAAGTTTATCACAAACTATCAGATTAGTTTCTAATCTAACTTGCCTGTGCGAGCCAACGTACCAACCATCAAGTAGGCCGTAGATGGAGCCCACTCTCGCCTAAAGCTGATCAAAATTCGGGCGGGGCCGGGTTCGCGTCGGGCTCTACAGCAGAAATTAGGCCCGATGGCTATGCCCAGGCCCAGTCGGGCAGACTGTCGGGCTTAAATTTTTGTCCAAGCCTGATCCGACATGCCCGATTTTTTCTTTATTTGAAATCTGAAAATGGGCCAGAATGGCCCAACAACTTAATGAACTCTCTAAAACTGAATATATTTTTCTACCTTTATTTTGTTTCTCCAAATGGTTAATTGGGTTCAAGCCATTTTTAAAATACGGGCCGGGCCGGGCTATTTTTAAAAGTTTTCAGGCCCAATTCGATTTTTTGGTCGGGCCGTTTTTTTCTGCCCAAGCCGACCTATAGGCCTTTTTTTAATGTCCAAGTCCAAAAAATTTCGAACGGGGCTGGGAGGGCCAGAAGGCCCGTGATCAGACTCTCGCCAAATCTCCATTTCTTCGACCACTTCTCCCTCGGCGACTAAAAACCAAACACCTGAAGCCCACCTCCGGTCTTCCCCATTTCTCGCCTCCGCGCTCCCAAATCGGATGGAGCTCCCCAGTGGGAGCCTCTTCCTGCTGGGCTTTCTTCTCCTCTTCGCCGCCTTGCTCGATCTGGCGGCGGCCATCCGGTTCCCCGACCGGATCCCAGAGTCCGGCCGCCGGCAGCCGAACCAGCCCCTCAGGGTTGCCGTCTTCGCCCTTGGGAGCTTCTGGCGTTCCGAGGCCACCTTCGGATGCCTCCCCGGCGTCGTCCGGACCTCGGTCGGTTATGCCGGCGGGTCCAAGACCAACCCGGAGTACCGAAACCTTGGAGACCACGCCGAGAGCGTCCAGGTCGGATTGATTCTACTCTCAATTGCGTGAATTCGGTGATATTTTGTTATGTTTCTCAGTTAAATTGTCAAAACTTAGATTTTTGGTTTGGGGGTATTGAGAACAAGGTTAGGTGGTTGCTGAAAATTGTTACCACGGATTCCTTTTTCAGAATTGATGGTATTTGTTCTGATAATTTAGAAAATGATGCCAGTTTAGATGTCAATTCTAGTAAGAAACTGGTAAGTTTCATTTAAAATGTTATTTTTGTTTGAGAAAGCAGTAACAGCACCTTCAGTGCATCTTAAAAGGGCTTGATAATGTTTGTCATTTTCTTCCTGATTAACAGGATGCATTTCTCTGGATCTTCAGGATTCTCAAGAATCTATATAGACAGTAATAGGATCATATTGCTAATCTAGTTGTTGCATACATGCTTACTTTTACTAATGTATAAAGTGGAAGAAGGGATAATCCTAGTTTGCTCAGTCTTAAAGGATAAGTTCATCGCAATTCTTCTTTTAAGTATTCGTAGTTTCATCACAAAAATATCTTAATATTTAAGCTATAAAGGCTAAAATATATCTATTGTCAATTCTCTAAAAGCTAAAAGTCATCTAGTATTAACACAATACATGGTTTTTCATTTCAATTTTAACAAATTAATCTGAAATAATCTGGTATTCAGAATTTACCACTATTTCTTACTTAATCAAATATTTACTTAATATAACTAAACATTTATTGCTTACATGTCATTTTTTTTTTGGTGAAAATTAGCCTCTACCACTCCACCAATATGGGTTAAATCTAATTTCAAAGTCAAAATGGCTTAGGAAGGTGTAAGGGTTAACATAAAATTATCATTTAGTAGATTCTAGCTTGTCTACTCGTAGATAGTAGTGTATCAGTGCAAATCCCTCTCAGGTACTCCATGTTGACATTGTTATTCCATGTTAAGGCTAACTCGTAAAACATCAAATTTAAGTAAAAATTAGAGGAAGAATGTGTACAACTCAAAAAGGAGTTGTTCAAGTTTTAAATGAAATTTCAGTGTCTTAGCATTTAGACTAATAACATATTAATATCATTACAATTTCTTTTTTCTAAAATGTCAGATTGAGTTCAGTGCTATGAATGGATTGCCTTGATACCAACAGCTGTTGATCATAATGCTGGTGGGGCACATAATGAAGCTTTAGTTTACACATTTTTTTCTAGTGGAATGAATCAAAAACCAGCTTCTTTCAGCTAATCAGCTTTGTTTATATTTCATTCCCATCCCAAACAATAAGAATAATTGCAAATGGTGAAAGCTTGTAAACTTTAATGCTTTATTGTCTGACCAGGTGCTCAATTTCTTTTGCAAAATATTAATATTGTGTTCCCATACTTGTATTCATTTGCTATTTTTCCATGATCTGGGTAGAACTCTTAATTTTGCATTCCAGATTACTTAATGAAATGGTATGAGATTCATTGATACTTCTCAAAGTGATGTGATTCCTTAGTTCTTTATGATAGATCTGTCCACACTGGCCTGTCAAACTTTCAATATCTTATGTTTGCCTTTATGGTCTGATCTATTTGTAATCATGTCTTCAAAGCAGTACTTATTTCTTATCCTCTTTTGGTAACATTGTCCAGGTTGAATATGATCCCAAGTTGATTCAATTCAAGCAGCTTTTGGATGTCTTTTGGGCTAGTCATGATCCTAGGCAGGTTTTCGGCCAAGGACCAGATGTAGGAAACCAGTATAGGTAAATGAACTCTTAAAGAAAGAAAAAAGAGATCTCAAACTTCTCATAGTGTTTGACATTCTAAAAAGGGAAAAAAAGGAGCTTTTCAAACTGAGAAATATCAATGTTGAATCTATAGCAGCCGCTAAAATGACACTTATAGCTGAGCACTCCTTGAGGAGTATGGACCACATTTACATTAATACCTATCCCAGGAGCAAGCAAATAATCTGGATTATCTAATTGACATCACACTTTTCGAAAGTTGATAAAAATATTGCAAAAGTTGGAAAAGTTTAATCAATTAGAACATGAAGTCATTTCTTGTAACACAAGACCTGCATACTCCATATCTTTCAGTTCTAGGCTTAAGCGTACAGGTACATATGCAGATATAATCAAGGGAGAGATGTAGATTTTGATGTTCATATAATATCTGATATAACCTAAATGTTTGAGAATCATCTGATTGATTTTTTTTTAAAATTCGATCCCTCTTAAACAAGGACTCTCCTTACTCTGCAGATCAATTATCTTCACAAATGGAACGCTAGAGGCTAGATTAGCTGCCGCAAGCAAAGAAAGGGAACAGACCAAGAGTAGGGGCAGTATTGTGACTACACAAATCCAACAACTAGGAACATTCTATCCTGCTGAATCTGAACACCAGGTATTTTCCTTTTAGCTTTAGTTTTTGAATACTCTAACAGAAGGTTCAAATGTTTTCTGCCTGAGAATATGTGATCTTTGTGATGCTTTTATCTTTATCACACAAAATGATATTGCATTTTATTTTCATTAATTTGTTTTAAATAAAAAAAGGGAAGTCCAATGCGGGCTGCGGGTTCTGGAAAGGGTCAGATGTGCGCAGCTTTAACCTTATATGCAAACATGCCGTTTCATATTTTGAACCCGTGAACTCCAATGTCATAATAGAGCAACATTACCATTGTGCCATATTAATTGTTTTAAATTCAGTGTTTATCACCTAGTGCTGTACTTGGTGAACTTCTTGATTGTTAGCCTCCTGAAAATTTCATGGAAGACTGAAAGTTTGGTTGCAAACAAGATAATCGATATGTAATTCCTGTGCTGTTTCTTTGTTGAAAAAACATAAAACTGAAAAAAGTGCAGTTGATAAGTTTTTAAATTAATCTGTTGCATGTCCATATAAGTTAGAAACAACTTGGGACTTGCCACATAAGTATTGAATATAAACAATTTGAGTATCCTGCCAGGTACGACTCGCCATGTATTTGGATGAGTTGACTTTAACTTGCTTCTCTTCTAAAACAACATGTATGAAGTTTAAACTAACAAATAAAGAAGCCAAGCTTTTTCTCACATTTTCCTTTGTGGTTTTTGTATGTTTCACATGGAAAGGGAACCATGCTTGGGAGTTGTTCCTAAACTAGTTTAACTCAAAACAACTTCATGGTTTTTTTTTCCAAATGTCACATGTTTTGAGCATTTCTTTGTTCCCTCAATGTTGATGACAGAACCAGAATGCTCTTAGCACTAGCCAATTTAGTGAGGAAATAAGCACCCACTAGCATCAAAGTAGTGGATACAGACATTCTCTTCTAGAGTTTTAATTATTTTTACTGCTACTAAGCATTCCTTTATTTCTGGTGTCCCCCAAAAGGGATTATTTAAGCCTGTCATTTTCTGATAGCTGAGAGGCAGTTTGTGATGGAGATAGCTAGCTCAGAAAAGGCATCCTAAAAAGAGTTTATGGCAGACTGCAACTAATAATTATAGAACCTCTGCTCAACGCTGCCATAAAGTATTATTCAGGTAGCAAGCCTGGTCTGTTAATAATCTTTGAACCACCATCCACCATTTAGAAAAGTGTCTAGCTTTGGAGACATTGAGTTACCATCTGCCTTGAGATCTCAAAGTATTGACAAAACAAACTTGGTGATTGTCAATGCATCATTTATTTATGTGCATCGCTTCTTTTTAGTCCTTAATGGTTCAAACAGCAACACCATTGTCCTTTCTTTCTTTGTTCATTATTTTTTTATAAATGTAAACAGCTAAAGGTGAACATCTGGGCCAGTTATCATCTGCTTTTCCTTTGTCAATTTTTCTTTTCATTCACATAGGTATGATGTTGTTCTTCCTCTCTCTAATAGCATAAATTTTTAGACCTTCAATTGGAGCTTTTACCTCCAATTCTAGTTGCAGGAATTTCTAGGTTTTCCTTCTCTTTCATATCTGGACAGGTGGATTCAGGTGGAACTTTCCTCATTGCTGCCTTTTCCAGATTCGAGATAGAATGAAGATCTCAATTCTGGCAATGGTGGTGGTAAGGAGCTTAACTCTGATGACGGGAATATTGAGAAGCACGGGCAGTTTATTACCTAGAAGCTCTGAAATGTTGAATGAGAGGCATGGGAAGAAACACAATATATAGTTTGTTTTGGATGATGGAAAATCAGCTTGGTGTTCTATTGGGGGATTTTTGGGACAAGAGAGGTCTTGATTTGCAAACATGTCAAAGAGGGGTCTGTATATGCAGTTAATTTATGAAGGAAAGAGTTAATGGAAAAAGCCCAATAGGGATCTTTTGACAAGAATATCAGCATTTTATCTTTTCTATTGAACCAAAAGGATAGCTTGATCTCTTTCTTTTTCACTACTGAATAACTTAAAAAGAGTTGCTAAGTGGTTTCTAGACCTTGTCTGAAAGAATGTGGTTAGGGAACATAAGCAGCAAGAGAATGGTGGTAATAGACAAGGGAGAGGATATTGTGGTGATTAAGTTGGCCTGCTAATTGAAACTCACAAAAGACAATATGAAATGGATGGAGGTGTTTAGGTTATACAGGGTAATATGTTTTTTAACTTGAAAAAAATATTATAGATATTGACCCAAGGATAGTGATCAGAATTACTACGAAAATTGCAACAAAATTAGTTATGTTATAAGAAATGGGTAACAAGGGGAGAATCAGAACTACTATGGATCTTATATTTGTCTTAATTGAAGAAGGTAATTAGATTTTTTTCACAAAACTCTATCTGGTAAAAACAGGATTTGAAATGATGGTATTAAATTAAATATAAGGGAGTAAATTGAATGACACCGAGGATTCTCTTTTTAATAATTTGGGGTCCCAGAGGTTGTGTTCAGTGTGGAGTGTGGAAAAAAAAACCCTAGTTTGATGAATCTTCATTCCTGTTTTTTCAGTGGTTCAAATCACTTTATATGTTAGTCTAGAGAGGTCTTCCGAACCTTGGGTTTTTATGAAGTTATCATTTTGTTTGAAGTAGGAAACACCATAGGAGACTGGGCTTGATGTAAAGTCTGAGCATGAAAAGCAATCCAGCTAGCTGAAAGCAGGGAAGGTTAGACTAGGCTTTTAAATAGGTAACGAAGTATTCACTGTTGAGAAGATTAATTTGGTTCTTTGAAATAAGTACTAGCATGTATCTTCAGATGATCTGATATCTGTTTTCTGGTTAGAAAAGTATCTAAGCAGAGAGGAGTAGAAGGATTGGAAGGAATTTGGAGGACAACTCTAGGAGCAATGTCAAGTCTACTTCAAACCAATAAGTATTTAGCCCTTGAATGTTGACAATTCATTATAATTTCTTGGTCTTCCCAATAACCATAAAAGCGCATACAAATTCTATCCTTCATGTTGATTCTAAAATGTAACTACTGTTATATGCTAATGTGCAACAGACACCCAGGGCAACACCAATAAAAAGGTTGGTTTAGAGAGTGAGAAATGAGAAAAGGCCTAAAATATCATGGCTAGAAAGTTGGGAAAGGATTTGAGAACTGGTGCTGAAAAAGGACCTTATTCCTAATGGGATTGAATATGAAGAAACATTAATAAAGTCAGCCCAGACAATTGGCAATGGCACAAGACTTCTACAGCTCATGATTTTTACAAAAAACTATGAGCTGACCATCCACCTATTTTAACTTCTGGGTAAGATTCCAGCTCTCTGTTGCTTAATCACCTTGACAAAGACCTTACAACAAAGTAGTGAACTACCATATTATTTATGAACCAAACTAGACATGGATCTGGTGGTTGTAAGTTTTGACAACTTGAACAACACAGTTTTGGACATTGGTCCTATATCGGCTGATCCATTAATGTGGATGGTTCCAATTGATATAAAAATTTAGGCTATATTGTGTTATACAAACCTATTATGCAGCTGATTCAATTGTTGATTGAATGGCTTTCCATGAATAAATTATCTGACTTATGATCAGGCATGTCCTGCATGTGCCATACAGCAGATGGTTATGCATGCTTCTACGTGCCTTCATCAGATTTATGTGATAAGTTTCACCCATTTCCAATAGGCTTCTCGTGAGTCATGTGACTGTCTTTTGCCAAGCCTTAGTAGTTAGACTTAGGCCCTATTTAGTATTGCAGTTGGAGGGTTAAAAAGTACTTTCTAGAGGGCGAAAAGTTTTTTTTGGATTATTTTGAGATGTTTGGTAAAAAATTTAAAGCTCTTTATAGCCTCCAAAAGCTGGAAAAAAAAATCTATACTAGGGGAGGCTCCAATTTGAAGCTTTTTGCAAAAGCTCTATTTGAGAAAACATGGAAAGTTGTTTCTATTTTTATAAAACTCTGTAGAAATGAAAATACTAATGCTAATTCTTCGTGATATCATTATAATAATATTACTATCATAATATAATGATATTATAAAATATTAAAATATCAATATAAATAATTCGAAAACTAAAAATGTTATATAAAAATATTTTTTGATAGTATAAATAGTTAGATAACTGAAAGAGCTATGCATTGTCTTTTATTATCATTTCTGATACTCAAAGCCCTTTCTCAATTTGGTTACCAAACATATATTTTTCACTGCACTTCACAATATAGTTATCAAATAACAAACAGCTTTTTATTAAAGCTCAATTAGCAAAAGCTTTATTGCTCCAAAACTATATAGACAAAAGCTGCAATACCAAACTGGGCCTTAATTGCATTTGGACTTGAGTGCTGCTATATGTTCACTTGCAAACCTTGGGGCCAGAAGAAAGGTTAGCTATTGTGCAATAGGCACCTACTTTATGGTAATAATTATTGCAGATATATTGGCTTCGTTGACAACAGATCTTGTCGAGTCTTGTCAAAGAGGTTCAGATGCTTGTAGTTTGCTTCTAAATTTCCTGCCTAAACCAAAACACCTGTCAGTTTGCACAGATGCTGATTTCAGTTAAAAACACTTTATGATGACCATGGTTTGTATGTTTTGCAGAAATTTGAGCTGAAACATAATCCATTTCTCCTGCAATTGATTGGAAATATGCCGGAAGAGGAACTTATGACATCAAGCCTAGCTGCAAAGCTGAATGGCTATGCTGCTGAGCTTTGCCCTCCAAGAATCCAAAAGAAGTTCGATGCGAAGATTAATGAGATACTAAAAAATGGTTGGCCCATCTTAAGGGAGGTTTAGATGTGTGGTAACAGGGTAGGTTTAGTGTGATGAAGGTTATTGCATTCCAGTCTAAAATCTTGCAGCAAACGGCCATTAGCTTTAAGGACGGTGAGCATGGGAATGGAGGTGTTATATTTATAGTTGATTCGTAATATTTTCTCTTTCTGTTGAATGTAGTAAACCTTCCTCAAGCTGTAAATTGATCTAGTGCTGGCTAGGTCAGTTGGGAAATAACCATGCATCAATAAAAGTCTGGAGCCCTGGCATGCTTTGCCGTAGGTAACCATGGAATAATCCTTTGTTCAAACTTCAATCTGTCACATGACCACCTATATCTAAGCTAGATGAATGAATGTATAACAGTAGGTTTCTTTTCTGGTTAAATTAGTTGATTTCAAAATCACTTGTTAAACAGTAAGGCCATGGGAACCTAAGGTTTCTAATGAAAGGTGATTAGCTGTAAATATTCGCTAGAAATAGGACTGAATGGTGTTTTGTGATTGCATCCAGTAAAAGAGCATGATACCATCCTTGAGAAAACAGATTTATGGTTGACTGAAGTTGCCACAAATTAGGATAACAAAAGAGTTAATATACAATTGGATGATGGAGGAGACAAGCAGAAAAGCTTAGTGATGGTATACGGTGAGAGAGAGCATTGTACCATCGACTACAGAAGGGATTTATGCTACGTCTGAAGTTGCCAGAGATTAAGAGAAAAAAAAAGTAGATAAACAGTTAGTTGATGATGTATGAGATGAGGCAAGTTTTCACGTCCAGTTCTTTTCCCAGCCTTATCCCCTCTTAAGCGAAAGGCTATGTGATTTGAAGATGCTTTCAATCGAAGAATGGTTTCTATATGATGCATGTAGAGAACTATTTTCACTGCCTGTAATTGGACAGGTTGCAAGTCCAACTGCAGTCAGCTGTGTGTTAGACTGCTAGGGCCTTGTATTCACCATTTTTAAGTCCAGCTGAAGATAGCGAGACAATTGGTAGTATTAATTAGAGCATTATATAAGCATTATATGACACGTACATGGAATTGTAAACATATGTTCCTTAAATTACACAGGTTTCCTGGTTATATGAAACAAAGCATGCCTTTAGGCACCCAAAATCTATGCTTTTTTTAAAGTTGAAGGCTGTGGACAATCCCTGATAACCTGATAATTAACCCAAACATCCCAAAATAAGCTGGTTTTGTTACAGACAGAATGGGATTCTTTATCCGCTCAATGTTGGACATGAATACCAATCCTGGATAACTTTATAATCAAGCAGATTATGGTAGGATAAAAGATAGTGCATGAGAACTGTCAAATAGTCTCAACAGCAAGTGTTGCAATAGTGCATGACATATCAAATTTATCCAGGCCATAGGCCAAATGAACAGACAAGAATATGCTTGCGTAATAAGCTGAAAACTAGTCAAAATACTAGTAAAAGGGGGAGTAAATAACTAAATATCATGAATCATTACCATCATTTTATGCCTTTTGATAATGCAAGTGTTATAAGATTGTTTTCTGTCATACCCAGTACATAAGGTAAAGATTTGAGATTTTCAGAATAAAGAATTAAGTAAAATTCAAAAATGAATATTAACTTTAGTGGAACCCCCCAGGGGAAAAAATTGAGCAGAAATTCTAAACTTAATGATCTGTCATATCTAAGTTTGCATTAAAAAAGACGAACTTAATTTCATCCCAACAAAAAAGTCAATGCAACTGAGAATCCATGAGCAATCAGCAGATCAACCTGATTTGGATCTTGTCATATTTATTCGCTTTAGTGTAGTTCTGCTGGGGCAATCTCTATCAGGATTTTGTTGATGAAATTTTGGGTATTCGAGAACAGAAGAACTTCCATGCAGTCATCACATGTCAAGCCAGCTTTGAGTTTCAATCATGGAATATCTTGCTGGGAACCGGTTTGCCATAGCAAACCAGCCTCAAGCAAACACGTTGGTGGTAGTGCCATAAGTTAATCCGGATTTAGCATCACCAAGTCTTCACTAGGATGCATTCCTCCCACAGCTTATGAAATTTCCAGCACCATAAATATATAACTCTCATGAAAATTTGTTAAAATAAGGACAGAAGGCTGAACTGTCACACTGGCCATGGTAAGAAAGGAACTACCATTATTGGTTTCATGATTGAGATACTTGAATTGTCATTTCTAATTTTTTTTCAAGTTCACATATGCTAGGAGATGAACCCCTCTTTTATCAGAATAAATGTCAACCATCCTCGCAGTTTTCTTGGGAAAGATAAGAATCACAAGTAAATCATGTGCTGCAACAATTGAAATAAACACTCAAATCCGGTCATTGTGAAACAAGAAACAAAGATATGCATTTCCTGTTCAATGATGTCCTTTTGCCTCAGCTTTTTTATCATATTTTGCCTTTGCCTGGAAAAAAGAAGAAACATGTTGTCACTCACCAGAGGGGTTTATAGGTGTGAGATCATGTACTCATGATATAATATTGTAACAGTCTAATATGAACAGAATACTTGGGAGAAAATGCAATATTTTCACAAAGAAAGGTACGAAGATAAGCAGATCGCTCGCAGCTAAATTACTCTTAAATGGAGTGGAATACTAACTATTAGAGCAATTGAAAGAAAAAAAAATGAAAGACTGACGATTTTAATATGCCTTTGGGAAGTAAAGATGGCAACAAGTAGACAAGTTTTGCGAAACATTCAAGCATTCCTGATATCAAGCAGCCAAACACCAATTGCAAGGTTACCAAACAACAATGGATAAGTTCAAGATTAGACTGAAAGTAGTGCAGTGTCTCCAACCCTTTATGCACGCATAGGGAACGGTTTTAATGTTCCCTGATCTGTGGTAAATTGCAAGGTGCAACACTTCAAAGGAGGGAGGAAATCTATACTGCAGACACATGCTAACTCACTGACAAAAAATCCTTTTTCAAACTGTGTCTATAAGAACAACTGTCATATTCTGAACACAAACTCATTACTCATTTAACCAAAGAATAAATCCAAAATCATCATGAAGAACATCAGAGTGCTGTGAACATAAATAGCTAAAATACAAAATTAGAAAACAAGCTTACTATTGTTGGTACAGTAAATATAGTTTTCTTTCTTGTGATAACCTATATGGGATCATCAATTTAGCAACAATTCATATGCAATCTAGTTTCATAATATAATGGGTTAGTAAAGAATTTGATATTATGCACATATAACTACATCTTTAGTTCTGATTTTTTGACATAAAAACATAATATTTTATAAAAGGAAAGAAATGAAGATGCCAAATGTTACTCAAGTATTATTCCATGGATTCATCGCCCAGTCAGTGAATATATGAATATTGCAGGTTGCCAAACAAATCTAGACTCATTATTATCAAGAAAAAAGATTAAGAAGAAGAAGAGGAAAGAAAGGAGAAAACATGTTTCCTACCAATTCACTCTCTAATCAAAGCAGTTGTTTTGAGAAAGGTTGGAAAGTCCAACAAATCAAGCCATTCAAAAAGGGAAAGCATAGGGCAGTCCTACTAGACAAGTACCTTTGGTTCCTAATGTAGCCTTGGTATATCAGTGCTGAATATAGGGTTTTAGGGATGTAATAATTTCAGAACTAAGTCTGGAATCAGTTTGAAAAATGATTGTAGCAAAGGATAAGTAGGAAGAAAGGAAAGTGGTAACGGGGGAAGGGAGAAATGACAGATATTGATGGGAAGAGGAAATATGAACCAGGATTCCCAATAGAAGCGAAGACACCCTTGATATATTCAATCATCAAAGCATGTTCTTTATACAATACTTAGGATTCAATAAATAGAAAAATCTAACTCTCACTCCTACATTTGATGTTCAATCTCAATCATATACCGAATAAAAGCATTAAAATAGCAAAACAATTACAAAAAACTGAAAATGAAAATATTATAAACTTCAGCAAATCAAAGCTTCAAAAACCTGATTGCATGAATTCCATGGCAAAATAAGGCAAGAAAGAAAAAGGAAGAGTAGCATTATAAATTTAAAGAAGAGAGCACAAAGAGATGGGCTCCACAAAGACCTTTTCATAAGCAAGGAGTGATGACATAGGTGAAGAGAAGGACACCAGAATGAAAGAATCGAAGTCAAATAGGAAGCTGAAGAATATGCAGTCAGATGAAGGGAAGGAGCAAAGAAGATCAGAGTAAGAAGAGGGGAGAGAATTGGAGTGGCAGGGGAGGGGGAGGATATAATTATATAATCAATCATAAATTAGTTCTTGCAGAACATGGTGGAATCAAAAATAGATGACCTTGCTGTTCTTCATAATGACAAGATCATCACCAACAAACCAGTATTCTCATTCATGAGCTTCCATGCATCATGGTGTTGCATCACAAAGTCAAGCCTCTTTGCAGGAATTGGGACCTAGTGGGGCAGCTTGGGATTATCAATTGAAGATGGCTGGAATAGGTTCAAGAGATCGAGTTTTGGCTGCTGGAATGGGTTTCCAAGCAGGTTGAGCAATGTGGGCTCGATAATATTGTCCCCAAGGAGGATGGAGTGGAGAAAAGTGTGCATGAAGGAGAGACCCCATTCAGAGACTTTGTTGGATTGCCTCTCTTTCTTCCTTTCTCCCTAGGTCCTTCCCCCCATATTCCTAGGTTCAATTGGTCTCTCTCCCTCTCATTGCCCTAGAAATGTATTTCCCTTTGCGTGAGAGAGACGACAATGGATAGTTCGAAAATAGCACAGGTTTTATTAGCTGGTGAAACCTTGGAGACCATGTCTCCATCCATAGTTCAACCTTGGATGTCTCCGTGATATCTAAATTGTCATCATTCTTGTTAATTAAAAAAGGAGTGGTGACATTTTTTTTGTAATAAAGTTATAATGGGAGGGCGATTAGTTAGTCAAAGAACTGAAATAACGCCAATGTGCTTCTCCAATTTCTCCACACCCAACATGAGCGGCTCAGATACGTTGCTGACTATAAAGTGAAGAAGTAAAATTGATCACTCCACATACTTTTCTGATGATCTAAGGTCTCCATGAAACAGAGATATAACCAAAACAACGGGGCTCTTCAAAATAACTACTGTATGACTCCTAAAAACATTAAGACCTTATTTCCCTGTTCGAGAACAAATAAGAATTCTTCAAAATTAATATATGTATTCTGTCAGTTTGCATTCTATGAAAACTAATATTCTCCACGACACCCAATTCTTCAGTATTTAAATAATTCTGTAAATATACTACTATTCTCCCTGTCAGAATGCAACACATTGACCAGGATGTTATGTACAAAGGTTGAGACCATACTATCCAGGCAGTCCATGCTAAGCTAATTCAAAGAAATTTCAATACTAGTATGTGTTTCTGCATAAGGTAGTCTATCTGCACTGCAGCAATGTGTCGTAGGAAAAATGGCTAAGGGCAGATTGTCCAGGCAACAAATCATCCATAGATTTCCTCATTTAAAATTCACATTACAATGTCAAGAGGAATAGTCCTACCAAATCCAATGTATTATTCATCTTATTCTCAACCCACAATGCCTAAATTTATGTTGCCTTTAGTATCAAAACCCACACATCACAAAGATGCATGACAACAGTGAATAATAACAAAATTTTCTTCTACACTCCACAAGGAGTAAATTACACCCTGCAGATGACCTATAAAAAAGATATTTAATCATCCATATTTAAGCTTCTTCCACCAAGTCAACATTATAATGACATGTTAGGATCCATCACAGTGATGTCCGCCCTCATAATATGCCTGAATCAGTTCAAAGAATATAATAAAAGTTTCATCATAATTATATGCTCCCCAGCAGTATATCACTGAATCCGGAAATTTGGGCTTATTTTCAATGGCACAAGTAACAGTCTTGAGTCCAAAAGCGAGACAGAGAAAGTTCCTTAAAATAATGTATTATCATTACGTGTAGCTGACTGTGTGTATCTCTGTACTCAAAACACATTCTACTTCACAAGTTGCGAAGGAAAACATAATAGTCTGTTTTGCTAATTGCTGTGTGCTTAATTCTATGTAAATTCGTGATGTAATTCATGGAAATCTATACCATCAGTTAACAAGTAATCCTTCAAACGGGAGATCATAAAAAATAGGAACTTCCTTATGATCTATACATCCTAAAAATAATTAATTGAATTTCCCCCTCCCCCCACCAAAAGAAGGAAAAAAGAATAAGAATGTAATTATCCCTGAAAACCTCAGCGCATAGCATATAAACAGCAAGAACAGCAACAATAATTCTAAGCATACCAAACAATCACCTAAATGGATTTTAAAATAAATCAGATCAAAGATACTGCCTTTGATTCAATACAAATATATATATATATATAAAAGAATCCCAACATACGAATCACATTATTATAATCCGAGATCCGGCAGATAACAAAATATCTCGCTCCTGATCCTGTGCTATATAAATGAATAACGGTTGGCGAATGGATATAGGATGGAAGGAAAAGGTCCAATCTGATACCTGGAGGTAGGAGAGCTTAATGCTCCCGTAGACGAGACCGAAGGTGAACGCCGATGCACGAGCTACCTATAATACAAGATCACGATCACAGTTAGAAGGATTAAGCCCGGAGGAAATCGGAAGAAGGAAATCCAGAGAGAGAGACTTACGAAGGCGAGGGAGCTGACGCCGGAGTAGGGGCCGGGGATTGCCATGGATAAGGGATGGAGCTCCGAGGGGTCAGAGAGCGAGATCGAGGGATGATGTGGGGTGAGTGGTATTGCTTGCAAGGTCCCTCCCGTCAAACCCTCTTATTTTATTGATCGCCGTCGAAACCCTAGTGTGCAAGTCTGGAGGACATTTTTTCTGTTCTCTCGTAGACTTCTCCTCCCTCTCTTTAAGTGCATTTTGCAAACAAGTCCGCTGAAAGTTTGATTTTCTAGGAAAAGGCCACATTGTTTGATTTTGCAGTTTCATCCAAATTTTCCTTCCTTCGTTGCCCTTTTGCTCCGGGATACCTAGCTAGAGGTGGCAATCAAGTTGGATCGGTTTATGGGTCCGGCCAAATGCTAGTTGGGTCAAAAAATTTCAAATCTGAAACTAATATATTTACTCAACAGATCAAAATTTTGAAATATGAACATACTATATTTAATAAATAGGTAACTTTACCCGACTCATTTAACATATCTAATAAATAGGTAACCTACTTAACTTGTTAACCTATTAACCTATTTAATAAAAAGGTAACATGTTTAACCTACCTAATCCGACTCGACCTAATTATTAAACAGGTTAAAATGGTCATGGGGCTGGAACCCGAACCCAACCCGATTATTAAATAGTTAAACGGGTTAACCTATTTATGATCCGAACCTGTTTAGCTCAAACCCAAATCTTTTTGTTACAGGTCGGTTTATAGGTCGGGTCATATTTTGCTAGCACCATGTGTACTGTATTGACCTTTCCACAGTTGAACAGAAGTTGTATATGTCACGTGAAAGAAGGATTTACATTCCTTGGTGTGAACCACCAATGGATTGTGCAATAGCCACTTCGAGATATGTGCAGGTAGATAAATAAAGAAGTTCGGTATACTATGAGATTTGTGTGAGGTGTGATCCAACGGCTAATGTCATGAAAAAAGATTAATCATTCATTCGTTTGAAAGGTACAACCCGAACCCTTTGCAATTGATATGGATGGGGTTTTCATATGTTATTGGTGCATAAACTAAGAAATGGATTGAGGAATTGATGGAAATGTTCTCTCTCTCTCTCTCTTTCTACCATTTTTCCTTAGAGGTTTTCCATCTCCCCAGTCTCCATCTCCTCCCTATCCAATGCAAATTATGCTTGTCTTGGTCATGGAAAAGAAGGATGGCACAGGGAAAGATCCCATGATCCTGGCCTCCTCTAGCATCACCGACCAATCTACAGCTAAGCAAAGTCTCCCCCATCTCAAAGGATGGACACGATGTGATGACCAAAGCTTCATTCTCTCTACCTCTTTTTCTTGGTCACCCACACTCTCATACCTTATCGTGTTCAACTGTTATTAAACTATGCACACCAACTTTTTCTCCCAACAGTTTGAAGTTGAAAGTGTGTATCATTTGTAAGCCATAATCCTTAGGATTTGATTCCTCTAGATTTGTTGGAAAACTACCTCTACTCTATTCCTCCTTATCTTCGCAAGCATATCATCACTATATTTCTCATTTATTTCCAATGTCTACTCCATTATATAGGTGTCATCTAAGGAAAATCCTAATTTTTGAATTTGCTTAGTCAACTGTCACAAGAATGGAGTTCGTGTCATTTCCACCAAATTAAGCATTACTCATCTCCTATTACTTGCATTCCTTGCATTTCTACCTTTAACTCAAATACCACCAACTCCTGGAGTGAAGTTGTTCCAACATCTAAGGTTGTAAATGGGTCGGCCAGACCCGCTTAGACCCGACCTGATCCATTTTGGAGGATCCGTGAGGTTGGGTTAGGTCCTAAAATTCGACTTGTTCTATTTCTCGGGTCGGATCTAGGTTTATTAAATTCAGACCCGATCTGACCCATTTAAATTTGGATAATTTTGGGTTTTCAATTCTATGATCCGTCCCGACCCAAATTTGTAAAATTATTTGGGCCCGCGAGTCATAGCTCGTGAGGGTGCAAACAAGTAAGTTAGCCTATACCTAGAGAGAATATATCTCACATCAAAATTTATTTAATAAATAATAAATTCTTTCTTTGATCAACTTATTCTATTTATGTTTCCCTTCTATTGGAATGGTACATTATGTATTAATCATAGAGCTTATCCATTCAGATCATAAGTAAGCAGGTAGAATTTCTTAGTTGAAAATGTGGGCAAACTTGAAATAGTTTTATTGGGAATGAAGACTGAGTTGACTTTCTATGAGCTCCAATTCATCGTATATTATTGTTTTGCTTGATCTTTTTATTTAACTTCAAAGATTTTAGATATTATAGCCCACATTTATAACAGACACCAACTCTCGCTACGATGGACAAGAACTAAGAATGCAAGGAGATCATAGCTTTTTACCCGAACCCAACCCAAACCCAAATTTTTTGAGTTGAGTACGAGTTATACATGGACCTGACTCGACCCGAATGACCCGTTGGGTCAAAAATTGTAGCCGTGGATCCGAACCGATCTGATCAGATCTTCTATTGGATTGGGTTTGGGTCCAAAATTAAAATCCGAACAAGGAGCTAGGTCAGATCGACCATGGAACTATTATTAGACCGCTCAGATCGACCATGGAACTATCTAATAATTTTATCTTAGGGTGAAATAAATCTAGAATTTTTTTGTATGAGTACCTTTGTCAAAATTCAAGTTTGCGTGAATACTCTTTTAAAATTTATATTTATTTATGTATTCTCATAAAATACTATTTTTGCACAAATGCTCCTAATATAACGGTTCTTCTAACATCATTAATAAAAACCATATTTATTTTAATTAAAAATAAAATAAAATTTTAAAATTATTTTTTTGTCCACTACGACGTTCGTCTTGTAAATATTTCTTTTTGCACATCTACTCATTAAAGAAATTCTATTTATTTTAATTTGGAAATCGTTAATTTTTTAACAATGTTAGATGTTGTCGATATATATGTCAAAAAAAAATAAAATAAGTGTCCTATAAGTAAATATTAATTTGGAGAAGATTTTCATGCAAAATTTGATATTTAACAAGGTATTCATGTAAAAAACCTAAATCTATGTAAGATCCTGTTGCCGAGGTTCCATGGATACGATCCGTCTAATAATTTCTCGATGGGCTTTATGGAGCCTAGAGGAGTGGAAAATCTAATGGTGTGGTATAATTTCTTGGAGCTGTCGCGTAGGAGGGTGTCCAACCGAAGCAGCACTCCTCAACGTGGCGCTCTCCCGTTCCAACGACAACTATAGAAACCCTTCTCCTCTTCTCCCATTCCTCTTCGTCCGATCGAGCGAGGTATAGAGAAAGAGAGATGGGAGCCTCATCGTCTACCGAGCATGGCTCATCATCCCAAGAGCAGCAGCAAGAAGAATCCCTCGCAGCTTCCACCGGTTCCCTCCCCACCCTTCGGACTGCCTTCTCCAAGCTCTCCAATCCCAATTCCTCCACCATCCCCCTCTCTTCTCTCCAGGTAAATCTCACACCTCGTCAATTGCTCGTCCTTCTACTACTATTTGACATTTCCCCTGCTCTTTTTCCTTGTTCTCAGGAGGCATTTTCTCTAAAAGTCGCAAACTTTGCATCTGAATCGCCCCCAATACCGGTACATTTTCCCCAATTAATGCTTAATCTCGGCCCATCGGTCGCCTCCTTCTTCTTCGCTGCTGTTGATGGTACGGTTGGGGTTGATTGGGTTGGTTTCTTGAGAGGCTTCAATCGGTGCTGCGCGAGGATGCCTGTCTCATCATCCCTCAATTTGCTGTACAAGATTTACGCCACGACGTGCGGAAAAGCTGGGATTCCGTGCAATTTGGAGTTTGATGCGGATGCTGATGATGGAAAGGTTGGCGGGTCGTTCGAGTCGGGCGAGTTGCTTATGCTTCTGTGGATGTGCTGGGTCATGGAGCAGGGGTTGAGGATTTCGAAGATGTGTAAAGGGGAGAAAGATCCTGTCGTGCTACCTGATGTGATCCTATTGATGCTGTCGGCGTTTGTGTCGTGTGGGGTGGTGGTGGAGGATGACGAGAAAGTGCGGCATTGTGAGGTTTTGGGTGTTGATAAGAGTGTTTCCGCACAGAAGCTGCAGACTTGGGTCTTGACAACCGCTCCAGGCCTAGCAAATTGTGTTTCAAAATATGTACAAGAAAAACTTCAAGCCTGCGCTACTTCAGAGGTATGAAGGATTTATTCTTCAGTAGTTGACAGGCTAAAGTTAGGTAAAAAAAAGAGCACCGTGTTTATTTATTTTATGGATAGGCATATCATGGCATATAAAAATGTTTATTAAAGAGTATCAAAGATGCTATCAAGCAACTGTAAATGTACTTAAGGTGTTTCTTGGCATTTTCCTTCTTCTTTTTTTTATTCTTTTGCTTCATGAAACCTTCCCAAATGAAGGCGAAAAACTTATCCAAGAAAAAGAACATTACTAAAAGATCCCACAATCCAGTAAAAGTGGTAAAAAAGCTAGGCTATTAGAACTTTCATCAGTAAAGAAGTTGATATTTATTTATGCAGAGTCAAGAATGGTGGGTTTATGAAATGTGCGAATAAACTATTACTTGAAGCAGGTCGATAAATCATGGGATAGTAAATAAAATCAGATTAGATGAACTTTATCTGGTTATTGCATTGATTGATTTGGTCTTGTTTTGAATTAGCTGTGGAAGATCCAAATCAAACATATTGGCACTGTTTTACTAAATAAAGTTTTATGTGTATAGTCTTGTCCCGTGCTATGTATGGGCATTGACTATATGTTTAAGACTAAAAGATTGCACTAGCATTTGTGTGTAATATGTGGTATCACATTTTTACAAAACTTAACTTTTATGAACATTGGAAAAGAAGACTGAAAGGAAATTTAGCATAACCTCATCGACACATACTTAATTTCTTTTGGAGTTTGCAATATCATTGTTTTTTAATATTTTTATCTGGCTCCATGGCTAACAAAAATTCATGACCCTATGCCTAAATACTCTAATGAGACTAGGGCACCTCCATGCTCCCTCTAATCGATTGCTCTTAGTCATTCATTAATCAACATGATACATCCACCCTCTTCTCTTCAGGTGAAAAGGAAAGACCAAAATTGTTAATAAATGAATACATGCATGCATGTACACAAGAAAAAAGGGGCAAGAGCCTAGCTATGGACTTGGAGGTCCATGTGCCCAGTTTAGGGATTGATACATCCATCTTAACTTATTTTTTGAATTAGGGACTTGGAGGTCCATGTTATTAACTTTAGAAATAGAGGTCCCTTTTGCTATTTTTTTGGTCCCAGAGCTTAAAAATGGTATAAGTTCCCATATCAATTTTCCTAGGCTTTTGGTTACTCCATATTTGGTGTTCACTAACCTTGAGGCTCCCAGGTGGTTCCCAGCATCCAAGTTCGGTATGCACTAGGGTCTTTGTCCTTTTGGGGGAAAAAAGCTACCTTGAGAGTGTGAGTTTGAGCTAATCATGATTCTATTTTGAAGAAGATTTCACATTTCGAACAATGGTGAAGTTGAAGAATTTGCATGATTTAGGTCCCATGGTTCAAAATTTTGTGGGAGTCTAGCTTCCAGGCTTCAAGTATCTAAAATCTGATATGGGGCACTAAAGTCACTTGAACTTTGGGTCCATATTTGATATGGAACCACGTCTCCACACTTTGGACAATCCAAATTTCGTATTGGCCTGAGGCAACATTTGCTTTCTGGTTCCAAGGCCAAAAATCTAGTACTGGAGAAGGTTCTAGATCTTATATGATCAAAATTTGGCATGAACTCATTAGTTCATTTTATTTGACTATTAATTTGATCCATCTATATTGGCATGATTAGGCTTTTAACCTTAGGACTGGCTTAGTGAGCTTTGTGAGACTAATATATGTGATTCTCATTTTGGTTTGGTCAAGATTGATGTTATCTTTAACGTAATTTGGAAATTGCCAGCCTTTTCCAATCAAAATTTGATGGGTCTTAGCTCAACACAGCAGAACTGAGTTCTTGAGTCACTTGATTCTTCATATCTTGAGTTTGATATCAGTTAATGGTCATGGAGGTATAGACTGCATAACACATAGAACAGGAAGCTTTTGAGTCCTTGATGAAGTTTAGAAGGCTTGTTTCCAGTTCATTGTTTTTATCTGTTTTCACTTCTATGATTGGTATATGTGATCTATTTGATGATCAATGCGTCTGAGTCCAATCAATTCTACATGGGCTGAGCTTATTTTGTTTTACTGGGTATAAACTAATTTTAATGATAATTATTGCCATTTATCTATGGGAAATTCTAATGATTTCGTTGGCAATAATTTGAGGCTTTAAGATCAGTTGGCAGTTTCAGCATGAAGAATTCAGATTAAGACAGCCACTGATTATGCTGGCTGTAGTCTGTTGTGATCTTTAAGCTAAAGTTGATGTGATGTCAATCTGTTGAGGGCTCTCTGTGTGTGTGCGCGCGCGCGCGTGTGCGTGTGTGCGCGCGCGTGTGCGGGTGCGTGCATGCACACATCTTTGAGTGCATGCATGGACAAGTGAGAGGATATACATGAATGTTCATGTATCTGTACGTTTTAGATAAGAGTTTCTTGTATCAAAATGAGGCATTGCTGGCTGCCTGTCCTGCCATCGCTGGAGTTGGTCTTCATCCTTAGTTCTTTGTAGAATTGAAGCTATCAAAGTTACTTGCCTTTGTATGGGTAAAGTCAGTATTTCTATTTGATTCCTTTTAATATAATTTTAGTTGCTTATGAACAGGACAGGACGGATTCCTCTAATTCTTCAGCTGATAGTGGTTGCTCCAGTGACGCCTGTGTTACATATCTCCTAACACGAGGAAGGGCATGGGCAATATCTCTCGCTATGAGAGATAGACTGAGCGAAGAATTCCTAAGGGCATCTTTTCTTGGAATAGACTCTAAGAACCTTCTGTATAGGTTGGTCATCCCCATCTCTTTATCATGTTTTAACAAATTCTTCTTCTAGATGCCTGCTTTTTTAAAAAACTGAGCCTTTTGAAGTTCATTTGTGCTGTAGACTGCTGATTGCTGTTTATTCATTCTTGAATCATCATGTTTGTGAGTTAAGATGTTCAGAACTTGTGCAGCCCATTGGTTTCAATCAGAAACACTTCACTATATTTTATAGCCTGTGATGGTTGCATTCTAGTTTTTTACAAGGAAAAATAGTTGTTCGCTTCATGGAAACTTTCAGTTAAAACTAGTTTTATATTGCAGTCAAAGAGTCTGGAGTTAAATGGACCATCTTGAGAGGTCAGCGCATTGGTATTATTGTAGGTGAAGCTTGAACATCAAGACCTTCAAAAAGTTGACATGTAGAACTGAGAGACATTGACAAAGATAGATCATATGTATCAACTCAAAGGAAGAAATCATTGCATTATGTTATATCGATGTTGGATTAATGGTTGTTACTGTATGTACTTGTAATCCCAAGTTCAGATTGTACATTTGTGAGTAGACAATCTCAACAAACATTTTATCTGAAGGCTAAATGAAAGAAAGCTCCATCAGAATAACATTAAAGCTAACAACTTAAATGAAAGTTCTCCATGATTATTGGCAGTTATTATGAGGAATATTAGTGTTTCTGCAGTGTATATTTCAAAAAGGGACTACTTTCTTGCCTTAAACGTGCAACATTGGGGCATATGGATTGTTTGGAAGACCAGTAACAACTAACAATTGTATCAAGCACCAGCATCTTGGATGTAAATACACCGTTTCTCTTTATTATGTGAAGGCTCTGAAGCAAGAATATATCTATCCCAAATGTTTAGGTCTAGCCCATGTTACATCATCCAGTAAGGCAGCTTCAGTTGCATAAGCTGGATCTATATCAGCAGAGGGTGATTATGGCTCTCTGACTCGTACTATCATGGTGATGTTAAAAAAAAGGTGAAAAGGACAGAGAAATATGAGGTTTGAAGGGATTTGTATGCAGGTCAATTTATTGATGGAGACGACCCTTTCATTTAACAATAAAGTGCCGACTTGATATTGTATTGATGTAATTCCATATCATAGAGGTACTTCATAGTAAATCCTCTTATCCTAATTTTTCTTCTGTTAGTTTCCTTATTTATATATCATGACATATTATTAGAGTAATGATTCTGCTTGCCTTGGTTATTTGCTAATATACCTGCTGTCATTCAGGGGAATAGATATAGATATTCTAGAACCTAAATTCCCAAAAATTGCACATGCATTCTTCTTTTGTTCTATGTACAACCATATATGCTTTTTTGTGCCCTTGCTGAATATGTATCGATTATAGTTTCTTCTTTCAGTCATATGTATCTCACATAAAGATTGCCGAACTGGTACCGGGTCCCGTACCGGTCGGCACCCGGTCCGGTTCAGTACTGGTATGGATCGGACCGAACCGATAGTGAACTGGTCGCCAAAAATGCCACAACGCGCGTGCTGTGGCAAATTTAATCGAACTCGGTGCGAACCGACTGGTTGGTTCACACCGAGTCCTGGTTGAACTAGACGGAACTGTTCCGAACCATTTTATATGCTCGAGCCGACCCGGTCTCTGACCGGGTCGGCTCGGTTCGGCCTGAATCGGGCGGTACGGCCCGGTTCGGCATTCCTAGATCTTACAAGAGATGCACTAATTTAGGATGCCTTTTATTCATTAAGCTTATTTTCTACTGCACTGAATCTTCCTAATTATCGAACAAATTATTCTTTACTAGAACATAATTTCTTCATTAAAACCAGACTTTTTTTTGTTTTCCTTAAAATATATACCATTATAAGAAGACTTATATGCTAACAAGTCACTTCCTTTTTTTGTGATGTGTGCTTTTTTCCCCAGATGGGGAGTTACCTATGTAAAACTAATAAAGTGTAAAAGAAAAATCAAGTATAAAGCTGATTAGCTTTAATGAACCTTTAAAATGATATTCAGCTGCATAATTTAAGTGGTATTAAAGCCATAAGTTGTATGTGTTGTTCTACTAAAAGATCAAGAACTAAAACGAGAAATGAAAATGAAGAGCAAAAAAACTATGAAAAGGGAAACCAAACTACTAGAGGAATGGACTACAACAAATGTTAGACATTCTTAAAAGTGAAATTAAAAAAACTTAAATGAATAGATAAATAAAAACTAGAAGAAACATGAAAAGCATTATTGAAGAATAAGATAAATAATTAATGAAGGAAAAGACATGCATAGTGAGCAAAGTGAGAGAAAGATGAATAAAATAATCAAAAACGTATTCTTGATTAAAAGATGAGTTGTTTGCCTAAGTGAGCCCTAAAGTTAGCAGTCTAGACCAAGGTCGGAGGAACCGATACCGGACACCATACCAGTTTTTCGGCAGCTCAAGTCAGTACGGGCTATGCCGGGCATGTACCAATGAGGGCACGATACCGTGGGTGAGAGAAAAAGAGAGAGAGAAGAGGGAGAGAGGCTGGTGGAGGGTGGTGGACGCCGACAGAGGGCCACAGGGGGCCGGCAAGGCCGCAGGAGGTCGGCTGCGGGTTTGGCTGTGGCCGACCCTTGTTTCGTTCGAAATAGGAAAATTGGCTGCGGTCGGCCCCTCGCGGCCCTCCGCCACCTCTCCCTCTCCCTCTCTCCCTTGCTCGCTTTCTCTTTTCTTCTCCTTCTCCGGCTCCGGCAACGCGTCTCGTTTCTGTTGCTGAAACCGTACCGGTGAGCTACTGGTACGGCTCGGAATGGGCAAAACCGTCCGGTTCGGGATGGTTCCGCCGATCTTGGTCTAGACTGAATGTTTGCCGTCTCGGAATGGGGGAAACCATCCGGTTCGGGATGGTTCCGCCGACCTTGATCTAGACTGCTTGTTTGTACTTTATTATGCTTAGCCTTGTTCGATACGCGCCTATGATTACCAGCTATTTTTGTATTCAAAACTATATCAACTATTGATTATCTGTGGTCTCAATTCTTTGACTATATGTCTGGAATCACCTGTTTATAATGATTTCTTATTACACTAGAAGTTAAAGCTTTTTCCAGTGACCAGTAAAGTGTAGGGAAAATTTGATAACATGTATTTTTTCATTTTAAATACAGACTCACAAGTTTGCTCCTGTTACTTGCTCCAGTACATTCAACAGGAGTCATTCATCATAAAGATTTCTTGCTACACAGTTCCCTGAAAACTCATAAAAATAGATAATAACTTTCATGATTTTGTTGTTGTTTTCAATGTGAAATCTTAAGTCAGCTTTGTGCTTATAGTTTCTTCTTTGAAACTGGAGGTCAGTGTTAGATTATGTCATATTTACTGAAGCTCAAGAAAGGGTGGAGAATTATTTTGAACATTTATGGGCTGGTCAGTAAAATGAGATTAGACTTCCATTTCTAATTAACTATTGCTGTTAACTTCTCTAACATTGGCCTTTTTTCATCAAAATCAACATCATCAAGATGATCATCTCATCCTTTGTTAAGTTTGTGATTGCACTGGCATGACATGCAACTGTAATTATTTATGTTTTCACTATGCATCTAGAAAAGCATGCATCTGTCACTATAGCATATTCATATCTTGAATTATGTTCCCTGCATCTTTGTTTCACCTGTTTATTGCTGAAATAATCAGCATTTTATTAGCTATTGTTTAATTCATACTAGTTGTAGCATGCCGTGCTATCATAATGAATTCACAACTTCCACTTGTTTCTTCTGACACAAATTGTCAATTTTGAAAGAAATGCGCATTACATTTTCTGTTAGATGTGCACTTGCAGGTCATCAATTCATGGCAAGGGATTAAGCAGGTTCTGGTCTAACATTGAAGGTTATAACGGGCCCTTGGTGATTTTACTTTCTGCTAAGTCAGCAGATGCCTCTGAGGGTGACAGCAGCACTGGAAGATGGGTGATTGGTACACTAACCGGTCAGGGATTTGAAAATAAAGATATATTTTTTGGAAGCTCTGGACAACTTTATGCTATCAGCCCAATTTTCCGTGTGTTTTCACCATCTGGTAGGTTTTTAAGATGTTTTTCTGTTTCCAAATTATTTCCAAATTTTACTATGAAGATAAATGATTCCTAGATGTTACCAAGCAGGAAAGGAAAAGAACTTCATATACTGTCACCTGCATCCAACTTTACGAGTATACGAACCAAATCCAAAGGCTGTTGGCTTGGCATTTGGTGGAAGTGTAGGAAACGAGAGGATTTTTATAGATGAAGACTTTGCTCGAGTGACAGTTCGTCACCATGCAGTTGACAAAACTTACCAACATGGCTCTCTTATTCCCAGTCAGGTCAGAACTTTGAATTCAGAGCTTTTGTCATTGGCATCTTTTCTTGCTAACTTTCTGGTACTGATGTTTCAGATGTTTTCACTTATTGCAACATGAACAGTTGAATCATAGAGATTCAGGGCAAAATAGAATATTTAGTACCTTCCGAGGTTGCTTTGGTTTTATTTTCTCACTCTAGATGTAGTATGAATTGGATAGAATATATATTGTTGACTGATATATGATTTCACATCAATCTAATTTCTATTACATGTACTCATCTAATCATGTATTGATTCTTGAAATGAATTTTATATGTAGCTAGTTCCTGTTGAACAAAATTTCAAATGAAAAAACAATATACTAATATGGCAAGGAAAAGTTTTTTTTCCCCGAAAAAATCTTTGATTGCCTACCAGTTAGGTACCCCATGCCCAACCATCATCTGATAAATGGATTTGAAGAGCCACAAAATATGCCTCGTCTCAATGTGGTTGAATACTCATTGAAGTTAACAGCAAAACATGTTTATTATTCTTTGACCCATGTACAAAAGCTCACATGAGACAATCGGCTGAATGCTGCCATTAGTCTGATATTGCAGCTCATAAGGCAGCCAGAACTGTTGACTGCATGTTGTGGTATGATGCAGGGCTTTTTACCTGTTGAAGCTGTAGTTCTGGAGATTGAAGTATGGGGTTTTGGTGGGAGGACTGCAAAGGAACAGCAGGATGCATACAGAAAAAGAGAGACACTCTTCAATGAGCAGCGGCGAAAGGTTGGGCACCTAACCATGCTTTTGTGATCATATTTGTCGGTAACAGTGCTAAGTTATATTCATATTTGTCTGTTTCTATCTCATCTTGCAGGTTGATTTGAAAACATTTGCCAGCTGGGAGGATTCCCCTGAGAAGATGATGATGGACATGGTATCTGATCCAAATGCAGTTCGGCGAGAAGACCGATAGATGAAATCAAACTAAAGTGGTCGAGAAATAGTTTGTCCAGTATGGGTATTGTACATTCTTGTTCAGCTCAAATAGGTCTGGTAGCAAATTTTTGTGCTAGGCCAGTGATATAATCAACATCGAGATCCATGTTATATATTTTGAAGCAGGGAGTTAAGCTTGCAAGTGAGAGGCTACAAACATGCCAATTAATCAGGTTATCAGTTTTCATTAACGTATTTGTGAATTCTACAATGGAGAGCTCTAACATACAAGTGAGAGGTATAAACATGTGTTTATCAAAAAGACGGTCTCCGGTGTTCATTGCTGTATGTATATGATTGCCATGGTGAAGTCCAGCAAAAGGATGCAGACTGTCTTGCCCTCTCCTTTTGCTGGTTGGGCATTCGATTATGTCTCAAAACCTGCAACATGGTTAGGGGTGAAATGCCACTCGAACCTAAAGCTAACTGGTTCTTTCATAAATGCGTTAAAATGCAATAGTTGATGGGACATCTAGGGGTAAAGCATTATTTTGGTGCGGGTTGCTAGAGCGGTATTAAATCGAGGTATACTCTAAATACTCGGTATGATACTAAAATTATAGAGGCCAAGATTGGCCACTCGAACCTAAAGCTAATTGGTTCTTTCATAAATGCGTTAAAATGCAATAGTTGATGGGACATCTAGGGGTAAAGCATTATTTTTTGCTCATCTTCGGTATGATACTAAAATTATAGAGGTCAAGATTGGCCAATAAGACAATGATGGATAAGCTTCATCATCGAGAGAAAAATAACTTGGATCACCAGCAAAAGTGCAAAGTCCTTAAATGACTGCTTAGTGATAAAGAAAGTAGGGGTGCAAAGACAGCCAGAAGGTTTGTCTAGAAGCAGCCACCTTTGGAAGAGTGTCTAATAGCTTACTGATTGAGCACTCTTGTGTCGAAGATGAGCAAGGCTAAGCGATCTGCCGAAGTTGTAGGATGTAAAAATGCATCGGTAAGCTAAAGTTGGGGCATGGCAAGGGGATTGGAGAGTTCGACTGGGTGTTGAGAGTTGAGAGGCACAAGATTATGGAGGCTGCAGCATAAGCATATAAGTTTATAGCTCGATTGGGTCACTAGTCAAGCTACAATGAAAGACCATGACCCATAGGTAGGTTGTAGCTCGACTTGTAGCTTACGGTCCAGCTGTAGGTATCCAAACAAACAAACTAGTCCGCCTTGCTATTAGACATGTGAATGTGAAATAGCCTATTACTTCTTCTAGATGCAGTTATATAAGATTGATAGTTTTTGTCCTTATATATGTGAGTGATGCTTAGGTCACGTAAATTCTTCTACTATATTCATTTGTGAGCCAAAAATCCATATCTAAATATATAAAAAGTTGAACCTACACTATGTCGTTTAGCAAATTCGTAATTTGCAGTATTAGATTAGTCTCTTAAACTAAATTGATGAGTAATTTTTTTAAGTGGGGGACTATTCTAATTGTCTTAACCCCTTAGCATAGTTGCAATGGTCTTAGGTTCAAGTAAGTCGACCAGACCAAATCCAACATAGTCATATATTTAACTTGGAATAGAAGGAATGAAGATAATATCATATTTGATAACGATTAAGTGCTTGTACTTCATTTTGCACTTGATTTTAAATTAAATATTTTTTAATTTCTAATCAATCATTGCTATATGGTTAACTATCAAATGCTCATTATTCATGATCTGATTTTTGAAACATGTAACTCATATTCATTAATAAACATCTCAGCTTTAAACAATTTTAGTTTAATTATTTAACACACCTAAACCCAACCAAAAAAAAGTTTGACCATTTTGTGACGGTATTTAGAAAATTTCATTCTTAAGAGGTTAGCAACAGATTGACTACAGGTTAGCAGCATTTTATTATTATTATTATTTGATAAAAATATTATTTTATTATTTTCTGAATGGGACTGGGCGAAGCCGCCTCCGCCGCCCTGACGCCGCCGTCGCTGGCATCACGCACGCCCTCGACATTCTCGGCGGGAACACCCGCATCACCGTCGCTATGGACCTCCTCTGCGGCGACACCCACGTCATCGTCACCATGGACGACCTTAGGGCGGCCTTCCGCCTCCTCCTCCTCCTCCTCCTCAACAGTGACACCTATATCACCGCCGCCATGGGCGACCTAAGGGTGGCCCTCCTCCTCCTCCTCCGCCTCATCTCAACCGACGCCGGTGACCTCACCGCCCATCGCAGTAACGATCTAGCCCTCCTTGAGATCTGTGCGTCCACCAGAGATGGCAACGACCCAGTCCTCTCCGATGGCATCGTCGATGACGGCGGTGAAGGAGGTGGCTCGAGGGCCAAATGGCGGCTGGCCGGCATGGAGGATCATGTCGATGGACGTCTCAGTGAGGAAGGAGGACGCCAAGGACGATCATCGCGAGGTTCGAACGAGGCTGAGCACCTTGACCTCAGCCAAGAGGGCCATAATCCCCGTGCTCCCCATGCCTACGAAGATGATAGAGAGGTCCTCCATCTCCGTCGCTCCATCACCATCGTCGGTGCCCTCACCTCTCCTCCTCCTCCTCCTCCGCCTTTCGGCGATCACCCGCCACCGCCTCCACCAAGCTCCAGGCCTTTTGGGGTAGTTCTAAATACACCCCCCCGATTGCTCAGGACACCCCCCAAAAACCAAAAAGAAAATACCCAAACTAACCTTTAGTGTAATTACCATATTGCCCTTGAAATTTTCTCAGTACACCCCCCTTCCTCCTCCTCCGTCTCCTCCTCCGTTTCGTTTTGAAAAGGAAAAAAAAAACCACCCCTCAAACCCCCCTTAAACCCCTCGATCCATTTACATCGTTTAGGCGATCTTTGAAGGAGATTTAAGCCCCATTCGAAGCATGGACAAGCAACTAGTGATTTGGGACGAAGAATCGGCCGCAAAGGTACGTGTTCCACCTTGTTTCGAAAGTTTTTTTTTTTCACGGTTCGTGCTCCGTTCGGCACTGGATCGCCGAACAAAAGGCTTCTGTTCGGCTGCACAGTGCCGAACAGAAGCCTTCTGTCCGGCAAACTGCAGCCGAACAGAAGGCTTCTGTTCGGCTGCACAGTGCCGAACATAAGGCTTCTGTCCGGCAAACTGCAGCCGAACAGAAGGCTTCTGTTCGGCACTCTGCAGCCGAACAGAAGCCTTCTCGTGCCAAATCGCGTGCCGTGCTGAATTTTGTGCCGAACAGATCCTCTGATTCATTAATTCTTGGTGATAAATTATTTTATATGTAGGGCTATGCTACAACCGAATCGAGTATAATTGGATCAGAATTTGTACTGGATTACACAAGCGAATTTACAACTTACGAGGTATTATAATATATTGTGCAATTTTGTATTAGTTTAGCGAGCTATTTTTACAACTGTGTACTTACATAAATTGTTTAATGTATAGATCTTCAAGAGTAGAGAGGACTTGTGTAATTGGTGTCGTGAAGCTGGGAGGCGAAATGGTTTTGTTGTTGTAATCAAATCATCCGATGCAGGTACCATTTCTAAGAAACCCAGAATTACGTTAGGTTGTGAGAGGGGTGGGACGTACCGAACCACAAAAGAAAAGCGAATAAAGACTGCCTGTGTGACAAAGAAGTGTGGATGCCCTTTTGCATTAAGAGGAAAGAAATTGGATACTGCGGATGATTGGATATTACTGGTCGTATGTGGAGTGCACAATCATCCCGCTGCAGAGAATCTGGAGGGGCACTCATATGCAGGGAGATTATCTGAGCAGGAGACGGAATTGTTAGTGGATATGTCGAAGAGTTTGGTTCGTCCAAAGGACATATTATCCACATTGAAGGAAAGAGATGCCCTCAATGTTACGACTATCAAGACTATCTACAATGTACGTCGACGGTTTAAGGTTGCAGAGAAAGCCGGGAGGTCTGAAATGCAACATCTATTAGGTAAATTATCAGAGGCTAAATATATTGAGTGGCATAGGAATTGTACTAATACGGATGTTGTGCATGACTTATTTTGGGCACACCCTGGCAGCATTGATTTGTTCCGTGCATTTCCCCGTGTGTTGATAATGGATTGCACGTACAAGACGAATAGGTATCGTCTTCCGCTCTTAGAGATTGTGGGGGTGACATCTACTGACATGACATTTTCAGTTGCTTTTGTATACTTAAATTCTGAGGGGGAAGAAAGCTATACTTGGGCATTAGAGAGATTGCGCAGTGTCATAGCTGATGATGTTTTGCCTGAGTTGATTGTTACAGATAGAGACTTGGCTTTGATGAATGCAATTCATAGAGTATTTCCTACTGCTAGACATTTATTATGTAGATGGCATATTAGTAGGAATGTTTTGGCCGATACAAATATGCTAAGGCAGCTGTACCCCAGGCATATGTGCTCACCCTATCCAGATCCCGCAGTAAACACAGATACGCTATAGGCACCCTGGTCCCACTCTTATCAGCAAAGAGTGTGCAGCCTAACAAAAATAACAAATAGGCTCGTGCTGCACACTCTATTCTCTGCTGCCTGTCTCTATCAGATACAGAGTGAAACTGAGTCCTCAGCCACTCCATCCTCACAGACTGACCGCGCGATGACAGTACCTCCTGACGCGCGTCTCCAGCTGACACCCCCAACAACTCCACAAGTAGCTCCTCAGCATCTCGATCACTCATCCTCTCAGGAGAAACTGATACTGAGGAACCTGCGACAGGAATCCCTAAAATGGCGGATACATCATCCAACGTGATAGTGATCTCGCCAAATGGTATATGGAAGGTGTTCGTCTCGGGCTGCCATCTCTCTACGAAGCCCGAAATCAGAATCTTATCGATGAATCGATAAGAGCACTGTACTAACTCTACGAGGCCCGACTGCCTCAATAGTGCTCTGAACCTGGTATTTGGTTGGTTTGAAGACCACCACTTCCATTCACCAACCTTGGCAGTATGGTTCATGCACTTTAGTGGAGCTCGTTCCTGTAATATAAATGTATAATTACTACTACTTTATAAAACATCAATAAACAAAATGCTATAACAAATAAACAATACCTGTTGCCTCCAGATGGAAGCTGCTATATGCGTCCTGAAACTGATCAGGACGGACTCATCCTCTGGACCTCCTGGACATGGTCCAACGGACTCATCGTCTTCGCCCCTAGCGGGCATATCATCATGCTCTGACTCAGGAGAGTCCGATGGCATATGAGCAGGCTCGGGAGAAGCAATCCTAGCACGACGTCTCCTAGCTGACGCCGTAGGTCTAACTCTGGCGGGACGGGGATCCATGTCTGAAAATATAGAAATTCAATGTTAGGCTATATCAAAGAAAATAATTCAATTGCATACATAAATGTTCGGCACAAAATTCAGCACGGCACGCACCAGAACCCTTCTGTTCGGCTGCACAGTGCCGAACAGAAGGCTTCTGTTCGGCTGCACAGAGCCGGACAGAAGGCTTCTGTTCGGCTGCTCAGAGCCGGACAGAACCATTCTGTTCGGCACTGTGCAGCCGAACAGAAGGCTTCTGTTCGGCACCGTGCAGCCGAACAGAAGGCTTCTGTTCGGTTGAGTGTTGCCGAACAGAGGGCTTCTGTTCGGCACTGTTCAGCCGAACAGAACCCTTCTGTTCGGCGATCCAGTGCCGAACGGAGCACTAGAGGCGGGGGGGCGGGGAGCTACCTCGACGTGGTCGTGGAGGCGCCGGCGAGGTGCTCGTTGCTCGGGAGATGGCCGGGGAGGTGGTTCCGGGAGAATGCCGGCGACGAGAGGGAGAAGGGGAGAATGCCGGCGACGAGAGGGAGAAGGGGGAACGGGGGGGTTTTGGGCGAGGGAGAAGGGGGAGACGGAGGGGGTTTGGCCGCCGGCGAGGTGCTTGAGGTGCTTGAGGCGAAGTTTTTTGGGCGGAAGGGAGAAGCCGGCTGGAGTGGAGTTTTGGAGGGGAAGAGCGGGGTTGGGGGGGGGGGTTTGGGGGGTGTAGAGGGCAATTTAGGTGAGGGGGTGGGGAGGGTGAAGGGTAATTTAGGATTTTTTATTTTTTTAGGGGTGTCCTTAGCAAATGGGGGGGTGTAGAGAGTATTTAATTTTTTTTTTAATTTTTGGGGGGTGTCCTGAGCAATCGGGGGGGTGTATTTAGAACTACCCGGCCTTTTGGGAGATGTAGAAGAGGGCGTTCGGGGAAAAACCCCTAAAGTTTCAGTTAATTACGGGACATACCAACGCCGACAATTGGTTGCCGGTGGAGAAATTCAGGCCGTTCATGTTGAATCAGACAGCCAGCTTAGACCATCGGTAAAAAAAATAACACTAAAATACTTTTTGGAGCGCCATGGAAAAGCCACCGTTCCTTTGAAGATACACCATATTTTACTTGGCCTATGATTGGGCGCTCTCGTGGGCCTTGTCCCTAAAAAGATAAAAACGACCGCAGTTTAAAAATTTTTGGAAAACTTTAAATCCAAAATAAAATTAGAAACTCCAAAACCAGCAGCGAAATCCGGAGGCCTCCTCGTGCGCCACCCCTAGGGTCCCTCCCCCGCCCCCCTCCCTCTTCTTAAAATCCCTCTCCTCCCGTTCCCTTACTCTCTCCTCCCCCCTTCCTCTAGTCTGTGGGTTTCCCCTAATCCATGGATGCTTTTCGATGATTAGGGTTTTCTATGTAAGATCGCGGTGTTCTCGTTGTTATCCGTGTTAGGGTTGCCGTAGATCGATTGCCGATCGTAAATTTTTCCCTTTTTTTCCTCTCTGAAACGCGATTGCTTGTGTAAATCCGTATAACCAGATCGGCGGAATGGCGGGACCGAGGCAGTCGAAGAGGGTCTCTTGGGCCCCGGCCGTGAATTTGTGTCAGGTAATCCGACTTACGCAAACGGAATGCGAATCCTTCACTGTTTTTCAAGTTTATATTAGTATATGGAAGTCAGGTTTGATCCAGCCTAATGGATTTTCATGGTTTGGATTCATCAAAATGAATCCCCCCCCTTTTTTTAACAACCCATATCTAGATTGTCTGCTGTTGCTTTATTTGATTCCAGTGGCTAGATTTTTGTTATTTTCCTCTGTTGATGCTGTTATCTGGTTTTCCTTTGTGACCCCTATTCCCGTAGCCTTCTACTTCCTTTTTGCTTTTGATTTGGATTTTTTCGTATCGTATTTTTGGTAGTTAATTTATCTTTACCCGTTGTATTTTGATTAGCTTGTTTTGTGGCAAGGATGATAGTGTGGGGTTCCGTTTTTATTGATTCTGCCAATTAGTTCGAGGTGTGGTTTGAAGCCCTTGGGTTTCTTTGATTAAAATAAAGAATGATCTTCTGGAGTCGAATTCATTGGTTTACTCGATGACTGATGGGATATGCTTGTTTTGGAGATTTAAGGATGTCGGTTGCCCCATGTTTGGTACTTTGTGCCTGGCTTGCTTTGGTTTGTCCTTTTAGTTCTTTTTGTGGGGCCTTGTTTTGTTAATTTCCTCTTCTTCTTTCATTTTCTTTGAATCAGTTTCCTCGACTTATTCGGAGGGGGAAAATTCTTTGGTGTTATGATTAAAGAAAAACTAACTGTCAATTAAATAAATTTTAACATCAGACATATAAAAAACTCCTTGCTTCTGAGTGGTTATAAAAAACAGGCTACCACTTATGAATTAAGAGCTTAATGGTTGAGATTAATCAGTACAGTTAGTGGGGTATGGTTACCAGGAGTTGGATGGAATATTGGGATTCACAATGAATTGCATTCTTTTGCACTTGACATTCCACTAATGGAACTAATTCCTAGTAGATTAATTCACACACATTGGTTCAACATTTTTGGTTTTAATTCTCAAAAAACTTTTACTCATTGATAGAAGTGAATAATCAGCATGGGCAACCAAACTAATGATGTTTAAATTTTAAAATGAGATTTAATCACTCAAATGTACTGATTTTTCATTAATGTCATATTTTTAACAAAATCCAAATGCAGTTATATTATAGTAAAAGAAAAACAATACTGTGCGACGTGTAGATGAAAATAGTGCTGATGTTTTTGAACTTATAATGTATAATTAGTGATGATCAAGAGTGAGAAGTAAATAGAATATTGTAAACTGGTTGCTTTGCATACAAGACTTATGCTGTAAAATATGATGATATATGGGGTTAAGATGATGAATTTGGTTATAAAATTAATATCATATAAAAAATCTTATATTGAATGGTAATAATTCTTAATAGAAGCTGAAACTTCCAAGAATCTTGCAGCTCTCGAGGAAAAGGACCATCTCAAGTACTTTGAGGATGTGGATTTGTGTAATCTAAATATTGTCTTACTGGATGTATCTATTTATCTAGCTCAGAAGCAAGTGCCTTAGCCAGTTGGAGCTTTCTGTTAGTTCTGTTAATTTTTGATAACAATAAGTGCAAGAGATTTATCTTTTTGAGTGGATAATACAGGGTTTTTTTAAATTGTCTGCTTAATCAACTTTCAAGGTCTCGATTGAATCTTGTTGCATGCCAAATTGTATTTTAACATTCACATCTTAACTGGTCGAAAACAAAGAAGTAAATACAGTGCACATGAAAAAAATTTCCTTCTACGTAAATACTTTGAATCTCCAAAACTGTATCGGTTAATGAATTTTTGTAAAACCCTATGTGGTTTACTGGCATGTCACTGTGTAAATGTTATATGGAGCTGCGGGTGGCATATTTGGCAATTTGGAGTTGGACCCTGAAAATGTTTATAAGTAAGAAGCTGATATTTCTTCACAGTGAGATTTTTCTAAGTCTATCCAAAGGACATAAACAAGTGAATAAAAGGCAGTAGTATAGCTGCACCTTGAACGAGATGCAGTGCTCGTTATTTTGCTCATGTAATACTGCATTGAGAGTGGCAGCGCAGTTTAAGCATTCACAGTAGAACCAACATCATGATTCATGGATTTGCAGCTTCCTTACCTGTGAAAATCCACACAAGAAAAAAGAGAAGGTTCTATTCATCATTAATTATGGTGCAGCCTGCAATATTTAAGAAACTCGTTCGTTGAACCACATCATGGTATCAGTTCTACTAGTTTGTGACCACATAATGGAGATTATGCTTGGCATCAGAATCATCCTTATTCTAAACAACTAAGACTTGATGCCTGAAACGTGTTTGTGCTCTTTTTTTTTTTAAAAAAAAACATGGTAAATAATGTCATGTTGAGATATGTAATGATCAGAGAAGATAAATCTAATTTGCACCATGAGAAAGCTATGGCTGAAGTTCAGCTAATGACTTCAAAGAATCCATTCTCCACATGTTAAGGGTTTCGTCGGAAATACTGCAGCATTTGAATCTGCTCTAACAAAATGCAGGTTTGGAAATCTGAAATAAAAAAACATAATATAAAAGTTTTTACAGATCTATAAATATTTTGGGCTCCAAGAGAATCAATTTGCAAGATAACCATCAAGAGATTTAGTCACCTTAGCTGCTTTATGTATTTCCGGATTTAGGTCTTTTTTTTTCTGGGTCCCTTAATAAACCTCCATATCAACTCAGCAAGGCCTAATTTGGTTTTTGCTTTTTCCTCAAAAAGAAAAAAAACTGTTTGGAGGATTAACATGTGGAGAGGTTTTGTTTGTGTTCTGCTTCTGATGCTCAGTGGCATTGTTTATAAGGAGAGAAAAAAGGCAAAAAGTGGAAAGAAATGAAAGGCCTAAATCAGGAGGATTTTCTTACTAATCACGAGAAGTTCTTTCTGATTGATGGGTAAGCTCTGTTATTAAGTTAAATGAAGTTGGTAATTAATGGAGAAGAGCAATGGAAAGGCCTTTATGTGGATCATTGGGTCTTGATAATGAGATGAATAGTCTCAAAAATTTTACACAACTGATTATAAGTACAATTTTACTGGTACTTTGAATATATTCTAGCTATCAATCAAAGGATAGTATTTTGATGCAAAACCTTTATTTACATCTTAAATTTTTAATGTTTATCTCTTTCAAAAATTGCTTTTCATGGTCTCATAAAATAAGCGCATGAAGCAAGGTTCATTGTACTAGTGCATACCATCCTGTCTCGAGCATACTATACTGCAGCAATACCGAATCGAGACTCGATACAGGTGGTATAACGAGTCTCGGTACACCGAACCAACTTCCTCACCATGCATATCAACACTATATTAGCATAGTAATGGTACGGGTCCAGTACCGAGATTGCAAATCTTGACTTAAAGACATAAATTAGCAGTGTATTGCATTTATTGAAATCCGTGGAGAAATATCTGGACATAACTTGCAGTCAAAATGAAACTTCACAAATAGAAGAGTCTCCCCTCCCCAAGGATGTCCTGCTATATTGCAAGATTCTGCAGCAGTAGCTAAAACTATGCAAAGTGTTTTTTTTTTTTGTATACAAAAAAGATAACCTATCTTATTGCTATCTATGTGGTGCAATCTTATGAGTATTAGGAATTTTACCATGATACTATTATGTCATGGTGAAATCTATTAACTAATTTTTAGATCACATTGATGTTCTTTTTTTTGTCTTTTTATCCAACATTTGTTTTTTATTTCGAGAACTTCCTGAATAAATTCTAGACATGTGAAAAGTAGGAAAAATAAAGAAATTACCTTTGCAGATGCAAACCTGAGAACCCCTTTTTTCTCTATAGTTCAATATTACTTAAAAACATGGTTGTTGAAGGTTATAGGTGGTGCTTAGGACCTTAGGCATCTGTTATTTCTTTGCCACCTCATTAGTTGCTCAAAAGATGACATACATTTCATTTTACAGAGTGTTGTATAAAATATGAACAGTGGTGGGAATCAACAACTATATATTGAATTGCCAGCAGTTTTCTTAGCTCCATATACATGAAAGAGAAAATGAAGTGGGTGAAGATTAGCAGCGATAGATCACCATGCAAGTTTAGTTGTATAAGTCTTACATCTAATGCTTTTGCTCCACATTATATAGAGAGCAGCTGTTCATGCATGCAAAATTATCTTATCATTTGAAAAAAATCTAATGATATATAAATGGGAACAAGTGATGGAATAGGTTACTTGTGTGTTCCATTATGTGAAATTGCTGCACATCATTTCTTCCTTTGTCAGGCAACTGAAAACAAACTTGAATCTGGGTAATGACTCAAAAAATAAACAGCTTGTGATTTTCAAGATCTAACCCTTAGTGCTATATGTTTGGCAAACTTGACCAACATTTGTGATTTTGTAACATTAGTAGTACCGTGAAACATGTATAATGACAAGTAAGTTAATCTAAATACCTTTGTCATCTCTGTGGTGATAGCTGAAACATTTGTATGATAACTAAGTTCAAATTAGTTTATCTGTCCAAAAATATAGCCTGATGGTTCAATATTAGAATGGAGTTAAAGGCTATAGATAAGACATATGGCTCTCTCTGCAGATGATATGATGTGAGGTTTGAATGTTTGTTGTTGGACAATCAAGAATTATGGGCTTTGTGACACTTAAAGTAGGTTATGGAATTGATGATACAAGTGTTGAAGGATTCAAACAGAAGGAAATGTTCTTTAGATTTTGTGGAGGTCTGAACTTCAGATCAGGGCTGGTTTCATGATCTAAATGGTGGGTCCTCAGATTAAACTTTCTTCCTATCTAATGGAGAATAAAATAAGTGGAAAAAATATTTGTAAATTTTTTGCTTTAAACTGTTTATACAAGGTTAGTTTGTATGCTTGTTTTTGTGAGTGGCAAAACTGGCACTGGCTACAACCACCCTTTTGCAATCCTTTTGGACTATGACTAAATGTCCCTTTTTCTAAGTGGAAACTTAATACATGGGTCCCATCACGAAAAGTATGAAGAACTTGAGTATCCTTTTAAGTTCTTGCATTTTTCAGAATATATAAAAATTCCTACTTGTGAAATCCATATTATCTATAGTTAAATATGCAGAACTTCACTCAGCATAGCAGACAGCTACATCCATTCTTGATGGTATTAACTTGTTCTCTTTTATCTTCAAAATTTGTAGGAAGTTATAGCAGGTTCATCTTAGATCCCTTTTGATATTTGTCTGATTGGGCTATAGGTTTGACTGATCTTTACAATATTTCCTTCTACAATTTGGAACAGCTGAGTCATTTCAAACTTTGGGTAACAGGTTCTAATAATGTTCGTAATCGCAAGTAATCACCACGCTGCAGTATCATTGTGGATTGCTGGAGTGGTATTACAGATGATCGTGCTGTTAATAATTGGAAAGATTTTAAATAAAAGTTTGTACTAATATATGTAATTAGAATTTATTATAGATCTCTTAATGTGAAAGGAGTAGGTTTTCTTTTTCCTTTTTTTATTAATCATTAGGTTAATTTATTCGTGTGGCTACATGCCTATAATGAAAGTCAAAGTTCATTATTGGAAAGCTGTGTACTTTTCACTGGTACAATTTATTATATAGTTAAGTACATTTCATTAATTTATGAAGGTCAGGGACTTGAGAGAAAATTATAATTGACCATAGACCCAGCTATTATCTATTCTGATTTAAAACTTCACAAATTCCACATTTAGCAGTTATCTTCTAGTTTCAAAGAATTTAGGGGCTTTAGAAAATTGTAGCAATTTGAGGATTTTTTCCTCTAATGTTTTCTGGAAAGGACTTAACCATCCTGCAAAGGCATGAAGTAATGCTTAAGCAATCTCAACATCTAAAAGGTGCGACTTAATTAAAGTTACCAGAGCCTGTTGTGCTAAACATCCTTGTATCATTAATCTTTCATATTCAACTAAAGATATTCTAATATTAGATATATTTTTCCATGATTTTTTTGGAAATTTATTTTTTTGTAAAAGATTGGTGTTTTCACCTGAATATTAGATGTCTTCAAATCAATCTTTTAATTGTACTTATATTAGTTTTTTCCTTTTCAAATTGAACATTAAAATTTATGAAAATTTAAGATTTGTAAATTATAGATTCCCGTATTTTCTGACTAGTCTAGTTGAAACTGGGAGTCTTTCTTAAAAACTTTAGACAGTTAGGGGTGCAATGGAGGCTGATAGCCTATTAACTTGACCCAACCATTAGGAAATATCAAGTTTGGATTCTATCTGATTAGCTTATTATGTTGATCTTGTGTCTGAATTGATAATATGCATGCTTATTATGCATTCATAATGATTTTTATATATGTCAAGCAATACCCTTTAAATTTGTATTCAAAATGTCAATTTATTATAAATATCTTCTACTAGATTTAGATAAAATCCAAAGTTAACATACGACTTCGTATAAAAAGCAGTCATGTCATCAGTATTTATTATGTGGAAGTTACTCACAAAATGCAAACGAATTATAAAATATGAATATTCTTGTCTATTCTTAAACTTTTCCACTATTATAAGTAAGTTTATTTATGATGTAAAAAACATGGGGAAATGATAAAATAAAAGCAATTTTAGAATATATTTGAGATGTTGAACATCTGATAACAATTCAAAAACCAAATTAAAACTGCCAAGTATCTTGGACTTGAATATGAAATGGTAAAACTGGTTAGTTTGTTGGCTGGGGATATGGATCTTGCTGGATCTAACAAGAACTCCCATTTGCATCCCTAGGTCTGATTGAGCTTGCATCAATTCTTCTATGCATTCTTAAATCTATGCACATATTACTTATATGAGAAAACCTTTTTTTTGGGTTTTATAGATTATTATGATTTTCTGCGAAAGCTAAAGGGGGAAGTTCATAGCTTTTGCTTACAGCATATGTCTAGCTTCCTTTTATATGCATGTGCTCATGCTTCTAACCAATTTAAAGTGATCGTTAAGTAAACTCAAAAAATTTTGGAGCATGTTTCTTTGTTATGTTTCTTATCAGATTTATGCTTTTTCACTAAATGAAATATTGGTAGATACTAATTTTCTTATTTTTTAAGCACACTGCGTTAATTTACTTCATATGTTCTTTTAATTAATTTCAAGTTATCAAAATTCTTATTCATGTGTTTTTTTTTTGTTTGTCAATTGATAAAAGCAATTGCTCTAAACCAAATGAAGTGGGTGTTTAATAGTGGGAAATGCATGGTAATTTCATTAATATCACATGTGCTAGGAAGCCTCCTGCTTGAAGCAATGAGGGTTTTACATTGAACTACTGAACTAGTTACATATGACCAAGTGTTTGGGATTTGGTATGATTGGTGGCTTGTTAATAAAAGCTTAATGTAATGCCAGGGACTAATATGGCATTGGAGCTTCTTTTGTTTCCTGTGCCCCCTATGCTTCTTAGACTTCTTCTTCAGCTTAAAATTTATACTACTCAAAATACTCATTTGATGGTTAGCCAATCATTGCTAAATCTTTATAGGGAATCCGTAGCACTGACAAGGTAAAATAGGAGAATTTCCATGAAGTATACCATATTCTTCATAGGACATGCAACCTTTTCAAGATGAAACATAACCATGAAGCCATATCCCAACTAACCAAGGATAGCTCTAAAAGCTAATTCAAATCTTACTATTGGAAAGCCTGCTAAGTTCCATTTCACCAATGAATTAATTCTTTGTTAAAACTCTACTTTACAATTCTATGTAAATTAGGAATGCTAAATTTACAAGGTAACAGAAAGTTCCACGATGAAACTATTTTTATACTCCTCAAACAACTTAATCAGGCCTAGAGAAAAAAAGGGTTTTTTTGCATGGATGCCCTTCTAAAAATTCAAATTTGATGAATACCCTCTTAAAATTTATATTTATTTCTATACCCTCATAAAACATTGTTTTTGCACAAATGCCTCTAATATAACGGTTCTTCTGGCACCGTTAATAAAAACTATATTTATTTGAATTAAAAATTAAATAAAATTTTGAAATTACTTTTTGGTACTCCATCACGATCGCCTTATAAATGTTTTGTTTTGCACATCTATTTGTTAAGGGTATTTTAGTCATTTTAATTTGAAACCGTTAATTTTTTAATGGCGTTAGATGGTATGGGTACATATGCAAAAATGAGGATAAAAAAAAGGGTAGAATAACAAAACAAGTGTTTTACAAGGGTATACATACAAATATCAATTTTGGAAGGGTATTCATGCAAAATTCAATATTTAGGAGGATATTCATGCAAAAAACGCAAAAAAAAAATGCATGATATGCCAGAGACTTCACTTTCACATTAATTCTTTTCTGTATAAATACTTGTCTTGGATAAGAGAATTTATACTGCAATTTCCTTTAGTATTAGGTGATGAATTTCTATCCTTGGATGCCTTGCATTATCGATCAATCAATCACTTGATGATTTTTGCTCAACAGATCAAACTTTTCCTCCATGAATTGATGATGTAGGCATGTATTTGAAAGCCTGCATTCTTTTCTTGTGCCCATTTACTTATCTTGAATTTATTTCTCCGACATGATCTATAAAAGCCAAGATTTTGTGGAGGATGCTGTAAGTTTAGAATTGATTATCATCAATATTGATCAACTCTGCACTCAAGATACCTAATTGCTCTAGTAGATTATTGACATGATATAGGCATGTGTACAGTTGTATTTTTTTTTCCCCTTCCATTAAGTATCCAATCCATACTGTAAGTGTGATATTTCGCAGAACTTTGATACACATGGCACCAGTAGCAATATGGACTTGAACCCTGCTATCTTGAGCATCGGAAATATGAAATTTTCTTTCCAAGTCTGTCCAAATTCTTCCCATTGTCTTTTCTTTTTGTTGTTGTTTAGTTTTGAGAGCTTGAACGCCATGTTAAAAAAATCAGTGACAACTATAAAACATGGCTGCATGACATTTTAATGTAATCACTTTAATTTTTAAATATTTTAAATTAAATTATGTTTCTTGCTCTATGGAAATTAAAGAAAACACATCATAAGATTTACAACATGCTCTTCTAGGAGACATCTTGCTCTTCTTTTGGCAGATATCCTAAAGACATGGAAACATTTAGGAAACATCCAAAGGCATAGAGACTGTAGGGCCTCTGGATAATTAAGATATAGATGAATCTACTAATGACAATCAGTGACATCTACAGGGCAGTTCTATGTTTTCTTCTTTCATATCACCCAGGTCATCTAATGCCTACTTACGTTTTTTACCCTCTTCCATTGTCTGATGATCAAATTTAGGTCTAGCATCTGCTACAATCAGCAGAAGGCCAGGTGGATATGCTAGCTCTAGACTCAGTATGGCCACCTCATCCTTGCGATCCTAAAACATAGCTGTTGGGTACATATGTTTGTGGTGGTGTTTGGTGTCCAGGGTAATACTATAAAGTACATGCAATACATAAGATGGCGAATAACATGGTGCCACCAATATTTCTAGGCCTTGTGCAGTTTAGGAACTATATGTACAGTACCTAAATGTTAATTTGTAAATACAGTTGTCTTCGTGTAGTTTTTCCAACAAACTTTGTGCTCATTTATGTTGTTGAAGGTTGGATACAACTGTTTATTTCTGGTTTATGTGGTTATTACTTGTTTCTTTGCAATGCACATGTTAAGCAACAGACAACATAAATATCTAGGATGATTTATGATTCTAGATTTTAATAGATTAGTTAAAACTATGTTTAATTGTTCAAATTGTGTGCATGCACTATTATAAGGCTGGTAAAAATGATTTAATTGATAAATAATAAATTGAGGAAGCGAATTTCATTGTGCTGATGTGAGCCTTATAAAAGAAATTGCTTAGCTTTCGTTTTAGTATTTTCCAAGTGTTGGCACAATTTGGCCTGCTACATCGACTGTGTGCACACATTTATATCTTAAGATTTGCTTGCAATACGAGGAAATTGATGGTTTTAGATTCTACATGGTGTTGTAGGGTAGAGATATAATGTTCCAAGAGGCCCATTCTGAAAGTTGGTGCCACCAAAGAATGACACTTTTACTCCTATGAATTGCACCAGTTAGTTACGTTTGCATGGGGGGATGTTTCTCGGTCATCAAATTTGATGCATTTGATGTACCTTTTTTTCTGGCATTGAATGTTTCATATTTTCATGCAATAAATGCATTGGTTAATCCTGCATGTGAATCGGTCTAGTGCAATACATGTGGGATAGAAATATCATTTCTCATTAGGGGCAACATTTGGAGTTGGTCCAGTGGGAGCATTGCAACTCCCTGTCCCCTGCCAATACAGTGGCACACACACTGAGGAGTGAGCGAAGTAAAGCTAGAACCATTTTTCAGAAGTGTTTGACTCCAGCAACTTCCCAAGAAATCAGTAATTGCCTTACTTCAAATGAAAATTCACATATCCATACCATTGATCATGATCTCCAATATCTAAATTGCATAGAACTGAATGTTTTGAAGGCCTCTTATGCATTGTCCAGAGATGCAGTTTTACTAAACAATATGTGCACTCAAGAAATTGAATTTCTTGACATAGGCATGTATGGCGTGGGTGCTAAGCATCCAGAGTGTTTAAAAACTGTGACATGGGAACTCTTGTGCAATATAATTTGTAGAAATAAAAATGTATTACCTTAAAAAATATGTTAATCACTAGCATGAGTTGACAGTCAGTAACATTTTTTCAACAGAGAACTTATAAATAGGCTACAGGTTTGACGCTTCACCATAAGAGCCTAGACATTTTACTCCTATTTAGTTGGTAATATAGTTGAGAATTAAGTGCCAACAATTGCTATGATGTTTCTTAAATCCTCAAAAAAAAAAAAAGAAACATGCTAATGCTCACACTTCTCTGAGTAGGATGCTCCATTTTTTCCAATATTGTGTTGTCTTGTGTTGGCTTGGACCTGTGGAGTGGTATTGAAGGTGTTCCAATTTTTAAGAGTGATTAGGTTTATTCTGAATATTTTGTATGGTTTTGGTGCTACAATAGAGCAGAATTCAGATCTTTCTATTTTTTCATGACAAGAAATTGTCTACACTTTTGCTGATATGATTTTCCAGTATCTTTATGTAAAGCAACGAAGTTAACAGGTAAGCCTCCTGTTCTTTGGCATATTTGACATATGTATCCTTCCTCCATGGTAATAACTGTAGATAATTGTTAGTTCCTGTACTCTATGTGGTGATGTCTGATGCGCTCCTACTTGTGCTCAAGGAACAGTCATAAAATATTTTCATTTACAGGTTATGTTGATTCTTGACATGATGTATCTCATGATATGATTAATGGTTGGGCTCAAGGTAAGCCAAACCAATACCAGGGCCCGTATCGATTGGCGACCAGCATGGTACGGTACAGATCCGTACCGTATCATGTTGGGGGTTTTCAAGATGAAGACGAAGATGGCATATGGTTTGACCCGTACCATACCCGTGTAGGGGGCTTTTCAAGATGAAGACGAAGACGAAGACGGCATATGATTTACTAACTTCAATTCAAAATTCAAAAATAAAGAAAAGGGTTTGAAACCACTCTCCTCTGTTGCGATATGAAGACGATGGGAGAGAGAGGGGGGAGAGGGAGAAGGAGAGAGAGGGAGGAGGGGAGGGAAAGGGAGGGAGAGAGAGGGAGAAGAAGAAGGAGAAAGAGAGGGCTTGAGAGCCCTTGTTGTTAGGGATGGAGGATTCGAAACCCTAACCCTAACCTTGCGTGTGAGAGAGAGGGAGAAGGAGAGAGGGGGGAGGAGGGAGAGGCCGAGAAGCATTGTGGTCTGCGCATAGGGAGAGGCGAGGGTCGTGAATCGAGTGAATAGCCTCCAGATGTGGGCGCTTTATGCCCGAATTGAATGGATAGTTCGAACTTTGCCGGTAGCCAACCGGTCCAGTTCGGTATGCCCCGAACCGGCCGGTTCAGCACAGTTCGGTAGGGCTTGTTATGAACCCATTGTTCGTAGTTCCTTGGAAGTTTAGAGTTCAGTAGATGATGACTGCATACTGCGATTGTGATTATTTGACCTCATGTCGTGTATACATTTAGTATATCAGCGTGGACCTTAGACTTCTAACTTGTGTGTCTATTTTGTGTTTAGCTTCCATTGTGAGATCATATGGTGATTGGTTTATCTTATTTTCTCCAAAACATTCTTTTGCTTCTTCGGTCCTTTTGGGGTCAAGCCGCTTGAATTTGAAATGATCACCATTTCTCCTATCTAGATTTCATTTTCTTATTCCCTTTCTTGTTATTGTTCTTCTCCCTCATTCCTGTTGCTGATGCCATTGTTGTATCATTTGTGCAACTTAAATTGTAATGCTTAATAAGTTTATCACATAATTTGCCTTCTGTCGAATAGGTAAGATTATTTTTGTCAGAGGATGCCCCTTCTCAATCTGGATTGGGAGCTCAAGACCATCTGCAAGCAAAGGCTTCATGGCTCTTGCATGCTACCGGGATGGGCTCTGATGATTCCATACCCCCTGGTTTTGAAGCACGTCATCCCTCCTATCAGCACAAACCAGACATTTCACTAATTCCTCTGATCAAGTGGAAGTGCCCTTCCAGAGTAAGTTAATGTTCTTTGGATTTTTAAGTTATGGCTCTTCGATAGAGCCTGAAACTCATTCATTAGGTAATTGATAATTGGAATTAGAGCATCTTTCTCCTCTTGTAGATAGTATTGAATCCAGAATGGGTAGTGGTTGCTGGAGAGGAAAGTGAAGAGTTGGCTGTAGAGAATCGGAGACAACTGGGAGTGCTTGAAGCCATTTATCCACGCCTTTCTGTCATTCCTGCAACGTAAGCTGCCTTGTATTCTTGCAAGTTAAATCTTATGCATTCCCCCTACTTTTCTTAACAGAAGCTGATTCCATGTCTATTTAGGCCATTTGTTTCTTCCGAGGTCCAAAACTCATATTATGATGATTCCCAAACTCCTCTCATTCCCATAATTCCCATTGAAGATGAAGATACATCAGAGCAGCAATTAGAGACACCTATACCGATTGACGCATCTATCCAATTCCATCAGCCAGACATACAGAAGAAACTGGCGGACATTGGAACACCGCGTGTATTGCCTGCTCTCAGGCCTGCTATGGAGCAGTCACTGAAGAATGCAGTGCCCCAGGCTCCAACTCTGCCACCTGGTGAGACTCCAGCTATTGGGGCTGTACTCAGTGCAGAGCCTGATGTTGTGGCTGCTGCTGCTGCTGCTTTCACCGCTATCATGAAAAGCAGTGAAGAGGGAAGCCTGATTGACCCTGACCTTCTCATTACGATACTCAACAACCCCATCATGATGGAAAAGTTGGTGGCCGAGTATGGAGTTCCTAAACAAGCTCAGCTGCCTATGGCTTCTGTGTCAGCACCGCCATCTCTGCGAGCCCGATCAACTGCATCAGCTCCCCCGCTGCCACGTCCCCATGTCAACTTCACTACCCCCGTCCCTTTGTCAAACGAACGAACCCCACCAATGTATCCCATGCCAAATGTGGTGCCACCCCAAGCTTTAAATAGGCAGCCTTCGCCTGTTACTGCAATACCTGCAAACTTCTCTTCAGGTGCCCCTCCAGTGAAGGATATAAATTACTACAAGAGTTTGATCCAGCAGCATGGAGGGGAGAAGCAAGAAACTCTGGATCGGAATCCACTGCAGTGTGCTAGTTACAACAGTAATTTTCTGGGTGTGAATGGTTTGAACATAGTCAGACATGGCTCCATGCAAAAAGATGTAAAGCCCAAGATTCCAAAACCCTGTGCTTATTTTAACACCCCCAAAGGGTGCAAGCATGGAGCTAGCTGCTTATATCAGCATGATTCATCAATTTCGCGGCGGGTTGAGCAGCCAAGAGGATCAAAAAGAATCAAATTAGATAGAGGATTAGCTGGTGGAAACTAATGTGCTGTAACGTTTTTTTTCTTGGTTTTTTTCTTTATGTTCATTCATCTCTCATTACATATGATCTGTTGCTCCTTTCCAGTTTTTTGTAGCCTGTTTCAAATAGATAACTTTTTTCCCTGCAAAGAACAGAAAAAAGAAAAAAAAAATCAATGGGATTCCATGGTTGTCTAAAATCTGTGTGATTTGCTCTAATGAGTAGCAAAGTCCCATTCGCTTCTTTCTGCGACTAAAACAAGGATTGGTTCCAGCCATGACCAGATTTATGTTCTGACCTGCACAGAGGTTCAATTGTTCTAATAGGTTCTGATGCTTGCACGTAATGGTCACTTTTACCAATGCTACAACACCTGGTCATACCACTTTGGGATACCATTTGAAAGCTCGTATGGTAAAATACCAAGGTTTACACCACTGTAATTTTACATGTCCATTAAGAGGTTGACTTGCTAGCTTGTCAAAGGATTTTAGGCAGCTTCTTAACCAGGCTATTTCCATTTACACATTGCTTTCAGACTCAATTGACAACCTTTCAGCTGGAGGCAGCTGGTGGTAACTGGAGAGAGTGCGACTTCGCCAAACGCGCTTGCATGCGACCAACGTGGTCTCAAGTTAGGGAGCGAACCACCGTTCAAGTAGGATGCAGGCATGTTACCACAATTAAAAAAAGAAAAAAAAAGAAACCCTGTGAGTTGCAGTGCCGAAGCACCTGTTATGATTTTTAAAATCCATGAAGTTGGCAGCAATGCAAATGAAAAAAAAAAAGAAGAATAAAGAATAAACAAGGTTGTTGAGGATGACTATCAAAAGTATTTTTTTTTTTAAAAAAAAAACAATACTTCATTGCAGCATTTAGATTGAATGCATAGAATAACAATTGTGCCTGCCAAACAGTTCATAAACTTTTTTTTAAAAAAAAGGAATTATTGTCCTCCCTAAGTTTGCCAGAGATCGTGATCTATTTATTTTGTTGACCATTCAGAGTTACTGCTCAACGGTCAACCACATGCCGTAAGGATTGAATCTTGCAACTAAATAGTGATGGAAATCTCAGAAAGCAACTTGTTGCTTGTTGTCTCGAAGTGGCGTATAATAAAAGTGAACCGATCCCCAATGGAGTGAAAAGTAAGATTGTCACCTAGGACTGATACTTTGTATGCATGACTTTGGAAGCCATCAATTTTTTTTGCCCTTATTTTGTTGTAAAATGGAAGGCTTCAATCTTCAACTAGGAAGATCTTTCAGTAGGCCAACCGCATGGTCTCACTTGAGCTTCCAGTATCAGAGACTTTCTCTTGGATATCTGCAGCAAAACTCTAATTTAGAAGTCTAATGATGCAATGCTTTATCAAGATTGGCTAGTATAAGGCTCATATGAATATGAATATGCATCTACGTACTAGAAACAGATGCATGCAATGCATGGATGTCGAAGTCGGACGCAGATTTTGATTTTTTTTCTCAATCAAATTTTTCAAAAAATCTATATTGCTATACATGAAGTTTAAAAATGAGTCCTTTGGAATTAGAATCTATGAAGACATGTGGCATTGGGACTTTTTCGACTATATAACGCAATGAAGCCACGAACTAAAAATGTCCAGTTATATAGATTCTTCTACTTTTAAAAACATCTCTTGTACCAATGATAATTTCCCTTGCATGGGGTGCCATTAAGTTTACAATCCATGCTGACTCCAAGATCTAGACCAATCTGTCTTTCTCGAACCATGAGCACTATGCTGCACTAGAAGTTGGCACATGCAATGCATGTGGAGTGAGTAAATGGTCTCATGTTGGGACTGAAGTTAAGAACAAGTATCACAATCTCCAATGTGACTCTGATTTTCTTAATATTCTTCTTCTATTTTAAAATGAGGTATATATTTTGGTGATTAAATGATAGCTCTGATTCAAGATGGCAGTCATATTACTTCAAAATGACAGCCTAAAAATATCTAACCTATTTAAACTCATTTAACTTGATTTAACTCACCATAGATCAAATTAAATTATATATTTAATAAAATAATTAAATTTAAATTTAAATTTTTGACCTGCTTAATAACTAGAATGATTTTAAATTGACAAATTTAAATTTATTATGAAAAAAAAGTAACTTGGATTCAATCCATATATCTCAAAGTTAACATTTGCAACTCTCCATCAACTTCCATGACCAGCACATGCCAATAAAAGTTTTTAAAGAATTACTTAAAATGGCAATATAATCACACTCCAATTGCAATATATATATATATATATATATATATATATATATATATATATGAGATTAATAACTTACTTCCCGTTATGGTAGGTTATCAATCTAATCATTTTTTATTGGACAAAAAATACCGTTACTTTTTATAACTCTTAAGGATACTCTCTGTTATGGTAGGTTATCAATCTACTCATTTTTCATTGGACAAAAAATATCCTTATTTTTTATAACTCTTAAGGACATTTTATGTCTTTTTACAATTCCACATTAACTCATCCTCTCAATCCTCAATTAATACTCTCTCTCATATTATATATATATATATATATATATATATATGCATTTCCTTTCCAGCCAACATTCTTTGATAATCGGCCTTGGAGAGAAAAGGTGCATCCATAGGCTCTCATTGTAGATCTATCCAGATACCATTAGGAGGACAAGAAAGACATATTTCATATTTCCATGAAATCTAATTTATTTTCCTCCAAAGAAGGTGGGAAATTAGGAGTAAGAAGTGCAGCTCATAAGAAAATTTTTCAGATGTGCATGCACGCCTGGTTATAGTCTCTTTAGCAATTCCGAAGCACATTTAAAGTGCCTCAAAAGTCAAATTAAACAGAGTACCACTAAACATGATATATATATATAATTTCTGCAGGCCAGCTCAACTCTGATGGAGGGAGACTCGGCCACAGTGATTGAATTGATCTGGGGAGGCTCAACCGAGATCGGGTCGGACTTCGGTATCTATATATATATATATATATATATATATATATATATATATATGTATGTATGTATGTATGTATGTATAAGTATGTATGTATATATATATATATATATGTGTTGCTGGGGGTCCAAACCGAGAACGATTGGCACAGCGGTGTGAACGGGGTTCCCTTTGAATTGTTTTGGTTGCGCTCCACCTTCCGCCGGGAAACCTGCAAGCAAGTCTCGCACCACCACTGGGGTAGTGGGGGCCCTCCGACGATCAAGTTAGAGGGAATCGAAGGAGAAGGAGAGGTAGCAGGTAAGATGATGCTATGGAGAATCTTGCTCACCCTCCCCCTTCCCCCCCAGCCCCATATATATCAGGCTGGGGGGTTTTTCTGGGGATTGGTCATCGTGTGGCACGATGGGGTTGCCACTGACATGGCCGTTACAGGGCGTCGTGGGGCAGCGCCGGGTACGGCCATGGCAGGGCGTAGTGGAGCTCCGCTTCGTACGGTTGTTACAGGGGATCGTGGGGCAGCGCCGGATTCGGCCGTTGCAGGGAGTAGTGGAGCAGGGGGCTGCGGCGTGCCTCAGGAGAACAGTCTGTTGTTGTCAAGAGATTGCCGACCCGAGGTCGGATTGCTGGATCAAGGGGCAACCGACTCGGGGTCGGACTGCGGAGCCGAAGATATCCGACCCGAGGTCGGATTGCTGGATCAAGGGGCAGCCGACTCGGGGTCGGACTGCGGAGCCGAAGATATCCGACCCGAGGTCGGATTGCTGGATCAAGGGGCAGCCGACTCGGGGTCGGACTGCGGAGCCGAAGATATCCGACCCGAGGTCGGATTGCTGGATCAAGGGGCAGCCGTAGTCTTTCTGGGCGCGCGTGCCGGTCACGTGGGGCATGGTGGCTAAGTTCCCCCGTAACAGTAGCCCCCCACTTCCGAGCCTGGAACCAGGAGGGGAACGGGTGAAGGGAGTGATGCTTCGAGATTGCCGCCATCCCTCGGAAAGGCGCGCGCGCTCCGAGCTCCCCGCCCCTTTTTTTTTATGGCGTATGGCGGTTGTCGCTGATCTGGCGGTCTGCGGATTTCGGCGGACATCCTTCCTTAATGGCGTCGATTCGCCTTTGGGGCGAGAACGATCCTTCGGTAGCCAGGCGTCCTCTGGCGTCACCGAGGCGTCACCCGCCTTTCTGCCTATTTAACCGGGGGCCCTCCCCCGTCCGCCTTTCTCTTCACAGGCATCCTCGAGTTTCTCCCTTGTGCTGTTGCCGTTGCCGTCGGACTGTTCGTTCGCTCCTCCTTTGACGCTATCGGAGCCGTTCTTCCTTCCCTTCCGGTGAGTTGCCCCACTCTTCAATTTAGGGCTCTCCGTACTTTCTCCTTTCGTATTAGTGTACCCCAGTCGTTCCGGTCCCTTCTCCCCTCTTGACCCCGTCCTGACCGTAGATTCTCTGGCCGTTAGGGATGGACGAAGTAAGAGCGGACCGCATTCAGTCGGAGCTGGTCCCCGAAGACCTAGATAGGTTCGTGGCCCGGTACCACCTTCCCGAAGCCTGCAACGTTACGCTCCCGGGGCCTGAGGAGAGGATGTCCCATCCTCCTCCAGGGAAGGTCGCCATTAATGAGGACATCCTTCGGGCTGGGTTCCGCTTTCCCCCCTCGGACTTAGTCGTGCAGGTGCTTCGAGGTTTAAGAGTGGCGCCGACGCAACTGGTGCCGAACTCATGGCGTACCCTGACGGCCTTCCAGGTTCTCTGCCGCATGCACGAGGTTTCCGCCACCCTGAATGTCTTTTGGGAATGCTACGGCCTGAACGGCCACCCCCGGGACAGAGGGTGGTGGTGCTTTGCGGCGCGGCGAGGGTGCGGCCTCGTCAAGGAGGCTCCTTCCTCCATTCATGGCTGGAAGGAGCGTTTCTTTTTCATCGACGTAGATCCCTCTTGGGGAATCGGGACAACCTGGGAGACGCCGATGAAGTCCCCGATCGGCCTATCGAGGTTGTCAAGGGAGGAGTCCGATGGCGTCGCCTTTTGAGGGGGTTGGTTGCCGAGGGCCGGCTCCCCCCAGTGGCTCGCCTTATTTCCGAGGATGCCTTGGTGAACGTCGGTCTGAGCTCGGTCCCCGCCGACCGTGAGCCCGCCATCACTTCTTCTTTTTTAGCTCTTTTCTCCTCTTTTGTTTCTTCTTTCCATCAGTTTCTCAGTTTCTAACCATCTCGTTCTTTTTGCAGAAATCGACGACGTCATGCAGTCGGACAGGGCAATGGCTGTTAGTAGGGCGTCCCTACTGGAAGCGGTCCGGAGGAAAAAACGGACTTCTCCGAGCGAGGTCCCACCGGCGAAGAAGCCCCGCCAGCAGGCGACTCCGACGCCGACAGACGGGTCCGGGCCCACCGATCAGGGGGACGCCGCGGGCTCGGACCGACAGTTGACGCCGTATCGGCCCTCCGGTGATGAGACTACCGCTTTTCCGGAGGTGTCATCCGGGCGCGCCCGAGACGGCCGGGTCGGACGCGGTCGGTCCCCAGCCCGGCCTTCGACTCGGTCGGCCTCGGATGATACGAGGAGGGGCGCGCCGAGGCCTCGGCCGAGCGGGACCCTGTCGATTTCTGGCGCGGCCCCCGCCCCGAGCACGGTCGGCATGACTCTCCCTCAAGCAATGGGTAAGGGTAAGGCCGCAGAACCACCGTCCGGCTCCGGGGCGAAGTCGAGGTCGGCCTTCACTTTCGCCGGCGCCCGAAACCTCATCGAGACGGTGCTGCTGGAGGGTGACCGTAGGCAGGTCCGGCAGATGAGGATCCCTGAAGTCGGAGCTGCCAGCTGCGTCTGCCTCATGTCGGTGAGTGTTCTTTTGGTCGCTTTCGTCATTTATAGGCTCCATTGATCCCCGTCTGACGCTCTCATTTTTCCTGTCTCTTAGCTCGCCCAGTACATGATCCGTCTGGAGGAGAGCCACGAGGAACAGGCGAGGCTCCTGGCGAAGGCCGAGAGCCGACTGAAAGCTGTAGAGGAGGGAGGCCAGGCTGCGGCGGGGAGAACGACCAGGGACCTCGAGACGAGGCTCCAGGTGGCCGAAGAGCGGGCACTCGGCTTCGCCGCCCTCGAGAGGCAACTGTTGGAGGCTCAGGAGCAACTCAAGGTTGCCTCGGGTCTCGAAAGCGAGATCAGGAAGGCGGAGGAGCGAGCCGAAAAGCAGTCCCGGAAGGCTGCCGACTTTCGGGAGAGGTGGGAGAAGGCCCAGCAGTCGGCCGACAACGCCCGCAACCGAACCCGATCTCTTGAAGCCAAGATGGCCGAATTGGAGTCGGCCTTGGAGGGGACTCGTGCGAGCAACCAGGAGCTTCATTCGCGCCTGGAGGAGGCTGAGGCTGCTCGCATCGCTGCCGAGGCGAAGCACATGGAGGCTCGGGCCGATCTGCTGAGGGTCTCCTCCGAGGCGGACGAGTGGATTGTGGCGAAGGTCATGGAAGCGAAAGCTCAGATTACGGAGCGAGCGGAGGCGGCGCTGGCCGAGAAGAGCGCAGAAATCGGGCGTCAGGCGGTACAGGCCTATCGTCAGTCCGCCGAGTTCATCCGTGACATGTCGGATGCGGGGTCCGACTCCTTTGCCTTAGGCTTCGATGAAGGCCTGGCAAGGGTGTCCACTAAATACCCCGGAATTGACCTGAGTGGGGTCTCCCTCCTCGACTCCCCTCCGATGCCATTGCCTGCCGGTTCTCCAACCGTCTCCCTACCCTTCGCGGACGTGCTCGCCGTTCCCGATCCAGGGGTTCCTCCAAGCTGACCCTCTGTACTTTTTCTTTGTTCTTTTCTTTGTATGTTGGCGTTTTGCCATGTTGTATGGGTCTCGGCCCTGATGCAACGAAAGTTAATGCAAACAAAGTGTTTCCTCATTTCACTTTCGTCCTTCCTCTTTTTAACCCTTGGTAGCGTCTCGCCGACTCCTGACTCTTGAAGTTCCTCCGGCACTAGGCCAGGCATCCGAGGGTTAGGCCTCAGAAAATTCTTCCGGCGCTAGGCCAGGCATCCGAGGGTTAGGCCTCAGGAGATTCTTCCGGCGCTAGGCCAGGCATCCGAGGGTTAGGCCTCAGGAAATTCTTCCGGCGCTAGGCCAGGCATCCGAGGGTTAGGCCTCAGGAAATTCTTCCGGTGCTAGGCAGGCATCCGAGGGTTAGGCCTCAGGAAATTCTTCCGGCGCTAGGCCAGGCATCCGAGGGTTAGGCCTCAGGAAATTCTTCCGGCGCTAGGCCAGGCATCCGAGGGTTAGGCCTCAAGAAATTCTTCCGGCGCTAGGCCAGGCATCCGAGGGTTAGGCCTCAGGAAATTCTTCCGGCGCTGGGCCAGGCATCCGAGGGTTAGGTCTCAGGAAATTCTTCCGGCGCTGGGCCAGGCATCCGAGGGTTAGGTCTCAGGAAATTCTTCCGGCGCTAGGCCAGGCATCCGAGGGTTAGGCCTCAGGAAATTCTTCCGGCGCTAGGCCAGGCATCCGAGGGTTAGGCCTCAGGAAATTCTTCCGGCGCTAGGCCAGGCATCCGAGGGTTAGGCCTCAGGAAATTCCGCTTATTGGTCGGCCAAGGCTGGCGCAAGCCGAGGCGACCGGTCGGGGCTTCAGGCTAGTCTGCTCCCGGGATGATCATCGAGTTAGCCTGGCATCCGAGGGCCGAGCCTCGGGGAATTCCGCTCGTTGGTCGGCCAAGGCTGGCGCAAGCCGAGGCGACCGGTCGGGGCTTCAGGCTAGTCTGCTCCCGGGATGATCATCGGGTTAGCCTGGCATCCGAGGGCCGAGCCTCGGGGAATTCCGCTCGTTGGTCGGCCAAGGCTGGCGCAAGCCGAGGCGACCGGTCGGGGCTTCAGGCTAGTCTGCTCCCGGGATGATCATCGGGTTAGCCTGGCATCCGAGGGCCGAGCCTCGGGGAATTCCGCTCGTTGGTCGGCCAAGGGTGGCGCAAGCCGAGGCGACCGGTCGGGGCTTCAGGCTAGTCTGCTCCCGGGATGATCATCGGGTTAGCCTGGCATCCGAGGGCCGAGCCTCGGGGAATTCCGCTCGTTGGTCGGCCAAGGCTGGCGCAAGCCGAGGCGACCGGTCGGGGCTTCAGGCTAGTCTGCTCCCGGGATGATCATCGGGTTAGCCTGGCATCCGAGGGCCGAGCCTCGGAGAATTCCGCTCGTTGGTCGGCCAAGGCTGGCGCAAGCCGAGGCGACCGGTCGGGGCTTCAGGCTAGTCTGCTCCCGGGATGATCATCGGGTTAGCCTGGCATCCGAGGGCCGAGCCTCGGAGAATTCCGCTCGTTGGTCGGCCAAGGCTGGCGCAAGCCGAGGCGACCGGTCGGAGCTTCAAGCTAGTCTGCTCCCGGGATGATCATCGGGTTAGCCTGGCATCCGAGGGTCGAGCCTCGGGGAATTCCGCTCGTTGGTCGCGCGCCTATCACTTGCCGCTCGACGGGGTTTCTCCGTGGCCAGCTGCGATCGTATTTCTCCTCCTCTCGACGCGTCGCCTGGGGAACACCAGAAGGCTATTAAATGCTAATTGAGGCGTTACCTGGGAAATCGGATCAGCCAGTTGCTGCTTGCGAGGAGTGCCAGTTAAGCGGCCGCGATACGCGCGTTCTTCGAGGCGGATGCGGCCTGGGCGCGTGCGGAGATACGTGTGCCGTGGGATACACGTCGCCCGGAGTGTCCTGCATGAAGAATGCAATTAAGGAGAACGACGCTTAGGAGGTCGTGGGAGGATACGCCTCGAGGGCCGGAACGGCTTTGGATTCGATGCGCCCGCATTTATTGGAGCCACCCGCATCGGAACGACCGGGGGGCCACAGTTTGGCTATAAATATAAGTGCAGGTGCGGTGGAGCCTGCCAAGCCGGAGCTGTTCAGGTTGCCATGGATCGTGGACCTCCTCTCCGGTGCGTGGCTGGGAAGCCCCTGCCGGAAGAACGGGAGGTGCGCCCCTCGCGACTTCCGCCAACTAGCCGTTTCATCTGGGATCAACGGAGAGATTCTCCCCGGTGGAACTCCGCTCTAGGCGTTTCATCCGGGATCACATCCCCCCTCTTTTCCGTCCCACCTCCCGATTGAGCTCTGCGCCAGACGCTTCATCCGGGATCGCGCCTCCTCGCGCTCTTCTCCCTTGTATTCCTTCCCTCCCCTTCTCTTGAGGAGGGCCGGAATATCCTTTGGAGGTGGCGTTCCTCTAGGAGCAGTGTGAACTCCTCCTTCGTCCACTTCTTCTTCGTCCGCGCCGGCTCTTCGTCTTTTGCGTGAGGCGTCGATGGCGCCTCCGGGGAGAAGCACCCACGCCCGGTGGGATTGCAGCTGCTTCGGGTGGAGAGTTCGGGATCCCAGATCTTCAACTCTACGGAGTCCCCACCTCTTCCTTACTTTCTTTACTCCCCAATCCCCCTCTGGGAATTCTTTGTAATCACACGAACACGCCATTGCGACCAGGAATTATTGAAATGAAAAGGACTATACATTTTTTGAACTGTCTTTCTGGCTTTGTCTTTCTACTGGTAATACACCCGTAGGTTAGCGGAATTCCAGCTCCTTGGAATTTCTCGACCATCTAGGGCCTCCAACTGGTAGGAGCCAGGTCGGTTTACCCAGCGAACCCTATACGGGCCTTCCCAATTTGGCGCCAGCTTCCCACCTTCCGCGGATTGAGATGCTTTGGCTCGCCTTAGCACCAGATCTCCGATTCTGAAAAGTTTTGGTCGGACCTTGGAGTTATAATATCGGGCCACCCTCCGCTGATACATCGCCATCCGAACCTGCGCCATTTCCCTCGCTTCTTCCAAGAGGTCCAAGTTTCCTCGGAGTTGCTCCGAATTGGCCTCGGGTCAGTGCGTAGCCACCCGGGGCGAGGGGAGTCCGAGCTCCACGGGGACAACCGCTTCCGTGCCATAGGTTAGGCTGAAAGGCGTCTCCCCGGTAGGGGTCCGATGCGTGGTCCGATACGCCCAAAGGACGTTCTCGAGTTCTTCGACCCAAGCTTGCCCCGTCCGACCGATTCGCGCCTTAATTCCTTGGAGGATTGTCCGGTTTGTCACCTCGGCCTCACCGTTGGTTTGGGGATGCGACACAGATGTGAACCGATGCTCGATCCCGAATTCCTCGCAGAAGTCACGGAAATGCTTGTTGTCGAACTGTCGACCATTATCCGAGATGAGGACCCGGGGTACCCCAAATCGGACAATGATGTTTTTCTTCACGAACTTCCGGACTTGCGCCTCCGTGATAGTGGCCAGCGGCTCTGCCTCCACCCACTTGGTGAAGTAGTCGATTGCAACAATCAAGAATTTCCGCTGGGCGGAAGCGACGGGGAATGGTCCGAGGATATCCATTCCCCACTGTGCGAAGGGCCAGGGTGCGGTGATTGGTGCCAAGGGGACAGAAGGGACTCTCTGGACGTTGGCGTGGCGCTGGCAGGCGTCGCATTTCCGTACGTGATCCTTTGAGTCCTCCAACAAGGTAGGCCAATAATAGCCTTGCCTCATGATCTTGTGCGCCAAGGACCTAGCCCCCGAGTGCGATCCGCAGACGCCCTCATGGACTTCGCCGAGGACGTAGGCCGCCTCCGAGGGGCGGAGGCACCTTAAGAGGGGGGCGGTAAACGAGGTCCGATATAGCCTCCCTTCATAGAGTACGTAGTGGGCGGACTTCTTGACGAGTCGCCGAGCTTGATCTTCGTCTTCAGGAAGGATCCCTTCGGCGAGGTAGGCGACGAGCGGGTCCATCCAAGACGGCTTCGGATCAATCGCCATCACCGCTCCAGCCTCGCCGATGCTCGGGGCATCCAGGGTCTCCAGGTAGATTGCCCTCGACAAGTTGTGCGCCTCTGCGCCCACCAAGCGGGACAACCTGTCGGCCCTGGCATTTTCACTTCTGGGGACTTGCTGGATGTCGACACTGCCGAGGTCGGGAATGAGTGCTTGCACCTTCCGGACGTAGTTCTGCATGGTCGGGCTCCGGGCCTCGAACTCCCCACGGACCTGCCCGACCACCAGCTGGGAGTCGGTGAAGACCTTCAAACGCCGGATGCCGAGCTCCCCGGTGAGTTTGAGTCCTGCGACTAGGGCCTCGTATTCCGCCTCGTTGTTGGTAACTGCAATCCAAACCTCAAGGCATACTCGGCTATCACTCCATCAGGACTGGTAAGGACCAGCCCGGCCCCTCCACCCTCGGGGTTCGACGATCCATCGATGTGAAGCGTCCAGGTCGGGAGGTCGAGGCTGGGCGTTTCCGGCGGTCTAGGTTCCGCCTCCTGCACCGTGCACTCAGCGAGGAAGTCCGCGAGCACCTGGGCCTTGATGGCGGGTCGAGGCTGGTAGCGGATGTCGAACTCACCGAGTTCTACTGCCCACTTCACCAGCCGTCCCGCATTCTCGGGGTTGCTGAGGATCTGTCGTAACGGTTGATCAGTTAAGAGGGTGACAGAATGGGCCTGGAAATAGGGGCGGAGCCTCCTGGTCGCGGTCAGCAGCGCGAAGGCGATCTTTTCGGCCTTCGTATACCGCGTCTCGGCGTCCCGTAGGACCCGGCTGATGTAGTACACAGGCTTCTGGAGCTTTGCCTCTTCCCGAACCAGCACCGCACTGACCGCGGTTGGGGAGACTGCCAGATAGAGGTAGAGCATCTCCCCTTCTTGCGGCTTGGACAGTAGGGGAGGAGACGCCAGGTATTCCTTGAGCTGGTCGAATGCTGCTTGACATTCGGCCGTCCAGAGGAAGTCTTTTGGGCGTTTTAACACCTTGAAGAATGGTTGGCAGCGTTCGGCCGATTTTGCCACAAATCGTCCGAGTGCGGCGACCCTTCCAGCGAGCTCCTGAACTTCTTTTACTTTGGTCGGAGGGGACATACCTTGGATGGCCTTGATTTTGTCCGGGTTGGCTTCGATACCCCGTTGGTTGACAATGAAACCAAGGAACCTCCCGGCCGAAGCGCCAAAGGCGCACTTCGCTGGGTTCAGCTTCATGTGAAACTTCCGTAAGGTGGTGAAAGTCTCCTCCAGATCCACGATGTGCTGGTCTGCCTGGTGGCTCTTCACCAGCATATCGTCCACGTATACCTCCATGTTCCGGCCGATTTGCTCTTTGAAGATTTTGTTGACGAGGCGCTGGTAAGTGGCGCCAGCGTTCTTCAGACCGAAGGGCATTACCTTGTAGCAGTACAGCCCCCGGTCCGTTATAAAGGCAGTTTTCTCCTCGTCCTGTGGGGCCATCATTATCTGGTTGTAACCGGAGAAGGCGTCCATGAAAGACAGCAGCTGATATTCGGAAGTCGCGTCGACCAGTTGGTCTATCCGCGGAAGCGGGAAGCTATCCTTAGGGCACGCCTTGTTCAGGTCGGTATAGTCGACGCACATCCTCCACTTCCCGCTCGCCTTCCGGACAAGTACAACATTTGCCAGCCACTCGGGGTAACTCACCTCCCTTATGAATCCTGCCTCCAAGAGTTTGTCTACCTCCTGGTCGACCATCCGGATCCGATCCGGGGCACAGTGTCTCTTCTTCTGCTTCACTGGCCGGTGGGTCGGGTTGACGTTGAGGGCGTGAGAAATGACCTCCGGGTCGATCCCAGGTACATCGGCCGCCGACCAGGCAAATACATCGGCATTGGCTCGGAGGAATTCCACCAACCGGGCCCGAGCTCCCGGGTCGAGATTGGCGCCGACCCGAACCACCCGGTCCCGGCGGCCTTCCTCGAGGGGAACTTCGACCACACCCTCGGCCGGCTCCCCCTGCCGCAAGGCCACCTCGTCTCTGGCATCAAGGGACTCGACGCTTAGGGCTTCTGCGGGCTTCTTCCCTTTGAGGGTCGCTAGGAAACATTGCCGTGTGGTCGGTTGGTCGCCTCGGACCTCCCCGATCCCGACCGCCGTGGGGAACCGCATGAGCAAGTGGTACGTAGAGACCATCGCGCGAAGGGCGTTCAGTCCGGGTCGTCCGAGGATAGCGTTGTAGGCCGAGGGAACACGGACGACCAAGAACCCGAGTCGCACCGTGGCTTCTGCGGGTGCGACGCCCGCAGTCACAGGCAGCTCAACGACACCTTCCGCCGGGACAGCGTCACCGGTGAATCCTATGAGGGGGGTGGATATTTTGTGCAACAATTGTCTGGACAAGCCCATCTTTTGGAAGGCCTCGTAAAACAAGATATCAGCTGAGCTTCCACTATCCACAAGAACACGCCTTACATCATAGTTTGCCATAGTGAGGGAGATCACTATGGCGTCATCGTGGGGGGTCTGAACCCCCTTTACATCTTCATCACAAAAGGTGATTACATTGCCGACCCTCTGCCTCTTTGCGACGGCCGCCCCTGACGCTTCCGTCGAGCCCCCTGAGTTCCTCACGGGCCGGGGGCAGCCCCCAGTGATAGTGTGAATCACGCCCGCAACGGGTCGATTCTGCTCCCGAGGCTCCGGAGGGGCCGGGTCGGCCGGACGCGGGTCTGCGGGGGGACGTCGGTCGCTCACATATTGACCGAGACGCCCCCGGCGGATGAGAGCCTCGATCTCGTCCCGAAGCTGGAAGCAGTCCTCCGTGTCGTGGCCGTGGTCTCGGTGGTACTCACAGTACGCCCGGGAGGGCCTCTTCCCAGGGATCCTCCGCATCTATCTCGGGGCCGGGAGGTCCTCCCGCCCCTTGATCTCCATAAGGATCTGGGCCCGGGGGGTTAGGAGAGGGGTGTACCGGTGAAAACGTCGGGGCGGAGAACGAGGGCGTGGGGCGCCGTGGTTCTTCGCCGGCGACGGGCTTCTGCGCCGACGCTGAGGCGTCGGGCTCCTCCTCTGGCGTGCCTCTTTCCGCCTTTTCTTCCCAAGCTTTTGAGGGATCTCGGCGGCCTCCTTGCTCCGGTGGGCGGCCGCCTCCTCGGCGTCCGCATACTGGTTCGCCCGGGACAACAGCTCTGGGAAGCTCCGCGGCAGGCGTTTGTCCAGGGAGAAGGTGAGTCTGCCCTTCCGAAAGCCACGCTTCAGGGCTGAAAGAGCGACCTCCTGACTCAGGTTCCGGACCTCCACCGTAGCCCTGTTGAAGCGGGTAAGATAATCCCGCAGGCTTTCTCCCTCGTTTTGCCGGACATCAAAGAGGGAGTCGGAGACCAGTCGCCGCCGGCTACTGACGGCAAAATGAGTGATGAAGAGGCGAGTGAACTGGTCGAAGGACCGGATTGAGTCAGCCTCCAGCCCGGCGAACCATGCCCTCGCCGGGCCACGGAGGGTTGCCGGGAAAGCCTTGCAGAGAAGGGGATCTGATGCTCCGTGGAGGAGCATAAGGGTCCTGAAACTCTCGACGTGATCTCGTGGATCCGCCGCCCCGTCATAGGGCTCGATCGCCGGCATTTTGAACCCCGGCGGATTCGGGGTCCGCAGGATCCTCGAGGCGAGCGCCGGCTGGGAGGAGATCTCTAAGTCGGCGAAGGGATCTTTGGAATGGCCCTTCAGGACCTGGAGTTGTCGGTGGAGATCGTCCACCCGCCGGTCCAGGGAGCGCGACCGGTGGGTGGGAGACAAGGAGCGGCGAGAGGGAGACCGACTGGAGCGCGGGTTCCTCGAGGACTGGGGGGTCTGGGAACGCGCCCGGGCCCGCCTCTCGTACCCCGCGCAGCTCCGGTGGGAAGGTCCCGGCAGAATGGAGCGTGCTCGAAAATCCTCCTCGCGCCGGCGCTCCTCCCCATGGGAGAGGAAGGAGCGCGGGTTGAGGAGGACAGGCGAACGCTCAGGCAGCAGCGGCTCCTGAGCCCGCTGCGGCGCCCGGGACATCGCACCCTGCAGATTCTGCACCGCCTCCGCGAGGGTGCGAACCTGCTGGGTTAGCTGGTCGAACTGGGCGGCTTCGACCATCTGAATGGGCGGTGGGGCGGTGGAGTGTTGCTGAGAGCGTGTTGGAGATGCAGCGGCCTCCCGGCCAGTGGCGCGAGAGGCCCCGCGACCGGAAGCATTGGAAGCTCCACGACCACCTCGCCGTGCCATTACGATCGCTCTGAGATCCGTGCCCTTCCTCTAGCGCCAACTGTTGCTGGGGGTCCAAACCGAGAACGATTGGCACAGCGGTGTGAACGGGGTTCCCTTTGAATTACTTTGGTTGCGCTCCACCTTCCGCCGGGAAACCTGCAAGCAAGCCTCGCACCACCACTGGGGTAGTGGGGGCCCTCCGACGATCAAGTTAGAGGGAATCGAAGGAGAAGGAGAGGTAGCAGGTAAGATGATGCTATGGAGAATCTTGCTCACCCTCCGCCTTCCCCCCCAGCCCCATATATATCAGGCTGGGGGGTTTTTCTGGGGATTGGTCATCGTGTGGCACGATGGGGTTGCCACTGACATGGCTGTTACAGGGCGTCGTGGGGCAGCGCCGGGTACGGCCATGGCAGGGCGTAGTGGAGCTCCGCTTCGTACGGTTGTTACAGGGGATCGTGGGGCAGCGCCAGATTCGGCCGTTGCAGGGAGTAGTGGAGCAGGGGGCCGCGGCGTGCCTCAGAAGAACAGTCTGTTGTTGTCAAGAGATTGCTGGATCAAGGGGCAGCCGTAGTCTTTCTGGGCGCGCGTGCCGGTCACGTGGGGCATGGTGGCTAAGTTCCCCCGTAACAATATGTATGTATGTATGTATATTGTTGCTGGTGGTCCAAACCGAGAACGATTGACACGACGGTGTGAACGGGGTTCCGCCTGAGTTGTCTTGGTTGGTGCTGGTTGCGCTCCACCTTCCGCCAAGGAACCTGCAAACAAGCCTTGCACCACCACCAGGGTGGTGATGGCCCTCCGACGGTCAAGTCAGAGGAGATTGGAGGAGGAGAGATGATAATCACAAGTGGGAGAGAGTGCTCTGGGAGGTATTGCTTACGCCCCCCCTTCTCCCCCCAGCCGCATATATACCTGGCTGGGAGGTCTCTCAGGGGGGTTTGTCGTCGTGGGGCACGATAGAATGGCCACTGACATGGCCGTTACGGGGCGTCGTGGAGCAGCGCTGGGTACGGTCATGGCAGGGCGTAGTGGAGCTCCGCTTTGTACGGTTGATACAGGAGATCGTGGGCAGCATCGGGTACAGCCGTTGCAGGGAGTAGTGGAGCAGGAGGCCGCGGCGTGCCTCTGGAGAATAGCCTGTCGTTATCAAAAGATCTCCGACTCGGGGTCGGAATGCTGGATCATAGGGCAGCCGACCCGGGGTCGGGCTGCGGAGCCGAGGAGGTCCGACTCGGGGTCGGAGTGCTGGATCATAGGGCAGCCGACCCGGGGTCGGGCTGCGGAGCCGAGGAGGTCCGACTCGGGGTCGGAGTGCTGGATCATAGGGCAGCCGACCCGGGGTCGGGCTGCGGAGCCGAGGAGGTCCGACTCGGGGTCGGAGTGCTGGATCATAGGGCAGCTGTAGCTTTCCTGGATACGCGTGCCGATCACGTGGGGCATGGCGGCTCAATTCCCCCATAACAGTAGCCCCCCGCTTCCGAGCCTGGAACCAGAAGGGGAACAGGTGAAGGGAGTGATGTTTCGAGATTGCCGCCATCCTTCGGAGAGGCGCGCGCGCTTCAAGCTTCCCGCCTTCTTTATGGCGTATGGCGGTTGCTGCTGACCTGGCAACCTGAGGATTTCGGCGGACATCCTTCCTTAATGGTGTCGATTCGCCTTTGGGGTGCGAGCGACCCTTCGGCGGCCAGGCGTCTTCTGGCGTCATCGAGGTGTCACTTGCCCTTTCGCCTATTTAATCGGGGGCCCTCCCCCGTCCGTCTTCTTCTTTACGGACATTTTCGAGTTTCTCCTTTGCGCTACCATTGTTGCCGCCGAAACGTTCGCTTGCTTTTCCTTTGACGCTCTCGGAGCCGTTCTTCCTCCTCTTCAAGTGAGTTTCCCACTCTTCTACTTTGAGCTCTTCATACTTTTTCTTTTTGTACTAGTGCACCCCAGTCGTTCCGGCCTTTCCCTCCTTCTTGACCCCGTCCTGACCGTAGATTGGCCATTAGGGATGGGCGAAGTGGGAGCAGATAGCATCAAGTCAAAACTGGTCGCCGAGGATTTAGACGGATTTGTGGCTCGGTACCACCTTCCCGAGGCCTGCAATGTCACGCTCCCAGGGCCTGAGGAGAGGATGTCTCATCCTCCTCGAGGGAAGATCGCCATCAATGAGGGCATCCTCCAGGCCGGGTTCCGCTTTCCCCCTTCAGACCTAGTCTTACAGGTGCTCCGGGGTTTAGGAATGGCACCGACGCAACTGGTGCCGAACTCGTGGCGTGCTCTGACGGTCTTCCAGGTTCTCTGTCGCTTGCATGCGATTCCCGCCACCTTGAACGTTTTCTGGGAGCTCTACGGCCTGAGCGGCCACCCCCAGGACAAAGGGTGGTGGTGCTTCGCAGCGCGGCGAGGGTGCGGCCTTGTCAAGGAGGGTCCTACCTCCATTCACCACTGGAAGGAGCGCTTCTTTTTCGTTGATGCAGACCCCTCCTGGGAAATCAGGGCAATCTGGGGGACGCCGGTGAAGTCCCCAATTGGCCTGTCGAAGTTGTCGAGGGAGGAATCCGAGGGCGTCGCCGCCTTGAAGGGGTTGGTCGCCGAGGGCCAGCTTCCCCCGGTGGGCCGCCTTATTTCTGAGGATACCTTGGTGAACGTCGGTTTGAGCTCGGTCCCCACCGACCGTGAGTCCGCCATCGTTTCTTTAGCTCTTTTCTTCTCTTTCGTTCCTTCTTCCTTTCGGTTTCTCAGTCCCTGACCATCCCGTCCTTCTTGCAGAGGTCGACGACGTCATGCGGTCGGTGAAGTCGAAGGCTGTTGGTAGGGCGTCCCTGCTGGAAGCAGTCCGGAGGAGGAAACGAGCTCTTCCGAGCGGGGCCCCACCGGCGAAGAAGTCCCGTAAGGAGATACCTCCGATGCCGACCGACGAGTCCGGGCCCACCGGTCAGGGAGATGTCGTGGGCACCGACCGGCAGCTGACGCTGTATCAGCCCTCCGGTGGTAAGGTTGCCGCTACTCCGGAGGTGCCACCTGAGCCTGCTCAAGACGGACGGGTCGGACGTGATCGGTCCCCGACCCGGCCTTCGACTCGGTCGGCTCCTGATGACTCGAGGAGGGACGCGCCGAGGCCCCGGCCGAGCGGGACCCTATCAATTCCTGGGGCGACCCCCGCCCCGAGCGCGATCAGCCGGACTCTTCCCCAGGCGATGGATAAGGGTAAGGCTGCAGAACCACCATCCGGCTCCGGGGAGAAATCGGGGTCTGCCTTCACTACCGATGGCGCCCGAAATCTCATCGAAACAGTGTTGCTGGAGAAGGACCGTCGGCGGGTCCGGGAGTTGGATGTCTCTGACGTTGGGGCCGCCAGCTGCGTCTGTCTCATGTCGGTGAGTGTTCTTCTGGCCGTCTTTCACCATTTATTGGCTCTGTTGTTCTCCGCCTGACTCCCTTATTTTTCCTATTTCTTAGCTCGCCCAGTACATGATCCGTCTGGAGGAGTGCTACAAGGAACAGGCGGGGCTTTTGGCGAAGGCCGAGGACCGGCTGAAAGCAATGGAAGAGGGAGGCCGGGTTGCGGCAGGCAGGACGACCGGGGACCTCGAGGCGAGGCTCCGGGAGGCCGAAGAGCGGGCACTCGGCTTCGCCGCCCTGGAGGAGCAACTGTCAGAGGCTCGGGAGCAACTCAAAGCCGCCTCGGGCCTCGAAAGCAGGGTCAAGAAGGCGGAGGAACGGGCTGAAAAGCAGTCCCGGAAGATCGCGGACTATCGAGAGCGGTGGGAGAAGGCCCAGCGGTCTGCCGACAACGCCTGCGACCGAATCCGCTCTTTTGAAGCCAAACTAGGCGAACTGGAGTCGGCCCTGGAGAAGTCATGCACGGACGTCCAAGAGCTCCGTTCGCGCCTGAAGGAAGCCGAGGCCGCTCGGGTTGCTACCGAGGCGAAGCATAAAGAGGCTCAGGCTGATCTGTTGAGGGTCTCCTCTGAGGCCGAAGGCCGGATTGTGGCGAAGGTCTTGGAGGCCAAGGCTCAGATTATGGAGCGAGCTAAGGCGGAGCTGGCCGAGAAGAGGGCGGAAATCGGGCGTCAGGCGGTAGAGGCTTATCGCCAGTCCGCCGAGTTCGCCCATGATATGTCGGAGGCAGTGCGGACCTATCGCCAGTCTGACGAGTTTGTCCATGACGCGTCGGACGCGGGGGCCGAAGCCTTCACCTTGGGCTTCGAGGAGGGCCTGGCAAGGGTGTCGGCTAAGTATCCCGAAGTTGACCTGAGCGAGATCTCCCTCCTGGACTCCTCTCCGGCGCCATCGCCTGCTGGTTCTCCTGCTGCTTCCCTACCTCCCGCGGACGAGCCCGGCGTTCCCGACCCGGGAGTTCCTCCAAGCTGACCTCTTGTACCTTTCATTGTCTTTTTTATTTTTGTATGTCGGCGTTTTGCCCAATTGTATGGGCCTCGGCCCTGAAAATTAATGCACGTTGAATATTTCTTCATCTCGCCCTCGTCCTCTTTTTTTTTTTTTTTTTTTTTTTTTTAGCTCTTGGTTGCTTCTTGCTGACTTTTGATTCCCGAAGTTCTTCCGGCGCTAGGCCAGGCATCCGAGGGTTAAACCTCAGGAAACTCTTCCGGCGCTAAGCCAGGCATCCGAGGGTTAGGCCTCAGGAAATTCTTCCGGCGCTAAGCCAGGCATCCGAGGGTTAGGCCTCAGGAAATTCTTCCGGCGCTAAGCCAGGCATCCGAGGGTTAGGCCTCAGGAAACTCTTCCGGCGCTGAGCCAGGCATCCGAGGGTTAGGCCTCAGGAAACTCTTCCGGCGCTAGGCCAGGCATCCGAGGGTTAGGCCTCAGGAAACTCTTCCGGCGCTAGGCCAGGCATCCGAGGGTTAGGCCTCAGGAAATTCTTCCGGCGCTAGGCCAGGCATCCGAGGGTTAGGCCTCAGGAAATTCTTCCGGCGCTAGGCCAGGCATCCGAGGGTTAGTCCTCAGGAAATTCTTCCGGCGCTAAGCCAGGCATCCGAGGGTTAGGCCTCAGGAAATTCTTCCGGCGCTAGGCCAGGCATCCGAGGGTTAGGCCTCAGGAAATTCTTCCGGCGCTAGGCCAGGCATCCGAGGGTTAGGCCTCAGGAAACTCTTCCGGCGCTAAGCCAGGCATCCGAGGGTTAGGCCTCAGGAAATTCTTCCGGCGCTAAGCCAGGCATCCGAGGGTTAGGCCTCAGGAAATTCTTCCGCTCGCTGGTCGGCCAAGGCTGGCGCAAGCCGAAGCGACCGGTCGGGGCTTCCGGCTAGTCTGCTCCCGGGATGATCATCGGGTTAGCCAGGCATCCGAGGGCCGAGCCTCGGGAGATTCCACTCGTTGGTCGGCCTAGGCTGGCGCAAGCCGAGGCGACCGGTCGGGGCTTCCGGCTAGTCTGCTCCCGGGATGATCATCGGGTTAGCCAGGCATCTGAGGGTTGTCAAGCCTCAGGGAAATTCCGCTCGTTGGTCGGCCAAGGCTGGCGCAAGCCGAGGCGACCGGTCGGGGCTTCCGGCTAGTCTGCTCCCGGGATGATCATCGGGTTAGCCAGGCATCTGAGGGTTGTCAAGCCTCAGGGAAATTCCGCTCGTTGGTCGGCCAAGGCTGGCGCAAGCCGAGGCGACCGGTCGGGGCTTCCGGCTAGTCTGCTCCCGGGATGATCATCGGGTTAGCCAGGCATCTGAGGGTTGTCAAGCCTCAGGGAAATTCCGCTCGTTGGTCGGCCAAGGCTGGCGCAAGCCGAGGCGACCGGTCGGGGCTTCCGGCTAGTCTGCTCCCGGGATGATCATCGGGTTAGCCAGGCATCCGAGGGTTGTCAAGCCTCAGGGAAATTCCGCTCGTTGGTCGGCCAAGGCTGGCGCAAGCCGAGGCGACCGGTCGGGGCTTCCGGCTAGTCTGCTCCCGGGATGATCATCGGGTTAGCCAGGCATCCGAGGGCCGAGCCTCGGGACATTCCACTCGTTGGTCGGCCACTTGTCGCTCGCCGCCCATCGGGGTTTCTCTGTGCCCAGCCGCGACCGTGTTTCTCCTCTCCTCCAAGCGTTGCCTGGGGGGAACACGAGAAGGGTATTAAACGCTAATTAATGCGTTACCTGGGAAATCGGATCGCCAGTTGCTGCTGGTGAGGAGTGTTAGTTGAGCGGCCGCGATACGCGGGTTCTTCGAGGAGGATGCGGCCTGGGCGCGAGCGGAGACACGTGGACCTAGGGGTATACGTCACCCGGATCGTCCTGCACAAAGAATGCGATTTAAGGAGAATGACGCTTAGGAAATCGCGGGGAGATACGCCTCGGGAGCCGGAACGGCTCCGGATTCAGTGCGCCTGCATTTATTGGAGCCACCCGTATCGGAACTACCAGGGGGCCGCAGCTTGGCTATAAATACAGGTGCAGGTACGATGGAATTTGCCAAGCCGGAGCTGCAGGTTGCCATGGATCGCGGACCTCCTCCTTGGCATATGACTGAGAGACTCCTGTCGAAGGAAAGGGGAGGCGCTCCCCTTACAACTTCAGCCAACTAGCCGTTTCATCTGGGATCAACAAGGAGGGTCTCCCCGGCGGAACTCCGCTCTAGGCGTTTCATCCGGGATCACATCTCCCCTCCTTGAAGTTCAGCCTCCCGGTTGAGCTCTGCGCCGGACGCTCAATCCGGGACCGCGCCTCCATATACTCTTCCCCCTTGAATCCCTTCTCTTCCCTACCACTGGGGAAGATGGGAATATCCTTTGGAGGCGGCGTTCCCCTGGGGGCAGCGGGAGCTTCTTCTGCGGCGGCTCCTCCTCTTTTTGGTGAGGTGCTGGATGGCGCCTCCGGTTAGAAGCACCCACTTCTGGTGGGACTGCAGCCGCCCTGGGTTGAGGGTTTGGGTCCCCACCTCTTCTTTACTTTCTTTACTCCCTAATTCCCCTCTGGGAATTCCTTGTAATCACACGAGCACGCCACTGTAACCAGAAATTATTGAAATGAAAAGTATTGCACCTTTTTAAATTGTCTTTCTGGCCTTGTTGTTCTACTGGTAATACATCCGCAGGTTAGCGGAATTCCAGCCCCTTGGAATTCCTCGGCCATCTAGGGCTTCCAACTGGTAGGAGCCAGGTCGGTTTACCCAACGAACTTTATACGGGCCTTCCCAATTTGGCGCTAGCTTCCCACCTTCCGTAGGTTGAGATGCCTTAGCTCGCCTCAGCACCAGATCTCCAATTCTGAAAAGCTTCGGTCGGACTTTGGAGTTGTAATATCGGGCCACCCTCTGCTGATACATTGCCATCCGTACCTGAGCCATTTCCCTTGCCTCTTCCAAGAGATCCAAGTTCCCTCGGAGTTGCTCTGAATTGGCCTCGGGTCGGTGCGCGGCCACCCGAGGCGAGGGGAGTCCGAGCTCCACGGGGGCAACGGCTTCCGTGCCATAGGTTAGGCTGAAAGGCGTCTCTCCAGTAGGAGTCCGTTGTGTGGTCCGATACGCCCAAAGGACATTCTCGAGTTCCTCGACCCAAGCTTGCCCCGTCCGGCCGATCCGCGCTTTGATACCTTGGAGGATTGTCCGATTTGTGACCTCGGCCTCGCCGTTGGTTTGGGGATGCGACACGGATGTGAACCGATGCTCGATCCCGAATTCCTCGCAGAAGTCCCGGAAGTGCTTGTTATCAAACTGTCGACCGTTATCCGAGATGAGGACCCGAGGTACTCCAAATCGGACAATGATGTTCTTCTTCACGAACTTCCGGACTTGTGCCTCCGTGATGGTGGCCAGTGGCTCTGCCTCCACCCACTTGGTGAAGTAGTCGATGGCGACAATCAAAAATTTCCGCTGGGCCGAAGCGACGGGGAATGGTCCGAGGATATCCATTCCCCACTGTGCGAAGGGCCAGGGCGCGGTGATTGGCGCCAAGGGGACAGAGGGGACTCTCTGGACGTTGGCGTGGCGCTGGCAGGCGTCGCATTTCCGCACGTGGTCCTTCGAGTCCTCCAACAAGGTCGGCCAATAGTAGCCTTGCCTCATGATCTTATGCGCCAAGGACCTAGCCCCCAAGTGCGATCCGCAGATGCCTTCGTGGACTTCGCCGAGGGCGTAGGCCGCTTCCGCGGGGCGGAGGCACCTTAAGAGGGGGGCGGTAAACGAGGTCCGATACAGCCTCCCTTCATAAAGTACGTAGTGGGCGGACTTCTTTACAAGCCGCCGGGCCTGATCTTCGTCTTCAGGAAGGATTCCTTCGGCGAGGTAGGCGACGAGCGGGTCCATCCAAGACGGCTCCGGATCAATTGCCATCACCGCTCCAGCCCCGTCAATGCTCGGGGCATCCAGGGTCTCCAGGTAGATTGCCCTCGACAAGTTGTGCGCGTCTGCGTCCACTAGGCGGGACAACCTGTCGGCCCTGGCATTTTCGCTCCTCGGGACCTGCTGAATGTCAACACTGCCGAGGTCGGGAATGAGTGTTTGCACCTTCCGGACGTAGCTCTGCATGGTCGGGCTCCGCGCCTCGAACTCCCCTCGAACCTGCCCGACCACCAGCTGGGAGTCGGTGAAGACTTTCAGACGCCGGATGCCGAGCTCCTTGGCGAGTTTGAGTCCCGCGACTAGAGCCTCGTACTCCGCCTCATTGTTGGTCACTGGAAATCCGAACCTCAAGGCATACTCGGCTATCACTCCATCGGGATTGGTGAGGACCAGCCCAGCCCCTCCACCTTCAGGGTTCGACGACCCGTCAATGTGGAGCGTCCAGATCGGGAGATCGAGGCTGGGTGTCTCCGGCGGCTTAGGTTCCGCCTCCTGCACAGTGCACTCAGCGAGAAAGTCCGCGAGCACCTGGGCCTTGATGGCTGGTCGGGGCTGGTAGCGGATGTCGAACTCACCAAGTTCTACTGCCCACTTCACCAGCCGTCCCGCATTCTCTGGATTGCTGAGAATCTGCCGCAGTGGTTGATCGGTCAAAAGGGTGACAGAATGAGCCTGGAAATAGGGGCGAAGCCTCCTGGTCGCAGTCAGCAGCGCGAAGGCGATCTTCTCAGCCTTCGTGTACCGCGTCTCGGCATCCCGGAGGACTCGGCTGATGTAGTATACAGGCTTCTGAAGTCTTGCCTCTTTCCGAACCAGTACTGCGCTGACCGCGGTTGGGGAGACCGCCAGGTAAAGGTAGAGCATCTCCCCCTCTTGCGGCTTGGACAGCAGGGGAGGAGACGCCATGTACTCCTTGAGCTGGTCGAACGCCGCATGACATTCGGCCGTCCAGAGGAAGTCTTTTGGGCGCTTCAACACCTTGAAGAATGGTTGGCAGCGTTCGGCCGACTTTGCCACAAATCGTCCGAGCGCGGCGACCCTTCCAGCGAGCTCCTGAACCTCCTTCACTTTGGTCGGAGGGGACATATCTTGGATGGCTTTGATCTTGTCCGGGTTGGCCTCGATCCCCCGCTGGTTGACAATGAAACCGAGGAACCTCCCGGCCGAAGCACCAAAAGCGCACTTCGCTGGGTTTAGCTTCATGCGAAACTTTCGCAAGGTGGTGAAAGTCTCCTCCAGATCTGCAATGTGCTGGTCTGCATGGCGGCTTTTTACCAGCATATCGTCCACGTACACCTCCATATTCCGGCCGATCTGCTCCTTGAAGATTTTATTGACGAGGCGCTGGTAAGTGGCGCCAGCGTTCTTCAGACCGAAGGGCATTACCTTGTAACAGTACAGCCCCCGGTCTGTTATGAAGGCAGTTTTCTCCTCGTCCTGTGGAGCCATCATTATTTGGTTGTAGCCGGAGAAGGCGTCCATAAAAGACAGTAGCTGATATCCGGAAGTCGCGTCGACCAGTTGGTCTATCCGTGGAAGCGGAAAGCTATCCTTGGGGCACGCCTTGTTCAGGTCGGTGTAGTCGACGCACATCCTCCACTTCCCGCTCGCCTTCCGGACAAGTACGACGTTTGCCAGCCACTCGGGGTAGCTCACCTCTCTTATGAAACCTGCCTCCAAGAGTTTGTCTACCTCCTGGTCGACCACCCGGATCCGATCCGGGGCACAGTGTCTCTTCTTTTGCTTTACTGGTCGGTGGGTCGGGTCGACGTTGAGGGCGTGAGAAACGACCTCCGGGTCGATCCCAGGTACATCGGCCGCCGACCAGGCAAACACATCTGCATTGGCTCGGAGGAATTCCACTAACCGGAGCCGAGCTTCCAAGTCGAGGTTGGCACCGACCCGGACCGTGCGGTCCGGGCGGCCTTCTTCGAGGGGAACTTCGATTACGCCCTCGGCCGGCTCCCCGTGCCGCAAGGCCACTTCGTCTCTGGCGTCAAGTGACTCGACGCTTAGGGCCTCCATGGGCTTCTTCCCTTTGAGAGTTGCTAGGAAACACTGCCGTGCGGTCGGCTGGTCACCTCGGACCTCTCCAATCCCGGCCGCTGTGGGGAACCGCATGAGCAAATGGTAGGTAGAAACCACCGCGCGAAGGGCGTTCAGTCCGGGTCGTCCGAGGATAGCGTTGTAGGCCGAGGGGACACGGACGACCAAGAACCCGAGCCGCACCGTGGCTTCTGCGGGTGCAATGCCCGCAGTCACAGGCAGCTCGATGACACCTTCGGCCGAGATAGCGTCTCCAGTGAATCCTATGAGGGGGGTGGATGTTTTGTGCAACAATTGTCGGGAAAAGCCCATCTTTTGGAAGGCCTCGTAATACAAAATATCAGCTGAGCTTCCACTATCCACAAGAACACGCCTTACATCATAGTCCGCCATAGTGAGAGAGATCACCATGGCGTCATCGTGGGGAGTCTGAACCCCCTTTACATCTTCATCACAAAAAGTGATTACATTTCCGACCCGCTGCCTCTTCACGACGGCCACTCCTGATACTTCCGCCGAGCCCCCTGCGTTCCTCACGGGCCGAGAGCAGCCCCCAGTGATGGTGTGGATCACTCCCGCAACGGGTCGATTCTGCTCCCGAGGCTCCTGAGGGGCCGGGTCGGCTGGACGCGGGTCTGCGGGGGGACGTCGGTCGTTTACATATCGACCGAGACGCCCTCGGCGAATGAGAGCCTCGATCTCGTCCCGAAGCTGGAAGCAGTCTTCGGTATCGTGGCCGTGGTCTCGGTGGTACTCACAGTACGCCCGAGAAGGCTTCCTCCCAGGGATCTTCTTCATCTGCCTCGGGACCGGGAGGTCCTCCCGCCCCTTGACCTCCATGAGGATCTGGGCCCGGGGGGCCAGGAGTGGGGTGTACCGGTTGAAGCGTCGGTGCGGAGAACGAGGGCGTGTGGCGCCGTGGTTCCTTGCTGGTGACGGGCTTCTGCGCCGGCGTTGAGGCGTCGGGCTCCTCCTCTGGGGTGCCTCTTTTCGCCTTTTCTTCCCGGGCTTTAGAGGGGCCTCGGCGGCCTCCTTGTTCCGGTGGGAGGCTGCCTCCTCGGCGTCTGCATACTGGTTTGCCCGAGACAACAGCTCCGGGAAGCTCCGCGGCAGGCGTTTGTCCAGGGAGAAGGTGAGTCTGCCCTTCCGGAAGCCTCGCTTCAGGGCTGAGAGAGCCACCTCCTGGCTCAAATTCCGGACCTCCAGTGTTGCCTTGTTGAAGCGGGTGAGATAATCCCGCAGGCTCTCTCCCTCGTTCTGCCGGACATCGAAGAGGGAGTCGGAGACCAGTCTTCGCCGGCTACTGACGGCGAAATGGCTGATGAAGAGACGGGTGAACTGGTGGAAGGACTGGATGGAATTAGCCTCCAGGCCGGCGAACCACGCCCTTGCCGGGCCGCGGAGGGTCGCCGGGAAGGCCTTGCAGAGGAGAGGATCCGATGCTCCATGGAGGAGCATAAGAGTCCTGAAACTCTTCACGTGGTCCCGTGGGTCCGCCGCCCCGTCGTAGGGTTCGATCGCCGGCATTTTGAACCCCGGCGGGTTTAGGGTTCGCAGGATCCTTGAGGCAAGCGCCGGCTGGGAGGAGATTTCCAAGTCGGCGAAGGGATCTTTGGAGTGGCCCTTCAGGACCTGGAGCTGTCTGTGGAGATCGTCCACCCGCCGGTCCAGGGAGCGCGACCGGTGGGTGGGAGACAAGGAGCGGCGCGAGGGGGACCGACTGGAGTGCGGGCCCCTCGAGGACTGGGGTGTCTGAGAACGCGCCCGGGTCCGCCTCTCGTACCCCGCGCAGCTCCGATGAGAAGGTCCTGGCAGAATGGACCGCACTCGAGAATCCTCCCCGCGCCGGCGCTCCTCTCCATGGGAGAGGAAGGAGCGCGGGTTGTGAGGAAGAGGCGAGTGCTCGGGGAGCAGCGGCTCCTGAGCCCGCTGCGGCACCCGAGAGATCACACCCTGCAGATTCTGCACTGCCTCCGCGAGGGTGCGAACCTGCTGGGCTAGCTGGTCGAACTGAGCAGGTTCGACCGTCTGAATGGGAGGAGAAGCGGTGGAATGCTGCTGAGAGTGTGTTGGGGACGCAGCAGCCTCCCGGCCAGAGGCGCGAGAGGCTCCGCGACCGGAAGCATTGGAAGCTCCGCGACCACCTCGCCGTGCCATTACGATCGTTCTGAGATTCGGCCCTCCTTCTAGCGCCAACTGTTGCTGGTGGTCCAAACCGAGAACGATTGACACGACGGTGTGAACGGGGTTCCGCCTGAGTTGTCTTGGTTGGTGCTGGTTGCGCTCCACCTTCCGCCAAGGAACCTGCAAACAAGCCTTGCACCACCACCAGGGTGGTGATGGCCCTCCGACGGTCAAGTCAGAGGAGATTGGAGGAGGAGAGATGATAATCACAAGTGGGAGAGAGTGCTCTGGGAGGTATTGCTTACGCCCCCCCCTTCTCCCCCCAGCCGCATATATACCTGGCTGGGAGGTCTCTCAGGGGGGTTTGTCGTCGTGGGGCACGATAGAATGGCCACTGACATGGCCGTTACGGGGCGTCGTGGAGCAGCGCTGGGTACGGTCATGGCAGGGCGTAGTGGAGCTCCGCTTTGTACGGTTGATACAGGAGATCGTGGGCAGCATCGGGTACAGCCGTTGCAGGGAGTAGTGGAGCAGGAGGCCGCGGCGTGCCTCTGGAGAATAGCCTGTCGTTATCAAAAGATCTCCGACTCGGGGTCGGAATGCTGGATCATAGGGCAGCCGACCCGGGGTCGGGCTGCGGAGCCGAGGAGGTCCGACTCGGGGTCGGAGTGCTGGATCATAGGGCAGCCGACCCGGGGTCGGGCTGCGGAGCCGAGGAGGTCCGACTCGGGGTCGGAGTGCTGGATCATAGGGCAGCTGTAGCTTTCCTGGATACGCGTGCCGATCACGTGGGGCATGGCGGCTCAATTCCCCCATAACATATATATATATATATATATGTATGTATGTATGTATGTATGTATGTATGTATATATATATATATATGTATGTATGTATGTATGTATATATATATATATGTAGGTATGTATATATATATATATATATATATGTATGTATATATATATATATATATATATATATATATATATATATATATGTATGTATGTATGTCTATATATATATATATATATATGTATGTATGTATGTATGTATATATATGTATATCATACGTAAAATTTCTTCATTAAAACATTAAAATTTCTGCAGCTCAATTTTGATGGAGGGAGACTCGGCCACAATGATTGGATGGATCTAGGGGACCCGACCGGGATGGGGTCGGACCACCCCCTGATCCGAGACATTTAGGAGATGGACAGTGATGGGGTGGCTTTCCAGGCCAAACATGTGTATAGAGAGGCAAACGAGGCTGCGGACTAGGTTGGTACTTACGCGGCCAACCACGCGGGAGGTACGCTGTAGACGATTGAGAGAAAGTTACCTAGGGCATTTTGAGATATTGTATTTTCTAATTTTATTGGGTGTGTTTGTATCCGAGTGATATGAACTGTCCGCTTAAGCAAAAAAAATAATAATAAAATAAATAAAAATTAAAAATAAAAATCCCAGTAACCTGGAGTCAGAACCCAGACTAAGGCAAGCACATGGTTTTGTATTTGGAGGCGTACCGAACGGCCCAGTTTCTCCCCTACGACCAAATGACGCAAAGCAACCTCGTATTCCGAGCCTGATTCGCTTATGGCGGAACGGTGCGCGCTCGGCGGCCATCCGCCCCTCGTAAATAATTTCACAGGGAGGAAACCTCTTCATCGCATTCGCCTCGTCCCCACCTTTCCATAAATACCCACCCCCCTTCCTTCCCTTCTCCCACACATTCCCATCCCAGATCTCGATTCCAAACGCAAACTAAACCCCCCAGATCTTAAATAATAGAGAAGAAAAAACCCAATGGCCTCCTCCTCCGAGCCCAACCGCGACTCCGCCGCCGCAGCCGGATCGGAATCCAACGGCGCATTGGCCTCCTCGATCCCGGCGGCGGTGCCGGAGCGCCGGAAGGTGGCCCTGGTCGCCGGCATCACCGGCCAGGACGGCTCGTATCTGACCGAATTCCTCCTCGGCAAAGGCTACGAAGTCCACGGCCTGATCCGGCGTTCGTCCAACTTTAACACGGCCCGGCTCGACCACATCTACGTGGACCCCCACAACTCGTCCAAGGCCCGCATGAAGCTCCACTACGCCGACCTCTCCGACGCCTCCTCCCTCCGCCGCTGGGTCGACTCCCTCCTCCCCGACGAGGTCTACAACCTCGCCGCCCAGTCCCACGTCGCCGTCTCCTTCGAGATCCCTGACTACACCGCCGACGTCGTCGGCACCGGCGCCCTCCGCCTCCTCGAGGCCGTCCGCTCCTCCTCCGCCTCCTCCGGCAGGACCATCCGCTACTACCAGGCCGGCTCCTCCGAGATGTTCGGTTCCACCCCCCCGCCGCAGTCCGAGACCTCCGCCTTCCACCCCCGCTCCCCCTACGCCGCCGCCAAGGTCGCCGCCCACTGGTATACCGTCAACTACCGCGAGGCCTACGGCCTCTTCGCCTGCAACGGCATCCTCTTCAACCACGAGAGCCCCCGCCGCGGGGAGAACTTCGTCACCCGCAAGATTACTCGCGCCGTCGGCCGCATCCACGTCGGCCTCCAGACCAAGCTCTTCCTCGGGAACCTGTCGGCCGCCCGCGACTGGGGGTTCGCCGGGGACTACGTCGAGGCCATGTGGCTCATGCTGCAGCAGGACGAGCCCGGCGACTATGTCGTCGCCACCGACGAGTCGCACACTGTCCAGGAGTTCCTCGAGGCCGCCTTCGGGTATGTCGGGCTGGATTGGAAGGACCATGTGGTGATCGACAAGAGGTACTTCCGGCCCGCCGAGGTCGATAGCTTGAAGGGGGACTCGTCCAAGGCCAGGAAGCAGCTGGGGTGGAAGCCCAAGGTCGGGTTCCAGGAGCTGGTCAAGATGATGGTGGACCGGGACGTTGAGCTTGCCAAGAGGGAGAAGGTGCTGGTCGACGCTGGCTACATCGATGCTCAGCAGCAGCCATAGAAATGTCGGTCTCATTCGTCCATCAAAATCTCGATTTATGCTTACTTGCATCTAAATTTCAGTTTCATTTGTCTAGATAATTTTTTTTTTCCCAAATAATATCCATGTTCTCTGGGGAAATGTGGCTCTAGTGTTCAAAATTCTGCTGTGATATTTCTTTCTTTCATCAATCAAATAGATGTTCGTTTCGTTCGTGTAATTTCTCTGTTATTAATCCCAAATGTTATTGTTTTAAATTGAATCCCGTTCGCTATTATTGATTCATCGATTAGTTTATTCATCGATGCATAATTGCTGGATCCATTACTCTGTGTTTTGCTTCAACATGCATTGTTCATCTAAGAATGGTAGCAGAGAGAATGGATCAGATCTGGTATGATGTATTTGGAGTTTTATTCTGTATGGTGAATAATACTAATTGTATATCTTGTGAAGGATTGAATCTGATCAAATGTATTTGGTTTCATGGGCCAACTGTAGATCTTGTCCGTCCGCAGCTCCAAGTGCTTTTTAATCCGAGCACCTTCTGCATTGTATATCCTATCATAGGTTGTTTGATTGTAGATGAACTCTCTCAGCTTGGCTTTGTGTGCATTAATTATTTCTGTACAGTTTTATCATGGTTGGAACAGACTCTGAGTTGTTGTCTGTTGATAATTTGGTGTCATCCTCTGTTTCTTGCTTAGCCTTAATTGCAGGTTCTGCTCGAAGTCTTTCTATGAGAAAGAATTGGATCTGATCCAATCAGTTGTTGCTGACCCTACGTTCCATATTGTTCTGCATAAAAGTCTAGCGTTTGATGCAATTCCAAAGGGTCTGCCACAAGAAAACTTCTTGTTGGTTCGGTTTGTTTTGATATTTAGAATAATGAATCTCCTTGATTGACATTAGTCTTGTAACTTACCGATACTTCCATCTCTAATACCGCTTTTCAATGACTCGTTTTCTTTATTTCACTTGCTTATTAATTTGTTTTGCTGTTGGGCATTGTGGTTCTCATTAGAGTTCGACATATAAGCTACATTGCTACATCGTGGCTGCTGTCTAGAAGGATTATTCCCTTTCAGTGATGGATGTGTACTTGGCTTGTCTAGGATGTATGATTTAACAGTAGTAGGAGGTGCTTATTTGATGTGGTATTCTCTAGGTGGATAAGCAAATGCTGGCTAAATGATATAGTATTAGAAATTTTGAGTTTTCTGTTGTGAGATGTGCAACAGGAAAAATACGACGAGAAAAGGTTTCAAAAAGTGTATGGATCAGAACATAACCGAATGGTCAATGGACAATTTAAGCCTCAAAGGATATGGATGGTGGAGGTAATCAGGTATGCAATCAGATTTCCATGTGATATGGGGAAAAAAAAAGAAATTAAATATCAAATATAGGAGAAAGGATTAGTTAAATGTATGGGTTGGTGTTACATGTTTTTAGTATGGTAGATTCAGATGTTTTTATAGGTTGGGTTGCGAAATGATCTGTTGACAGTATGAGCAAGCTTAAGAGCAGCTGCAAGTATCATGGAAAGGAAAATGAAGAAAGCAAGGTTTGGAAACTTGGTTTAGTTTCAGCTTCGACCAGACCTATTGACTTGTGGTTTCTATTGTTCTTGTGGTTTGGAAAGTTCCAATCTGAGTTCTGGAGTTTGGTTTCAAAACAGACAGGAATGATTGAGAAGAATATAGAAAATGAAGCATTTCAAGAAAACGTACAAAATTTCAGAGCATCATGTAATGTGAATAATACTGGATGCATGCTTTCAATGTTTGGAGCTGAAAGTTTGATATTATAATAAAATGAAAACTATATTGGAAACCAATGTAAATGCAAGAAAGATCATGTTATACATCATCTCAAAAGTTTAATATATGATTTAGTTGTTTGATAAAGGACTAATTATCAATGCATAACTGTGTGAATATTTTTTAACAATCAAATGTAAAAACATAAAAGACAACATCAGAGACTAACATTAACTTGATATGCTAAAAAAACATGAAGTCAGGACTTTTGTTCCTTAATGCTGCATGAATTGTTAGGCTTTTTGAAGCCAAATTTGGTTGGTGCCAGGGCTCAAGAAGCAAGGGAATTACTTGAAGTTTTCATTTTTTGGGGAGGTGGAGGTTGTGGATGTGCTTTCTATGACTAAATGTAGTACATCAAAAGTAAATTTGACAAGAAGATACTCACACAACATGAATGGTTGGTCAGTATTCATGGAGCATGAATTTGTTTGAGTGGGAAGAACCATTTGATGAAAATTTCTGGTTGCGAGAAGTAATTTACATTGAAAATTCCATGTTTAGAAATAAAACAACAGTTACTAGAGATGAGAAATGCTACTATATGATTTAAAACCCCTTATTTTAACTTTGAAAAATCAAACAGTAGCTTAGAATTAACACTAACTACCGAAATATACTTAAAGAACTGAAGAGATGTTCTTGAAATAATAATAGTAAAGGCAAATAATGAATAAACATATTATCCGAGGCTACTTTTGGCCAGATCAGGCGAAACCTCCAAAACTGGCAAAAACTAACAAAACTGATGGTAAGTTTGAGCTCGATCTTTTTCAGAAAGTGGTGGGGGATACACCCCACCCCCCTCCCTCCCTCCCCTCAAACCCCAAAATGTGTAGGTGGGAATCGAAAGCTTCAGCTTGGTCTTGGCCGAAACGGATCGTTTTTGGTTGAATAACAGGGGCTGAAACTTGAAAGAAAAGAGAACAGTTACTTTCTGGCTACCTTAGAATCACTTGGGAACATAAGCAGGAGAATGGAGATTCTGTGGAGAGTATTATAGATTTTATGTTTCTTGCAAGTTGTGGTGAAAACGAGTTTCAAAGCATTTGTGAAATTTATATAGCATGTGACATACTAGTCGGCTGGTAGTTTTCCCCCAAGTCTTCAGTGGGATTCTTTGAAGTCCAGTTTCACCCCAAGAATTGCGAGTTCTTTTACTGTAAACATATTTTTTCATTGATCCAGCATCTAGTGACGGTCTTGGGACAACCTGAACAAGCTGCTTGCAGCATATCTGACTTGGTTGCACCATGATTTCAGTTGCTTATCTTTGCTCTTGAAATGTGGTCTTTTTCCCACCCTTTTTGCTTGTTTCTTTCTCTCTTTGTTTTATTTTTTTTTGGAGAATATTCTTGAAATGTTGCCATGTTCTTTTTTGCGTGTTTATGATCCCTGTCCTTGAATCTTCTGCTGTTGAAGAAACTCAAGTAAACTCTCATCCTTCTTGAACAGAAGAGGTAGTCACTTTCATCCCTTTTTTTCAGAAAAAAAAAAGCTGGGCAATCATGCAGAATATATTGTTCAAAGCAATTTGAAATTCTACATATATAGAATTTTTGTTGCAGACTCTCTCTGGCTGGAAACCATGAAAATGAGCTTCAAAGGAATTCTAAATCATACTCTTTGAATCATTGTTGTCTCGAGCTTGACTCTCACCTTGTTAGTTAGGGATCCTCCTCCTCCTGTTTTGTGAGTCTTTCCCTTTGCCAACCATTAAACATTGACAATCAAATGATGGAGCTGAAACTATTATTTGAGACTACTTTCATTTCATTCTGTTTGGCGAAGCCCCTCCAGTTCCAATTTAATACACTTATTTTTACCTGGGATCTGCTGATCTGGCTGTCCAATCAACTTGTCCCTTACCTCTTGCCCTCAAATATCACCTAGATAATATGATGATAACTTAATTTTTGTGCATGGTTTTGAACAGTCCTCTCTCTGCTGCATTAAAAAGCCTTGTTTTGATCTTGGGAACATACATGCTCCTCCTTTGCACTTAAACTAAGTGACCTTGAACTGTCTAGCTGGAATCCTCAGGGTGCACTGTTTTATTCATCCCTGTTCAACAAACTAATTTCTTATCCGGCTATGATGGGGGATTGTGGAAGTGAAGCACCAACAATACATTCATTGTCAAAAACTACTAACAGTTCCTTAAACACGGAGGGGTGCACTCTCATTTCGGCCCTTTGATATGAAAGCTACTGATCTCTAAAAAGGTGAAACTGTTCTATTGCTTAATTTATCACAATAAGATACTTACAACTGATAACCCAGCAAAAAAAGTAGTTTTTTTGCATCAGATCATGTCCATTTTGTGAATACCAAGAGGAATTGGTAAACCATCTTATGCTCGGATGTCAATATTCTCACTCTTTATGGAAGAGTACTAGAGAACTTCAACATCCCGCTATTACCTCTAATCGAGCTCTAGGGAGAATGGAGAGCATCCCTACCAAAGAATATCTTGAACCGGACAATGGATTCCATACCCGCTGTCACCAGCTGGGATATCTAGTTTTAATCACGTCGTTTAATATCCCCGATGTTTATATGCGTCAGCTAATTCCTCTTTTGACGACACTTACCAAAAAGTGTCAATAAAACCTTGAGGTCTATTACCAACCGTCACAACTTTCCGACGCTTTCTCCAGCAAATAACAGTCGGCATTATCTTTTATCTCTGTAGTGTGTTTTGGTTCCAATCATACTCCTATCAAGAGATTGCGAAATAGATCCTCTTCCTTTTCAGCATTTGGATTTCAAGCCCCCAGCAGAAGTCTGGATAGTAGTACCAAGCAGTTGTATGGGAGTCTTCTTGAAAATAGGCCAAACCGATTGAAAGGCGGCGCTGATCGAAGCAAAATACAATAGATAGAAAATTCAATCGAAGAATAGAGGTTTCCCCTCTAAAGTAAATCACCTCAAGATGTAGCCACGTTGGGATAGGTCCCCATAGTTCTCATAAATAAAGAGCTCAAAACTCCTCTGTATATAATATTTTTAGAATTCTATATTTCCATCCTGTATATTAAATACGGTGTAATAAATAATAACAGGGAATACCTCCATTTTCATTTCAAAAAAAAAAAAAAATGTTGCTTTCAGAACATGTTGTCTATCTCATTACAAGAGGCAAACAATTGCTTTTTGTTCCCCTTTTTCCCTCCTCTAATTTTGTTGTTTTTTTGGAACATAGCTCGAGCGGTCTCTAATAAGATTGGCTAAGATACAAGGCTTGGTTGTAAGTTTCATGGCATTTGATGCACCTCTGGATCCCAAAAATCGATCGATCTCCATATTTGCCGAAGATTGTTGTAAGTCCTAACTTATCCCAAAATTCAACAATTCCATCTTGAGACACAAAAGTGCCCTTTATATTGAACAAGTCTGAGGTCCTTTTAGGACAACCTGATTAAAGCTCTTAGAAGCTTATCTTAATCCCTTAGTTTATTGGATCATGATTCCAGTTGTCTGTCTTTTCTCTTAAAGAGTGATCTTGTTTTCCTTTATGTTTTTTTTTTGTTTTTGTGAATTCATTGGTTTTGCAGTTGAAGAAACTTCAATCAACATTTCTCCTTGTTGAACAGCTTGAGTTAGTTCTGCCCCCTAGTTTATGTCTAGTTGAGAAGCATGAAGCATGAAGCATGTTTAGTTCAAATCACTTTTTAAAAAATGCAATACATACATGCATATATGTATGTATGTATGTATGTATCCTAGAAGTTGCTTCTTTTGCTCTCTCCACACACACATACACACATCTACATACATATGGATATATACATATGTAGCAAGCATGAAGATTGTTTTCAACAGCCTGCTACATAAAGGATTCCTAGGAACATAATGATATTTATTGTTCTCAATCCATGAAAGGGGCCCCAAGCTAGTTTCTCAGATAGAATTTCTGCACGTTTCTTGTATCAATCCCTCAAAAGTTGTATCATTTTGACACCTAGTTTCTGGTAAGAAGGTACATAAGGTGCTGAATTCAACTAATAATGCCATGATAGCTGCACGAGTGGTCCAGACCAGTCAGAGTGATGTTTCAAGAGATTATTCAGCTTTCTTTTTTTTTTCTCAGGAAATTCATTACCATTTCATTTGTTATGCTACCTTGTTGGTTCAATCTTGTCGGTGAGGCCAGGTCTCGATCCAACTGTAGATGCTTCATTGTGACCTGAATGTCATGCATTCGAAACACAAAAATAGTTTTTCCATACGCAGAGATAAGATTATACATATCTAAGCCTTCTCTGACCCTACAGAACCTCGTGTACTGGGATACTGCGCTGTTGTAATCACGCTGTACTTGTTAAAGATCAAATTATCTCTCGGCAGTGTGATGAAGAAGAGCTGACTGCCATGAACCTGAAAACAGGATCACATAATTTTGTATCTAATCCTAGATAGCAAGGTTTCATGTACTGTATGTAGTGATATTTGCTACTCCGCTTCTAAGGAGTGAGAGAGTGAGAAAAGCTGAAGAGAAATTCCTGCATTGAAGGCATGGATCTGAGAGGACCTATGAAAACCTTGGTTCACAAGGCCTTCGCAGTTGAATTATGTGCAGATTCTGAGTGCACCCACTGTGTCCTCATTGGTAATCGAGCATAAAGTTATGGACAAAAAGCTCCTTAACATTGGGTACGTGCTCTTACATGTCATTTTGACATGGCCCAATCTCTCAAATAATCCCTCATCTGGCATAATTTTGACATGCCAAGCAAATTTAAGACATCTCTGAATGTAAAAAGTGTGACGCTGATAGTATTGCTCATTTAACCAGTGAGACTGTGATAATGATCAGGGAGATTGGCAAGCAGCTTCAAGTAGTAATAGAAACATTGATGTATATGCTCCTTGGGAGAAAAATTAAGGCCGGCCACATGACCTAACCTATTAACCCGACCCGTGTTCAACCTGCCATAAGTAGGTTTCGGTTTAAGTTAAATGGGTTTGAATCATAAACAGATCGACCCATTTAACCTGCTAACATTTAGGTCAGATTTGGATTTTAGATATCTTATCCTTTTAACCTATTTAATATTCAGGTTGGTTAGTCCAGTAACCCGTTTGACTATTTAATATCTGTTTAATCTGTTTAAAACCTATTTAATCTGTTTCTATCCTATTTAACCCGACATGACCCGTTTAGCCTAGACATGTTACCAACTACTTCATATAATTGATAAAAAAAACCATCCACATAAATACTTGTAAACACACCTCTGTGTTTGAACTTGAAGCCTCCTCCCGTTATGAGATGGTTGTGACCTGGTCATACTAGGCCCTGGCATGGCCCAAGTTTGGAATTTACATTGTCCTTTTACGAATTGGGCCTTGTGAGGTTTAACAATATTAGCCCAACGTAAGGGCCCGATATTAGCCCATGCCGTGACTTTCTCAAGACAGTAGTTCATCAAGCCCGCATAGGCCATTTGACATCCTAGACTCGGCAAGTTGAAACGCATTTGAAACAAAATGGTAACCAAACTGCTTGCTTGCTGATTCAACGTGGCAAGCAATGCGTCCACGTGGCTGACGATGAATGGCACAACCTTCATGAACCACACTGATTCTTAACAATATTGCCCCTACAAATAACAATGTAACCATTTAAGTCCATGAGCATACGAGAATGTCTTAACCATGCTTTACTCGCCCTCTCAAATTCTTGCGAATCCATGAGTATTAATTTGCTAATAAGAAAGCTATGCCGTCTCTATGTTATTGCTTTAATAAGAATGTCTGCGACTTGGACTGTTGACCCGAAAAAACCCTAGGCAACTTGTTGATTGGTTTGGTTTGAGTTGAAAATTACGAATCCAAATTCAAACCAGTTTCGAAACTTGAAGCGAACTTATCAGGCAGGTCTTCAAAGTTAGGTCGGACCAGACCTAATCCGACCTGATCCAATCATAGTGCTACTCAAAATATAACAATTGTAGCAGTACACACACCACCTCTGAGCCCATCAACTTGCTTTCTTCATTCTTGAAAAAAAACCTAGGCAACTTCCGATTGGTTTGGTTTGAGTTGAAAATTAGGAACCCAAATCTAAACCGGTTTCAAAACATGAAGCGAACTTGTCGCGCAAGTCTTCAAAATCAGGTCAGACCGGACCTAATCTGACATGATCCAATCATAGTGTTGCTCAAAGCATACTAATTATAGCACTACACACTCCACCTCTGAGCCCATCAACCTGCTTTCTACATCCTTGAAAAAAACCTAGGTAACTTGTTGATTGGTCTAGGTTGAGTTGAAAATGACAAACCCAAATCCAAACCAGTTTTGAAACATGATGCGAACTCGGTGCATAGGTCTTCCAAATCAGATCAGACCGAACCTAATCTGACCTGATCCAATCATAGTGCTGCTCAAAACATACCAACTATAGCACTACATACTCCACCTCTGAGCCCATCAACATGCTTTCTTCATCCTTGGCTACTCGAAATCCACCCTTGACAATGGGACCAATTACCAGCTTAAAAGTCTTCCCTGCGCCTCCAATCTACGGCCACTTTCTCTCATCAGTGCCTGCCTCCTTAAATAGACGGCATACTCCTCCCATGGACCAACAACCCCTCTCCTAGCCTTCTCAAAAAGCCCATACCTCCAAGCAACAACAACCTTGTATAACACGTATGATGTAAAACAAAAAAAAATTGTTAACAATAAGTAGACAGCACTTGGGCGGTGGAGGAAATACAAAAAGAAGGATAGGGGAAGAGAGATCAACCACATTTTGAAGAAGAAGAAGAAGATAGGTGAATGGGTATAGTGGGTCTTTGCTAGAAGTTCTGCATGTTGATTCCATATAAGCAATCTGGATTATTATTAGTTTCTGGGGAGTACTGAATTATAGTGTTTGTAGATCTTTGCAGCATTCTTTTTATGGAAGGTGATGTGGGACCGCCTATCGACGAGAGCAGTACTGAGCAGGCGTGGTTTGGAGATCCTTGCGGAGTGCGGGGCTTGCGGTGCAGAAGAGTCAGTGGACCATGTGCTATTCCAGTGCATGTGGGCGAGGTCGACATGGCAGTGGACATGGATCCCGGAGGAGGCTTGGCGTGAGAGGCGACTCTTCCTACAGTTGATACAACAGTGGTTGGCTAGTTCTTGAACATGTCAGGAGGCCATCAGAGTGACTTGCACAGCCCACCAGATCTGGCTGGCAAGGAACGTCCGCACCTTCGGCGAGCGCAGAATGTCGCCGAGGTTTGTTGCAAAGTCCGCTCGAGTACTGGCAATGGAGTCTAGACCCACCATCCCTTCATATATACCCTTGACAGCTCGGGACACCTGAGGTTCCTTCTCTGCTCAGGCAGCTCCTCGGACGGTGTTTTTCACCTAGGAGCCCCCACCTCCAAGTTTCCTCAAGGTCAACTTTGACGGATCGGTGCTGGATGGAGGTATGCGAGGCAGGGCAGGGTTTGTTATACGGAACCCTAACTCTAGGGTAGTGGTAGGGGGCGGCTGCCAGTTGTTCGACATATCAGTTCCGGGGGCGGAGTTGCGAGCGACTTAGGCTGGTCTTCGCCATGCGCGGCAGGTGCTGCGAGCCGACTCGATCATCCTGGAGGGCGATTCGGCTACGGTCATTGGGTGGATTCAGAGGAGTCTGAGTGGTGAAAGCACAGACCACTTTCTGATCCGGAATATTGGAATAATGGTGAGGGATGGTGTAGCCTTCCAGGCCAAGTATGTATTCAGAGAGGCCAACGGGGCGGCTGACTGGGTGGCTGCCTACGCGACCCACCACTCAGGATACGCCCTGTGGTCAGGAGAGGGGGAGCTGCCATTGGCACTCTGCGATATTGTGTTTTTTGATTTTCTTGAGTGTATTCGTACATGCATTGTATGAATAACCCGTCAAAAAAAAAAGAAAAAAAAAAGAGAGGAGATTTTGAGCTCGCTTAGGAGCATTGTTCACAGGGGGTGGTAATCAGTGTGAACAGGCATGTATGCTGTTATATGTTAATGATAAGCTTCTGCTCCTTCTGCTCCTTATGTATGTATGTATGTATTTATGTATAGAACCCATATCAGCAGGCCCCACAATGCTTGGTAGTCATAGTCCATGGGACCATAGTTGATGAGAGAACTTTCCCATGGAGAATATTGCATGAAATCGTGATTTCCTCGATCCCCATTTGATGATAGATTCACTTGCAATTTGATGATTTAAAAAGAGCTAGACACCGTTGCTCCATTTCCTGCTAGATGTTAACATGGTGTTCTGGAAAAGTGGATGATGCACCAGATGTCCCTATACTTCTCTAACTCTTCTTTCCTTTCACTCTCGTTTGGTATTCCCCATATTGATGCTTTCACATTCTTCCCATATCCAAAACAAGTTTGGTCTATGGGATAATAGTTGATGAGAGATCTTTCCTGTTTAAAGGGATGACTCTTGGAAAATATTGGAGGAAATCAAGATTTCTTCAAGATTCACCTGCAACATGATATGGAAAATTGTTAAACCTGATTGAAATAATCATTCCAATCTAGAGCATTTAGCTGCGAGTCAGTGGGCACTTTGCATGTTGATTCGGTAGCAAACTTCCAATTGCCTGACACTGCCTCTGACTTTCTAGACCCAGAATCCTCGATGGTATGCTTTTTGCACCAGAGTGCACTATTCTGGATAGCCACTACATCATCAATCTCAGAGACGGACAAAATTCTACAATGCAAAAGATGCACCACAAAGGATTCGAAATCGACTTTCTATTGGAAAAAAATTCTCCCCTGCAAAACCCTTAGGATTTTGAGAAAATTTTGAGCAGCTCTTTATCACCGAGCTACCCCACTGAGCCCTGATCCATGGTTCGCATTGCTCAGCATGCTCTCTCCAGCTTCTCCGACCCACAGGGTTCTCCAGGTGCTAAGAAATATCAAGTAGGTCCCCAAGAGGAACTGGAATGTGGTGAGTGGCATCCTCAGCAATGGTGGAGAAATGCTCGACTGAAACCATTCCAACTGCTCGCCACGCTTTCTTGCTTATCCTAATTAGCAACAGGAAAATTCTTGACACAGTCTTGTGCTATGAATACCAACAAGCAGGACAATTTTCTCTGTCAAAATAGACATGGAAGGAGCAAGAAATTCGATTCTGTAGCCAAACACTGGCTATAACCTATGGTTTTCAGACATGGATCTTCCATTGCCCCTGCATGATGTCTCGCATGCAGATGAGGATGCTGGTCCACCCTGGAAGGAGTCTGAATCTAGTTTGTGGTTCACCGGGTCACAAATGTGTTTCAGAAACATGTTAAACCATCCTATCATCAACCTTGGGTATAGGTTCAAGAAAAAGAGAAAAAATGAACATATAGCAAAACCCTGGTTGATTTGCACCCTGCGACACAGTCTTCGGCCTCGAGAAGATGATTTTGTGTTAGCCTTGGTGTCTCATTACAAGCCCATCTGATCAGATGATAGTAATGTAGAAGGCAGTCTCGGTTTATTGCAATCAAAACTCAAAAACTTTTGGTGCAAATAAACACATCAGGCTTGTTCTATGAAAGCACAAAACAACCTTCTGGACTCCAGTCATATATCACACACATAAAAAGCCGACATAACAAACTATGGGCCGAAGCTTACATCAAACAGTAGCATACATCATGTTATCTTGATCTGCTTCTTGCCCATTTGTTGCACCATATGCCAATAACAAAAGCGCAGGATGTATTAAAATCACTACTGAAGTAGCTAATTTCGATGGACCTCGAAATCCATACCATTTTTTTTAGGATGAGTACAGATCATGTTGCTCGGAAGGCTTTTAAGATCATCTTTGCCATCTCCTCTCTGAAAACAGACATTTTCAAGATGTGTGAACGACATCAATAAACTAGAACAAAGAGGAAGCTATTATTAATCAGCTAGATAGCAAAATTATAGCTTAAGAACATGTTCACTCAGCAATGTCCACAATCCTGATAAACAAATTGGATGAATTTGAACTCATACATACCATATCAAAGGGAGGTTTTAAAATTTCAAAAAACAGTTAATTTTTCATTTTTATATATTAAATATAATTTAGCTTTTATTATTGTCTTGTAAAGATTCAATTAAGTGCATATTGAAAATCCCACACCCTATTTCATACATGTTTCGTCTCTCTAACATCCACTGCACGTATTCTCTATTCCTTTCCCATATCCCAATCTGAATATCACCGCATCAGCTAAAATTAACCTCCCAAGACCTAACCAACCTCGTCCAACCCCAAAATCGACTCCCACCCGTCCCCGCCCTTCCTTCGCTACAAAAAGAAGAAAAAAGAAAAGGAGAAAGGAAAACATGTTACTCTCCATCTCCATGTTTTCAGTTTTCTTAATTTTCTTAGTTTTTTTATATTGCTTTACTTTATATGTTCTGATTATTTGTATTCTGCTATATTTTCTGTATTTATGGTACTTCAGTTATCTTTTATTTAACTTATTTTTGCTTCCTAGGCTGCACTTTTTGTTTCTTTTTCACTTTTTTTGTATTTAATGTTTAATTGTTTCTCATGTTTTCTCTTTCACATTATTTTTTCAACTAGTGTTATTAATCTTCTATTCTAGACGTTCATCTTTGATTTTTTTTCTATTATAATTTACATTTGTTAGATTTTGTCCATATTATATTTATTTATTATTTTATTATTTTGTTTTATTAGAATACTCAGGCTGTAAAAAAAAAATTCATTTTTATATTAGGTATATTATATGATTGACCATAATTAGATAGCTAAATTTAAAAAGACATAATTAATATCCATATTATATTTACTGTTTGTTTTCTCAAATGTGTAACAGGCGACTGTTCGCCAGCCCACAGACAGCACATGTTTTCTAGTTCTGAAAGAGTATATGTTTAGAAAATTCTTATACCGTAATCACAGAATAGAAGGAAGCTCAATCCACGTAGGGTGAATTTCTATATTACAAATTTCTATAGAACTACAATTTTGGATGATCAAATTATTTAAATTTACTAATTAAAGCAACAACTGTCATTTGTCATGCTAGTGCCATAAACTGAAACAAGTTCTGCAAAGTTGTAACACCTTACGAGCTAAAGTTGGCTTTGACAATGCCATTTCTATTGTGAGCAAACTCGAGTAGTAGGACAATAATAAGACAACTATTTGACTTCAACCTAGTGCTCCGAGCATGGTGTGACCACAAATGTTATAAAAAAAATAATATGGTGTTTTATGATCACAAATTAAAGTCCAAAGTTATATATTTTGTAACTTAGTATCCCAATCTATGCCTACTCAGGGAACTTATGACCAAATCCAATGACAGTTTATCCACAGATAATTGGATCACAGTATATGACAAAGATCTATTTTGGCTAGAAGAATGTAGTACTGCAAGCAGACCATAATGCCAAAACAAAATACAAGATTTGAGATTCTTAATATTTAAGTGCTAGGTCAATCAGCAACCACAATGACTGAAAGATGTTTACCGATTAGAATGATCCCATCAAACACTTAAATAGGAAGCATTATACTAGATGGCACGGTGCATTAGATAAATCTGAATTAGTTGGATGAGCAAACTAAAGAAATCTAGTATCTGCAGCCCATGATAGTAGAATACGAAAGACTGACAAGCTACCTGCAGAATTATGAGGAGAATGACTGGCATTGCCCTTTGAGTTCTGTTGTGCTTGGGATGTCGATCTCTGCATGCGTGGGGATGAACCCTGTTTGCCATTTGCTATAGGTAAGGAATGTCTTTTCTTCACATGGTTATCATGCACTTCAGGGCTTAATTTTGGAGAAATATTGGCATGGGCCTTGGCCCTTGCAGATTCAGTGGCTTGCATGTAACTTGGAAGGGAATTGCTACTGCTGATCCTAGGTTCATGATCAACATGATCTAGTTTAGCCATCCCGAATGAGTTACGCCTTTTCGCATTCTTTGAATCCCTTCGCAATTGCTCAGTACTGGTCCTTCCACCTGAATCATTGTTTAGATTAGATGGTGACTTCTTGACTACCAATTGAGACCTTTGATTTTGAACAGGCACATTATTTTCTTTTTTGGTCTTTTTGGCATTCACAGATATCTGACTTGATGGTGTTCCCTGTGACTCAGGGACCATTGTACGGCTTTTGGGGGTTCCTTCTGGTGATGACTGAGTGGAACTTTCCAGTTGAATCGGCATATCTGATGTGGTTGGCTCAGCTGGCTGTTGTTCCACCTGCACTACATTACTGGCAGCAGGTGACTTGAGTAAATTTCCATCACTTTCCACAGATCTTTGCGACTGAAGGGCCTCCTTATCAAAGGACAAGTTCTTTTCTTCAATATTCATTTTAACAAGATTATGATCAGTATCAGCATCGCCATTGACATCATAGTGGCCCTTCTCCAAAGCTCCAATTTCTAGGACAATTTCCCCACCTTCAGTTTCAGATCTGTCCGGTGAATCAAGTGTGGAGGAGATAGAAATTTCAGTGCCGCATTCTGAAGCAGCATTTTGAACTCTTGGATCATGAGATACTGAGTTCTCCGTTAAGCTTATGTCCTTACTCTCCTTTGAAGCATCTACTTGAAAATAAAAGCTATTTAATTTCAACTTGGCTGCAGCATCTTGACAAGCAGAATTACTAGACCTGCTAATAGAAGAGCTCGAGCTCAGCGCTTCAAATTTTGACTGTGCAGCAGCAAATGCTGGATTGCATGGTTTTCTCAACCCTTGTACAAGTTTCTTTCCTTCAGCTACTGGTTCAAAAAATGCACTTTTAGAAGTATTCTTCAAGCTGTTGCAGTCAAAATCATGCTTCTCAGAAGCATTATCAAGAACTATCTTTGCAGCTGGATTTGATTCCAAATGATTTTGACTTGATAGAGAATCAATAATTGTTTCATTAACATTCTCAATCTTTGTACAATTCTCTTGTGTGATACCCAAAGTCTCATTCTTGAACTGAGTTTTATCCTGGTCATCTTTCACTAATGAACTTAAGCAATTATCTGGAACAGATATTGGAGCCTCGAACTTCAAGGTACCAGAACTTTTAGTTGACACATCCGCTTCACCACTAGCTGGTACTCTTATTTCATCGGAAGCTATCTCTGCATCAGATGGCATAGAGACTGCAGGTGGAACCTCTTTTCTTGCTTCATAATCAACCAACTCAGTGTTTCCTTCTTGGCTCATATGACCCTGAATAAGTTTTGGCTCCAGTTGCTGTCCTATATCTGATGAAGTCACAGCCATCCACCTCTCCAACCATTTCCATGCTGAATCATCAGATTTTGAAGTATCGCATTTTATTTGAATGGGTTTTTCCCGTGTCTTAGCCTCCAAAAGCTTGTACAAATTGAAACATGTAAATTAATTTGATGAAAAAGTAAATTAATTTTAAAGGAAATCAGATTAAGATAACGAACCACTGTTTACAACATACTAAACTTGTAAAAAAGATAGATAACTCATACCCGACAAGCAAATCGATTTGAAAGAAGTATCTTGGTTGAGGAATATGTTTTATTTGGCTTCATGCAAGAATTTCCCTTTTCCTGAACCCAAAAAAAGATCAAACTGATAAGAGATAAAACAAATATAATGTTTCGCAAGAAGAAGAGGAGACCACTTTTTATAGCATGTGACAACAACTACCAGACAATGTTCATAGATCAGTTGAATCATAAGTACAAATACTACTTTAAGAACCCCTCCACCTTCTTCCCAAAATGCAATCAAAAATTGATTCTCTAATGAACGTTGACTAAGCCAAATTTATTTATCACTACTTCCAGTAGACTGAGCTAAATGAACAAATATTGCAGCTTTAAAAGGCAACATAGCAAGAGAAAACATAAAAGTAACAAAAATATTCAAATCCCTATGGCACTCAACCACAAAACATTTGTTGATGCTGTGATGGTAGTGTACGAACAGAGTCAGCTGTCCTACAAGCAGCATCTTGCTAGATCAAGAGTTGCCTTCACTAAGATCTTTGATTGCCATTTAAGGCTAGAAGAAGCCACTCACAAATTCTTATAAAACAAATAATGGAATTCTTGTTGTTATTTAAAACATAATCATTAAAATCGGTGAAGTAAATTATTTTATGCAACTGCGAGTTTGTTTTTCTATAGGATGCAAATCAATATCGGTGAAGCAAAAAATCCATTACCAATAATCTTAACATCTGGACATGTACCTGGAGGTCAACCTCTTGTGCAGCTGACTTCTCAGCGCGACGAGCTCGCACATGCACCTGCAGTTTTACAATGGCTTGGACACAACGCAATGTTCCGATGGCCTGTCTCCTAACCAAATGTCCACGTACAGCTGCTTGCAACTTGACAACAGTCTTAAGTTTTTGGAATTCTCTCCTAGCCTGAACATATTCACAGGAAATCGGAGAAATATAATACAAACCCTTGGAAAATACAAAAAGTCGTTGCAACTGAGAAAAGAATATACCAAGTATCCCCGGGTAGCAGCCTGAATGACAATAGCAACAGATTCATCGAGGTTGATGTCACTGGCAGGGAAATTTTCATTTTTTGCCAGAGGATTAGCTACTTCAGAATCCATGCCAGCAGATGGCAATGGGAAAGTTTCGTTTATCCTTTGTTCTATGGTTTTTTTTTCTGGAATAGAAGAATAGATTGGAGAATCAAAAGTATTGGTCATGACTTCTGTGCTTTCCTTGTTATAGCTGATAGACACGGGTTCTGAGACCACACTGTTGCTTAGTACTCGGTGCCTGGCTGATCTCTTTCGGAAGCTCCATCGGCGTTTATCTGATGAAGCTTTGCTCTGAGAAAGAATGGATCAAAAGTCAGAGATCCTCTCATCATTAAACAATAGTAAGATAGTATGGGACAAGCATTGATGGAATCTGCCTATCTAAAGCATTATATGCTGCCAATGACAGAGGAAGAAATCCACATACGATGCTCGAGTTATATTATTTTGGTATCACATCATAATGTCTCTATGCCTCTGAGCATGACAAATTAAATTCATCAATTAGGCAAGTGTTAAGCAAGCGTTCAATTTAAGTAATGTTTGCAAGATATTCAAATAAGTTGTGTAAGCTAATAAGATAAAATAAATAATGGGATTGTGCTAGTCAACCTGCATTTTCCAACTTGTGCAAAATCCAAGCAAAGGCATTCTCGAACTCAGATCCATGGTGCTGGACAATTGCTCATGTCTTCTTTTTTCTCTCTCATGAGCATCTCTTAAATTGGTCCAGCCAGATCTAGTGGTGGGTGTCCTCAGAAAATCAAAGATTACAAAATACAGTTGTTGGCTAAATTAAAGTTTTGGATCAAATTAAGCATTACATCAAAATCAATTCTTTTCTCACGCATCTAATTTTGGACAATTCCACAGAGCCCTTGTTTTCTCACTTTCAGATCCAAGTGCGCAGAATATCCACTTAAGCATCACCAACATTTAATCATAGACAACATACACAAGTAACCATTTTCCCAAATCAGTGCGTTCCAGCAACCCAATCGATTCCCAATCTTCCTCCTAAAAGGGCACTACTTCCAGTAGAAAGGAAAATCAACGGACACAAACAAACATTGTGCTTCAGTGCAGCTAAGCAGCAACTCCCGATACAACACAGACACCCACCAAAAGTAAAAAGGAGGGGGAAAAGGACAAAAATGGCATTTTTATGAGACCTCTGCACTTTTTTAAGCACCCACATTCATGGATCTAGCAACAATCCGAACCAAATCCCAAGCCAGAAAAGATCAAAATTTCACCCAAATTCCACCACAAGCCCCCTCCAGTCACAACTCAACCACAACCTAATCCAACGTCCGACCCTCACAAACTGATCAGAACCTCCACCAAGCTCCTCCAATTTCCCAACTAAATCATCAAAGAACAAGCTTCAACGCTCCAACCAAACGGAAAAGCACAGCAAAACAAGAAGCGACAAAGAGATCCAAATACCTCAGCCATCGAAACATCATCGTCGTCATTCGCATCGGCACTGCCATTGCAGGCAATGATCTTCAAGCAGGAGCCCTTCGATCTCCCCATCACCTCCTCGTCCGATTTTTTCTCGAATTTTTCTCCTTTTTCTCTAAGTTCGAGAGAGAGTAGGGGTGGTCTTCTCGGTTTCGCAGTAGCTGTTCAGCAGGTAGCAAACCGCTGCATACTTACTTTTTCTAGGGGACTCGGAATTGTCGGCTTTCTTTTTTTTAAAAAAAAAGTGGTTCATTAAATCGGGTTTAATTCGGCGGCTGACGTCCACCATTAATTCGCACGCTCACTCCCAACTGCTCGGCGTCGGCTCCTTGGCTTTGAACATGCCGATAAGGGAAAGAAACGCCTCTCTTCCGTAACTCCGTTCCGATTCGGTCAATGAGCGAAACTAAGGGGGTAGAGAATTTGAATAGATGGTCTATGTGTATAATGGATAATAATAATCATCTACAGAATAACTGTCATATTATTATTATTTTTATAAATTAATAGCAGAAATTCAACTTCAAACTATGACCATATAATCCAGTGGTATGAATCAGAATGCACAAAGTGTTAAATACCATTATTCTAATCACCGATGATTTGGTGTCCAAATTAATTTCTCAAATTACAAATCGACAGCGCCAACGAATAATCTTCATTGGCAGAGCTATATTATAGTCGTAATGAGAATAGATAAATATAAAACAAAATTTTCATAATTTATCCGATCATATTTTCTAAATTTCATAATATAGTATTTAAAATAATTACTATCGTAACACTAACTAGTTGACCATTTTTTTTTACTTTTCATGCATTCAACTAAAAAGTCTTTTAAGTTTGAAATTGTTTTATTCTAACCGAACAATAGTAATTATTTTATATGTCACTATTTCTAAATCATGGTCCATGATTTCTATTTTTGATAGTCATAGCAATTATTAATTATAATCATTACTACTTTAATTAAAAATTAATAAAATTTTTTATTTTTAAAACATATATATCATAGGCTAAGTGATGGCGCTCAACAACCATATCATTCTACTCGGTAATCTTTGATTTTAGGCTTCCGACGACACATTTCTAAAAATTTGAACTGGCGATTATAGTCTAATAAAATTTCTCTCCAAAAATGATTATATTAATATTATTGAAACTTATCAATTTTGAAATATCATAAAAGGTCCCCAGTATCAGGGCCGTTGATCGCGAATCTCGAGACCGCCGGCGGGTGGGATCGCCTTGCGTTACAAATGGCACCGGAGAATGCGCGAGAATATCGCGACACGATTACGTGGGTCCCACTTTTATCGTGTGACGCAGGCGCGAGCTGGAGAAGGAGCACTGGGATCTCCCGGCACAATGTTCCGCAGGAACAACTTTGGCGCATCTCCAATTTGCGAGCCGATGGAGTGGGCCGGCGCGCGGCTCGGACGGCCCAACTTCGACGGACGCGGCGTTTCCTGCGGAACATCTGAAACGACCCCATGATAGGCGCACACGGTGGGGCCGACGAGGCCACGAGGGCTGTCGAGGGCATGACGTGGGCCGCGGTCTTTGCTATTGACACGTGCAAGGAGAGTGCTGATGGAAGCCTGCGATCCCATGATACTGACCGTTGGATGTGAAAGGGGAATAATAATTAATATGAAACTGTCATGTCATTTTTTTTGTTTAAGTCCCAGTTTAGGAAAGGAGGGCTTTTTTTTATATAAACAAAAAGCAGGGCTATTTCACTATTGTTGTTTTTCTTGATAAAGGCCTTATAATTGAAGCATAGATTAAGGTTTGGAAGCTAGAGTGGTTTGTCTTTAATGAGAAGATTATTATTGAGAAGATGTTTGGGAGAGTCTTTGTCATAAAGTTGGGGACAAAGACAGCCTACTCCATGTTGCTTGTGAAGAAAAAAAGAGAGAAGTTTGGGTCAATGGCATCCCCAGTGGGGGACCAAATAACACAGTATATGGCACAGTATATGAGAGTTATTCATGGACTCCATGTGTAAAACTAGACAGCAAGGGGTCCCCTCTTGGGAGTCAAGTTTGGTAGCCTATATTATGCCATATGAACATTATTGGATTTTTTGGTTATACAGCTTTTGTGCTGACAATGTAGCAGCTTAGATGGAAAATTTCTGAAGATCATGTGTGTGTGGCTGCAAAAAAGAGCCACAGATTCCCAGGTATAACGGATTGGTGATTACATTGCATGAAATTTTCCTACTGCAAGAAGTTGATGCTACAATAGTTTTCGAGGGATGTCGTAAGTCGAATGTAAGGAGAATCTTAAAACACTGTATTCTTGGATTCTCAAAAACTAGTGAGAGCCACTAAAATGTGGAAGTTTAACAGGAAGTCATGATACATAATGTAAATTTTGAGCTTGTAGAGCTATTAAACTTTTGCATGTATCGAGCAAGAAATAGAAGTTTTATCTGTTTTATGGGAAATGTGATTGTTTGAGGGTGGATTAATGCTCATTTTCATCTTTGTTGCTTCAGGTTGAACCCGACGTCGGGGCGAGGATCTGAGCACGACCCCAATTTACCGGTACTGCCTAGCTTGGGTGCATCACCAACCTACACAGTCGAAGCAGCGGACCATGGAGCCCTCCAGCAACCTCACCAGCTTGTCGCCTCGGTCAAAACAATTTCCAGCAGCAACAGCTCTGAACCCTTATTATTTCTATAACATTTCCAGTTTGAGTATGTTTCTAGCTCGACTTAGATTACATTCAGCATACTCTTGCAAGTTTAGATGCATAACCATTTATATCAAATGATCAATCAGATCGGGCCCTCTATCAATTTCAAATTCAGTGTGCTATAGTTAGATCTTCTGATTATATTTGTCGGCTCTATGCAAGTCTATCTAAACCTAGCCAAGTCATGAAGCTTGGCCTCTCAATCCCACTTTCGGATGCGAATTAGGTCAACGTGCTCAAATCACAGCATGCCATGTATGATATGGAGGTCTCATCTGTTTTTTATTCTCTTTTCCCCCTATTTTTCTAATAAAAATCTGAATTATCTATTCAATATGCTCAGCAATGTGAGGCAAAGACTAGTATATAGCATCATATTGCAGTTTTCACACAGAAGTTTCTTGTTCTTCCAGGTTCTGGATGCATGCAGAAGTGATCCATGAGCAGATCTGGGCATCAAGGACACAGCTTTCATTCCTAGTAGTAACTTGTAGCCCAGTCAAATCATATGAACTTTGAACCATAACTTGGGTCTGTCAACCTAGAATTTCTTAACTGGAAATAATCCACAATGTGGAATTATCTATTCTTTTTCTTTTTGGAGACGGTCCAGTTTCATGACTCCATGTCTAATTGCCAACAACAAAGTGAATTGGAACTTGCAAGGCCACACATAACTGTCAGTATCTGTTAATCTTTCCTATTCATTTTTGTTTGTAACTTAACTTTCTGGCAACTGTTTCACAAATTTTTAAAGTTAGAGCTTATTTTAAGTCAAAATTTAGAACTAATACAATGATCTCTGGTTAGCAGAGCACCTTGCCTATCAGTGTTGAAAACAAATGCTTACCTACTTTTAGGAGACCCAAAACAAGATAAGAACTGCAGCCTAAATTCCATGCCTTACCTACTAGGAATTGAAACCTCTTCTATAAACAACTCAAGGCTGAAAGGAAAATGGTGGAACATAAACTTTAGATGGTCATGATGATGATTTATCACTCCCCGGCAGTTCTAACATCCGATGAGCAAAGAGATCACAGGAGCCCACACATCACATGGAGACAGTGTTTTGGTGATTGGTGATGTGCTCTTTGTCAAAAAGCAAAAGCTCCCACTGAGCCAAATGCCTTTCTCTGCATAATTGATAAAAGAAGCCTCTGTTTTCTCTGAACGTAGAACCTCTTTGATTCCCAGTGCATCGATGCTTAGAAGGCTTTGCTTCACATTCTAGCTGGTCATTATTTCTGAAAAATTTGGAAAGCAATGTCATTAGATGGGACTTAACTCAATCATAGATTCTAGTTTGTTTAACGCATTTAGTAGTGTTATCTCTGTGTCTGTATTCTCTGACACCAGCCATAATCTTAATGTTATATTAGATAGACAAATTATTTAAAATGGCTGATGGTGATCTTAGCCCTTTATTCTCATGCCTCCAGAATTTATCATGACCTTTTTTAATCCAAAGAAACATTGTACATTATTTCTGAGGATTTTCCTGATCAAAATGAGAACCGCATAATTCTTACTACATACCTCTGAGCTTATTTGTTCCCATTCATGATCCTTTGTAGTCAGACTGCCATATCTTTGCTTCTAGTCCACTTTCCTACTGCATCAAGATGGATTTCATGAGAAGCCATCTCCCATAGCACGAGCACGCGGCTCTGTTGCTGCCATTTCCATGAGTAGCACTCGTCTTCCTGCTTGCCTGAATGGCAGTCATCATCGGATTTCCGGCACAAGTATAGGTACTGATCTATCCAAATAAGTTCCTGATCCTCCACCCGGACCACCCACCCACTATCAGGACCCATCATTTTTCCAGGAAGCTCTTGAGAGTGATCATGGCATAACATTTGCAGCGGCAATTGTGAGGATCCGTGCGGACGTATGTTTAGTCCCACATCGGTTATTCACCAGAAAGATCTTAGATACTTATACGGGATTAAATAATCTAAAAATTATCTTTAGCCTTTTTGGGTGAAGTTCTAGGTTATTACAAATAATATCAAAGCAGCACATGCTCATTGAGGCTGACAACGGACTGAATGGATTTGGACTCTTAGTCTGACAAGAACGTCAGGGCTTAAACGGAAGTAAGTAATTGAGGATCCGTACAATCATATGTTTAGTCTCACGTCGGTTATTTGTCTTACAGTCATAGCTTCATTAAAATGTACCAACTTCTCAACAATTGGCTAGTTTCATCTGAAGTGCATAGGGGAGTCTTCTTTCTTCCTTCTTCTCTCACTTCATCCAGGTTCCTGTGGGCTATTACATACTATACAGATATGTATGTATATCAGGACTCAGACCCATAAATAAATGGCTATTCTATCTGATGAGCTATGCTGAAGATATGGAGTATTGCGCCAATTAATGTAACTTGAACTAGTCATTAACCAATGTAACCTTGGAACAGTAATTTTTGTTATTGTCCCTTTCCAATAGTTATATGACTGATCCAAGTGCCTGGAGACAATGCAGTGCATTTAACCAAGTCAATTATTGAGTTGGAATGCAAAATAAAAGAGCTCTCAATCCAATCTACCAGTTTCATGAGTGAAAAGGTGGAGAACCATCCATTCACCATTTACAAAATGAAAAGAAGAGGAAGTCAAGTCGCAGGGCATATTGCAGGCATTATGAGGTTGTTAGGAAGTAATACACGTGAACATTTGAACATAGAATGGCGTATGTTGGAGAAGTTTGGAAATAGGAATGCAAACCATGTGGAATATTGAACATAGAATGGCTAGTTGACTGCTATGAAATTCATAGGAATTCGATGTAGTATAGAATATACAAACAAGAAGCAATTTCAGCGGGACAAGGAAAAAACTGGAATCGGTAAATAATACTACTCAGATACCTCCTTATACAATGAGTGATGCCGAAAATACTCCAGGTAAACCTATCGTGCATGAAGTGAAAATAAATAAGTCAAAATGCTTCATAACCTTACTGGATTGTTCAGAAAGAAAAACGGTTAGAAGATTTTTTTTGTTAAAATTTCTTTGGTTCACGGGCAAAATTTATAATATTTTTTCTAAAAAGCTTAAGCCTAAAAAAGATAAATTTTACTTATTTGATTGATAATGAAAAAGTAACACATTCTAAAATGGCTTATATTTAGTTTTAATTGAACAATTACTTTTTTTCAAAAAATTATATAAAATACCTATCACGTACTTATAAAAAAAATGTTGTTTCATTATTTAAAATAAAAACTGCAATTCTCAGCCGATGAGAACTGAACTTCGGCACGTCCCAAATGATTTTTTTTTTCCGACAAAAGAACTACTTTTTCATCTCTCTTTTTTATAAACTCCAACCAATTATCAAATATATTTTTATTTTTTTATTGATCATACTTTTTTTTTTCCTCTTTCCGCTAACCACGTAAGTCCTTACATCCGATACAATTTCTAGTTACGAATTTTCTTTAAGGAGCAGTGGAGTACCAGCCACATCGGACAGTGAGGTTAGCGTAGGAAAACATCTGAAGCAACCCATTTCCGTGCGGTGGAGCCCTAGAGAACATGGATTAATTAAAAAAAAAACAAAGACGGCCCTTTTCACCCGCGCCCTTAAGCTGGTGCCAGCTATACATTGCAAGATTTGAGAATCGTGCTCCAATTGAAGCCATCAAAGTGAAAGAGACTTTTTGTCACCGAGCATTAATTGTTTGATTCAAAATGGGCATGCCAACAGCACTTGGCTTGTGGTTGATCCACCACCCACAAGAAATTATATATCAAAGTAATTTTGCACCCTTGTTCCAATCTTGAAAAACAGAGATCTATACATAGTAGAGCCTGCAATGCTTCACCATTCCATCATCTCCTGGCACACCATTTCACATAATATCATCATGAAGCAAACTAGTTTGCAGCCCAGCTCAAAGGCTCGTGGGTATCTCAATTTTTTTCACCCAAACTGATAAATATATTGTATATGGAGGAAATGGCCCTGCAAGTTTGGCACCAGTAACCCTGCTTCCAGGCTCAACTATCCAAGAGAGAGAATAATAAAGAGTATATAAGACCTCATCACCAACCACATTTGAAGAGAACAGCTAAAACCAAACCATGAAAGAAGCCATTCTGATAAAGTATACAATGCACCATTTGATTTCGCATGCATCAGCATGGGCTCATCAGAAATGATACATGTACACATTGCTGAAGCAAAAGAAATAAATCTATCCTGCAACTCTCATAGCTACTCTTTTGCAGGCCTTCAGGTGAGAACACTTCGACAGATTGATCTAACGACCCGAGGCATCGCTCTAACCACAGCGGCATGAGGTCAGGGGTTCAGGGCCATTCTGGCAGGTTCTGACATGGGGCCTGCAGTTTTAGAGATTTGAGAGAAGCTGTCTAGAGTTCAAGTAAACAATAGAATAAAATGAAGGTTGCTTTAAAACCAACAGAATTACAAGACAAATGGATATACAGCATTTTCTTGCTTTTGGCCCATCCTAGAGTGACAGTGAGAAGTCCTGTAACTATGTTGAGGAAACCATTAAAATTGAAATAAATGTCAATATAAAGAAACCCTCAAGTCACAGCATCAAAGCTACCCAATTTGCTATGCTATCCCAAACAAAATTTGAGGTGTTTAATGGGTAAATGATCACCTACTGGACCTCCCCCTCTTCCCAGCCCGCCCTCTCCCACGACCACGTCCCGAGCTTGCTTTCTCAGTTTCTTGGCGCCCTTGGCCACGGCCAGAACCTTTCTCAGATTTAGGGCGGCCCCTCCCTCTTCCTGAACTCCTCACCTGAGTTACGCCCTTCTTGGCACCCCTTCCTCGGCCTCTACCAGATGATTTGCCACCCCGCTTACCCTTTGTGTCCTTGATCTCACCATTCATGTCTTCATCATCATTGCTGTCATCCCCTTCATCTTCATCCTCTGACGAGTCCCCATTCTTCCTTTTCTTGGAATTTGCAGAAGAATTAGCAGCACTTTTGTTTGCGCTCTTACCAGGAGTGTTATTTTCATGTTCATTATCTTCTGTTCCTGCAACAGTGATAACCTTAATTAGACGTTACATTTGGATGTAAGTTGCAAGACATCCACAAAATCCAATGTCAGCTCAAATGCTGTCAGCTAAAGATTTTATATATCCATTACATAGTCTAATCAGGAAAAAAAATATTTTCACTTGTTCTAGAAGTTTAACAACACCTGAGCCACTGTTTTTGAAAGTCAAAATATTATGTACCCAAAACAATCAAAATATTAATAGAGAACTGCATGATCAGCTGTGTATTTATTGAACTGCATTTTCACATATCTCTATTACAAAAGGAACCAATTATATGTTTGTTACTGAATAAAATTTGATGGGATAAAAAGTGCTCTATTCGATAGATATTCAGAAGTGATCACTAAAGTTCAAAGATTTTGAATAAATTTTTAGAAGGAAATGAAGATATGGAGCAAAATGGGGTTGAAAGGAAGGCAGAACAACAACCCTATAATTTCTCAGCTGTGTTCCCTTCACAATGTTTCTCACCTTCCACTTCTGACAAAGTATATCAAACCCTTCTTACTTGGCTTTTGAATCATCATGTCCAGGACTCCTTGGATGGCAAGCAAGAATCTGACATAAGTCAAACCTAACCTCCACTGTACAAACACTAAAAATTGCCATTATCTTCATGCCTATCTTCCATCAGATAAAACTTCAAGATTTGCATAGAATCAACAACTGGACTGGGAACTCGACCTGTTCACAGGGTTGGGCTGGGTTCGGGCTGGGCTCTGCCTAAGTTATAGTTAGGCCTGGGCCCAGCCTATGGGCCTACTTCCCAGCCCTAAGCCTGGCACATACTTGGGTTTCGGGTTTTGTGCTGAGCCTCAAGCTTTCTGATCTTATTTTTCAATTTCAAAAAAATGAAAAAAAAAAATACTTACAAATGTTTTTAAGAAGATGTCAAATAAGTCACTACTGATCTTCCCTGAGCTTAAACTTTCCCCGATGACATGCTCTAGGCTAGGTTGACATGCTCTAGGATAGGTGGCATGGGCAGCAGTGTTGCTGCTGTTGGCCTAAGAGATGGGGGGTGGCAGCTGAACTCAGATTGCATACACCTTCTCAGATAAGAAATCTATGAAAGATCAGAAAAACATTCTACTGGGGTTTGGTTATCATCGATCTAATGCAAACCACTAGCATTGGGCTTTATTAGAGCATGTCCCAAAACATTGTCTGATCTTTAACATGAAAGACCTCCAATTTCCGAAATCAAAATGTAACAACAACAGATAATAGCACATTTTCATATCACATTGAAAATGATATAAGACACAAAATCATTCTCCAAGGAGAAAACCAAACAATTTTTCTTCCTGATTCTATTCAAACGTTCATCAACTATACAAATGTATACGAGTTCTATGCTAGGCCAAACAAAGACAAGAAATTGAGCTATTACCTAAACCAGAAGCACTATAACCTCTGCGAAAAACAGCAAATAATATAAAAGCTCCTGATTCCTCTAATCCAAACCCAGATCCAAGGAAAAACAACCCGGCATTCCCTGAGGAGCACTCTCAGATTAAGATGCAAATCCAAGAATAAGATGAATTACCGCCAAATCCAGAAATGGAGAAAAAGAAGACGGACAAGACGATGAAGTGAGTAAAAATCCCAAAGAATGAGGGTAAGATCTACCCTTGGGAACTGAATCTTAGAGATTGCCGTGATGAATCCACCACTCTCACTGTTCCAGATGATGGGAACAACTACAAGAACTGCCATGAAACAAGGTCAAGAAGGAGATCATGGCCATGTAGAGGAGTTGCATTGCTGCAATTGACGACATAGAGGACTAACAGGCTTGTGTGGCAGAGCTGTAGTTGACAGTGTCACCATGGCAACAGATGCGCTCCAACAAATGGGAGAAGAAGAGGAGAGGATGGCTGCCACGGCTGTGATAGGAGAAGAAGAAAGAGGAGGAGAGGGGTGTTAGACGGATACAGTCGGAAAACAGGATAGGAGAACTAGCTTTCTTCCTTCCCAATCTCCAATAAACAGCGGTAAATCTGCTAGCCGAACCACCCTAGGGTGAACCTAGGTAATACATACACACACACACACATAAAATAGATCAGGCTGGGTTTTAATGCCTAAACCTGAGTCTGGCCCAGCCTGCTGGGCTTAAAATCTTGGCCCAGGCCTACCCAAAATGCTTCGGGCTTGAGCAGGCTGCCTAGCCTGTGAACAAGGAACAAGTAGGATGGATAAGAAGTGTCCTACATGGGAAAAGTCTGAATATCTCTGATTCAACCAAGGAACCTGCAAGTATTCACCACTCCTCAAGACACAAGTATGCGATACAACTTCCAGGGCAAGTCACATTCCATATAATTACCACCAGGGCATACAATCATCTGGTCAAGAGGCTATCTCACTTTGTAATCAATTTTTTTTTGTTTACCATGGGTTCTTGTTCAATCTCATTAAAAGCCACCTATCTAATTAAAACTAGGTAAACCAACGAATACATCCCTTTCCTGTCTCCTATCCACTTTCCCCTATTTCTTTGCAAACAATCCATCACTTTGATCCCCCAATCTGACCACCCACCAGTGTCTCAGAAAATACCGACGTGCCTTAACTACTTGGGTTCCATCTGTAAATTATGATGGTAATGATATAAATTTTATTGTACAAGCAATATGGAAATATGATTTAAGCTGAATTAAGCAAGCCAAATTTAAATTTACAAAGTCCCACAAAAGATTGTGAATCATTACATTTGGTAAGGTACAGAACCAGAATTCAGCTAGAGAAGGTCACCAAATTATATTGTCCTGTTTAATGGTTGTTAGGTCCAATCTCATATATGACCACCAACTCTATAAAAATTATTCTCCTACATGATAAAAACTTTTCCCATCCAACAATCCAGCAAGGGCAGACATCATCTCTTCTAATTCCAACTGACAATTAAATTCAGCTTCCATCCACTTTAGATGCCTCCATTCGAAAATGATATAAAGTGATTCCTACATCTCTTCCAATACCAACTGACAACCTAGACTAGCAAGAAAATTTAGATACCTCCATTCAAAAATGATATGAAATGATTCCATTTATGAACTTTAACATCATCATGATGGCAGACCCTAAAAACTTTATTTTGCCTAGATCTACCCCAAAGTGCTAATTTAAATCTTTATGGTTAAGATCACTGAGTAAACAATTGGATAAGATTTTTGTTCGTTTTTCCTCCCCCACCCCCCAAGGGATGATCGACACCTCCAGAAATTTCACTGACTAGTTAGAGTAAAATCAAACTAAAGGTAATGAAACATATAGTAATAGTCCAGAAAACTGCTTGAATAGCAGGGTAGACGTACCATCAGCAGAACTTTCACCATGGTAAACTTCCAGCTGGAAAAAAAAAAAATCATTAGATTGATTAGAGCGGTACTTCATGGACTGTTAAAAGTATGCATAAACACTTATAAGACAAGCAACAAAGAGAAAGGCTTGATCATATTTTTACGAAAAAGGAAATGATAATAAAGATACAGGCAGTACTAAGCTGACTGCTAAGCTAACATGATAGAATTCAAAGCAATATCAAAAAGGCTAGGTTGCAGTTCTTTAAAATAAAAAGAGCATAATAGTCCTTGATATCCTGAGACTGCTTCCCTACATGGCATGATAATGCTGTAATAAAATTATATACACAATCATACAACTGGAGAAGTGGGACCAATCGAACATGTAAAATAAAACCCTTCATTAAAACTTCATCTGATTAAAGTTAAGTTACCTGATTATCTCTCCTCATGTCCTTAAAAATGTAGCGTCAGTCATCTATTTCCTTGCTGGCATCCAGAGACACAAAATAAGTAATTAAATTTATCATTCTTTTCCAGTATTCTCACTTCATTTAGAATAAACTACAACATGGACATCTAACCCATCAAAGGAAAGTCCTCATTGTTTGCTTACGTTCGAATTCTAAAACTTATTGGCATTTCCTTTTATTCTCCCTGATTAGCTGATCCTTCCACTGTCTATGTCAGCAAGTTTATAAAATTCAAGGTTTCCATCTCGGTTGAGACTTGAGACCTTGGTTTTTATCGATTTTGAACACTTTCGGACACACACTTCTGGATACAATGTGTAAAAACTTTAACAAATAAAAAATTGAGATATCAGCCAATATGACGTACTCATAACAGGCGCAATATTGTTCAATCACTATTTTACTTTCTTAAATAGGATTTCTTAATTAATAAGCATTGCAAATAATATTTTAATATAGTTCTAATCTAGCTTTACCATATCCGCCAGATTTTGATATCTCATTCCAAAGATATCAGAACATCTCGGTTCCCCCTAAATTTTCCCACTAACCATATTGGCCAAGCAAAACAGAGATCTTGGCTCATTCCAGTCTCAACCATTCACCAAGATAACTGATATTTCAAGATCTAAAAACCTTGATCAGAGTCATGTGAAATCATGTATAACTTGAAAAGTACTGCAAGCCAGTGTTACTTGGACACAAACCATGGGTGTCAAGTGTTCACGTATCTTGAAGAATCTAACATAACAATCTTAATAAATTTGGACACATGGACATGGCAATACAATTTAATATTAATATAAATATATGTGAACGTATTTGGAATCATTTTTGATTATCAAGTTGTATTGGATTTGAAATTATTTCAAGCCAGAGATAACCAAAGTACCATGGTTTGTCCGGTCCATGTTTCTCTGGCACTAACCATCTGTTTGGTACGAAGGATGGATTGGAAGAAGGATCGATAGGGAAGGAAGGATGAGTCTTTGGTGAAACATGAAAGGATGGAGGGGAATGATTCTTCTCTCTATTTGGTATAGGAATGAAAGGGAAGATGAAAAATATTTGTATGAAATTTTTACTAAATTACCCTTTGATAAAAAAGATATTATCGTTATCAATTTATAACACTTCTTTATACTAAAGAAGTGAGGCAATATATAAACATATAATCTTTATAATTGTATAAAAAATTATGAAAATTTTTAAGTTTAATTTAATTTAATTTAACTTAATAAATAATTTTATAAATTGATCATATAGAATTAATTTATTTATATATATCAATTATATAAATAACTAATTAATTTATAATTTAATTTAAATAGCTAATTAAGGAGGAGAAGAGAGACGGCAGCAGGAGTAGAGAAGAGGTGGGGCGTGGGTCTTTGGTCTAGTAAAAGAGTTAAGAAGTGTTAGGATTTTGTCATAAAATTAATGAGGTGTAATTTTGTCAACATAGAAATTCAACCCTCCCATGCTCCATCCATCCATCCTTGCATCCTCCCAATTTGGAAGGATACAAATTGGTGAGCCAAGATGGATAGACATTTCCTTCTTTTTCATTTGTCCTTCCTAAGATTTTTGAACCAAACTGTGAATGGAGCCCATCCATCCTTCCAACCTCATCCATCCTCCCTCTCATGACCACAACTGAACACAGCAAAAGTTTTAGTCACGTGACCGAAAGTCTTAGTGTCCGGGTAACACTGGCATAGGCAATAAGAATAAACACACTAAAAGATAACAAATTTGAATATCCATATTACATGAAAAGCAACATAGCGAATGCAAGTAACTTCATGAACCATGGATTGTAACATCACATTGAACTGAGGCCAAAACCATGCAAACTGATCCAAAACTAAGTCAATTTTCAACTTCCAACCAAAACACCTAATGGGGCCTAATTTATCAAATATACAAGGCCCAAGTTAACAAACTCTAGGCAAAAGGTCTTACTTCAACATTTTTTGTGCGCATGTGTGCAAGTGTCAGTGTATGGATTACTCTTAGGTGATATATGAAACCTCTAGAAAGTATAATCAAAAGACCGAATTCAAAATTTCCAATTTTTGAGTAGAATTTTAAGCTTCAGGTGTTTGATTGACTAATCTAAGCAAGACCTATTAAACATTTATTACAACTTGTGAAATACATTAAACAATCATATGCATAAAATAGCATATATCTCTATTTAAAGTACTTTTGTTATTCCAACACATACATGGTGTATAAGATAGCTCTCACATAAAATATTATAATTTAAAACTATATGAACAATGGTCTACTATGCCGGAACCAAGGCCCGCATCAGTTGCCTGGCGGCATGGGTCGGTATGCCTCGGTACTGTTCCGTGCTGGGCCCGTACCGACACAGTAGAGGCAACAGGAGAGAGAACGAGAGAGAGAATGAGAGAGAGAAGGGGAAGAGAGAAAGAGGGTGGCGGAGCCCCTCCACGACCCTCCGCGCGCTCGCCGGCCTCCGCCAACACTCTCCCTTCCTCTCCCGCTCGCTCTCTCTTTTCGTCTCTTTCCTTCTCCTCCCACCCCTCGACTTTTATTTTGTTTTGGTCGCTAGAACTGTTCCGGTCCGCAGCCAGTACGGCTAAGTACTCCCTGAACAGCCCGCATCGGGACGGTTCCACCGACCATGATATGAACTATAGCTAGTTTTCCACCATGTTTGTATTTAGTAATTCATACAATCTGTGGAAGGTGTACATACCATACACTCAAATATTCAAAAGTGCACCATAAATTATAAAATAAAACCTAAGGGCCAGTTGGCATTGTTGCTGTTTTTGTATTTTTATCTCTCCAAAAAATTAGTGAAATGACACATGGATATTGACATAGAAGATGGCATTTGTGCCAAACTTCTGCTATTCCTTGCTTCTATCTCCTCTCTTTTTTAAAAACAATAAACCTATGCTTTCAGAAGCTCTGATACAAAGAATTTTAAAAAACAAGAAGGTTTCATCATACATGTTATTCAGTCTAATTAATTTTTCAAGTTGGGTTTTTGAAAAAAAGAACAAAAAGAATACCAGATGGCCCCCAAGTTACTTGTTTAGCTTTTCATTACTTTTATATCTTTTTTTCTAGTACTTTCTTTCTTTCTTTGTGCAGACACTCTGAAACTCAAACAAAAATATTTAAAAGTGCCAAAACTGGATCATATTATGGTCCCCGGACAAAGAGCAACAAAAAAGATAATGTACTTAAAGTTATCCCCTAAACTATATTTTCCTCCCATATATAAGTATTTAAACATTCATCTCCAACTTCAGAATTTATTTCAATGAACATGACTATATGCTATGGATTAAAAGTTACTAATTAAAGCAATCAGAGAAAGAACATAGAACAAAGAGATTAATCTAGCTTTATAACTCAGCACACAATAGTGTGCCACCATGACATTTTATTGTTAAATTTTCCTGCTACACTATTTTTTGGGGGTCTATAAACATGTTATGTAGATGACTTTTACCTTCAGGACACAAAGCTTAAAGCAATATTCATGTCCATGAAGCAAGCATCCAATCCAGACACATTCAAGTATCTAAATCAATAAACTAGAAAAAGGAGATACAGGGCATGTACAAAACCAAGTAATTCAATACATACACATAGACAGACACATATAACAGAGAGCAGAGAGACGCATGCAAGCTCACAAGCGCATACCCACACAACAAATTGCAAATAATGTAAAACATAAATCATTAGAAGATATTACTAGTTAAGGTGTTTAGTTATGCAGGTATTTATCCAAACCCAAAGATTAGCCTATGGATACAAGAAACACACAAGTTCACGGAGAAATTTAATGCCTGTTTGCAACATAACTAGTCTTTGAACTCATTGCTGCAAAGGTTAATTGTCCATTGATCTCTAAAATTTGTGAACAAAGAATTGGACAAATACCTATGGATTTGATGCGTATACGATCATGTATATGTAACCAGCACAAATTCTTCAAGATGGATGCAAAAGTCCAGGTAACACACAGGCAGGGATCCATTTCAGACAAAAACTAAAAACAACTCAGGAATCTAACCTCTGAGATCAGGCTACAGATTCTTTTCTATACTCAATTTGTTACCTTGAATCCTTTATATTGCCCAACATTTAAAGTTACGTAACATTAAGACCATATTATTATATATACAATTTTCTAACAAGTCAATAAGATATGTATTTATCACATAATACCACAAGAGAACCTCTCTACTTTCATCCAACAAGATCTATTTCTGTTACATACATCTTCATCTATCTCCTCGAGGGTGAGCTTTAGTACAACGGTAAGGTCTAGAGGTCACGTGTTCGAAATACGGATATAGTCTCTCTGCACGTAAGGGTAAGGCTATGTGCACCGACCCCCCCAAACCCTGCAATAGGAAGAGCCTCGTGCACTAGCCCGCTCTTTTTTTTTTTGCCTCCTCATTACTTAATATAACCCAAATAAAAAAATGATCCCTCTGTGATACTCTTATACATCAATTTTAGTTGGAGGCCCATTTCATTTCTATTTTCACACAAATTGTGTTATATATTTGTTTTTATTCTATCAATTTTCGGTGCCAATTTTCTAGGACTTTTTTCTATAGATTCAACTTAGCATTTAGTCTTGTTCTTTTCTCATCAATCAACTTTATATCATCTATAAATGACATACACCATGGTACAATCTCCTAATCATTAACAGTAAATTCATCTATAATTGGCAATAAATAAATATGGCCCTAACTATATATCCCTCCTATGTCTGGACATTAATTATGCCTATTCCTAACTATTGTCATATGCTCTAGCATAGTTATGAATAATTTTAGTGTATTGTAGATACACAACCTTCTTAAAGCCCCACCAAACAATCTTTCTTCATACCCTATGATGAAATTTATTCAATTTAATAAAGACCATATGGAGATTTTTCCCTTCTTTCCATATTCATTTGTTAATTGGCCAAGAAGATGGCATCGATTATTCACCTTCTACCATTAAACCAAATTGGTTCTCTAAGTCCATACTCATTTTTTAATGTCTATTCAAATTTCCTTTCTTGTAACTTTATAGTGTATTTTAACTCTGTGATAATTAGAGCAAACTTTATATGCTGCATTCGTTCTCAAAGATACATACCACAATACTCCAATCATTGGGCATTTTCTTTGTTTCCATGATATCATTAGATAAGCTAGGAAAGCAAGTAAGCCAGCATATCCCGCAATTTTCCAAACCTAAATAGGTATTTCATCTAATGTAAATGTCTCGCCTTATTGGATCCCTTCTCGAGTCATCTCCCCCACAGTTTCATGAATTTTAAGAGGAGAAACTTGACAACCCCTTTCTAGCAGAATCCTCATCTGACAATTTTTGAAAATAACATCTCCATCTTTATTTAATTTCCTCATCCTTGCACGAGATCATGTTATTCTCTCTATTAAGCCATCTAATTTTGATCAATATCTTGAAATTTCCTCTCCATCATTTACCTATTTATAAAACATTCTTACCTTCCATTGAAATTATTAAAAAAAAGAATATTTCCCTTCCCAGCCAACATTCTTTGACAATTGGCCTTAGAGAGAAAAGGTGCATCCATAGGCTCTCATTGTAAATCTATCCAGATACCATTAGGAGGACAAGAAAGACAGATTTCATATTTCCATGAAATCTAATTTATTTTCCTCCAAAGAAGGTGGGAAATTAAGAGTAAGAAGTGCAGCTCATATGAAAAATTTTCAGATGTGCATGCACACCTAGTTATAGTCTCTTTAGCAATTCCAAAGCACTTTTAAAGTGCCTCAAAAATCAAATTAAACAAAGTACTACTAAACATGATAATCATATTAAAAATCCATTTAATGACAAATTCCAATTTCATGTACATGTATGCATGCATATGCACACATATGCATGTGCAAGCATGCATGCAAGCATACATGTGCGTGTGGATGTCTATGTCTTACTCAAGTACAGGGATGGGATTGGAGGGAAATGGGAACCACAAAATTACTAAAAAGCATATTGATAGAAACAAAAGCTAATGATATGGGCTTACTAACAAACAAAATTACTAATAATCATATTCAAAGTTTATTTAGTGACAAATTCCAATTTCATGTACATGTATACATGCATATGCACACATATGAATGTGCAAGCATGCATGCAAGCATACATGTGGATGTGGATGTCTATGTCTTAAGTCTTAACTAGGGGATGAGATTGGAGGGAAAATGGAAACACAAAATTACTAATAAGCAAATTGACAGATGCAAGGTAATAAAAGCTAATGGTATGGGCTTACTAAAATTTGGAAGTATATTAATGCATCAATTAATTTCCAAAAAAGCTGTAATTGTGGCAACCAATTTAGAAGGCTATTACAACTAAAGTACAGGTCAAACTTGAGCTCTATCATTACCAAGTTAATAGAAACCAAATCCCAATCCATAATCATTGAGAATAAAGATAAGTTGATGTCTGACCCATAAACCTATAAATGAATATGCATGCACTTTTGTACAGGGTCATTATTGGCTTCGTATCTGACAAAATTGATTTATCCTATCAGTAATTTTCACAAAATCACGGGTAAGGTATTTTCAACCATACAGGAAAAACCTATGAAGGCCTTTAGAAACCAAGCACCATATATTTAGTCAACGAGTCCTACAGTTAAACCTGGTAATGATTCATATGTGGTAACTATGACCTACATCTAGCCTTACCAAGGCTAGGACCCATGAACTGGTTGTTTGCTCGAGCTTTGCACCAAAAATAGTACTACAAGATACAATTTTCAGTTTATCAGTATTACCTTTTTCTAAACAGGAATTTATCTAATAGAAAGTACTGTTCATATACACTTTTTCATATGATGACAATTCATCTAGAAGTTTGTATCACATTTGGTGCAGAGCCAAAGACTGATAAAAGAATCAGGTGAAGGATTGACTACAATCATCTAATGATGATCTTTCGGTTCGAACATCAACAAAAATTAAATGATCTAAGAGACAACATGTTCGAGCCATGGACCAACTACAGCATATATCAGATAATTGTATCATAGTGGATCAAAGAGGTTAACCAGAAAGCAGCAAACAATATTTTCATGTGGCCACCGTGCAACATATAACTACTTTTACATTCGAGGTACACGAATAGCTCCTAGTCAAGCAATACCATTCAGACTTCTTGAAGGCGCTAGCTAGCCTGGTGATAAGATCTCTTGCTGATTGTACCATATATATGAGAATGTTTTCCACCTTCCTCAAGGTTAGAAGGGTACATGGTACTGGGTGAAGGCTACTCTTTGTAATGTAGTCTGATGTTGTAAAGCACCATGGGTGCAAGATGGGCAATAACAAGCTTTCCCAGACCCTATATGATAGGCAGGAACCAAAACGTTAAGGAACCTATAAAATATAAAAGCCCAAAATAGGGGAGGAAAGTAAATAAACCAAAAAATAAATAAATATTTTTCTCCATATTGCAACCACTTATGCTTTCAACAGCATAGCAGCAACTAATGTAGCCTCTGTCACTGTCTGCAGTGGCCGTTGTTGTTGCTTGCCTATGTTGCTTGTTGTAACACAGGGCACTGCTAAATATGCCAGTGGCAGAAGAGATAGCAGCAATTGCCACAAACTCAAAACAAAAAGCAAAGACAAGAAAAGACGAGGTGGAAAAGTCGGAAGAAAAATAAGGTTGGTTGAAGGAGAAAGTAAAAGATGTACTTCATGCTGGGTCCCTTGCCACTGCTTGGCCTTGTTGTTGCCTTTAGATCCCGTCACTGTGCCTTGATTTACACAGAAAACCTAATTAAAACCCAACCAAACTGCCTTATTTTCCTAACCTGACCCATGACCCCAACCACTTCCATAGTGTCTAATGCAACTTGTCTGACCATAGCATCCGCTTTGGGTCCAGCAGGCTGCCAATGCACCTGCCCAGGCCCAAGCAGGTCATTTAGCAGGACAGCCCACCTAAGTTATGATTCCACTCCTTTTTCTTAGAATAGTGGTGTAGCACATAAAAAACAAAAGGGAAAAACAAAAACAAAAGATCTAACTTGACTGGTTGCTGTTAAATCTAGAGGTAGCATCAGATTTTTCTTGACTTGTAGTAATACATGAACTTTCCACATTAAAAATGAAAAATAATAAGCATCCAGAAGTATATAGTAGGAAAAAAAACCGTATTATATCCAATATAGTTACCTGATCCAGTCGATCACCAACATTTGCTCTATCAACAACAATCAGAGAAAGACCCAATCCACAGGCCACGCTACAGAAGTTTTTCAAATTTTAGGCCAAAAATATAAAAATATATAATATTATAATCCATGAAAGTAGCAGTGTACTAAGTACCTTGTCACATGCATGCCATTAAGAATATCAACTTTTTTGGGGTTTGCAGAAGACCTATAAAAAAGACAAAAACCAATTTAGTCGTAACTATACAAGAATCTCAGCAAATAATAATGAAATAAAAATACGAAATGTCAAATACACATACTTCTGTCCTAGGGGACCATATCCAAGCTCTCCATACTGAGCATGACCCCAACTAATGCATGAATCTTCAGCACCAACAACATGGTGCATATAACCAGAGGCCATGCATCGGATATTCCACCCACTGATAACGAAAAAGAAAAAGAAAAAGAATGAAGAACAATTGAACAGTCAAGTGGACCAGTTAGCAACAGTGAAATAAAAGCAAAAACTACATCAAAGTGCTCAGACTGATAGCAGTAAAGTACACAAGGTTAGTAGATGTGACTTAATAATAATCGCATAATTTATCTCAGACACTCATTTTGGAAACACTTAGTTGTTACGTGGAATCTTTGATGTACAGGATAGAAGTTGCAGGATGCTCCTAACAGCAGGAACTTTTAACAGCAGACTATTGGACCTCTTAACAACACATTTTAGGGAAGTACTGACATTATTACATCAGTAGATGCCATATGGTGATCCTAGCATTATGTTAAACTTAGCTGCATGAATGAGTTATTAGGAGCATATCATTTAGGTAGTACTTGCTATTATCAACTAATAATCTCACTTGACATTCTAAAAAACCTTTCGCACTTGTCTTCTTTGATCCTTGTTGTAATGCAGCTCTGGTTTTTATTTCTTCACCCTCTCCCTCTCTCTCATCGTTGGTATCACATCCATGAGGACAGAATATAAATTCAACAAAACACAAGAACTTTACAAGGCTATGTAGATCCCATACCCAAAAAGTAATCTGGGGTCTCAGACCCAGAAAGACAAAAACAGATTTCAGATACCAAAATTGACCATAAGGACTACATCAAATGCATTTTTTCCATCCACTCTTCCCTTAGTATGATAACGTCAATTAGTATGTTAAACAACGTACTAGCCTTACACCAGTCCAAAGGATACCAATAGGACCAAGCCACCAATATAAAATTTCTTGACAAACTTGGTGACAAAATAATTAAATAGTCACTATTATAAGCAAATGTTAAACAAAAAGAACACAGACATAATAGTGCATGAAGCGAAATAGGTATCAAGAGAATAAACATGCATGGAGAAACAGGAACTGTCAATATGGAATCAGTTCAATTTCAAAAACACATCAGTTATGATAGCATATATAAGTGTATATATGTATGTATAAACGTATATTTAAAAGTATATATGTGTCTATATGTATGCATTACTAAAAGAAACATGAAATTTATCTATTTCTACGAAGTAATTGATTTTCTAGAAAGGAAGAATGTCAACGCATGCCAGTACATGCAAGATGCCAGCATATTGCCAACTAAACTTCTTCTCAGTAACATAGGCATATGTGTGTATATTATGTTTGCATTTCTAAGCAGAAACATGAAATTTATCTATTTCTGGTGGAGTTTGACTTTGCAGTTTGCAGAAAGGAAATATTTGTAAGGATGCCAGCTCAATGCAAGATGCCAGCAAACTGCCAACTAAATTTTTCTACATAACATAAAATATCTAATTAAAATACTTTAGCAAGCTAATTAATACAAATTTGACAGCTACAGTTCCAGGACAAGCTAATTAAGAAAAGCTGAAAAGATAACCAGTTATTCACCATTAATTATTTGGGCAAGCAAAGGCTTAAGAAATCAAACCTCAAATCCATAACTGGCTTAGGATACATCCAGTCATCGCCTGTGGTCTTCAATTTTCCCCACATATATAACTGACCTCCTCCTGGAAAAGGAATACAGTCATGAAGGCAAGTAATTATTTTCTGAATTACCATTGTCCGCTACCAGTAATGTGCTGATCTAAACGTTTGATGAGAAGTATTAAGGTCACAACGATATCAATAATAGGAACACTGTTGTATTTCTTAAAATCCTTAAAAGGAAAAACTTGAATATATAATGAATAATGATCTTTTATGACCAATATCTAAAAATCCATACTGCATTTCTCTGTTTATATAAACTTTGATCTGGAATTCATAATAAAGCAATAGCTTTCATATATTGAGAAACAGGTGTCAAATATATCCTATGAGAAGTAGGAGTTTCTTTAATTATATTAGTAGCATCTTGCCTGTGCTTTGCAGATAAGTTGATTTAGAATCAAGGGTTCAACTATTAAGTCAAAAGTTCAAACTTCAAAAAGATCTATATGAGAATGAGAACAAGTGGCAGAATATTAACTTTTGAACAGATACAGGCTGTATTTGGTGGTCACCTAACTGCTATATTTGGATGATGCTATCAATGTAGAAAACTCAGTATATGCAAGCATTAAAATAGAGCATTTGTGACATCAGCAGTTCAACTTAAATACTTGGACAGCCTGATGTGTTTCTCAGGCACTGAAGTTGATCGGATATGCCTAAAACTATTAGCAATTGAAGAAAGTACAGCATCAACCTAATTATCAGACAAATATGCACCAATTCACAACAAAATTTAGCTCAACAACTGGACAACAATGACAAAAAGATGTAAAAGACTATTAAGGAAAATTTATAGGGGGCCAATAATGACAAAACAGTGTCATTGATGCTCTACAAAACTTGATATTTCATAGCAATAGATCTATTTCTGTTGTTTATGCGTGCTCCTGCTTCCTTAGATTATGAAGCCACAAAGAAAATTTTAAGACAACTTTTGGGCACCAAAATTGCAGTACATTTTATTAGAAGAACAAGACCAATGACATGCAGCTTCATCCATCATAGGACTTGTGGATGCATATATGTCTCTCAAATCATTTTCTACAGCAAGTTTTTTCAAACAAAACATCTTACATCTCAAGGAAAGAAGAAAATAAGGTTGGAAAGTCAAGCATAGGCATATAAAGCATTACATAAATGGATGCACACACACATATATATCTTAGCAGTCAGGCAGCCAAGTCAACTGTTAATTGCAGCAAAAGTTTATGTTCCTCGATTGCAGTTTCCAGGTCTATAAATAAGGACAAGGAGCCATGTGCTCCGGTCACATTTAAGTACCCTCTTCCTAGGAGGTCATCCTCATACACAACAATGCCATGCGGTCTTCTCCAACATAACTATGATGAACTTTTACCAACAACTATGACTGACGACCTTCACCTGATCTGGTTGATCAAGCATATTGTCAGATAATTTATAACAAAAACATTTCAACTGAATGAGACTGAAAGGGAGTCTCTTTTTGTTCAATTCATGCTTATGGAGATAAATAATCAAGTAGCAGTTCCAGTTATTCCATGACAAATATAGTTTAATTACAATTAGAAGACAGTTGAGCTGTTGAACCCGCTTTGCATACTTGATAATGCATGATATACGTTGACCTCCTTAAAGTGAAATGTGTCATAGTTAAAGAATATACAGAGCAAATTGGCAAGGAAAGAAAAGAGAATTTAAATATACATTTGCAAAATTTACAAATTCAGACAGAGGAATGACTTTACAATGACCACAACATATGCTCTCAATAAGAAGAACCAAAGCTAGCATGTTAAATGTACAGTTAAAAAGCAAGTAATTTATAATATTTTGAAAAGTCAAACAGAAGAGCAACTCCATAATGGCCATAGCATGTTAAGAAGGAAGAAATAATACCAGCAGTGCATGCAGAACTGACAGAACCTGCTGAGACTATAGCATCAAGTGGTAGAACATTCTGCCTTTGGAATACTTCAACAAGACGAGGAACCCATTCATCCTTCTGCTCTCTGTGACCCAGCCTGAACTTCATCGAATCGAAGAGTCATCAGAAAAATACAAGCAGACACATTATGAGAGCACACATGTCAGGCAATCAAATTTCCACCGGTGCAAAAGAATTAGCAAGTTCAAGCAGTAGTTCCCATTCGTAAGTACCTTCCATATCCACCAAATCCCCAGCTGGAGTCACGCCATCAGAAAGGAAAGTAAAACAGAAGGAAAAATAGAAGTTAAGTAAGATGCATAAATCAAATGACTTGACAGCAGTACACAGACATGCATTTGCAAACAAGCTTCAATCTGGAAATTTGGAGATAGAATGGTAGAACACAAAAGGGATATGAAACAGCCCGTAGAAGTATGAAACAGCCCGTAGAAGACTATGAATGGTCACAAACTAATGTCTGCATAAAATAAACCATACACAAAAAAAGGAGCTTACGGCACATACGTGTAAACAAAGCCACTTGAATCAACAGCAACTGGATGTAGTTGGGCAGGTCAGGACCCAAAAAGAAAAAAAAGAAAAAAAAAGCTAATCAATATTCATTTGGAATAAGTATCCATGGCCTTAAAAAGCAAGAGAAAATAATAAAGGGAACCTGTATGGTTAGTTCCACAGGCAACTTTAACAATTGTTTTTCCTGAAAATGCAGCTATTGCTCGTGGACGAGGCTGCGGCTCATAGGCTAGCTTTACAGAACCTTCTTTGACATTATACTGCAAGTACACAACACAAACGTCAACGTACGGAAGATTTTTAACACAAAAGGTATTCCTATTCGAACCTCGTTGTCTGTTCCATGACCAAGTTGTCCATACTGTGGCAGACCTGCCGTTCTGCAGAACATAGCAAAACATAATTGACTGAGAAAACTGCTGAAATAGTACCCATTTTAAATTACCATGAAAACAGACAGAAAGCAAAGGAGATATGCACTGTTTCAGAACAGATATTCTGCATAACGTACAATATGGAGGAGCCTTCCACTGACGACAGCCATACAGTAAAATCAGCCCCACAAACACCAATTGTGGCTTCAGAAACCAAACAAGCAACAGGAGAGGGCTCGATTTCTATGAAAAGTATATAACCAGAAGTTAAATACATATTAAAGGAGTAATATTTATGTCAGGCTTGCTGTCACCATGTTCACTCCTAAGTAACGTATGTTTCACAAATTTGCTAAAAGAAATAAGAAAGAAATAGCAAAAATTTGGTGCATATAAACTTTAATGGATCGAGCATATTTTAGAAAAAAGTGCTTTAAGTCTCACCACTAGATAAAATAGTAAATAAGCAAAATTGGAACAGTATCATATTGATACATAAAATTTATGTATCAACTAGGTCAGTTTTAAGAAAAGAAAATCTACAGCAGCAGCAGCAGATTCCTCCATTGTATTTTATAACAAAAAAAAACTAGATAAGACATCATAGGACATGTTTCCCAAATAATATTATTGGCATAAAAGAACAAACTGTTAAGAGTGGTGATTTGTTTGCTTCAGCCTTTTGATAATCGTTAGCAATCAAAATTTACCATATTTTTAGGTTTTTATCTAATTTTATATATATTGAAGATGTCCTATTGTATGCCTGTGTACCTTACTTGGCTCAGCCAACACATGTTTACATAATTTCTCATTATGTTGCACAGTGTATGTAACTTGCTACAATTTAGATGTGATATTATGAAGCATAATTACAAAATTATTTCATCAGAAACCTATAGATATTAGTTGGTAGTTTACAGCTATCAACATCAAGATAGATGTGAATTTTTAATTATTATTAGCAGCATCAGCATGCTAAAGTCATGTCATGTATAATTAATCCAAATGAAACCAGCATGACACATGCATGATACATCACTCAAGTCCAATTTAAAGCAACAATAGCAGAAGAGTATAATTAACTATATGTCTTAAGGCACATCTTTGTTGTCATGCATCTCTATCATTTCATGAGCAAAGAAGGATAGTAAACTGATCTTTGGTGCTCGATATGGGCATACATATAATACACTGAACCCTGAACAGCAAGCTTTACAATCAGAACATACTTAAACAATAATGAACCAAGGTAAGAAAAATAAGGTACATGACAAGGCACAATAAATCAATCCATGAATTGTAAACTAACCATTCTTTATTGAACCTGACCCCAATTGCCCATACTTGTTCAAACCAAAAGAGAAAGATTTCCCATCTTCAGTTACCACAACTGTATGGTTCCTCCCAGTGCCAGCTCTGATAATTTTATATCTATAAAAAAAATGCACAACATTCAGCCAGCTGTTGCCAAATAAGAGCAGTCACACTGCTTGTAAGGTTTAGCAACTTGAGTTAACAATATCTAGGCTCGAAAAAACGCAATAATCAGCATGGCAAGCTTGTGCAGGAATTATAATTTTCTCCAATAAACTTCCCTTGATAAAGCTACCTTCTGGAGTGTATAATAAAGATGCCGAGAAAAAATAAATCAAATAGGCCAACTTAAAAGCCTTTAGAGTGCATAATAAAATGTCAAAAAAATCAAATAAACCAACTCAAAAGCCTGGACAAGTCATGACGTTTTCCGACTTGAATGCACAAAAAAGACCAAAAAGGAAAATCAGAAGATCACAAGTCATCAGTTGATAAATATTTAATGACTGCTATTACTGAAATCACATAAACATACTTTACTTTTAGTGTATTTATTATCCATATAAATGTGATAAATGTGATCTAAGATAATCACAAAATCCAAGCAATAATGATTCTTTATCATCTAAATATAGTAGATCCAACAGATTGAAAATGCAAATACAAGATTTAACAGGTATAAATACAACAAATCAAGTAGCTATTATACAATATAATGATATTATGAACATGAATACTAGGTTGGTACCAATACAACTATCCCATAGACTGGGCCCTTAAACTCAACTGTTCTGGACCTAAAATCAGGTGATTACTGTATGATCTCATCAGAGAGATTCACAGATGGGTCACAGCAAATTTGATAAATGTGATAAATGTGATCTAAGATAATCACAAAATCCAAGCAATAATGATTCTTTATCATCTAAATATAGTACATCCAACAGATTGAAAATGCAAATACAAGATTTAACAGGTATAAATACAACAAATCAAGTAGCTATTATACAATATAATGATATTATGAACATGAATACTAGGTTGATACCAATACAACTATCCCATAGACTGGGCCCTTAAACTCAACTGTTCTGGACCTAAAATCAGGTGATTACTGTATGATCTCATCAGAGAGATTCACAGATGGGTCACAGAAAATTTGATATGGCTAAGATTTGACTCAATTCACGAGTTTCAAAATCATGCTCATGACTCTTTCAAGGTAATTTGACTCAAAGAAGGACTCCTCATAAACATTAAACTAGACTGTATTCTTATCTTACCTAATTCCATCCAAATAAAATGAAAGAAAGAACACTATCAGATGGAAGTCTGAAGATTCTAAATAACACTCCTAGAAATTCTCAAATTCCTGACACCGTCTAACTTCTCCTAAAGTTTTTTTTTGGTACAGCAGCGGCTCTCATGCAATGGGTGTGAATGTGGCCAACAAGATCAGAAAACAAAAGACTACACAGGGGCTCAGACAATGACACATAGTTCGCCCAGATAAACTTCTCCTAAAGTTCATGTCTTGAACTTAAGGCACAAGAAAGCCTTTTTTAACGATTAAATCATGAATTGTGATTCTGGTCCCTTTTTGGCTCCATTGATGCTATAGGCACCTGATAGTGACTTGGACTTCACATAATCTCATGTATTGCATGATCTCAGCCATGTATAGCATAACTACTCTTATTGTTTGCTTAATCCAATAAGGGAGAAATAGTGCCGGGCTTATATATATAATGAATCTAACAAAGTTTGTAAAATTATAATTAATAACCCTCAAAGAACAATAAAGGTTTTCTAACAATGCCTCATCCCTGCAGCTGAAAGCATCCTAGGTCAACAGAAATTCGACATAGATATACCTTCTAGCCAACTAGCTTCCAGTGTCTCATGGCAAGCCCCTCTATTGTTTGAAGCTGCCCTATCAAGGATCCAACAAAATTTTCACATAGGGTAGACTCCAGATAGAGAATCAATACCCAATGATCTTAAAGTTTGAAGAGTCATACCTTTATTAGTAAAACCAGCACTTCGAATAATTCTTAGTTAAGTATTCAGGCAGGAAAAATATTAAACCAGAAAATTAAGTTAAGAATGAAGACAGCAGCCATTTGGAGATGTATGTATGAGATTAGAGTACAAAATAGATGTTCAAAAGAATGCTAGTTCAATAAAAAAAGAAAAAAGAAAAAAGAAAAAAAATCTTAGGTGAACTTCTAAATACCTTACGTACATGGATAAACTAGAGCTACATGACATAGATATAATAATAAAATCGGATAATGAGACTACTGATTGCATTGTATATGAAAATGCTAGAGTTATGTGATACTAGAACAGCACATGTGAGGGGCTGTCTGATTGAGATAAGGTAGTATTGTAGACATAATGCCATGAAAACCTTTTGAGTAATTATATAAAAGACAGATCTGTTTACACTCATTAAAATACATAAGCCAAAGTTGAGCAATAGATTATGAATAGGAAAATATGCACTTTACATAAATATGAGCTCTACAGACAATACATCATAGGAATATGAGCACTAAATTACTCACGAGAAAAGATTGGCGGAAAACATAAATATGAGATTTACATACAGACAATAACTGAAACTTATATCTATAAGATAATCATATATATATATACACTTATATAAGCTTACACCAAGACATCATCATATGAATAGCATAATAACACAGGCAAGCTTACGAACGATCGAAACATTTGAACTCCAGGGGAAAACTTAAAAAAGTTAAAAGGATGGTATATGTACGACTTACTTTGACAATCCAGACACAATAGTTGGCAAATTTCTTTGAAGAGTATCCCCATGTCCCAACTGTCCCTTCTGTGTGCATATCATGATGTGAGTATTAGCAAGGCAGAAATACTACTTAATTATGATCATACCTCATTCCGTCCCCATGTATAGCAACGGCCTTCAACATCCAAAGCCACGCAATGGCAAGAAGCTAGAGACATAATAGTAAATAATCATCAGAGTTTGTATCTCTAAATAAATAAATGCAGGAAATAAGAAATGTTGAAAGGTGAGGCAAAATAAATGTTAAGGGTAGAAACGAATAAGATGAGGAAGAGGAAACTAGCCAATCACCAAGCAATATCCCAAATTCTTGGGACATGAACCACAATAGAAGACCAACTTGATCACGCTTCCACATTAACGTATCTAAAGTACAACAACCCAGAATATCAGCAGACTGTGGGCAGTTTTTGAGCAGCAAAACACGAAAAGGAAAACTTGCTGTAGCTAAGACAATGAAGTGGATATACTGAAAAAAGGCTCAAATACAGAAGAGAAATCAGGTCTCGTGCTTCCAAAGCTTTCGCAAGGAGGACATGGTTCACCACTTTGTCTCATTTTCAAGCTCTAAGGCACATGCTTATTAAGAAAAGCATGTAGACTCTCGTAACCCATTTCACATTAGTTTCTCCTCTTGAGAAAGCTACCGCAAGATGCTGTCTAAGAAAGAGGTTTTTCATACATCTCTCACAATTTTCAATCACGAGCATTCTTTAGCATGGCTAAAGTCTTCGCTTCTAGACTACAAGCTTGAGGACTAATGTTGTGAATCTTCCACAAGGAAATCACTTAATAAAGGCCAGGACTTGGATGAGAAGATGCTGGTGAACATGATGTGAAATTAATAGAAGTGAGGAAAAAACAAGAGAGCAGCAGCAGCTGCTGACTGCTTGTGTACATTACCAACTCAATCACAATAAATGGGTTGAGAAGTCATCCCTACACCAAGAAATTGTTCAACAAAAAAAATTACTACAAAAGTATGAATAGTGAAAGCAACAGTCACTTGAAATTTTCCAGTATTACAATAACTACATAGAAGACAGAATAACATATCTGGCTCCCAAAATTTGCTTCCAATATAGTCTAAATTGAAACATATTGTTATAGATGCGCTAATGAGCTAGACAGTTTTAAGCAGTAGAATTCCTCCAAAAGTTTGATCATCAGTTTAGCATATGTTCCTCATAACAGAGTAGGCCAGATGACATGAAATGTAATCATATTCCATACTTGCCTATTATGGGTTATATCCCTTGTCAATGCAAGTTTCTCAAATTATTTCTCACTATTTCTATCCATGCTATTATAGGCCTCCCCAGATTTCCTCTTCACCTTTCAAAAGATCCTATTCCTTATTTTTACCAAGTTTGCCATTAAATTTTTGTTGCACTTGTGCATACCATCTGCATTGATTTTTAACACTGTCATTAATCGATCCAATTAATTTACTTCATATAATGCACTTATTCCTCACCATATCCTTTACTTCATAAAATATACTCATTCCTCACCATTTCCTTGCTAGTTTTACTAGGTACCCACCTCAGCGTTCTTATATTGCTTTATGCACTTGTATTTTTAAACTGCACAACACCATGAAATTTAGAATCATCTTATATAGCTTCACCATTAGTCTTAAAGGCATATGTTCCAAAAGCACTTCTGATCTTATCAATCAACTTTATACTATTATGAGTCCCTGTTACCATTTACTCTACTACAGGACATATCAATGAAACAAAATTGATCACCCTATCATATTGGAGCCTCATATCCGTTCTCTACTATTTCTTTGTGAGAGTTACTGATCCAACTGCATCCCATATGCTCCATTCCAGTTCTAGTGTTTCCCAATACTTTCTTTCACCAAAAAGTTTGAGCATTTAACTGTATTGCTGTCCAATAAATTTCCACTGAACAGCAAGCAAATTAAGCATACACAGTACCTCATTGTCATCGGTAGTAACTCCATCTTTGGGTAACTCATCCCACTGCAGCAACTTAAGAAACTTGTGCCGAGACCCCTTCATGGATGTCTTTAACATATTAAAATATAATTTTAGGTGCATCTTTCATCCTTAGTTCCCATAAAATAGTTCAAATAGTTCCTTACAAATCATGCAAACAATCAAATAGACAGATATTGCCCAGCATGATTCATCCAGCTCCCTTGTATCACCACACCCGATGCCATATATTTGTTACATACAAGGAGAAGTTCATCATGCAGATCAATTATAAGATGTTTTACTGCTAGCCTGTTGGCAATACCAAATATAATCCATGCAAGACATTTCTTAGGCTTTCTATGACAGGATGTGGCTACAAGAGTTACAAGCAAGAGAACACTACAATATTTCGATAAACTATTGTTTATTTCTGCACAATTCTCATGGGGTGTTGTCACATTTGGGTACCAAAATCAGTTCACTGATGTCAAAGATAACCCAACCACCTATAGAAAGGCAACAGATGCACCAATCTAGGAAAGTGAGATGTGCAAGGGTGTGCTTGAATGTTCCATGGTATCACCAGGTTTTTGTAAAAAAAAAATTTGTTCTGGTCTTAATTAAACTTAAGAAGCGCATTATTAAAAATTGTGTTCAGATCCATATAAAAATGAAATAACACGTAAAAACAAGGAATCAAATACTTCACCATAACTAGAATTTTTCAAAGCACAACATTCACTTGATTCCCGCCTTACATTTTCCGTTTTAAACTTCACAAAAGAATAACAAGATAGCACAAATTCGGATATAAAGGAAATTTAAAAACTGCACAAATGCTACAGGACCTTGCGGTTCCACGAAATCACTTGTTCAGCAGGCAACAATTTAAAAAAAATTGGATCACTTAGCTTGTTAAATCCCTTCTACCCGCCAGAATCCATAGAACCTGTTTCGAAAATCAATGATTTAAAGAAAATCAAATCAAAGAAGACGAAATGCAACTCATCTAACATCATAAAAACAAAATGCAGATCCACCCGATGCAAAACGCCCTTAAACAAAAAAAAGAGTTTTTACGCAAGACTTTCCCACCTTCCATAGGTGCGCAATAGAAAAGAGCAACATTGCAAATGGGAAAACTATATAAGAGAAACATCAAACAAACAATCCCTAACAGGAGACAACAGCATTTGATTAGAGAAAATGGAAAGAACGGTCAGAGGCGACGAAGGAGGAGGAGGAGAAGAAGAAGAAGAAGAGAAAACTCACTGCAGCCAGAGGCGACGAAGCGGATGTCGACCCCAACAAGGGGGCGGAGGCGGGTGGGGGAGACGAGGTTCCCGGTGAGAGGAGTTCCGGCCTTGCGGCCCATGACACCCCAGTTGGTGCCGCCGCAATACAGTAGCTCTCCATCGGCGGCCGCCGCTTTCTCGCCCTCCTCCGGCTTCTTCTCAGCGTCGGCGGCCGACATTTCAACGACGGGCGCGAGGCGGTGGACGATTGGGGAGCTAGGGTTTGTGCCCTAGATCCGAGAAAGGACGGAAGGGGATGCGAATAAGGTAGCAAAAAGAAAAAGATTTGGGGGGTTTTTAATGTTTGGCGTGAGGAGAGGGGGGAATTAATGGGCCGTGGAGGGAGAGAGAGAGGGGGTTTGTGCCTTTTTTGGGAGCGTTTTAATCCGCGGGCGCTGAGACTGATGGGCGGGGTCCTGGAGTTCCTGTGGGACATGAAAAAAAAAATATGGAAAAAAAATGCGAGAGAGAGAGAGAAGGAAAAAGTCAAATAGGGAATGGGAGGGAGCGAGCATTTAGTTGGTCGTCTTCGGATTGAGTTACGTCGAGGTACCTTCGAATTACATTCAAATTTATAATAAATTCATCTATTTTATATATACTTAATCTATCAATATAGTTAGGCCCATTTAGAAAATTTTTGGAGGACCAAAAAATACTTTTGATCTTCTAAAAATATTTTTAAATAAAAAAAATATCCGATAAAAATTTTAGAAAGCTATTTTAGCTTTCCGCTTTTTAGGAGAAGCTCCATATTGGAGCTTTCTAAAAAAACTATTTTGAGCTTTGCCGAAAAAAATTTTTTAACCAAAATACCTATAATAAAATATAATTGATGGGGGGGCAAAATGGATCGTCCTGCTCACAATAATAAGGCCACCTAATTTTAGCCAAATAAATCCCAGCACCGATTGAGCCGGGCCTCGGTCCCGCTAAGAGCTAATCCGAGCTCGGACTTCATTGAGAGCTCAGCCGACCTCCGATGGGTCTCTCCGCTGCTACGACTTGTGTCAACCTATTTCTGATGCTCATAACAACGACCTGAGCCTAAGCTCGAGTCGCACCCTTTATATTCGCCGACGCGCCCTAGCCGAGCCCGAGGCGCCCTTATATTCGCCGATGCGCCCCGACCAAGCTCAGAGCGCCTTATTCAATAACACTCCCCGACCCTCGGGCTCGAGGCGCTCTACCGAGCACATCTCGAAACTAGGGATGCTAGGCCGACCTCAGCATCCGACAAGCCGACCTAGCCAAACATATGTGCGACTTCTCACCGAGCTCGATCTTGCCTACAGGCGCATCCACGAGCCTGCCTACGCTGCCTACATAGTCGTACACTGCAACGCCTTCGCGTCATATTTTGCTTGCTGGCCAACAACAGTCAAGGACAATGTCTTGCTACTCTAGCCATACCCTGCTATAGCTGTCAACGCCATACCGCTCACAAAAATGGACTGCGTCGTGTGTCTCAAGCAAGCTCTAGCAACGCGCCATCTGGCTTGAAGCCATCTCTTCTCATGATGAGAACGGGCCATATCTCCGCTACCTGGGCATCTCTACAGGGATTATAAATAGCCCCATCGGATAACGCCTAAAGGACTTGGATCCATCTAAGATCCATCCTAACTTGAGCGTCGGCGGGGCCTCATCGGAACCACCAGTGAGGCTTTGTGCATGTACGTTGTCACACGGGAGGTGGCTCGCCCTCTTCCTCAACCTTCCGGCAGCTCCCTCGACTCCTCCAGCGTGGTCATCCTCAGGCCAAATTTGAACCACAATAATAATTACATATTTTGTCCCTTTATGAATCTAAAAATCTATTAGAGCCCTAACAAAGAACCCTAGCCATGGAACAAACTCCCTTCTATGCAAGAAGAGGTATTATTGTTTCCTATTATTGTATTATACTATAAATATAATATTATATTACATTATATCATAATACATTAATATATTATGTTAAATAATTTAGTATTATATCATATTATGAAAAATTAATGTACACTAATAATTATAATATTGTACTTTTATTACTGTATTATACTATAAATATAATATTATATTACATTATAATAATATTATACTATATCATATATTTATGTATTAATATATGTTATATTTTATTATGCGTATCATACTATACAATATCCTTTATAGTAATTTTGCCATACAAAAGTACTTTTATCAGTTTGTTTACCAAACACATGTTAAAGTGTCATAACAATTTAAAAATGTAGTTACCAAACAACAAGACAACTTTTTATAAAAGCTCTACTGCCAACAGCTCCCCTAAACGGGACTTTAGTGTTTTCTTGGTTAATTGTATACCTCAGCAAAACAAAATTACAATATAGTGAAAAGTAAAATAAAAAATTTATTTTTTTCAAATATAATCAGAAAATAAGAACTGAGAAGATCTTAAACATGCCATTTATTCAATTTTATTTTCAAAATTCCTTGTGCTTGGATATAAATTTTAAATTTTTGTTCAACCTAGTGTGGTCCACTAGGTTAAGCAGGTTGGCTGGTTTTGGTTAAAAATTGCAACCTCTAGCATTGGGCATTTGGACTAGCTAAAGGTTCAAAATGGATAAGCATGAACTTGAGTGATCATTGTTCATGTAATGTTATAATTTATTATAGATAGCTAATATTATATATATATAGCACATGTTTATTGATATTTTTGGATGCTTAATCTCTACTTTTATAGAGATACTCTCGTTGCAACAAAGATATTTTCATGAGAGTAACTCCTGCTTTTGAGCATAAAAAGAAAAAAGAAATAAGATATCCTAGTGGCAGCAACTTTTGTCAAAATAATAAAGGATAGGAAGAGAAATAAAAGAAATGTGCTAAGTTAGGCGCTTCTCAAAATTAGACCATAGTAGAGACTGATGCGGGATTTGCACCCCGTCACCAGCAGAGCCCACACACCAGCCGAGCAGGGGAAGAGAGAGTGTCCCTCAGAAGGTATTGTCCGCTTTGGGTCCGATTTGGGGGTCGAGCGTACCCGGAGCCCTCCTCACGGCGCCTCACGGTTTTGCCCCACAAAAGGCGCCTCCTAAGGGAAGGGTGATTGAGCCCCCATTATATGGCACAGACCTTCCCGCTGATTAGCCGATGTGGGACTAAATTCGGGGAACCCCCCGTAACACAGCCCCCCCAACGGGGAGGTCCTGTGCCCGGGTCGGCTCCTTGCTGGATAGGCGGAGGGCCGAGGCCCTCCTTCTAGCGCCATCTGATGCGGGATTTGCACCCCGTCACCAGCAGAGCCCACACACCAGCCGAGCAGGGGAAGAGAGAGTGTCCCTCAGAAGGTATTGTCCGCTTTGGGTCCGATTTGGGGGTCGAGCGTACCCGGAGCCCTCCTCACGGCGCCTCACGGTTTTGCCCCACAAAAGGCGCCTCCTAAGGGAAGGGTGATTGAGCCCCCCATTATATGGCACAGACCTTCCCGCTGATTAGCCGATGTGGGACTAAATTCGGGGAACCCCCCGTAACAGAGACCATCCAAAATGATAGATTTACCATTTGAGAAACTCTGGATTGTGCATCTTTATTGTTCATGATTTTTCAGCTTCTTTATTATTTTGCTGTTTTCCATGCATTCTTTATCTATTGGGAGATTTGAAGAGCAAATTAGTAGCCAAAAACAAAAAAGAAAAAACACGATTTTCATGATTTAAGGTATTGAAGTAATATCATAAAAGGTACCAAAAATGCATCTCATAGAGGATGCACAGTAATCAACTACAATGAACATTTTTTTGTCCAAAGAAATAAAGATCCTAATGGTTGCAATAGACATATGTTAGTGCTCATAATATTCTAACATCAGATAAAAATAACTTCTTATGAAGCCACAGAAGGGTTCAAGACTCGAGTTAATTAAGTTTTTGTATAGTGGGAGCAAATAAACACACCTACTTTTTTATTAAAATTACCAATTCAAGCACGTGTAATGCATGTTTAGAAAAAAAGTATGGCAGGATAAAATTATAATTAAATTAATATTTTTACATAAATATAAATATGAAATAAAAATAGCAAATTGAATGCATAAAATTTGAATTGGGAAAAAAAGATGAAATTTAAATGGTTTAATCTAAAGGTAATAGTATGTGAATTGGTGGGTTCAAAAGATAACAAATCATCCAATTGGCAATTAAGAAAATAAAATGTCTTATTTGATATTTATTAAAGATTCTATTGAAAGCATGATTTTTAAAATGTCTACTGAAAAATTAAGGACGCTTTGGTTAACAAACTTAATAAATGGAATTTATCTGATATATTCCTTTTAGTTTGATAATATAGTATAGATACTTCGAGCAATTCATTATAAATTTTGGAGCTACATCCAAGTTGATTTTAATCTATCCAAAACAAATTATATTTATAGGTTCTCCAACTTTTTTAGCACCAAGTACAGAAATAATCAAAAAATTGCTTCACCATCTTTGCTTCTTTTCTTCTTTTTTTTGGCTCAAGTGGGTAGATTATACTTGACGAGTACGGATACACCCAACAAAATCGAAAAACAGAATACCTTAAAGTGCCAGAGGCAACTTTCCATCACCAGTCCACAGAATACTACCAGAATGATTGGCTACATAAGCGGCCATCCAATCCACAGCTCCATTAGCTTCACGGAAAACATGCTTGGTCTGAAAAGCCCCTCCGTCTCTCACCATTGCCCGTATATCTCGGAGCAAAAGGTCGACACAACCATTACCTCTTGGACCCCCCTGATCTAACTAATGACAGTGGTCGAGTCACCCTCCAGCACCATCTTTGCTTTTACTAGCATAATTATTTCACTAGGATTTTATATTTTTAGCATAACTTTTTTTGGAAGGATTTTTGAATTAGAAAATTGATTCTTGAACCTTGGTATGACTTCAAGATGTTGATTAGGTCTTGCCCTTGTTTCATTTAACTCATAATCGTTCTTGAAATTTTATATGCAGTTTTGCCGTGTTATCTGCGCACCCTATTTATACATAATGGAGCCTAATGGTGCACATTGGACTGGGCTTACCCACATCCTACTTTGCTTAATATATATTTAATATTGGATAGCTTGTAAAATAACATATTTATGGGTTTTGTTGAGCTTGGGCTAGTGGTTCATGACAGCCTAATCCGAACAACATTTATAGTACAAAACCATGTTTTTTTTCAAAGCATTAAAAACTATTGATTTCAATCTATACATGCTTTAGCATATATAGATTATTGTATATTTTATCACGCTAGCTCGCTGAAAACGTTGCATTTTTTTGTTTATTTGATGCATAGACTGGGAAACATCAAATATATAATTTTTGTTTTTAGGCATTTTCACTAGTATGGTTCAAAAACAATGATATTAATCTTGGATTTGGCTGCTTGATCATTGATTTTGGATCAGAGAGAGGAATGGTTAGCTTTTCTTCTAAAAAAGAGCATTGTGTTAAAGGCTTCGCTTGTCCTGAGCTCTCCGTTGCAACGTGAATATCTGTAGTAATGACAAAGCAAGTTAACCTAGAGAGGGTAGCTGAATGGCTTCGAGAGTTGTAATGAAAAGAGGATAACATATTAAAGATTGGACATGCTCATCTTGAATTTGTCAAGCTCTACCAATAGCAGATAAACATTATGGATATGCTTGGTTGACATGATCCAAAATTATCTTAATATTTTATATTAAAACTTTTTGACCTACATTGGGCAAGTTAACCTTAAACTTTTTATATTCTATTCCTTCAAATAATAGATGAACATTATGAATATGCTTGGTTAAGATAATCCAAAACTAACCTACATTAAGAAATCAATAGTTTTGATGATTTGCAGGAGTTGAATATTGTGTACTAAGACTCTTCAACTTATATTCTTCAACAATGATGTTATTAGATCCTAACCCAATTTGTTCATGGTTGCTCTGTGAGGACCCGTACGGGCGTGTATTTAGTCCTACATCGGTTATTTGCTGGGTAAATTTTGGGTACTTATACAGAATCAAAGAACCCCAATAATACTTTCCGGCTAGCTATTTTGGGTGAGGTCCTGAGTAGTTACAAATGGTATCAGAGCGGGCCTGGCTCATAACCTATGCTGACTAGGGGACACTGTAACACAGATTCATTGGGGCTGACCACGGGCCGACATGATGTTTATAATTAGATTTGAATGGATTTGAATCCTTAGCCTGACGTGGACGTCAGGACTTGAATGGAGGGAGTATGTGAGGACCTGTGTGGCCGTGTGTTTAGTCCTACATCGGTTATTTACTGGATGGATCTTAGGTACTTATATAGGATCAAAAAACTCAAATAATACCTTCCGGCTAGCCATTTTGGGTGAGGTCCTTGGTAGTTACATGCTATGGATTCAGATTTTTAATTTTTGATTTTGAAGACCAAAAAGCTTGAATTCTACGTCACTTATTTACCACGAAACCAATCCACGAGTGCCCTAGTCGGATTCCTATCCTTCATACATTCCACATATGTATAAGATTCAAATCCTTCTAGAAAAGCTTGAGTTCTATATCATTTATTTTTTAGAAACCGGTCCATGTGTATATCGAGTTCAATTTCTATCCTTCTTGCATTCCACTTGTGTAGGATTCAAAACCTTCTTGTATTCCACATAAATATTAATGATTATTTATAGCAAAAGGCACATCTTTCTGCATTCTGTATATATCTGGGATTCAAATCCGTCTCATGTTCCACATGATTAGTAATAATTATGAATGATATGTAATGTACAACATGATAATGAGAGTTAAAAGGAGTCATCTAGCCATGCCCCTCCCCTCTCACTATGATTCTCCCACACGCCAAGCCCCTCCTCTCGTCATGCATCTTTCCCTCACCAACTTGCTAATGTCCCTCCTTAACTCTCCAACCGTCTCTAACATGGCAACCACCACTCCTCCCAAACATCAACAGAATTTCTAAAAGCTATTGTGGGAGTCTGGTTGTCATGCCTGGACCTAATGGCCCGAGCCAAGCACGTGACAAACGGCCACACATCCCTAGGGTTTAACCCATAGGACATGCAAGGCCCGCCCTTTATTGATGTCATTCTAAACTCAGGCAGTAGTAGAGATAATTAAACTAATGCATTTATTCAAAAAAATAGTCCACAATTACTAATAAAAATATATCAACTTATTTCTTTAATTAAATGATATCTAAACCCTAAGCTCCTCAGTGCTCGATCACAAGCCCCGGATGCATTTGTAAAAAAAAGGAAAAGAGGTAATGAGCTTCACAACCCAGTAAGTTACCAAAACCTCTAGTAAGATCAAGTTATTACACAAAAAAAAAATTCAATTGGCATGATTTTCTATAAATAACAATATGCTAAAGAATACATTAAATATATCATATCTATCAATATAGATTTCAAAATAGACAATGAATTTGGCCAAAAATATATTCTCCAAAACAAACAGGGGATGGACCATCCATTCTCACTCTCCTAATCCTCACGATTATGGCTATGATCAGCCTATGGCAAACCCCGAAAGAGACTAGATCTTGATTATAATATACTATCTACCAATCAAGCGTCACTGATCGCCCTACTGGATATCTGGATGGAAACTAGCTTTGAAATCACCCAGAGAACATGCTTACATCAGCATGTGCTAGCAATCAACATTGACTCGCTAAGCTTGAAAGAAAACTAACTCCGACTACAAAAATGCCTCAGTCGGCTGCACCAATGCCGCCCCATTGGAGACCCCAAAGGGGACTAGATCCTAAATCTGTGTGATCATAGTCGGACTAGCGAGTAACAAAATTAGAGCACAACGATATCAATATATTTATCGATGCAATAAAATACAAGTTATGCCCAAGTAAAATAAAATATACTCGATTCAATCATCTTCATGCAGCATGCATATTATGCTTAATATAAGCAGAATATAATAACAATAGAATAATTTTCAAATAATGTAGATCAGATCATGATTATATACTAGGGGTAGAGGTAACTTACTATTTCCCCTCTAAAATCTCTCGAAATTCACCCATCAAGAAAATTATCCAAAAAACTAAAATAATTAAATATCTTATTATATTTTTATAAAGCATCATACCACAACTTAAAAAGATCCTAATGCAGGGTCCTATCCACATCCAAACCACCAAAACTAATCTACGCTTTAGGGGTCTTGACCATCCCTTTCATCATCCCTTGGTTTAGAGGTCCTTTTGAATTTAATTAGAAGGTGGGGTTCGTGGTTACTTGAATGTAATAAATCTAGCGTCGATCATGTCTCCTCGCTATCTAGATCCGAGTTTTTATCTAATCAAATTATAGTTCTTGAGTTAAATCAAGTTAATCGATTAAAAGAAAATTAGACTAATTAACAAAAATTAGACTCGATCTAGGTCGACTAATAGAGATGGAGAGGAGAGAGAGAGAGACTCAGTTTGGATCCAATTAGGGTCAGATTTTGATTCATTGGCAATTGGCTAAATCACTGCACCTGATACATGGGTCAACCAATATAGTGAAGAGAGAGAGAGAGAGATACCCATCTAAGGCCAGTTGGGCCCAAGTAGTCCGGGTCAACCATTAGCGAAAGGTCTAAGCCTAATTGGTCAATAAACTGGATCATAGGAGAATTAGGAAAGTGATTTTCCTTCATCATTGTTTTCTTTCTTTTTTGTTCTTCTCTCTCTCTTTTTTTTCTTCTTTCCTTTTCTCTTTGGTCCAAAATGGGAATGAACATAGGTTTCTCATCCCACTCAAATAGGAAAACAGAGAGTAAGGGAGGTGGGTCGGTGGTCTGGCAGTGGCATAGCAAGTTCACTAGGTCGGCGACAAGTAGCCGCGATGGCAGCAACAACCTGAGACGGCGAGGACGGCCACGAATATGGAAGTAGAGAAGGGAGGAAAGACAGAGCCTGGGGGGCTTCCTCGGCCAAAGGATGAGGGATTAGGATTAGGATGGCTCGACGGAGGATAATCCGGTTCTTACCGACCTCAGGGAGTTCGTGCTGGCCATTCCTCTGCATCCTCATCCTACTCTTTGCCACTTACATGGTCAGAATATCGGAATAACTGGGCGGGATCGCCTTCGTGGAATCTCTTGGCTAAAATCACTAGAATTAGCTCAACAAGGAGGAGTACACCAGAAGCTGAAGCTCAAGGTCTATACCACCATCTTAAACCTACCATTGCTCTGTGGACCGCCGATGTGGTGGCCTCCCTCCTCTTTGGATTTAGAGTCCCACATCGTGCAAGCCAATCAAGGATTTTTTTTTTTTTAAATGGCGACAAACACGGGTCGACCATGAGTGCAATCAATAAAAATAGAAAAAAATAAATAGAAAAAAAAATAGACACAAGACACTCATAAAGAATTTTTTTCAGAATGATGTACAGTATAAGAAGCGACTTGTTTGCATTCTGATAGACGTGAATAGTCCGAAAGGAGCCAAACTCTTTCATGAGCCTGCATATGTCCCAAAGCAGCGAGTACCGGTCATCACAACTGTGGCCTCGAATTCACTCAATCACTGTAATTAAGTCTCCTTTCAGGTAGATGTTGTCCACACCCAGAACCAGCCCATCAAGTCTACGATGGGAAGACTTGAGGAAATTTTTTTTTTGTACAATGACAGCTCACACCCTACGGATGTGGATACGGCCAACAAAATCCGAAAATAATAAAGCAGAAAAAGACTCCGGCGCTATGTTGCACTCTCTCCAAATAAAACCTCCAGAATGGTAAGCCACATAGGAAGTGACCTAATCCGGTCTGCACTGAGTGTTTATTGGGCATAGGATATGCCCTTCCAGGCGGCTCTAAGCTCAGCACACACCACCGAGGAATCGAAGATTCACTGGCCCTCCGTCACCACTTGTCTGGAGTCATGATCTCTAATGACAAAGCCTATGCCTCCACCTCTCCCATCAATGGCTATACTGCCGTTGAAATTTACCTTCAAGAAGCCAGAGGGTGGGGCACCCAAGATACAAAAACATATCTGGACGCTGTAAGAGCAGAAGGGGTACCCCATATGTTCTTGGCCAACATGATGGGTAAAATCTCAGCAGTGCTAAAGAACTCCTCCGCATGCAATAATGCCCTCGCCACCACCATCCTCAGGGGCGAGCTGCTGCCCTCAAAGACTCGTGCATTCTTGTCCAACCAGGAGTGGTAGGCAACCCGAGTCCCTCTCTCCTCCGCCCCAGACCCCGACCCTGGGGCCTCTTAGAAAGCGCAGAAACTCCTCAGTGGACGACCACCTCTGCCTCGATCATAAGAGAACCCCACACACCTCCAAATCCGACTGGCCCGCGGGCAGTCGACGAGCACATGGTAGATGGACTCCTCCACCGCCGGGCATACTTCGCAATATGCAGCTAGCCTCACTCCCAGCCGCACCAAGATGCTCCTAGTGGGTAGGCAGCCTCATGCCATCTTCCACAGAAACAGTGCGACGGGGGGATAGACATGTAGTCTCCAGATCCAACTGCCATCGAACTGTCGGGGCACCGCTCCTACTCTCATCCGCGCTATGTCACGGGAGCTCCACCATCCTTTGATCAGTGAAGCCCTAGCAGGGGAGGACGAAGACATTACCTTGTCAAAATGGATTCGAGTGCACCCAACTCAGCTCAAACCCGATCTATTTATGTACTTTTGGGCCAGTTCGCTAAGGGGTCAATCCAGCTTGCCTTTGGCGCCTCGAATACTTTTGCAAAAGCCCGTTCTCCTTTGGGATTCAAACTGCATCAGCTGTAAGGCTATTATATATCAAGCCTTTAATTGATTAACAAATTTCTTTCAAAAACATTTTATTAAAACCAGGATATCTATCAGCTCCTCCACGACATCAGCTTGTGCCTATTGGACGGGCCTTTAAAACTCTAATCTCCTTCCTCCCTAGTCACCTCTCAAATGGCTGCCCTTAAAGCAACTCACGTAGATGACCCTCGGCCACTCAATGCATCCACATTTCAAACTCATATATAAGAGTCTTTTTGAGGTGTCCCATATTTTTCCCACTAGGAATTGCTTAGTTTGCAAAAAAAGGAAAAAAATGAGTCAACAAAAAAATAGAGAGATATTTCATATTTGATTGAATTTTCAAAAAAAAGAAATAAAAAAGTGACTTTTTTTATATAAATAAAGATTTCTACCTTCCATGAGTAAGAAAAATCTATGTAGAACATAAGAAAGTCCAATTCTTACCACTTAAAAATTAGGATAATTTTTTTTCTTTTTCAAAAGTGCTCTTAAGCTTGAGACAAGATTTTTTTCTTTATTAAGAATATGATATATATATATATATATATATATATATATATATATATATATATATATATATATATATATATATATATATATATTGTATGATTTTTTCAGAAAAACAAAGACTCAACCAAACATGAGTCATTCTGAAATATATATTTTTTTTAAAAAAATTATAGGATGAACTAAAACTATTTTTCTAGATATTGTATATTTAGATATCAGTTTTTTTTTAAAAAATATTTTAGCGAAGAAAAAATGTCCCTATTCTACGAACTTAACGAGAAAACAGCAGACACTAGTTCATTTGGCATTACCTTGTTTTCTCCAAGAATGGTCCGAAAACGTCACAAATATTATGTCACGGAAGGAAGCTAAGAAACGTGGTAGCTGCCACGGCCACGACTGGCAGGCGGAGCTGCGATTCTTCCCTTACCCAACTTTATCAGCTCACATAGCAGCCACTCGCCGCCTCAGTCACATCCAACTTAGAACAATTCCAATGTTTAGAGAAGACGCAGCAGAAGAAGAAGAGAGAAATGTGGTAGCTGCCGGGGTCCACGAGTGGTAGTTAGAGCTGCCAATCTTCATGGATCCAACTTTATAAGCTCACACAATGGCCAATGATCTCCAAGTCACATACAACTTGGAACAATTCCGGTGTACAGAGGAGGAGGAGAAAGGGAGAGAAGAAATGGCACCCGGCGCCGCACCATTCCTTCCGACCGCCACCGACGAGAAGACACTACGACCGAGCTTCGTTCGCGACGAGGACGAGCGACTGAAGGTGGCATACAACCAATTCAGCAACGATATCCCCGTGATATCGTTGGCTGGCATCGACGACGAGGAAGGAGCGGGTGGCGAGAAGAGAGAGGAGATCCGCCGCAAGATTGTGGCGGCGTGCGAGGACTGGGGGATATTCCAGGTGGTGGATCATGGTGTTGATGCGGAGTTGGTATCGGAGATGACTAGGCTTGCGAAGGAGTTCTTCGCGCTGCCGCCGGAGGAGAAGCTCCGGTTCGACATGTCCGGGGGGAAGAAGGGTGGATTCATAGTATCCAGCCATCTCCAGGTATATATTGCGTTTGTTCTTGGAACATATTTTTGTTGCTGGGTGGAAACTGCATCAATTTACATGCTAGATGCGGACGCATTAATGCATGGCTGGCTTTCAGACATGCATGCATGATCAAGCACAGATCAAATTGATCTGCCAATGGAAGTATGGACAAAACTAAATATCTCCACAAAAAAAAAACAAGATCATGATTGTATTCAAGCAGCACACAAGAAGAATTAAACACTGCACTAATGTTGTGTGCAGGGAGAAGCAGTGCAAGACTGGAGAGAGATTGTGACATTCTTCTCACACCCGGTCGGAGCTCGGGACTACTCGAGGTGGCCGGACAAGCCGGAGGGGTGGAAATCGGCCGTCGATTCGTACAGCGAGAAGCTGATGGTTTTGGCATGCAAGCTTCTGGGAGTGTTGTCTGAGGCCATGGGACTTGAGAAGGAGGCCCTGACCAAGGCTTGCGTGGACATGGACCAGAAGTTGGTGGTGAACTTCTATCCCAGATGCCCTCAGCCAGACCTCACCCTTGGCCTGAAGAGGCACACAGATCCGGGCACCATCACCCTCCTATACCAGGACCAAGTAGGTGGCCTCCAAGCTACAAAGGATGGGGGCAAGACATGGATCGCCGTTCAGCCGGTGGAAGCTGCCTTTGTGGTGAACCTTGGGGACCATGGTCATGTAAGTACCTTATATATCTAGTATTATTAGTAAAAGAATAATTTTCTTTAATATATTTTAACATTAGTAAATATTATTATCATACTTAATCTATATGGTGAAAAAATCAAGGTTTTCACCTTAGTTTAAATTCTAGATTTTTTAGGGGTTTTGCTAAATCTGTTGATAAAACTTCTAATTGCAGCCTTTTTGGTTATAATATAAACATGCTGAAGTGAATTGACAAGAGTATGATCATTGATCACAGAGAAACCATTGAAGTGCATCATGAACAAGTGGGAATAGTTTTAACTTCAAGTGAATTTACTGACTTCTAAAGGTGAAAAATGTGTAACAGTGCATGTTTCATCTGTTGATGAAATCAGAGATTAAATCAGCCTAACAATGTCCTCCTGATTCTGACTTGATGCTTCTTTGAGACAGTATCTGAGCAACGGACGGTTCAAGAATGCCGACCACCAGGCGGTGGTGAACTCGAATTATGAACGGCTGTCGATCGCAGCATTCCAGAACCCGGCACCTGAGGCTATTGTGTACCCACTGGCGATCAGAGAGGGAGAGAAGCTGGTATTAGATGAGCCCATCACATTCGCTGAGATGTACCGAAGGAAGATGAGCAAGGATCTGGAACTTGCCAAGCTTAAGAAGGCCAAGGAGGTCGCATCCCAGCACAAAGCTCTCAATGAAATCCTAGCTTAATGCAAACAAATTTTGTCTTCATATCTCTTTTATGTTATGTGGAATGTTGTCATAATGTTCTTGTTTCCTTGAACTACAAGTTTTAAATATGCAGGGAAGTCATGATGAGCCAACATTTTGAGCTGCTTAATGCCTCTTGATTTGGAAAATCTGAGTGCTGCTGTTTGTAGCCTTTTGGCATTTGCAATGAAATATCTAAATATAAAATTTTCAGAGTACTTGGCTTTCATCTGACAATTTATTGCTTCCAAACCATCCCAACCATTGTTTTGGTGCAAAGATACAACATAATATATTTTAAGACATTGATTCAGAAGGGTTATTTGTTCTATTTTTGCCCAATTGAGAATAGACAGTTTGATGAGCAAAAATTTTCTTTCTTCAACCCACAGAAAAAAAAGAAATCATATTGCAAAAGAGATAAGAGAATAAAAGAAAAATAATTGAAAAAAAAAAGCTTTCCTTTTTGCCTTGTTATATAGTTTTCTGAGAAATATTTTGTTTCCTTCCGAGGCATTTTTCTTGTTTTTCCTTAGGCTTCCACATGGAAGGAAAAGTTAGAGCTCTGTGTTAAGATGCAGTGATCACATTAATTGATTACTGCTGTTTAAATAAAATATTTTGGGGTACAACAATAAAATATTTCATCAGATGAGCTGAGATTATATCAACATAATAGAACCCATCTCCATCAAATACTTTATAGAAACAACTTAATTGAAGGATGTGATCATAATCTCTTATATCAAAGCCATTTATTTACACCTTACTTCATTGTACACCCACTTATCACATGCTTCTTCACAAGATCTATGGTTTAAAGTACAATCTATTAATGATCTTTCTAGGTATTTATATTACAAGTTCCAGTTCCTGTGGCAGTAGAGTACCTGGCTGGAAATCAGAGTGAGTGAAGCCAATGCTACTGCTGGATTAGCCCATTGGTTTTTTTCCTCAGGTAGAACAAACCCACAGGATGAATGAGGAGCTTGCCAAGCTTAAGAATTTAGCCAAGACAGAGCAGTTAGACACCATGGTTCAGACTCCGCAAAATCCTATCTATAAATCATTTGGCCTGATTCATCTTCCTCCCTCCCTCCTCCCCTCTCTCTCATGTTTTCATTTGGATTGCTGTAACAGTTTTATAGGGTTATGGACGGACTTTGAATACCATATATAACTTGTTCCAACCAAACTTTTATAATAAAAATCTCAAATGATCCTAGAGTCACACTAGATTTCTTAAACAAACAAACTGGGAACAGCTCAAGCTCGGCTTGGTCATTAAATGAGCCTAGTATTCTTTGCACCTCTAAGTCTCGCTTTGCATCACTAAAATTTATTCTCAATAAAGTGATTGGTATTAACAGTAGAAAGCACCTATCAGTCCATTAACTGGTTTAATTAGTTCAACTGGTAAATTGCTAAGAACTATTATTGCTTACCAGTGACTGTGTGTTAGAGTCCCTGCCTCTTTATTTTTTTTTATCTCAATAAATTAAATGAAACCCAGAAATACTCTTGCAGTCCTATTGCTTAAATAAAATTAAAAAAAACAATACAATAGAATGCACTTAACTCACAAGTTATGGGACTTCTTGCACTCGTCTTTTTGAATAACATAAAAGCACTTCCCACAATTCTCATGAGAAAAATACGCCAACAAAATTTTGTAAATTTACTTCCCCAAGGTGCAGATAAAAAAAGTCACCTCCACAATTATGTTAAAAAGATTCCCTTCACAGGGTGCAGTGGGGGTGTCACTGTTGATAAAAGCAAAGACACCGACAACATTTATCATCAAGCATCCTATAGAGACAAGCTAGACTGCTATAGCACAGATCATTCAGTTAAAAAGCAAAACAAATGGTGCACCATTTCAATTTCACTGAACAGCAATTCCAAATATGACTGGCTAACAACATAAAAAACCGACAAGTTAGCTAGAAAATCAACAAACTACCTAATAGATTCTTGATTTCAGCTACAAAACTTTGGCTAAGCTTCCAAAATAGGACTAACAGATGCTCAAGCAAATCAAATAAGAGAAAAAAGAACAAGAATATAAGGAACCTCTAAGCACTCTTCTCTTAGCAGCAGTTGCAGCAGCCTGTCGTCTGAGCCGTCATGTTCTCCTCGCGGCAATAAGACCAACCTTCTGTCCGGGAGGGGCATTGCGGCGGACAGTTGATGCATGCCCAATGCGCTGGTGGTTTCCTCCTCCATGATGTTGTTCCACAGAATTCATGGCAACAACACGAACCTTCAGCCAGCAGTTCATCTTCACACGGAATTTATGGTAGGCATTCCCAGCCTTGAGAAGGGGCTTCTCTGTTCTACCTCCACCAGAGCAACTTGTCCAATCATTGCATGACAACCACTTGGCACGACCTTCTTTGCACCAGATGGAAGCTTGATCCTGCAAGGATGTCAGAAAGTAGTGCTGTCAAACTCCGAGGCAGCACATCTTTTATGGCCTCGCCGAGCAATGTTCTACTAGTCATTCATGTGTTGCTTCCTATTATTTTAAAATACCCTCTCTTACATTTCAGAATAACCTAACTACTTAAACTGCCAGGACTGCAACTGTAATAACTATTCGTCCATGCATATGCAATTAGGAAAGAAAAACTCATGCCATTTATATAACTCTACATGCAACTTAAAATAATGGAAGGACTAACAATATGGGGGCCAGCATGCCCATTAAACAGATATAGACAAACAAATCATGCAAAGATCGAAATGAAAACAAAGATATTTATTTCTGAAAAGATTCTCCATAAATGAGAGATGCTTCTTCAAATTCCTTAACAATATTAATATACATGATTTGTTTTGTGAACTTAAGAAGATTTAATTAAAAATTTAAAAGAGCTGCAAAAGAAAAAACACACAATTGATGCAACTAATTGCAAGCACAGGGAAAATTGAATTACTTGTTCTATTCCAAGCTGCTGATTGCCCCTTTCATCAAAAATTTCCGAAAACAAATTTTGAATCTCATCACCTACAATTCACTCAAAATCTTCAAGAATGAAACACTGATCCACTGATTACAAACCGAGAATACCACAAACACACGTTCGAATGCCATAAGCTTATATAGCAGCAAATTCATGAAATTCTTTTCCCTACCCACTTACCAATGCTGCATAATCAGAGGTGTGCATCAGCACTTCCTACAACACTGATACTACTACATCACATCACCAGGAAACTACACTGATGACATTAAACATTGCGACTTTTTTCACCAAACTAGCCTTAGATAACGCCAGCTAAAATACCATCCTGAAATTCATCCAGCTATAAAAATCACCAAACTAGCCATAGATAACACCATCCTCACATCAACAAAATAAGCATCAATATAACCCTAATAACAATCAACTACCAAATTCAGCTATCCTTTAGGATTTAACTCTGCATCAAAACAGTACACGTCAAGTTTTTGTCAAACCAATACCATCCCCATGACATCACTAACATCACCAAAATGAGAACATATGCACGAGATTCAGAGATAAATTTATACGTACATTGATACAAACAAGATATAATGATTCAATATAAATCATAAAACATCAAAATAATCACCAGAGGGAGAAAGACCTAATATTTTTCCCTATTCCAGCTTCAATGAAGGTACGAGCTGATAAAGATACCATTTTCCCCACTAAAAGGAGCAGACTCTGCCATCAGATCAAGGGAAAAATGAAAACCAAATAGATCGTACCTTTCGAACTCAGGAAGAGATCAGATCGCGTCCAAACCCCTAGATATGGTACAGAAACCGGACCTGGTGGTGCCGTTGTCGGGGTTGTGGCTGATAACTATGGCGTAGTCGCCGGAGGAGCGGGCGAGGACGCCGCGATCGCCGACGTGGTGTTCGACGTTGCAAGCGACGGCACCCTCTGGGATGGAACGGAGCGGCAGCACGTTGCCGACCATGAGGGAGGCCTTGCGGCCGCAATAGACGAACTGACCGGTGTACATGCCCTCGGCGGCGATGAAGAGCTCCTTCTGTTGCTTGTAACGGAAGGGATGGCGGAAGGTGACGCAGGCGAGGGGGGCTTTGCGGCCGGGGTCGTGGATGATATCGGTGACGACACCCTTAAGGTAGCCATTGCGCTCGCCTCAGTCGAGGCTGCAGAAGCGGGCCGGGCCCTTGCGGTGGTGGGTATTCCGCTCCCATACCCACCAGGCCACCACCTTCCTCTGGGCTCGGATCACGCGCCCCATGGCGGCGGCGGCGGGCGGCGGAGAGCGGCGGCGAGGAGGGAGGCGGAGGGACGGAGGTATGGTTTGGGGTTTCACGAGGGCATCTACATGGCAGGGACGAGCTGAAGAAAAATGGGGTATCAAGAGTCGTGATGTACTATCTGGACCGTTGGATTGATGGAGAGCATGGTAGAGGTCAGGAGGGCCAAGATCTCATGTTACCTTGCCAGATATTTTTTGAAAAAATATGTTATAAACTATAATTTTTTTATTGACTGAATATTACATATTTGTCCATAGCCTCTATTTTAGTAGAAATTTAACTATAATCAAATTATTTTTTTTTAGTATAATAGCGGTTCACATCCGATGGGTGTAAATGCGGCCAATAGAATTAGAAAAGAAAAAATCATATAGTGAAGTAGGACTAACACGTGGTCCATCCAAATAAAATCTCTAGAGTGATGGGCCGTGTAGGAGGCTATCTAATCAGCAGCGCTGTTCGTCTTTCTATAAACGTGTGATGTCTTCGAAAGAGTATTGTGGTCTAAAAGACAAATATTTTTTGAAGAAATATGTAATACTGCATGGATAATTTCTGCTACCTGTGCTCAAGTCCGCTCCATAGACCTTTAACAGTTTGGGACATCTGAAGTCCCTATACTGCTTCGGCAGCTCTACACAAGGTATTCTTTATCTGGGAGCTCCTACCCCCAAACTTCCTCAAGATCAATTTTGATGGCTTAGTTTCAGATGGAGATAAGAGAGGAGGGGCCGAATTTGTCATAGGGGCTCGAGCTCTAGTGCGGTGGCAGCAGAGGGTTGTCAAATTTTCGATACCTCGGTTTCTGGTGCAGACCTGCGGACGGCCTAGATGGGCATGTGTTATGCGCGGCAGGTGCTTCAAGCGAGTTTAGTTCTATTAGAGGGTGATTTGGCTACGGTGATCGTTGGGTCGTAGGGGCCCGAGCAGTGACAGAGGAGTTTATGCCCTGTTTCGCGACATTTGGATGATGATAAGAGAGGGCGTTACATTTCGGGCTATACATATATATTGTGAGACTAACGAGGCGGCGGACTGGAACCGCATATGTAGCGAGCCATTCAGAAGGCACCCTATAGGTTGGGGAGGGAGAAATGCCTGGAGCACTTCAGGATCTTTTTGTTTTCCGACTTTATTGGATGTAAGCATACCCGTGATGTATGAAATGCTCGCTTTAGCCCCAAAAAAAAATAATTTAATAAACTATAAGTTTTTTATTTACTAAATATTACATATTTATCCCTACCCTCTATTTTAGTAGAAATTGAACAACTAAGCAAATTATTAAAGGCAAACATTTTGGCTACTTTTTAGAATACGCCTTCTAATAGGTAGAAATCCGGGTCTCAGGTCCATGTTCGGGGTCCTATACTCCTATTAGCTGGCTCAAAATTTCTTATAGAGAGAGAGAGAGCGAGACCCATCTAACTAGAGGAATTCATTCCCCTCAGATTTATTCGGTCGGCTGCGACCGGCTCCCGTGGTGCGAGAGGCGAGAGAGACAGGGAGGCGAGAGGCGAGGTCCTTCATGACGCTCGGAGGTTCCGGTGGATCCAGCGTCGTTGGTGAGAGTTTTTCTCCCGTCGAAATCTTGCTCCTAATTAGGGCTTTCATCTGGATCTCGTCGGATTTCTTATCAGTTTCTTGTATTGTTATTCTTGCTTGTTGTGATGAACGATCGTGTCTGTTTCTTGGTCTAGATGTTAAAGCGGTATCGGTGCAGATCCATCCATGAAATTTGAGAAAAGGGCAGAAATTAATGCGATTTTTTCAAAGAATTATTGAATTAAAGCGTAACAATTCCGTGGTTTAAATTGTTTCTTTGATAAGTCTGGAATCGGTGCTTATTTTATGCATTAGTTTAAGAACCGGTAGAGGTTTCATGTACGGCTTATGTGTATTATAATCTAGCTTGATTTCCATGAGTAGCGTAGCTTGGGATTAGTGTATTTGGCTTATTGATTCTGTTATTGTTGAAGAGGAGTGAAAATAGCAATGCATGCCATAAACTGATGAATGAGAAGAAAGAAGTTAGTTTTGAGGCTTGCAAAAAAGATTGTTAGCATAGGATACATATCAGCAGTCTGTTCAAATATGCAATGAAATTTAGAAGTGGCATTTGAGATATGTTTGAAAAGATTTTTACTTTGGGATAAATTTTTACCTCTAATGGTGAGGTAGGATATTGGCAATCTGCTCAAAGATGCAGAAAGAATATACACATTGGTGGATTGTTTTTGCTTTGTTTGCACATGTAAGACTGTTGTATGCAACATCTATAGCTTTCTCTAGAAAAAGCAAGGAGGGAACTGTGAACATGTCTCCATTAGATTAGAGTATGCGATCTGTATTAAGAGGATTTCTCAACTTCATATCTATATCTGTTTGAGACAAATATCTATAGAAATTTAAGCATTTATTTAATGTCTATATCTAAGACTGTATTTGCTAATTAAATTCAAATCTGATATGTCTATTTTAATATTCGATCCATATCCAATCCATTTTCAGCCCTAAGTAGATGTGTTAGAGTTTACATGAGAGACAACTCAGAATATTCCTTGATAAGTTTTAGCAAAACACCCTTGTCACCTTCATGAATTTCCTTTGATATGGCCAAGCTTTAGTTGATACTTCAAACTGATACGAGACATCTCAGCCACTATATAATCAATCCTATATTGTCATTCTCTTTGCTATTTGATGTATGAAACTTATCTGGCTTGGAAGAGTTCTAATCTATGTTTCTCATGATCATGTGAAAAGAAAAGAAATCAGTCTTAAGATTGTTGGAAGGAGTGTTACTCAGCAATAAATGGCAAATGGTCTTAAGTGTAGCATGCAAAAATCTGGTCAAGACGAAGGGCAAATTGATGTTTGAGGTGCATTATAGAAAAACCTTCCTTATATGGATCTTGGCTCTTGAAAGATATAGCCAGGTAATTAACAGTCCACCTGCAATATGCTCTGAATTTTTTTCTCTTCTGAGAAGGACCTTGATGTGCACGTAATTATGGATAGTTTGGTTAACCATTTGCCCAAAGAAACAGAAGGAAGGAAAAATAGTGGCAGACCACAATGCCTTTAGTTTTGATTGGGCCAATGGTAACTCTTGGGTTTGAACTTGTGAGGTTGTCCATCTTGCTAAAACTCTCTTTACAAGCCTATACTGGAAACTAAAACTGCTACCTTTGCTTCCTCATAATTTCGTTGACATAGTCTCCATTTGATGTTTATGGTGTGCAGTAGTGGGTCATTGTAGTTGTTTAAACAGAAAGTGAACAGTTTACAAAGAGATACAGGATGATATCTGGTAAAGAAGATAATGGCGGGCTTTGAATTTATATCCAATTGCACAGCAAAAGGCTGACATGCACATGCAACACCTGCTCTTAGAACCCTATCTGGTGGGTGCAGGGAAAAAGAAAAGGCCTTAGTTCTTAGATTCCAATTGTCGTATATAAAGGTCCTCTTTTGGACTAAATTATGAGGAAACCTTGTTTCCATCTAAAAATTATTATTGGAATTACCATCCAAAATAGAACCCGGATGCAAAAGAAAATTTCAAATGCTGGCCAACTCAAGTTGCTAATCATATATAGGTAACTTTTGAAATGTCAAAAGAATATCAGTATTATAATTTTTGTGCATTGCAGTATAAACTATTCAAATTGTTTTTTTATTAAACTTCAGCTGAAATTGGTCACCTGAACATTTTTTTGGATGATCAATCTTTGCATTTTGCATGTAAGCTATGTTATATTAATTCATTGTTCAGATAATGATATGACTTTGACACTTACAACATAAATTCTAGTTGACACTTACAACATAAATTCTAGTTGTCTTTCTTGGATTAAATACAGTAGGAATGTGAAAGACTATGATTGTTAAGAAAGGATTTAAGACCTGGTGCTAGCACCTGCTTTGGCTCTGGGTTGATACAATACCAAGAAGCTACTGTCCCGACACTTGAGATGTGATGGTGTCATGATAATTTACAGAGATGTCTCCAAAGTCCTTTTTTATTTTTCTGTTGTTTAGTGTTTTTTGTGTTTTTTAACTACTTGAAATTATTTTAGCCATTTAAATAGGTTTTTAGAGCTTCTTAAATAGTTATTGGTACCAACAAATTCTTTCTTGTAGTTTTTTATTTTTATTTTCTTCACTTTGTAACTATCATGGTCTGCCGTACCAGTCCATAGGGGGCGTACTAATACCATACTGGAAGAAAACCAGTATGAAACTTAACTTCAAGTTAGTACAAGCTCCGTACCGAGATGTAGCAAACTGTACTGAGGCGCATCAAGGTATATCGAGGTGCATATTGGCCTGTACCGACTTATATCGAGACGTACCGAAATAAAAATTGAGAAAAATTGCTAGAAAGCTATTTTAGTATAGGGGTGTATCATACCGTACCGAGCTGAATCGAACGGATAAGGTATCGATATGGTACCCGATACCGAGATTGCGGACCTTGGTAACTATTATTGTTTTTAATGATTTTTTAATATATCTTTTAGTCTATTGGATTTGCAACAACTCTAGCATACAGGAGGCCAGATATAGACATATCCTCTCCCTTCTTCCTCTCCTTTCTCTCGTATTCCCCCTTCCCCTGTCTCTCTCTTCTCTTCCTCTTTAAGCTATCTCCCATGACTGAACCGGCAAGAGAAAAGAAAGCTAAAAGGGGCTCTCTTTTCCTGTGCACAGGACTTGGCTATCCTGGCTGGTACCGAGCAACCCCAGCTAGCGAACCCTTTTGTCCCGATCAGTACCAATTGAGATGGTCTAGACATCCCGGTTCACGAGCAAACAAGTGTCTGGGAGGTGTCTCATGTACCTTTCTTAGTGGAATGGTATGTAGGTATGGTACCAACAGGACATAGCAGTACTTTCAGGATGGAATCCTTGTCATTAAGGTCCTTCTAGTCTTTTACCAAATGAAATAAGTTTTTTTTTCCTGCCTTTTCAGGCCAGTTAAAGCAATTGCTTGTGAATGTTTGGTGGAATCATATAAAACCTCTGTGGAAATGTTCACGCCTAAGCTCTGTTAAACTCTATTTATATAGATTCTCGAAGGAAGATTTTGTAAGCATGGAGCCCACCTATTAAACAGATCATAATCTAATGAATTTAAGAAACCCACCTAAATAAACTTGACTATAATCATAATTACTATGATATGTCTTAACTCAGTTATCTGGGGGATTATCCTACAGAACGTGATTCTTTTACAACTATATGCCACCTTGGCGTATATCCTCTAGCGAAACTTGGGACTTCATCAGACGAGCTACTCAAAATTAAAAAGAACCAAATATCTAGAAAACCATTTAAGTAGATTTTTTTTGTCTCTTTAATTAGCGCAAGGAATAAGAAAAATGACTAAATTCATTTCTTTTTTGATGAAGAATTAAAATCTGTTATTTTTTAATTTCTTATCTGTCAATGAATAAGTGATATTTTCCTTTTGCATGTCGCTGATTTTTAGACTGAATAAGATTTTGTAACTCTGCATCCATGTCTACCTGCTGTTTCTAGTACTAGTTTAGAGGATGGCATCACATTGCTGTTTGACATTGAAGAATAAAGTCATGTAAGATGAAGGCATGATAGGCTTCACCCCTGTAGCAAACATTTCACAGTCAACTCTAGGGTTTCTTGATATCTTAATAGGCATAGAGAGGTACCTCCTGCTTCTTCTTTTGAATTTAAGTAGGTTGACTATTGATTAATATCTTGAAATAATGTACACTATCAGCTTCTGATTTGAGTAATTCTAAATTGGGTGACAGTATTGTTGGTATTCTTTGCTACTAAAAGTGTTTGTGCTGCAATGAATGTGAGCGAATCATAGATGGCTCTGAAGAAACAAAATCTCTGCTCCTTGCTACTTTGGTTTCCTTCTTTAAGTAGGGATTCTTGAGACCTGTGGAGAACATGAAAAAACAAAATTTTGCATGACGGCTTTGGTCCATCGATATGTGGCAGACATGAAGCCTTTTGCATTATACTAGAACCTCGCATATGCGGTGCACATGAAAGGCTGCATGGGGAGATGAGTTTTCTAAGGATATCCAGAGATTGGGTCCCACATGATGGCCTGCCTCAGCAAGAGAAACAGGGCAGTTTGGAAATACTTGAAAGTTGAGTGAAACTGTGGGTGGAGTCACTGCCCCCGGAGTTTGCATTCAATATAGAATATTAGACATCAAGTTCATAATCATTTTCTCTCTCTATTGGAAGAAATGTATTCCTGTCTTGTAATTTGTGCTTCAAGATTTTTATGTGAATGTTTTGGATTTCTATACAAGGTGGAGTACTATACCACTTGAATACCTGGTTAAGAGAAACCATCATTCTGCGAAAATGCTAATTCATTGTTCCATGGCAGTTCCTCGGAACTTCAGATTGCTGGAAGAGCTTGAACGAGGAGAAAAGGGCATTGGAGATGGAACTGTTAGTTATGGTATGGATGATGGAGATGACATCTACATGCGCTCCTGGACAGGCACAATAATTGGCCCTCATAATGTGAGTTATTTTTGTAGTTACATCTCAATCATCTTGTGGTTCCTGTTATCATCTCCAACATTAGTACTGTTTTGCAGTCTATTCACGAGGGACGCATATATCAGCTAAAGTTGTTCTGTGACAAGGACTATCCGGAGAAAGCCCCCAGTGTTCGATTCCACTCACGAATAAACATGACTTGTGTTAATCATGAGACAGGAGTGGTCTCTCTCTCTCTCTCTCAATCTCTCTCTCTCTCTCCGTGTGTGCGTGCGTGTGTGGTGTTAATCCTTAGACAGGAGTGGTATATATATCTCTCTCTCTCTCTGTGCGTGTGTGCTTGCGCACATGTGACATGCAAAGATATGTGTTTTGCATTGGGTTTTGAATCTTCTATGTGGTTTAGGCATCAATATGGGTCTCTGAGGCTGATGTTTGGTTGAACTGAGTGCAGGTAGAGCCGAAAAAATTTGGCCTTCTGGCAAATTGGCGACGCGAATACACAATGGAAGACATATTAACACAGCTTAAGAAAGAAATGGCAGCATCACATAACCGGAAACTAGTCCAGCCCCCTGAAGGTACTTTCTTCTAGGTTGATTGATGTGAAAGTATCATCATCTGATGGAGTGGACATTGTGAATTTATTAATCAACCAAAAATCTTACGAAGTGCTGGAGGTGGAAGTTTGCAAATTATATCTAGCTGGCGCAGCTGTGCATTGCTCGCACTGATGGTAAAAGGAGTACCTTCAACAGACATGAAGAAATTAATGTTCACAGTGCCTGTTTTGGTACCTTACTGTTCTTTGTGCTACAAACAATGAAACTATGCGCTTGGAATTTAGATTGTATGGATTGACCATATGATTAAATATGTTAATTGAAATCAGAATTTGATCTACTTCCCTGCACTCTATTTATATATGCCCAGAAGTAGCACTATTGTTGCTCGTGTAGTCGAGCAGCTGTTAAATTGTTAAATGGCGAAGTCCATAAACCATAATAACAGTATTCATGCAAGTAAATACTTCATATTTGAGTTCATGAGCGGAATGGAGAGCAGTCTGCTGTCAAATATCTCTAGTATGCTGCCTGCTACTCCAACTTCTCGAGCTTCCCCTGTATCATCTGAAGTGACCCCAAGTCAGAACTAAACCTGCTTCAGAAGCTGAACTTATGCCCTCTTATTTTTGTTTCTTGAAAAGAAAAGAAAGGAAACTCATTTTTACCATAAATTATGTACATCTGAATTTTTGAAAGTGTCACCTATGAAACCTAGAATCTTTAGTTGCTAAATAGAGGTGTGTTATTTGTTTGCTTACTTATTCTATCACTTTCTCTCTCTTTCTCTCTTGCAATATAGATAATGAATATTATCTATATAGATAATATAGAACTTATGCCCTCTTATTCTATCACTTTCTCTCTCTTTCTCTCTTTCTATATAGATAATGAATATTATGTATCTTATATGTAGGCATTTGTCTATGCATATGGGGCCATTAATATCACATTCCTGACTCATGCTATTTGAGTGTGATATGAGTTTAGACTATGCTGTATGTTTTGATCAGGATAAGACTCACCATCAGCGACAGAACTAATACAGAATTAGATGTTGCCGTATACTATGGAAGTATAAATCTGGAGTGTGTGTTTTGCACTGCAGAGAGCGATACAGTTTTGGATGACCGCCACATCATCCAATCATGAAGATGAAGGGCTCTGAAATAGGATATATAATGCACCAATTGCTTTATTTGGACTGTTGAAACTAGGTATATATATTTAAAACAAAAGAGAAGAAAGTTAGACCCAAAGGATAAGGCAGCTAAGGGTGCAAAGAGCATGAATGCACCTCAGCAAAAAGTGATTGCGCGCCATTGCATTTTCTTAGTTCCTGCTATTTTCTTAGTTCAGCTGTCAAGATATATCATATCTCCTCCTTTCCCTTTGTCTTTTCCAAATGACAAGAAATGTACTAGATTTTCAGTCTAGTCCGTGTTCTCTGTTAATCAAAGAAAGCAGCCATTGCATTATACCGACAGCTTCATTAGAGGGTATCCAAAAAAACCCCAAGACATGTAACCATTATTTTTCCAAAATATTGGGAAGTTCGCAAGTTAGGCATGACCTTCCATTAACCAATTGACCCCCAGATAATTGATCAATATATAATTATTCCATCATTCACCATTTTACGATTTATTCATGAATTATGTCTGATTAATAATAAGGATTATTCGTGGCTTGCAGCTGACAGGTGGTGTTGGTGATTTGCCATGGCCTATAATTGTTGCCTCTATCAAACTTCCAATGAACTTATTAGTAGCCTTTTGTTATTTATTTTTCTTAATGCCTTCTATTATGCCTATTAGTCTATTAGCTGAGCTTTTTTTCACCTTGTGGCAAACTATACTTAATTTCCTTCTCTCTCTCTCTCTCTCTCTCTCTCTCTCTCTCTCTCTCTCTCTTTTAATAATTATGCTGTTTGTTTACCCCCATAGTACATACGAATCTGATCACCGAGTTCTATGACTCTACTTCAAATCTGATTAGCAACTACTACTTGTGCAGATAGGTTTCCAAGGAGATGGGCTAAAATCTTCCTTTTGGATTAGATCAGGTGCTAATGTTAACCATGGCATCATAGCTGTTGTTAGACAAAATGGAAAATCAAAGCACACTTGCTTCTTTAAGCTATCCTTTTATCTGACCTCCTCAAGGATGGGTGGCTGACCTCCTCGAGGATGGGATGGCTGATCATAGGGCAATTGGAGTCACTTGCAATCAACAAATAACTCCTTCCAACCTTGATTCACAAACTCAATTTTGTTTTCCGAAAAATCTCTGCACCATGAACAGAATATTCACAATGCTTTTTCATTTTTATTTTGTTTCGAAAATATAGTGGTTATTTACCACCACTCATGCTTGATCTCGAGACCACACTTGGAGAGACGGATGCTCGCTAGCAAGGCCATTAGTTGATAGCTAGGATACTAACAATTCATAATAATGTTCTTTCTAAAACCTTCCAAAAATCAATGTATCATCTGAGCACAAAACCATGAACACAAAAATGTCAAAACCAAATCTATGTACACAATAATGTTTGTTTTATATACATGAGCTAGGGATTTTAAAAAATAGCCATTAGAGGGAAAAAAATGAGCAAAATATAATTTAATTTAAGGAATCATTCTCGCAATTCTCATCATCATTAACGTTGCTAATAGGGACAAGTATATAATGAACACTACATATTTCCTTATGACTAAGTATGAATATGATTAATTTTTTTTTTTTTTGGGAAATAAGGTGAGGGTGCCTCCTTCATATTTGAATTTTCAGACCTCTTCAACGTGGAGTGGGATGCTAATATATTAAGGTTGGCATATGAAAATGACATAATTCAATTCAAGCAATCATTTAGGTTTTTTTTTATTTATTTTTTTTTTACAAAATTCACATCCAAACTTTTAATGAAAGTCTCAAACATTCTTTGGAAAGTAGGAGATGAATATAATATAATTTATATATATATGAGATGGACTTCGTTCCTCTCAAGAGAAGAGGATATCTACTTTCAGCTACAAAATCATAATAAGGTAATCAAATCAAAGATCAACATATAGATCATGATCTATAGTTTTAATAGTTGCCTAAAAATTAAAAACCACATATTGATGGTCTCTAATTTATGCATCATGTAAAATATAAAAATGGATGATTTTTATTTTACTAATATAGTAAACTACATGATAAAACATTCATATAGAGAATCTACCTTTGATCATGATTTATATATGTTAAAACATACATGCATTGAAAATCAATAAATTTAGTGCTTAGATCACAACAAAATAATGGTCTATATCATTTTCAATTGTTCACTTTTGTATTCACATGATGCATAGGTTGGAGACCATAAAAATATGTCATTTTTTATCTCTAACAAATTTTGATGGTGTAACTTATGATCAATAATGTAAACCTTTGATTTGGATGGTTATTATTGATTTTGGAGTTGAAAGGAGTAGTTAACCTTTCCTACCCTCTACTCTCAACATGAACAAAGTCTTCTATCTCTTATAAATATTAGCTGTACATGAGCATGTGAAATGAATCTTTGAATAATGATTGAGTTGGAAATCATTAGTTGATTATTTTGATCATCTCAATTTTGAGTCAGCTATATATCAGTCTAATGAGCACTTGTTAAATATACTATGCATAAATAGATGTCTTTGTTGATTGAAAAGTTGAAATAGAACGAATGGTTTAAGAGTCGTTACTTCTTGTTAACTTATCTCATTCAAGGTGAACCAATATTTAGAGGTAATAACTGTACAATATCAACATAGTATCATTATATTTCATACTTTTTTACTAAATTGCTAAAACTAATTGCTTAAGTGATAATTAATTTTATATTTATCGTATTGGCTATATATTCTGATTTCTCACAGCAAAAAAGGGTTAGCTTCTGTAGTAATTACATGATTTATCCACTGTTCTTCCCTCATACTCTCCTTCACCTCTAACAAAATTACATTATTTATCCTCCTTCATCCACTCCCTCTCTCTTTCTTCCTTTTTAAATGAAAATGGACTATGCATTCATTTTGGTTAAATGAAATTAAAATAAAGTTTATTTTTTCTGAAATTGGTGATGAAGACTAGCCAAAGATGCATATCGAATGATGCATGTATTATAAATCTGTAATTCAGTTTTCATTTGATATTTGCACGAGTCGAAAAGACTTAAATATATAAACCAACATAATCATTTTCCACTTTTGGTCTCTTACTATCATTTTTATCCCGAAGTTATTAGTTTCTCATCGTCACTAATGTTTTTGTCACACTATACAATATTATTTATTACTCAGCAGTATGTTTTTTCAAATATTAAATTTAAGAATGTTCATGTCCCATGTTTGATGCGGATGTTAAAGCATCATGGCTTTCATATTACATTGTAAATGGATCCATGATGTTAGAGTGTGAAGAAATTTGTTTTGGACTCCACTTAAGCCTATTCCTTGGCTTGAGGTAATTGGAGCCGGCTTTAGGCTCGAATTAGTTGTGCCGAGTATTAGATGCACTAATCATAGGCTATGGATTCAACAATGCGGGCTAAGGTCGAGTCAGTATAGTACTCGCGTAATCCAATCTAATTATGCATTCCTAAGCTTTGCCACAATTCAACCATATGGATTATATGCAAACCAAAAGAAATTAATGCTTGGGTGATATGCTATTATTTTACAAACATGTAGTTACAATAATGTGCTAACTTTTGGGTTGTAGAAAAAAAAAAGCCCTATGAAGTTCTTTTTCTTTTTCTTCCCATAAGACTTGGGCTGAGCGATGTTTTGTTGATATTGGGCCATTCTTAAATGGATGGCGTAATCTATGAATCTTACATGATTTTTAGCCCAATTTCAGAGAGATATCCAAACATGCCCTAAGTTTAAATCACCACCAAGCAGTTTTTATTTTTTTAACATAAAAATTGATTTGCTCGGTTTAGTCCGACTTACACCGGTTCATATACAACTGCAGTCCAGTTACAAAACCAGACCTAACCGTGCTGGTTCACTAGTCTCTTGATACAACCGATCAATTCGGTCCAGTGAAAGTAACTTTGGTGGTGCTAACAAACTACTTCAGCATGTATTTCAAAAAAGAAGCGGAACAAGTCCAAATTATAAAAACTTTGTTTACGAACTTACAAAATTAAGGAGAGACAAATGCACTTCAACAAAATTATTCGACGGTCTTCTACCAAGAAACAAAATCATTAGCAGTCTATGAACACACTAAAGTAATCGTCCATCATACAACCAAAGTGTTAGCAAGCACTTATTCCCTTTGGATGCACAAATGATTGCCAAATATCATCATGGCGAGGCACGTAGGAATCGCCGGTAGGTCGGCGGACCGGGGAATAATTAACAAGGCAATTCTCAGAAGAATATTACCAAAGCATGGAGGATTTGGTATATACTCATCATCAGCTGCAAACCTTCCACTTGGTAGATAGAGAGATACAGACAGAGAGATAATGGCCCTAGAGGTCTCCCTTTTGTTTATATGCTTTGGTTGGTGGATGATGCTCTTGTGCATGTGGGGTTTGCTTAAATATTTACAGAGGGAAGAAGCAACCAAAGAGATGGACAAACTCCCCGCTTATTCCGGCCACATAACATGCTCTTTCTCTTTGCTTTCTACTGCAATGGAGCAAAGTGGTATGTCCGGCCACCAAGTACGTACTTGTGGATTTATTTGTGGAGATATGTGTTTAAAGGACAACAGTGCGAGAATCTTTGTTTTTAGGTACTTTTCTGATTTGAAGTTTGAACCACCTTCAGATCCCCCCGGTCTCACCTGCCCACCCACCATTTAGAGGTCATCTCAATACCCAAACTATTGTTTCATGAAGCCAATGATCTTGACAACATCCATGGTTATTGTTATTAGCTACTTGAATTTATATTTCTAAACTGATCTCTTTAATGAAGAGCAAGTTATCTTCGAATTTGGTGCGAATTTATATTATAAGGTTAAAGCTAAGATGCATTCTTAGAAGTTCTTGTATTTTATTGGATCATGTACCATACCGAAATGCCATAGGAGATTGGAAGAGAAAAATAAATTTAATTAGTGCTCGATAAGAAGTTCGATGTTATGATCCCTCTTGATCATGTTGCATGCAACCTAATTTCGAAACCAATAAGAAAGTGATGCAGCCTTCATGGCACCAAATGCTTAGCCTTCAAGCGTATGTATTCCAATCTATGTAGCAGTCCATTTTATTAAGCTTACTCATTGTATGTCCATTAAATAAAATAGTGAACATTATGTCCATTCAAGTCTACAACTTGTACCAAGGATTAATGCTCGTTGGACTTGAAATCCAGGTTTCACATGGTAATGCGTTGCTTCTCGTTCTAGGATTGCAACATCCTGACAGGACATGACATGACACAAGATGAGAAAAGCCAAATTAGAGAACATATGGAGGAACATATCAATTCAGCCGGCTCTTGTAATAATAACTTTATCTCAATTCTGAAGGCATGACCGTAGGGCTGGCAAAAGAGCATGCTGCCAAGCTGTTCACAGCTCCTATTTGATTCCAAATTTGGCTCAAATTCTGCTTTTTGATTAAAAAATGAGACGAGCTAAAACTAGCCTTAGGTTATTAAGCTTGGTTTGAATTAGCTTGGAAGACCAATATATAAATAATTATATATGATATTATTTTTAATTACTATTATTTATATCTATATAATTATTTTTTATAATCATAAATTAATATATAAGGTATTTTGGATATAAAGTTAAAATTATATCGAGATCTATTTGAGATCATTGCATTCTGCTAGGTGATTTGGAAAGAGAGGAATAGATAGATTTTTTGGTTAAAGATCGAACCTCGGTTAGCCTTGTTGCATTAGATTTCTTGGATTGGATACGTTTTAATCCTAGAAGACTTCATGGTTTCTCCAAGTTTAGCAACTTCTTGGAGGCACTAAATTCTTCATATTTGTACTCATTTATTTCTTCTTAGATTGAATAAATTGGGATGGGATCCCCCTCCCTTTCTTTCTCACTTTCTTTCGAAGGAAATAACTATGAGATTAAATATCATCAGGATTATTATTTTAGATAATATGCAGGAAAAAAAAATCTCAACTGTTCTCAACCTCTCACTAATAGCTCAAAAACAAATGGCTCAAGCTCAGCTTGATCATAAAACAAGTCGAGCTTGAGCTAAGCCTGGTTTAGCTTGTGTTTGACACTAGCTATACGTCTCTTTACGTTGTTTCTAAGAAAACACTTTCTAGGAGAAACTTAGTAACGAGATTGATGTGTATACACATATCTAGAAAAAAAATTAGCTTAAAGGGTCCCAATCTATGGCTAACCCCAATAAAACTAATCTAAGCTTTAAGTTCTCAACAAAAGAGTTTTAAAAGTCCTAACCTGTGACAAGAGTAACAAACCTAGATGGTTTCACTGACAGTTGAATACTTTATCCAGTGCATCTGCTTTCATGCACACTTTAATAAATGGTTGGAAGATAGGAGGAAGTTTATTTGCAAAAGCTGGGAAAGCAGGCAATGATACTGGTGGGCGGCAGAACAACTAAGTCACAGCAGTATCTCTTTGGAATGCAAGCTTTTCTCCATCCCTTCTTCTATCTTTTCTATTTATTTAGTTGCAGATATGCTGATAGCTAGATAACCAGTTGCTCCTTTCTACCTTCTTTTATATATACATGGAAGTAGATAAGTTGAAGTTGGAACAAGTTGGCAATCATGAGGACTAAACCGTGGGCAATAGGGCATCCCTCTCCGGCTTCTCCAATTAAGGGTTCCAAGCTTGGACTGTGGTATATATTATTAGTGCTTGCTTCCATGTTCCATCTCCTGAGCTCAGTGCTCATGGCTTGATTCCATTCAAACCTCCAACTTGGCCTTGATTCATGAATCATGAAGCTGTCCAAAGAAACAAATCTACCTCTCATCTGCTGATAGATCTTCTCTCATGAATCCTTCATATGCTGCGATCCCGAACATTCGATGCAATGTATATGCAGTGGCTCATGGTTATCTGTTAAGGGAGGAGCAGGGAAACCTTGCTTCAACTCAAACAATTTAATATTCAGTGGCATTTTTTTTTTGGACATGTCTTCTTATTTCCAGGTACACTGTTGCAGTAAAAGAAGCACATGATCAAGTCACAAGCTTTCCATTGGGTGGTTGCAAAAAGAAATGCCTAGGTTCAAAGTTGGTATGCATATTGTACTTAAATATCTGGAATATTTATGGTAAGATTCAAGTGGTTAATACAAGTTGTTCATGATAGTAAAGCATATACCCTACATGGCAATAAATTGTTCATGTTTAGAAGCATTTTTTATATATAAAGAAAAAGAGAGTATTGTGAACAAACAGGCAGATTTTGCGTGTGCTTCTGAACATATGTCCAATTAATGGGATCAGAAATGGCCTGATCTTGAGCATTTAATCCAAGAGATGATGCTATGTATCTAGTAGCTACAGGCAGATATACTTTATTCTTTTAAGCATCTAGTTGCAGTTTAAAAATGCCATCAGACATCACAGCACTTATTCATTCTTTTGTTGAAGGAAAGTGACACTTTACAAGTTGTGATGGTAATTAGTGATCAGCAAGAGCAATATATGTGATAGAAGTTCTAGAGATAAGATGCAGTGATTTTTGCAACTCTATCAAGAAGTTTTACTACATGAATTTTTATTACATGTAAATTGATAAACATGCTCCACAAAATTTTTGGATGAATTTGGATTTTTCTAACTTTAAATTATGATGTTATTGTTTTTATAGATTTAAAATATTTAAATTTTGAGAATTGAGGTTTTTCCATTTCTAGATTTTTTTGGTGTCAAAAAAGTATAAAAATAGAAAAAAATAAGGTCATAATGAGAGAATAATGTGAATCTGAAAAATATGCTCAAAGCATAAAAAATATACTTTATGAATTTGATATTTTCATAAAATTTTGCTGCTCACCCAAATTTCCTCATTTTGAAATAAATTTCAATGCACCCAAACCTTTTTTTTATTTCCAAAAAAAAATAGCTTTAAATAGTTTTGTCTTTTGCACTTAACATCAAATGTGCTTAACTGTGGTAACATATTCTGATCGGATTGAGGAGAAGGAAGAATTTTCTTAACCCGCTCAACTCAAATTTTTCAAAAAAAAAGAGTAGAAGAAGATAGAAGAATTGTGAACACTAGGTTTAAGCCTTCTTCGTTTTCATTGATAATCTAAAACCGAGGTATACTGCCTCTATTTATAATGATGAGATCTGTCCTTGTACAATGCAGGTTGAATTTCTCTTTCTAGTTTTAACAAGGCTCTTTTTTCTAAAATAGATATGACTAGTAAAGATAAATTCAAAAAATATAAATTTTTTTAAGAAGTAGATCTCGACTTTTATATCAACTCTATTTTTTGTCACTCAATTTGATTCTTCCTGGATAGGAAGATATATCCGATCAAAGGCGACAATATCAAGTACAACCAAACAAGTAGAGGGGCCTCGTATCAGCTAAAATAAAGAGTTTAACCAAAAAGAAAAAGTGAAAAGCAAAATAATTAGTTTATGCCCATTCAAAGAATATTTATAATTTTTGAGCTAATTGCATTCTTCCATGTGCAAAACACTAATTTAGGACGAAAGAGAGTAAACATATGTTCTAATAACTGTCATTGAACATATACAAATGTCAACTATAAAGCTAACCCGAGCAACGCACCATTTTCCTTCCTACTAAATATTATTGAATTGAAGAGGCTAGAAGAAAATGAAGAGTTGGCCCAAACTATTTAAGTACCCCTTTCAAATTGAGTTTATAAGGGAGTGCATCATTTTACATACTATGAGTTAACATTTTACTAATTTTGGATATCACTCACTGAATTGCAAGCACTTGCATAGCGATTCATTGCAGTCCAACAAGTTGGCATGATGCGCATAAAAGAAAAAACTTCCAAATTGTTTCAACTTAATTAATCAAATAAAAATCTAAATAATTCAACAATTAATAACTGTATAAGTGTAAAAACTTATGTTAAAAGTGTGCAATAAATAAACTATTTGATATAAAAAAGTCTAGCCTAATGGGGATGTTTAGTTTTGAGCTTTCAATTACTCGAATACAGTTTATTTTTTTTCTCTTTTTTTTTCAAAAATTATAAACCACGTGAAACACATACGCATAAGCGCAAGTACACAACAAACCTAGAATATATGATGCTAAACTTACTAATATATATAGCCCATGTCACACATTGTATATATGTACGCATCATGAAATTTGTTATTATATTATATATCATGTTAACGATTCGTATACATTTATCTCCAAGACTGACATAATGGACCTTCCGTATTCAATTTTGGTGTCCGACCCAATTTTACTAATGATTAGGTAGAGTTGTATGATTATTAGATATTACTCGCAACCCTGCTTTGCATTACTCCACAATCTATGCAGTAACAATTTTAATTTTAACATAAATTTTTAAACTAATGCCACAATAGATTTAGGCCTACATTATGCCACGACTCCGCCATCATTGCGAAATATGTAACTACAAGAAGTACTTGAGAATGAGTCCACAAAATGTTGCTTCCTTCCACCTAAGGACTAAGAATGGCTATATATAACAACCAAGCCAAACAAAATTTCCCTCATAAGAAGAGAAAATAATCAATTTGGTAAGTAAATCAATCATGAAGCTAGCACTTTTTGCTCTTGATTAAAGCCAAGCATGCCATGTTTACTTGAGTTAGGGAGTTATGGTGGTAGAAGGAAAAGACCTAAAAAAATGGAGAAGATGGTCCAGCTTGCACATGGGTGGGGAATCAAAGGTGGGAATTGTTTATTGGGTTTGGACGGAGGCATCTTGGGGCTCCAACCACCTTTCCAGCACCCACGTGGTGGGTTTCATCTGCACCGCGCCACACGCTCGCTCTCTCTCTCTCTCTCTCTCTCAAAAGAATAATATAATAGTGATGCTAGAAAACTTCCAAGAGCCTAAAATTGGGAGTATGATAATTGAATAGGAAAGATAAATAGATAGATGTGATTAAAATTAACTATTTACATTTACTGTTATAGTAAATCATCTATTGTTGATTGATTTATGGATGATGAAAATTTGATCTGATTCGTCTGGATCATGATATGAATGCGAGAGATGAACTAATATTGACCTAAAAGTTTACTTAGCCATTGCTGAATAGGAAAATTACTCAAGTTTTCTTCCTCGTCTTATCAACCCTGGATGGTTGGGCGGTGCTTGAATTTGTGATATTTTAACCTGTGAATAACTAGATATCATATTTAAGTTGCCTAAGACGTGTTGGAATGTAGTTCTAAGTAACAAAAGCTTGAAGATAATTTGACCAATAGTTGAAGATAGAAGAATTGGAAATAATGATGTGACTAGTTTTTTTGGTTAAAAAAACTAGTTGGGTATATACAATTTTCTCACCTATTGGCTTTTATATATATATAAATATATGTATGTATGTATGTATGTATGTATGTATGCATAAATAGGCTTGTGAATCTAATTTGAGAGGTTGTAGATGCTAGATCGGATCATTAAAAAGAGATTTTACAAAAAGTGTGTAAATTTTGGAGAAAACTTCACCATGTTACTTTGGAATTTATTTCTTGATATGACATAACCGTTAATTTCTGAAGCGCAAGAAAGGAATAGTAAAACTAGCATTTACGAATTATCAAAGATTTAGTTTTAGCTATAAAATTAACATAATGTTTCAATAAATATTGAGTAGCAACCCTTAACCCTATGTTACAAAAACGTATTCTTACCTACTGCCGATTCATTGTTAAAATAATTCCTCCTCAAATGCATGTCTTGAGACAATTTCAACAAATCATCGAAGACCTAATTTTATCCATAAAATTAGCATGATGTTTCCGTAAAAGCTGAGCAGAGATCCTTACCGCTATATCATTATAGAATATTCGTTACAAATTACAAATGAAATGCTGTGTGACATGTCCATTATGAGCATTTCGAAACTAGTTTCAATTTTTTTCTAAAATAATCTCTCTCAAATGCATGCACCATGCCAATTACTACCTATAGCTAACATAAGCATTTAGAACCTACTCCCACTTTTTCTTGGAATAGTTCTCAATTCTCATTCCACTGCTTTCATCGTACCAACGTCCTGCCATAACTAACATCAATATTGAATACAAGATGTATAACTAGTGATTTTTCTTTTTGAGGGATGAAAAGTTGAAAGAGAATAAAGATTTAAGATTTGTCATTTGTATCTCCCTTGCAGCAAGTTCCTCTTAAAATTATTACTGTTATTTCATTTAAGATAAATTTCTTAACATTAATATCTCATCTGTTTCTGTCACACAAATACTAATATTTTAGATATTTGTATTCTTCATTATCTCAAGACATTTTCCAATCTTTTTGATTGAGATAATATCAACTTACCTTTCCTCAACCCTTCCCATTGAGATTGTGTATATAGACTAACTCAGACATTTTATGATAGAAGATATTTCAATTTCCTTGTCTATTGATCAACATTAAGATTTTACTGACAATTATAAAATTCAAATGTAATGGCCCTTGTATGTACTTCTTTTTTTTTTACATTGATAAATCATGACCAACAAGTTATTGACCAGAGACCAAAGCAGATGACTTAGTGCATAACAAAAAAAAGAAAAGCTCATTAATGATTCAAGTTTCATGGCGTTGTAAGCAATGAGCCCTAGTGAGTAGGAGAAGACCAAATGAAGAATTAAAGTAGTAATAGTCTCTAGAGAATCACAACATCTCATCACTAATCTCACTGTTGATAAAGATTTAAAATAACGTAGAGATTGGCCCCTATGGTTAGCTTTCCAATACGTTACCGACAAAGCGAGAGCAAACGAAGGCGAGCCCTCGTGAGCCGCACCGCATCATACGACCCGTACTCCATCCCACGCCGAAACGAACCCGCTCGCCAGCTTCACATCCGGTGAGACTAAGCGCGATCCCATGCCCCCGGTTCCAAGAGCCCCTAGGTTTTCAAAAGCCAGCCTATATGACTTCTCAAAACAAAGTCTGAACCGAACTCTTATGTGTCAATTTGTACTTCAAAAATGCTTGCATGCAAATTAAAGCTTGTATCACGCCTACATTATTAGGTTTTATGGAGATTTTTTTTTTTTTTTTGGCTGCAATGGATGACTCATATAATTATAACACGAATAAATATAGATTATTTTACTATTATTAGTTTATATAATTAGTTTTTGAAATACCTAAAAAATAACAATGCAGAGTTGGATTTGAGTAGGATGGAATGTATCAAATAGGTTTTGGCCATGTTGAAATCACCACTTGTCCCAAAAGTTTAAACTGATAGAATGAGATAGATTTATTTATATATTTTAATTATCTTATACTCTTTCTCACATGTGGGCTAGATTTTTCTTTAACAGAGTTAAAGAGTGTGGAGATAGAGTTTCAACTCAGCATCTCTGATCTGATACCATGTTGAAATTACTATTTATCCTAAAAGCTTAAGCTGATAGGATGAAATAGATTTTTTAATATATTTTTATTTTTTTACAATATTAAAGTGTTTGAAATGATCTAAAATGAGTTTTTGTTCCAAAAAGAATTAAGGTCAAGAGATACTTATTCGTGGAGAAATTGTTATAGATTATTGGATAGGATTAGATATGAATGGAAGATATAATATTTATCCCAACTTAATCCAATCTAATCCTTTTACCACTCCTGGCCCTCCATCAAATTTTAAAGTTTAAAAGATAGGAAAGGAATGGAGTTAAGGATACCGGAGGAGGCCTCTATCCAAGAATAACAAACAAACGGAGAGTTAAAAGATGGCTATTTTCATACCAGCCGTACCTCTCGATAGCCAATCAATCTCTATTCCAAGAACACAACAAAAGAAAAAGCCTAGAAAATTAATAAATCATTAAAAAATTATTCTTTTTTTTTTGGTAATTATGACCAAATCCAGGACCATTTCCCTTCCCACCTCCTCTATATATTCCTCTATAGCCCCCTTCTGTCTTCCCTCCTCCTCTCTTTCTGCTTCCCAGAACCCAAAGAAAAGAAGAAAGGAAGAGGGAGAAGTGTAGGTTTGAGAGAGAGAGAGAGAGAGAGAGAGAGAGAGAGAGAGAGAGAGAGAAATGGGAAGTGGAGCGGGGACGGGGAAATGCAGCACGATCAGGCACATTGTGAGGCTGCGCCAGATGCTGCGGCGGTGGCGGATGCGGGCGTCGTCGGCGTCGTCGGCGCGGGCGGCGCCGGCGGACGTGCCGGCGGGGCATGTGGCGGTGTGCGTGGGGAGCAGCTCGCGGAGGTTCGTGGTGCGCACGGCGCACCTGAACCACCCCATCTTCCGGCATCTCCTCCGGCAAGCCGAGGAGGAGTACGGCTTCTCCTCCCTCCCGGGACCCCTCACCCTCCCCTGCGACGAGTCCCTCTTCGAGCACATTCTCCGCCACCTCTCCTCCTCCTCTTCGTCTCGTTTCCTCAGTCTCGAGGACTTCCAGAAAAGCCCGCCGGCGTCCTCCTCTTGCTTGTGCTGCTGCTGCTGCTGCTGCCATGCCGGCCACCGGAGCGGCGGCGGGTGGCATGTTGCCGAATCCCTCCCTCTCCTCCGCGCGGAGAAGCCGGTCTGGTGACTCTCTGAGGCATTACATCAAACAGCTTGGGTTCATGGAGATTTTCTTTTATTATTTTGTCTTCCTTTACTCTCCTCTCTCTAGGATTGACAGGAGATTGTTTGGTGGGATGACCGGTGGTTGCATTGGTCTATTTTTAATTTTTAGTTTTAGTTTTTTTTTTCCGAAAAATCGTAGCTCCAGAGGAGGTGAAGAGAGATGGCAAAGAAGCGATCGAGCCGAGTCGTCCCTCGTCGAATTGGAGGAAGAATCGATTAAGTCTTCGAACCAGAGGAGGAGGAGGAGGAGGAGGAGGAGGAAGAAGAAGAAGAGGGAGAGAGCTTGGTTGATCTCTCTTTGTAAATAATAATGTGATTGTCTCTAATGAATTATTATTAACATAACCAGTTGCATCTTAAACTTCTTTATAAACCCTTACGAGTTTGGTAAGTACTTGGATTTTGGATCTTGGTTTTGTAAATAATAATGTGATTATCTCTAATGAATTATTATCATTATATTAAACTTGTTTATAAGCCATTATGCCTTTGGCTTCCTCACATGAAAAGTGAAAAGGTCATGAGATGGTGCACCATAAACATCATTATTTAATGCTATTATTTCTCTTTGTGATTCTTTTATTGGTGCTTACGTACGGTCAATGCTGTAGTAGCACATGGACTAAGACCTAGGGATTGAATTGGACCAATTAGTGACCTTTCTTGTTCTTCCAATAGAAGGTTTGCCTTTGACAAAGTACCATGGATTCATGACATGAGGGGTATTAGACTTTTTTTTTTTTTTGTTAGAACGGTCACTCATGCCAGAGAAAATAGTGTATAGCAAGAAGGGCAAGAGCCGAATCCAGTCTACTGCATTGTTCGTTTTTCGATAGACATGAAAAATTTAAAAAGTACCATACTCTTCTGCGAGGCTACGAACATCTCGAAGGATCGGGTGCCAAAAGGGTATTAGACTTGAACATAACTTTGTAGTTTTGAAAGCAGTATCATTCTCACACAAGATGAGAACTATTTTTGAGAGTTTTTGAGGGGAGGACAGAAAAAAGGAGTACAAAGTCATATGTAGAACATCAATAATGTGGGCATGTGCACCTGCACCATCACTAGGAAACTACTATTTTTTTGAGAATGATTGAGAAGACCAAGATTTTGATGGACGGATTGTCTTGGTACTATGCAAGTCATTTGAGAATAATTCCTTTAAACTCTTCATTAGATAATTTATGATAGGCAATTATTTGGATAAGTTTGGGTTGAGTCAATTTACGATGATAATATGGATTGACACTTTGACCCAACTCCAATCAAAATTACCCATACTATACTTCACATGATCCCATCCAAATTAACTGTTGCAATTATTGCCAATTCAAGGTGAACTAAAATACTTCAATTAGAACAGACAAATCACTAGCTCTCAAAATTTATATCTTACAACTATGACCCAATCCAACTAAACCTGACCTAATCCGAAGAAAACTGGATCCTCATGATTTGAGCAAGGTCTAAGCTTTCACTTACACCCGATACCTATATAAGCTGAGGCAAAATGTTTAACCTAAACACAATCAAGAAATTGAGAAACATTTTGATCGTAACCCTGCCTAGACAAGGTCAAGTCGGGTCCTCAAGTTGGCTTAGTTTCTGTCAGTGAGTCATCCATCCTCTTGTCTTCAAGAACCTTTCGGTTGCAAGGAATTCTTTATTGGAAAAGTGAAAAAGAGAAAAAAATGTAAAACATTTTTCAAAATGATCTATTCTTGAGGCTTCGTTAGACTACCATGTCCATACTTTAAATTGAATTCCCAAATTTTGGTTAGGGGGATGCAAGTAGAAAATATTTTGCAACGGTATCGTCTATATTTGTTATTTAGACCCCATTTGGCAGTATTTTTGGAGAGCTAAAAAATATTTCTTAAGTTCTTTTGAAGGGATGCATAACTGAGGACCGACCGCTGATCCATAAGATTCGCAGACTATTGGGAGAGTGCCACTCCCACCAAATCTTACACGTCTACAGAAAGGCAAACGAGGCTGCTGACTGGGTTGCTTCCTTTGCAGCCCATCATTCTAGTGGGTTTATCTGGTTAGACAGTGGTTGTTTTTTGACTTTGTTGGCCGCATCCATACCCATTATGTGTGAGCCGCCGTTGCACTAAAAAAAAAAAGTTTTGATATATTCGGTAAAAATTTTAAAACAGCTTTATGGTTCTTCCAAAAATAAAAAAAGATCTACTAGCTCCAATATGTAACTTTTGGACAAAAGCTCTATTTGAGATGTGTTTAGGAAGTTATTTTTTTCCCATAGACTTGCCTTTAAGTCGTGACAACAAAACTTTTTTAACAAATTAATTTAAAAATACTTTAATAGTTAACAGTTTTTGTAATAACACTTTTAATAATATAATACAACATAACACAATATAATAAAATATAGTATAATATAATTATCATTATTATTCTATTAGAATATGATTATACTACAATAATATTATAATAATATAATATTATTATAACATACTGAAATAATAATATATCATTTTATTATTGTATAATTATAATATCATCATAATATAATAATATAATAAATATATTATTATATTTTATAATAAATTAAAATATTTATAATAATAGTTTTATAGTATAGGTAATTAGATAATTAAAAATATTATAAAACTAAAAGCAATTTCTCGATTTAGTTATCAAACAAATATTAAAGTTCCACGACACTAGTTACCAAATAATAAATATTTTTTTATTAAAAATTTTAGTAATGAAAGCTCAAGCTTTACAAACAAAAATTCAAGGATCTACGCTAATATCAAATAGTGGCTTATTAATTTAAAGGATTGTTTGGTGCACATATTTGGAGGTTCTTAGCTAGAGAACCCACCACCTTGGGTCCCCTGATAGAGCATTCCTCCTCCTTCCAGAGTGCACCCCTCTCCATCGTACGTGCTAAATTTCCTCGCCATCCATACTTTTCCAACTTGTGTATCCTGTTGCCACGAAAGGACCTGCTCCTCGCCAGTTGCATCGTCCTCCAACACACAAGAGCGGCCCAATATATTTGGGAGTCTAAGGCCGTTTTGTCTTTGAGGTCTTCTCTGTAGTGGGCCGGCCTAAGGGGAACTCACAGGGGGGCCTTTTTTCTTTCCATTTTGTCTTTGAGGCCTTCTTTGGGCTGGGGTCTTAGGCGACCGTCTTAGTCGCCTAAGGGTTGGGCCGGCCCTGCCAACACTCCCAGCTCCACGTGCACTGCCACCACTCCTAGGTCCCCTCGTGGGAGCCACTTCTCTCCTCCTCCCTCTCTCTCCTTCCCATCGAGTTCGGCCATTGCTCGTTGGAGTCTTGTGTCGTCCCGTGATTTGACGGATGATAAGCATGCCGGCCCCGCTCCTCTTCCCGAACCCCTCATCCCTTGTCTCCCTACTCCATTGTTATCCATCAAATTCGGGTCAAATGGCCTTAGGTCGAAGTGCTCCTTCATCGTCTCATTCTCGTCCATGATCCGACCCTCATCCATGAGGGTGGAGGAGCTCATCCTAGAGTAGTGGGGCTCTAGTGACAACAGGGTTGGGTGGTGACATTGGAATGGAGGGTGGATATGCCGGGGGTGTTGATGACCCAAAGATTGATTTAAAGATTGATTTTGATGATCACAAAATCTTGAAGTATAAATACTAATGTTTGTGTTGCAAGGAGAAAGAATTTATTTTGCAAGGAACATAGCAAGATTGGAAGAATACAAGAAGGCCTCCAAAGCTCTCAAGAAAAGTTGGAAGAAAGCTACAATTTATTGGCCCAAGTTTCAAGTTTAAAGAATTCAAGTTGGAGGAGCAAATGTAAAGAAAAATTCAAAAGAATAGTCCTCGAGTCGACTCCGGGAAGTTTAGAGTCGACTCTGACACTCTAGAGTTTCAAGAAACAGTGCTCGAGTCGACTCCGATACTCTACGAGTCGACTCCGACTGAGAACAAATAAAAAGACAGAAAGTTGATTTTCAGCGCTACAGTGATCTCGAGTCGACTCCAACTTCAGTGCTACAGTGCGGAGTCGACTCCCAGCTATAGTGCCGGCAGACTACTATTCACGAGTCGACTCCTATTTCAGCCGAGTCGACTCCTGCTTCAGCCGAGTCGACTCCTGCTTCAGCCGAGTCGACTCTAGCACGCTGGGAGGCATAACGGCTAGTTTTTTCTTAATTCCAACGGCTCTATTTTTGTCTCTAACGGCTAGATTTTTGTTTCCACTCCCTCTAAAGCTATAAAATCAAGAGGAGAGCTAGGGAAGAGGGTATGGAAGTGGGAGAGAACATTTAGGGAAGAGATTTCAAAGAGATTACAAGGAAAATCTTCCAAAAGCACAAAAGGGCCATTCAAAGCAAAATAGAGAGAAGAAGAACATCCAAGTGAATCCCAAAGCTTCCTCTCCATCCGTGTGCTGCCTCGGTGATCCTCTACTTCGTGCAAAATCAGAAGAGGGTCAAGTAAAGAAGAAGCCGAGTTCCTCCATCTACAAATTTGTTTGAGGGCTTCTTCCCTTTACTTTACTCGTTTATATTTGCTATATTCGCTTATTTGAGAAGCTTGTACTTGAGTTAAACTCTTGTTCTAATATCTTGTAACTTGATTCAATCAAGGGATTGAATCAAGGGGTTAAGGTTTGTTGGTGAGCTAAAGAGAAAAACCAACGTTGTAAGGTTGTGGTTGGTGAGCCTTTGGGAAAGACCAACCGGGTTGATTGTGAACCCGGAAAACAATCATTGTAAGGTTGTGGTTGGTGAGCCTTTGGGAAAACCAACTGGGTTGGATTGTGAGCCCGTGAAAACAATCGGTAGGTTCTAGTCGGTGAGCCTGTGAAAACCGACCGAGTTCGTTGTGATCTCGCAAAACAACAAGTTGGGTTGTGAGCTTGTAAAACAACCGACTGTAATCTAAGGGATTATAGTGAAATTCCCAAGAGGTCTTGGGGAGTGGATGTAGGTGCTGGGGTGCACCGAACCACTATACATCTTTGTGTTTGTGATGCCTTATCTCTTGTATTTCCTGCCTTCCATTCATGCTTGATTGTGTAATATCTCTAGCTTTGTTTTCTATAGAGTTATAAGTGATTTGCTTAGCTTCCACTCCATTCTTACCATACACATAGATTAAAATTGATCATACAACTATAAGTTGTTTTTAGATCAATTGCACCCTAAAGCCATAGTATAATTGCTCTAGCTTAATCTTCCACTGCTTTACTTGTAATTGCCTAGAGCTTCAGTAAATAACATCTTATTATTCCGCTGCATTCTATTCAAAGTAAAAATTAGGGAACATAATTTTTAGAAAACCCAATTCACCCCCCCTCTTGGGTTGTCACCTTGGGCAACAAGTGGTATCAGAGCAGGTGCTCTTTTATTAATTATAGTCTTAACCGACAAGAGCCAAAGATCATTACAACTCAAATAGATAGTTTTCTAGGAGAGGGACAGTTAATTGATAGGCCTCCACTATTTAATGGCATAAACTACACATATTGGAAAGCACGCATGCGCATTTTTATTCAATCACAAAACTATTATTTATGGAAAATCATAATAAATGACCTTCACACACTCTCTCAAACTATTAATGAAAAGGACTTAGCACAATTGAATGCTAATGCTATGAACATATTATATTGTGCTATTCATGAAACGAAGTTTAATGAAATTTCTGCATGCTTATCTGCTAAGGAGATCTGGGATACTTTAGAAAATATTTATGATAAATCTCAGATTAGCTCACATGTGCTTCAATTGCGTACTAACAATGAGATTGCAGAATCCTCCACAGTAGCCAAGTCGACTCCCAGTTTGTCCGAGTCGACTCCTAGAGAAGAACAGTTTGAAAGGCAGAGACACAGTCTTGAAGACCCTGTGAACGAGTCGACTCCAAGTAGTTCCGAGTCGACTCCCAAGTTAGCCGAGTCGACTCCGACAAGGCCCGAGTCGACTCCGAGGCAGAACAGTTCAAAAGACAGAGAATCATCTTTTAGGCCTCTGAGAACGAGACGTCTCCCGAAGATCTCGAGTCGATTCTCAAGTCAGTCGAGTCGACTCCAAGTAAACCCGAGTCGACTCGAGGAAGAAAGAACAACAAAAAAATTCAAAAGCTTCCTAAAGACAAAGAAGAAGAGGAAGCAAGAAGAAAGGAAGAAAGAGATAAAAAGCAAGAAAGCCTTGACCAAGGAAGAGTCAAGCAAAAAATTGAAAGCTAGAAGCAACAATGAACTACAAGAGGTAACTAACTTATGTTTTATAGCATTAGAAGATAAAGTAGAATCTGAATCTAATTTTACACCAAATAAATTTCATGAAGAATATTCTTATGATGAACTATTAAATGCTTTTCATGATTTGTATGGTGAATGTAGAAAATTAGCTATCAAAAATAAAAATCTTAAAAAGCTAAATCTCGAAATCTCAAAAGAAAGAAATTCTATTGCTAAAATATATGACAAACTAAATTCTGAAAATGAAAGCTTAAGGTTAAATTCAGAACAATTGATTCGGAAAAATCAGAATTTAATTAAAGAAAATCAAAACTTAAGTGAAGAAATTAACCAATCAAAATCTCTTATTAACAAATTCACTGTAAGTTCAGAACGATTAAAATTGATGTTTGAAAGCCAATATGTTGCTTATGATAAATCAAAACTTGGCTTGACTCCTTTACTTGACAATAAATCTCTAGAGAAAAAGGTTATCAATGCATCAAGCAAACCATTAAATAAGATAACATATTTCAAACATGAAAAGAATGGACATAACAACTTTACCTATCGTTCTAACATAATTAAATCAAGTGGTAAAGTTATTACAATTAAACAAATTTGGGTTCCAAAAGGAACCATATGTCCTAACTCTCAAGGACCCAAGCAAGCTTGGGTACCCAAAATGAAAATATGAGGATGTAGACATAGGTGTGCCAAGATACCCATGGAACAAATGGAACTTTCATACAAATGGGTGTTCAAGACACACGTCAAAAATGAAACTTAAAACATACTTATGAAAAGCAATTTTAAATAATAAAAAAATAATAATAATAATAATAATGAAATCAGTAAACCTTGCATTTCATCATTATTTTTGCTTTAGTATTTGATTAAAATATGAATTGCAAGTATTGACCAATTTTGTGATATAGAAAATACTTTTGGAAATATAATCAAATCACTTCATTTTATAGTATACTTTACTCACTATTGGACAAGTTGCTAAAAGATTAATCAATTTATTAAGAATAACTCTATGAATTCTCTATATGCTTGATTGAGAGTTTTTATCCATGGCATTATTGTTTATTGATCATAGATATGATAATGTGTACTTGGTGTGCTTTTGAATATATGCACTATGAATACCAAGATTAAAGAAACCATCTTTGGCATATAAAATCAACTCATGCTAGTATGTACTTAATCTCAAAAGACCTTGCCATTGGCTTACTTAGATTATCTTCTGAAAGGTCAAAGTTTACTATGCATGCTAACTAAGGAAACAAACAAAAATCAATTTCTAAATCTAAAGATGTTGTTTCCATCACTAAGTTTTCAAAAGCTTACATTGGATGTGTTCTTGGCAAATAAAATTGAAATATTTTCTGTATTTGCTAAATCTTGTAAAAGTGTTTCAAATGATAAAGGTTTCCAAACTGTGAAGATAAAGAGTATCATGGCACAGTGTTGAAAACCAAAATCCTGATAAAGTTTATACAGAAATTAATTATTTCAGCACCAAGGACACCTTAAGTAAAATAGGGTTAATAGAATTCTTGAAGAAATGAAAAAGACAATTGTGTATGATAGTCATCTACTTAAATGATTTTTTGTTAAAGGCTATCATCACTGCTTGTCATACATATGACTTCTATTAGATCTATTTTTGATGAAAAAAACTTCTTTTGATCTTCTGAAAAATAGAAAATGAACCATTGCATATCTCTCATATTTTTCAGTCGTACATACTATGCTTGATATGTTCTCATGAAAATAATGCCAAATCTGATAAAGATATTTCTATCCTTGGATATCATTCATCAAGCAATGCATATAGAACATTCAATGAAAAGATTCGAGTTGTAGAAATATCAATTCATTTTGTTCCTTATGAGATTAATGATTTATTATCAAGATACTAAAATTAAATTATATATGTATATGGTTAATCTTTTACATATAACAATCTGAAAACTTGTTAATAAATATAATTTCAGAAATACACTTAATGAAGAAAAATCGATGACTACTAAAAGGCTAAATCAAGAAAAGATGAAATAGATCTTGATTCTTGCATGATTAAAAGTAAAGATCACCATTATCATTTGCTTGCTTCATGAGCTTTATATTCTGTCAAATGAATGTGTAGAATGCACTCCTATGTGGTTATTTCATTAAAAAGGAGATCTATGTTAAATAACCACCATATTTGAAAACACTCATTACAAATATGTTAAAGCAATATATAATTTGGAACAAGCATCAAAAGCATGATATGAAAGCTTAAGTAACCTTTTTGATAGAAAGTAATAGTGATAAATCTTTACATCAAAAAGAAGAATTTGTGATATCTTATTTGCTCAAAGTATGCATTGATGACATCATTTTTGGTTCTACTAATGAAGAGTTATATGAAGATTTTACTTAACTCATGTAAGGTGAGTTTGAAATATGTATGATGAATGAAGTAACATTTTCTCTCGAACTCCAAATTAAGACAAACAAGAAAGGGGATCTTCATTGACCAAAGTTAGTCCACAAGAAAACTCTTATAGAAGATTGGCATGAAGAAGATATGTCTATGACCCCATCTTGTAGAATTTGAAAAGGATGAGCAAAGTAGATCTATTGTTTTAAAGCTGTATTGAAGCATGATAGAATAATTATTTTATCATACAGCTAGTAGACCAGATTGTATGCTCATTATGTGCCCTTGTGCAAAACTTCAATCTAACTCTAATGAATCATAATCTGAATTTTGATAGAAACAACTGTTTAAGATAAGTTGATTAAAACTTAGCTAGCATGTCTTATTAATAATTATCTTAAGCAAATAAAATCTAAACTAAATCGTTTTTGAGAAATTGATTTGACCTTGATAAATCTTCCTATTGCCTCACATGCTTGTCCTTGAACCATCTTGGTTAATGAAACTATCCCTTTAGTTCAAGTGATATATGCTTGCTTATATTTAGGCAATCTCTTGAGTAAAGTGACTCAATATTCAACTATTGTCATATCTTATATTGAGTCATCTAGTTAAAAAAAATATGTTGGATGAATGTTTTGTATCTTGAAGAAACTAATGACTTTCTTTCAAGAAAGAAAAGGAGTTTGTTAATAATGCAGGATCCTTGAGCAAGAAAATGAGAGGTTTCAACTTGAAGGATATCTCCATGTAAGATACAATAAACATTCACCTGCAAACAAGAGAGAGGACCTTCTTCAGCCAAAAGTTCATACATAAGAAATCTAGTAGGTATCTGACTTGAAGAATGCAGAATGAATCGGTAATTTTAGAGACCTCTCTCATAAATTAGCTAAGCAAAGTCAATAACTTAAATCTTATTGTGGCATGATTAAAATCTTTAAATATTAATTTCTAGATATCATGTCTATATATGCATTAATTGACTTATGCTTTTAGAAATTGTTTCATGGTTTGCTCAAACTAAAATATTTCTTTGCCTATATCATAACCATGAAATACACAAGTATATGCATAAAATTTTGATTTAAAATAACTTGTGAGAAGTTATGAATCCTTGAGCACAATAAAAATGTTGTTTGCATGATGTACATCTATATGATACATAAGATTATTTCTTTATTCTGCTCTTTCATGTAAATTACTTGAGAATAACAAAAAGAGAGAGATAAAGAAAAGAAAATGGATATTATTCAAGAGATGAAAAATCTAAGCAAAGGCAAGTACTCCAATCTTAAGGAAAAGCAAAACAAGCATAATATATTCGGCACATTTGGAAGGGATAAAATTCATAATTAATTACACTTAAACAGGGAGAGTTTGAAGTGAACATTTTAACCTTTCTATATTGCTCATCATAGGGATGGTGCCAATGGGGAGGCTAGTGGTAGTACCCGGCACTATTTGACCCAACTATTCGGTGTAGGGCATATTAGGGACGGCACAAGAGGGAGGCTAGTGGTAGTACCTCGTGCCCCTTCCCAACTCCACCGGATAGGGAGCAAATAGAGTATAGAGCATAAGAAAGTAAAAATGAAAGACAAAGTTAATGAAAGTATATAAGAAGAATCAAGTTATTTTTTTAAAAAATCACTTGAAAACACAATTTAAGGATGAAATCAATGCAAGATTATATTTAAATAGGGGGAGTTTATTTGAAAAGAATTGATTTTGATCCTTGACATGCTTGTTCTTAATATTTTAATGCATGACTTAACACATAATATATTTTGCATGTGGCATGTTGTTTTGAATTATGGATTCTCAATATTTTGTAATGCTCCATGCTTGGATAAGTTGATTGAAATATGTCTTAACTTGGAATATGTCTTAACTTTGCTCACAAGTCTTTGCTTCACCCTTGCCTCAAACTAACTTGTGTTCCAATGCTTGAATGTTTAAAATACTACATAAAGTTCTTTTTTTTAAGCAATATTAAAAAGAAATTTCAGTTTTATCATTCACGATTATCTTTGAAAGTTAAATAGATTTACAAAAAGAAGAAGAGAAGGATATTTCTATTTTAGGCAAAATGTATTGATCTTGATCTATCTTTCTACTTGCCTAACTTTGATACATAATGTCCTAATACTTGTTAAAATATCCTTTATTTTGTATCGAAACTCAATATTAAATACGAAGATTCTGAAAGTGCTCGAATGTTATTGAAATATGTGTTTTCAATCTTAGAGATTTAAGATGAGCTACAATGTAGAAGATATATATCTCAAATTATAATTGTGAAAGCCTTCTTGGAAATTCTTATGAAAATTCAGAATCTGATTTTGACGCCTTAGTTGATTGTCTCGATACGCATCCGAAATATATCTTTTCTTATCCTTAAAGTGTACTAATATTGGTCTAAATGATGTGTCTTTCAATGATCTTAATTGCAAACAAATATTTTTAAATATATGATTTTATTTTGATATTAAAAAGGATTTATTGTGCTTCATGTATACATTGCTGAAAAACTATGATTAAGAAATTGAGTTCTATAAATATATATATACTTCAATGATCATCTATATGTTTTTCTCTTCTACATTATTAAATACTTCCATCAATATATATATATATATATATATATATATATTATTAAGAGAGTGAATGATCTTAAGTCTAGAAACATTTCAGCTCACTCAAATGATTCTTAAAAGAAAGAAAATATAAATGCTTTTGAAAGAATTTGAGCTTCAAATGAATCATTTTCTGATTAATATTTCAGTACATTTTCTCAAAAATTAAGAGGAAGCATAACTTGTTCTTGAAGGATTAAAAAGAGTGATTGCTATAAATTTTGAATAATTCTAGATCACTCTACATTCTTGATATCATAAAGTTTCAGTTTTATTCACGTTTATCATTAAAATCTGAAATCCAACAAAAGAAAAGAATGATTAAAGAAGAATGCATCTTTTGAGGGGGAGCTTTAGATATTCAGTATCTTATCCTAAAGTTACTTTAATTTGATGCATACCTTGAATTTTATGGATTGATTTTGATGAACCTCCTTATATTGCAAGACTTGCTTTAATTATATAATAAGTTTATACTTTGAGATGAGTTCTATAAAGATTGTCTTATCTCAAACCTTGAGTTTTATGAAAATAAGCTGAAACTTATAGAAAATATATTTTCGAGATTGACAATTTTATTGAACATTATCTTCAAATTCTAAACTCTTAAATGGAATGATCAATTGAGGAGGAGAAAGAAAATTTCAGAAGAAGAAATTTTATGGAACCTAATCGCATAAATCTATAACTAAAGGAGAGAGAAAGAATTTATGATACACCTTGAGGCTTGTTATTTGGTTAATATATCTTATGCATAAATCATGAACCAAATTGCAATTCAAACAGTTGATCTTAAGAGCCTCTAACTTAATGAAAAAGGGGGAGAATAATGTGTTGAATCCATATTTTGGTATTTGTGCCCCAATGCTCTTATTATCATAAAAGAACTTTGAAGTCATTAAGAATTAATGATCCAACATGATGGTATGTTTTTCAAGTATATAAGTTTTGATCTTATACTCTGAAAATTAATTAAATTGCTCTCATGTTGATAAACAAGCTTTATATATTGGGCAAAAGATCTTAAATGAACAAGCTTTCATACTTATTATTGAAGAGAGGTTAGATTTCCATTCGTGCCTTCTTTGAATATCAGTCTTGATACTCCTTGAACTAACTTGAAAAAGATTCCACCTACACTTGATTTGAAAACTATCCTTGGAATCACATTCGATGTGCTCTCATCATAATTTGCTCTGAAATCATCTTAATTGGCTCTGATCTATGCTAATTAATCTTGTTCTGACATTATTGCCTTGAGTTTTATGATTCATATTCTTGCAATAATTTGACATGCATTAACTGAAAATCAGAGTACTATAAAAAAAAAAAAACAAAAAAATATTTGAGTACCATTATCTTTGTGCTTAATGTTTCATTATCTTACAACCTTTTTGATGTTGTCAAAAAGGGGGAGAAATATCTGAGTATATGCTCATAATGCTTTATGTGTTGATTATGTTAAGATTAAATCTAAAGCATTATCATGAAGTATATTTTAAAGATATATAATTTCTACTTCATGCAACTTAGCTATGCATTACTTCTAGAACACAATATATTGCATATACTCCAAGTTTTGTCATCATCAAAAAGGGGGAGACTGATAACCCAAAGATTGATTTAAAGATTGATTTTGATGATCACAAAACCTTGAAGTATAAATACTAATGTTTGTGTTGCAAGGAGAAAGAATTTATTTTGCAAGGAACATAGCAAGATTGGAAGAATACAAGAAGGCCTCCAAAGCTCTCAAGAAAAGTTGGAAGAAAGCTACAATTTATTGGCCCAAGTTTCAAGTTTAAAGAATTCAAGTTGGAGGAGCAAATGTAAAGAAAAATTCAAAAGAATAGTCCTCGAGTCGACTCCGGGAAGTTTAGAGTCGACTCTGGCACTCTAGAGTTTCAAGAAACAGTGCTCGAGTCGACTCCGATACTCTACGAGTCGACTCCGACTGAGAACAAATAAAAAGACAGAAAGTTGATTTTCAGCGCTACAGTGATCTCGAGTCGACTCCAACTTCAGTGCTACAGTGCGGAGTCGACTCCCAGCTACAGTGCCGGCAGACTACTATTCACGAGTCGACTCCTATTTCAGCCGAGTCGACTCCTGCTTCAGCCGAGTCGACTCCTGCTTCAGCCGAGTCGACTCTAGCACGCTGGGAGGCATAACGGCTAGTTTTTTCTTAATTCCAACGGCTCTATTTTTGTCTCTAACGGCTAGATTTTTGTTTCCACTCCCTCTAAAGCTATAAAATCAAGAGGAGAGCTAGGGAAGAGGGTATGGAAGTGGGAGAGAACATTTAGGGAAGAGATTTCAAAGAGATTACAAGGAAAATCTTCCAAAAGCACAAAAGGGCCATTCAAAGCAAAATAGAGAGAAGAAGAACATCCAAGTGAATCCCAAAGCTTCCTCTCCATCCGTGTGCTGCCTCGGTGATCCTCTACTTCGTGCAAAATCAGAAGAGGGTCAAGTAAAGAAGAAGCTGAGTTCCTCCATCTACAAATTTGTTTGAGGGCTTCTTCCCTTTACTTTACTCGTTTATATTTGCTATATTCGCTTATTTGAGAAGCTTGTACTTGAGTTAAACTCTTGTTCTAATATCTTGTAACTTGATTCAATCAAGGGATTGAATCAAGGGGTTAAGGTTTGTTGGTGAGCCAAAGGAAAAAACCAACGTTGTAAGGTTGTGGTTGGTGAGCCTTTGGAGAAAACCAACCGGGTTGATTGTGAACCCGGAAAACAATCATTGTAAGGTTGTGGTTGGTGAGCCTTTGGGAAAACCAACTGGGTTGGATTGTGAGCCCGTGAAAACAATCGGTAGGTTCTAGTCGGTGAGCCTGTGAAAACCGACAGAGTTCGTTGTGATCTCGCAAAACAACAAGTTGGGTTGTGAGCTTGTAAAACAACCGACTGTAATCTAAGGGATTATAGTGAAATTCCCAAGAGGTCTTGGGGAGTGGATGTAGGTGCTGGGGTGCACCGAACCACTATACATCTTTGTGTTTGTGATGCCTTATCTCTTGTATTTCATGCCTTCCATTCATGCTTGATTGTGTAATATCTCTAGCTTTGTTTTCTATAGAGTTATAAGTGATTTGCTTGGCTTCCACTCTATTCTTACCATACACATAGATTAAAATTGATCATACAACTATAAGTTGTTTTTAGATCAATTGCACCCTAAAGCCATAGTATAATTGCTCTAGCTTAATCTTCCACTGCTTTACTTGTAATTGCCTAGAGCTTAAGTAAATAACATCTTATTATTCCGCTGCATTCTATTCAAAGTAAAAATTAGGGAACATAATTTTTAGAAAATCCAATTCACCCCCCCTCTTGGGTTGTCACCTTGGGCAACAGGTGTAATAACTCGGTTCTTTTGGGCTCGTGGGCCAGCCTGGAGTGGCCAGGCCTAGCCCGACCTTGTCTAGCCTAGCTTGTGGGCTTGTGGGCTTGTGGGCCTGCCCGAATAAGCTAGGCCTATCGACCCGTGCTCGGCATGTGGGAGAGTTGGGAGTCTTCTTCCTTCCCAATTCTGGCAGAAAAGAAGACTTCTCGAGGGCAGTCCAAGTTCGAATCGAACACAAGGATCTTGCATATTTAACTCGCTTCCTCCTCCTTTGATTTTCTCTACCCAAATCACCGAGAACCATCACGATTCAAGCTCCTTTTCTCGGAGTCTCCTCCTTGATTCCTCGCCGAAGACCTCACCAGATATTTGCCGGATCGAGGTAAGACCCAAGCCACTCCTCCTTTCTTCTTCTTTCAGTTATCTAGCTGTGTTTTTCTTTGAATTAAGCTGGCAAGTCGTTGGGATCCATTCGAAATTGGGGTGCCTTGTTTCAGCGTCTCTTCCTTCCGTGATTAGGCCGAGATTGATCATCCCTTGCTCTTCCCTTTCTTCCTCTTTTCTTCTTCCTTGGTTTGCCGACCACCAGTGGCAGTGGCTGGTTTCTTAGGGTCATCACCGTTGCCATCGCCAGAGGCTGTTGTAGGTCATTGTCCATCAGCTCTTCCATGGCTCGATTTGAGAAGAAGAGGGAGAGGGAGAGTCTCCCCTGTTTTGAGAAGAGGAAGAAAGCTCTCTCTTCTCTCTCTACTTTTCTCTCTCCTATATCTCTCTTATTTCTCTCTCTACCTAGATTGTCTCTCTCTAGGGGCAGTGACTTTTGGTCGGCTCTCGTGAAGGGCCCTAGGCCATGGTCGTCGAGCGACATGTCAGCCCCACACCACGACACTTACTGAGCACATTTGAATTTCATCATCATTTATCTTTATTAAGTTATTTATATTGAAACCTAACTCTTGAGTTGACTGGCTTGATTGGCCAGAGTGGACCAATCCGAATCGTCAAATGCTGCTACCTAGTCAACCCTATCAGTCCTGCACCCGACTGTTGTCAGCTACTATTTGGACCCATAATTGATAACCCCTGATCTATTTTTTTGATTTGATATATGTTTCTTAATCAGATGAATTGAATTATGTTATGCTGGCCGATTCGAACAATTGGGCATTATTCTCAAGTTAGCCTCGTATATTTTTCTATAAGAATCTATTTTCACAATTAACTCTAGTTTTGTATGGGGCTACAGTCATCTGGGCAAGAAAAAGCCCAATGAGATTTTATGCTCTAGTTTCTTTATTTTTTGTTTCTTTCTTTTGGTATTTTCTCTCTCTTGCTTGATCCAAGAAAATTGGTTAAAGGGACTCAAAGGGCAGTCCTAAATTACTACGTGATGGTTGACCCTTTAGTGAGCTAGTAGAGAGTTCTGAGTTGTCGGATACCTTGGATAATTTTGATGTTAATTTGATTTTGTAAGAGAACAATCTTTTGGACATGAAGATATTAAGCAGGGTTCTGCGCACACCGGTTCATAGATCACAGTGCGGGTAGGTAATTAGTTTGTCTAGGTTGTCAGCAAAGAAATAAGAATCCTTGTACACTGACCTACATGATATAGAGATTTTTGTACCTATATATGTATGATATGCTAATAATCCAGATAAAAAGAAGCAAGAATAGTTTTATGATGGTTTTGGTATTAAATTATATTATGATCATGTATGCTTGTGATTGATGGTGTGATGGACATATATATGAGCATAACTTATACTTGCATAATTGGACTAATGGATGTGGTGCTCTGGACTAACCATATTAATCTAAAGCCAGAAATAAAAGAGAATCTATATGTGAATGTGAACTTGATTAAATGAACAAGAACTTTAGACTTATCTCGTAATTATTGATTGCCATATCACATGCCGGAAATGAGATACTATTGATTGCCTCATCATAGGCCGAAAATATGGTACTATTGATTGCTCTATCACACGCCGGAAATATGATACTATCGATTGTCCCGTGATAGGCTAGAAATGTCATACTATCGATTGCCCAATCATAGGCTGAAAATGTGATACTATCGATGTTAGATATATGCCCTAGAAGCCAATAAGGCTGACACATTATTAATTCTGGGACATAATTTTGTACTTGACTATTTATTATTGAATAAATAAAAGGCATCTTTTTTATTTATATTGTTTATGTGTCTATGAATCGTCCAAGGAATTAATAAGATGATGATGCATATTCTCAAGAGTTGAGAATTTGAGCTATGTATCATTGGTGATTAATTTCTAAATACTCCTGATCGATGGATCATCACGAGGACGGTGATCGATCCGATAAGATCAGTGCACACATTACTTTCATTACGGATGGACGAGACTCGAGTCCACAATGTAGGGACACTGAAGTGATAGTGCAGGTGCTTGTTAGAGAACAAGGATACTGAGCGTGACCAAGACAAGAAGTCACTTGGATGTCTATCCACTCGTCAGTGACTTGCTTGATGTTGCAGTAGTGTGACTGGTCCTTTGACCTGCGATGTTTCGGCTGCTCACAGTGAGGTTATTGTAGTTTGACTGCACACATACATGGTCTCTAGCCATATGGGTCTATGCAGTGTAGATTGGCTGCAGTAGGTTCACTGTAGAAGTAGGGTATGCACCTATATGGAATCTATCGATCTTGGTAGATAAGGAGAGATCCTATGTGATTCATAAGACTGAGTTCGTAAGACCTCAGCCGGGGCAGATTGTACAGTGGAGAAAGAGTTTTCCACTCTCGAGCTTAAGTCAAATAAATCTTGACATATGACAGGCGATGGGGTTTGACGAGTTGTCCATGACCTCCGCCTTGTAGGGATCCACGATAGAAGGACTGTATCACACGATAACTACACCTAGAGGTTCATTATTCCATTCTGCTGAGTAGCCACTACATGCTGCTAGGTGTCACTGGTGGATGGTGAGACTCACAGGGAATATCTCGATGATCAATAAACCCTAATGAGTTGAGTTGGAATCGTTCCAACCCATTGAAAGGAGTTTTCAATGATATTGTGATAGAGATCGCAATATATCTCACTACCAGTCAGAATAGAACCTATGGGGTCACACACACTAGAAGTATTGACCGATCCGATGGTTGAAATGTGATTATGAATCACGAGTAATCAATTTGATTGATGATCAGTTGAAGAAGGAACAATGGAAATTAATTAATTGGACTTAAACATGAATCCTACTTGGAGTAGGATTTCGGAAGTCCTAATTGGATTAGGACTGAAAATCCTACTTGGAGTAGGACTGGGAGTCCTACTTAGAATAGGATTCCAACAATCCTAATTAGATTAGGATTTTGAATTCAATTTGGATTCCTACTTAGAATAGGATTCCTAGAAGTCCTAATTGGATTAGGACTTTGGATTCAAATTAGAGTCCTAATTGGATTAGGATTAAAATTAAATAAGTCCTAATTGGATTAGAATTTCTTAAGTCCCAATTAATTATTAATCTAATGACTCCTAATTAGATTAGGATTGAAGGGTTCAATTGAGTCATAATTCATTGAGTTCTAATTGGATTAGGACATTGCATGGATCAAACCCAAAATTGGTTCACTCTTGGACTAAGCCTAATTAGATTAGGGCTTAGCCACATTAGGACATCCCAATCCTTACTTAATGAGGATTAGGTTAACCATGAAGGAGGGGCATACGCCCCTCCTCCTTTTCCTTACTTGGTGCTGCAAACAAGAGGGGTCGGCGCTCCTCTTGGAAGGTTATCAAGGAGCTCCTAAAAGTTAGAAGCTCCACTTGCTTATAAAGGGCTATGGGAGGCACCTAGGGCATGGATTAGAAGCCCTCTTCCCTTTGTGCCGTGGCCTCCCTCTCCCCTTTTAGTTGGTTCAGCCGCAAGCAAGAAGAGGAGAAGAAAGAAGCTTGGCGGCCTCCTCCCTCCTCCTTCGCTTCATCCAACGCAAGGGAAAGAAAAGGGTTTCAAAGGTGCTTTGATTCTTCTTCAATCTTCATCCTTCTTCTCCCTCCTTCCAAGCACAATCAAGGGTTGATCAAAAGGAAGGAGATCAGCCACCTAAAGTAGTCTCTGCAAGGGAGCTAGCAACCCGGGGAGACAAGGAAGCTTTGATTGGATCTCTGCTTCGTGTGGATACCCGTAGAGGCCGGACATTTGAACGGCTTCAAGCGAACCTTCATCCTAAACCACGAACTTCAGTTTGCGGTGATCATCTACCCGCACAAGGTGAAGATCTGATCTTCATAATGTTTTAAAAATTTTTAATTCTTATCTAACTACGAACGGTTTTTGAACAACGTTCATGCGATGAACGGTTGATCCCGCGCATGCCTCTTCCGCTGCATCTGAATTTTTCTTAAATTTTCTGCGGCATGGGCGGGTTCTAAAAATCGATTGTCCCATCACAAGTTGAAAATGTGATACTATCGATTGCCCTGTTATAGGTTGAAAATGTGATATTATTAATTGCCCCATCACAGGCTGGAAATGTGATACTATTGATTGCTCTGTCATGGACTGAAAACGTGACCGAAATTTGGCCCAAAGTTGAAAAGATAATTAATCTGGATCGAGTTTAAAAGGAATGGAATGAAAAGCATTAAAAATATTATTGAAGATTTATGAGATATCGTATGATATATCATTCTTAAGTAGCTGGATTTCTATTGATATTTGATGTATATATTTATATTGATTATTCGAGCATTATTGACAGTCAGTTTGTGATTTTATAATGTGTGCAACGAGTTCTTATGATTTTCAACTTATATTATTATTGTGTTGGTGTGGATGTGTGGGGATTTTTGCTGGGTTGTAAAGCTCACAACTCTTTCCTTTTTCTCTTTTCAGAGTTGCAGGTTGGATAGTACATGGCTATGGTTGAGATCATAGATAGAAGGGATGATTAGTTAGTGCATCTTAATACTGATTAGATGATCAAATTTTATAATTAGAACAACTTTGTTATTTGGTATGAATAGAGATCATTGTTGATTGTGGATATTGAGATTTCATTAAAATTTCAGGCCTAGCATATTCACTAAGGCTATGCCCTAGAGAGCATGCAGTCGTGTTGCATGCCCGAACCCGGGTGTTGGGTTCAGGGCGTGACAAGAGTGAGGTTGGCATTGGCAGAGATGAGGATGGAGGGAAAGAAGGTAGGGAGGGAGTGGCGGCCAAGGTGGAGACAATGGCGAGAGGTTACGGACAATGATCTCTCCCTCCCTCCCTTCTCCCCTCCCCTCCCCTCCCCCCACTCTCACTACACCCAACGTCTATCGTTTCCCCTCTCCTCCTCCACCCTTCCTCCTCCCTTGCCCCCACTCCCCTCGTCATCATCAAAACAATTGCAATGGAACCCTGCAACTCATCCACCTACAGCTCCAGTTGCTTGCTACAAATGGAGGTTGAGTTATAGGGCTCCAAACCCTCTAAATGAAGTTGGGCGTCAACCTTTCCTACGTGTGCATTCTTGCAAGCCGCAAACAAACCTAGGAACCTTGAAAAATTCTACGCCTGGCATACCAACTCAGCCGTACATCGGGCCAATTATTTTCCTCCATGTGTCCCTCCCTCCCTCCCACCAACATAGAAGAGGAGAACAAGGAATTAAAACCAAAAGAAAACGCAAGCTTAAAAAAAAACGGCAGCCTCTAATCTTCACTCCCATCCGTGGCCGTTGCCCTTTCCCTCCTCCTACTCTCTCCTCCTCCCATACGTACATACATGCATGCATGCATAATTGAACATGCATATTGTTGGTTTTGACAGAGAGATTAGAAGCAAATCAACATGATAGGTGGAAATCCAGGTTCCTCTTCTGTCACAGGGGACGTTGCAAATAACATCTAACCCCCAAGTTATTCCATATGGCTGAGGAAAACATTGCCATGAGTGAACCAACATGCAAATAAAATAGTAGGGTAAATTTCTAGGTTGTCTTAATAATTGTTATAGCTAGCCTTACAGGTTCCTAGGAGGGGGTGAGGGATTCACTGTAGCCTAACAAACAAACTAGTTGCTGTGACAGTGAGTGATGTGAAGGAACAGAAATAGTGCGTTTCGTAGGCTTATCAGTATTGTCTAATTGTTGGTGGGTTTGGTGGAGGTCTCCAAGACATAGTTGGTCGATAGAAATTGGAAACTAAGCATGGGTATCTATTTCGCATCCACTTTATTCACACCTTTGTTGACTCTTATAGACATGCGAATGCTGATTTAAATCCTTGGATATTTATCTGATAATCTATGTCCAAGAAGGCCTAGATATCATCTCTTTTAGTCCTGTCCCTCAGTAATAATAAAAGAATTATATATATTACAACATTAGTATTCTTTATTTATTACAAAAATCTTATAATAATTAATTATGTGTTAGATAAAGATAATATATTATTATATATCATATTAATATTATTTTCTTAAACCATTTTCTTAACTAACTTGGAAGTTCAAAGTTTATTGTACGGGGCTAGAACTTATGTATACACACATGCATAGCTCAACAAGTTCTAGTATTTTTCTGCATGCATGGAAGATAAATATCAGCATTACTCATTGGTGGATTTCGCTGCATCACTAAATAATTTTTTGTTACTGATTGATTTGTAGGAACTGAATGCTTCTCAGTTCTCCTTTTTTTTTTTGTTTTGTTTTTGATTGGAAACGGAGGAAGCTAAGTAGCTTCCCCCAATTTATTGATGAAAGGAGGAACATACGTACAAAGAGATATATTAAGTAAGATTCAAGTTTATATATAGTTACGGACAGAGTGAAAGATTACAGGGTCCTGTACTGACTCAAAGAAGACAGATTGTGCCACAGGGTGCTGCGGCGGCTTTCCACAATTCCCGAACACAAGTATCTCAGCTATTGAACGAGTGCGGTACTGCCTTTTACAGCACGGAGAAGATGGAGTTGTTCTTTCCTAGAAATAGCTGTCGTGCATTCCTTTCTTTCCAAATTTCCCAGCACAAGGTGGCCAAAAGCTGACCCCTAGCTCCTTGAGGCAAGATATGCTTATATATTCATATTCCTCCAGTCAGTCCATATATAGATCATGCAATCTATTAGGCCTACCTCTCAATTTCTATTGAATCTTTAGAGTTCTCCTTGTTTTCTACTCTCTCCACAAACTTGACTCTATATAATTTATTTCAATTCAATAAAACTTTGCATGGCTAGGCCTTCCTTAATCGAATAATCTCATAAATATCGAATTTTGCAGGAATATCCTTTCCAAATTTATGTTTGTATGTATATCCTCGTAAAACACGTGATTTATTGTTCTACCTTTTTTATCCATATTTTTTGCATATGTACCCATGCATCTAACACCGTTAAAAAATTAACGATTTCAAATTAAAATGACCAAAATATCCTTAATCAATAGATGTGTAAAAAGAAACATTTATAAGACGATCGCGATGAAAGAAAAAAAGTAATTTCAAAATTTAATTTTATTTTTAGTTAAAATAAATATAGTTTTTATTAATGGTGTTAGAAGAACCGTTATATTAGGGGCAAATGTACAAAAACAGTATTTTATAAGAGTACAGAAATAAATATAAATTTGAAGAGAGTGTTTACGTAGGTTTGAATTTTTAGAAGGTTGTTTATATATTAAAAAAATCCAATGATGATGGCAAAAAAATCATATGCAATATGCAAACGTACCATATGTTTTACTGCCATTATTACTGTTAGGGGAAAAACCCTAAGTCATATATCCACAGAGGCGCTCGGCCGAAGAGCGCCGACCGGAAAGCCGCTCGGCCGAAGGATGCCGACCAGGAAGGCGCTCGACTAGAGGGCGTCGACCAGAGCGCGCGCCAAGAGGTGCCCTACCCAAAGCTGCTCGGTTAGAAAGTGCCGACCAAAGACATCGCCAAGGCGCTCTGCTAGAAGGTGCTCGCCTAAAGGGCGCCGACCAGGAGTACTTGAAGCAACCCCGCCACAGGGCGCCCCATTGGGCGACCAGCTCGGCTCGGCACTCTTGCCGAGCCGATGCCTTAACCAAATGTTCAACCTCCGCCTAAAGTCCAAGGGACTGACAACTCCTACGGCTTGCGACCTGCCACTATCTCCAAGCCATCAAGGCATAAGATCTTCGCAGGTATTCGGCACGACCTGCCATTAATGCACGAGACTCTCTCAAGCCTCCGATGCACTCAGTCATTTAATGAACACGGCCCAAGACGATCTCCGGATCACTGAACCATCAGAGCGCATGGCTCTACCTGACCGCCGGTTCATTCGGTAATAAATGCACTTACCATCCACAGACCCCAGGCCCGCTACGGCCGGCGGTTCAACCACTCCAACAGGTCCGATCGACCGTGACAACTCCCTGATTCCGGTCTGATTCGGCCCTGTTCTCCACTATGCCATAAATGGGCCAAATCGTGCCCAATTATCACAGACAGGGACAAATCCCCCGGTTACCTCCCAGGTAACGTAATCCCCTCCTATAAAAGGGAAGCTGGGAGAACCAAGGGAAAAGAAAAACAAACGAAAAACGGAAACAGATCCCCGGGACTGAACCCGCCGGGAAGCATAGACACAATTGAGGACATCATCCTCTTCGTCTTCTTTATCCTATCCAAATATTCTTGCTGTCTTCTCCATATACTCTCTTCCCTGCTCTCTCCACATACTTGCCCCCTCTGACTTAGGCATCGGAGGGCCGGCGCCGGGGAGCCCGGCCACCGGTTTTTCTTGCAGGACTTGCACACCCCCCCGCAGCGGAGGACGCAGCCGGCCGGCGCACCGCCGTCCACCCCCTGTAGCAGCGGAGCTCCTCCTTCCCCGGCTTCGCGGCGGCCCCCGGGTCCAATTTCCAGCAACAGTTGGCGCTAGAGGAAGGGCCCGAGTTCGCTACCATGAAGCTAAGAAGCAAAGGGGCTTCCAACGCCTCTCGACGTCCTCCACCAAGCCCAGAATGTTCCGTTCGGAACTCACCACCCCCGGTTGAGCCAGCACCTCAAGTTCAACCGGAACAATTTGATGCCCTGGTGCAGCAAGTGCAGGCGTTGGCTACCGCCGTCCAAAGCTTGCAACCCAGGGGCATCCCAGCAACACCGCCTCCCCCAGCTCCAGTTCAACCGGAGCCCCCTACAAGCGGGCTTCCTCTTCGAGGTCAGGACCCTCAAGTCCAGGCCTCCCTCTGGAGAGAGCACCCAGTCAGAGATCACGGAGGCTGGCCACAGCCTTCAGAAGCTGAGTCGGTTCCAGGGCAACCTGCACCCGGAGGAACCGCTGTAGCGATCCTCCAGAGTGATGGACTCGACAAGAAGGTCGAAAAGCTGGAGCGCCAAATCCAGGCACTCCACGGGAGAAAATCGGGATGTAACGGCGACTTCGAGTTCAATACGAAGTCGCCCTTCTCCCAGGAGATTGAAGATGAACCGGTTCCCCTCCGGTTCAAGATGCCCCAAGTGGAGCCTTACAACGGCAAGGCAGATCCCTTTGACCACCTAGAGAGTTACCGGGTCTTAATGGCCCTACAAGGAGCCTCGGAAGCCATGATGTGCAAGGCTTTCCCGGCGACACTCCGAGGACCATCCCGGCTTTGGTTCACCGGGCTGAAGCCAAGTACTGTCTCCTCCTTTGAGCAGCTCGGCAGACAGTTTGCCGGCAACTTCGCCGCTAGCCAGCCTCAGCGGCGGACATCCGACTCCCTCCTCGACATCAAACAAAAGGAGGGAGAGTCCTTAAGGGAATATCTGGACCGGTTCACCGCCGCAACATGGGAAGTCCGGGGCTTGACCAGTCAATCGCCATGTCGGCGCTGAAGACTGGAGCCCGGTCCTACAGATTCCTCTTCTCGATTGAGAAGAATTTCCCAGCGGACCTTACAGAAATGTTCGCTCGGTCCCGGAAGTACGCCAAGGCTGAGGAAGCCGTGGCCGTCAGGCGGGGCGGGACCGAGCAGAATCCCAAGAAGAGGCGCCGCGAGGAACGCGGCCGACCCAGAAGCTCGTCTCCACGACGAGCTAAGAATCCGCCCCGCCCGAAGAGTCCACCCCGGTTGAGAGGACCGCCGCAGCAGAGGTCACTCCGCCCGAGGTTCCCACTGCAGGCCCGTGCACCTGAAGGGAGGTATGAAAAGTATACTCCCCTTAATGCTCCTCGGGCTGAAATCCTCATGGAGATTGAGAATCGGGATTGCATCCGGCTCCCCCCTCCAAAGTCAGACACCAGAATCCGGCGTGATCTCCGGAAGTATTGCCGTTTTCACCGGAATCACGGCCATGATACCGAGGATTGTTATCAGCTCCGAAATGAGATCGAAGCACTCATTCGCCGAGGGGTGCTCGATCGGTTTGTGCAAGGCCGGCGCGAAGGGAAGAAGCCAGCCGAAGGAGCAGCACAGCCTGAAGGTTCCAATGCCAACAGGCCCATCGCCGGCGTCATCAACACTATCCGAGGAGGGACCTCGGCTGGAGAAGCCTCAGGGGAAGGAGCCTCCTCGAAGCGCCCGCGCACATCTGAAGCTATCTCCTTCTCAGATGACGATCTAGAAGGAGTCGAAACTCCCCATGATGATGCCATGGTCATCTCCATGATCATAAATAAATTTGATGTAAAACGCATCCTGGTTGATAATGGAAGCTCGGCGAATGTTTTGTATTTTGATGCTTATTGTAAAATGGGGATGACAAAAGAACAGCTACGGAGGATGAATGCTCCGCTAGTTGGATTCACTGGGGATTCAGTCCCAGTAGAGGGCGAGATCGACCTTCTGGTCACAGCCGGGCTCGCCCCTCGTGAAAGTACCATGGGTATGAGCTTCCTTGTGATACGCCTGCCCTCGGTTTACAACGCCATCCTTGGAAGGCCAGGACTCAACGCCCTCCGAGCAGCGGTCTCAACTCACCACCTGCTGATGCGATTCCCCACCAGCCAGGGAGTCGGTGAGGTCCGAGGGGACCAAATGGTGGCAAGGCGATGCTACCTAGCGACCCACGAGGCAAGACGACCAGCCGAGGTGCCCGCCCCAACGACTGACCAGCCCTCAACTGAAGCTATGGAGGCACGGGTCAACCCCCAGAAAGAGCGGGTAGAGCCTGGTGAGTTGTTAATTCAAGTTCCCTTGCGAGAGAACTTTCCCGAGCTAACCGTGCAGATCGGCTCTGGCCTTGGCGAAAACGGGAGGAGTCGCCTCGTCAACTTCCTACGGGACAATATGGATGTCTTCGCCTGGTCGCCTATAGACATGCCGGGAATAAACCCGGAGGTCATGGTCCACCGGCTTCAGATAAAGCCGACCTGCAAGCCCGTGCGACAAAAGAAACGAGGCGCCGCCCCTGAACGACAACGAGCAGCAGCCGAGGAGGTCGGTAAGCTCCTTGAAGCCGGCTTCATCCGGGAGATATCCTACCCGGAATGGCTCGCCAATGTGGTCCTCGTCAAAAAAGCTAGCGGAAAGTGGCGTATGTGCGTGGACTACACCGACCTGAATAAAGCCTGCCCGAAGGACAGCTTTCCACTTCCCAGCATAGACCAGCTCGTGGACTCCACCTCGGGTCACGAGCTGCTGGCATTCATGGACGCCTTTTCCGGATATAACCAGATCCGCATGGCGCCAGAAGACGAGGAAAAGACAGCCTTCATCACCGACGGGGGAACCTACTGCTACAAAGTGATGCCATTCGGTCTAAAAAATGCCGGGGCGACTTATCAAATGCTGGTCAGCCGGATCTTCAAAGACCAAATAGGCCGAAACATGAAGGTCTACGTGGATGACATGCTGGTGAAAAGCAAGGCGGCGCAAGACCACATAGCCGACCTCAATGAAGCATTCTCCACACTCCGAAAGTACCAGATGAAGCTCAACCCAGCTAAATGTGCATTCGGGGTCACCTCCGGCAAATTCCTCGGCTTCATCATTACACAACGAGGAATCGAAGCCAATCCAGAGAAGATCCGAGCCCTCCAAAGGATGACGCCTCCCAGGACGGTCAAGGAGGTACAGCGGCTCACGGGCCGAGTGGCAGCCCTCGGGAGGTTTATCTCCCGCTCGGCCGAGCGCTGCCTTCCATTCTTTGCAGCCCTCAAGAAGCCGAAGAACTTTTTGTGGTCGGACGAGTGCCAGCAATCTTTTGAAGAGCTCAAGCACCTGCTGGCTTCCCCTCCCCTACTCACGAAGCCTCAACAGGGTGAGCTCCTCTACTTGTATTTAGCTGTCTCCCCTGTAGCAGTAAGCTCGGTCCTGGTCCGAGAGGAGGGGAAACTTCAGAAACCGGTGTATTACACCAGCTGGGTCTTAAGGGATGCTGAGACCCGATACTCCAAGCTTGAGAAGACCGCCTATGCTTTGGTCATCTCAGCTCGGAGGCTCCGACCCTACTTCCAAGCTCACACAGTGGCCGTGCTGACTGACCAGCCGATCAAGCAGATCCTGCAAAGATCGGATCGTGCGGGTCGGATCACTAAATGGGCCATTGAGCTCGGAGAATTCGACATTGAGTACCGGCCCAGACAGGCGATCAAAGCACAAGCACTCGCAGACTTTATGGCCGAGTGCACTATACCAGATGAGGTCAAGCCTGAACCTGAGCCACCGCTGGAGCAGACCCCGAGTTTTACATGGGCTCTACATGTCAATGGCTCTTCAAACTCAGGGGGTAGTGGAGCAGGATTTATTCTCACCAGCCCGGAGGGGGTGGTCGCCGAGCAGGCCCTGCGCCTCGAGTTTCCTGCTTCCAATAATATGGCGGAGTATGAAGCGCTCGTCGCAGGGCTTAAGCTAGCCAAAGAGCTAGGAGTGAAGGACTTGAAGGCCTTCAGTGATTCTCAGCTCGTCGTCAACCAAATTGTGGGCGACTTCGAAGCTAGAGACCCGACCATGCAGAAGTATCTCCAGAAGGTACGGGATCTCGCCTCGACCTTGGACTCTTTCCACATTCAACATATTGCCAGGTCGGAGAATCTCAGGGCCGACCAGCTATCAAAGCTGGCGTCCTCTCGCATGAGCGAGCTTCCCAAAGAGGCAGTCCTGGAATATCTCCAAAAGTCCAGCACGGACGAGACCGAGCAGACCCTCTAAACCGAGCTCGAGCCAAGCTGGATGGATGGACTCATCAGCTATCTGCAAGACGAAACTCTCCCTGCTGATGTACGAGAGACTCGCCGAATCAAGCGCCTCGCCACCCGATACATACTATACGAGGGAAAGCTCTATCGGAAATCCTTCACCTCTCCCCTTCTCAGATGCCTTCGCCCAACGGAAGCTAATTATGCCCTGCGCGAAGTCCACGAAGGAATTTGTGGAAACCATCTGGGAGGACGAGCCTTGGCCTATAAAATTCTGCGCTAAGGGTATTATTGGCCGACACTCCAGAAGGATGCTATGGATTTCGTCAAGAGATGCGACCGGTGCCAAAGGAACGCCAACGTTCAACGCCGGCCCTCGGCTCTTTTGACTTCTATCAGCTCCCCTTGGCCTTTTGCCCAGTGGGGAATTGACATCCTCGGGCCATTTCCTCTGGCCACCGGGCAAAGGAAGTTCCTGGTCGTCTCCATCGACTACTTCACTAAGTGGGTGGAAGCTGAGCCCCTCGCCCGGATAACCGAGCAGAAGATGCGGGATTTCGTTTGGAAGTCCATCGTTTGCAGATTTGGGCTTCCCCGCATCCTTATCTCTGACAACGGTCGCCAGTTCGACAACATCCATTTCAGAGAGTTCTGCTCCGAGCTTGGCATTGACCACCGCTTCACCTCGGTCGCGCATCCTCAGACGAACGGAGAAACCGAGGTAACAAATCGTACTATTTTGCAGGGTCTCAAAACCAGGCTCGACAAATCCAAAGGACAATGGGTCGAAGACCTATACAATGTCCTGTGGGCTTACCGGACTACGTTCCGCGTCCCCACCGGCGAGACTCCCTTCAACCTGACATATGGGACGGAGGCCGTCATTCCACTAGAGATTGGGCTCCCCTCTCCAAGAGTCGAGCACCACGATGCTAGCTCCAACTCTTCGCAGCTCAGAGGCAACCTCGACTTGATCGAGGAAACAAGGGAGGTCGCCCGAGTGCGTATGGCGAGGTACCAACAAAAGACAGCTCAGTACTACAACGCCAGGGTCAAAGTCAAATCTTTCAGACCAGGGGACCTTGTCCTAAGAAGAGCTGAAACCTCCCGACCAACTGAGCGAGGAAAGCTGGCCCCGAATTGGGAAGGACCATACCGAGTCACGCGCATTCGCCGACCCGGAGCTTATCAATTGGAGTCTCTAGATGGGACTCCCATTCCGCGGAGCTGGAGCTCTGAAAATCTCCGCGTGTACCACCAGTAGAACCCTAAGGGGTCCCTCATTATTCAACCATTAAATTTCATCTTATGAATTTCACTCTATAAATTTCATTTCACGGTAAACTGATGGATTGCGAACTTATTCCGAGCTCACCAATTTTCTTGATTATCTCATGGCATCAGGTTTATTCTTCCCTAACCACGGTTGGGATGCCCTGATACCTCGGGATGATGGAGTACCTGCGTGGACTCCCTGAAGATGTCCATGAGTTTATGGTGCGCTCTCCATGGACGAGCTCGGCTCGTGCTCCATCGATTATTGAGTAGCGGTCCTCTCTGACCGGACGAGCTCGGCTCGTGCTCCATCGACTATTGAGTAGCGGTCCTCTGACCGGACGAGCTCGGCTCGTGCTCCATCGATTATTGAGTAGCGGTCCTCTCTGACCGGACGAGCTCGGCTCGTGCTCCATCGATTATTGAGTAGCGGTCCTCTCTGACCGGACGAGCTTGGCTCGTGCTCCATCGACTATTGAGTAGCGGTCCTCTGACCGGACGAGCTCGGCTCGTGCTCCATCGATTATTGAGTAGCGGTCCTCTCTGACCGGACGAGCTCGGCTCGTGCTCCATCGATTATTGAGTAGCGGTCCTCTCTGACCGGACGAGCTCGGCTCGTGCTCCATCGACTATTGAGTAGCGGTCCTCTGACCGGACGAGCTCGGCTCGTGCTCCATTGACTATTGAGTAGCGGTCCTCTCTGACCGAACGAGCTCGGCTCGTGCTCCATCGATTATTGAGTAGCGGTCCTCTCTGACCGGACGAGCTCGGCTCGTGCTCCATTGACTATTGAGTAGCGGTCCTCTCTGACCGGACGAGCTCGGCTCGTGCTCCTACCCCGACCTCGGCCGAGATGCCCCGATACGTTGGGATGTTGTCTTTATTGGCCAAGCGAGCTCGGCTCATTCTTTACCGGCTTCAGCCAACGAGCTCGGCCCGCTATTCCATTTCTGGATTTCTCTGCCGACGTCCTCGAAGAACGGAGTCCGAGCAGAGAAGTGTCCTCAGTCGCCTCGGCGCAAGGACGCATACGGTACAAGGTACCCATTCTGCTTCTGGATTTCTCTGCCGACGTCCTCGAAGAACGGAGTCCGAGCAGAGAAGTGTCCTCAGTCGCCTCGGCGCAAGGATGCATACGGTACAAGGTACCCATTCTGCTTCTGGATTTCTCTGCCGACGTCCTCGAAGAACGGAGTCCGAGCAGAGAAGTGTCCTCAGTCGCCTCGGCGCATGGACGCATACGGTACAAGGTACCCATTTATTTAATATTTTTTACATTATCTATGCGTTGCTATACCATTGGTCGAAGAACCGAGCAATGGAGCTCGGCAAGCCAAAACTTAAGGCCAGGCCCTGGAGCCCATATCCTCGGAACCTAAAATAGATCCGAGCAGAGAAACTTAAGCTACAATAGACAAGTTTCCACACATGAATATTCATTTCAAAAAGCCCGGAGGCCTAGTACAAGAGCTCGGACCCGGCCTTAACAAAGTATAGAGGCCGCTCCGGCTTACAAAAAGGAAAAAGAAGATAGGAAAAAGGGGAAACTACACCAAGGGCTCAGGCCCGGCGACTTCAGGAACAGCTGGCTCTACTGCGGCCGAGGCCCCCACGGTGGCTTTAGGAGCTGCCTCGGTGACCTCGAGAACGATCTCGCCTTCTTCAGCTTGACCCTCCTGGTCGGTCCCGCCAGAGGTTGGAACCTCTACCTCCGCCTCCGTTTCTGGGTTTTCGACCCCAGCGCCTGGTTGAAGCAGGCTAAGGTCGAAATCTGGGAGAAGTCGCCGCAACTGATTGCGGAAGTCCTTGAAGCCCTGGATGAGACCATTGACGCCTTCCTCTTTCATCAAGTTGCGAAACTCTTCCGATTCACGAAAGAGCTTGACGGCGTCCTGGGCCTGCTCCCGGGCCTCCTTCTCCCGAGCCTCATGGTAGGCGGCCTTCCGCTCCAAAATCTTTATTTCTCTTTCGCGATCCGCGAGCAGAGATTGCACGTCAAGTAGACGGATCTCGAGATCTCGGACCTTTATTCGAGCCTCCCCCACCTCCTGCTCGCGTATAGCGAGCGACGATTCGGCCTCCGTCCGGCGGGCCTCCGCGGCGCGCACTTCGGACCTAGTCAAAGAGTGCGCGCCCTTCTCCTCTTCAAGTTCGGCGACCAGAGTCCGAACCTCGTCTTCGGCCGCCCCTAGCTTCGCTTGAAGCACTTTCTGCTCGGCCTCAGACGCGAGGAACTTTGTTTCGGCCTCCTCGCGCCCCCTTTGATGCCTTCGGGCCCGGTCCCGATAGTCCTGGATGATGTGAATCATCGTCTCGGTCTCGTGGAGGCGCTGCAAGAGAGACATGTAAGAAACAGTTTTAAGCCGAAACACAAATTTGCACAGAGATAAAAGCTGACTTACTCGGATGGAAGAGCAAATAGCGGAGTCCATGAACTCGCCGTAGTTCATGGACCGAATTTTGGCCTGGTCGGCCGGGAGCAGCGCGACCCGAAGAACTTCGCGCGCCACTTGTGCATTATCGAGGGCCGAGTCGCCCTCGAAAACAGCCCATCCATGAGCGTAAGGCACCCGCTCCTGAGGACCCGAAGAATCCGCCAGACCGACCTCAGCTGGCCTGGGTGCGGCCGACCCCGTTGCTTCTTGGCTATTCCCCGGCTCAGAGCTGGGGAATTGGGGTCGAGTAGACGGCTGACCGGACCGCTGCGTGGTAGAGGTGGGGCGTGCGAGCGCCAGATCTGTTGAGGTCCTCCCTCCCTGGTCGGAATTTGGAGCTTCCCGCCGACCAGGGACTTGCGAAATCGGCACCGGACACGGAGGTGCCATCGTGGCTCCGCCAGAGCCCACGCCCTCTCCTCGACCAGCCTCAGGGCGCACGGGGCGAGAAGCGCGCGCCTCAACGGTTGTGGTCGTCGAGGTCTTCGCCGAGGTCTTTGCTTTCTTCCTCGGCTCGGTCGGTTCTCCTGAGAGTTCGGCCGCCCTCTTCTGGAAGCGGGCGTAAAGGACTTCGCTCTTGGTCACCATTTTTGCGATGTCTGCAAAGATGAGCAAAATTAGAACATTAGAACAATAAGGAAATAAGAAGTTGCTGTAACTATCCTTACCCTGAGGACGTGCCGAGCTCAAGCCCACGTTCACCAGGGCGTCCTCGCCAATGAGGCCGTTCAGCAAAATCCCGTCCCCAAGGCTGCGGATGGTATCGAAGATCTCCTGCTCATGCGGAGAAAGCTGGGGGAGCCTGTTGATGGATTTAAGTTGGGCCGGCCTCCACCTGGGGTCAAACCCCCAGGACCGTTCAGAACCCAGGAAGAAGAATTTCTCCTTCCAACCATGAATGGATGAGGGGGCACCATGAAAAAGTGGACGACCCACCCGGAGGGCGATGTAGAGCCACTCCCCGTCTCCCGGGTTCGACTTAAAAATAAAAAGTCGCCGGAAGACGTTGACAGAGGTAGGAATCCCCTGTAGTAAACACAGTGATAGGAAACCCATCACTGTCCTCCAAGCATTTGGAGTGAGTTGCGCCGGGACCAACTGGCATACCGCCAGCAACTCATTCACAAAGCTGTGAAGAGGAAATCGGAGGCCGGCCCAGAGTGACTCCGAGTGCACTCCGATCCGGCCTACCGGAGGATCGGTTACCCGATCCCTTCGCCTGGCGGGTTCCAAATGGAACCCGTGAAGAGGGAAAAACCACTCTTCGGTCATCTCGACCTCCAGGACACTCATGGTGGATACTACTTCGCTAGGCAAAGAACCCATTACAAGAGAGGGAAATCAAAAAGAAGGGGGACCTGGGAAAGATGCCGGAGAAAAGGGACTTCGGTCTGAGGAAGACTGGGAGAATAGGAAGCTGGAAGCAGAAGGCAATGGAAAGAGGACAGGGGGCCGGGGGAGAGTTTATATAGACCTCCCCAACGGCCCGGATCAGCGAAGAAAGCGCTGCGTCCTGGTTAGATGATAACACGTGTCGGCCTAAAAGACAGAACGACGCATTTAATTAGGGCTAGCGCTTCGAATGTCGAAGCGCCCCATCGGATCGTGCGGAAAGGCATCCGCAATCGAAGATCGTGCGGCCCCATCATGAGCCCACGACGCGAGGACGCTTCGCAAAAGGTGTCCCAATAATGAGGTTCTTCGGGAAAGAAGAGACGCCGCCTATTAAAGGCACCTCGAAGCGTTCGATAACTCAAAACGCACAGTAAATCAAAATTTTCGGAATTCGTGATGACCCAATTAAAGCTACTTCCCGCGCTCCAGCTGATAGCCAACTGAAGCTCGGAAGTCGGGGGGTAGTGTTAGGGGAAAAACCCTAAGTCATATATCCACAGAGGCGCTCGGCCGAAGAGCGCCGACCGGAAAGCCGCTCGGCCGAAGGATGCCGACCAGGAAGGCGCTCGACTAGAGGGCGTCGACCAGAGCGCGCGCCAAGAGGTGCCCTACCCAAAGCTGCTCGGTTAGAAAGTGCCGACCAAAGACATCGCCAAGGCGCTCTGCTAGAAGGTGCTCGCCTAAAGGGCGCCGACCAGGAGTACTTGAAGCAACCCCGCCACAGGGCGCCCCATTGGGCGACCAGCTCGGCTCGGCACTCTTGCCGAGCCGATGCCTTAACCAAATGTTCAACCTCCGCCTAAAGTCCAAGGGACTGACAACTCCTACGGCTTGCGACCTGCCACTATCTCCAAGCCATCAAGGCATAAGATCTTCGCAGGTATTCGGCACGACCTGCCATTAATGCACGAGACTCTCTCAAGCCTCCGATGCACTCAGTCATTTAATGAACACGGCCCAAGACGATCTCCGGATCACTGAACCATCAGAGCGCATGGCTCTACCTGACCGCCGGTTCATTCGGTAATAAATGCACTTACCATCCACAGACCCCAGGCCCGCTACGGCCGGCGGTTCAACCACTCTAACAGGTCCGATCGACCGTGACAACTCCCTGATTCCGGTCTGATTCGGCCCTGTTCTCCACTATGCCATAAATGGGCCAAATCGTGCCCAATTATCACAGACAGGGACAAATCCCCCGGTTACCTCCCAGGTAACGTAATCCCCTCCTATAAAAGGGAAGCTGGGAGAACCAAGGGAAAAGAAAAACAAACGAAAAACGGAAACAGATCCCCGGGACTGAACCCGCCGGGAAGCATAGACACAATTGAGGACATCATCCTCTTCGTCTTCTTTATCCTATCCAAATATTCTTGCTGTCTTCTCCATATACTCTCTTCCCTGCTCTCTCCACATACTTGCCCCCTCTGACTTAGGCATCGGAGGGCCGGCGCCGGGGAGCCCGGCCACCGGTTTTCCTTGCAGGACTTGCACACCCCCCCGCAGCGGAGGACGCAGCCGGCCGGCGCACCGCCGTCCGCCCCCTGTAGCAGCGGAGCTCCTCCTTCCCCGGCTTCGCGGCGGCCCCCGGGTCCAATTTCCAGCAACAATTACCTCTCTCATTCTTATGTAAATTTAGGACCACTGGAAGGCGTACCTCCGGCATCTAAAGGTAGGTGTACCGGACAGACAACATAACAGACAAGATTTTATTAACTTTAGAAATGGATTACAAGCTATCCAGAAAGCACAAGATTTCCAATGATAAAGACCCAATGAGCACCCATTTGGTTCACTGTGAGCCACAGTGTTGGCCTCCGAATAGGCTTTCGAGGATAGAGGGAGGGACTCGTAGCTCCGGGGCCGCGTGAGGGTGTTGGGAGTGGACATCGCATGGCACAGGAATAGGACTTGCCAGCTTGGTGTATGGTGTGGGGGAGGAGGGTTGGAGGTTTAATGGGAGGTCCGCTCCACCATAACTTTTCTCTCGTAGGACTCACCATCAAACCTTTACATAAACTATAGGGCCAGATAGTAAGATTTTATAAATTTATTAAGAGCAAACGAAATTTGGTAACTATGTTCACTTCTCATCAAGAGTAGAGAGTTTGATGATCTACTATGGTTGTTTTAGATATATAATAGATTATCCAAAATAAAAGATAGTATTAAATAAGAGCCCTACTTATTATCCAAAGTAATAAATTATATTAAAAATATTATTAGTGCGGTCCAAAATAAAGGACCATATTAAACAAGAGTCCAATTTTTTTAATCCAAAATTAAGATTGTATTAATAACAATATATGATGAATGGAAAACTCAGCATAAGCTAAGCCTCTATTTTAGTTACATATAATAGATATATGTATTTGTATATACATGTGTTAAGGAGAGAAGTATCGTGTATCGATCAACAACCCAAATCTTATCGGCCATCTCTTATTGATATGAGTGTTTATATATGTAAAAGAGTCAATGTATCAAACCCATGGAGAGTCATCCATGTAGGGAAGTATTGGTGTATATATATATATAGACACACACGCACACGTACGTACATACATACATATGTGTGTGTGTGTGTGTGTGACAATTACAGTCTCTATAATCCTTGATATGTAATCATAACAATGGCTGCATAATAGGTGAATTAAGATGATACTTATATGCGTCATGTCCCCCTTTAAAATCTAATCCCAACCCACCATCCCTTATTTTCCATCAGCCCTAGCCCCCTTTTCCTCCTCTTCAATGCCGATTCGAAGCCCCCCTCCCCTCTTGTATGAAATCCGAGGAGGGGGCTTTCGATTCTAAAGGCAAATGGATTGCTTTCTAGGATTTCATTGCTCATGCTGTAAAGAATCAGAAGGAGCAAGTCTCATAGCCAAGGGAACATGAAGGAGAGTAGCATTGCTAAAGAGAGGGTGGATCTGGGATCCGAAGAGGCCATGACGAGAGATAGTGATGCGCTGGTTGGTGGTTAGCAGGTTAGACTCTAACCTCTCTGAGGATGCCGACTCTTCCAGCGATTCCTGTGACTATGCCCATGCTCGGGCCTTTGTGTCATCTCAGGAGATCCGGGTGCTGCCTCTGCTTCCATCCTCGAGGGATATTGTTGTTCTTGAGGAATCGATTAGTTATTTATTCTTTATGTACAATTTATTAAGATCGTTCAGTGTCCAATTGTTTTTGAGTCCCTTTGGATTTGATGATTTTGTGGGGTTGCTCAACTGCAATGTCCAGAATTTATTAATGGATGTCATCCATGTCTCCCTCATGCGGGCTCTAAGACGACATCTTCAAATGCTTTCGTCCGAGGGCTCGAAGCTAGCCTCAAAATGCTTAAAGTGCACTTCCTTTGTCTCCTTATTTATGAGTGATTACTTGTTAATCAAATTTCTAGTGGCTTGGACATTGGATGTTAAAAGATTTTTGTTCTTTTTCTTTTCCATATTATCCACAAACATCAAGATTGGACCTTGCTCAATGCATTAACTTGGTCAGTTTTCTTAATGGAGTACCTCTACACAGTGGGATACATGCATGAGAGGCCTTGGTGGGAAGGGATTTAGTATGTCCTTTCAGAAAGAGAATATTATGAACTTCTTGTGGCCAGAAAACTCAAAATTCTACAAATATTGTGCGATGATGTCATAGATTCTGCAGAGCTAAGAGTCGAACGAGAAACACGAGAAAATGTAGAAGAAGATTAGAATATGACATTGGTGTCAGCGTTCCTTGTAGGTTCCTGATACTTTCTCTACTCCTAGAGATGATGATGATGCCATCGACCCCGATAGCTTTTGGACTATTTATTTAGAAGCACATTGTAAATATCAATGGGCAATGTAAATGTAATCATATTTGACAATATGAATATTTCGAATAATCTGACTTTTGTTTAGTATGTGTTTAGCATATATATGTATACAGAATTTTAAAATTTTTTAAAATAATTTTTTTTCAAAAAAAGTAATTATAATGACGCTTTAAGCATTGTTATAAAAAATATAATTGGCGACGCAATTTAGCATTGCTATTAACCAATGCATAAAAAATATATTTGGCAATGGTGATGCTTTCTAACAGTGTTGGTAATTTTTTTTCAACGCTCACATTGCCGATGCTTTTGCAACGCTTTATAAAGTATTGCTAATAAAACTAACGACACTTATAAGCGTCGGTATAGGCAATGATAAGCATCAGCAATGCCTGATTTTTGTGTAGTGCAAGGTCGGTCCTCACTTGCCTTGGCCCCTTATGCCGCATGTGCGCATTGAGATGTGCATAATTTATGAAGATGTGCACGATACATATATATTAGTGTATAAGCCGCATTATGCATAGGATACAGTTTTTTTTGACTATTTTTGAAATGCAATATAGAAATATATTAAATGATAACAAATGGATGGATTCAATAACTAAATTCCTAGTACGTATAAAGTAATTAACTTTAATAATGGCTAAACAAAAACTCTTATCATTAATACTGGTATTTATATAGTAAATGGAGAACTTTGCACAAGGCTGATCCTTCGTGAAAAAACTTTCATCATTAATGCTAATATCAATAATGTCAACCCTAGCGACGTGCAGGGTACCCTTTTTTTTCTTTAAATGTTATAAGATAATATAGTAAATTATGATAAATAGAATGCTTCGATAGCCAAGTTTCTATTGCACATTAAGTAATGAACTTTAATGATGGCCAAGTAGGAATACCTATCAAATATCTAAATTGTCATGGTAATATCAATATAGATAAGTATAATACTTGTATATTGTAGCTAGAAAATATTATCAAGTGTGATTATGTCAATTCTATAAGTTCATTGACACCTAATATTAATGACAACAAGATACTCCATTATCTATTACACATAATCACTTATCATTAATGGAACAGATAATATAATGCTCACTTATAACAAAATTTTGGTCATAATATCTTCATCTTGTATTAGTTATAAGAGCCCTAATTAGTATCCAAAATAAAAAAAATCATATGATATTATTAATACGAAAGTCCATGTAGTGTGGAGAGCTCAATTTAGTAAATTTCTATTTCACATCACTAACTATTAGTAAATCTCGTTTACTTTTTTCGTTTCTTTCTTGGTATATTTCTCTCTCATAGACATGACTATGATAATTTATTTACTAATTTATAAATCTCTAAATCTATGGCATATTTTTGGTAGGATATTATAAATTATTGATCTCTATATCTATATATTGGTTATTTCGATTCAACCACTCCCTTCCAAGTAGAGTGTATGCTCTAAAGGTCACTTATTTAAGCTAACTTATGTCTTGTTGCCATTGGAAACCGACTTGACCCAAACACCAAGTTAACGAGGTCACCGGAGATCTCGACTCGTCTACCATTAGAATTAAAAAGTTCGGATGGGGTCGCTGCATGCCTCCATGGTGATGGTCTGGTGGCTGCTGCGCTCAATCGATGATGATCTCGGCGTCGAGCGCCTATAAGTTGGCGTTGGATGGAGGAGAAACTGCTTCAACCGGGGCTCTAACATTATTTCGACTTGAAACAATAAAAACAAAGAAGTTCGCCTAGTGAAGTGTATTTGGTGGGGGATCCTTTGGTGCCTAAGTCAAACATGACTCTTAAGGAATAGGAGGAAGCCTAAGAGGAGCAGAGAAACAACATAAGAGAATCGAAAGATAACTTATCTAAAAATCTTCCGAGAATGCAATATATACATGAGGGTCAAAGCTTGCCGCCAAGTAGTTCACGACTATACACTGGTTGATATGGTAGCAACCTGCGTATCCCACCCATAAATCACTCCGTGCTTCTCGGTCATAGGGATTTGCTTGGATATCATGTTTGTTAAGAAACAGTTATTGATCACGGCCAAATTATTGCTAGTTGGAGAAATATAGAGGACTCTTTATGCATCTTTTGGGTTGGCCATGCGGCAAGTTTTGAATGCTCAGCCCATAGTTAGATAGTGAACTTTCATTAGTCGGTTTGCCTCATCAGTAAAGATCGGTTCAGAGATATATCATGTCCAGTGTCATAAAACTTATAACCCAAAAGGTATGACACAACATAGAAAGCTATTCAATTCACATACTCTAAACTTATTAGAATATTGATCTCCTGCAATGTGCAGTTTACATTTTTTTCTTTTTTTTCTAACTGTTCTCGAAATGCAATATAGCAATATAATAAATTATAATAAATAAAATACTTCAATAACTAAATTTTTATTGCACATCAAGCAATGAACTTCAATAATGGCCAAGAAAAAACTCCCCTCCAATATCTAAACTGACATGGTAATACCAATTTAGATAAGTATAGTACTTATTTATTTTAGTTAGATAATATTCTCAAGTATCAATTACACTTATGCCAATTATATAAGTATAATTGTTACTTATGTAATTGATACATAATATTGATAATAATGAAATATTCCATGATATATCACTTATACTCACTTATCATAAAGGAACAAATAAAATAATACTCTCTTATAACATATATAAATTAATAAGTGATCATTGTAAGCCTAGCTACTCTTGTATCAGCTAGAAGAGCAAATAACAACTATTACTTGCTACAAAACATAATATTTTTAATTTGGTATTTAAAATTATTCTTATGATGACCATTATAATATATAATAATAGATAATAATAAACATAATGACAATACTTTTTTAATCACCTTTCACTTGATAAAAAAATATTATTTTTGAAACTATATAATTTCTTTTAGAGAAAATTGATGCAAAAAATTGAACTTTGAAAAATATTTTTTTAAAAAATGATGTAAATAAAAATAATGGTTGTTATTGAAATAAAAACCAACTATTATAATGCTAAACATTGTATTATCAAAAATTCATTCATTAAAAATAAGAAATTTATTTATCAAAAAGGATGATAGTAAGATTTTATAAATTTATTAAGAGCAAAAAAATTTGGTAACTATGATCACTTCTCATCAAGAGTAGAGAGCTTGATGATCTACTATGGTCATTTTAGATATATAATAGATTATCCAAAATAAAAAACCGTATTAAATAAGAGCCCTACTTATTATCCAGAGTAATAAATTATATTAAAAATATTATTAGTGTGGTTCAAAATAAAGGACCATATTAAACAAGAGTCCAATTTTTTATCCAAAATTAAGATTGTATTAATAACAATATATGATGAATGGAAAGCTCAGCATAAGCTAAGCCTCTATTTTAGTTACATATAATAGATATATGTATTTGTATATACATGCGTTAAGGAGAGAAGTATCGATCGAGTATCAATCAATAGCCCAAATCTTATCGGCCATCTCTTATTGATATGAGTGCTTTCATATGTAAAAGAGTCAATATATCAAACCCATGGAGAGTCATCCATGTGTGTACTACACACACACATACATACATACATATATATATATATATATATATATATATATATATATGTGTGTGTGTGTGTGTGTGTGTGAGAGAGAGAGAGAGAGAGAGAGAGAGAGAGAGAGAGAGAGATAATTACAGTCTCTATAATCCTTGATATATGTAATCATAACAATGGCTGCATAATATACATTAGAAATAAAAAATTGCATGCCTAGGTAGTCACTCGTCCTTAAGGAAAAATTTTGTTTGAGCGGAAATGTACGATAAGAATTTTTGAAATTTGTATGTCATTGTGACGTTCCCCTAGCCCATATTTCATAGCTTGGGGGCCCATGTTTATAGGCAAATTAGGGTTCAACACATTGCATCTTGTTTGATATAAAGCCACTGAGTAGACCACCTTCTAATCCATTGTTAAAAGATAAGCTTATGTTCATGCAGTGTGATATGGAGCATGCAATGAATTGATTGCTTGGATGTTAAAAGTTTGGGCAACTTTTTTAACCAAAGATTTAGAAAGGAAGCAATTTGTCGTCACCAATTTAGATATAGTTTATTATTGCTAAATGTTCCAACTAGGTTATCTCTTCTAATTGATTTTGAAACTTTTATAAAATCCTATTTTTTTTTATGAAAAAAGTTTTCCCACAATTTTTTACTGTTTGTCTGACGAAGACCGGGTATTAATATCTATGTTAAGTAGGTATTATTAGGTTCCTACATGCAGGACTCCCAATACGAAATACCACAATTCTTATCAGAAACAGAAATGATGCAACATAGTCCTCAGACTTGCACATACATTATAGTTTGTTTTCTGTCAAGAAAATGATTTCATTTGCTGGTTTGGACCAAATTCTCTTCACACATATTGGCTTAGTATGGACCATTGCCTAATGCATGCAGCCTTAACATGGACCATAATAACAAGATTAATGTCCTCAGTTATTACATGTCATTTGTTTTAACCATCTAACTTTTCAGCCACATCCTGGTCTCATGATTAATAAAAACAAGTGGTACTATATTTATTTTTAATAAGGACTACTAGAGAGAGAGAATTTATGTCCTTCAAACTCAAAACAGAATAAAGTTGAGAGCATTCAAGAGTTAATGATTGGGCATCAGAGCTTAAATAGGAGTAACTAATACCACCTATCTTATGGAGCATGAAAGGTACTAGTTGTGGTGGTTCATGGCATGAGAGGTGCTTATGAGGAGCATGTCATGTGCATGCTGGGGACAAGAGACCAACCACGGAGAGGAGTACAGTAAGTTTCTTATCAGGACATCAAGGATGCCTCACAAGACCTCTCAAGGACCAAATTGTACAGTCCGTGAATCTTTCCATGCCCTTGGCATCACATTTAATGCTTGTGAAGACATGTGTGCATGTGCATGCACATGCGGACGGACGCACTCCTGCAAATATTTTTAAAACCGAATCGGACCGGCATATATACACGTACAGGTGCATGCAGATGGATGCACTGCTGCAAGCATATGTTGTTGGTAGGCCCATTTAGCACATATTGTTAAAACCGAGCTGTACCGGCTGGTCCGGCTGGTTGAACCAGAACCTGATGGCTTGTTTGGTCCGATTCGAACATCTTTTTTAATTTTGATCAAGACTTTTCAGCACGTTGTTTGATCTGGTTTTAGAACTATCCTACTTGGGAGGGACCTTATCCAAATTCCAAAGCTAATTAGAGTTGAGCTGAGGGATTAAAGCATTCAGCCTTCATTTGGCTGTGAATGCAAACACTAGTTCTTTGTGCATAAGCGAGGTTACAAGTGTTTGTTATTGATTGGATTAGACACTAAAATAACGGAGTTAACCGATTACAATGCTGCAATTTGAAGCAACATTTAGAGAAGATTGACCGTTAAATGCGACAATTTGATAGACTTAACCCTAATAGCTTAAGTTGGATCCACAAAAACCAAGTGAGAGTATAATTAGGTCAAAACTAAACAAAGTATACAAATTTCAGCCAACCTCAAGTCAAACATTTATGGCTTGGCTTTGACTAGCCATATTTTTTGGGTATAGTCAAATAATTGGAAAACTATATATATATATATATAAATCATTGATCTTCTATGCATGGGAGAAATAGTATCTTCTTTCTTGTGCAAAGGGGGAAACGATATCATCACTCTATTTGTCAAAAAATAATAATAGTAAAGCGAAATGACGTCAAGCTTGCATGCCTTTGTCCATGAGTTGATTGGTCCTTGCTTTTCCATCAAAAAGCTGGCATGCGTTGCCTAAAGTTTGAATTTTTTAAACTCAATACTGGCTTTTGATTCATAATGGTTAGATTTAGACGTGCACTCTTTTTTCTGAGTGCATCCTAATGTTTAGAATGTATGGATAAGTGCACTCATGCACTTGAATTATGACTTGATGGGAGATAAATATGACTCATTGAGATAACTATCGAAAAAATTAAGGCTGGGAAAGAAAAGAGTTTAAAGGTCAATGTCAAAAAAGTATGGATGTAATTGCGCCATTAGAGGTTATAATGGTGATGGCTTGAAAAGGCCAGGCTCCTAGGAAGTCATGAGACATAAAACAAAGTAACAATCTGCTATTAGAATAAGAGGAAAACCTACTTTTTTGTTATTTTGCTCTTTTTTTATTTTTATTCATTTAATATTACTTTTGTTTAGGTTAAATTAATTTTATATTTTATTTTCTTCATTATAATCAATTTATTTTGAGTTCTTTCTATTTCCATGTCCACATGCTAGTTGTTAATATTGTAGATAATAACACTCATTTCTTTTTGCCTAGATCAATTTTTGACTGAATTTTTTTTTAGGAAAAGAGAATAGTGGTCATGAATTGTTATGATGGAGTAATATGGGTAACATCAGCAAAAAGTGAGTATTATTTGATAAAATCACTGCTAGGCTAAATTTCTAAATATCAACATATACATAATTGACATTTAAAAATGGGCATGCACACACCAGACACATTAACAGTGAGATGATTAAAGATAGTTGATCACAATAGTGTTTTGTTACTAAAATGTTATGGGGTGCCTACTTTGTACAGAAGAAAACTTCCTTTTGCCATGCGCTATGAGAGAATTAGTCAGTTCTGAAACTGGTGCAGTAGATGGGATTGGTTGAATGCTAAAATTGCCAAGCCTGCATTATAAGGAGAGGAAACTGCTAGTGTCTGCTAATGAGCTCCTTGAGGCAATATACTTGGTATTATATAATCCACACGCTACTGAATTTAAATGATCGATCGACCGGATATTATTTGGACAAGATTCCAACTGATTTTTCTTATTTTGCAACAGCTATTGTGACAAGAGATTCTCAGTGTGTGATGATGGAGGAAGCTTCCTAGAACTAAAGCATTTGTTTCAAGGAGTTGGGTTCACCATCAGTGAAGACTCCTGTGGTTGAGAGCAAAAGAAGATGGAGATGTCGATGGAGATGTCCTCCCATTGGAGCAAAAAAAAAGAAGACATGGGGCTACCTTAGCCTTTAATGTGCCTTGAGGTCCCAAAACAAAAGGAAGCAGGGAATTTGTAAGGACCGTGCACGACCATCTCAGTGAGCCACAAAGAAAAAGCAGCAGCATTCAACTTTTGACATGTACTGGTACATAAAGGAAGATTCTGTGTGATTTCTAGGCTCAAGTGGTGGTTGCTATGAGGTACAGGATGGTAGGCGTAATAGTTTAACCAAGCTTTCAATGATGCTGATATTCCCATATAATGAAAATATCATAGTCCAGTTCAATCTTGGATTGGATTTTTTCAGAGAACAAAACAGCAGTTCATATAGCAGCCATCATAATTAACAAAAAAAAATAAAATCAGAAAATAATGGAAATATAACAACATTATTTGATTGTGTCACTTTCACTGAACTAGAAACAATTTTTCAGATGATATGGAGATTTAAATTCAAAGAATATTACTCTATTCAAACAATAAAAATTATTTAAAAGCCCGTTATGAATATATAATGGTCCAATAACATTTTAGCAACCATTAGAACATTATAATGTTCGTTATTTTATGCCATGACCTTAACTGTCTGGTGAAGTAATTGTTATACATTATGCAAGTAGATACGTAGTTGTCCAACTACTTTTTTTGAGCAGCAGAGTTTCTTTTACTATATTGTCGTTTTTATTATGCATTTTTTTTTTCTGACGAAGGCAAAGAAATTGAGTTTATTTGGGGTAAAGTTTGTTACGTAGTTGGTGCCTGAGGCTTTTAGTGCAAACAAGGAGATTAAAGTAGGGTTTAGAAGTCAAAAGTAGTCATCATTATTTTGTTTTGATTCTTAGATGCTAAGGAGTCAGCCTCGGCTCTTCCTACGTGCAGCACAAGTATCCAAATTATGAAACCGACGCCACATCTGACTCTAGTCCTTTTCCAACCTCTCTCTCTCTCTCTCTCTCTCTCTCTCTCTCTCTCTGTGTGTGTGTGTGTGTGCGCGCGCGCGTGTGCGTGCGTGTGTGTGTCTGTGTGGGAGCATAGATGTGATAAAAATTACAATCGAGCTATGACTATAGTTCTTAAAAGATTTGAACCCAATTACAGGGTCCAAGAATGGTTTCTGTTCAATGATATTTTCGTATGTTTTCACCTTTTATACTCTCTCCAAATTATAATCCTATTGCTCTAAATCCACCAAACTAACTAGAATTTATTGGGCCTAGCCTCATTTATTATGGAGATCAGACTGATAAGATGCACCACAACTCCATCTGAAAAAACTTCCACATCTGAAGAAACCAACCATGAACCCGAAACAAAGATAAAATAGTGAAAGAGACAAAGATGGCTACATATGAACAGGCGACTCAAGTTAGTCCCCCTCGTTCTCGAATATAAACTACTAATCACTACTACAGGGCGCAAACCAGCACGCCACTCCGATATCTACAAATCCAACCCATGAAAATTCTCTTGGGCATGGTATCAGAAATCATTACAGAATCCATCAAACCAACCACCACCTCCACCACCAGCAGCAGCAGCAGCAGCAGCAGCAGAAGAAGAAGCCCCATCCTCTCATCGAAGCGAAGATGTCAGCGACCGGAAGACGACCTCTTCGCATGGGATGGTGAGGCCCATGTCGTGGCCAAAGCCAAACTCCTCCTCGGCCTGACGCAGGAGGCTCTGGAACTCAGGATGAGTGAGATAAGATATAGGAACTATGAACCGGCTCCTGTTCTCCCCCACGTACACCGCAAAGTGGCCCTTCGGCACATCATCCGGCAGGCCCTCCTCCTCTCCACCACCACCACCACCCAACCCCTGCTTCCTCCCAAGGCTGGAACACCTCTTCAGTATCTGCTTCAATACCATAGCTTGGGAAAGCTTGTTGTGCTTCCTAAGAGTCATTTTCTTTTCCTTCTTCTCCTTATTCTTGTGAGTTTATATATATATATATATAAAAGAGAAGTGAGCTAAAAGGAGAGAGGAGGAGATTTTGAGTGAGAGTGTTGAGTGGTGGGAGGGTGGTATTTATGGGGAGGGGGAGAGGAACAGAGGCATGTGAGTGGGGTGAGAGTGGGGAGGATAGGAGAGGACTACTTGGTTGGGGCCAAGGACATGCTGGGCCTGACACTTTGGTGGCTCTGTTGACCCTCCCAAGGACAGGCATGGCCCTCCTTTTTCACGTACATGTGTAAACCCAGTTGCAAGTTGTGACCTCCCATCTTTTTGTGCCCAGTCATTGAAATCTAAACGTGGGGGAGGTCCATATTTCTAGATGGAGTTAAAATTTGCTAAGTGTGGTTTTGTTGGATATGAATTTAGGATTAGGCTGCAGTTGCCTACAATCATAACTGATCATAATGTACCGTATGTACGGTCATCGGGCATCCGATGGCTCGTGCTAGTCGCGACGCCGGCCTGTCGTTCTCGTTCGTGTAGGACTATCGGATGCTTGCGACACAACACGTGTGATGCACCATGGCTGCATCTGCTAGTAGGTAATGCTGAGCTGTGTTTTCAAGTTTACCATCCACAATTCTATGTTTACTGAGCTTTTCCTGCCCTCTTGTTGATTTTATTATTGCATCGATGCTACCCTAACACACAGAAATCTTGCGTAAAAATTGTTAGATAATGGATAGGCTAATTTTCTCCCTATTTCTTCTCTCACTAGCAAGCTGGTGTTTGATGTCAGTTGCTTAGCAATAGGACTAGTGGAGTGGTCTGCACATGAAATAAAATCATAAATGCTGTATAAAGTAATACTTCTCTGAGTTGTACAACAAAGGCGAAAAGAAAAGAACTCACTTGCTTCCATCTATTTGAAATTTTATCTTTAATGTCATGATAAAAACTAATAAACTCTTGATGACAAGTTTGTCTAATATGTTCATGTTATTTTCTTTTCTTTTTCCCTTTTTGTTCTCTCTCTCACCTCTGTAATTGGGTTGTTTAATCCAGCATTCTGGCGCAATACAGTCCATAGATGGCTTCTTTGAATAACTGTTCGCATCACCTAGTGGATGGTCACATGAATGGCTTGAATAGGCTAAATGCCTTGTTGTTGTGGGGGAAAAAACCTAATAATCTCCAGTGTCCAGATGTTAAACATATGTTGAAGACTGTATCCCTGATGATAGCAATAACAACAATGCTTAGTGCACACTCCTGGTTTGTCTCCCCAAATTTTGGTTACCGACTAGTCCAATCCTTTCAAAAGTTTAGACCCCATGCCTCTTTCCTTGACACTGGTAAAGGAAAAGAATAAAGAGTCATGCCCATCATAAACTAAGACACAGTTGTGGGCAAAGCCAACTTTGGGTAAAATAAAACAGCCAGCAGAATGATAGATCTTATAATGTGACTAAGACTTCCACTTCACAATGAACCTAACTTCCCTTCTCACAAAAGTGGAGACTCTTTACTTTCCACTGTCAAGGATAGACATTTTAACAGTGCCACTGCAAAGTTTTAATTCCCATAAAGCCTCCATACCTTTCCAGTGAGTAGGTTCTTTCCCACCATATTTTTAACCAAGGCAGTTTTCTGTTGGTCCTTTCCTAAACTATGGTCCATAAATGAGAAAAAGAGAGAGAGAGAGAGAGAGAGAAAGAGAGTGAGTACAATTATATTATTTGCAGTTAAGAGTCACGGATGATGAAGGGTGGTGGGCCGTACTGGGGTACTGGACAGTACCACCAGAGTTTGGTGTGTGTGTGTGTGAGAGAGAGAGAGAGAAGAAGGAGAGCAGAAGCCATGTGGTGGTGTCTTCTGCTCTTGTCTCGTTTAAACTCCATTACCATGGGGTTGCAGGGTGGTAAAATGGGTTTAACCGAGTGGATAACCTTGAAAAATAATGGAAAAAAGTAAATAAATAAATTGGCTACATCCCTATCAAAGAATAGCTTATTCAAGTTAAAGCAGATCAAGTAGATAAAAAACAAAGCCATGCATTCAACAAGTGTGTAGTTTGGGATAATTCACCACTTTAACATGCGATGACCGCAAACCAAACAGGATTTTGAAGCCTAATTTAATGTTCCATTTGGTTTGATCTGTTTCATTTCCTCATCATCCAAGTGTTTTTGGGTGTGCTATAGCTTGCAAATGCTCTCCCACAACCTAGTATTGGACTAGAATAGTTTAGTTATTTATCTTTGATTGTTGGGACTGCCGGCAAGAGCATACCTTGCACTTTTACTTTTTCTAGTGCTTTGCATGCTGTAAGTGGTTTTCAGATTGGACTAGATGAGAAAAGGATAAGGTGTGCACGACATAAAGGGCAGGAATGAAGCAAGCATTGCATGTAAAAGTATTTGTCCTTCCAGGTACCAACCAGATAACACACCCAAAGCTGCTAATGGAGCTCAGCTATGAATCACCTTTCACAATCATCTTCCTTTTCTTTATTGCCCAAATCAGATTCCATTCACCCATGATGATATAAAATTTTCAAATGGACTGTTTGGCTTTCTCCTCTTCCTTTACCTGATTATGTATATACATTTATCTCTTCATTATTATGATGATACGAAGCTGGTTTCCATGATGATCAATAGACTCATATTCTCTTAAGATGTTTCTTTCTCTCTTCTCCTCAAGATTAAAATGCAAATGGGGTATATCCAAAAAAAGAAAGTGTGCATTTATGCATTTCTATGCAAACACCAAGAAGAAAAGTTCAATCTCTATAAATCAGAATCTAATCTTAGCTGCCCCAAACAGCATGTGCACCCTGCAAGTGTCAGAACTAGTCATTCCGAGCTGAGATGCTACCTCAAGGGAAGAAGTAAGACACCATATCTCTAAAACATTTGTAAGCCATGTACCAGGACATTGCCACACTATTTAATCAGGCAGCCTCCAGCTTTCTTCATCCTTTCCACCTCAAGGTACACTGGTACAAATGTTTTCAGGCTTATGAGTACCATGCAAGCCCAATGAAGGCAATGTAGTAATTTGGAGAATGACTTTCCTAGAGGTTCAAGGTAGGTTAGTCCAATGGAGCCATAACCAAATGAGAAGTGGATTTCCATTCAAAACTCCAGTGTTCGATTTTAAAAGCAGATAGGGTGCAATTCAACATGGTATGATTTTAGAATTCTGAATGTAAACTCTTCAATGTGACTGCTAGAACAACATAAAACTAGGCAGTACAAGGAAGAGTGAGAATCAAAAGGGGTTTGCAATGATCAAAATAGAGCAATTACCATGGTGATGGGGTGTGATGGTGACCCCTCTTCTCTGTTTTGCACATGTAGGCCACGTTAGTCTTGCCCCAGGATCCCTTGAAAGGACAGCACAGGGAGGCCCCAATAAGATCACAGCAGACCAACTCCTTTCCCTTAAAAATCTGCAAGGACATAACAAGCACCTCAGATTGAAAACCACCCTCCTGCTTCCTTCCGTAAAATGCCCCAGTGGGATTCTTGAGGACCAGACCACTATTCTTGATACTGATAGGGAGCCTAATCATGAGATCATGGTGATAGATAGCTACTTAGCAGAGAGGTGACCACTTGGAAGATGGTAATGCAAAGCCACAGGGATCCATTGGACAAATAAACACCATCCTGTAGCAGACAGTGATTCAGGTCACATGTGAAGTAGATGCTTCAGGTATATACTGAAAGTGAAGCCAAACATTTATCTTTAGCACGAACAGATTGATCTGGATTTGTTATAGTGAACAAAATGATAAGAATAATAATAAAAGCAATGGAGTTGTCTGTATCACAAGGGAGGTCCATGGAAAAGTCTGTAAAGGTGTGATATTGAAATCTCAGAACTGGGTACCTCAACATGTTTCTCGATCTGTTGGAAGATGACAGGAACTACCTACAGCTGTTATGCCTTTGATAATGCATCAGTGCCACCAGAAATAGATTTAAAGTTTTGGAAGAGTAGCAAGAACATGGTATAAGGTTCCAAAAATTCTCTAACTGAATATCAAATCTGACATAACAAGATCTTGTGTCATTTTTCTTGTGAAAATAATGGATTGGTGAATGAAGTTTCCCAAATAAAACTATTTTCAACTGTAAATCTATCTGACAGTACCTGGACAGATATTGGGATGATGTTTGCATGAAGTCAATGTTGCTAGCATCTAGACATCTAGTTCTCACTGTTCGCTAGCTGATGTATGTACCAAGTCAATGCTGTTAACTTTCAGTTCTAAATATTTACTAGTTTACATCCTTCTGTGAGATGTATGACTTTGCAGTTCTGAGCCTACGGGCATAAAGATATCAAATATGTGAATGAAAGCTCTTTCCTTTCACTTGTGTGGTGCATCGAGAATGTAGAGGCACCAAAATCCATCTACATATGCTGGATACAAGATCATTTAGCATTCCGAACATTTATAGATTTAACTCTTATAAAACTCGATAATTCATCTAGGCATGCTGGAAACAATTTATCCTCAATTTTATTATACTTGATTGTTCCAAGGCCATAATTTAAATACATGCAAATTGAAGGAAAAAATCTTCAATCAGCCAACTATGAAACTTGTTGGAATATATGTTCCTATATTTTTTTACAAGCATATTCTTTTCTGAAAAGGAGAAAACATTACAAGCATATTTATATCGAGCAGATATTGGTGACACGATAACTGCTTGCTTTTCCTTGTTCGAGGAGTACCAAAAAAACAAGTTTATTTGTAGAAAGCAACTAGTCATGCAACAAAGGTGCTCCTTTCATTTACATTCATCAAAGAAGACAATACAGAAAAGTATTTAGACTGTAAAAGAAGGCAGACATGCTTGTAAGCACCCCCCCCCCCCCCCCCCTCTCCCCAACACACACACACACCCCTTTCCCCCTTTCTCATAAAATTAATTGCAACTAGAAAGAACAGGAAAATGAAAAATATGAACATGGGGATTAAATCCCTTTAGCATGGATTTACATGTAATCCAGTTTCACTTCTTGCTCACGGGAAGACCTGGTAAGATTTACTGACCAGAAGAAGCTTTTGACTGCTGAGGCAGGCCATCAATCATGCTCAACTGTCTCCTGAGCTTAGCTATGTGGGCCTGCACCTGTGTCAGAGAATAATTAGCAAAAGTCATTCCATTTTCAAGGACTGAAATTAATTCAGCATCTTGCACTTCCTAAAACCCTAAACCATCACAAGGATATTTACTGGAACTAATCCATCTTTATTCTTGCATTTGCATAGTACTAGAATTTGGTGTGTTTGTGTTTAGAATATCAAAGAGACCTTCGTCTTCTCTCTCCCCCCAAGTCGATGGGAAATAGGTGGGTAATATCTAAACACATTTTCTCCTCAAGTCCCGATGTCCAATTGGTATTGGCTGGGATTTGCAAATGAGTAGAAATAAAATTTAACGAAGTTTGGGGGAGTCCAGCTCCCACCAGAAGAGAACCAGTCATGCATAACCACATGAGGGCATAGAGATGTATGCTACATCTCTCATGTATACCCTATACATATGCATATACATGTCTATGGATATTTATATGAATTTGTATATCTCTATCTATATGTATGTGTATATATAAGGACAAGTCCATAAGAGTTCTTCTAACTGCATTTTCCCATCAAGTTACTACCGACGACCTTAGCTGAAGACCTTTCTTTAAGTGAGCACCACATGTATTCTTTCAGATGGTGCTGCTAACAAATTAGGGGAGGTGAATGCCAACCAACGTTAGATCAGATGGTTGGCATCCCACTCAACTTACCAGAAGTCCAGTGTTCAAATCCTGGTGTTGGCATTCCAACCAATTTTTTCCTGAAAAAAAATAGAAGGTGAGGAGGAAAAATAGAGGCAAATGGCCACCTCCATCCTCCTCCATTCATGAAAATCAAGCATGGACAGCTATGATCACTCATTGGACTTATCTTGGAAGCATGAATGGTTGTAATCGCCTTCCTAGAGACAAGGACAGCTGAGACTCCAGATATCTCAGCAGAAAACAAAGATAGCTCATGAATAGAGATGGGACCAAATGTTTAAAAAGAGGAGGATGTAGTTGAGAACAACTGAATTAATCCCAGACATAGAATGACAAGACAAGCAAGATAAACAAGGATTGAGAAGCTGCAGGAAAGATGCTACTTTCCCTGCTGTTTCTGCCTATGGTTATGGACATGACTAGTCCAATACCTCAGGAGAAGATGTAGGACCAGCAACTTTGGTTTGTCATTCAGAATTCAATGACTTGATAACCCTGATTAGATTTGACAGAAGCTCTTGAAAAGAGCTTGTGAACATGTCAAGTAGACCAGACAAGTGCCCATGACTAAGCTGGAAACATACAATGTGCTCATGCTAGTTGGCATATTGAGTGTGGAGCAAGATCTACTATAGTTATTGTTAGACATATGGTTGGGAATGAGAAAGAGACCAACAGATCTTGTTTCCTCTGCTTGCATATCTTGAAAGTCTCCAAACATCACCAGTACTCCCAAATTATAGTCCAGAATCAAGGAGAAAGAGAGTCTAGCTACAATCAAAAAATAAAAAAGATTGGAAGTGAAAAGAAGATTCCAGCTACAAAGGAAGTCAAGCTGCCAAAGGTTTTCCCTTTTAAATAGTAGAGATAACTATCCATTAGGAACAATTAAAATTCTCAAAAAATTCATTAGTCGTAAAAACATAAAATGAATGTCTCAGTGATAAAAAGCATGCTATGCAGCAAAAATAATGATGAAGAAAGAATCCTAATGATACAGCAGTGGAATTTCCTATAAATATATTAAGGGTGAGAAAAAAGTAGATTGTCCTATACTATAGGATGGCTTACAGGCCAATTATGGATGTAAAGAGATCTGCAATGCCAAGTCTATCAAACACCTCCCCCCGGTCGCCCCCCCAAAAAATAAACAAAAAGAAAGAAGACATGAAACCAAATACCCCTCACCAATTCTCTAGCACTGAGTTTGCCATACTTCAACATAATCTCCTTTGATTTTACCCTACTACACTTTGCTTCACTTCCCATTTACCAACTACCATCACTAGGGCTGGAAATGGGCTTGGGTTAGCCCAAGGCCCATCAGGCCGAGCTTCCAGCTAGGCCCGAAAGAGTTCAGACCGAGTATGGGCTCAAATGTAGAGCCCATTTGTTCTTCAAACCGGGCTCGGGTATATCATTGGCTCGGCCTAAGCCTGAACAAGGCCCAAAATGGAGACTGAATTCAAGCCCGAATCAATTTGTTTTTGTATATTATCATTTAGAGAGAATAATAAAAGAGTAAAAGACAAATCAAAATAAGTTTAATTGAGAATAATGTATCATGTATCATTTACTTGTGTAATATGAGAGAGTCCAATTTTTAGTAGCTCATTCACTTGTGAAGCAATATATTGAAATATTAGACTTCAATTTGGTTCGGCCAGACCTATTTTTGGCCCAAACGGATAATTTGGGTCGGCCCAACTGGGTTCTGCTTGGGCCCAAGCCTGGGCTCGAGTCAGGCTTGAGCCTGGATTATCCAAAAAATTTCGGGCCTAAGCCCGGCCTGAAGTCCCCCCTCCCCCCCCCCCCCCCCCCCCAAAAAAAAAAAAAAAGAAAAGGGCTGAGTTCGGGTAGGGGCATGGCCCAACCCACTTCCAGCCTTAACCATCACGATTGCCCTCTCTGTCAATTCCACAATCCCCCTGAGTCTCTAACACATTTCCTCACCACCATGATAGTGTAGCTATTCAACATCACTTGGTTCCTTTTCAGAGATCAAACCAATAAAAAAAACAATGCATTTGAAGTTATAATGGTTATGAAAACATTTTTCCGACATTGTGACAAACATAGCTTGATATGTATGGATGTGTTGCACAATATCTAAGGACATTAATCTAAGATATACCAAGCCCAGAACTGCCTTTACAAGGTGCAAAAGCCTAAATGAAAGAAATAATGGAAAACCCAACCATCGACAAGCTTTAGTCCAGGCATTGGATAAAACCCAATATATAATTATTTGTATCCAGAAAAAAAGGGACAACAAAGAGAAGAAAAAAAAAGAAAAAAAAACAAAAACAAAAACCCGTTACACTATTACAGCTTGCTTGATCTATTGTAACCCTGATATTTACATTGTGGCTATGATAGTACCATATTAGGTGCAGTCATCTCTAATTTTGCACTAAATTTATTAGCCTATAATTTTGCCACCAAAAGCATGCCCCGAGTCCAAGACATTTGTCATAACCAATGCATTCAACACACCGTGTCATACAAAATACAAACCTTGTTTGTTCAGAGCATGCCCATTGATAAGAGTGAACTTTCCAGATGCACACAAAAAAAAATCAAGATAGTAGTTGGGAACAAATCCCAAATTCGAGTCTCATTTGCCACTTGAAGATAGGCCATGACTTATTTATACATCCTTATCAGTCCGCAACAGATGTCAGAGAAGAGAATTGCCCTTAACCCCATGGTCTAGTGGCCTGATGATCACGTTTTATCAGCCCAAACAAACAGCAATCCTTTTTCCCTTCTTGTAGCAAGTCTACCCAGTTCTCAGCCCTATTGCTTTCTCAATCTCTCCTACAAAGGGGATGGATAAGGCAGTTGGATGGGGGGGCGACACATGGTGACACATTGCCCCCACATGTCAACCATCAGTCCAACTTTCACCCACCATCGCTTCAGTTAATCACCTCAATCAGATGACAAGAGATGGCAGCTGTGTCGAACCAGTTCAAGCTAGTCTAGATTATGTCCAAGTTGTTATGGGTGGGAATCAGTCCCAGGCTTCGTTACATGTAGGTCTGAGTACATAACAGCAGCCTACAACAAAAACTCATGAACAAGTCAGCTTAATAACAAGTGAATTTCTGAAAACTAGTTTTACTTTGTCTATTAGCTTACTTGTGATCAATTATATGTGCAAACCATGATAACATATTCATGAGCATAAAATCAATTTAATAGGAAGTTGATGGAGGAATATCTACAATTGCTACAACTCTTCTGACAGTTATCTTAGTACACAGGTAGCATGATGCAACTTGTTTCATCTCGAATTCTGACCAAGGATTGTGTGTTCCACATGACATATTTCCTGATAACCAGACTCAACAAGGCTTATCCAATCGACTAAAGTCTGGACTAAATCCTGTTTATAATTTGTCTGTTGATCATGGGAGGGGTGCTTTTAAATCCTATAATGTGGCACTCAACAATTCTCTTAGTCGACTAAAATAAGAAACATGCAATCTAACATTCATTTGTCAACAGCTCTGCTCCTAATGCAAATGAACTATCCAGATTTTAGAGAACATGAGTACCAATATTGGCTTATTCATTATATAAGATTTATAATCCTGTATTCATCTAAAAGACAATGACTGTTTCCAGCATGTTGTAGGACTGGTCTCGATTGTTAGGATCATAGATACATAACACTGTTATTGATGTCACGATTATGATTTCAGGGTTTAATTTCTCCAGTGCACAGACATTTCAGAGAAGGGTATATGTGTATAGAGATACCGAATAAATGCTACTACAGCTGTATAAACCAAAGTCATCTATGCATTGTATTTCTAAATGAATAATTTGTAATGCAAAGTTTTTTTTTAAAAAGAAAAAGATCTAGTTCTTACCTGCTGACGAGCAGCTGCAAGTTTCAATAGCTCGTCTGCCTCAGAGAAATTCATGAACCACGGACTTAGTGGGTGATCTTTGGTATCACCTCTTTTCTTTTCATTCACATGTTCAACAGGACCTATAAAAATTAGGAAGGCAGTTTATTTCTTAAGAACTTTAGGAAGCATAAATCACAAAATGGAAAAAGAAAGCAAAATTATACCCGGTGGTGATAAGTTTAGACCAGCAGGTAGCCTTGGAACAATTGCAGCTGGATGATTTTGGACACGGAGAAAGAATGCCTCAGTAGGCTCAGAAAGAACTATCTCATCATATGTTTCCACAACAACAGGCCTTTTTGTTGACTGGGGTCCATTATCATCCTCAGGATACAACTTTAGCTGGTGATATCTGAAAAAGCATTACGGCAAGTTGCATGTCAGCATGAAAAGCAAACAAATGACATCATTTCAAAAAAGTTGATGATCTTTGCAGGAAATTTACAGGTTCAGCTGCTTGTCACAAACATCACTGTGGAAAAAGAGGGTAATAGCTATTTCAAATTCTCCCCATCCAGATTCTGACAATTCAAAAGGTGCTGATTCTACAACCCTCGTTGGATTGTTGAAACTAGGATGCAGTTGAAAGACGGCACTCTTGACTATCACACTCAAATCCTCATTTGTTGCGCTGCGAACATAAACAGTCCATTTGTGGGAATTGTACCTAAATAATATAGTTAAATGATGTTAGCTTGCAAATAGTTTTTTGACTTAAGATGATCTAAGATGATGCAGCACATTATACAGCACAATATACAGTTTCTCGTAATGAGAATTGCACCCAAAGCAAGAGTTAGCAAAGTAGGCTTACTCGCTTGCTTTTTTACCAAGCCAGAACGAAATTGCTCCATATACAATTGGAAAGCTGATCTCCACGTCCTTGAGTCTTCTAGTCTGATTGTACAAACAAAACAATATTATCATAAAAAACCATGGCAAATTGAATAAAAAGATTATAAATGAAGGGGGCACTAGCAGATATATCACTGTTCTTTCACAATCATATAATATAAAAGGTTAAACAGACTTTCTTTTTTGAGTATGTTAGAAGGAAACTAAATATCTAAAATTAAACTCTTTTAACAAAAGACTGATCTAAACTGGATTGCATTTCCTCTACATACCAGATCTTTCCTAAACTGTGATTCTAACATCATCAAGAACAAAACTTCTAAATATAGAAAGTTAAAAAAGAAAGCCAGAATACTAGAAGAACAAAAAGCTTGTAATAGAAGGTTTACACAATATAATAGAACTTGATGAGGACATCTGTATCCAATCTCGTGCTGCTTAATGAAAACTAAAGAAAATTAATTTAGGAACTATTGAAGTTCTTTTCAATCACCCCTTGTTGTCTTGGCGGCTAGGGGCTCTTCCCCTTGATAACCTTGTTAATGGTTCAAAGATTGGCATTCTTTTCCTCTTAAAGTTATTGCTGGAGTTCAAATAGTGTATCTGCCAAGGGCCACATGGTTTGCATCAATAGTTGCTTTAGGGAACATGTCAAGGGGTACAGATAGGTTTTGTTTCATTTCGTAAGGCATCTAAAGGAATCAGAGCATTGCATGTCTTAGGCAAATAAGAAGAGAAGGCAATGTCCCAAACAACTGCAGAGACAGATTATGCGTACAGGCTTGGCCTAAAGTATATTCCGCAAAAAAGGAGACAAAAAGGCATACCAGGATGAGCTCTTTCAGAGCCCGCTCTTCCAATTATTCTTGATTTTCAAAAAGGATGGGAAAAAAGAGAAATACATGATCTATTTTTCTTCCTAAGCTGTACTATTTGTTCCATGGATTATAGAGAAAGAACAGTTGCTTCATCACTTTATCTACTTTTATACTATTGCCATAGGAGGGCATATAGATGCTAGGCCAGTCCTATAATCTGTTGCTACAAGGTGTCCCAAGCAGGCGGCCACTAGGACATCTCGGTTAGCATGTAGGCCTTGGCTTAAGCACCCAAGGACCCCTAGTGCTTGAGGAGCCACTTTAACTGTTACCTACCATTTAAGGGCACTCTTGTAATATTTGTGTGTTTTACATGATGCTAGCCTATCCTTCTCTTGCACACTCTTACACTATCCACAGCGATACATTTTAAATAAAGAACATAAGGATTGTCGAATAAAAACTGGAAGTGTATACACCATGGAATGCCGTACCGGCCCGTACCGGCCGGTACGGGCCGGTACGTACCGGTCCGGTCCTAGACCGGTACCGGAACGGATAAAAAACCGGTATTTCCCGGTTTTTTATCCGAACCGGCCGGTACGGGTGCGTACCGGCCGGTTCGGGCCCGTACCGGCCGGTTCGGAGCCCGTACCGGCCGGTACGGGCCTCGTACCGGTGCGAACCGGCCGGTTCGCACCGGTACGATTTTTTTTTTTTTTTTTAAGAACCACAGCGCCGCGCGCTGTGGTTTTTGAAACCACCGGTACCGGCCGGTACGGACCGGACCGGACCGGTACCGTACCGGTCCGGCCGGCCACCGGTACGCCGACCGGTACCGGTACGGCGGACCTTGGTATACACCTAGACTTATATAATACACTCTTTGGTACCTACACGTTTTGATACTTTCCAAAAAAATTCTAGTTTATGAGATCATAATCATCCATCACATGCTCCTTTTCTATCAAAGCTCACATGTCCCTACCATCCATCCAGTTAATATCATTAACTTATCTATGTGAAAGTGACGTTTCTTTTAATATCAAGAAACCATCAAAGTCCAAAGCAATAAGAACATGTGGTATGTCTTATTTCTTCATGGATAAATGAAACCAACTTACACCATGCCTAGACCCAAATGAACAGTAAAAGAATTTCGGAAAACCATTTATTCAGGTCTGCAGAAACATTAGGATCAACATGTGGTTGTTAATTTTGTAGCCACCTACTGATAAACAGCAATCATTTTGAAGTTCATGCTCATATAAGGTTAGAAAAAGCCTAAATCTCCAAAGAGAATAATATTGAAAAAGAGAATCTCAAGGAATGTTGAAAGAGGAAATCAAATTATGGAGGGAAAGAAGTAAGAGATGTTGTTCAGACATCAATGATCCATGTAAATTCTTGACAATAAATTCATCTTCTGTTAAAAGAGATGATTATAGATCAGGAAGTTGGCATGGTTATATTCTTAGCAGCCAACAATTTCAATGGCACTATACTTAGTAAAACTTATGTCACTATGATTGTCATAGTAGTTCATATTATTATCTTCATCCTCGCTACTACTACAATTAGCATTGCTGTTCTTATTAATATCATAAATGAGCACATTTAATTGCATGAAGCCATTTTGATCTTGTAAGTTCACGTACCATGTGTTCTTAATTATATTTATAAAAAATGAAACCTCATATGTAGATTACTTTTTTCACTTCTTAAATATAAAATCGTACCATATATCAATGCTTCTTAAGCCATTTTGATCTTGTAAGTTCACGTACCATGTGTTCTTTTTATACGTTTCACCGTTAAAGCCATATCTGCTACAACAGCTGCTCCAAGTTCAAGCTAATTAAGTCAATATTAGATATCGCATGAACATATATATAACTTTGCCACTGAAATTATCCAAATAAAATAGGAAATCACATGTAATTCTATCTCTATGTTTTTGTTTCTTCTTCTATTTAAATTGGTTGTAAAAGATACGCAATTAAAAAAAGTGTTAATGATAGGTTCAATGTCAGATGCATTCTATCAATAATTATTTGCACATAATCAATGACATTAACCGAATTAGAATACAGCACAACCATAGAGGTGAGTGTCAATTAACTAGCATCCACAGGTAGTCAAGAGATATAAGAAAAAAAAAAAAGGCAGCCAAGTGCAGAAAGCTTCCTCCCGGTCGCAATAGAGCAACCTTACTGTTGTGCCAAGGCTCCCACTCTCAATAGACATAATAAAGAGAGACTAAAAATCCTTCTTGCAACTCGAGAAGCAAGTTCTTGTTTCTTCTAATTTGCTGGCCTTTCCGAAGACTCCAGCTTCAAAGTAAACTCCTTCATAATTCAACATCTATAAAGCTAATGGTACAACTTTACCTAGATACGGTACCATAATTTACTTCCCTGCCATTTGAAGCAAGCATCAACACATAATCATCGGTGCTGAACTTCCTCTATCAGTTTCTAGTTGAATCTCTTGATTGCTTAAGATATTCAACTTCACCTATTCGTTGACAGAATTTGGAATACAAAGTGGTATTATAATAACAGCAACAAAAAGAAATGCGGTATCTTACGATTTATTATATTTGTTGCCGAACGGTTTAGGTTTTGAAGACATAAGAGAGAGGAAGGGAGAGAGGAGAGACCTTCTTGTCGTCATCGGAAACCCTAGCGGCCTTGAAGCGCTGAGACTTCTGGATGGGGTTGGCGTCGGGATGCTGCTCGCCGCCGTGCTTCTTCGGCGCTGCTGGCGCCAGGTGCGGCATCGAAGACAGACCAAGGCCAGGAGAAGAGGAATCGATTCCGTAGGTATAAAAAAAAAAAAAAAAAACAATAAAAAGAAGAAGACGAACCTGAAATTTCTCTATTCTAGTTCGGTCGGTTAAATTCCAACCGGAAACCCTAAAAGGCTAAAACCCAACTTGAACCGTGAATTATGACGGTTCAACCGCTCGAGCCGCTCCGTCTGCTGCACAGATGAGAAACGGTGGGAAGGGGACCTGCGGCCGAGCCGCGGTTCAACCGGATCGGGTCTGACTCGGGAAGAACTTTGGGTTGGGTGAACTGCGACTTAACCCAATCTGGAGATGGAGGTGAGAGACTGCATTGTCGAACTCTCTCAAGAATGACAGGGATGCAAAATCTTGGGTAAATTATGGTTTTAATCCTCCATGTTTAAATCTTATTTTTAAATGGCTCTTAAACTTAAAAAACTTCTAATTATGTCCTTAGAGTTTTATTTATATTTTAATATTATCCTTCTGGCCATTTTCGACTAATTTTTGATATTGATAACTTACACATAATGCACATATGACGTTCTTTTTTTTCTTAGCATCATTGTAGGCGATGGCATGGACAAGAAAAGAACATTAAAATATATAACAAGGAGAGAGGAGGAAGACTGCAAGATTGTAGGTTTGACTGGAAAAAGGTGATGGCAGGCTCGAGGAGCGAGCCCGACGATGAAGGAAGGGTGAGAACCCAATGGAGAAGGTTAGGACGGAGCAGACACATGCAGCGTCATGGTGAAGACGGGGCGGGCACAACATCATGGTGAAGACGGGGCGGGCACAGTGCCATGATGAAGGAAAAGCAAAAGAAGGGAGGGTCAAGGAGGAGGCAAGGGGGCTTGGTCCAGTGGAGAAGGATGAGGAGGGGGAATGGGATGGTTGGGTCATCCTGAGGAGGAGGAGAAGGAAGGGACTGGGTGCCAAAGATAGAGAAGAGGCCAAAGAGGAGAAAGAGGAAGGGGGCATATGGGTTCTCATCAGAGGTTCCTAGGCATTTCCAGTGTTAGAAACTGGTCAGAAATGCTGCATTAAATTACACTTAAAAATCGAGGGACATAATTAGAAATTTTTAAACTATATAACTATATAAAAATATTTATGAAACTTAGAGGACAAAAAACATAATAAACAAAAAAGTTTACAGAATTTTTTGATTTATAATCTATCAATGATGATATGGCATATGGATGATAAAGTGGCACTCAATGATTGGACACTTTTGGACAAAAAATTCTGCTATAACATATGCTATATATGGTATCATCATCCATATGCCACATCATCACTATAGGTCACATCAACACCCACATGTGCCATCACAAAAAAAATTCCACCTATCATGCCACATTATCACTCATATGCTAGCAATGGTGCCAACAAGGAAAAGAACGCCACATGTGCATTATATGCCACTTTTCGGTACCAAAAATTGGTCAAAAGCCACTGAAAAGACGACATTAAAATATAAGTGAAACTCTAAGGATCCAATTAGAGGTTTTGGAAATTTAAGGACCATTTAAAAATGCAATCTAAACTTGGAGGACTAAAACCATAATTTACTCTAAAATTTTAGCATTAGTTGGGCCTAGATAACTTCGAAGATTGCATTAAAAGAAAAGAAAATAACTTGGAAAATAGTGATACATAAACATTGAAAACTCGTATTTTGTCGCTAAGGATTAGGTACATGAAGTTTATTAAAGTTCTTTCATCCCTATAATCACCCAAGAGAAGCCAACCTAGAAATGATTTCAGAAACCAATGTTATATTCGAATAATCTTGTTCGACCAAACCATTATTTCTCATGCCAAGTAGTCCTGGCCTTGTGGGTAAACGAAACAAAATGCTACTTCTGTTGCAACATAGTTATATATATTGGAGTTTTAATTTAAAAAAGATTTAATTTTTTCTTATCCCCTGTCCTTTAGTTATTTTAAATGTTTTAAAATATATTTTTGTGAGACGCCTCTTTCAGAAGTGTTGTGACTCTTCGAAAGAGATCGTTGGCTTCCGAAAAGAAACGGTGTTATCGAAACATTGTGTATCTTCTGAACCATCGCATCTCTTTGGTCTTCAGATAAAATCTATGAATAGACTCTTCCGGGATTAATCCTAAATCAATCCAATCTCTCTCTCTTTCTTACTAGTACTCTGTCTTCCGAGAGTTTCTTCTATGGATAGAGTTCTTCCACTCTTCAACTTTCTGCTTTCTATTTTTTTATCTTTTTTTTGGGCATCTGAAGAAGTCGGTCGGGTCAAGCCTCTCCAACGATCATGCTCGTTAAAAGAGGATCGGGCTGAGCCGGATTGTTGTATTTTAGGGATAAGATCGCTACAAATCCGCACATAGGGGGTAAATTACGTTCTTAGGATAGTGTATGCCACACGCCTCAAACCAAGTAAGCTCTTTTCAATCTTCTGATTTTATTCTAGTAGATTATTCCTTTATAATACTTTTATAAAATAAAAATATAGCAGTTTCTAGTCAAATATTTCTAACAATATAGACATGTTAATTGTGAATACATGTCGGAAAATGTTTAATGGTTCATTTGGTCCCTTCTCCAAAAGATAAGTAGAGGTATCTTTAAAAATCAAGACCTTAGCTTACCATAAGTAACAAAGGGACGATAAACATGATCTATGGTAGATCATCCACCATAATTTGTCTAGTACTTCGTATTGAGAGAGATGTTGCAACCAAGATTAAATGACCTGTTGGTATGCAACTCAAGAACTAACTTGATTGGCTTTAGTTTTAAAGGAAGATTATTTGCAAAATTACATGGTGGCTATCTCTCTATGACTTATAAAAGTGAGGATACATTGATTTATACACAAAATGCAATTAAAAGAAAATTATGGGAAAATTAATAATCATGAAAATTTTACACAATATGTGCTTAATAAAATAGCAAAGCAAGAAATAAATAGTAGTACATGATACATGATGAAGAAAGGGTGTTTATGGCACTTTGTGCCTATCTAATGATTCCTCTATTTCTAGTTTCTTGGCTATCCACTCCTCTTAGAGTATTAAGGGTGAATTTTGATGGGTTATTAACGAACTTTTCATCCGGAGTTGGATTTCTAATCAGGGATCACACTGGAAGGCCTCTCCATTCCGCTGAGAGAAGTGTTGCCCCAAGTTTAGTTCCACAAGTAGAGTTGATGGCAGATTGTTTATTATTGTTTCACTCAATCCTTTTATTCCGTTCCTTCTAGAGCTTGATAATCTTTCCTTGGCTTCATTTTTCTTAATTTTTTCTCAGTCTTTAGTTTCAAACTGTTTGTAGAGTTTCAGAAGCAACTACACATTAAAATGAGTATCCATTTCCAGGAAAATCTCATGTTAAGTAGATCCTTCAATGATTTCTGAGTTGGAAGCAGACAAAGGTAATGGCAGGAATCCCAAGAGGATACCTGCAAGCACTTTAGGTGAAACTAATACTGAGAAACCACAATGCATTTTCTACAACAAAGCAGATTTACTAAGATAATCTTGCAAGAAGTTTTTCTTACAAGAGTCTATCGATCAATAAAGCAGATTTGGCTGTTCCAGTTTAAGAACCAAAATAGCATTGGTCTATAAAGATTTTAACATGGTGGTATTTGTAAAAACACTTTTAGGTGAAATTAATGCTGAGAAACCACAATGGGTGGCATTTTCTATTTTATTAATATCCGACTCGCTGAAACTACTTGTTTGTCTTCTCTCACAAAACCGGAGAGAGGTGAAGGACGCTTGCGTGAAGCCCCAGAACCGAACAATATCTGGCAGGAGAGCCCCGTGTTCCCCCCTCATGTGGCCCCCACGTGGGCACTAGGTGCCTCACGTGCCTCGCAGAGGCGAGGGCGTGACATTTGGTATCAGAGCCGAGGACGGCTCTTGTCCGATGGTGGGAAGGGTATGAGGCCCAATAGTTCCACATCGGAAAGACTCGTTCCAGAGCCTGGGCATATGAGGCGGGTGACTCCAAATCTTGCAGACGCGTTTTGGGTGGAAAACAAAACCGGGGAGGGGTGAAGGACGCTTGCGTGAAGCCCCAGAACCGGACAATATCTGGCAGGGGAGCCCCGTGTTCCCCCCTCATGTGGCCCCCACGTGGGCACTGGGTGCCTCACGTGCCTCGCAGAGGCGGGGGCGTGACATTTGGTATCAGAACCGAGGACGGCTCTTGTCCGGTGGTGGGAAGGGTGTGAGGCCCAATAGTCCCACATCGGAAAGACTCGTTTCAAAGTCTGGGCATATGAGGCGGGTGTCTCCAAATCCTGCAGACGCGTTTTGGGAGGAAAACAAAACCGGGGAGGGGTGAAGGACGCTTGCGTGAAGCCCCAGAACCGGACAATATCTGGCAGGGGAGCCCCGTGTTCCCCCCTCATGTGGCCCCCACGTGGGCACTAGGTGCCTCACGTGCCTCGCAGAGGCGAGGGCATGACATTGGTGTGAGGCCCAATAGTCCCACATCGGAAAGACTCGTTTCAAAGTCTGGGCATATGAGGCGGGTGTCTCCAAATCATGCAGACGCATTTTGGGAGGAAAACAAAACCGGGGAGGGGCGAAGGACGCTTGCGTGAAGCCCCAGAACCGGACAATATCTGGCAGGGGAGCCCCGTGTTCCCCCCTCATGTGGCCCCCACGTGGGCACTAGGTGCCTCACGTGCCTCGGAGAGGCGAGGGCGTGACATTTGGTATCAGAGCCGAGGACGGCTCTTGTCCGATGGTGGGAAGGGTGTGAGGCCCAATAGTCCCACATCGGAAAGACTCGTTTCAAAGTCTGGGCATATGAGGCGGGTGTCTCCAAATCCTGCAGACGCGTTTTGGGAGGAAAACAAAACCGGGGAGGGGTGAAAGACGCTTGCGTGAAGCCCCAGAACCGGACAATATCTGGCAGGGGAGCCCCGTGTTCCCCCCCTCATGTGGCCCCCACGTAGGCACTAGGTGCCTCACGTGCCTCGCAGAGGCAAGGGCGTGACATTTGGTATCAGAGCCGAGGACGGCTCTTGTCCGATGGTGGGAAGGGTGTGAGGCCCAATAGTTCCACATCGGAAAGACTCGTTCCAGAGCCTGGGCATATGAGGCGGGTGACTCCAAATCTTGCAGACGCGTTTTGGGTGGAAAACAAAACCGGGGAGGGGTGAAGGACGCTTGCGTGAAGCCCCAGAACCGGACAATATCTGGCAGGGGAGCCCCGTGTTCCTCCCTCATGTGGCCCCCACGTGGGCACTGGGTGCCTCACGTGCCTCGCAGAGGCGGGGGCGTGACAGCAGCCATATGAAATGATGTCACTGAATCGCCACTTTGCGTTGTTTATAAAGAAAAAACGGCCAAATTGGCAAACTGCAAACTTCTGTACAGAGTCCGTTCATCTGACTAGCTTTCATTTTATAATTTCTTTTTTCATAATTTCACAAGGATGGGTCCTTTTCTACCTTGCCAAATTATTTCAGCTTTTAGAGCACACTACACAAAAGAACATCGGTGTCGGAATGCACTGTCTAGGTTCCTTATGGGGATACAGACATCTCTATTCTTGAATGCATGCAAGGGAGAGCCTCATACACTTCCTTCTTAGGACAGTGCAATCTTCATTGCAGTCAGCTTCTTCTAGCCCTCAGTTTTCTGCAAGAGACAAAGGATATACAACATGTGATGTCCATTGAATCAATGGTATGAGCAACTTGTTTCCTCAGAAACATGAGTACAACTTGTCTTTCTGTAGCATTGTATCTCAGAGGCAAATAACTAACAAGATCACATGACTTGTGGGTCTACAATGCTTTTGGTTGTAGTTTGAGAGGCACATCACTAACAAGCCCACATGATGCCCATGCTTGGTGGCTTATCCTTCTACTTTCTTCACACACATATATATATATATATATATATGTGCTATGTCAACCCTCTTCAACCAATCACAAACTACTCAGCAAGCTTTAGTGAGGCAAGGAAAGTATAGTAAGAAATGAGAATCCATCTGCCAAGGATCACAGATGCGAAGCAGGCGCTGCAACAATCTTTGAAAATTTCCAAGGCAATGGCTTCTGATGTCCCAAAGGGCCACTTCGCAATATACGTGGGGGAGTATCGAAAGCGATTTGTTATTCCAGTATCATACCTTAATCATTCTTTGTTCCAAGACCTTTTGCATGAAGCTGAAGAAGAATATGGATTCGACCAGCCAATGGGTCGTTTAAGAGTTCCATGCAGCGAAGATGCCTTCATAACTCTCATTTCTCATATGAATGGCTCATGAGATAACAAGCTGGTTGATCACTAACCACATCCATGTAGCCACTGATTCCAACATGCAAAGTTTTATGTGATGTTTGATGCAGAAAATTAATCATTTTGATACAATGGCAATCTTTATCAATCAAAAGAATTCATATTAGTTTCAAAAAAAAAAAAATCAGATTAGTTGCTCATCCATGTGAAATAACTGCATTGTTTCTTCTCTTTTTTGCTTTTTGAGAGAGAGAAGAATGGAAAATGGGAAACTTCTCAAGAATGCAGCCCCTTTTCATCTTTATCATGTAAAGATTTAAGACCATCTCAAGGATGATATCCTACGTACGAAAAAGGAGGTACTAAGAACGTAGTTATTGGGATATATGAGGAGTATAAAGCCATCATCTAGATAGGTCTCTGCTCAGTTCTTATCAAACCCATTCATATATATATATATATATATATATATATATATATATATATATATATATATATATATATATATATACCTTCAGCTGCTTAAAATTTCAGATCATCCTACCATCACTTGATATTATTAATTTGGAGAGTTCTCGATCTACCTTTCTAATTGGAGCTTAGGAGACAATCTAGCAGGAATTCAAGCATGACAAACAAACCAAGCTGAGTGAAAAGTCTGAAGGATAATGACAGAATGTGCTTTGATAGTTCAATAATTTAGTAAATGCGACAACACTGATGGTTGAGTGTTGAATTTCTGGATTATATATGGATGATTAATTTGATATTTTTGAAGTATGATTGCTGTTGAGATGGCCGAGTTGGTCTAAGGCGCCAGATTAAGGTTCTGGTCCGAAAGGGCGTGGGTTCAAATCCCACTCTCAACATTATTATTTTTTGAATTTCATTATTTTTTTAAAACTGTTGTTTTAAACTTGGAATTTAATTTCATTATTCTTTAAAAAATTGTTGTTCTAAATTCAAATTTAATTTCTTATCTTTTAGTATTGTAGTTTGAAAATCTGATTAACATTTCTCTTTCAAATTACAATTTCAATTTCTATTTCAAATCGAAAACCCACGCTCAATATTTTTAAAATTCATTTTTACATGTTTTAAATTATTTTTATTTATAATTTATTATATTAAAATTTATAATTTAAAAATATGATTAAAATTTCTTTTTTCAATCCTTTAATTTCATTTTTTTCAAATTTTCGTATTTAAAAGCTGATTGCTTTCCTATGGCTTTTATTTTTTTTAAAATTTTGTTACAAGTTTATACATGATTTCATTTACTTCTCTTATTATTCTTTTTTTTTTAATTGTGATTAGAAAATCTGATCGGCATTATTCTTTTCTTTTTTAAAATTTTATTTGTTTTCGAATTTATCGTTTGGTAACTGCAAGCTAATTACAATCATATGACTTATTCTTTACAATTTTTTTATTTTCTACAAATTTATTATTTAAAAATTGTTATTTTTCAGAAGCTACTTAATTTCATATAGTTTTAGGTTCGTAGATGTTTTTATTTACTTCTCATATCATTCTATCATAATAGATGCTTAAAATCATGAGATGCTTCCTACGTAGAGAGTCACCAACAACTAATATGATTATTATTTTTATAAAACTAGTTTTTGTCAGACAAAAATGTATGTATATATATTAGCTCTATGTGTCCACGCTTATGTGTGTGCTGCTATATGAGCAATTATATAATATGCATTGCATTTGGTTTCTAGTTAAATAGTGGATAAGGGCAGGTTATCCATTTAACCAGCCAAAGACAAGTGAAAAGGTAGTGGAAAAAGTTGTTATATTAAAGATCCCAAAAGCTACTTAATTTGAGTACCTTTATTTCATGGTAGGGGGTAGAACAAAGGTAACTAAACCGGCAATTTTTTCACCTCCTATTTTCTCTTGAAGCTATTATTACCATTACATTTTACCATCCCCTGCTTTTCTCTTCCACTATTTCACTATTTACCAGCCAAACAACAAATAACTTTATTCACTAGTCAATTAGCTGACAAATGGTTACAAATAGTTAAATTTATCCGTCCTTTGTTTAGCTCTTCAATATCCAAATATAACCTTATGAGATAAGGAGTTTCAATTTGATCATTATATATGTGTGCAAGGGGCCATTCTAAATGCTAAGTTTATTATTCATACAAAACTAATTGCCTTAATTGTCAAAACAAATAAACTATTTGGCTCAAGTTCCACTCATTTGTTATTGTGATAACTTATTGCACCAAACATGAGTTTTTCAAAAAAAATCTACTCATTTGACTGTCCTATTTAGAATCATCAATCGATAGTTGTCTTTATTATAATTATCTTAGATATCTTAAAACCTTGACAGATCAAGGCATTTTTTTGCTACTCGCTCTAATCTAACCCATCTATCTTGATCTAGGGCATTAGAAAAAGAGATTTCAAGCATGATGGATTGCATGTAACAATCTTACAAATCTAAACAAACCTAATCTACTGTAGATAATGCATCATCTCCCCCAATGCCTCATCGAACTAGTTGACCCTTACTAAATCACTGACTTGCTATATTTGGCACTAAAAACCTAGGTTTACACCCATTTTGGGGAGATTATGGATAAACAATAGTGGTCCTATTATATAATATCAATTTCTCTAATATAATAAAGGATGTGGTTGTTGGAAATTATGTCCTAAATCCAATCAATTGTAGATTGTAAATGTATTTGAATCAATTATAAATAACATGGTATTTATTCATCACCAGAACATTTTCACAAACTCCGATGTGATGAAGCCCTTAGGACTGCTTTGTGTAATGAAATATGATTTTGTCACACAGGTCCTTAAATGTTCATGACCGTATGATATACTATTAATAGGACGATAGTATTATCGGATGTAGGTCATTGTGTATCATAATTGTTGGTTGTCTTCCAAACCAAAGAGTATAGAGATACTAGTATGGTATACAGGTGAATGGTAGTGTACGTTCACTGAACGTGATCAATAGACGGACTCTCTCATGTCAAGAGTTGTTCCGAGTGGATATGGGTATATGTATCCTTTAGACCTGAGATTGCAATCGGTGGCTTGCAAGCAACTCACTGTACTTTGGTGCCGGACTACCTGAATTTCTAATCCAGCGACGAAAGGTTTCTGGGTCCGGTCAAGTACTTGTGGTAGTCAGTTGTAGATCAAGATGGGATTGACCTTCCTTAGGAATAAGGATGAATGCCTTGTGTTTTCAATTAAGTAGTACCCTGGCCAGGAAAAGTCAAATCTCTATCACTTGACTTATTGAATTGAAATATATTTTCGGATGGATCGTTTCAGGGTAGACAGACTTTGAACCCACCCTGGGCATTTTCTGGTCAAGAGGATGAATTATGCGGTAACCATAGTCCATAGGTTCTAGAATGTTGCTTTGCATCTATTCGGCCTATCCGGTCGTCGGATTTCATTGCTAGATGGTTACTTCGATTAGTGCAGGAAGTGTTATTGTACTACCGGCTTAGGTTCGAACCTGTGAGGTCACACGTTTAAAAGTTTCTGCATTGATCAAATGGCTGATTGACGATTGAGAATCGTCTAGAGGTAAAATAGTCAATGTGATTGACTGATTGCCCTAAGCAATTGTTGTTTGGAAAAGCTAATTGGTGATTGGATCACTGATTAGACTCAATTTGATTGAGTAATAGAGATTGGGCTTGACCAAATTCAAATATGATTTGAAATTGGTAAAATCGTAATTAACACCAAAATTGGTTTGGTGAAAATGTCTAATTTGCCCCCAACCAAATCAGATTTGGCTTGAGTCAAATTGGATTAAAATCAATTATGATCCTAGTATGACTAGAACTTCTTGGCCTATATGGGACCCATATACTATATGTGGGACTCACATCCTGCCTATGTGGGACCCACATACTGTATGTGGGATCCACATCCCGATGGCCCTTCAGGCCACCTCACCCCTTTGCATGCGTGACACGTGGCGGAGCATGACACCTCTTTTTCTTGCATGCGTGACACGTGGCAAAGCAGGACACCTCTTTTTCTTGCATGTGTAACATGTGGCGGGCCTGGACACCTCACACTTCTCCTGATGTCATCCATGACCTCATCTGCCTCATGAGGTCATCCATGACATCGCCCTCCAGGCCACCTCACCCCTTTCCATGTGTGACACGTGGCGGAGCAGGATACCTCTTTTTCTTGCATGTGTGACATGTGTCCTAGCAAGACACCTCATAGGGACACCTCACCCTCTTCTTGGCCTATAAATAGGCCACCCCTCTTACTTCTTCTCTACACATCAAGAGCACCAAAGAAAGAGAGTGAGAGGAGAAAGTAGCTCTGAAGGTGAAAGCCCAAGGAGTTCTTGAGCTGTGAAGGTCCATCTTCTTCCTTCTTCTCCCTTTCAGCCAACCTTCTGCCTCCCTGCGAGCTAACACTCCCCAGAAAGCTGATCATTCTGGAGCTTCGCGTAGACGAGTCATCGAGGCCGGACGCTTGTGCGGCTGCGAAGCATCCTTGAAGGAACCCCCTTCAAAAGGTAAAAGATCTGATCTCTTTTACGGTTGAGATATGATCTCAATCTTCAAATCACAAGAAGTTGTGATTTATGCATATTTATTTGATTCACACAATCCTCGGGATCTGAGAGCTTTGTGATATTTGGTGTCAAAGCAAAGGATTAGTGGAGACTGTCCGATTCTCGGGAACTCTCACGCGTGATCGTGTGACGAAGCGTGGCTCTCCACCCGGAGGCTCATATGATGAGTGCTTTGATAGGCACGCGTGGGTGTCACCCTATGTATTGGGACTGAGCCCACGCCACATGTGATGTGCAGTTGAAGACTGTATTCGACCAGTACCAGAGTCAAAATATCTAAAATATCAAGCATGTTTTAGGTTAAAATGTTTAACCCGTTCTTTCCGCATAAAATTTTCTGAAATTCATGCTTAGCCCTCTGCACACACACTTACAGTAGTTTGTGAAACTATTCTCACTCCCCTCTTAGCCTTGATGGCTCTTAAGCACAAGATCAAAGCTTCAAATCCGCTATATAATATTTAATATTTATTTATTTATGAAGTTGAAAGGTTCAAATCCCTCAAAAGATGAGAAAAAACTTAACCAAATTTAAGTAAAAATGGTAAAAATATAGAGAAAAAACAAAATTGTTGAAATAAAAATGCTATTTATTTTTATAAGTTTTATCTTATATTAAAATGCATGTGTTTTATTCTAGTTTTTATATAATAGCAATACAAGTGTGAAAGTTCAACAAAGTATTTTTTTTCTATTTTTTGGGGGTGTTTGAGAAAGAAAGAGCCAGAGGGAGGGGGGGAGGAGGGGGATCTAAACATATTCTTAATGCAAAGTTGCACGGATCTAAACAGATTCTTAATGCAAAGTTGCACCAGTAACTTGGACTTATTAGTGATATTTAAGAGAATAGCATGGTTAACAAGCTCTAAGCCATCTATAAACCACCATGTTCGTATAGGAACAGCTTGGTAATTCATCTTAGGCCACATAGTTTGCTTTTCTTTAAAAAAGAAAGCGAAAAGAGAAAAAGGAAAAAACTCTAGCTTTAAAAAGAAAAACAAAGTTCTATCTCATTGTGCTCGTCCACGACTACACTTTTTCATTAATTGTTATCATTCATCAAGTCATCCTTTTCTTGCATTATGATTGGTCGATATCAAATGATGTAATCTAAATCTTTCTGCTAAGAGTAATGTGTTACTCATGAATCTCACATACTCTAGACCATTGCTGGCTTCCTTTTTTCCTCCCTTTTTTTTTTTTTGATCGGTGACCGCGGATGATTTGTTACTGTAACCTTCATTAGATTTTGGTTTGACACAAAAACTAAGCTAAATGTGCATCTATTTCTTACATTTTTTCTGTTGTGAAACTATTTAATAATTGCTTGCAATTAATTCCTAATACTGTTTTTGAACTTTTTTGGTTAGCATATTTCGAATTTCAAATGGATGATTGAATTCTTAAGCCGATTGTCAGAAGCACTATTCTCAAGATTTGTATAAGCTAGAACTTGTTGGAGAGTAAACTAATCTAAGTTTACAATATATAAAAGAAATAATATATCACTAAGAGTATGATAGTTTCTTTTTTTGATAATATTTGTAGAAATACAAAAATTATTTTCCACTTCAATTGATTGAACATGAGATCTCTCTGAGAAGGATACGAACAGGCTGAGCTTCATAAATGTTATATGATCTAGTGCGACACTTGATATGCAGGTAGTGCTAACCTTTACGACAATGCAAAACAATAATAATGTATTTTTCATAAGCTCAAAGTTGCATAAATTTTGCAAAATTCCCTAGCTTGAACAAAAGTTACTTTCCCGAACCTTAACCCGGAACATCAGTCATTCACAAAGCCAATGTTTGATTATTTGGTGGGCATGACTAAAAATAGGAAATATATGTATGCAATTTGTTTAGTAAATTCGTCTTAATGTTTTGGTAATTAAGCCATGTTGAATGGACGCAGATGCTTTGGGCCTTTATCTAGAGTACAAAGCTCTATAATCGTCATAAGACTTCTCAAACTCCATAGCTTCATGAACCCCTAGTCAAAATGTCAACTTTGAACCTAATAAATTTTGAACCCAATCAGTATAGGGTTCAGTTTGTATCTTTCGCACAAAAGGATGATTGATCTTCTTTTGTAGCATGAATCATTGGATCATGCCTTGCATAGCTCTCAAATCACTCCAACCTCTTTCTTCCATCCGCTTCATAGATCTCGAACAATGGACGTCGCGAAAGAAGGTGAATCATTCTTTTGCACGAAAGATACAACCTGTACCCTTGGGGTAGAGGAGGGGTACAGTATTCTTGTATGCAAAGCTACATACAGTTTAATTCCTTTTGCAAACTATCATATGATGCCTTCCCGTTCCTTTCACTCATTTATAGCCTCACTTCCAAGTAATGCCCAGGAGAACGGCATATATTGGTGAGTGGTGACACAGGATGGGCAGCCTCAAGAGTAGAAATTTCCATGTGCATATATGCAAGCTTTCCACCAAGACCGGCAAAGCCCATGGAGGTGGCTAAACCCTTGAAATCCTGTGTGGACTGAAGAATAATGGGTTAGCATAAAACTATGGGCAGAAGTTTGCCATCTCTAGGGTTATATATATTACTAAAAGAGATTTCTGGTAAGATGTCCAATTTGAGCTGTAGAGATGTCTTGATCTTCCTATATTTGGTGGGCTAAACATCATTTTCTCTAATTTTTAAATCTTTTCATAGTAGCTTCCAAAAAGACATGAGCTTAAAATGTTTCAGAAGCTAGACTTCAACCTTACTGAACAGGTCTTTGTGATCTCTGTTTTAATCTATGTAAGTTTATATCGCTTAATTGAAGTTTTCAAATACTAAAGATCATCATTTTGATAGAGCAGCTTTGGGTTTGATGAGGCATATGGTGAGGACAATGCTGCAGGTAAAGGTGAAAGGTCCACCAACCAAAGCTCAGATACATAAATTGATGTAATGAGAAATGCTATCTAGCTTCAGGTCCTACAAAAGAAGCAAGTCTAGAGTCTAAAATCTCTCTCTTGAGGATCATCTAATCAGAGAGCAGAAGAGGTGTTCTAGTGATGCTGATCGGATACTATCTTACATGCACACATATTCATTAACTTGCCAATTACTTGGTCCAATTCATAGCTAAAATGACAATAACAATGTCCATTGAATAAGGACAGCAGTTGAAACTCCATCAAATGAGGATGATTTGGATATTGTATATGAGATGATGAACATGATCTATTTTATTCACAATCCTTGTTTTGGATAAGGTCTTGGCCAACTTTCCTCTTGTTACCCCTTTAAAAAAAAGCTTCTCTTATTTTGAATTCGTTGTAGGTGTAATGTCTTTCGCACGAAAAAATGATTGAAGTTCTTTCACGACATTAACTATTGAATCATGCCTCGCATAGATATCAAAGCACTCTGAACTTTCTTTTTCATCTGTATGTATAGATCTCGTAGCGGCTATTGCGTGATCCAACGGTGCATATCATGAAAAAAAATGTATCATTCAGAAAAGATACAACCCATAATAGACGGCTAGACATATAAGCAACAATTATATATTATGTATCATGGAAGACAAGTGCAGAGGTGTAAATAAAACAATGATTACTTGGGTGGCTACTAAGGTTCAAAGCTACAGATCATTTTTAAATTTTCGCAAGGCAGATAGCCGTTATACAATTTTATACGCTTCCGAGGCCACTTTATGCAAGTGAAGCAGCATTTCCGTTCATCCTGCGCTGCTTTTGAGCCAAAATTCCGGTGAACAAAGTTGCCATCATTTGGAGAAAGCTTTCATGACTTCTTTTCCTGGTCATTCCCCGATGTTTCTCACCCCACGCGGCGACACATCGTTAAAAAGCCTTTTTTATGTTTCACTCGATGCACTTTTCTGGGCCTGTCATAAATCTCGCAGCTCTTTTACTTTCTTAAAAAAAATTAATAAAGAAAAAAAATACAAGCAAGGTTTTTAGGCCCTTATGATGACTAATGTAAGAAAAAAAATTTGTAGCTAAATGACTTCATTAGCTATGATAACATGCTTATATACACTTCATATAGAATCAATATCCCTTTATCAAAGGGATCAATATGTAATACCCGGCCCTTTAGTGAACTAGGTCTAGTCCGCTTGACCGGCCCAGTTGAAAAGGAGTCTGGCCCAAAAGAGAGAAAAAAAAGACTTATGCATGCTTGGCACATATGGAGAAGGAAAAAGACTCCCTTTCTCTTGACCTCGCTGAATGAAATCTGACCAAGGGGCGGATTCCAGCTTTCTCCGGCTCTATTTAGAGTCCCTCCGACCTCTTTAATTTTACCGAAGAACCCCAGCCCCCTGATCGGAGTTGTCGCTCGATTTCTTTGATCTTCTTCCTCGACCGTCGAACGTTACTAGCACCATAGCCATGGAAAATCATTGCCAGAAGTTAGGTAAGGATCCATCATTAGATCTACCTTCTTCTCCATCTTTCAAGGTCCTTGGAGCCTTGATTTTGGCTCGGCGATCGCCAGATTTTGATAAAGAAGGGTGATGCCACATTTTCTCTATTTTCGGATACCACCTTTTCTTCTTCCTTTTTTTGGCTATCTTAGCCACATGACGCTTGTTGCCGACACCTTCCTTCGACCTTCCACCATGGTTGTGACCATAGCCGAAGTCGTGGTCGCCGAAAAGCCATTGCTCTTGGATTTCAGTTGATCCTTCCACCACTGGCTATCTGTTATTGTCGGCCACCGATCATGGTGGTCTGATCATTGGTCCTCCAGACAACAACCACCACAACCATCGGCATTTTGGTTTCAGCTCTAATAAGGGGAGAGAAGTTCCTCTATTTCGCTGAAGAAGAAGAGAAAAAACACAAAGTAGAGAGAGAAAGAGAGTTCAATTTCTTAATCTTATCTTTTGCTCTCTTTTTTCTCTCTTCTTCACTTTATCTCTTATTCTCTCTTGTTTCTCTCTCTACAAACTTTCTCTCTCTACTTGAACTTTTTCTCTCTATCATCTCTCTAGGGCAGTTGGATATGGTAAGGACTCTTTTTTAGTGATTTTGGATCGACCCTGGTGAAGGACCCTGATCAATAATCATCGGGCGGCATGCTAGCTACTATTCTGGCCTTTGCCAAATACTGTTAGATTTGGTTACTCTTGATATCTATGGAACCATCTATACCCTATGTTGCCCAAGGTGACAAGCCAAGAGGGGGGGGGGGGGGGGTGAATTGGTTTCTCTTAATTTTAACTATCTTACTTATGTCAATTGATGAGTTAGTGGAATTAAACAAAGCACAATACAAACAACAAGAAGTATAGTGGTTCGGTGCTCTCCTAAGCACCTACGTCCACTCCCCAAGCGACCCCTTGGGAATTCACTATAATCCCGCAGATTACAGTTGGATTGTTTTTCGGGCTCACAATCCAAAAATCTTTACACTTTGGTTTTCCGGGTTCACCAAAAACCTATGTTGGTTTTACGGGCTCACCAACGAACCTTTACACTTTGGTTTTCCGGGTTCACCAAAAACCTATGTTGGTTTTACGGGCTCACCAACGAACCTATGTTGGTTTTTCGGGCTCACCAACGAACCTTTACAATTAGTTTTACGGGTTCACCAATAAACCTACATTGGTTTTACGGGCTTACCAACAATCTACACCGTTGGTTTTGCGGGCTTACCAACTAACCTTTACAAAGAGTTTAATAAACGAAGTAAGAAGATTTAAGCTCCTAGATGAGCAAATATAACAATATAATCTACAAAGAAGAGTTTAGATAATAGTTATCGCTTGATGTGACTTCTCTCTTCTTTGTCAAGGATGCTTCACTCTTCAAGGGTGGATGGAGCTCTTAATGACTCTTGGAATCTGCTCAACCACTTTCTTTTGACTCTTGAATGAAGCACTTGGATGAAGAAGATTAGGGCACTTTGTCTTTCTTGTGTACTCTTTGATATTTTGCAAAAGGATGATCTCTCTGATGAATAGTGCCACTTTAAATAGTTTCCTTCATCCATTGGACAAGCCCCAATGGTTAGAATTCAAAAACTAGCCATTACTCACTGTTGGAAGGATAAAAAGTACTTCTGCAGAACTAGCCATTATGCTTCTGCCCGTGCTTGGGTCGACTCAACCTTTTCTTGGGTCGACCCAACTTTCACTTGGGTGACTCAACCTTTCCTTGGGTCGACCCTCTCAGAACCACAGAAACTTGTAATTCAGTCTTCCTTCACTTGGGTCGACTCAACATTTCTTTGGGTCGACTCAAGGTTCAGTTGGGTCGACTCAACTTCCACTTGGGTCGACCCTCTCAGGGTTTCCAGAAAACCTATTCTGTCAATGTATTCTGTCACTGCCTTTGGGTCGACCCTCTCAGTGTTTGGGTCGACTCAAGCTTGGGTCGACCCTCTCAGTGTTTCCAGAGAACTGTTTTCTTGAGGCTTGAGAGGCTTGAGATTTGGGTCGACCCAACTACTGTTCATCCGTGCCATTTTTGCAGAAGTGTGCCAGATGCTTTCTTGATGTGCCGGGTCGATCCAATCAACCTTGGGGTCGACTCAAACCACACTTTGCTGCAACTCAAGGTTAGATTCATCCATATAAACAATGAAATGCATCTTTATATAATTATACGAATATATTGAGAGTAACAGACTTATAAATGAAGTATCGAATTAACTTGTAACATACTCTTGATTATTGCTTGTTAATCATCAAAATACCACTATCATCCTCACCCTAGTCCAAGCATGATTTGATAAAATTATCTTTATAAAACAATTGGGATGCCGAGCACTCCCATTTGATCGGCCTTGTGAAGGTGTTAGAATTTAGAATTTTATTTTTAGAATAATCATGATAAAATTTTAATAAAAATATAATTTTTGAATATTAGGTCTAAGAGGAATTTTCAGAACTAATTGATTTTGTTAGTTAGATTGTGCTTGCAAGGTAAGTAATGTAATTTTTTTCTAGATTTATGTATTATTTGTGATTTATGAACTTGAAGTATAGTGTTTATCTGTTTAATATCTCTTATTATGGAATATTAGTTGATGCATGATCGAATGTATCTATAAGAGGATAGCATATGAAAAATGTAACCGATTCTTTCCTTTCCTTGGGTCACTGGCCATCCGCCGGGAGTTTTGGGTTTAATACCGATATTGAATGGTTTTACGTTTTTTTTAATTGGAGCATGCAACTGATTTATGAAAAAAAAGTTTGATTCAAGATGATTTCACAACTTGACTATATATCAATACCCCGCTAGTGGAGGTTATACGCTGGTATATCGATACCCTGCTGATACATCGATACCCTGCTAGTAGGGGTTATACATTGGCACCCTTCTAGTGGGGGCTATAGATTGGCATATAGATATCCTGCAAGTGAGGATTATATATTGGCATATCAATATCCTATCAGTAGGGATTATACATTGACAATTTAATTATTACTAAGCTCATATTTTGTCCCAGCCATAAGGTATAAATGTGGCCATAGTTTATGGTTGTCGAGATGAACTTAATATTTTGAAAGAAATAGATTTATGAATGAATTTGAAATTTGAAATGTTCGGACATTGTTTAGATTTAGCTCTGTATTGATATATTTTACATACTTATTTTCAAAATATTGTTATTTTGTTGATTAATTAATCTAGCAAAGATGTTCATTGCTTATTGGGCCATCTAGCTCATTATTCTATATTTTATTGTTTTTCTAGATACGAAAAACTAGCTTGACTCGGGGATCGGGGAGTGCAACTAGAGATAAATTTTGGCGTTGTTAATTTAGATTAGAGTTTTATTAAAGTTAATGTAAGATTTTAGAATATTATTGGTTTTATGAGATATTTAATTTTGATTTAGTTTTAAAATTAAAAATTAAATTTATTTTGCTACTTGTACATATCATATTGAGATACGTTTCATACTTATGGTCAGAGTTTTCTATGAGTATACGGCGGTTGCCCTAACTCCTAACTCACGATCTTGGATTAGGAGCATGACACAATATCTCCACATCAAAGGAATGATATGATTCATATAAAGAAAATTTCTACAAATATGTATATAGTCAACAAAATCAAAGAACGATTTCCATCATATGAGATTGCATAGGTGGTCATATTTACCAGATTCATTGCATGGTTGGCTAAGGAAATCAAAAAATGATTTTCATCATATGGGATTGTATAGCTCTTCATATCTGCCTAATTGGGTGCCAAGAAAATCAACATACGATTTTCATCAATCAAAAACAAAGAAGCAAATTTAAAAACATAAATATTAAAAATCAAAGAAAATATAATATAAAGAGACAGATTTTAAATTATTACATCTTAATTATTGAATAAGAGATAATATTTTTTTGTCAAACAAATTGTGCAAACTAATAGGTACATTATATATAACAATAAATATTATTCCAACTCGTCCATGGAAGAGGGAACACTGGACGAGAAGGAGAGAAAAGTAGATAAGGTGTAGGTGAAATGCTCATATTTGTTGTCTTGTAACCCTTGTTCAACTTCAAGTTACTATCCATGCCCAAAAATTAAAATGATAATTTTTCTTTTTTTGCGCAAGAAACCTAAAAAATCAAATCTTGAAAATAAATATAAGCAAAAACACCCAACTCCAACTAAAAAAAAAGATCATTATTTTGAGCAAGATAAGGGGAGAAAACAAATATGAGCAAATGCCCATCCCCAAAATAAAAACCAAAAAAAAAAGTCTTTAAACAAAATGTGGCAAAAATCTAAAGTTCAGTATTTGAATTTATCATGCAAATCCTCGTTCTCTAAAATTTGAGATTTAAAACATCAAAAAAAAAGCTAAACATAAGATAGAATAAACCAAGAATCGTGTTTTGAGAAAATCATTGCTCTCATCATACATCAAGCTTGCATAGCTTTCAATTTCGCGGTTTTGCTCATCTAATAGACAAGAAAACATATAAAAAATTATCAATAAATAAATTCTCTAATAGATTAAGAGAAATAAAGTGGATCTCAATCTGACTTGATGCTATTTGCATCGATTTGATCAAGAATCTTTATCCACTTCTTCTTGCTGATATCTCTTGAGATGGCATTAAAACCTACCTCTTCGTCTCATTACCTTGGGTGAACCTGTTGTTGAAGTCAAATACTTTCAAATCATAGGCTCTCTACTATATGTGGCAAATAGGACAATCTAATATTGCCTATGCCATAAAAAGACTAAGTAGATACATCCAAAATTTTTATCAATCTCATTAGACTGCTCTTGGAAGAACTGTATCGTAAGAAAACTCTTAATCTTTCTCTTTTATACACTAGATTTTCTAAGGTGGTTGAGGGTTATAGTGATTCAAATTAAATTATTGCTTCTCTAGATCTAAAATCAACCACTAGTTATTTATGTTTCTCAATAGTGCTACCATAGCATGGGGATCATTCAATCAAACTATCATAACTCGGAGCTTCATAGAGGCCGACTTGATTACTCATACAACTTGTACCTAGGCAATGTGAATAGAATCTCATCTCAGAACTACTTTTAGCACCTAAGCCAATTCCGACCGTATCAATCCATTATGATAATAATATCGTTATAAAACTGACTGATCAAAAGAGTACCAATAAAAAAATAAACCGGAATATCCAACTTTGTCATAAATATATAAGACAATACAAAAAAATAATATAATTTTCTGAAAATTTGTCGAGTCATAGAGAAACTTGGCAAAGCAATCAATTAAGAGTTTATCTAGGAGTGTAGTCCAAAAATCATTGAGGGGGATAGGGATTAAGCCCACTATGTGATTGCAAATAGTAGATATCCAACCTCCATAATTGAAGATCCTATGAAAGAGATTCAATATGGTACAAACAAAACTAATTAGGTGATTATATCTGAGCATATTTTTGGAGTATGTCTCCTCCCATCCTTATGATGAGTGCTCCTATCAGATAAAATAATCTAGACATGTCGAATTACACTGCCCAAATATTTTTCTTTATAATTTTAAAAAATTAAATCCTTTTTGAGAGAATTGTTGAAAAATTTGAATTTCTTATTATAAAAAGATTTAAATTTTTAACTGAAATTTTAATTATTTTATTTTCAAATAGATCCAAAGTTTTTTCAATTTGATTATTAATAGTCCCGCATTGGATGATTAAATGCAAGTACTACTCCTGAATTTATAGATGTTCTCTTCTTGCAAGCCAAAGTTGGGTTTTAAGGATAGTGTGCTAGCGACCAACACACGCTAAGCCCAACTCGGCCGGCCGGCCGTGCCGTGCATGTACATGTGCATGTGCATGTGGTATGTGCAAGCACAGGTGCGAGAGTGATGCATACACACATGCATGGCTAGCATGTTTTACCATACACCTCTATTTGAATTTAAAATTCAAATTTGTTTTCGTTCTATAATGTAAGCATTGCATATCAAGTTTAATTTTAGATTTAACTTTAGAAGCATACATAAGCTTTACAATGGCTTCGATTTCAAATTTAAATTTGAAATTTAAAAGAGCTATATCTTGGTTGACCAGCTCATCATAATGTACATATTACAGATCATAACGCGTACGTGCTGCCGGCCATTATGAGACACCTGGCTATTAAGGCATGAGAGAACCACTCCGGCGGTTACCTAGATCGAGCCTATAATAATGCTCTAGGTCCTAGATCTTGGTACATCACATCTAGAGACCCTTGCTACTTAGTTTGAGAAAGAGAAAGCCCCCACTTACTTTTTTCCCCACTCCTTTTCATTTGCTTTCTCGCTATTCTCTCTTTTAAATTTTCCTAATCTTTCATCTAGATAACCGGAGGAATTGATTGGGTCAAGCCTTCTATGTGATCGTGTTAGTAAGAGAAAGATCAAGCTGAGCCGATTTTGTTATACCTTAGGGATAATCTCGCTATTAACCCACACAAGGGGTGAATTTTGTTGGCCAATATTTTCACACACCTCAATGCAGGCACACGTTCATAATTTTTTATTTTTATTCTTATTCTTGAAATAATTGTTTTACATCTATTAGTAATTTCTAGAAACCACACCACCAACATAATGGCATGGAACTTGAAGATGACCAATATCTTGCCTTTTGGATAATTTATAATATATAGTAAGAAAGTGAGAAAAACCCAACTATGTCACAATTTATAGTCATATAGTTGTATATAATCTAAGAAACTCATGACATATAAATCTACCTTGATTTTAGTGTAAGACATTCAACTGTCAGTCTAATTTTAGTCACTTACACTTCAAGTAAGTGAAGTTGATAGATTTTAGGTTTACTAGAATTTATCATAATCTATGATGGTTAAAAAGAGTACTTTAACCATATTTAAAAACTACAGACTCTTTTTGACAAATAGGTTGAGAAAAGCGAAAGGGGATGGTTTAGGAATGATGTGAAGCAAAGGTAAGGTTGCCATTGGTGGTCCAAATGCAAAGCTTGATGCAGCGCTGAAAAGTTATTATTTTGAAGTATCTTGCAAATCCCAAAATCTCTTATGCACTACAAGCAGGACCTATGAAAACTCCCTTTTGCTCTACAGTGGACTTGAACTGCACCCAAAAGAGGGAGGGGAAATACACCATGCTAAGCTCCACATTAATTAGAATGTAGTCTCAAGTAGGCAACATGGCATAGGCATTGAAATATTCCTAAGATAGGCATAGGACATAGTTACAAAATATTCCATGCACCTTGAAACAACTTTATACCAACTTTAAAATCATGCCAATTCCCTATGCCCGTTTTAGATTGTATTTTAATTTTATATTGTTAATAATGTCATATATACTATAATGTAATGACATATATAATATTAGTAATATAGTAGAAATATCTGAATATGTTATATGTGTTGATAATAAAAAATGCCTTAATAATATCTATATTTGATTTATCTTCTATGTAATAAAAATGTAATATATATTAAAGTTTTTTGATGCAGGATATACTAAAAGCTTTACTACACAAATACAGCATGCTATTAATATATATATCATCATGCTAAAATTGTTATACAATATAATATCATTTAATTATACCAATAGTTGCGATATTCTATAGCAAAATTACCGCATAAAATTATTAATATAATATGATTATTTATATTATAAATTGAATAATATATTAGATATATCTTAATATATGATATTAGGAGTTTAATAATAAAAACATTATTATGATGTAAAAAATTTAATTATTCGTATAAAATGTACTATAATTTATTTGTCATGATAATTTAGCTAAGGCAAAAATCTAAAATTAAAATTATTGGAAGTTTACAAAATATTTTAAAAGATTTACATCTTAATAACTCAATCCTATAGAACAAAAGTTAGCAATACTGCAAAATGTAAAATAATTGATAGATTTATATGTTTTTATACAGAAACAAATATAGGGATGGCCTCGATCTACCATCGAGTAGAAACAAATTATTTTTATCATTCTTTTGATTGCATCACACTTCGAGACTCAATAGTAATCTGCCCATCCAAACATCATATATATATATATATATATATATATATATATATATATATGTATATATATATATATATATATATATATGTATATATATATATATATATATATATATATATATATATACATATATGTATATATATATATACACATATATGTATATATATATATATACACATATATGTATCTATATATATACATACATCTATACATGTATATACATACATCTATACATGTATGTACATGTATGTACATGTATGTACATGTATGTACATGTATCTACATATATATACATATATACATACATATATGCATACATATATGTATATACATATACATACATATATACATATATATACATATATATATACATATATACATATATACATATATACATATACATATATACATATATACATATATACATATATACATATACATATACATATATACACATATATATATATACATATATACACATACATATATATATATACATATACATATACATATACATATACATATATATATATATATATATATATATATATATATATATATATATATATATATATATATATATATATAGCTACCGAGGTGGTAGCATGGTGGAAACAAAGCTTTGATTTCATCGGAGTGGCACAGATTCGAAACGCGCGAACGTCAATTAAACGTGGGGATCGGATGCCTTTTGCCTGATTTATTCGGTAAAATTGCTATCTGATCCGTCGTTACTTAGATGGTGCTGGTGTGACATACTCATATATGGAGCAACTTATGGGTGGGAAGGATATAAGTAAAACAGAGTCTACCCGTATCGAACATTCTCCAGCAGAGGAAGGGCCCAATGTGGGGTTGCTATATAGGTGAGGTTCCTCCCCCCCCCCCTCCTCCCTTTTTAGTTTACCCAAAAAAAAAATCATATACATATATAGTCAATAATTAAATAAAATTATGTTAATTGGATTCTTTGAGATTAATTTAAACAATCAATGAGCTAATAAAAAAATCAATAATAGTTTTGAAATTTTTATAATTTTGAAAATATTATTGGGGTCATGGGAGAGATGTGGGACAAGAAGTCAAAAAGGTGTTGTGGTGCCTTGGTCCATCATGTACAACTAACTTTAAAGGCTGTGATGCCCTTGTGAGGTGGAGGGGGACCAGTGGTCCGCATCTTTTGATGGATTCTCTCAATAATCACTGTTACTTTTTGGTAGGCATGTGATAGATTGGACCTGGAGATATAATAAAAATAGTACTGCCGACCTGACATGTCTCGGATGCGTGGATCTTTCCACAGGTTGGTGTGCTCGCGGCCCTCCAAGTGACCATCGACGAATTCAGACCAAGGTGATGTAATCGAAGCGGCCCCGCAAGTTCAATTCCTCCACCGCTGCAAATGAATCGGATTAATTCATGACCCAATCTAGTTAGATTCGATTCGATCTATTTTAGAAAACCTATGAAGCCAGATCAGATTCTAAAATTGGACCCGTTTCATTTTTCAATTCGGATCTGAGTTTACTGAATTCAGACTCCGACCCGACCAATTTGAAATTTAGGTAATTTTAGATTTTCAATCCTATGATCTGATCCGCATCTATAAAATTATTTGGGTTCACGGGCTGCACCTCGTGAGGTGCAAACACAAATTTTGAAGCCATGAATGGGTTGACCCAAACCAGGCTCGAATGGCTTGTAGGGTCAAAAATTGTAGCGATAAATCCGATCCGACCCGATCTTCTATCAAGTCAAGTCTAGGTCCAAAATTAGGACCGGAATACGAAACCGAGTTAGGTTTGGATCACTCATGATCCGACCCGACTCAACTCATTTGCACGTCTATCCGTAAAGTGGCATCTTTTTTCTTACGTATTGCATATGGATGGTAATACTTGATCATTTAATCTATTTTATTTAGATTCAAATTACTATAAACTAATTTGATTATTTATTTGATAAAATAATTAGATACGGATCTAAATTTTTGATTCATTTAATAAATGGATCCGATTCAAATTAATAGATTTTTGATTTATCTTATATCTGATTCAATCTATATCTAATTTGATCCGACTCGATTGCCACCTCTACTATTGCACCAATCTTGATTTTCACCATAAGATCTTGAGCAATACTCATTCATCATATACAATTTAAGCATTCAACAATTTTTAATAGATAAATAAATTAAATAATATATAAATATGTATCGTTATTTTAAGTATTGCTTACTAGAATTAATCACATGAATATACTAGTTTTGGAAGTGAACGAAATATAAGATCAATTCACATGCATTGTTCCCTCTTATCCATTTTTAGTGCGAGGTTTAGTTGTCTTCATAATCACCTTCGAAAGTGGCTCGGTGTTCCATTACTCATTGAATTAGCTATTTGGATACAAAAATATATAAAAAGGATGTGTAGCTCCCTTACTTCTAGGGGTGAGCTATGCGACACTGGTATTTGTTCTTTTTCAATTATAAATACTAAAGACCAGCATGTGTGATTAATGTGCAAGAGACTGCTATAGAAATAAAGTTTGAATATTAATAAAATGATAATTATATATTTTTATTTTTATATATAATATATCTTAATTTTTTAAGCGATATTTTTTGAAAAATAGAAGATGGAAGTTATGGACCATACAAGCTCTTGATCCAAAACCCTAGTGACATTTCTCCACCCTGAGACTGTGGGAGCAAACATTTCTTCTTTCATTTTTGTATAGCCTAGTTACTTAATATGTGTTTCTTTTAAGCAAAATATGGGGCTTGCATCATGGCAGGAGTTTCTATACATCAATAAACTAGAGGAATTACTATACTTAATGGAATTTCTAAGTAATTGCTGTCATTAAGACCCTTTTTTTTAATTTTTGCTAAGTTGAATTGTTGCGAGTAGAACATTCGATCACAAGAAATTACATGAGGAGGGCCGACTGAACTAGAGATTCTCATAAGAATCTTACGCATCGTTACTTTCTCATTATAATTGACAGGTAATACAAGAAGAGCATATATTTAGGTGTTGCGGAGTGGGAAAAATCTAATTCGATGTGGAAAAGTTAAATATGATAATTTTTATGTCATGTAATTTCTCTTGAAGAGATACCTTATGTATCTTTGTCTTCTATTTCATAATAAATAATTATATATCCTATAACGTAAAATCATAATTACTATGTCTACCTATTTTCTTGCATGCCACTTGCCAAACTAGTAAAGCAAAATAAATAGATAAAAGAAGCTGCCCTTCTTTGTTATAATCTTTATTTGTTAGTATTAAAAAGTCTGAATATTATTTTAAATAGATACATTTCCAATGATAAAGAGAGTGCCTATTTGTTATGCTTGCACAGATGTTGCCATGCTATGATGCGTGCACCATTAAGCCAATGGGAGCCCTGATATGCGAGCCAATGGCATGCATGTAACAGGAATGGTCACGCCTCTGCAAGTATAGAGGATCTATTTTATAGTAAAGATTGTTTCTTTAAAAATAAAAAAATGTATATTGTTGGTGGAAAAATGGACCACCCCACAAATGTAATTATAGCACCCAAATCCATCAGCAAGCTCGAGCTCATCCTAAGTGATTGAGCTCTTCCGCTCTCGAGCTCATCCTAAGTGATCGGGCTCTTCCGCTCTCGAGCTCATCCTAAGTGATCGGGCTCTTCCGCTCTCGAGCTCATAGACCAGAGAGCCGAGACCAGAGAGCCGAGACCAGAAGGCCGAGCACAGCAGGCCAAGCCCATGCCTTAGCCAAATATCCAATTTTCACCTAACCCTCTAAGGGACCTGACAACCCCACTACAACCTGCCGCTATCTCCAAGCCATCAAGGCATAAGATCTCCGCAGGTATTCGGCACGACCTGCCATTAATGCATGAGACCCCCTCAAGTCTCCGATGCATTCAGTCATTTAATGAACACGGCTCAAGGCGATCTCCGGATCACTGAACCATCAAAGCGTATGGCTCTCCCTGACCGCCGGTTCACTCGGTAATAAATGCACTTACCATCCACGGACCCCAGGCCCACCACGGCCGGCGGTTCAACCACCCCAACAGGTCCGATCGACCGTGACAACTCCCTGGTTCCGGTCTGATTCGGCCTTATTTTCCACCACGCCATTAATGGGCCAAATCGTGCCCAATTATCACAAAACAGGACAAACCTCCTGTCACCTCCCAGGTAACAAAAATCCTCCTATAAAAGGAAACCTGGGGGGAAAAGGGAGGGGGGACTGGACTCGGAGGACTCTCAGGACCCTTGGGACTGAACCCTCTTGGACAGCACAGATACAATGGATGACATTATCTTCTTCATCTTCTTGATCTAATCTAAATATTCTGGCTGTCTTCTCCACATACGGGCTTCCCTGCTCTCTCCACATATTGGCCCCCTCTGACTTAGGCATCGGAGGGCCAGCGCCGGGGAGCCCGGCCACCGGTTCTTCCTGCAGGACTCGCACCCCACAGTGGAGGACGCCACTAGTCGGCGCACCGTCGACCACCCTTCCAGCGGCGGAGCTCTGCCCCTCCAGGAGGACGCCACCAGCCGGCGCACCGTCGGCCACCCTCCCAGCGGCGGAGCTCAGCCCCTCCAGGAGGACGCCACCAGCCGGCGCACCGTCGCCACCCTCCCAGCGGCGGAGCTCTGCCCCTCCAGGAGGACGCCACCAGCCGGCGCACCGTCGGCCACCCTCCCAGCGGCGGAGCTCAGCCCCTCCAGGAGGACGCCACCAGCCGGCGCACCGTCGCCACCCTCCCAGCGGCGGAGCTCTGCCCCTCCAGGAGGACGCCACCAGCCGGCGCATCGTCGACCACCCTCCCAGCGGCGGAGCTCAGCCCCTCCAAGAGGACGCCACCAGTCGGCACGCCGTCGATCGCCGCCCCTGCGGCGGAAGCCCCTCCTTCCCCGGCTTCGCGGCGGCCCCCGGGTCCAATTTCCAGCAACAATTGGCGCTAGAGGAAGGGCCCGAGTTCGCTGCCATGAAGTTAAGAAGCAAAGGGGCTTCCAATGCCTCTCGACGTCCTCCACCTAGCCCGGAGCGTTCCGTCTGAAACCCATCACCTCCGACCGAGTCAGTTCATCAAGTTCGGCCGGAGCAGTTCGATGCCCTGGTACAACAGGTGCAGGCCCTGGCTACCGCTGTCAAAAGCCTGCAGCCCAGGGGCATCCCAACGGCACCGCCTCCTCCGGCTCCAGTTCAACCGGAGCCTCCCACAAGCGGACTTCACCTTCGAGGTCAGGACTCCCAAGTCCAGGCCTCCCTTTGGAGAGAGCACCCAGCCGGAGGCCACGGAGGCTGGCCACAGCCTTCAGAAGCTGAATCGGTTCCAGGGCAACCTGCGCTCGAACGAACCGCTGCAGCGATCCTCCAGAACGATGAACTCGACCGGAAGGTCGAGAGGCTGGAACGTCAAATCCAGGCACTCCATGGGAGGAAGTCAGGACATAACGGCGACTTCGAGTTCAATACGAAGTCGCCCTTCTCCCAGGAAATTGAAGATGAACCGGTCCCATTACGGTTCAAGATGCCCCAGGTGGAGCCCTACAACGGCAAGGCTGATCCCCTGGACCACCTGGAAAGCTACCGGGTCTTAATGGCCCTACAAGGAGCCTCGGAGGCCATGATGTGCAAAGCTTTCCCGGCGACACTCCGAGGACCAGCCCGGCTGTGGTTTACCGGGCTAAAGCCGAGTACTGTCTCCTCCTTTGAGCAGCTCGGCAGACAGTTTGCTGGCAATTTCGCCGCCAGCCAGCCCCAGCGGCGGACATCCGACTCCCTCCTTGATATCAAACAAAAGGAGGGAGAATCCCTCAAGGAGTATTTGGACCGGTTCACCGCCGCAACATGGGAGGTCCGGGAGCTTGACTAGTCAATCGCCATGTCGGCGCTGAAGACTGGAGCCCGATCCTACAGATTTCTCTTCTCAATTGAGAAGAATTTTTCCGCGGACCTCACCGAGATGTTCGCTCGGGCGCGGAAGTACGCCAAGGCCGAAGAAGCCGTGGCCGTCAGGCGGGGCGGGACCGAGCAGAACCTCAAGAAAAGACGCCGCGAGGAGCGTGGCCAGCCCGGAGGCCCGTCTCCGCGACGAGCCAAGAATCCGCCCCGCCCGAAGAGTCCACCCTGGCTGAGGGGACCGCCACAGCAGAGGTCACCACTCCGCCCGAGGTTCCCACTGCAAGCCCCTGCACCCGAAGGGAGGTATGAAAGATATACTCCCCTCAACGCTCCTCGGGCTGAAATCCTCATAGAGATCGAGAGTCGGGATCGCATCCGGCTCCCACCTCCGAAGCCAGACACCCGAACCCGGCGTGACAATCGGAAGTATTGCCGTTTCCATCGGGATAAAGGCCATGATACCGAGGAGTGTTACCAGCTCCGAAATGAGATCGAAGCACTCATCCGCCGAGGGTTGCTCGATCGGTTTGTGCAAGGCCGGCGTGAAGAAAAGCAGCCAGCCGAAAGAGCCGCGCAGCCTGAAGGTTCAAATGCCAACAGGCCCATCGCTGGCATCATCAACACCATCCGAGGCGGAGCCTCGGCAGGAGGAGCTTCAGGGGAAGAAACCTCCCCGAAACGCCTGCGCGCCTCCGAAGCTATCTCCTTTTCAGACGATGATCTAGAGGGGGTCGAAACCCCCCATGATGATGCCGTGGTCATCTCCATGATCATAAATAGATTTGATGTAAAACGCATCTTAGTTGATAATGGAAGCTCGGCGAATGTTTTGTACTTTGATGCATATTGTAAAATGGGGATGACCAAAGAACAGCTGCGGAGGATGAATGCTCCGTTGGTTGGGTTCACTGGGGATTCAGTCCCAGTAGAGGGCGAGATCGACCTTTTGGTCACAGCCGGGCTCGCCCCCCGTGAAAGTACCGTGGGGATGAACTTCCTCGTGATACGCCTTTCCTCGGTCTATAATGCCATCCTCGGAAGGCCAGGCCTCAACGCCCTCCGAGCGGTGGTCTCCACTCATCACCTGCTCATGCGATTCCCCACCAGCCAGGGGGTCAGCGAAGTCCGAGGGGACCAAATGGTAGCAAGGAGATGCTACCTGGCGACCCACGAGGCAAAGCGACCCGCCGAGGTGCCTGCCCCAGCGACTGACCAGCCCTCAACTGAGGTCATGGAGGCACGGGTCGACCCTCAGAAAGAGCGGGTACAGCCTGGTGAGTTACTAATCCAAGTTCCCTTACGAGAGAGCTTTCCTGAGCTAACCGTGCAGGTCGGCTCTGGCCTCGATGAGCACGAGAGGAGTCGTCTCGTCAATTTCCTGCGAGACAACATGGATATCTTCGCATGGTCGCCTGCAGACATGCCGGGGATAGATCCAGAGGTCATGGTCCACCGGCTCCAAGTAAAGCCAACCAGCAAGCCTGTGCGGCAGAAGAAGCGAGGCGCCGCCCCTGAGCGCCAGCGAGCAGCAGCCGAGGAGGTCAGTAAGCTCCTTGGAGCTGGCTTCATCCGGGAGATAGCCTACCCGGAGTGGCTCGCCAATGTGGTCCTCGTCAAGAAGGCCAACGGGAAGTGGCGTATGTGTGTGGACTACACCGACCTGAATAAAGCCTGCCCAAAGGACAGCTTCCCACTCCCCAGCATCGATCAGCTCGTAGACTCCACCTCGGGTCACGAGCTGCTGGCATTCATGGACGCCTTCTCCGGATACAACCAGATCCGCATGGCGCCGGAAGACGAGGAAAAGACCGTCTTCATCACCGACGGAGGAACTTACTGCTACAAGGTGATGCCATTCGGCTTGAAAAATGCCGGGGCAACTTATCAAAGGCTGGTCAGCCGGATCTTCAAAGACCAGATAGGCCGGAATATGGAGGTCTATGTGGACGATATGCTGGTAAAAAGCAAAGTGGCACAAGATCATGTAGCCGACCTCAATGAAGCATTCTCCACACTCCGAAAATACCAGATGAAGCTCAATCCAGCCAAATGTGCATTCGGGGTCACCTCCGGCAAATTCCTCGGCTTCATCATTACACAACGAGGAATTGAGGCCAATCCAGAGAAGATCCGGGCTCTCCAAGAGATGACGCCTCCCAGGACGGTCAAGGAGGTACAACGGCTCACAGGCCGAGTTGCAGCTCTCGGGAGATTCATCTCCCGCTCGGCTGAGCGCTGCCTTCCATTCTTCGCAGCCCTCAAGAAGCCGAAGAATTTTTTGTGGTCGGACAAGTGCCAGCAATCTTTTGAAGAGCTCAAGCACCTCCTGGCTTCCCCTTCCCTGCTCACAAAGCCTCACCAGGGCGAGCTTCTCTACCTGTATTTGGCCATCTCCCCCGTGGCAGTAAGCTCGGTCCTGGTCCGAGAGGAGGGCAAACTTCAGAAGCCAGCATATTACACCAGCCGGGTCTTGAGGGACGCCGAGACCCGATACACCAAGCTTGAGAAGACTGCCTATGCCCTGGTCATCTCAGCTCGGAGGCTCCGACCCTACTTCCAAGCCCACACAGTGGCTGTGCTGACCGACCAGCCGGTCAAGCAGATCCTGCAGAAATCAGATCGCGCGGGAAGGATCGCCAAATGGGCCATCGAGCTCGGAGAATTCGACATCGAGTACCGACCCAGACCGGCGATCAAAGCACAAGCGCTCGCAGACTTTATTGTCGAGTGCACTATACTGGATGAGATCGAGCCCGAACCTGAACCACCAGTGGAGCAGACCCCGAGTTTGACATGGACTCTGCATGTCGATGGCTCTTCAAACTCGGGGGGTAGCGGAGCAGGGCTCATCCTCACCAGCCCAGAAGGGGTGGTCGCCGAGCAAGCCTTGCGCCTCGAGTTCCCTGCTTCCAATAATAAGGCGGAGTACGAAGCGCTCGTCGCCGGGCTCAAGCTAGCCAAAGAGCTAGGAGTGAAGGACTTGAAGGCCTTCAGTGATTCTCAGCTCGTCGTCAACCAAATTGTGGGCGACTTCGAAGCCAGAGACCCGACCATGCAGAAGTATCTTCAGAAGGTACGGGATCTCGCCTCTACCCTGGACTCTTTTCACATTCAACATGTTGCCAGGTCGGAGAACCTCAGGGCCAACCAGCTATCAAAGCTGGCGTCCTCTCGCATGAGCGAGCTTCCCAAGGAGGCAGTACTGGAGTATCTCCAAAAGCCCAGTACAGATGAGCCCGAGCAGACCCTCTGCACTGAGTTCGAGCCAAGCTGGATGGACGAACTCATCGGCTACCTGCAAGACGAAGTCTTCCCCACCGACGAACAAGAGGCTCGCCGGATCAAACGCCTCGCTACCCGGTACATATTGTACGAGGGAAAGCTCTATCGAAGATCCTTCACCTCTCCCCTCCTCAGATGCCTCCGCCCAACGGAGGCTGATTATGCCCTACGTGAAGTCCACAAAGGGATTTGCGGGAACCATTTGGGAGGGCGAGCATTGGCCCATAAAATTCTGCGCCAAGGATATTATTGGCCGACACTCCAGAAGGATGCTATGGACTTCGTCCAAAGATGTGACCGGTGCCAAAGGAACGCCAATGTTCAGCGCCGGCCTTCGGCCCCTTTGACTTCTATCAGCTCCCCTTGGCCCTTGGCCCAGTGGGGAATTGACATCCTAGGGCCATTTCCACTGGCCACCGGGCAAAGAAAATTTCTGGTCGTCTCCATCGACTACTTCACCAAGTGGGTGGAAGCCGAGCCCCTTGCCCGGATCACCGAGCAGAAGATGCGGGATTTTGTTTGGAAGTCCATTATCTGCAGATTCGGGCTTCCCCGCATCCTCATCTCTGACAACGGTCGCCAATTCGACAACATTCACTTCAGAGAGTTCTGCTCCGAGCTTGGCATTGACCACCGCTTCACCTCGGTCGCGCATCCTCAAACGAATGGAGAAATCGAGGTAACAAATCGTACTATTTTGCAGGGTCTCAAAGCCAGGCTCGACAAATCCAAAGGACAATGGGTCGAAGACCTATATAATGTCTTGTGGGCTTACCGGACCACGTTCCGTGTCCCCACCGATGAGACTCCCTTCAACCTAACATATGGAACGGAGGCCGTCATCCCACTGGAAGTTGGGCTTCCCTCTCCAAGAGTCGAGCATCATGATGCCGGCTCCAACTCTTCGCAGCTCAGAAGCAACCTCGACTTGATCGAGGAAACAAGGGAGGCCGCCCGAGTTCGTATGGCGAGGTACCAGCAAAAGACAGCTCAGTACTACAACGCCAGGGTCAAAATCAAATCTTTCAGACCAGGAGACCTTGTCCTCAGGAGAGCTGAATTCTCCCGACCAACTGAGCAAGGGAAGCTGGCCCCAAACTGGGAAGGACCATACCGAGTCACGCGCATCCGCCGACCCGGGACTTATCAGCTAGAGTCTCTAGATGGGACTCTCATTCCGCAGAGTTGGAGCTCTGAAAATCTCCGCGTGTACCATCAGTAGAACCCTAAGGGGTTCCCCATTATTCAATTATTGAATTTCATTTTATGAATTCCATTTCATAACAAACTTATGATCCGCATACTCATTTTGAGCTCACCGATCCTCCTGATTATCTCATGGTGTCAGGTTTATTTCTCCTACCCTGACCACGGTCGGGATGCCCTGCCACAACGGGATGCCCCGATCCGTCGGGATGGCCCGAGACGTCGGGATATGAGTTAGCGGTCCTCTCTGACCGGACGAGCTCGGCTCGTGCTCCTACCCTGAGACGTCAGGATGCCCCAATATATTGGGATGCCCTGCCACAACGGGATGCCCCGATCCGTCGGGATGGCCCGAGACGTCGGGATATGAGTTAGCGGTCCTCTCTGACCGGACGAGCTCGGCTCGTGCTCCATCGGCTATGAGTTAGCGGTCCTCTCTGACCGGACGAGCTCGGCTCGTGCTCCTACCCTGACCACGGTCAGGATGCCCCGAGATGTCGGGATGCCCCGATCCGTCGGGATGCCCCGAGACGTCGGGATGCCCCGGCTATAGGGACGCCCGAGACGTCGGGATATGAGTTAGCGGTCCTCTCTGACCGGACGAGCTCGGCTCGTGCTCCATCGGCTATGAGTTAGCGGTCCTCTCTGACCGGACGAGCTCGGCTCGTGCTCCATCGGCTATGAGTTAGCGGTCCTCTCTGACCGGACGAGCTCGGCTCGTGCTCCTACCCTGACCACGGTCAGGATGCCCCGAGACATCGGGATGCCCCGGCTATAGGGATGCTCGAGACATCGAGATGAGTAGCGGTCCTCTCTGACCGGACGAGCTCGGCTCGTGCTCCATCGTCTTCAGCCAACGAGCTCAGCTCGCTCTTCTATTTTTGGATTTTTCTGCCGACGTCCCCAAAGAACGGAGTCCGAGCAGAGAAGCGTCTTCAGTCGCCTCGGCGCAAGGACGCACACGGTACAAGGTACCCATTTACTTAATGTTTCTACATTAATCTCTATATTGTCTATTCTATTTTTGGATTTCTCTGCCGACGTCCCCAAAGAACGGAGTCCGAGCAGAGAAGCGTCTTCAGTCGCCTCGGCGCAAGGACGCACACGGTACAAGGTACCCATTTACTTAATGTTTCTACATTAATCTCTATATTGTCTATTCTATTTTTGGATTTCTCTGTCGACGTCCCCAAAGAACGGAGTCTGAGCAGAGAAGCGTCTTCAGTCGCCTCGGCGCCAGGACGCACACGGTACAAGGTACCCATTTACTTAATGTTTCTACGTTAATGTCTTCATATTGTCTATTTTTGGATTTCTCTGCCGACGTCCCCAAAGAACGGAGTCCGAGCAGAGAAGCGTCTTCAGTCGCCTCGGCGCAAGGACGCACACGGTACAAGGTACCCATTCATTTAATGTCTTTACATTCTCATTTATCTTTACTTGGATTCTTCTCTGCCGACGTCCCTAAAGAACGGACTCCGAGCAGAAAAAGCGTCTTCAGTCGCCTTGGTGTAAGAACGCTCACAGCACCAGGACGATCGATGACTGAACTACTTCCTTCGCCCGAGCCAAAAAGCGGCTCGGACTCGGAAGTCGGGGGGTAGTGTTGGTGGAAAAATGGACCACCCCACAAATGTAATTATAGCACCCAAATCCATCAGCAAGCTCGAGCTCATCCTAAGTGATTGAGCTCTTCCGCTCTCGAGCTCATCCTAAGTGATCGGGCTCTTCCGCTTTCGAGCTCATCCTAAGTGATCGGGCTCTTCCGCTCTCGAGCTCATCCTAAGTGATCGGGCTCTTCCGCTCTCGAGCTCATAGACCAGAGAGCCGAGACCAGAGTGCCGAGACCAGAAGGCCGAGACCAGAAGGCCGAGCACAGCAGGCCAAGCCCATGCCTTAGCCAAATATCCAATTTCCACCTAACCCTCTAAGGGACCTGACAACCCCACTACAACCTGCCGCTATCTCCAAGCCATCAAGGCATAAGATCTCCGCAGGTATTCGGCACGACCTGCTATTAATGCATGAGACCCCCTCAAGTCTCCGATGCATTCAGTCATTTAATGAACACGGCTCAAGGCGATCTCCGGATCACTGAACCATCAAAGCGTATGGCTCTCCCTGACCGCCGGTTCCCTCGGTAATAAATGCACTTACCATCCACGGACCCCAGGCCCACCACGGCCGGCGGTTCAACCACCCCAACAGGTCCGATCGACCGTGACAACTCCCTGGTTCCGGTCTGATTCGGCCTTATTTTCCACCACGCCATTAATGGGCCAAATCGTGCCCAATTATCACAAAACAGGACAAACCTCCTGTCACCTCCCAGGTAACAAAAATCCTCCTATAAAAGGAAACCTGGGGTGAAAAGGGAGGGGGGACTGGACTCTGAGGACTCTCAGGACCCTTGGGACTGAACCCTCTTGGACAGCACAGATACAATGGATGACATCATCTTCTTCATCTTCTTGATCTAATCTAAATATTCTGGCTGTCTTCTCCACATACGGGCTTCCCTGCTCTCTCCACATATTGGCCCCCTCTGACTTAGGCATCGGAGGGCCGGCGCCGGGGAGCCCGGTCACCGGTTCTTCCTGCAGGACTCGCACCCCACAGTGGAAGACGCCACCAGTCGGCGCACCGTCGACCACCCTTCCAGCGGCGGAGCTCTGCCCCTCCAGGAGGACGCCACCAGCCGGCGCACCGTCGGCCACCCTCCCAGCGGCGGAGCTCAGCCCCTCCAGGAGGACGCCACCAGCCGGCGCACCGTCGGCCACCCTCCCAGCGGCGGAGCTCTGCCCCTCCAGGAGGACGCCACCAGCCGGCGCACCGTCGGCCACCCTCCCAGCGGCGGAGCTCAGCCCCTCCAGGAGGACGCCACCAGTCGGCACGCCGTCGATCGCCGCCCCTGCGGCGGAAGCCCCTCCTTCCCCGGCTTCGCGGCGGCCCCCGGGTCCAATTTCCAGCAACATATATCAATAATTATTAAAAAAAGAAAAAGATTGATTAATTATTATTCATCTTATATCAACAAGTTTACCATGAAGTGCAGTGAGCATCAATTATGAAAAATGAACAATAAAAGTAAGGAATGTTAAAAAGCAAAGTAAAATATAAAAGACTAAGTCATATCTGATTGAAACCTGATAGATCTGAAAACTAATTGAGCTTAGTGAGGAGCAAAGTGTGGAATTAATTTTACCTACTTTCAACTTTCCTTTGTCCAAAATTACAAACCATCAGAATTATTTTGCATATATTTCCTTTTAGCGCATCTCAAATGGACATCCAAGTTTGGCCGGTAGAGTGATGGGATATAAATCATTCAGGTCAAGCTAGAAAGTACATAGGGAAAGTAAGTATACTCGCTTAAATTTGAGTTAGCTTTATTGTGGAGCACAAATATATATATATATATATATATATATATATATATATATATATATATATATATATATATATATATATATATATATATATATATATATATATATATTGGGGCATTCCAGCTACATGAGAGGTCTTTGTGCATGAGGGTAAAAAATTCAGAGCAGGAGGGATGCATCTTGCTTGGATTTATTTTGAAAGGAAAGTTTAGACCACAATGTCTAACTAAGAGCAGGAGGGCATTTATATGTATAAAATGTAAAATAAAAGTTTTGAAGCATAACTTGTTACCGATCAAAGACAAATTAATCATATAAAATTTACAAGGGGAGCAATAGAAGTTTAGATCATGAGATTGGAGTGGGGGCATTTTTGATACACATAAGCTAGAAAAATGGCTTAGATTATGGGCCAAAAAGAGTTAAAATATATCTTAGGTTTCAATACCGAGCGCCAATTAACTAAGTATCTTGAGAAAAATACCAAGCGTGGATACTTGGAACATCAAACACAAAACCTAGGAATGCTACTTCTATTGTAGGCTTAACAAAGATAATGTAGAAGGGTATATCAGGGACATTTATGGATGAGTCATGGTATAGGAAGCTTGAGCTTAGTCATATCTATAATTTCTGTCACGCCCTCGCCTGCGCGGAGCACGTGAGGCACCCAGTGCCCACGTGGGGGCCGCATGAGAGGGGAACACGGGGCTCCCTTGCCAGATATTGTCCGATTTCGGGGCTTCACGCAAGCGTCCTTCACCCCTCCCCAGTTTTGTTTTCCACCCAAAATACATCTATAAGATTAGGAGACACCCGCCTCATATGCCCAGGCTCTAGAACGAGTCTTTCCGATGTAGGACTATTGGGCCTCACACCCTTCCCACCATCGGACAAGAGCCGTGCTCGGCTCTGATACCAAATGTCACGCCCCCGCCTGCGCGGAGCACGTGAGGCACCCAGTGCCCACGTGGAGGCCACATGAGGGGGGAACACGGGGCTCCCCTGCCAGATATTGTCCGGTTCCGAGGCTTCACGCAAACATCCTTCACCCCTCTCCAGTTTTGTTTTCCACCCAAAATGCGTCTGCAGGATTAGGAGACACCCGCCTCATATGCTCAGGCTCTAGAACGAGTCTTTCCGATGTGGGACTATTGGGCCTCACAATTTCTTTCCTTGATGAGGCATAAGAGGATTATTGCAATTCATAAGAGGTTGGTGTGGCTCGTAAAGGAGGTGTCAAATGACCGCTTGCCATGCTAACACAGATGCAAAAAACTTGTCATGTGATCGAGTGAAGCTAATAGCATTTTTGTTAATTAATTTATATTTTCAGCTATATATTGTAATGCAATTTATCCGACCCTTCATCCATGACCCTAAACCTCTTCTTGTATGCATTTCTATTTGTCCTATGAGATACTTTATGATACTACCATTTCTATTTATTAAAAAAATCCCAAATAGCAAGTTTTTTGCTTAAGAGAAAATATGAGTGCATCAACTTAAAATAAAAGTATATCAATCAAGTGGGATCATAGTTATCAATGTTTTCTCTTACATCTCCTCGTCATTAATGCTTTTTCTTTGTGTATGTTGCATTTACTTGGCATTAGTACAAAGTACATCTATTTTGTACTTAATATGGACTTGAGAATGAAGTTGATAATATATAATTAGATGAATCTCATACAAGAGCCATATCAAGCTCTTAAATGACAATAATAGTGATAAAATACCACATACGTGCAATTAGACTTCTTTAAAGGTAGAATTTCCGCTAATATGAAAAAAAGATCACCCATAACATTAAGCAAGTTGTGTGCATGCCCATTATTCTAGATGAAAATGAAAAAGTTGAATATCTTCTTCTTCTCGTAGTTGAAGAGAAAAACATATGGGCAGATAAAACCTACTAACTTTCTATTATCTAATTTTGATTTTTGGTATAAAAGCAAAAAAAATGTGGCTAGAGAGACATTAGAGGATAAAATTTAGCTAGAGAAATTCAAGAAGAAACGTAACTTTAAAGGGAGAGATGGGAGAATTACACGCTTGATTTTCAATCACCCCACATGCATGACCTCAATTTAAGTTTACTTTTACATATGACACCTTATATTATCATATACTTACCAAAAAAAAAAACTTTTATATTCACAAAATAATCTCATCCATGTTGTTGTGAGAGGCTATTACCGGAAGGGTCTAGTTAGCTTATACATGGTGGCTACTTTAAACTTGAATGTGGCATTGAATAGCTACATTCAACTCTTAACATTTTCTAATTAGATTAAATAAGTGAATGGTGAGATTTGTTTAATTGTACTAATATGAAATATATGACAATAGTGATGGCAATATGGAATGGTGAAGGAGTTGCAATAAATGGTTCTATTTATTTATTTATTTATTATTTTGTTTTGTTTTAAATAAGAGAGAAGGCATTAACTACATGGTAATGCTTTTCTTTGTTGAGGAACACCTTGATCTGGTAAATATAAAATTGATCACGATCAAGGCAAAAAGAAGACATAATGACTAAAATGGACATGTCGATGATTGTGCTTTTTCATTTTGAAAGAATAATGGATATGCATAATAGAGAGGGATGCTTGTGGTGTTGATCTAGAACATGTGAAAAGAGCAAGATTAGGTTGATGCATTGAAAAGTCATTTTTCTTTTTGAAAGATTTTCTTTTATTGAGTAAACAAAGGAAGAAATATTAGACTCCTTTTTATGAGGTTCATTGTATTCCTTCAAAATAGAGAGCAGGAAGAATGATAGATACCTTTTTGTGTAGACTCATATAAACATTGGTGATAGATGGAGTTGTTGATTGGAATTAGGCAAGTTGAATGGTTTGAATTAAGTGATAAGGTTTAGTTGAGTTAGGTAAGTCAACCGGAATATAATGATTTTTAGGATATTATCATTAAGTTGTATGAAGAGGCTTCATACAATGATAAAACTAGGTTAGATTGGTTTTTATTCCATATTGGCTTATTGATGAGGGAAGATTACTATAGCAAGAATACTACATGGGCATGAATTTATTTTGGCATTTTTTCATGAGCTTTTTTCCCTTAGTATTTTTTAAAATGTTTAAATACTGAGTTCTTGTATTTTTGATTAAGCTACTAATTATTTTTCCCCTATCCCTCTTATCCTAAAGGACTTCCTGCCCCCTCCCCCTCCCCCTCCTATAAAAAGAAAAGAATAGTCAGTTGAAGTCAACGTATATTTGTTGGTAAGAGAGATTAATTTGATTAGATGCCAAGCTCAATCTCTCATTAAGCAGTATATGGCTATCTTGAATCAGGAGTGCACATGATTAGGTCAACATAAGAATCAAACCAATCAACCTCATTGGATTAGTTGAATTTGGGTCTTATCATAGACTAATTAATTTACTTCTCAATTCGAAAAATTCAACTAGATTATTTAATCCCAGGTCAAGGATCTGGACAACCCACTTCAACTCAAAATGAAATGGTTTGAATTGTAAAGTTTATTATATGTAATATATTATTACATAATATAGAATGCCATGGTTGATTATGTCATAGACCAATAATTCATACTAACTTTCATTTTGTTGAATATAGTGTAGAGCTTGTTGTCGTGAAATGCTACGTTAAAAATTTACCATTCCTTTTTTGGATGTTGTTATTGTATAATGTTGTTGAATGATTATCAATTAGTTTATGTTTGCTCATAGCTTGTCCTTAGTAGGTTTCTTGAATGAAAACAATTAATCATCATGCTAAAAGTTATTTTTTATTTGTTTTGGATGAGTCGTCGGGGACGTCTCTCGGACCCTCCAGTGGGACCACGTGTCGGGCTCGGATTGCGGCTGGATCTGGAGATTTGGTCCACCCTAGGGTTGCCTTATTTCTATGGAAGGGAACCTGAGAGCGCTTGTCGACGAGAACGGTGCTGAGTAGACGAGGATTGAGCATTCCCTCCCAGTGCTCAGAGTGTCGGGCGAATGAGATGGTGGATCATGTGTTGTTCCATTGTGGGTGGGCGAGGAGGGCCTGGACATTTGCTGCAGTACCGCAGGAGGCTTGGAGTGGAGAGACACTTTTCTACAGACTATCCGACATTGGACTAGTATAATCAGATGCGCCAGATGGCCATATGAGCTACCTATATAGCCTACCAGATTTGGCTGGTGAGGAACGCTCGGACTTTTGGAGAGCATGGTGTATCCCCGAGGTTCATGGTAGAGCGCACCAGAGCACAGCCAATTGAGATCATCCAGGCAGATTTACATCATGGGCCTTTGATAGCTCGGAACATCTGAGGCCCCCATATTGCTTAGGCAGCACTCCGTAGGGTGTATTTCACCTGGGAGCCCCTATCCCCGAATTCCAAAGCGGTCGCTGCTGGCGGCCGCCAGATCTTTGACATCTCTGTGCCAGGTGCAGAGCTGTGGGCAGCTTGAATCGGATTATGCCACGCCAGGTGAGCGTTCCGGGCTACCTCGCTCATATTGGAGGATGACTCAGCCACCGTGATCAGTTGGGTCCAAAAGGGCCCGAACGGACGGGGAAGGGTACATCCCTTACTTTGAGATATTTGGGATATAGCGAGTGATGTAGTTGCCTTTCAAGCTAAACATGTGTATCGAGAGGCCAACAAGGCTGCGAATTGGGTAGTGGTGTATGTTGCGTGCCACTCAGGAGACACTCTATAGACAGGGGAGGAGGGATTGCCTAAGGCACTTGTCTAACTTAGTTTTTGTAGATTCTAGTGGGTGTAATCATTCACATAATATATGAAATACCCATTTTAAGTAAAAAAAAAAATTAATATGAATTTGGTTTGCCATGATTTTGACATTGATTGGTTCATTTTTTATTCCAAAAATTGAATAATAGCCAATAGTGGTCTGAATTTGAGTTGACACTTAATCCAAACATATTTGGACTATATGCACATCTTATATAAATGAAGCTATTATAGCTGTCCTTTTCCTCATGAACTTGCATATTTTGTAAGATTTCTTTTTTTGGCAAAATCTATCAGAAAATTTTTAAGGAAGATCAAAAAGATCGGAATGGGTGCACCTTTATTGAAATCCCTCTACTTGCTAAATGTCCTGCATGTGTTCTCACTTATATAGTTATATGCAGTATAGGTATTCTTAAATTCGTAGTTATATATAGTCTAAAACTCCTTTTAACCAAAACATCAATCATTCTATACAATAAAAGAAAATTTCAAATATCAGATTATAATCCATGCATATACGTATATGTATATATTTCGCCTAAAATCTTAAAAAAATTAGCATCAACATCAATTTTATTTTAGCCAAGGTGAAAAAGCTAAAAAGCCAAAATCCTAGACGGCAAAGTTCTCCCATAAATCCAATTTTTGGGTGCACTACGCCCAGTGCCTAAAAAAAATTATGCGACAATTTTTCATCAATTTAGCTTTTGACACAATTATAGTAATTAATATATTGAAAAATATCTATTATAACAATATTTTCTAAATGAAGCTAAGTTTTCTGCTTATCGAGCTGGTAAAGTGGTACGCGCAATTGTGTATCGAATAATTTGGATTCAATTAGTCCTTACTTAAATTTAAAAAGATCAAAGATAAAACCATCCTTCTTGCATTGTATGGCCTATTTACCCACAATTTTCCTTTTTAAGGGAAAAAAAAAGGGGCGGGGGTGGGAAGGGGCATTTGAATGTCTTCCTCTAGAGGGCGGGTTAGGAAATAAACCACCCAAAAAAAGAAATGGGAAAAGTGCGGCGAACTCCCCCCCAAAAGCAAGGTTAGCACCAAACAGTACTGGAAAAGAGGGGGCCGCTCCGACGGCGACCGCCTCCCCCATCCCTCCATTAGCCATCTCACCAACACTCTCCGAGGACCGGCAGATGCTCCCCCTGGGCCCCTCCTCCTCCCCCTTCTCTCGCTAACCCCTTCTCCTCTACCGTGTCTTCGAAGCCCACCCTCCCATCGCTCTCCCTTTCGCCTCCTGCGCTCCATTTATTCCCACCGCCCTGTTTCGGTCTTCCTCTTTCTCTCTAACTCTCTCGATTCCTTCGATCTCTTCGTCTCCGGCCATGGCGTCGGGGAGCTACAAGAATGGGGGTCCGAAGCTCTCGGCCAAGCTCGATCGGCAGCACTCCGCCGTCTACTCCACCCCCAAGGCATCCGCCAAGTCCCGCCCCCCCGCCACCCCCGCCTCCGCCTCCGGCCTCCGCCGCAGCGGCGCCGGCAACCCCGCCTCCGCCCCCGCCGGCAACAAAGGCGACGCTGGAGGTTTGCTCGCCCTTCTTTCCTTTTTTTCCCCTCTTAAAATGTATCTCTTTGAAGTGAGATCTGGTGGTGCATGGCGCGTGGATGGGCTCTTTCGCTTTTGTTCTGTGCTTCTGCGATGTGTTTGTTGAACGTGGTTGTGTTTGATCCGCGTTTTTTTTCTCGCTTGAATCCGTGGAATTGGCTTGCGGGTTGCGAAGCTGGGCTCATTCTCGAGCTTCTTTTATTTTTTCTGATGCCTTTATTTCTATTTTTGTTGGAATTCTTCTGGTACAATGCTGTTGATATGGACGTTCGGATTATGGAGGGCTCTGCATCCTGTTTCTGAATTTTGGAAGGATTTGCTCGAAAAAGATATATTTTTTTCCAGATTCTTATGAATTTTGCATTCCAAAATAAGATTGCTTGCAACACCTGAATGGTGGCTGTTGGTTGTTGAAGCTCTTGTCTGTTAGATGACAACTCTGTTGATGTTTTTAACATGTGAAATTGAACTAGTCATAAGAAGGAGAAGCTACAAACAGCTAAAGAATGCGCATTCTGTTGGAAATGTACCATGTTTCATGTAAATTTTATAAATTGAAATGCATCTTGTGCAGCAAGTGCAGCGAACATTGATTTCTGATTGCAAGAATTTTTGAAATCCGGGATTGAAGTTGATTTTGAGATTATTCTGTGGGGGAAAGCATGAATTACTGATGAATTGGAATCATGAATGGTAAGCTTTGACTGAATCAAATAAACGCAAATAGGGATCACAACTATGGCTAAAAATTAGAAAATTTGAATCCCCAGCAAGCATGACAAAATGGCTTGTAGAAAAATAAATTACTAGCATTCTATTTGGAACTTTAAGTGGTTGGACATTTGAGTATCTACTGACTATGTTAGCTAGTCTTTTCACTTCTAGTTGGATATCCAGTCATTTCACTTTGTTGCAAGCCCACATTGCTAGCTTCGTCATCCCGCAGTTCTATTTGCTACTGCTGCTACTCCCAAGTTTCACTTTTCTTTTTCCTCAATATTTGTTGAACCGCTCTTAAATATTCAGGAGATAGATCATGACTTTGTAGAGTTGGCTGCATGACAGATGCTGCTTTTGTGGTTATTGAGCACAATTTTCATGACCTCATTACCATCTCCATCTTAGTTCAATGCTTACTCACGAACTTGCCTTGTCATAAGGACTACAAATTTTCTTCTTCAAACCACATAGGTTTCTCTCAGAATTGTTGGTGGTGTAGTTCCAGAAAAATGCTCAGGGAGGAAAATTGTGTGGTGAAGCTAAAGGAGGGTGAAATGCATAAAAGAGTTGCTATAACCTAATCATTGATAGAGATCTTACTTCCTTGAAGTCACTAAATTATAGTATTGAACCCATTCTCAAAGCATTAGGGCTAAACAACATTTTACATTGCTAAATCCATAGCTCCAAGCTCAATCTAGTATATGTTTGCTGAAAAGATTTCAACCTAGGCCCAGCTCAAATTGTTGTAGTTTAGTGCTAAAGGGTTTGCTTATTTGCTAATTTTAGTTATTTTTGTTTGCTTCTTGGAGAAATAGGCAACATCAATGCTCTTCCATATCTGATGTTCGTGCAATAAATTCCTTTTCTTTCAGGTAATCATGTGAGATGGTTTCAAACTCATTATTGATGAAGCAATATGCTTTGTTTGCAATTGAAAAAAATTCTTTCATTGCAATAAAGAAAAAGTTATTAGTACAACAAAGTTTTCTGAAGTCATGTTCTAACAAAAAACTCTAGCAATGTGTTGCTAGATCCAAGATGAAAATGAAAGCGCAAGTTGTGCAATTCAAGTTACCGTGATTGTATTCATGGATTGGCAAGTAGTCTGTCAAAATTTGACGATTTTGGTAAATTAAGTTTGAGCAAAAAGTAACCTAGCTGTACTGTTTGCCTGAATCCAACACTTGAATTCTCTAAAAACTAGCAATGTTTGAGCTGGAAATCAGAAATCAGGCCACTGGAGTGCAATCCCAACAAAAATGAATATAAAAATGAGAGAGATAAGGAGGAAAATAGTGACCATCTGTGACCTTTTCTACAGATGGTGAAAAAGTGGTTTCATCGACGTAGGTTAATTTCACCAAAACAGGTAAAACTCATTGACTTTGACCTGAACTGGCCAAACCAAAATATATGGGCTGGTTTTGGCTTGCTTCCAGTTGAATTTGATCCTTTTCAGCTGAAAGAGATGTACTTTGGTCGATATAAACTATTAATAGTAAAAAGTTATCCTTCGGCATTGGACTATTGGATAGAAACTGAGATAGTCCACAGTATATGCATTTCCTATGGTTTAACCACTAGAAGTTACTACAATCTTGACAGTAGGTATTCAATATATACAATAAGCATTAGTGTGTCAACATAGTGAAGAGTCCCTTAGGCATTGCTCCACATTAGATTAATTAAAAAAAATTAAAGGTGGTTCATATATAAGCTTCGCAAAATACTAGTAATATATAAGCTTTCTTTAGTATTCGTAGTGTGCCTACAAGACCTACAATGTATTGTTAAATTGTACACATAGTGACATGTCCCCTTGTAGTCTTTATCATGAAATGTGAACTTATTTGTGTTGTTAGTCTATAATCGTAATTATATAATTCTAGTTTTATGACATATCACTTTAAGCAATGTTTTAAGTCTTCTATTGGACCTTGCACAAATTCCTTAACAAGTATGCTATACATGGTACATTGGAGTTGGCACAACACTCATGGGTGTGTCGAGCCCTCGTACTCCACTAGTTTGATGCGGTCTACCTTGTACCACCTGGTAGCGGTTGATATTGAGCTCGTGTACTACACCTGATGTAGGCAAGCCTGAAGCTCTGATACTAAATCCAATGCATGCAAACTAGGCAAGTCTACATGAGAGTATGGAATTCATGGAAGTAAACTTGAAAATAGGATAACTAATGGCCCCACGCCAATTCCTTGAGGGTCTTTGACCTCGCACCTTCAATCTCTTTGGGGAATGTTTGAAGCTTCTGGTCTTGCATCGGCTACCTCTCACGGGATCACGGTCGCATACCATGGCAGGCAAGGAATCACTCCTATCAAGGAATTGAAGAAGAATTTCAAAACTTTATTGATAATTACTTGATATCAAAAGAGTACGAGTAAGGCCTGTTTATATGTGAGATTTCCTAGAGCCAATAGGCTTTTCTAGTTCCCCTAGGATATAATTTCCTAAAAAAATAAAGAGATAAATATTAGATAGATAGTAAATTATATATTACTAACTCCTACTAGACTTCTAATTCATCTAACATGTGTTTCTAGAGGAAAGAAACACAAAAATGTGTACAAAAATAACAGAAAAATCATCCTATAGATTATGGGCTGTGGAATGGTACTTTTGTAATCTTCTGGAAGTACGTCAATACCGACATGTCTTTGATGATGCACTACTAACTTCTTCATCCATCCTCAATTTAGGGTGATTTAACATGCGATGGAAAGCCAACTCGATGCCTGATATTGTGAAAGCGGCTTTATATGAAAATTCTGATTATTATGTTGATGCTGGTGAATCTTCTTTTTAGACTGATGTGTTCCTTTATATGGTTTACTCTAGTGACATCTCTTAGTAGAAATCTGAATCCCTAATTCAGATGACTAGCATTCAGCTGCATCAACACCGGGTTGATGCAGTATTCCTTGTACCACATGGTAGAGATTGGTCCTTAAAATGCTGATTTCAGGAATGCATGCAATAGCAATTACTGCAGGTATGTGGGATGATTATAATCCTAGATTTCTGTAGATTAGTTAAACTGTGTTTTTAGGTTGAGATACGTCTATGCTCTAGTAGAGGACAGTTAAAGCATTCATTTTCCAGCAATATTTGAAGAAAATAGCTACTTTACCATGGTAATTGCCAATAATTTCACAAACATCTGTTCTTTCCTATCCTGTATGTGCAGAGTAGTGAATAGCTACCTTGCCATGATACCTACCCATAATTTCAGTCCTTTTCAATTCTGTATCTGCGTATTGACTTTTTATAGAAGATCTTGGCGGCGCCTAACTGGCATAAGCACCATACACTATACCTTATTCTTGCACATTGGAACTCCATCATGGCCCTTTTAGATCCAATATTGTCCTTGCACACCTTGCTTATGACATCTAAGCATGGTCTGCCGTACCATCCCGTATGGGGCGTATCGTACTGTACCAGAAGAAAATCGGTACAAAACTCAACTTTGAGTCGGTACAAGTCTTGTACCACATTGTACCGAGGTGTACCGAGATGCACACCAACTCGTACCAAAGCATACTGATCTATATCGAGGCGTACCGAGATAAAAATTATGAAAAATGATTAGCGAGCTATTTCGATACAGGATGCGCACCGTATCGTACCGGTAAGGTGCCGATACGGTATGTGGTATGGAGATTGCAGATCTTGCATCTGAGTTACCTATTTACTACTCTCTATGTATTACAACATGTGATCGTTAGTAAACAAATTGATTGATTCAAAAAATTTTGACTTTTTGAGTTTATGCAGCCATAAGCTTATTGCTATATCTTTCACTGCAGGCATTTTTAATATTTCTTCTTGATTACTTATTGATATTGACTGATTTGTTTCTTAACATCATGAGCAGTTCCTGGAAGAGTTCGAGTGGCTGTTAGACTCCGGCCTCGAAATGCAGAAGAGTTGGTGGCAGATGCCGATTTTGCGGATTGTGTTGAATTGCAACCAGAGGTTTTTTACATCTTCATTTCTTTTATTTCACATGTCCATATCAAAGGCTAGTTGATAATTTCTTTTTCTTTTTTGTCTTGAGAAAAGATTGGACAAACCCCAATTCCGATACTTAAGATGATGAACAGAAGTACAAACAAAGCTAGTTGATTTTTTCATGTCACCGTGGCTACTTTTGTATGGAATATTGGTGTTGGAATCTTGCAATTTATTGCCTGTTTACTATGTTGCAGCTTAAAAGGTTAAAGCTCCGCAAAAATAATTGGGACTCAGAGACCTATGAGTTTGATGAGGTTCTCACAGAATTTGCCTCACAAAAACGTGTTTATGAAGTTGTTGCTAAACCAGTTGTTGAGGTACATGTGATACAAATCCTCATGCTTGATTTTGGTTGTTTGGCTCTATGATTTGTAATGGTGAATCATGTATTCATGTTATCTGGTAGAAGCTTTATGGGCGTGAATTATGCTGGGTTCTTTTTCTGATTCTAAGTTGATTAAGGAGTTTTTTGCATTATTTTTGCTTCAGACTTGCTGCCCACGCACTTTTGTCATTTATTTAACATTTGAATTTCTTATTGTAAAAATTGGGAATGTTTCTGATGTCTGCATAAGTGCCTCTATAAACCCCAGAAATCCTCCCTCTAACACCATCCCTTATATACTGACTCTAATCTTTCACAGGAAAAGCCGAATCCCTCCTCCCACAACATGAGGGTATCTTAATTTATGCCACGATCTTCATCAAATTCTCTCCCTTTAACTGTCTTCTAAAATCCAAAAATTTTATGAATAAAGATATCCGGTTCCGTCTCATGGAAACAATTAACTATAACTAGAGTTTTCTTGATATTGTTTCCTAGGGTTTGATGGGACTTGAAGAGATCACATCCAATAGTGTAATTATTTCATCTCATCCCTCTTGGGTGTTAGCTTTTAGGAACATCTTCTCTAATTTTATCAATTTCATCTCAAAGCACTATGGCTTGTTCAGTCACTACTCCATTTATGTCATCCTCTCCCTTATAGTTAGACTATTACATCAAACTTCTGTTTTGAATAGTAACCTGCAGAGACTTCCTGAAGTCTTTTGTTTTGTAGATTTAAGAATAGATATGCAAATGGAAATCTATTTATGTTCGTTTGCTTATTTGCTTGCTGTCTTGAAAGGGTCAATGCGACTTTGTAACTCTCATGCAATGGACCTGAGAGTCCACGATCACTTGATTTGCTTGAAAGTTAGAATCTTTGAAGTCTCTTTTGTCAAAGGCAAAATAAATATTAACAAGTTTTTTGTTCGAAACCAAGATCTGTGGAGAATGAGTTCAACTGTTCATGCTGATAAGGGCAAGGTCAAGTTATCAATCAGTGCCATATGAATAAATAAGTTGCCTGAGAGTGGTGAATAACAAGATAGATATTTCAAATGCCATGAGTTCAAGTGCAATGATAAATCCATGCCTCACAAATATACCCTGATAAGTGGGATTTTTTTCATCAAGCTGTGCCTGTCTTAAAAACCCTGAGATCCATATGGAAATATTATGGAAATTTTATAATGAATGTATATATAACAGTCTTAAAGGGTCTCATGGGTGGTCAAAAATTTGGTAGGATTCCCTTCATTTTGACATATACTCTAAGGGATTATTTAGTGAAGTTGACTATCTATCATTTACATAGAAAGAGAAGGATACTTCTGTAATTTCATTTTGGTAGCAGTTAAATTCAAGAAAACATGTTCTTAAAGGCCATCTTTGGTGATTAGATTTGCCAGTGGTATTGTAAATGAACTTGTAAAAAGGAGCAATAGCTGTATCTCTCAGACTTTGGGTCTGATGATATGGGCATATAATAAGATCTGTTAGGGCCTTAGACATTGACTTCTAGTTCTAGATTTGAGTTTATGGTGTTAGAGCTCATACTGATAACAGCAGAGAATATTTTCCAGTACACCTGGTTGTATTCCCGTCAGCTGCATCAATACAGTTACTGATAGGAATAGTGAACTACCATGACATTCTCAGATGCTCATCTTAGAGTTCATACATTTTATTCGCTGCATCAAGAGCAATCATGGGTCTTGGGGCAGTTAGTGAAGTTACCAGGAAAAGAATTGCTTGGAACTGCCCTTGCTGGTTTCTTATGAGCTTTGACATGTTTGTAAGACAGGTTTGATGGTAACTACTAGGCTGCTATTTTATATATAGGCTTGCATTGCATTTATCGAGATGCATGCTAGATATTAAATTCTAGATCTTCTCCAGAACTATCTACTGATGAGTCCATAATTCTTTGCAAACTACAAAACAAGTCATTGGACTGCCACTTCCGATCCAAAGATAGGAAAAAATATTGAATGAAGGTTTTGACTTTATGAAGTCCTAAGACACTTTTATCATACTTTGTTTGCCTTTCTGCCATTCTAATTTAAATGTAATTGAGCCTCTACAATCTGGATCCATAATCATAGTTTTTCCTTAAGGATGTAATGTATGAGTTTTGTTGCCAAACATGCAAATATTAAACAGATTACAATGTTGTGTTGTGATATTCTAAAACTTGGAGATGTATACCCACTTAGGGCTGCAAGTGAATTGGATAGACCTGTCTCTGATTGAAATAATCCCGTAAGCCTGAACCGAATTTATGTGGATTAGGCTTGGATTCAAAAACATGAGCCAATTTGAATATGTATTGGATTTGCATCACTAAATTCCTAATCTGAACTTAAACCGATCTAAAACTAATACATACAGACATACATATATTCCCTCGAATATAAGAAATTACTTTTATTTTTGTAACATAATCAATAATTTGTGTTGTTAATCATTATTATATGTGGTTAGCAATCGCATCTTATATAGAATATGTTTTTGATAATGCCTACATGTTGCTTCCTATTATTTTATTGTATAATATGTTTATGATATAATTAGATACTCTTTATTTGTTTATTATGGTTGATGTTTGGATTATTTTGACCCAATTTGACCTCAAAAATTTGATGGATTGATAAATACTATACCCAACCCAGTTCAAGCTGAGGGGAATTGGATTAGGTTTGGGTTCAATTCTTTGTCCTGATTCAAATATGGATTAGATTTTGATTGTCACCATCCTTCGTTCAATCTAACCCACTTGCAACCTATATTCACTTATTTGATATTGATATCAAAACCCCTTCTGGGAAAATTTTGTTTGCAGTGTCATTGTTACTACAATCATACAATCAATTATCCAGATCTTATGATTGGGATCAAAATGACCCTAAACAATTTGTATCTCATCACTGAATTGGGATCAATTATGATCATAGGACATATCCATATCATGGATTAGGCAGTCCCTTCAGTCATAAGATTCAGATCTTGATCACTGCTATTTACATATTAAATCATGTGGAAATCCGTTTTCTATGCTTTATTTGACTATATGGCTTTTAAAGTTACTTATCACCGACAAGTCTTGAGTAATAAAATTAGGGAGCGTTCCCACAAATTTATCATTAACTAATAGAGATGTCACATCGAGAACCTGTTGCAAATAATTCTCAACCTTTAGTGAAATATACCTTAATCCATAAGGCTGTCGCCACATGGATAAGAAATGGCTCAATGCTTGGGTTAAATGCTCTTGATTGCTGGAAATATTTACAAAATGGCCAAACATGCCACTTGTTTATTTGTTTGGAGCAATATTCTTTCACCTTACAAACTTCAAGAAAATTAACCAAACTCGCTTGTTATATCTCCTCCTTATCATAGATCTGACTTATTCTTTTGTGTTCACTTTCAGTATGTCTATGTTCCGGGCTCCTACAGCTAAGCTTCTTGTTGTTGCTTTGGCTATGTAATTTTGATGCATGTTAGATTGCTGCTGCATCCCTTTCTAGTTGGTTTTCCTGTCATTACTTTCCTAGGGTTTTTCATTTGTTGCAGCTTGTGATGAAGCATCATTTCTTTCTGTAGAGTGTTCTGGAGGGATATAATGGTACTGTTATGGCTTATGGACAAACTGGTACGGGGAAGACTTTCACTCTTGGAATGCTAGGAGAGGAAGACAATGCTGCCCGGGGAATTATGGTTCGTGCAATGGAGGATATTCTTGCAGATGTATCTGCGGATACAGATTCTGTATCTGTATCCTACTTGCAGGTTCCCAGGCTGTTAAAACAATATACTATCATGAGTATCATTGAATAGTGCTCTATTTTTGTTTCGATATTATTTTTTTTGTGTATTAATATCAGTGGATATTTCCCTACTGCTTCTCAAGACTGCTAAAACTTAAGTTTAACAAGTGAGTTTTTGGCTCCAAGCTAATGTTTGCTTTCTTTATGGATTTGTCCAGCTATACATGGAAACTGTTCAGGACCTTCTTGTTCCTGGAAATGATAACATTGCCATTGTAGAAGATCCAAAGACGGGGGATGTTTCACTCCCTGGGACCACCATCGTAGAGATAAGAGATCAGAGGACCTTTGTGGAACTTCTAAGACTGGGGGAAGCTCACCGCTTTGCTGCAAACACAAAATTGAATACGGAGTCATCTCGCAGCCATGCTATCCTTATGGTGACTCATCAGTTATTTGTTTATTGTGTCCTATTTGTGATTGATTTGGTAAACATGGATTCTCTTTGTTCCAGTAGAATGAATTGTATATCTTTCTTTTGGTTCAGGTGCATGTTAAGAGGTCTGTTAAGGGAAGGCATGATGCCGAACCAGGTTTACCTAGTGAGAATGGCAATGCCTCCCGCCTTGTCTCCTCTCTTAGGCCACCTATCGTTCGGAAAAGCAAGCTTGTTGTTGTTGATCTTGCAGGATCAGAGCGAATAGATAAGTCGGGTATATAAGACATGTTCTGCACATGGACGTTCCTGGATGGATAATATTCTTTTCTGTTTTCAATTATTTCTTATTTTTGTTTATAGATATTTGGGTATCTTATATCTAACTATATTTGCATGTAAATGCACTCATTTTGTGGAGAGATGGCAAAATTCAGGTTTGCGGTATACGGGATTGACCTATATCTGAATTGACCAGCTAGCAGGTCTTTGTTACTTATATTATCAGTGGGCCAATCATGGTGATCCACATTCACCTAAAGTGCTAACCCGTTGCCTCGACCTTTTGAACTCTATGCGAACAACATGACCAAATTTTAGTTGCCTCATCAATGGTTCAGCTACTCAAGGAAAATAGTTGATCATTCTATGTTGATAGGAAAAGAATTCTATGTTGTGAACCGTAAAAACATGCAAGTACTATTTATTTTAGTTTTGCCATACTATGCCTATAAAAACAATCTAATGGGTGATAAGGATATTACCATGCCTCACATGCTTATATATTTGGTGTAATTGCTTAATTCGTTCTCAAGACATGGTCAAAAATTCACATCATTGAAGTTAGTCATTGTGCTTCTTTCTTGTTCTTTATACCTCTAGTTTGATAGTTTACCTTGTCCTTGCTTCATCACTCAAATGCTACATCATTGGCTTATCCATAATGTTTCTCCTCAAACTTGGTCTAGGTTGATACTGGCTAATTGCAACCTTGATGTACGATTGTTGTCATAATCTTATGATTCACGATCCGGATCAAAATGGCCCTAAACAATCTGGTTCCCATCCTTGGATCATGATCAGTGTAGGATCATGAAATTTAGATCCATATGTTGGACTATACATTCCTTTGTAACATAGGATCCAACTTGATTACACTAATTACATATTAAATCATAGGTAGGTCTATTTTCTATAATTTATGTGTCTGTGGCTTTTAACTTACTTATCAACGACAAGCCTCAAGTATTAAAATTAGCATGCCTATTATTGGAGTTCATAGAGTTAAAACAAGATGCAAAATTTTGTATTTTTATAACCGTATGTTAAATTCTTGTCACTTTTTTCTTACCTAAAACAATAATTAATTCGATAAATAGTATATAAATTTCTTTGCTGACCAAACAAAATATCTATTTCATTAGACATGCTATACATGGCCTTGTATTGGCAAAAACTAGACTTTTATAGTTGACTCATATTTCAATATTCATCTACTTTATAGTTGACTCATATTTCAATATTCACATTTCTTTTGTATTTAGAAAGTTCTCATAAAAAATCCCAACCTGATCTTAACAACAATGTTATTGAACACCCAGTAGTCTTGCAACAATTGCTTCCAACTCTTATTACTTTGCTATCACTCATATCTTCAACAACTTGAATTTACCAACTATCATTTCTTCCTTCCTTAGAGGATATTTTTTGAGAAAATTCCTCAATGCATATGAGTTGTTGCTTTCGGTATCTTATTATCCTTCACCCAAGTTGTTAAAAACCACATACATCCATTTGTCGTTTTGCAAAACCTTTCTATCAATTGCCTGTACAAGAAAATTTAATCTATTCTTGGTCTTTTTTATATCAAATTGTTCTATAAATTTTGATTATTTTTATTACTATTATTATTTTCTTTGTTCCCTTATCTGCATTTCTATAACTTTACAGATTTTGCATATAGTGCATTGATGTATAATATGTATAAAATCACAAGTTAAATAATGTTACACTAATGTACAATATTATTTCTATGCTCCTCCGATAGGTTGTGATGGAATGGAGATCAGGAATACTCTCATCCAAGGTTCGCCGTCTCGGTACCGGACCCTGTACCGGTGCTACACTAGCATAGTGTCGGTACACTACAGTATGAAATTTTTTTGGCGTACTCGGTACGCCCCCGTACCGGTACTGGTACGGTATGTCCTATATCGTCCGGTTCGGGCCGGTACGGCATGCCATGTTCTCAACTTTATGAAGAATTATGTAATTTGCCAAGTAATTTATGAATGGAGAATGTGGATGAAAGGACTTGAAAGAAGTGGTAGTCAGGTTTTGATGTTCTGTCCACTTGTGAAAGACCAGCTTTCTGGCAATATATATTACTCCATTTATCAAACTAGAGGAGGTAGTAGAGCTGATCATGGGTTGGGCCTTGGGCCTAAACTATACTCATTTTTAGTTATTGGGCCATGCCTATTTAAAATTTGACATTTTCTGTGCCCAAGCGTGGCCCATGATCAGCTCTAGGAGGTAGTCAAGTGCTTAACACCTAAAAGTCATAGAGCAGATGCTAAAACCACCCTTGGTTTTATGAGGCATGAAACATTGCGGAGAGCTAATTTTAGAGCTTAGGCATTTTGCTGATTGCTTTTCTAGAAGCTAAGGCTATCTTCTAGGAAGTTGTAGAAGCTAGTTCTGGGACATGGAATTAGTATAGTTAGGGCCTGAATCTTGAGTGAGAGCTTGTCGAAGAAGAATTAAGCGAGGGTCTCTTGATGGTATCAAGAAGGGCATATAATATGTAGATTCTGCGGAGCAGCGAGCATTGACAGATCGACTTAGAATCTTTTCTAGAGAAATGCCAAGTAGACAAGGCTATGCAATACTGTTTGTGGGATGAACCTTCAAATTGAACTCTCTTAATCTATCCGCTGTGTGTACCAACTAATCAAACATGACTCATAAAAGAAATTAACTATGCAAAGTTGCAAACTAATCCTTGATAAAAGAGTGCAGCCTCATGACCTTTTAAGGGGGCTAGAATCCTTATTGTGAAATTGATGCTGAAGATGGAATGGATATGCAATCAGCAGATATGATATTACAATAGACAGAGCACAAAAATTGCATTAATGTTGAAAAATATAATGTCAAGAGATCATATCCTTTATAAATCTCTTGAAACTTGGTATGGTTTCTAGTGCAACTGTATAAAGTTCTATGGAGGTTTCTGCCATTGTGGTGGTTCAAAAATTGTGGTATGGTGGCTGCATTTAGACCTCCTTAGAGTGTTCATTAGGAAAGGCACTCTTTATTTTCATCTTATTATTCTTATGTATTGTTAGTTGTTGTTCTTTACTTTTTGTCTTTGTTGCCCTTTTCCTGTAACATAACTTTGAAAGTATTCCATGTTTTAGAATTAATACCTTAGCCAATGTCATATCATTCATCATGACATGGTGAATCAAGATAATTTAAATGTCATATCCTTCATCATGACATGGTGAATCAAGATAATTTCATAAATCAATGTATACATCTTTTACTTCTAATCTGAAGTCATCTTATGCTTTCAAGCTGGATGAATTTTAAATTTCTTTCGTCTACCTACTTTCTATTCTATGGCTACCCATCAACCTTCATAGAATACTTGTTGACTGCATGTGTTTATTTATGGTTTATTACAACTTTCTCCCATCTTGTAGATATGTAATAGTTTGTCACTAATGGCCATCCAGTCAATTTGTCTATAGTGCTTGTTGCAGTTATATCAAATATGTATATTCATTCTTATCCTATTAATTTTATGGCGCACGAGTTGTATTGTAAATACTTGAGTATTTTCGTGTTCCACTTATGGACATGTTTAACTTATCAGCTTGTTAAACTGAGTATTTGGAGTGCTTTTAGAAGCTATGTTAGTTAACTGTTCCTTTCTGATTTGCCATGGATATTCTCAATCATATTTTGGGTTGTTTTGTTTATTTTCAAAAGCTGTTATTGTTGGCAGGAAGTGAGGGACATACGCTGGAAGAAGCAAAATCTATTAATCTATCACTAAGCGCATTAGGAAAATGCATCAATGCACTAGCTGAAAATAGTCCACATGTTCCCTTTCGTGATTCAAAGCTGACAAGACTCCTTAGAGATTCATTTGGAGGTGAGATATTGAAGCATTCGAGGCCATATTGGTGAAAACTTCTAAAGCTTAGATGGTTGCTTGTTTTCACAGCTTGTGCATATTAATGCTAGGAACCTATATTTAGTCACACCATTTATATCCTCTACCCAAATTGCAAGCCAAATGTTATGATTTGTAACATGATTTTTAATAACCTAAGCAAGAAAACTTGATGCAATTTTGTGACCCCCTGCTGTTCTATATTGCTGAGAATATTAATATTTTTGAGTACACTATACTGAGTTTTTACATATCCACCCTCCATAGATAACTCTGATTTTTTATTCAATATTTCTCCATTACTTTAAGTGATAATCAGGTATAGTTTTTTATTGTTATATATCAACTATGTGTAGGATTTATTTACTTATATGCTCATAGATGAAAGCTAAAATCTGTAGCCTCCTGAATTTGGTCCAAGTGGACAGGCTGAAGCTTTTTGGTTACATGCATATGTATGCACATGCATACATCCTTACATATACCTGTACATATGTATGTAAATACATCCATACATTATATGAATACATCCAACTGAAAGAGGGCATCATAAGTAGCATGCAGAGGAGCTAAGATACACCCCATCTTACTAATAATCCTGAACAAAGCTGCTAGTGCCAGGTGAACTCATATTGGCCAAAGTGGAAGAGAAGGACATGGCATACATATACAAACATTTACAGATAAACTTATGTCATTTATGTACCTATAGATATACATCTATGTTTATGACTATATGTATGTGTCTGTATATGTCTGTCTACCAATTGAAAAACCACCTGCAGAGGCCCTGTATCAGCTGATATATACCTTACTGATGAGGGACTGTTATAGGGAACCCTGGAATGTGCTGGGTTTTAGTGAACCAGGCTTGTATCACTCTGTATCATGGTATACTGGCCTTGTACTGCTCGGTATGCTTTTTTTTCCTTTTTTTCGTTTTTTCATACTGAGGCATACTGTGGCATACCTCCCCCATATCAAGGATCATACCATCCTGGCTAGCCATCGATACTGTACTGATCCTTGTGACTTGAACCCTTGGTATCTCTCTCTCTCTATACACACACACACATACATACATATACATATGTATATATGTATATTCATGTATTATATATATTTGCACACACATAAGTGTTTACAAACACAAAATATATGTATGCATGTATTGCGAAATAACTACATGTTTGTTGTGTTATTCATTTATTCTTTTTTTTTTTTAAATTTGTAAACCTAGGCAGAGAAAGTATCTTTTACAATAAGCACTTGAATAAATACAAAAGGCATTCACACCGCTTTATGAGTTGTCTGACAAGTAGGGTCAGAGTTCTTTACAAAGTTCTATTTGTTTCAGAGCATGTACTCCAACACTCGAGTTCTAGTATCAGAGCCTAGAATTGCAATCTAACAGGGATTATTTTTGCTAGGTTTCTGGCTTATTTTGGTTTTATGGTTCTGATTTCAAGCTGGGATTACAATGCTATTATTTTGCTGGGTGGAATGGATAACGTTAGTTTTGTATTTTATGATTTCTTTAAAGGGTGAAAGTGATAAGTAACAATTCGATTTCAAGAAACTGATGGCTATTGGTGTTCCAAATTAGATCTACTGGAAAATTTAAGCGTACTTGAGGAAATAATGTGAACAATATTACTAACCTGAAAATATAGGGAAAAAGGATTGATATGTGCAGCATGATAGCACCAAAATGTCTCATGATATATGCTTAATAGGGCTGGCAACTTGGTCATGGAAACACACCATGGAAAAAAGAGATATGTCCTGTATTTTGCCTAAATTCTGCAATATATTTGTCTTGTGTTATTTGGACACTTCAGGTTTTAGGAGTTCTAGAGTATCAATTCTTTTGTCACTTGAACACATCAAGGCCTGGCATGGCAGTCCATGATGCTTCAAAAATGCAGTTCTTACGACAGTTAGATATGTAGAAATTTTGGCATTAATATACCGAGTCTCCTGTGAAAAGTACCTTATTGCTCGTTATCGAATCAACACTAAGTGAACAATAGTTTTATACTGCACTTAGGTATTGCTTATATCATACTGTGCCTGCATCTGCAGTTGGAGACAGTCTTCATGGCAAGTTCTTTTTCCCAGTCCTTGTTTAACAGCTAGTTAAAAAGCATTCTGAAATTTGATCATTGCTTACTTTGGTACATAAAGCTGGCCATATGTAAACTAATTTAGGCTTGCAGTTGAAGTTAAAATAACTCGAAGGTAGTTCACCTAACAACTGTAAAAAATTAACAGGGACTGCAAGAACTTCACTGGTTGTGACAATTGGTCCATCTCCACGCCATCGAGGAGAGACGGCAAGTACTATAATGTTTGGACAAAGAGTATGGTTCTTATATTGCTTTCTTATTTATGAGTTCTTTCTTAACCTCTATCATTACCATACTTGTGGTTGAAATTTTTATGTTTCACTACATGCTAAATTATCTATTTTATAACATATATTTGTAATGATGAAAATCAATGAGGATTTGATAATGTTTCTAACTTTGAATGCTTATTCCATGTTACAGTTCAAGAAGTTTCAGTTCGGATCATCTTATTCATTTACATCTTTTATAGTTATTTCCATCCGTTATCACTTTTTTAAGAAATTCATTACTAAAATAAGTGGAGTTATAAATGTATAGCATGGTATTTCTATTGCATTTTTGGAATGGAATTCGGATAATTAATACTCAATGTACTACTTTTATCCCTACAGTACATTTTCATATTCATCCTTGTGCTTAGACTGAGAGTTGGATTATTGAAATGGCTGTAATTCTATATATGACGTCAACTTTCCTGGTTGTATGTGCTGCTTCATCTTTATTTGACCCTCAGCTTTATATTTTCTCACTGAAGGCTCTTTTATAAATCCCACCTATCCATAAGAATTAATTAAAGATGCCTCATGTTTTACAATATTTGAAGGGGTTTTGCATGCAAACCATGTGTAAATGAACATGTAAATTGACCACATTATTATCTTTATAGTCATTTTCAAATATTCTTTAGTTGTTTCTTCACTTGCCCAACAGGAAATGGATAGGAAATTATCAAATGTGAAAAATTTCAAACTAGCTGAAGTGGAAGGAAGTCATAGTTAAAAAGAAAACAAACAGATAAACATAATACAAACTTTATTATTTCAAATGCAGCTGAGCTTAATAGTATAGATGAAATGCATACAAGACTGATGCTGTAGGACCTACTACAATTTGCTCACTATCTTTTTATCAACATGATCTGCTATATGAGTTTCACATACTGCATACTTCTTCATAGTTGTTCGGCATTTATACATCTGTTACTGATAAGGCAGTTTCTTGTGAATATCATCGTGGATAGGCAATGAAGGTGGAGAACATGGTGAAGTTAAAGGAGGAATTTGATTACAAAAGCTTATGCAGGAGGCTTGATATTGAGATAGACAAGTTAATTGCAGCAAATGAAAGGCAGCGGAAAGATTTTGAAGATGAGGTTGAGAGAATAAGGGCAGAAGCACAGAGTCATATTTCTGAGGCTGAAAGAAACTATATGAATTCTCTAGAGGTTTGGCTTTGATTTTTCTTTTTTTTTTTAATTGCTACATTGAGAAGCAAAGTATTTCATTGGAAAATGATCTGGAATTATTTAAGTTCAAAAAGGCAGTTAATTTTGAAGTAATTTTTTGTTCAAAATTCAAATTATTATTTGTCTGGTCAACACTTAGCCATTATTTTGATTTCTTGTGCGATACATTTTATTTACTTGCCCTTCTGCTGAAGGCAATATATTCTTGGTAGCTGAAATTTGTTGCTTTCTACAAACCCTGCATAACGTACGGACTTTTATTAATGATAATTCCTGGTCGCTCCCTTTTTTCTTTATTAATCGAGAATTTTTGATTTCTCAGTTTCCTTGAACTTTTTCCAGGTTTACCATTCATTTAGGCTGTTTTTGTTTGTCAGCAAACTAAGGATTTGTTATTATTTTATTTTAGAATCAGCTGTTTCTCATTTGAAGTTATATTTGTAAAGTAAATCCTAAGAGTGGGTTTTCTTTTGCAGTCAGCCGTTTGTCTTTCAAAAAATCTAAACCATTAGCTCTATATTATAAATCCTACCGAGAGTGCATTAAATCTGAAATGGAGATTTTCTGTATGCACTTTTTGAGTTTGTATCTCATGATTCAAATAAGTGGGGGGCTTGATATATGTGGGCTCCCATTATGCCTTTGCTTTCGGGGAGGATAAGCGGAGACTAGTGGGTTAGTTAAACAACAATCTGACCTGTTTCTTCAAACTTAATGTGAGATTTTGGTTTGTTGAGGGGTTCCAGTCCTAAACCTGTCCCAATATATGTTGAACATGGGCCAGGACCATTAAAACTAGTGTCATTCAAAAATTAGATTCAGGCAATAATTTGATTTAAAATTCAGTCCAACATGATACAAAAAAAAGCAAGGTTAGATTTTAACTTAGATCAAATTTTTTTGACCAAAATTTAAACATTTTGGATCAAATATATCGGCTAATTGATTTTTATCAAGATTAAGATGACCATATTGGGTCCTCTTTTAACTCGTTTTGGCTGTTCTGGCTGAAATTGACAGAGGCAAGGCTAAGTCTCATCTCAATTTTTTTCAATTTCTTTTCTTGGAAATTTTGGTGTTGCATGTTTTAATTTGATTTAAAATCACACTGGTTTTGGGTTGTGAGAAATTTGAGGGTAGGTTTTTTTTTTGACATCTGATCATTAATGTTAAAAAAATTGCACAAGAAAACTTGATCTTGGAGAACTTGGTTACAGTAGGTGAAGTGTCACAAAATAATCAAAATTTCACAATTATAACCTTGTAAAGAGAAAACAAAGCTTTTGTTATGTGTGCATGAATTCTTATTTTTGATGTAGAAAAATCTCACCAAATAACGTACTTTGATTCTAAAATGGTTTCAAATATATTTTGATAACTTGTACCAGTTTTTATTTTCTCTAGATATTTTCTTGTCTTTTTAAATAATTTTAGTACTTTTTGAGAAAGTTTTGCACCAATGAAACTATAAAGAGTATCCCTGAAGGTTCCAAAAATGACAAAATATTCTCAAATGATATGTTTTATATTTCCTTGATTAATTTTCGTTTTTACTGTAATTTTATTGTTTTCTACATTTAGCCAATTTTTTCATCTGAAAATTCAAAAGTTGTTTCAGAGCTGCTGAAAATAAATCTTGATTTAGTCCTGGTAGAACTAAAGCTAAAACTGAGTTTGGGACCTCGAACCAAAGTGATAAGTTGGTTGAATTTGGGTATGCATATTGGGCTTGAGTTCAATTTCTGTTGAATAAGGGTTTGTGTACCAGTACAGTTGTAAAATTGCCTGAGAGAGCCATCCATGACAAGCATATTTGCTCTTTAATTGGTCTCCTCCTATCACTCATGTTAAACAAAATCCACTGTCCTCTTGCTCATTCTTTCACTGAAGACTCCCGTCTATCCAAAATGTTATGGTATAAGATGGCAAACATATGATTTTTTTTCCAGAATTATGTTCTACATCTCACTGACTGCATGAGTACCATTATGCATACATTGCATTTATACTTTCAAATGGTTGCAACCAATCACACCCTTATTGAATTTATGTTTCTAAATGGTGGTTCTCACTCATACCTACTCTTCTGATCCCTGAGCACCTGAAAATTTTAGACTAAGTTCAGATTGGACCAGTAAAAATGTAGAAAGTCATCGTTACTGGTGTATAATAGTCCTCATTGTGATCCTAACGAAGTTTTGATATTTAGAATTTGGTTCAGAAATAAAGTCAATGTAGATCCAAAGTAAATTCAGTTCATCAGGGATACCTAACATGAAGTTGAAAGAAAGGATAAAAATGAGGAAGGGGGAAGGGAAGGTTTTCTGAAATATATTTCTATAGTAATGCTGAGAGTACAAGAAGAAAAGCTCCTCTTCATTGTGTGCAATGCAATTCTTCTTCATGACTAAGGCACCTTTCTTTCATAACGATCTGTATTGAACAACACCAGCTGCTCTAACTCAAAATCCTAATGTCTTTGGGTCTGCTTCAATCTGATCTATAGCTAAAATGAGTCTTAACCCAAGATATTACAACTAGTATTCATAGCAGACAACCAAAATATAGAAAGAAACATAAAACTCACTTAGCTTTGAAAATAATCATTTGTGAGGTTAAAAAATTTGATCATCATGGAGTGCCATATTAAATGATACCTAAGCCACTTAACTGCACAATACTGATAAATATAGGACTATTTCAGGTCAACATATAACTAACTTACTAGGAAGCCCCAATATTTCTAAGGAGAAATCCTAATATTATACAAGTCCTGATAGAATACAAAAAACTTACATCGATAAAAATTTTAAATATTGATAAACTTTTTGTTTGGTGGAAGCTGTCTGATATTTTCTAACAATCATGATGGATAAATCATGATGGTTTTGTTATGAGGTCTGTAGTTGACAAACTAGGCTATTATTACTGTAGAAAGTGAGAACTGAAATGACTGTATAACGAAGTGTATTGATCTCTTTGACTATGAATCATGCTGTTTTGTATTTTCCCCCATTTTTTAGAATTTTTTTTAATTGTATGCTTTATCTTTCATCTTTAAAGTACTTATGTACAGAAAGCCTCATTTGGTAATTTGATTTGACCCTTCAATTTTGGGCATTTAATTTTCCGGTCTCCTTACTATTACCAGGTTTAGCCTTGTAATATTTATTGGCTCGTAATTTTCTCCTTTTTTTAATTTGTAGAACGAGAGATTGAAGTACCAGAAAGACTATATGGAATCAATAAAAAAACTCGAGAAGAAGTGGAGAATGAATCAGCAAATCAGCAATAATGACAAAACGACAGTTGAGCATGTCCAATGTTTGGACAAACCATGTAACATTGAGGTTTGCCTTAACTTATTGATTACTTCATTCTATGTAAAAAATTTGATGAGGATAATTTATCTTATGGATCTGCTCATGCATGTTTCACTTATTTTACATGCACTGATGCACATCTATGATGCTTAGAGAAAAAGGATTAGTTTTAAAATTTTTTAGCAGGATTATCCACAATCATCATTAATAAATGTGGGTAAAAGTAGTAAATCTACATTGCTGGACTATATCAACCATCCTCCACTCCCCACACAAAGAAAAGGAGGAATCACAACTTGTTTATTTTAAACATGGCAGTTGTTATATTCAAGAACTAAATGACACTTACCGCCGATGAAGAATTAAAAAGAAATGAATTAACTTATTTACCAATTACCAAGAATTCACTCAATCTCTAGGCTTTTGGTTTAAAATTTAGGGTGCTCTGTAGGGTGAGTTCTTGGTGCATTTGTTTTGTAGAAAATTGGTGTCGTAATGGATTCAGAGTAGAGGTCCAGTGATAGATCGAGTATATGTCTAACATGTGTTAATGGCTACCCTTGACTTTGGTTATAGCTTTTTTGAAAAAGTTCAATATAGTATATGCTGTTTCAAAGAAAAAATGAAGAAACAAAGAAAGGAACACTGTCCATATTTGCCATAATATATAACCTATGTAACCCAGATCCTTTTTCTTGGCTGAGGACTAATGTTGGATGTGTTGCAATATTTTTGTGAGTACAGATTATTTAAACATTTTTGTGAGTACAGATTATTTAAACATTTTTGTGAGTACATGTGTTAATGGCTACTGTCCGCATTTGACTTTGGTTATAGCTTTTTTGAAAAAACTCAATATAGTATATACTGTTTCAAAGAAAAAATGAAGAAATAAGGAAAGGAAGACAGTCCATATTTGCCATAATATATAACCTATGTAACCCAGATCCTTTTGCTTGGCTGAGGACTAATGTTGGATTTGTTGCAACATGTTTGCGAGTACATATTATTATAGTTTTGTTCTTGAAGAAAACTCTTGATTTTATGAGACAAACCTTGAATCTACAGACTGAATTGCAAGTAATCTAATACCTTTCTATATTCTTTATTATCTCTGATCCACTTGATTGGTAAACATATTTAAGAAGCATAATACATATATAAAAGTTATATGTTTCTCAATTTTGAGGCATAAATGGCTTTAGCTTGTGCTTTATATGGATTTTCATTTAGATGGACTAATTATGTGAACGCCCACCGGGGCCCGGTCTATTTGACCGGCTCAAGCTTGGCCCAAGGAAGGGGGGGGCTGAATCGCGTTCGCCCTGCGTATCAGCCGAGGAAGACTCCTTTCCTTTCCGTCCAGCGATCTCGGTCGGGATGAGGAGTCCTAGGGTCGCGGGGACCCTAGGGGATCCTCTATAAGAGCGAGCCCCCCACCACTGTTGACTGCCCCGATCTTTTCTCCCTTTTTTCTCCTTTCAAACTCATGGTATGCCGTCATTGGGCTCGTCGGAATCGGGGTTGCCGGACGTCGTCGGAGCTGAGGTAATGCCCTAGCTTTCTTCCCCTTTTCTTCTTCCGACGACTAGGATTCATGGCCGCCGGCCGAGAAATCAGCCGAAAACCACTCAAAAAAAGGATCCCCTGTTTTGCTCTGTTTCACCTCCTTCTCCCTTTTTTCGACCACCATCGTTGCCAGCATTCATCGCCGAGAGCCTCGGCCCCTTCCTTTCATCGGCCCCAAACCGGAGCCAGAATCCTAGCCGCCGGCAAGCGGGCTGGGATTCGAGAACGACCGAGCCAATAAATCTCCTTCTCGGCCTTGTTTTTAGTTTGATTTTTGGACAGCCGACCGCTGCCGCCGGCCACCCTCCGCCTCATGTCTCCACCGCATGCTGGCACCTGCCGGACCTCGACCACGACAGCCACCTTGAACCACTCACTTGCTTCCAAGAAAGAAGAAAGTAAGAAGAAAGAAGAAAGAAAGAAGAAGAGAAGAGGAGAGAGAGAGAGAGCCATCCCTCTCTTATTTCTCTCTTATTTTCCCTCATTTCTTTCTCATCTCTATATTTCTCTCAAAGAAGACCCATAGATCTATGAACCGAGTCCTATCTTCTTGTCTTATGGACCCGAGTGGACCCCTGCAAAGAGGCCTTGAATGTCCTAGTGCCTGGACTACCTATTGGACCGATCACCCCGGCTTTGTTAAGTGTCTCCGGAATTCATTGATTATGAATTCTGTCGAACGATCTTAGCCCTAATCGAGTCCATACCCTAAGATTCATTGATCGACTTGCTTAGACCTGACCTGCCTGGAGCCGTTGAACAATGTCACCCGACCAACTGTCTGCTTTTCTTATTATTTTAATTCGATTAAAATCATCGAATAGAAATTAATTTTACTTTTCATGTTTGTAAATAGGTGCAGTAGATTTGCCTAGTGAAGTTTGACGGTCTAAGGTGGTAAAAGTAAGTAGATCCTACATATTATTTTTTAAATGATCATATTTTTCATGCATAAAATTTGTTTGTAGAAATATCATGCTTTTCTTAAAATTATGGATCAGCATGTGTTATGAAAATCATGCTTTATTATGAAAAATAGTTTTATGAATGTTTTGATGAAAATAGCTTTGTTATGAAATATGAATCTAATTATGCCATTTAGTATTTTTTTTCTATTTATATATTTGTTTTAAGAAAAAGATATAAGTTTTCTAAAGACTCTCAGATAGCTATGTATAATCCCTAAAATTGAGAAAATCGACACCCGAAGCTAGTATCCATACGAACATAGGTCTTACCAGCATGTATAAAGTTGGCATATGAAAATGAATTTATGTCGATTACGAACATGGCCCTATCATAGGTATAAAGTGATTGTAGCATGAACATTTGTGAGCAATGTTTTGATCTATAATAGGGTTAAATGACATGAAGAATGATTTACGAATTTATTTGTAATATAAACTTAGAACTATGTTTACGAAAAAGATGGTTGATTTAGGCATGCATGATTGGCTTTATAACTTTATGTTGGCAATAACTGTTATGTTTTTTAAATGATGCATTGATATGGAAAAACTTATGCTTGATCCGATAAGGTAATGAAAGCTCTATCTACTGAGCTGTGTTTCTCATATATGTCCATTTTTATTTCTCTCTAGGCGAATAGGGTTAGTAAGGACGAAAGATGGTCCAGGCTTGGAATTCGTGCTAGCAAGCTTGGCAAATTATATAGCAGAACTTTAGTTCTTTAGTTTGCTTATGAATTTGTAGCTTAGTAATCTTCTAAATATTGAGGATTATGGGTTGGTATTTATGTTTGATGTAAATGCTCCGAACCAATATTCGTTGCATTTAATGAATAATGAAATTAAATTTTTATTTATTATATTTTCTTTGAGATGCATTTGAAATTTTCAATGAAACGTTTGGCTTCGTGTTATCGTGGGTTTACCCTTCGGTGGCACGATCAAGTCATGCTCCAGATTTAGGGCGCGACAAATCATGCTCCAGATCTGGGGCGTGACAAATTACCTCTTGAGCTTTTCTTATTTTTTGATTAATTATAACTTTCTTTTGACATAACAAATGAATGGATAAACGTATCATGTCAGCATTCATGTTGGGTACAAAATAACTATATCAACATTTAAGCGAAAGTTTACTGTCAGTTTACTTCATTGTCATGTATCTCTAAAAAACTTTATTCCTAGCAAAGGAATCAAAACTAAGAATTACATATGACAATTATAATATGTGTTTGAATTAACTTATACCCACTTAATTTGGTAGGCAGTGAATTCATTCACAAATAGCTAAACAAATAATGTTTGATCTTGTCAGGTATTAATTCTGATCTAGATAATCTCTGGAAGTTGCCATAACCATTTTCTGGTCTGTAGGGAGCAACTGCATCTTACTCGGATGAAATTACTGGGGTTAGGCAGTTACTCCAGAATGAAAAGCTCTTACAAGAATCTACTGAAGAGGAGGTTAATGACCTTAAGAGCCAAGTGTTGCACTGGAAAAATTTGGAAGTATGGTTGTTCTGCAGTAATTGATTATGTTTGCTATCATTGAGACATTTAGATTTGATTATTTTGATAACATGTTCTATGTGCGATTTCCCTTTGTCAGGGAGCAGCAAGTGCTGAGATTATAAAGCTCCGCAAGATGCTAGACAATGAAGCTAATCAGAAGCAGAAGCTTGAAGAAGAAATAACAATATTAAAGGGTCAGCTGTTGCAGTTGAGTGTTGAAGCTGATGAGGTATACACTGAGGATTGGGCAAGCATACATTTCTTATGTACAGGGTTCAAAAATTTAATTCTTCAGGCAGCACCACTAAGTCATTACTTGAGCAATGATGTAAATGCCCCTCATGATTTTATCTAGACTCTATGATGCATTGAGGCAGTTTCATCTCTTAACTGATGCTATATTACATTATGCACACCGTTTAATAAAAACAGATTTGTCCTTACATATAGAAGGATGCACCTTAAATTGAATGAATACTATTTTTCAGACATTTTCTGGTTTGACCAAATACTTACGTTCTCTTACTAAAGCATTATTAGTCAACTCGTACCTGATTTTTTTGTGACTGGGATGTGCATGATTAGCAATTTTGATCTTAAATGATTTTATGATTAACGATTACAGTTTCACCTGTCTGCTTACTTAGTATCCAGTTGTTATGGCTATAGTTATTTAATTCTTTAATGTTCTTGCATCAGACAAGGAGGAGTCTTGACAGAGGTGGGTCTGGGAAAATCTTAACAGGATTAGATTCCCTTATGTCTCAAGCTAGGCATTCACAGATTAGAGACTCAGGAAATGGACCTAAGGCATCAATCGCTAAACTCTTTGAACAAGGTACTGTGATAAACCAATATTGTTAAGACAATAAAGTTTAGCATGCAATTCTTATTAATTTTATTTAAATGGATACTTCAATATGGCAGTGGGGTTGCAAAAAATATTGTCATTGCTTGAATCAGAAGATGCTGATATCCGTATTCATGCAGTAAAGGTGGTAGCGAACCTAGCAGCTGAAGGTGACTTAAGATCTAATATATTAACATTGATTTTAAAATTTCTTGTGTTATTTGATTATTTGACTTTGTATTATGACTTGTTTTATAATGCCGGTTTTAATTGGTCACCCTACCATGATGCAACATATCAAATTCGTAGCTGTAATATAGATTTCTCATAATCAAGTTTCAGTCCAGTGGAGCAGTACCCAATGGATATAGTTATACCAATATTTACGTATTGTTTGCCTGTTCGGTAGGTTCAGAGTTTAAAGTTGAGAAGCACTAAATACTACTTTATATCTTGTGGTGGGCCTAGATAGTTATTTTATTTATGGACTTGTCATTTGTTTTGTTTTCAACTTTCATGTTTTAGAGATGTTGGAAAGAAAAATTAAGATATCAAGAGTTAAAAAAGTTAAGAAATCGGAAATGTGCTAGAAATTTTCAAGGTTGTGTGAATTGTATATAACTTTAATTGTAAAAGAAAAGCTTTCTTAAGATATTAAAGATGCACTAAATTTCAGAAAAAAGAAGTATAATTCAAACAACCACATCTAGGTGGATGACTTCTGTCCTCTGTATCTGTATGCTGAATTGGTTAATGAGATTGCATATTAGTCCTTTTTACCCAATCTCTAGTCAGTCCCTTTTTCCTATAAAAGACATTTTTTTTCACTAACCCTGTGAATCTCTTTATGTTAAAAAACATTTATGTGTTTTTTTGTTTTTGCAATATTATAGCACAAACTCGAGGTGGTGGTTTTAGTCTAGGTTCTGGCCTTCACTGTAGGTGCTAGATATCCAACTTTAGTATATGCTAATTTCTCACAACTTGTGATAAGTACACGATCATCTTTATCTGTTTTGATCAAATAATGGATTCTCAAAAAGATCCTTTTATCTGCATAACAATATCCAAAAGTATGGAAAATTTTTGAGAATCTGCATCTGTTCTAGGATCCTCAATTTGCAGCACCAGCATCAATTTTCTTTTAATTCTTTAGTATGAAAGACTGCATCATAGCAATGTGCAACTCTAATTTATTTAAGATAATGCTAAGTTTCTCGTTCCATTAAGAGATTAATATTTCATTGAGTACCAACTCATCCTGGTTACTTTTGTTACAATGTGATTTATAGGTTCCTTTTCTGCATTAAACATTTTTGAATTTCTTAATTCACGATAGCCTACCATAGATTCACTTAGAACCAGTTATAATGTGTCAGCTGTGGAAATTTGTGCAGTGGTTGCATTAGCCGTTGCCATTCCATTCTCATCTTTAAAAGTGGCAATCAAATATGCCATGCTGATGAATTGAAAAGTCTATGATTTACGTGCACTGTGAAGAAAAAATATGTGGGGCGAGGCTTGATTGTTATGTTAATAGTAATTTAAAGCATATCGAGTACTTAGATATAACTTGCTCAAGAGTTGGCAGATAGGGCTGGAAAAAGCTTGCATCAGTAATGCACAGTGACCCTTAAAAATGACTTGGTTAGAAAGGTCTGTGAAAGGCCACCTAGGCATGCCATTTATATTAATGTGTTGTACTCCTTGTATGCATGCTTATGCTTTTGGATTGTTCCTTGTTCTCTGAGAACTCCTATAGCATCTTGATTACTGTTTTTTTTTTTGTTTTTGTGTAATAATCTGTCTAGCATTGCATTGTTTTAATTTCTCTTTTCATTTTATTTGCTAGAGGATCTTATGTATATTACTCTGTTGGCTCCATCAATTTCTTTATACCTTTTCCTTGTCTTGAGTAAGATCGAATGTTATGTTATATTCAGAAGCAAATCAGGAGAAGATTGTAGAAGCTGGTGGTCTTACGTCATTACTGATGCTCTTGAGAAGCTCAGAGGATGAAACAGTACATAGAGTAGCAGCTGGAGCAATTGCTAATCTTGCAATGAATGGTAAATAAACATGCTTGGTAACATGACGGTACTTATTGCTCTTGATGCTAGATCTTATTACATGGTGTTGACACAATGCTGGTAAAATGTTCTGTTTAGCCATTTTTGGTTACTTGTTAATCTATTATTTGGCCTCTCAAATTTCAACCCTTGCAGAAACCAATCAGGAGCTTATCATGGCTCAAGGTGGCATTAGTTTGTTATCAATGACTGCAGCTGATGCTGAGGACCCCCAGACTCTTAGAATGGTTGCAGGAGCTGTAGCCAATTTATGCGGAAATGGTAAATCCTCTGACACTTGTTGTTACCATTGTCAGATTGTCGATGCTCTGCTTTAATCTGATTGCATTTAGTTTTGCTAAGTTGCTAAAAAAATAAGTTTTGAGCATCATGTAAAAAAATAATTTACAAATTTCTGGAGCAAAAAAAGATATTCTTTCTAGTTCGTAGAAGTAATTAAACATTTTAATAGAATAAAAGTGGTGAAGTTGAAGTCTCTTCCAGAGGTTTTAAAGTACATCATTGGACAGAAGGAAACTTATATTACTTGTACTAAAGACAGAAACACATATTATAAACCAAGTCTTTGACTTTTCTTGGGCCTTTGGTAAAGAGTTCTTACTGCCGCATCATGTATTCTTGCCACTTCTTTGACTGTCTCAAGTCATTTTCTTTCTCTCTCCAAGACCGGTACTCTGTGGATTTTCAAATCAAAGAGATACATTTCTTGATAAGGTATCTTAATATTTTCTTGTTTATGTTTTACTACTTTATTGTAAATATTTGGTGCTGTCGCTAAGAGCACTTAGAAGAGATATGAATGTTTCTTTCATAAGGTAATCAAGTATATTGCAGATTTGATGGCTTATTTAAAATAACCAACTTAATGTGGGCTGCAAAGAGCATCTGGCGAAGGACACTTCCTTAGAACTGTCACGAAGTTCCGATATGTATGTAATTTTGGAATATTTGGGCACAATTTTGCAATGTTGCCACAACTTAAGTGGTGATGCGGTAATGCTCCATTTCTAGATTCAAGTGGTAAATGAAGTCTTTATGAATTCTGTAGAGATGGGAATGATGACAGGATCTGTTAAACTCATGAAAGTTATTGGTTATGTTGATGGATAGTAAGATGATAAAGTATGACTAAATTGCATGTGAAATGAAGATACAAGAAGCACAGTTAGGAGGTGATCTTCATCTGGTGTGGATGGTTTAACATTGAGGTGAGGAAGGTCTAAAGAAACATAGTAGAGTTGTATGGAAAAAATTGAAGTATATGACTCCACATTTCAAAAGTTGACACTGTATCCTTCTTTTAGACTCTTTGCAAAATAAGATCTCACTACCAACTGCCTAGCTATATAGAGGTTTCACAGGGCCCTTCTCTTGGAACCATCTTGGTTTTGAGTTGTGCTTTGTAACCTGCCCAATATTCCACTGGCATCTATTTCCATAAAGATAAAAGTTATGTCAATAGTGGTTAATGTGATGGTGTCTTATCTAAATGACACGGTGTTTTGTGATGAAAATTGAGTAAGACCAATCAAGAGAAGAAGACTCCAGACTGTCTTGCAGGATAAAATAGGGACTAAAATCATAGTGAGCATGGGTAGAGTTGTGAGGGAACATTTGACAATATTTTTGCATCGGCTTTATTACTTTGTTTATAGAAGCAAATGGAAAAGAAATCTTAGTTACTTTGAGACCAATTAGATGAAGTATGGTTATTTGATTATGGTTTCCAATATCTAGTAGCTCTGCCACAGCGATGCTAGCATCCATTTTGCCTGACATGCTTGTGATAAGAAATGCGATGTTAGTAATTATCCTTCTTTATTTTCACTTTGCTATGTAATTGATTTTATTTGAGGTTCTTTTATTTGATTTTCTAACACATTTGTCAAGATTAAAGTTTTAAATATTGGTTTCAGCACTCGTGCTGGTCAGGTACTGGGTGCACTGACATGGTCCAGCACTGACACATTATATGCTACACCATGCTGGCCAGAGTTGGTAGACTAGTTTTTTTTGGGTTCATTCCTTTCTTTTTATATGTTTTGAATGTCTTTTTTTTCCTCCTATTTTAATAATTTTTTTATGGTCCTAGAGTTTTTCTTTTTTTGACATCAACGTGTTATGATAATGATACCATGATTAATAAAAAAAGAAAATAACAATAAATTAAAATAAACATGACCCAATATCGAAGAAATTCATAAATTAGAATGTAACAGGATTTAACTTGAACATTTCAATTCATAAACACTTTCATAAAGCAAGTAGATAATGCCTACTCACTTTAAGTCCTGTATAGACACTATGGGCCTCGTAGATATCTGGGTCATGTTTGTAGTCAAGCCAGTGGATTCGATGCATTCCCGGATGTTGCCACCACCCTTCTTGCTGATAATATGGCTGATCCTATCCCAGATAGCTGTCTTGATAGTCAGTGTGATATTGCCCTGGCCATCCCTAGATGGGGAAATAGATTGTGACAACATACTGTGACGTCAGAACTTAGCCTCCGTAAGGAGGGTAGGTTTGTGGAAAATTGTACTCCCCAGAATATGATGCCTGAGGATAGGTGTATGCATGCAGGTTGTATGTTAGACTAGGACCATAATATCTCTTGTTTTGGAGTTGAATATAATATTAAAAAAGTTGAAAGGAAAGAAATTGAGATACGAAAGTGCAAGGAAGTGGAAGAAAATTGAAAGACAATATGGAAGAGGAGTTCCATGGTTGTTTAGTCAGATTGTGTGCCTTCTCCTTTTCATGATCCTATAAGGGTGAACCACTCTACAATTGGCAGCTGAATATTCCTTCATGGCAGTCCACCTGTTGTACTAGACATTTCCTTTTAGCTCAAAAGTGACCACAGATTTGTGCAGGTCCATGAAAGACAAAATACTTGGGAATAAACCCAACAAAACATGTTGAATGTTCAAGTTGAACCAAAGCCTAATAAGTAAAATGTTATAGTTTTGAAACAGAATATTTATGGATCCTAAATGTATAAAGAAGAGAATATTAGCTGTTGCATAATCTAGAAAGATTTTAGGCATACTGGTGACGTATTCCCAATATATTGCTGACTTGTCTAATATGATCATGATAATCCCATGACTACAGAACTACATCTGGTTTCAAAAGGAATCCTTCTGGGATACTTCCTGCCAACCATCACTTCTGCACTTCTGGTGCTAAAAGCCTTGCAGGAGATGTATAGAACAACCTCAGATTATCAAAGATGAGCAAAGTTAGATCAAACCTGGGCATGTCTGAAGACTTTCTGATATTGCCATGGTGTTGACATGATATAGTATGCCCTATATGAAGTAGAATTGCAAAACTCTCCAGTACGACTGTCATTTGGATTAGTTATAATCCAAAATGCTAGTTAGATTTTCTTGCCTTAGCAGTTACATTGGCTGTTTGGTTTATAGGATCATCTGATATTACATTATTTAGGCTATGCATCCTGGTTGGTGCTCTGTTTTATGGTATGAAATATTTTGGTACTGTTGGCTGCTACTAATGAATACTTTGAAGCTGGAATATGCATATATTGTGTGAAGATGCAGCCATATGTGAGAAAGAAAATTATCTTGTAAAGTTGTCTGTGGTATCACAGCTATTCTTTCTATTATTTTCAACAGATAAACTACAAACAAGGCTGAGAGCAGAAGGTGGCATTAAAGCATTGCTAGGAATGGTTAGATGTGGGCACTCTGATGTTCTTGCTCAAGTTGCACGTGGCATAGCAAACTTTGCAAAGTGCGAGTCTAGAGCTTCTACACAAGGTAAAGGCTTCTGTTTTGACTGATGTTCTTACCATTTGAATGGTGGAATTTTATTTCTTGATACAATCTTTCATGTTTATTTTCTACTCGGGAGTTATTATTAGGAAGCCTGTATTCATGTGGTATTAGTATTTAGTCATCCATATACAACACTTTTTTTTGGGGTTTAAACTTTATTTTTTGCAATTATTAGTGTTCTATAAATTGATTATCCATATAACATCTTTACTTGTGAGGTTGCTTAAATTTCTTTCCTTTCCAATCCAATGATCGATATTATCTCTTTTATGAGATCTATCTTCATGTATTATTTAATTGCTATCTCAATGTATAATGGTAAACATGGACGTATCCATAGGTCTATAACTTGTGTCCTTTGATGCATGGATCAAGTACATTGTCGCAATGTGAGCTGAAAAATTGGAGAAAAGTTAAGAGCCAGGGCAGGGAAATTGTAGTCCTTAGAAAAGGATAAGTGGCAATGTTATTTTAGAAGATTTTGCCCAAAATATTTATATTTAATAACAGAGTTTGTTTTTAAAAAAATATTTAAGATTTATAATAATTGTTAAAGGAAATTTCCATACTTTACAGTTTCCTACACCTCCCTCACTTTCTCATCAAAAAACAATTCTCTGCACCTTAGTTGCTCTCAACTTTCTCTTAATTGTATCTGAAAGAGAAAGCTCCGTGAAATCAGTGTCATATTGATGCTCACTTTCATCCCAAATCCACTTAATTATCATCTTGGGACTCAAATTATAAACTCTAGAGAAGTCAGGAAATGGGGAATATGCACATTGTTTTAAAATCCATACTACTTATCAAATTGAAAAAGGGATAGGGTCATGGGTTATCGGTTCAATCGTTGGGCCAACTGGAATCGAACCATGACATAACTGATGACATAATGAATATGTTAATTACTAATTATTTATATCTAAAAATAAATTATAAATTATAAAAATATACATGAAAATTGCAAAATAAAAAAGTTATTACTCACCATCAATTACAAAGATAAGTGGGGAAATTAAAATTTATCAAACATCAATAGATGCAAAGATTGGAGGACAAATTATAATTTATTAATCATCATGGGATTCAAAGATTAGTGGAGGAAGAATTTAAAATCTATTAATCACCATTAAATACAAGTATTAGCATGAAAAATTAAAATTTATTAGTCATCATCATATACAAAAATTAGTGGAGGAAAAATTAAACTATATTAATCACTACCAACAGCAAATATAGCAGAGGCCGATGTCGCATTCACATGGATTCGTCATCTTGGCATTGGGTCTTGTGGCCTCATTTAGTGAGAGGGGGGACAAAGAGATGGGGCGGTCTTCGTTGGGCTTTTGCAGCCGACCTACCATTGGGCTTTTGCAATAGAGATAGATAGATAGATAGAGATAGATAGAGAGAGAGAGAGAGAGACTCTGAGGAGTGTGGTGTTGCTGCCGACCTACCATCAACCTTCAGCAGTCAAGGAGTTTCAGGGGTAAAAGCCTCGATTTGAAAGTGGAGGTAGAGAGGGAGGGGAAGAGAGAGAGAGAGAGAGAGAGAGAGAGAGAGAGAGAGAGAGAGGGTAGAGGAAACATGGTGGGAAGGGCATTGTTGTTTGTACATCAGCCACTTCCACTGGTTGTTCATCACCTTCCCCATAGAGGGAGAGCTTGTGCTTGGAGGAAGAGAGGAATCGAGCGAGTGGAACTGGCTCTAATCCTATTCTGCATCAAGATACAGTGATTCCCTACATCTCAAAAACTGGCTGGTTCATCTGAACTCAAAGTGCTTCAAACAAGTTGCCAGTTTAACCACGGTTCTCAATAGGTTTAAAGAAATATGCTGTTTTTAGCATAATCAATTTCTCTAGGTGCATCCGGACCAAGCCTGGCTAGTTGATGGTTCAACCATCCAGTCTGGTCCAGATTTTAAAACATTGACTATGGTTACTTTTAGAGGATTGCGAGAGTGGTGTGGCTGTCAGAACCTTTATTGTCAAAAGCCTACAAGGCTGCCTTGATATTGGTGCTTTTGATACTCTGAAAGAATTCTTAATGTCATTTCTCATAATTCAAACTTTTTCATGGAGTCACTAGTGTCAATTTTCTATCTTCATCCGGTCTAACACATCAAGTTTTAGGAATTTTGGAGTACCTACATTACATTCTGATTGAATGCCAAATGATACATCATGGTACTTGGCACCTTAAAAAATGGTGGGAACTCTCATTGAAGCTAGATTTGTTGACACTTGGCTTAGCATTTTTGGAATATCCTCTTAAACAGACTTTAGAGAAAAGGTTAGTGAAGTGTCATACATTTTCTTCCTCTCTTGTAAATCTAATATTTTACATGAAATGCAACTTCATGTATTATTAACTTGTCAAATAATATGGAGAAGGGGGGAGGGGTGTATATAATACATACAACATAGATACACGCATACATACATAGACAAACACACATGGTTATAATAGACAGGCTATGTAGGAAGGAATTTGCAGCGACTGCCAAATTCCATGACTGAAGTTGCAAAGTAAAAAGCTAAACCATTGAATGTGATCAACATGGTCTACAGTGCATCGAATCATCTCAAATTAACAGCTATAGTGGAACAATATAATGTGTTGATTTTTGGACTACTTGATGCATAGGCCAGAAGTCTCTAGAATGTATGATTTTCTGTTTGAAGGTATTTTAGAAATTGTAGAACACATTCAGCAGGTTACATTTTCTTTTTGCATCTCCATTCATCAAATTTGGCAGCTGGTGCAAAGCCCTACCTTCACAAACTCTATTATAAATGCCCCCATATAATGATATCATGGTAATATATTTGTCGATATATTATAACCTTGTTCTATATGTATATGTATGATATGTGTCTCTATATATAGAGAATATTTTCTATTGACAGAGAATTAGAATACTATTGATGGTAATTGGTCCCAATAATTGTCAATGCTAAATCAGTGGTAGACCTTTCAAAATGAAAATCTGTGATGCTCATGGTTTACAATGCCTAAACTGCTTAAAAACTAAAATAATCATGTTTTTGGAGGTCTCTTACCCACGTATCATGGAGATATGAATTGCCAGTCAGGATTGTTACACCATGTTTTCCAATTTCATTTATAGCTTAGAAGCATGCAAATAAATTGAATTTGGGTTTCTGTGTTATGAATATGGGTAGATCAGATAAGTGGTTTGAATGCTGGATCTGTATGGCCTATAATGTAGTTTAGTTCATTAATTGTATTGAATCCATCCATTTTTTGTCTGCTGGATGCATGATAAGAGACCTTTGAAACACAATGACCTTTGTTTTTTAGGCAAACTTAATGTTATGGATCATAATCAATGGAGTGGTTTTTCCTTTTGAAAGGGCTGCCATTAATCTTGCATTGATAATATTTTAAGCCAGATATAATTGATGGTAAGTATTCTAATTTTACTGTATGTGTGTATAGGTGTATATGTGTTTATGTGTATATACATAACATACAGTTGCATTGGCTCTTTTTAAAGGTTACAGTGTCACACTTGGGATAATTTTCATGAAAAGAAAGAGAAAAGGTGTCAGACACTTTCAGGTCACCTGAAAGCTTGCCATGCTTGCCAAGTCCTGGTAACATTATCCTTTACGAGCTGAATTAAATTGGCCTCAACTAGAATGTAAGTTTACTCTTAGTAAGAGATAAAACCAAGGTAGGGACAGATAATGGATCTACTTAGTCCACCTTATCTGTTGTCCACCCTTAACCATCCCAGTAGTTTATAATTTCAAGTCTTTCCCCTTGTGAGCAAATGCTCTCTCACTTGCATGCCAAGACCTACAACACTTTGCCTCATAAAAACAGTGAATTTGTGTATTATGCCAAATTACTCACTTCCAGCATGTGTTAATTAAGAAAATTCATTATCACCCTATAAACTATTTTTGTAACTTTCTTAAAATAATTCTATGGCTTATCGGATGAACAGACAGATTTTTCCGTGTGTCACCATTAGAAGGTTCTTGACACCTTAAATACTTGATTTTGTTTGGGTTAAGAACCCTAACTTTTGTATCCTGAGGACAGCTTATTGTCTGCAGTTTTCACCATTTATTTATTTTTTCCTCAGTTTGCTCTGCATGTTCACCAGAAAGCAGTGCTTCTTTCCACTCTCCATTGCTTTACTGAGGCCTTTGGATATTCCTTTCCCTATTTCCACCATTCCTATCTGGAATTACAAGTCTTTCAAATCCAACTCCATTTTATTTTGCAGGGTTTACTACAGTTGCCAAAACAACACATCCACCTTCAAGTTGGAATTTTTGAAACCTCATTAGAATGTGACTGGTTAGGCATCAACCTCTCCATATAAAATTCTCACCCTTGATTCATATAAGAATAACTGTGTTTTATTAATAGGAAACGTGACAGAGGAACTCATGAAATAAAACAAATGGAGAACCCCCAAAAAAGAAGGGGTCGCTCTCAACCTAATAAAAAGCACATGGCCCGAGCTATTTTCTGCAACATTTTTTTCTAAATGTATATCGTTTGTTAAAACCTGTTTTTCTCATAAATTATTGAGAATGATTTAGAAACTGACACATCTTTCAGATTTTCCCATGGAATCCACAAACAGAATGAGATGAAGAGTATTACTGCAGTGGCCAATTTGCAAGAATTCATTGGGTTCTTTAATCCTTTTGCCTATGTCACTTTGTAATAAATACAAAAGTTTATGTACGTGTCAAGCAAGTTTCCTATGAGGATGCCATTTCTTATTGCTACTTTTTCTTAATTAATAGCATGGACATCTTAATGCAAAAAAATTGCTTATGAGTGTTGATACATAAATGATCACCACAGGAAATAAAGGAGGAAAGTCTCTCTTAATTGAAGATGGAGCACTTCCATGGATTGTAAAAAATGCCAACAACGAAGCTGCACCAATTAGAAGACACATTGAGCTTGCATTATGCCACTTGGCACAACATGGTAAGTTAGCTTTTATCTTCTGAACCGGCAACTGGTAAAAACTTGTGCCTGTGACCTGATATTTTTAATTCTTGTTTGCAGAAGTAAATGCAAAGGATATGATTAGTGAGGGAGCCTTGTGGGAGCTGGTTCGCATTTCACGTGATTGTTCTCGAGAAGATATTAGGACATTGGCACACCGAATTCTGACTTCCAGCCCTACTTTCCAATCAGAGTTGAGAAGATTACGCATAGAATATTGAGATATGTTGATGTTGAGCCTCATGCATTGAATGTAAATTGAGAAGTAGCAGATAAATTTTTGAGTTGCATCTTCTGCAAGGAATGAGGGGTAGAAAGTACGAAGGAGGCTTTTCGCTTGGCATCGTCTGGGCAAATGAAGTGAATTCGAATCAAGTTCCAGTATTGAACTTGTGATAATTTAAAGAATCTTCGGTTTCTATCTAGAAGGCAGTGCTCTTGGGTTTGCGAACCCTGAATTCAGGGGGAGGTCAAGAATCCCTGTCGTCAATTCTTTTTTGTTCATATACCAGCCAAACCCACGCCTACCTACCTAGCTATTGTACGAGTGTGTATATGATTTAAAAGGTAAATAAGATGGTTGTGACTTACATTAACAGTAACTCGCTAGAGGTTTTAACCTATTGAGATTTCCAACCATATTTGTATCATCCCATATCAAATGGTGAAGGATTGCAGGTTACTTAAGATTTTTTACTTGAATGCATGTGTATATCTATCATCTTTATTTCGTAGGTCAAACTTGTCTAATACAAAATAGCCCTATATGGGCAGATGAGAAAAAACATATCCTAGCTTGGACACTTTATTCAGTACTGTTTGATGTAGTCCCAAGATGATTTTTTTCATGTTCGGTTGCAAGTTCAACAGCATCTGGTGCAATTTCTTGGCTTGCATATAAACATTAAGATAGTTGATGATATTTAAACAAATCCTACAGTCCTACTCATGCATGCTTGTGGTCTCCTTAATCATCATTTTAGAGGTTATTATTTATTTATTTAAATGAAGTCTGCTACGTGGGGGGACCTCACCCATGTAGCAGACTTCATTGAGCCTTTCTTCCATCAGAGAATTTTTGATGCGGAAAGAATTTTTTGCTTATATCTTCTCCGACTCGTGGGTCACCCTACGTGTGAGTACGTTTTCTCACTCCAGCACCATCTTAGTGTCAACTGAATCAAATAGCGTTTCCACCGAGCGTGTTCAGGCAGAGAGCATCCGGTCCCCAACATTTAATCGACGTCCGAGCATTTCCAACTTAGACTTCGTTCCAGGAATCCTTAAAAAGCTCGTTAGATCTTTCTCTGAGAATGCTAGTCTAACTTTACATTGGAGGGCCTGCTTGAAAGTGTTAGTAGAGCAGGTCCCGGAGTCTCCAATCTCATTCATATAGCGGATGCTGCCACCCATTTGAGTAGGTGATCTTTGCTTCAAATTTTTTGAAGGGTCGAAGACTTTGGGCTTGTCTCATAAGTGGTGAACCAAGATGAGAGATGGAAACTTGTGAGGTTTTTGCTCGGTCTCTCTCTCTCTCTCTCTCTCTCTCCCCCCCTCCCTCCCTCCACTTCCTAGTTGTTAAGAAAAAGTGATTTCTGGCATCTTACATACCTTGTGATTATGGGATCCATGGAGTTCCTTCGACCTGGTTCATCCTTGCAGCGTATCTTTTCGCACATTCCCTTTGTATCATAATATCTCATGGATATGCAAGTTTGCCATCCACATGCCCTTTGTGTTGATGGGATATCGGGTGGATGGGATAACTAAATATTTATGAACATTACCTAGGATTGGTGCAACAACCTGGGGCCTCACCAAAAAGGTCGTGGGACTGAACACACGCCCACACGAGTTCTTACATGCTCATTCTATTTTAGTTGTGGCGCCCTCACTAGACTAAGAATGGAAATCCATCCAGATCCAATTGCAAGTAGCACGATCAGTCTGCAGTCAACTCAAATAGGCTCGTGAGAGCGCCAGGTAGGGGCTATGCTGTTGTCCCCGCAACAGACCAAAGACCGTCCCCGCAATAGATGGCGCGCCAGGTAGGGGCGCCTCTTCTCCCCATTGACTACCCCTCAGGTTGCCTGGGGGGCTGTCGCGGGTAAAATCCGACACAGGACCTTCCCGCTGGGGGGCTATGTTGTGGGGGGGAGGGGGCCTTGAATTTAGTCCCACATCGGCTAATAGCGGAAAGGTTCTGTGCCTTAAATGGGGGGTGGAAATCTTTTCCTCTCGAGGGCCCTTTTGTGGGACAAAACCGTGAGGGCACCAGTCTCCCCCCGTCTGCGCTGGACGCGCGGGTCGGAGCGCCCAAAGTGGACAATACCTCGGGAGGCACGCAGTTCTCTTTTTCTGCTAGCTTAATGTGGGCTATGTTGTTGTGTGAGGCTCCGGCCAAAGGCCGTCCCCGCAACATTATCCATTATTTTTGATTTCATGTATGATTTAGGTTCAGATGTATCAAATTAGTAAGGAAAACTTGATCGTTGTACATCTTTGGGACAACATCACATCATAGTATAGATTTTCCTAGATTTTGATATGTTTTGAGTGCAAATTAATTAATTGAAACACATTTTTTAAATGATTTGCATGAGTTTTAGGCAAAGCAAGGGTCTTAGAATCCAACAAATGCAAGCCCTACAACTCAATTTTAGAAATAATGTATTTGAGGCTCCTATGAGAAATTTCTTTTCCTTCTTCCTGTGGTACGTGGCTCTCACTCGATGCGCATCCTATCAAATATATAGCCTAAAATTCCCTAAGCAGTATTTTCCGAAAAAAATAAAAATTCCAAAACCTAAGATTTGCCAAGGAGAGAAGTTTTTAGTATTCTAGAGAGAGAAGCATGATTTGCTGCACCCGCCCGAACCGAATGATATGGAGTATACCGTACTGTATCGTTTGATACCGGTACCCGATATGGGTGGCGTACCGACTGCTGAGAAGACTCCGTACCATATGGTACCAACACGGTGCTAGTGTGGCGCTGATACGAAGTCAGGAACTAAGACGGTGAATTTTAGAGAAAAGGAATCCTTCTACATCTACGAGAGGGACCAATAACCTAAGGAGACAATGAAGGATAATAGTTAGATTAAAGTTAATAGAAGAAGATGTGGTGGGAGATACAGAAGGACCGAGACTTCGATCTTAGACTTGGAGGTAAATATCTGGTCTCCCCTTTGAAGAAGGCTTTCATAGTTTCGGACTCTTTAGAGGACGTTTCAGGATATGATGACTCATCACCATTCATATCTCTTGCCCCCCTCATACGCCAGACAACTGACATGGTGGTAGGAAGAAAGAGTTGAGGACTACAATATTAGAAGAATCCAACAGCGAGTTTTAAACTCCTTGATGTTGAGGATCATGTGTGGTCTTTAATCACATATGCAATAATTATTAGGTAGATGGATTGATATAAATAATTGGGCATGAAATTTAACGACTTAAATTTTTAAATTAAATTGGGTTAAAAAATGCTAGCTAAAAAGTGTTATTTAGATCTGAGTTTAAAAAAGCTAGTTAGATGGTGTTAAATAGGTGTTAATTAAGTTTTTTTGGCCCTATACAAGTATCTAAGAAATTAAGTTTTTTTGGCCCGATACAAGTATCTAAGATTTGTTCAGGATACAACTTTTAGAAGTTGAAACGGACATCGAGAAGTTGGCGTCTTTAGAAGACTTGATGGGCCATCCCATGGGCCTAGGGACTATGCAAATGACCTCTTTTGTAGATCAATTATTTGGCTAATCTTGAAGAATTGGGAGCCCAACCCAACACCATGCAACAACAAGAGTAGCACCCAATAGGAGCGCGTATCTTCTTCTTCTAAGATGTTGAGTCATATACCCACCCTATAAACCTTGCTCACTCAATCATAGACACGGATGAGAAATTATTAGTTGGACTAAGTCCACCAGCTTAGCGATGGTCCAGTCCAACCATGAAGCAACACGGACAAAGAAGAAATTGGAGGGAAAAAGGAGCCGGTCTGTGTTGCTTTCTAGTTGGATTGGTCTACTAGCTCAAAAGGAAAAAAAGAGTAGGGGTTCATGTTGCTTTCTAGTTGGACTAGCCCATCGCTGAGCCAATGGATCTGATTCATCTAATAATTTCTTGACACGTAGTGGCTTGGCCTGCTTGAGGTGCTGTCGGAGCCTCCTTCCTCTGATATTTGTGGCTCCCTTGGAGACTCTTAATAGGAGTGGAGGTTGAAAGCCAAACTCAACTGGCAGAAAGAGAGGAACTGGTTGAGTAATTTGGAGGTGAATTTTGGGGAAGATCAAATAGCTTAGAGCTCTACGGACGAGGTGGCGAAGCAGTAGCGTCCTAAAGGGAAGAAGGGATGTGATAGCTGTGGTGATTTTGCTTGTGTGATTTGAAGAATGGAAACAATCATATTGTTAATGAATGATTTCAAGAGAGAGACAAGCTCCTGGCCCGTTTAAGATTTTTGCCAAGAAGTTGGATGGATAGGAATTGGAGGGAAGAAGCTCTGAGAGGTATATTTTCTTTATTAAACAGTGTCGTAATGCTCTGATCCTGAGCCTGCTGCTGTGGGCTCCTTTATTAATGTAGTCTACTTCATTTTCTTAATAAATGAGGTTGGATAACATCCAATATTTTCTCAAAAATTAATGCCTTGTGAGTTTTCTATATTCTTTATCTCATAAAATATAGCGCTCAGATATTATTTGATTACCTCACCTTCGCATGTGATGTGAAACAATGAAGAGTAACCCCCGCTCTGCAAACATATTTTTTAAAAAACTTATATCTACCGTAACAAAACATTCTTTGCCATGCTTATCAATGATGCTACTTCTATTTTATAAAAAATAGAATGAAGAGCTAAATATTAAATTTATTAATTATTTCTTCTTTTAGAAATACTTTTCCAGCAATGTAACCCAACACATACACATACATATATACATATATATTATATATACATCTATGTGTGTTCAGAAAGTATTTTTATATTTTAAGAGCCATAAAGGTATCTTTTAAACAATACAAAATACATTTGAAAAGAGTTCAAAATTAAGTTATGAAAGGACGAGCAAATAAAACGCATAATTTGTAGCAAACTTGTCTCGAACATGAGTATAAAGTTAAAGAAATGATCCAGTTAGACCTAATAATTTCAAAGAAATATTGATATGGATCAGTATAAAAGATGCGAAGGACTTGCAACATTCTCAAAAAAAGAATTACATAGTGATCCATACATCAATACAAAAGTTAAAGAAACAACAATATTTGTTTTTTTACCAAGAAAAAAACATTATTTTTGGAATTAATTTAAACATAAACCCATGCAAAGGAACAAGACGAGCAGCCAATCAGAGCAGCTGCTTAGAGACCACAATACCGGTGCATGCGACTGCAGTATTCCCTCCTTTTCTCCCCCTCCTTCTCTTCTCACGTGTGGAAGTGAATCCCATCAATCAGGTCAGGCGGCCACTGACGTCCAACCAAACGTGCAGCGGTCACACCACCAAGGTAAAAGTACTACTGAACTCAAGCCAAGGTAAGGCAGGGTAAGGTAAGGGTAAGGTAAGGTGCATGGGCCCCATCCTCGTAAGCTGGGTCCCACCTGCCCGACAAGGGGCATCTCTGTTCGTGGGATTCCTTGAACTCACTCGACGCTGTAGAGAGAGAAGGATGGATGGATGGATGGATGGATGGAGATAAAGAGAGAGAGAAGAGAGGAAGAGCAGAAGAAAGAGAGTGCACGAAAAGCATGGAAGAGCCTGCGATGGCGGACGTGCGGGTGTCAGCGCACCGCCCGCGTCGCCCACTCGGTTATCGAAGCGTGGGGGTGGGGGGGCGGGTGACGTGAATGCACTCGATCTGATCCCCGTCAAGCGGTCCATCAATAATACCGGCAGGACGGAGAGGTCGCAGCTTGGCCTTGCTGCTGCTGCTGCTGCTGCTGCTCCTCCTCCTCCTGCCCTTCTCTTCTCCTATATGTCCTGCTTGACTACTCGATTCCCTTGCATCAATCATGTTGTTGCCCATCTCAGCCTTCCATGTACCCATCAAAGGGTGTCTTCCATCTCACTCCATGGGGATTGCTCAAGCTGACCTTGGCTCTCTCTCTCACTCTCTTGATTGTTACCTATCCTTCTTGAGTCCAACTTTTTGGATGGTGGGCTTTGTTCATGTGTTGATCGGGTATGGAAATCTCACTTGTTAAGCATTGAGTAAGCTTTGAGTGTGGGTGAGTTCCCCATAAGCAAGGCGAAAGTAGGGTTCGATCTAGTCTAGGTCTGATCAAGCTTGTCTTGAAATCAATTTTGTCAGGCTCGATCGACAGACTGATTCGTGGATGTTATATTATATTGTTTGGGCCGGATCATTGGATCGGGCTTATTCAAAATTTATATTTGCTCCGCCTCTACTCAGCTTGTTGATGTCCCAATTTCAAACATGGCTAAGCATGAACATATTTAAAGCAGCTTGATAGCCTAAAACTATTCAATCGTCAATTAAAGCATGGATAAATTCAAGTTTAGCTTGATTTTAAAATTTTAGATACTTCAATAATGAAATTCTTATTCATAAATTCAAGAGAAAAATATTGTATAGCATCAAATTTATTATCGATCCATTAAATAAAATATTCTAGTTCATTGATCAAAGATTTTGTACATTAACATATATATATATATACACCCAATTCAGGCCTTGTTGAGGCCTAGCTTGGCTCAATTAACTTTGAGTTTGTTTGATTGAGTGTATATTTGAGCTTGAGTTCAACTCAAGCTACTCTTGACAGCCTTAGGCGACAACAGAATCTCAAAGGAGAAACAAAAATTAAGTCAGTGTAGTTCTTAGAGGACAGAAGGAGGTTGTTTTTCATATTGTTAGAGTATTTTTTATTGCTTACCTCTCTTCTTTTGTGTATATTGGGTGGAGGAGTTTACCTGCCACCAGAGGATATGGGTATGTGAGTCGGCCTGAAGTGACTGATTTGAATACGGCCAGAATATCGAGCGTGAATACTTTGCACGTAACGATATCCTGCTCGTCAAATCGATAATATTGTGATGATCACTAGGTCTTTCGGTAAAGATGCGACCAACAATAGAGAGCTTCCGATAAGCTTGGTGGTATGGTACTGGGCCCATTCGATGGACCGCTCCTGATTCGCCATATATTACAGTTGTGGCATGCTTTAATTAGCTGGTTTTTTTGGTGAGCTGTAGCCGGATTGAAAGCATATCAGTACCTTATTTTTTTTTGTCTATTTTATTTAAGATATAAATAAATACAAGTGTAATAACCAAAATCCAACATGACTAAATGCACCCACCTTGGCTAGGCACCTTATTTAAGAGACACAAAGAAATTTGAACAACCAAAATAGGAGTGCAGTCAATATCTAAGATAGTGTTAGAAAAATAAACATGAAAAGTTTAGGAGGCCAAACCCTATTATTATATAAAATGGTCTCTTCACAACAAGATAGCTTCCCGATGTAGCATAAGGACGTGCTTTATATCACCAGCTCTTGCAAGTTGCAAATCACACCAAACTCATGAGTTGCATCCCAGCAATGCAAGAAAAAGTTTGGTACCAGGATTGGGCCCCAAGGTACGATCAAGTATTATAACTTTCAACAATCCCATCATGCTTTTTATCATGTGCATGGCACAGAAGTATCACTCACAAAGAAGCATTTTTTTTTTTGCTTCACTCTTTCAAAGCTTATCATTATAAAATTTAAATTTATGAAAAACCTTCAAAAACTAGGCAACCACATAGATCAGCAAAATTTACTTGCTGTAAAGGTCTGTTGCTGAATGGAGACAAATGAAAGTTCCAGTAATATGCTACTTCACAGCTAGGTCCATGCAAAATTGATCAAGTATGTGCTGATCACGGATCTCAACGTCATTGATGCATTGAAATCAACCGCCCCAAAATGAACCTGAACTTAAAAAGGTACAAAATATCACAATATCATACTCCACGTAGCACCACCAATAATGGGCGAGGGGCACTGCATTGCATTGCATTGCACTGCATTGGTGCTGATGACCCTCTGGTTTCGTAAATGGCCATCTGAACGTCTTGTTCTGTGGGTGATGTCAGTTGCTCGAATCCAGGCGGGCACTGTAGAGCTAAGTGACAAGGCCAGTTAAAGGCGAGCGTCGTATGTCCTCGGACGTGGTGAGAGTCTTCGGCGATGGAGCGTGGCACGTAGTGCCACCACCTAATTGGCCTCGGTCACGGCGACACGCCTTGGCCTGCTGCCGATGCTGGCGGCGGCTCAGCTGCATGCACATGACGTCCCCAAGCTGGCCCAGGGACAAATCCTCAGCATCCGCACCGTTGTCAACCCGGAGTTTGAAGACGCTTTGTTCCGCACGCATGTGAGGTTGATTCCCTTCGGCCATGGAGATCCAGTCTGTGGTCCAGCAAAACTATGGTAGATCCCTTAAAACTTCGAGCCTTGGGATTTCTAAGGGATTGGCTTGCACCCCATGAAGGGGTTAGGGGGGTAACTTTGGAAGAAGTGCTTGTTAGAACTGAAGAGGGTTGGATCTAAAAGTTCGGTCTTATCTGCATCTTATTGGATTAGGTGATATAAAAAGTAATCTAATAAAATCAATAGGCCTCACAAATCTCTCTCTCTCTCTCTCTCTCTCTCTCTCTCTCTCTCTATGTGCATGACAAGATGTGTTAGCGTGTGTTTATTTTACGCCGGCTATTCATTGAATAGATTTTGGATATTTATATAATACCACGTAACTCAAGTATTATCTTTTAGCTAGTTATTATATGAGAGGTTTTGAGTCATTACAAATGATGTCGGAGTAGGTCTGACTCATAACGTATGTCGACTTTGGGAGCACGGGTCTATTTGCATTTACATGAACTGATAGTGATGTTTATGGTTGGATTTATGATACATGTCATTGAAATATTTGAATGAATTTGGATCCTTAGCTTGGCGAGGATGCCAAGGCTTAAATTAGGAGAGTATGTAAGAATCTGTAAGGACCTATATTTTGTCTCATGTCAGCTACTGAGTAGATCTTGTATACTTATACAAAACCAAAAAATTCAAATAATACCTTTCAGCTAGTCTTTTTTTCAAAAAATTCTAGATCATCTTTTTTTTTCTCCACTCTTCCTCTCTCCCTCCCTACTCACAGCATATGTGAGCTCAACATTTTTATTTGCTATCATCAATTGAAGAAAGAAACTTACTTCCAAATTATGCTTGCAAATGGTTTCCATATTTTCCCCTCTTTCGGGGTTAGAACTGGTCCTTAATTTAGTTGACTATCATTTTACTTTTATCCTTTACACATTGGACATTTTTATATTAAGTCCTGCACATAGTCAGACCAATGTTCTGGACACGTACATATTACACTTGTCTTGGACATATTCAAACTTGTGTACGTAGTCTTGTTTTGACGTGGATAGGACCAAGACTAAACATTAAATAGCCATTGAAATCAAGGGGTGGGAATAAACTTTCTGTCATCAAGGATTAATTGTAAAATCAGATGTTAATTACCTCTTCTTTAAATTGCGTACTTGGGGATGACACTGCAAGGCCTGAACGCGGAACCTCTGCTTGTTAGGTAGAATAGTGCGACTACTGGACAGTGCCCAATTTATGACAAATATTTTTCATTTTCAGAGAAGTAACAAGGTCTTTTCTTTTCTGGCTTGGAACACTCAAACGTAAGTTTTATGCAATACAGGATATAGCAGACTATATTCAAAAGTTGGTGTTTACAATTGGTCTAATAAACATGGTGTCCTTGATCATAGATATCACTAATTCATTTGTAGAGAATTTGAAATAAATGAGACGATCATAATGGCAAGGAGGACTTACTAGTTCTTGACTGTTCCCTAGACTATGCTATATGAATTGCTCAGTAGCAGCAGGGACACTATTAGTTAGTCTGATGAAGCTATTTGCCTAGAACTATAGTGCCTAAAGAATCTGAGACAAGAAAATATATAGCTTTCCACCATTTGAAAGTAATTAATCTCCAAGGAGGTATCATCCACACTCCTTATTTTTACTGTAAATAGTGATAGCATTAATATTACCAGTTTTCATGAATGTTTCATAAACATTCATTGAACCAACTTCTTTCTTAATTACTTATGATTTCTGTCTTTTCTTTTTACAAGATTATCATCAGAGAAGTGTTAAAAATTTGAACATATGATGAAGAGAAACTACTTCAGTAACATAAATAATAGACCTTTCCCCTTGTGTATCCAAAAGAGCTTTCCAAACAAAATAATATACTCTCATCGAATTCAATCAACTTTGGATATGCTTTCAGAAATACAAAAGTTTAAGCATGTGATCCTATGAAACTTTATGTCAATGATTATCTCTTTAGTTTTCGTCTATGTAAGTTGCATTCTGGCTTCAAATGGGCTTATTTAAAACTGAACCTCTTTGAAGCAATGTTTCCAGCCCCCAAACTTCTGGCCATGGATAGGACTATTGACTAGAAGGAGACAACCACAAATAAGCTTAAAACCCCCGCTATTCATTCAGATAATTGTAATAAATCTTCGCATGATATGCCAAGATTCTAATCCACTACTCTAAACTCTAATGTCACAGACCACTAGCTCTAAAGTCTTCAGAATATATTTGTACCGTACCAAGCTACCCTCATGTTCGTTGATTCTTGGACAATGGACATGCCCTATGGAATCCAAAGCTTGGATTGTTTTCCCAAATGCTCCTAGATGGTCCAAGCCTTGACTTTCTACAAGTGCATATGAAGCTAGATTACAATCCATTTCAGGCATTGATGCCCACTAATTAAGTGGTACTGTAGGAATCAAATGCTAGCCATCTAGGTCTAATCAACTGTGGCGAATAGATGGAATCCGAGAATGGCTATCTATATTCACTAGTCCCTGAAAAACAAAGAAGGTCCCAGGGCGAAGTCAACAATTAATTCTTGACGTAATAATGTTTTGGGTGAAATATTTCTTCAGATAAATTATATCATCTGTGCAAGGTCTAAAATGATCATGACCATAACAACTGCTTTGGAGGACCTATTTTACATTATATATACTTCTGTTAGACTCATAAGCTGCATGTTATGTATACTGAGCTTTATAAACAGACCGGCTTTTATACTTCTTACTTTACTCTCTTTCCAAGAAGGTGTTACGTCCCGAACCAAGCGTGTAACAGATGTCGCATGCCCACAAGATGAACTTTACATACATGCAAGGCTAGCTAAACAACAATCTAATCTTTTCACAATATTAATACCAAATAACTTCAATTCTCGAGAATTGATATAATAAAATTTCACAATCCCTTTCATTAACATATAACCTAGGATAACAAAAGGTATAAAGCTCTAAGATATTATTAACAGAATTTAGATAAAAGTCTCCAGATCTAAGATAAACTAATAAAAAGGCCAAATGACAGAGATAACTAAATACCTAAGATTTACAAAATGTTAATAAGCTACCGAGTGCACTTCCTCGCACCCAGCAGACAATCACAGTTCGGAATATGAAAATAGAAAAAAAAAAAAAAGTAATGAGCTTGAGAGCCTAGTAAATGATAAAATACTTCATAATGGGTCAGATAAAAATCAAATAACATATCATTGACTAGGCAAAATCAAATATCAAAGAATAATATTCTCTTTTTTTTTTTTTTTTTCAAAAGCACACTTTTTACAAAATGTTACTAACTCCAACATTTAGCTAGAGCCATATAGCTAGCCTAGTGGCATGGATATTATGGATAACAGATAATAGATAATGGATCCTTAAATAATAAATACTATTCTAATCACCGGTGTTGTAGTATCGAAACTAATTTCTCAGATTATAAGTCAACAAGACTAACATTTATTCTCTATTGGTGGGGTCAGATAAGATAATAGCCATATAATTGCAAAAATATTTTTACAAGTCATCTAGTCAGATTTTAAAATCATTTTCAACTATTACGTGTTCAAAATAACTCATTTTTAGAAATATAAAATACTTATTTAATTCTTATATCATTTTCAAAGATAAAATAAAACATGCTAGATCATTTAATTAAACAAATACAAAAATAATAAAAAGTACTTTAATAAGCAATATAGACTATAATTTTTCAAAATTTATGAGAATCATACCACGAAGAGTTGAGTCATTTATGTCGCAGATCTCAAAAATCCAAATAATCCGGTCAGTTCACATAGATGTTTTGAGACCTAGTAATCGAAAACTACACATATGTATCTACTCAGCGGCACAAACTAATAATTCAAAATAATTTTAAAAAATTCTAGAATTCTCAAAAAACTTAATTTTCAAACTACTATCGTTATAAGAGGGGAAGAGATCACTAACCTTATCTTGTTTCTTGTCTCAGGGTGTGAGTGGGAGGTGGTATAGTGAGAGTCCGTTTGGGGCCAGCACAATGGGGAAAATATAGAAATCATGAGAAAGGAGAGAGAATAAAAGAAGAAGAACAAGAAGACGAAGAAGAAGAAAGGAAGAGAGAAAGCGCATGAGCGGGAAAGGGTGGATATGAGCAAGAGAGAGGGAGCAAAAATCAAGTCAACACCAGAACTAATTTGAGCTAGTTTTGTTGGGCTAGTATGGTTCAAGGATTAATATAAATTATTTTGCTTCCAATTCTCATAGTTTGAATTAGTTCAGTTTTAGGTCAAAGTGTTACAAAACCTAATCTAACGCGAATCAAACTGTTCTTCAGTTGTATTTCGTCATTAAATATAATATATATTTTTTAACGATTTTATATTTGGGTCACTAAAACTTTTAGCTACAGGGTCTTTGTGACTATCTAGAGACGAAATATTTTTGATCACTAAAAACTTTTAATGACAAAAGTAACAAATTTGTAATTAAATTTTTCATCATTAAAAATATAAATTTGTATAATGTTACTCTAACAAATATATCATATCAGATTGCTTTATATATCCTAGGCTCATGGCTTATGTTATATTGTATCTTATTAAATCTTTCTACAATAATATATTATGTCCAAAATTTGTGCTTTATTATTTATGTTCTATTATTTTATAATATTCTTGAATAGGTTATTAATTAAGTTATTGGCTCACGTTATCCATTATTTGTTCTTAGCGAATTTTATTGATACAATAAATAAATTTCATATTTTGAATATTTCAAAAACCCACCAGAGCCAATGTGACCCCTGTGCACCCCTCAAATTGGAATAGGAGTAATTCAAACTCATCAATGGCAAAGATCTTTTTGCCTTTTATGATATATTTGACTTATGGATGTGTAGCTTAGACAATGGCCATCACAAATAGATGTCCAAAGACTGTTATAATCTCGAGGAAACATAATGGGTATTAAAAAGTAGTTGGTATTCTGCCATTATCTGGATGCTATTTAACTGTATTTGTTTAAATAATTTTTCTAGCCGGTTCACAAATAGCTATGTTAGTTATGATTGGAAATGGTTAAATTAGAGATGTCACTTAAAAAGTTACTCATGCAATAGACGATCAATATATAATGCCAACACTTACTGTTCCTCTCCATTATTTCCCTGGTATTCTCAGTTAATGAGCATCATACAGCTATCATTTTTTTATTTTTCCCAAACATCCATCTAGGGATTAGTTTTTTCTCTGTCTTTTTTTAATAAGTTGTTTTTCTTTTTTTAAAAAAAAATCAGAGGTGATAATTACATGCTTACATGGGAATAGCATCCTTATTGAGGCTTTCCATTAGTTAGTTTGGGATCCGAGATCCTCCAACACAAGTTGATGTTTATGGTTTCTATGGTCATGTTGTACAGCTACACATCTCACATAATGAATTGATACGTACGTAATTGGATAAGCTCTACATAATGTCTTCTCAGAGATTGTTCCTACATTGCCAAGTGGTGTAAAGGCTAATACCTATCAAAAAATAAAAAGGAAAGTAGTGTATCAGATTCCTGCCGAGTAACTTTACACTATCAATCTTCTGTCAGAATAAGAGAGTTCTATAAAATATTGTATTACTTTAGAAGACGTGACAACTTCTTCGACCAGTCACTTGGGGTAAAAAAAATCAGTTCAAGATAACCAAATATAAAATATCTGAGGCAAAAAAGTACAAGCCGGTCAACTCACATTATTTGCGAATGAATGGCCAATCAGCTTAAAACCCATGCATAGATCACATAATTTCTAATGAATTTCTTTTAGAAATAATATCTAATCTTCATCCTCAGCAAGAATAATTTACCATACCATCTTTACACATATTTTTATATATATTTCTATGCATTCTATAAATATATATGCACATAAACACATATAAATATATAAATAATAGATTGCATATATAACTGGCTAGGAAAGCTAGATTTGATATCTATACAGTTATGTTCATGAAAAGGGCAATTTACCTAATCTTGATTATTTAGAGGTATTTTTGTGAGAATTTATATTAGTATAATATTTTTTATCTTCTAATTGCTTTTTACTAAATTTATCAAATTGATAATACCCAGTTTATCAATTAATCTAATTTGTTGGATTTTTTTTTTTTACTGCATTTATATAGCTCTTACACAGCTTTTTTTAGTCAACATCACCATACATTCCTTTTTGCAATATCAGCCTTGAGCCACTCCTTCGCTCCCTGCCAATAACCTAATGTTCTGTGTGCACTACATAGCCCCAGTCCTAGCCTCCTAGGATAGTACCTTACCCCTCCCTTTCTCATCCTTCCATAATTACCCCTCCCCTCGTCCGCATGTTACCATTCCAATTCACACTCTTTCCCTTCTATCCTGCACCATTCGCTGTGTCCTCCAAGGGCAATCCAGTCAAAGAAAAAAAATCCACAGGGCATTCAGCTTAGATTTTCTTTGTACCCAAGGAAGATCTCCCCCCCGTGTCCCAGCGTACTTCCCCCATTGAATTCCCCGGCCGAAGTAAAGGTCTCCGTATGTGGCGATTTAAAAAGCCCAAATACTCGGCAGTTCCACGCCCCGCCCCGCACGGGCGCCTCGGCACGTGTGATGCCGGGAGCACTAAATGGGAGCAGCAGCAGTGGATCAGCGGCCGTCCAATCGGTACTCCCGCCTGCTGATACACCAATCCATCCTTTGAGGTGTCGGACGGCGGTGATCGAGACGTCACGTCCGTTATGGACGCTCGTCAGACCCACTGGGAGTTTCTGATCCCGATGGACGGCCAGAAATCTGTCACGTGGCAGCGCGCCACGTAGTGGGCCCCCCGCAATTCATGAGTCGGTTCGAGATTCGAGCCTTAGGACAACGCCGGACCTCGCTGGATCATTTCAATAAAGCGAGCCACATGTGTAGCCGCTGGGTCCAAATGACCTAAATGCCCTCGTACATTGTAATTAATCATGACAATGCCACTGCTCTACGATTCAACGACGTGGGGCGCACGCTGGGGCTTGCGACGTCGAACCCGGCCGCAGTCAGCGGTTTTCAGGTAGGGGTAGGAACGTAATAAAGAGAAAGATAGGGGTAGTTTTGGATCGCTTGCGATCTACCAACACTGACCCTGGACCGAGGAAGAAGAAAGGAGAGAGCTTTCTCCTACTTGCCCAAGAGGAGAACTGAGAAGAGATTTGCGAGAGTAGAGACAGAAGAGATAAGAGTTCAAGAGGCGATGGAAAGATATATAAAGTGGGAGAGGTGGTGTTGATGAGGTGAGGGTTAGAGAGTTGGGGGAGAGGGAAGACAGAGAGGGGAGGCTGAGAGAGAGATAGGGGCCGGGCCCATCCACCGCCCATATGCACGCTGTCTTTTGCCATCCAAACCAAAACCAATAACCCAAAAGACCTTCACCCATCGCCTCCTTCCTTCTTTTGACCTACCCTTACCCTAACCCAGCTCTAAAACTCCCCATCCCCCCTAAACTCCTCCAACAATTCCAGCCACCAAAGAACAACTACACCACCAACAAGGGGGGAGCAAAGGAAATGGAAAGGTGGCGGCGAGATTCGGTTGGGAATTCTGTAGCTCTGTCAAGCAGCGGTCGAGCATGTAGTAGTGCTTGATTGGGAAAAGGCAAAGAAAAAGAGAAGGGAAGACAGCCGTCATCCGCTTTAGCCTTTCCCTTCTCTCTTAATCAATCGAATTCCCCGACCACTGATTACTTATCTGCTCCACCTTCCTCTTCTTGGCCTCTTTCTTTAGTTCTCTTTGCTTCTGTTGCACTGTTCCATTTCGTAGGTGTCTAGCCCACTTGTGTTTTGTAAGAAAATTGAGGAAGAGGGAGAAAAAAGTAAAGGGAAGAAGAACAAATTTAAGGAAGAATGGATCCGGTAGCAGCTTCTGCACACGGCCACCACCTACCTCCCCCTTTCCACACCCGAGATTTCCACCATCTCCACCACCAGCAGCACCTCGCGCATCTCCAGCCGCCGCTGCTGCAGCAGCAGCCCAAGGCAGAAGAGGAGCACACTGGCATCAACCGAGGCAAGAAACGGGAGCTCGAAGATAACAACAATGATAACAACAATAATGGAGCTAACAGCGGAGATGGGAAGGATCTGGTGCCTGCACCGCAGACAGGCAGTGGTGGAGAAGGGGAGATCACACGACGGCCCCGCGGCCGGCCTGCCGGGTCGAAGAACAGGCCGAAGCCGCCGATCATCATCACGAGGGACAGTGCCAACGCTTTGCGGTCGCATGTGATGGAGATCGCCGGTGGGTGCGATATTGCCGAGAGCGTCTCCACCTTCGCTCGCCGCCGCCAGCGCGGCGTCTGTATCCTGGGCGGCAGCGGCACCGTCACCAATGTCACCCTCCGCCAGCCGGCCTCCCCCGGATCCGTCGTGGCGCTCCACGGCCGGTTCGAGATCCTCTCGCTCTCCGGATCTTTTCTGCCCCCGCCCGCCCCCCCTGCCGCGACCGGCCTCACCATCTACTTGGCCGGCGGGCAGGGGCAGGTTGTGGGCGGGAGCGTGCTCGGGGCCCTGATCGCGTCGGGCCCCGTGGTTATAATGGCGGCGTCGTTCGGGAACGCCGTCTACGAGAGGCTCCCCCTCGACGAGGAGGAGCCTCTACCGGTCCCGGGGTCTCTCGGGTCCCCCGGACTGGTTGGCCAATCACCACCACAGCAGCAGCAGCAGCAGCAGCAGCAGCAGCAGCCACAGCAGCAGCAGCTGCTGCCTGACCCCAACACGCATCTTTTCCATGGCCTGCCGCCGAATCTACTCAATAACGTCCAGTTGCCGACCGATGCATACGGTTGGGCCGCCGGAGGAGGCCGTCCGCTGTATTGATTCTACTAAGCTACTCTTGTTTGTTACTCTACAAAGATGAGCTGTGAATGGAAGCCTTGCAAGAGATCAAGATGAGGCCAGTTCGGGGTGAAGAGAATTAAGGCTTTCTTCTCTCTTCTTCTTTCTCGTTTTTATTATATTTAGATGCTTTCTTTTCTTCGCTTTTTCTCTCTTTAGTTGCTGATAGCATGACTCATCTTTGTTCTGCTTTAAGATGCTTGTACAAATCTATGAATTATTGGTGGTTTCACTTTGATGAAGAAATTTAAAGGAGTGGCCGCAACACAACGAGCTAGCTGTAGAGGAAGAAGATAATGGAAGAATGATGAGTTTTTTTTTTTTCTTCTTCTTCTCTTCATTTGTCTCGCTTCATCTTCCGATCTGGTACAGTTCGACAGCTAATTTACACTCTTGTTTTAGTACTTCAAGATCTTAATGAGTTGTAGCTCTCAATACCCCTTAGAAGACCCAAAAAAAGGCAAACTGAGGAAGAAAAAGGAGAAAATTAGAAAGTTATCCGAAAGGAAATGATTCAATGTACTTCTGCTCTAGGGATTTCTTTCTGTTTTAACTTTGTAGTCTTCAAAGCATATGTTACTTTTAGCTGCATCGGTTTCTTAACTGCTGCTCCACAAACTCCAACCATAACAGCTCATTTCGTTCTCTTCTTTCCTCTAAGTCCATGCTTACCATCCCATCAACATAGCTGGTCTTAACAATTTTCTACCACCCAGCGCAACAAACATGAACCTACTCTAAACCCTTGTTCCCTTAGCAGCATTTTCTTTGGAGAAGAAAACTTCTGTTGTTTTGAGAACAAGAAGAATACTACCATTATTATCTCCAGCGTTTTTGTTAATACTGTTGGTACAGTGTCACTTTATTTATTGCCATGCTTTAGTGGGTTTTTCTGTGACGGTTGTTTAGTGGAAAAGAAGGGGGAACGAAAGAAATACAAGGCTTGGTTTTGGATTGGTAAGAGGTTCGTAGTTGAAGATGGAGAGTGGTAAAGTCATGCAAAGAAAGTGAAGGGATTTTTTTGTGTGGGTGGACGTAAATGAGAGGGGCTGGGCTACACGTGCGCTGTTCTGAAGGAGCTCCTTCACGAGGCAAACAGCGCCATTATAAGGCTGGAAGAAGGACAAGGACATGGGCGGCAAAGTTCTCCAGTGTTCTCAGAGATAAAGGCCCAGCAGCAGTAGCAGAGAGAAAGAGAGAGAGAGAGAGAGAGAGAGACGTGTTTCGCTTTCTTTGCACAAGCTCTTCTCCTTTGCCTAAGGGACTCTCTTTTAGAATTATTCTTTTCTCTAAGTTCTTCCATCGCTTAGTCCCTTTGCTGGCTAGAAGATCTTGAAACAAAGGAGTTGGTGATGTTTTAGTGATACACATCACTTTGGAGCATCTTCTTTCCCTTCCATGGGTTTAGGTGTTCTTCCTTACCCCTATATTTCTGCCACTAAATTCTGTAGACAATGAAGACTACCGTTTTCTTTCGAAAAATTCCAACCAGTGGTGCTCCATAAAGTAAGAGATAGAGGACAGGTAAAGTTGGCTAAGACAGGTGGAAAATCGAAAACTTCGGTTATCTTTGGAAGTTCCAAGTGGCTGCATATATGGCTTTATAATAATCACAAATATTACATTCTTATATGAAAATTTTCATCTTACATTAGTCCTCTAGCTCATCACAGACCTCATTAGATGCAGGCATTAATTTGATATATATATATATATATATATATATATATATATATATATATAACACATAGAATTCTAAATGACAATTCTGTAAGTCTTCAGTTATTAGACATGGAAATTCTAAAAGATATGGAAACTAATTGATGAATAGAACTTTTATAATAAAACACATTCGTGAAAGCACGCATGCATGTTATATTTGCTCATTCTGATCGATGGCCGCAAAAAGTTAGCGTGTTAAATCATTGAAAAATTCTTTTGATTACATGGTGCTTTGCTAGTGTCATCGGTGCTCATCGAATTATAAGTCCAACCAAATTACCTTCTAGGGTTAAAAGAGAAAGAGGTTTCACATTAGGTGGCATTCATTAACTCAACAAGGGACGCTGTTGCGATAAAATTAAAAAAGTGATTGGTTGTTGGAAGTTTAGTAGTTTTTGTTTAATGCGTAGATTCACCCTTAGACATGCTGAACAAGAGAAGATGTTTTAGAGCAGGGAAAAGAGAAGATGATGTTCTCTCTTTTTTTTGTTGTTGTTGTTTTATTTTTTTTTAAAAAGAAAGGATGCCACTTAAGTCACTTTAGAAGTTGGATTACAATTTTAGAGTATATGTTATTCTTCATCAATTAAAAAAAGAAAGAAAAAGAAAAGAAAGAAGAGGTTGGCATGCATGTTTGGTGTTGCTTCTGCTATATGAGTAGAGAAGGAGGAACCAGAGCTAGGTTTTTTAAAACTATTCTAGAAGCATTTTTTTTTTCTTCTTGTAGAAATAACTTTTCAGGCACTATTACCAGACATTTATTTTTAGGAAATATTTTTGCTTCAAAATTGCAAAAAATACTTCTTTTAAGCAATAACAAACTTGCTAGAATGACTTCCTAATAATAAATTTGAACCTGTACGTTTATATATTGTTACATTCGGATACTCAACTGGATAAATTAGAATAATTGGTTGAGTAGAAGATCTGAGAATTATGATGGCAGTAGTTTGATTGATTTAAGGAAGATTTGGTGTTGTCTAAGGAAAATAAGATGACATGCTTTATTGTATCTATTCTAATAGTATTAAACCCCAATCCCAATAGTCATGCTTTGAGGCTCCCATTGTTCGTCTCAATGTATTTCACAACTATAACCACTCCTTTATGAGACCATTGCATCTTGTTAATTTTGATTGTGCTTTAGGAGAGAAACATAGAAGTAAGCAATTGAAAATTAAGAGTATAGGTGTCAAATAACATGAATAACGATTACTTCAATTAGATTGGAGGGTCCCAACTATTGATCCATATTAGTTCTCATGTGCATTATATATATAGGAGATCACAACCATCTAATATTACTTGTCAAGTGAAAGACCATCAACCTTAGCTGAACTGGTTGGCGTGCCCCTCGACATGCGAGAGGTCCAAGGCTTTAACCTTAGTGATGGCATTCAAAAACAATCAACTTAATTAGCTTCTAAAAGGGCACATAGATTCATGATATTGTTGCCCAGCACTATATATATATGGATGATATCGTGTATCAACTCTCAGACTGTTACAGTTCAACTTGCAATCATTTGCTTGTATGTCGAAATTCTGCATTCGAACCCCAGATATGTACTCATAGTTACACATTGCATGTTGAATTACAAGTAACTAAGTACTAGATTTGAGCTACCTGTAGTAATTGGAATTTCAGCAAATTCAATTATGTACAACAAAACAAGCCCTCATGGTAAGACTAGCATCTTATAATAAAATTTTCACTGGGGGAAAAATTACAGATATTATGCACCATAAAGCATGACATGGAATCAGATGGACTAAAGCAAGGTGCAATCAAGTATTCTACCAAAAGAGGTGCAATCAAGTATCCATATGCACGAAATACACTACATTAACTAGAGGAAATTAAGGTGATAGGAGAGATTTCGAGGTTTCTTGGACCAAATTTGTATGGATGTGAAGATAATTTCATGAGAATCAACTTTGACTCCTTAGAAAATTGCGACAAAATTTAGATTCTATAGTAAGTACACTAGAGTAGGAATGAGCTTTAGTCTTGCAAAAGCCAAAGAGAGGGTCCATTATGGCATGTTTAGGAATAACAGTAGGTACCATCCTGAAGGATGATGTATGTATATGTAAAGTATAATATTAAAGGTCTGCTAGATGAAATGTGAACTATTTGTAATATTGCAATCAAGCCAGAGTCGCTTTCTTTCCTCTCCCATTTACTTCAATGTAGAGACCGGTACCTTTGAATCTGAACTGGGTTAAGTATATTCTTTTTTCATTATACATTATGATTTTAATAGTCATATCTGGGTAAATTATATTTGATGTAGTTGAACAGAATCACTGCTCAATGACAGTAATAATTTGTTGATCCATATTGTTATCTTCCATTTTGTATAGTAATTTCTGAAACAAAGTTGTTTTTTGAAGTATGATTTCTGAAAAATGTTGTCATCGATATCATCTATCGACTTCCTTGGACAATGTCAGGATATTCCTTATTGAACTCTATTTAGCTCCCTGTCCTCCTCCTTATTTTCAATGAGCATCAAAATCTTCATTTCTTTTCTTAAGTTGTTTAATTCTTTCTCAGAAAACCGATATAATAGGTAAAACTGAGAAGGTTGCCATACAATTCGAGGACATCACATTCAGCAAGCTAGAGGCATAGAAATACTACTTGTTCATAAATATGGTATCATCATGTATGAAATGCTCTGTATCAACTCCTTTAATGTTTAATCTTGATAATTATTTATTTTATCTACAAATTATGGACAAGCCAATATAGATGTTAGTTGGACTGCATATGTCATTAATCTTTTTTCACCTTTATAGGAGAAGTATAGTTAAAATGATGGATACATTCTCAAACAAAAGATGAAAACATATATAGCATTTGAAAATAATCCCAGCTATCTATCTAATAATAATCTATAAGCTGCAAATGCTTCAAAGCCACATTGTCATCTCTTCCAACTTCTGACAAGTGTTTAAACTTTCTGTTTTTGATCTAAGACTGGTGTTTAAAATGTCGAACACAATCTAGTTCATCCACTGACTTGAATCATGTCAAAATTCAAAAATAGCTGGATTAATATTTAAGTTGGCAATGTAAATTCAAGAAATATATAAGCTATAATAAAATATCTATTAGGAGAATTTTTAGGAACTTTTTTTCTGGCTTTTACATCCAACCATGAATGATGTCAAATCGGCAGGCCCAAAAGAAATAGTTTTCTGGTCCTTTCTCCTGCTGTTCATGCTCTGTTTTTTTGGCATGAAACTGTTCTTTTCCGTTCACAAAGTGAGGCAAAAGCCAATATCAGATGGGCCTGGATGCATGCCCATCCAGATTTCCAGACTGAACTCAAGTTACCGTACCTTGCGGGGACAACAACTTCACCCCCAACATTGGACCTATTTAGCCATTCTCTCTCTCTCTCTCTGTCTCTCTCTCGTAGACTTGCATGTGGTAAGCTTGATACAAAAGGAATAACATGCGGTATCTAAGCAGTCCATATAGAACTGGTGGGCCTTCAAAGTTCACTGTATTGCTTCAGGAAAGAAGGGTGGCAGGTCGTTCTCCCGGAAAGGTCACTCCATATACGTCACCTTTTGAGTCCCTAGTTTCTTTGCACCTTTTTGGTCTCTGATTCCTTTCTTGCTTCATTTTCTCTACTTCCTTGTAGCAAGCAAGAGATAAACCCATATGTGAACAGATGCTTATGATGAATGGAGTCCTCCTTATCCTTCCTCTCAGCAGTGGAAAGAGACTTAGGAACAGTTCCAACTCCAAAGCCATCAGCACAACCATATTCTGATCCATATTTTAATCATGATCCTCCACTCTTTGTAAAAGAAGCTAATCCATCAACCTTCTCCAATAAATAATTCCAAACACCAAGCGAAGCAAGGGGACCACTCAAAGGAAACAGCCACATCCATGTGACCGGCACCAACAACCGCCTCGAACCGACGCGTTGTCGTCGCCTTTCGCTTTCGTTCGAGTCCACTTTCTGCGCCGGTGGTGACCGGTGATGGGTGCTCCTCATCCACTCACAGAAGACCAGCTGAAGAGAGAGAGAGAGAGAGCTCCCATGCCGAGCTTAAATTAATCCTCGAAGCAGCGGGCATCCCGGGTACTAATTTATTCCATGGCTGCCGACCATGGGGGAGGAGCCCATGTGGGCGATGGCGATCGCTTTGGATTCATCCTGTGTCCTTCGATCTCTTGGCAGCCTGCATGAGCTCGGCCGGAAGAAAAAAAAAAAGCGCCACCATCGTTGGCTTCCATGGTGTCAACGGTCGACTTTCAGATTGCTTGTGGTGGGCAAAAATCTCTTACGTGAGAGTTGTGACAGTTCTCCATTAAAATAGCTGACCAACTCCATACCACTATTCTATGGAGCAACTTGCCTTCCTTTGATCCTCTTCACCTTGCCAAGGACTACTTTTGAACTGGTAGTGCACCATGTTCATCCGATAGTTGTTTAATTAGTTTCAAATGACTACTTTCCTTCATAGATAAGTGCTATGGAATTGTCCGCAGCTTGGTTTTAAAAAAAAAGGGAGAAAAAAGAAACTTTTGCTTTCCATACCTAGTACCTTGGATCTTCAATATTACTGTTTCACTTAAGGATAGTACCTCTTGATAATAACCCATATGAGATAAAGAAATCTTCAGAATGACTAGTTAGGTAATATTTCATAGAGGCTAGCTACCATATATGTAATGTAAGAACACTATCGCTAGCTTGAGAGAACATTATTTATTGCTAGAGTCTTACCTTGATTCAAACCACCAAGCAACTAGTTCGCTGTTGTTAAGCAGACATGGGCAACAACTACTGAAATTTTGAGGGGTTTGCCATACGATTAAAGGACAAAATTTCCCACGAATACATTTCCAAGACTTCAACCACGGTACCCAATTATCGAGGTTCTTTGCCCCCCTCTGAGATCACATCTAATTAGGTCATCTCACAAGGACTACTTGTGATCATGAGCTTGCTGCCCTTCACAATAAAAACCAGTAGAAAGTTCGAGTACTGTAAATAAAGTTCACTGTCATTCACTATTTTCTTTAGTTACTAATATTTAAGTAGGTCTTATGTCTATCGAGTACTGTAAAAGGAGATAGAGGAAAGAAAAGAAGCTGTAATTGTATTTCCAGAGTGGTTTTATATACCTTGAAAGGCATTTAGCTAGATTACAGTCCATAATATAGTAATTATATGCTCCTATGACAGAATGGCGTCAAAAACGAGCCCATCATCCAATTGCCAAACTCAAAGTTAGGTCTCTAGGTCTGTTGGATGGTTACGACTCCTCTTTCCAACTGCTCAGCCTCACTCACCCTTGAAATAACTTTATGTTTTTGCTGTAAATTTGTTTTAGAAATTGAAATTAAATAGTCAGGATTCTGATGCCACACAAAATTTGCATCGGATCGTGTTTTTTTTAATTTTTTAAAAAGAACTAGACAAGCACTACAAGAAAATTAAGCAATGCCGATGTTTTTTATTATATATACTGATGCTTATAAGCGTCGGTATTTTTATTTCCGACGCTTTCTAAAGCGCCGCAAAAGCATCGACAATGTGAATGTCAAAAAACAACTTGCCGATACTTTTTGAAAGCGTCACTACTAGCCGACGTTTAAAAGCGTCGGCAATTAGCAACGTTAATAAGCGTCGCTAATATATATACTATAATGATGGGTAAGAATTATTTTTTTAAAAAAATATTTAAAAAAATTAAAATTCTATATACATGTAGACACCAAACACATGCACAACAAAAGTCATATAATAACACAACAAAAAAAATTTTAGTAGTATCAGCAAATTTTGGCATGTAAACCAAATTACCGACACTTTTATCTAGCTATAATGATGACATGCACTAGCAAATTTTGGCGTGTATCCCCAAAGTCGGAAATTTCCGTTTTCATTGTAATGAAGGTTATGTTGTCATCTAGACTTGTAGAAGATTGTATGCAAATGATGCTAGTGCTGATATTTCTAAGTCGACATTGCCTAAAAACCTGAACACTCGTGAATCAATGGGGATTGTTGTTTAATAGTAGCACCTTGGGGATTTCCTGGAATCTTTATTGATCATGTATTTTTAAGTCTTCTTATCCATCTAGCACTCTAACAAATTTTGATCTTTATAGAGAACTAAAAAGGATTGGATGAATGAGTAGTCTTATAATTCCATCTCTGTCATATATATTATCTATCAGCATAGATAACATCATAACTTTCTTGCCTCAAACACACTGCTACTAGATTCTGGAGTTTTTAGTCATAAGCTTTACTCATTGAGCTTTAGTAGGTAAGTGCCCATATCAGCCTCTCTTGATACCGTACTTCAATTTTTAAGTCCATATCTAGCCTACGGGAGCCCAGCAATCAAAACATAGGCCCACGACCTGAGTGGCTGAGCCCGACTGATTTTTTTTTTTTTTTGGTAATCCATATTTTCAATATGCAGCCCCTTGGACTTTATATATCTATTCCATAAATTGGCTAATTATTTTCTATAATGAAAGTGAAAAGATAACATTAAGAGTGAAAACATACCAGACTATAGCTCAATAACACACATGGAAATAATTGCATGCATCTAATACTTGTAAATTATTTCACATAAGTACGTATATATGTATATTGATTTTGTATAAAAGATTGAGTTGATTAATAAGTTTGCAAGAAAAGGTTTTTTCTGTTAAAACAATATATAAGGAGTCCCTAGAATTTTTTTTCCTTGGATCTAAATAAGATGTGGGCATTAGTCTAAACAAATATAATAGCATATATTCAAATATGTGTATTGGACATTTAGTTAATATGTATTATCTTATACGTAGAGCCAAGGACAAAATTGCCGGGGGACCCTAAATATATATCATTTTTTTGGGGAAAAAAAAGACTTTTTTCGCAAAATTGATAAATAAGTGGATTTTTTAATTAAAAAAATGAACATAAAAATGTATTTGTCTTTTATGACATTAGTTTTCCAGCATAGCCTAGTAGCCTGCCCCTTTAAATTGGAAAGACCTAGGCATGAGTAGGTTATCCTTATTAGGCGAGTAACCCATTGACATTAGGGGTTTATTTGGTTAGGGTATGTCAGATTATAGAATAATTTGATGATTTTTAAAAATCATTTATATATGAAAATGATCAACTTGGAAGCATATGGGATTCTTGAGAACCCCTTAAAACACTACCATGATATTTATTACATCATCACCTCAAAATTATCGATCCATTTGATTTACATATAACTTCTTGATTTATGTGTACAGTGCCTCCACATGATTATATTATGCAATCAAACTTGCTAGCTACAAATAACCCTTCATCTCAATCCATATTCATAGATTGGAAGAGAGAGATTTCTTAGTCTATACAAATTATAGCCGTAGAAAATGTTTTAAACAAATGGAGAGTGAATGATGATTTCTATTCTCAGCATAAAGACGTTCTTATGATCCTTCAAAAGAATTTATAGTTTATTTCTATTGAATCTATCTAATCCTAAATAACCTAGAATTTCCATATCCATAGTACTTGTGTAGGAGATTTGGTGGAGAAACTCCAAGAAACAATATCCTTATTTTATTTTTTCTTCCCTTAATATGTTCTTTTTAAATCTATAATACAACAAGCCAATCTTTTTTCAACTCAAAATTAATGCACATTGTGAAAGGACATGAAGACCCATTATCATTTTTGTGCTCAACATCTTCTGCATACCTATTCTTACTCTAAAAACACAAATGCAAGATGGTTTTTCCTCACCCGTCCTCCTAATAATATATACTATTAAAATATATATTAGTATTCTCGTGCATCTTTGTCAGCAACTCTATTGCAAATAATATAAAATTGATTATTGCAACATATGAATTTTGCGAGAATTCTATTACAACCTTGCAAAAATGTTGCAAGCTACTCCGGATTCGAAGCATTGGCAATACTTTACGGTTGTCCTATCTCTAATTAGTCTTCCAAAGTGAAATTGGCAGTACATGCATGGGACTTAGGTGTCAAGTGTATTCTTTAACACATTAAAGATTTATTTAATTTTTTCAATATTCCTTCTGGCCATCAAATCAAAAATTTTTAAATTTTAAATAGAATTTTTGATAAGGCCTCTTCCTTTCAACAACCGAAGCTCATTTGTTTTTATATCAGTCCACTCAGAAAATCTAAAATTTCATGAAGAAAAAAATACACCTCCAAGCAACCACATCATCCTTTTTTGATCTTTGGGTTTTTAAATATATTTTGTATTCATATCTTGCAAAGGAGTAGATCTAAACCCAAGCTTCATAGTATAGTTTAAGGTTCGCGCTTTTTTATAATTCTATACATGTAAAATATTTTTTCCATTCTCTTTCCTATATTTTTGTTGAATTAGAAGAATATATTTTTAATATTTATTTTATATGTTACATATTAATCATCTCAGAAAATGTCATAAACATTATATCAAATGATTTAAGAGTCTGATTACTTTTAATTTCTCACTTGGTTGGGATCCATGAAAAGGTAAGCAAGAAATTATTTTCTTATATGAATGAAAACATTTTTGGGTTCATGTCATTCCATCTAATGGTGATATTTCTCACGTTGTATGCTATTGGTCACTGATTACTGTTAACTTTGGCTTTCTATTTCTTTCCTTAAAAAATATTTGTTTAAATAAAATGGTTTTAATTGTAGAAAGATATATAAAAGAACTTATCTCTAGAAAGAATGACTATGATAAATCTATTAAATGAGTATGGTATTTCAAGAATCATGCTATACATATATATATAAGACACACACATAATAGATTAGCATGTCTAGATTGGTTACGTTTTAGTGGAAACAGTAATTAACAAGAAAAGGTATCGATAGGGATGCGTTGGATCGATTGGCCTACAGCTTCATTGCAATCAAATTTCTATGGTTACAATACAGTGGAATTCAAACTTCTGCTGGCTTGACGGATGCAGCTCCTTATGCTTTAGCTTCGGATTGGGAAGCAGCTCATTGCAGGGCTTTCTATCAGAGTTAATTCGTAGTCTTAAGTAGATAATCTTCCAAAAAGTATGATTATAGTTAATGTGTATTCTGTGTATGCATGCATATTATGTTGCATGCCTTTTGTAAGAGATTTTTACTATTTTTTTGTATTTTTTTCTTACAAATTCTTTATAAATAGCTAGCTTCTGTAAACTCAGAAAAGTCCCTCTTCATTATATATATATATATATATATAGTGTTGCATGCTATGCAATTTTCCTCTCTTACTCTCCCACTCCGGCCGGTTGCATGCATTCAGAAATTACGAGGGAATAACGAAAAGCCAATCATTAGAATTCCTAAGCTTTGCATTCTGGGAGGGTGTGGAGGACTCGATGGGGCTCGCAGGAGAAGGGTATAAACTAGGACTCCGCACGTCAAAAAGGGGAGCTTGCTTCTTCTCTCTTTCATCTCTTTTAATTTTTCTCTTCTACATTAGCATGACTATTTTAGTTATTGCATTTAGCCTAAGTCTTCTTTTCTTTTCAGGGTTTGAGGGGGAGATTGTGTGTACCGCTGCATCCCATTCCTTGCAATCTTCTAGGTCAGCATCACAATAATTAGTTTTATTTTGATTTATAGCTTTAATTTATTTGCCGCATCAAAAATAATTATTTTTTTAAAAAAATTTCCTATGTGTTGCTGCTGGGAGAACCAGCCTGTTTTAGGCATTGAACGAATGATGCGACGATGCTGGAGAACTTGGTGATTGGCTGCTCGGCCCAGCTCAGTAGAGATCTGCGGTGGACAGCCGTTGTTGGGATTTTGGTTCGATGGCCGTGCTTCGATCTGAAATAGTACAGACAAAAAAGCCCTCTTGTTGGAATGTATCCGACGGGGAGCCTTCTGATGCCTAAGTCAAGACAATGCCTAGGGAATAGAAGGAGGTTCTATCTATGTCACAACTCAGGACCTTACCCAAAAAGGCTAGCCGGAAGGTATTTTTTGAGGTTTTTTAGTCCTGTATAAGAATCCAAGATTTTCTCAACGAATAACCGGTGTGGGACTAAATACATGTCTGCACAGGTCCTCACACTACAGTCTGTTAGGACGTTTTAGCACTTAGCTGGAAGGTCCCCCCAATAGATGGTTGTATAGGTAAAGAAAATCTATCGTTGTGGAATTCGGGCACATAGGTTAGCTAGGAATGGCTAGTCTCCACACGCCTTGAATATCAGGCACAAACATGTCACACGCGGATCACGTCTCGTACGCGGATAACGTCCTGCTTATTAAGTTGGTGGAATTTCAGTGATCGCCTAGGATCTTGGCTAGGGTGTCGCCAGCTATGGGGAGTTTTCAAAGTGCGAACCTGGCCGCATATTTTTGGATGCGAGAGGTGGCGGCTCTTGACCAATTATGCCCTAGCGTCGTGGTGAATTCTAATTGGATGATCCTTTTGGTGAGTTATGCTCGACCGTGATGCACATCACTTGGCCCCCACTTCCGCAACTGAGTTGAACTTGCCAGCTCAAGCTGCGGAAGTAGCTTTTCTAGAAGGGTCACCTTGACAGAGATTACCAAGGAGGATACACAGTGCCTTTTCGTAGGGGAAATGAAGATTTTCGGATCCTGCATTTACAAAGGGTGTGGCCGCATTATCCTTTCCGAAGCGTCGTAATCACTTAAGCATTGAAGGGTCCCCAGCTGGATACACTCCAACAAGAAGACTTCTTCATCTATGCTATTTCAGATTGGAGCACGGTCATCGAACCAGAATCCTAGCAGCAGCTATCCACTACAGATCTCCACCAAGCTCAGCTTGAGCAGCCGATCGACGAGTACTTCAACATTGTCACGTCGCTCATTCAGCAGTTAGGATAGGCCAGTTTCCAACGATAACACTATGTATTTTAAAATTTCCAGATTGGATATTTTCTTGTCATAAGGAGGTTGAACATGTATCAAATTTCTCTTGTAGAAGTGATCATAGTGTATCGGCGGCCATAGAAGCATCGGCCGGTGATCACAAGCAATCCATCCATAGCCTTGGGATCATGGTGGATTGAGTTGTGTAGCTAGCCGGAACCTTTTGGGGAACAGCACAACCAAGTCGGATCTTTTGGGGGGAACGAAGGGGACTAGTACCCTCTCCCTTTTCCCCCTCACTCCCTCACTATAGCTCCCTACATCAAAAGAAATATAGAATTCAAGCCTTACAGTTCCCAACATAAATATGCTTAAATAATCGGATTCATATTATGGACGATGGGTGGTTGGAATCATAAGATCAAGGCATATTAGGGTCCCATCGTACTGGAATTGCCACCACTCATATGAAACTTTGTACAATATTCCATTTTTATTCAGAATGGACATGCACCAGCTTTTACTATATTAGTGAAGGTCTCCTAGTAATAGAAACTCTAGCCAATCTTAATCCACAATGCCTTGGGTTGAAGACGCGGGGTGGTACAACGACGGCTCACACTCTATGGATATAGATACGGCCAACAAAATTAGAAAACAACAAAGCAGACAAAGAATCCGGCACTATGTCACTCTTCCTCCAAACAAAATGTTCAGAATGGTGAGCCGCATAGGAGACAATCCAATCAGCTGCACCATTTGTTTTTCTGTAAACGTGTGTAGCCTGATGGGCATCACACCGCTGCAGTAGTCCGTGAATGTCAAGGAGCAGCGGCCTACCCTTGTCTGCACGACCTCGACTCCGAATCCAGTCAATCACTGTGGCCGAGTCGCCCTCGAGGATGAGCCGGTCCGCACCTCACTTTTGATAACTGGTTTCGAGGTTGCTTTACATACGTTGAAAACAAAATTAACATGGTTAACTTGGATTCTGGTGGTCTCAAAGTAAGTCGAGGCCATTACAAATGTGTGGCTTCCAGAAACAAGAGGGCCGGACAAGAAGAGGAACCAAGCCTCTTCTGCCTAGTCCATAAGAGTCTGGCTTGGGCTGTGGGCTCCGACAGGCCTCTCTTCTTGGGCTTAACTTAGATAATGATGGCAGTCGGCCATTTTCACAATGCTGACGCCTGTAAACTCATAACCTTATCCAACAAAATTTGGAAGTCTACATTTGATTGGGCAGAGTTGGACTCTGAAATGGAAATGGAAATTGGGAGGGAGGGGACGGAAATACTCCAATTCCTGAAAACCCAATGCTGGCTTCCCTCCAGTAATCAAATCTTATTCCACTCGGTTTACTTAAATCATGAACCAAACTCATCAGCAAATATGGCATTTTGATTCCTGTTCCCATCCTTTCCAATTCCGGTTTCTTGTATTTATTGACGATGCAACATATTCCCCATTCCAAATTAGCACGAACTGTGATAATTCTGTAGTCTAGATTGACAGCTATTTCTGGATAAACTGCTGATGGAAAAAAGTTCACCTTAAGTAGCCATTTTAAGGCAGTTCTGTCATAAAAGAGAACTATTCACCTGGTGCAACAGGTTCCTTTTCACTGTCTTCTGTCCACTTCCATGTGATCAAAACGCTGCACAGTGACATACAGCTGTAGTTGTTGGCAAGAACCAGTAAATGCTGAAACATAAGGCTGGTAGATTTGGTGGGGCCTCCAATATCTATTTTCCTTCCTTGCTGCAGGTGATCTTAGAGTTTTTTTTCTTTTTTTTTTCTGTTAGAAGAATTAAAAGCACAAGTGCCGCAGTTCAGCATTTGGTGTAATAGCTTTCAGCGTGTCGTTCCAAAGGTGTCTGGTTTGGCCTCTTCTTTCACACCCCATGGCAGGAAACTCATGGAAGATCAGATGCCTAGCTGTCTTGTTCACTAGCCACTTTGGATTCCCATTAAGTCTGTCAGGCCTTGGATTTGTGTCCTCGGGCACGCACATTTATTTCCTTTATAAGGGACAAGAGATCAGATCAGTTTGATGCTCATTCAATAATCTGTCAGAATTTATTGATCACAATCTTGAAGCTTCAACCTTAAATTTGTTCATGAAATGAATGCCACTGAGTACTTTCTTATGGTCTTCCAACTCGGATCTTAGCAAAACTTCTTAGGATGGCTTGCAGATCCTTCTGTGATTAGGTAAACTTATTCGAATTTAATTCTTCTCAGTTCTAATAACAGTATGTGGGCCTGCAATTTAATTTTGGTCTACCATTAAGCTTATTGATTTATCCGGACAATGTTTTAAGTGAATTAACTGTCATCAGTGCTGAATAATGTGGAATCAATTAGTTCTACTTTGATAGTGTTTATGTTCTATTGTACGATACACCGATATCATGCATCAACATGTTTCGGAATAATGTGATCAAACCTCACATTGTATTTCAGTAGAAAGGACCATTCTTTGTTACCTCAGTAATAACATGCAAGAATAAGTGCTGGCTGTGGGTTCAGAAGTTGGAATACAACCTTGCAATAGAAAAAGAAAAATATTCTCCTCCAAAGGTGAAAGGCAGGCATTGATTGCTGGTGGTGACAAAGAAGTAAACTTGGAAAGAATGGGAAGTAACATGGTAAGAATGATAACAATTACTAGAGAGAAGGGATTCTGACAACCTGTTACTTGGATGGACATGGTGATGAGGAGACTCGATGCGGAGTTCACAAGAAAAGTTGGGGAAGTAAGTGCTGGCAACGTAGGCATCTTTAGTGCAAGTTGTTGGGGTATGTGGAGACCTTTAGTGATGAAGAGAATTGAAGGAGAATCAATTCTGAATAGTTCCGTCTGGTGGACTGTCGGAGTCGACTCGAACTACAGTCGAGTCGACTCGGGAACAGTCGAGTCGACTCGAGGTCTGTCGAGTCGACCCGAGAGGAGAAAGCCGCAAAAACCATGTTTCTGTCTGGACTGTCAGAGTCGACTCGAACTACAGTCGAGTCGACTCGGAGCATCGTCGAGTCGACTCGAGATACAGTGGAGTCGACTCGAGATCGTGCCAGTCATACTGGAAGTTGTCCAGACGTGCCCGAGTCGACTCGAACTAAAGCCGAGTCGACTCGAGCTCGCGGAAATCATACGGATGAGTTTTCTTTTGGTGTTTTGTTGGCGTTTCGACGGCTATGATCATCTGAAGGTCTTGAGACTATATATAGGACTCATGAGAGCCCTAGGGTATAGTGATTGGCCGTATATTTGAGAGAGACTCTTGTTTGTGAGGCTAGGGTTCTAGAGAAGAAGAGGTTTGGGATCCTACTTCTTGTGCAAAGGGAATTCTGTGTGAATCTCTTGTAGATCGATCGCTTGTGATCGTTCGGGTGTGTGCTATCTCTGTAATCAGTTCATCCTTATTGAGATTTGGAGCGGTGGAGGACGTAGGCTATTTGTAGCCGAACCTCGTTACATCTTTGTGTTTGCTTTGCTATTTTCTTCCTTCTTCTTCCTTTGATCTTTGATAATCCGTTGCGGTGCTCAAGTGTTTTACCCTACTGATACCACGGGGTAATCTTTTGCCCTTCGTAGGCGGAGCGAAGAGGTGATCCTTGAGTCCGGAGTCGAGGGAGCGAGAGAGTGCTTATCCGTTTGTATCTCTCTTGCTTGTCCGACGTCGGTGGCGGCGCTGGTGTGAGTGGGTTCCGGCGTGGGGCGCCGACAACAATTGGTATCAGAGCAATTGGTTATTCTGCAATGGCGGATGAAGGGAAGTTGCGAATTGAGAAGTTCAATGGCACGAATTTCGGGTTTTGGAAGATGCAAATAGAAGATTACCTTTACCAGAAGGATCTCTATTTACCTCTTGGAGGTAGAGCAAAGAAACCAGAGAAGATGTCCGATGAAGACTGGGAGGTCCTCGATCGGAAGACGCTCGGCACCATCAGATTGTCACTTGCATCCCAAGTGGCATTCAACATCAAAAACGAGAAGACGACGATGGAGTTGATGGCAACATTGTCGCGGATGTACGAGAAACCCTCAGCATCAAACAAGGTATTTCTCATGAAGAGGTTGTTTAATCTTCGTATGAAAAATGGCGGCAGCGTAGCAGAATACCTCAACGAGTTCAATGGACTCACGGCCCAGTTGGAGTCAGTGGAGATTAGTTTTGACGATGAGATTCGGGCATTGCTAATCCTCTCCAGATTGCCTGATAGCTGGGAGGGCCTGGTGATGGCGGTGAGCAACTCTTCGGCAACGGGGAAGTTGATTTTTGATGACGTTGTGGGAGTGCTTCTGAGTGAAGAAGCAAGAAGGAAATCTTCTGGAGCTACGGAGTCGTCTGGAAGTGCACTAAACACCTCTGACCGGGGAAGACAAAAGAAGGACGGTCGATTTCGAAGTGACTCGAAGTCGAGATCCAGCAGGTCTCGAGCACCTCAGAACAAGGGAGCGAAGTGCTGGAACTGCGGGAAGATGGGGCACTTTAGGAGGGATTGCAAATCTCCTAAAGGGAAGCAAGGCGACCACACCGAAGGAGTCAGCAAGGATCTGGCAAATCTTGCTGAAGACGGTGATATGGATGCCCTCGTTCTATCTTTGTCTACCTGTGACGAGTCTTGGGTGATAGACTCGGGCGCGTCTTTCCATGCTACATCCCAACGGAAACTTCTTGGAGGATATGAGAAGGGAGACTTTGGCAAAGTCTACCTAGGGGATGGAGAGCCTTGCACCATACAAGGAAGGGGAAGCGCGGAAGTGAAGTTGGTTTCTGGATCTTCACTTGAGCTTGAGGACGTACGGCACGTACCTCAACTGCAGAGGAATCTGATTTCTGTTGGACAGTTGGCGAGCCAGGGGTACAAGACTACTTTCACAGCTGATCAGTGGAAGATATCCAGAGGTTCGTTGACGGTGGCTAGTGGCAAGAAGGTTGGGACACTTTATGTCACCAACGGCACGGAGAACTCTATTGGAGTTGTTGCAGCAGATGTGGACACCAAGTTATGGCATTGTAGACTTGGGCACATGAGTTATCAGGGACTGGAGGTGATGCACCAGTTGGGAAAGCTGCAGGGTCTCAGGAGTGTTGAGATGGACTTCTGTGAGGATTGTGTTCTCGGAAAACAGAAGCGTGTTTCATTCAACAAAGAAGGTAAACCTCGGAAGCAAGAAAAGCTAGATCTCGTGCACACGGACGTGTGGGGGCCTGCACCAGTTTCTTCCATTGGTGGATCTCAGTACTATGTTACTTTTATTGATGATGCTACCAGGAAGCTTTGGGTGTTCTTCTTGAAGCACAAGTCAGAGGTATTTGGGGTCTTCAGGAGATGGCAGGCGATGGTAGAACTCGAGACAGGAAAGAGGTTGAAATGCCTGAGATCGGACAACGGTGGTGAGTATTGTAGCAGGGAGTTTGAGGACTACTGTGCAGATGCTGGGATCGTCAGGGAAAGGACAGTTCCAGGAACACCACAACAAAATGGAGTTGCTGAAAGGATGAACAGAACAATTAATGAGCGTGCCAGGAGTATGAGGATACATGCTGGATTGCCACAGCAGTTTTGGGCGGAAGCAGTTAACACTGCTGCCTACTTGATCAACAGAGGGCCATCAAAGAAACTTGAATTTGGGATTCCTGAGGAAGCATGGACAGCGAAGAAGATTGATTTGGCGCACTTACGAGTATTCGGTTGTACCAGTTATGTCCATGTTGATTCCAGTCAAAGAAGCAAACTAGACGCCAAATCAAAGAAGTGTATTTTCGTTGGATACGGAGGTCAACAGTTTGGGTACCGGCTTTGGGATCCCAAACACAAGAAGATCATTCGTAGTAATGATGTGGTATTCAATGAGAAAATGCAGCAGAGCACTGAATCAGAAACAAAACCTGTTGAGCCGTGTTTTGTGGATCCTGAAGAGGAGTCTACAAATTCTGGTCAGAAGACTCAGTCAGAGCAAGAACCTGAAGCATTGGCACCCCCTCCACAACTAAGAAGGTCCACTCGTAGTACTCATGGGAAGCCTTCTCAAAGGTATGATGGGACTCTTAGTTATTTGCTGCTCACATATAATGGCGAACCTGAATGCTTCACGGAGGCATTGGAGGTTGATACCAGGAAGGAGTGGGAGTTGGCCATGGATGATGAGATGAAGTCATTGGAGCAGAATCAAACGTGGGATTTGGTGGATCTGCCCAAGGGGAAGAAAGCACTGTCAAACAAATGGGTTTACAGGCTGAAGGAAGAGCAAGGCGGGAAGAAGCGATACAAGGCCAGGCTGGTTGTAAAAGGATTTCAGCAGAGAGCAGGTATCGACTTCACAGAGATCTTTTCTCCTGTAGTCAAGATGAGTACTATTCGAGCGGTGCTGAGCATGGTGGCAGTAGAGGATCTTCACTTAGAGCAGCTTGATGTGAAGACGGCCTTTCTCCACGGAGATCTCGATGAGGAGATATATATGCAGCAGCCGGAGGGATACATTGCAGCTGGCACGGGTGACTTATTCTGCAAACTAAAGAAAAGCCTCTATGGTTTGAAACAGGCACCCAGACAATGGTATCTCAAGTTCGATAGTTACATGCTTGAGATAGGATACAGGAGATGTCAGGAGGATCACTGTTGCTACTTCCGGGACTTCGGTACATCTTACATTATCTTGCTATTGTATGTTGATGACATGTTAGTTGCAGGAGCTAGCATGCATGAGATTGCAAAATTGAAGCTGAAGCTGTCAAGAAAATTTGCAATGAAGGATCTAGGAGCAGCAAAACAGATCCTTGGGATGCGGATCAGTAGAGATAGGTCTAAACATATCCTCAGCTATCTCAGGTGGAGTACATCAGCCGAGTACTCAGGAGATTCTGCATGGAGGGTGCCAAACCTGTTGGCACACCGCTGGGTGCCCATTTTAAGCTCTCAAAAGGGCAAAGTCCGAAGACGCGGGTGGAGGAGCTCAATATGTCAAAAATCCCGTATGCATCGGCAGTGGGGAGCTTGATGTACGCTATGGTGTGTACGAGACCAGACATTGCTCAAGCAGTGGGAGTTGTGAGTCGCTTCATGAGCTGCCCAGGCTTGGAGCATTGGCGCGCGGTCAAATGGATACTGAGGTATCTGAAAGGCACTGAGCACATGTCATTGTGCTATGGAGGTTCTGAGATCCGGTTACAGGGCTATGTGGACTCAGACATGGCAGGGGACTTGGACGGCAGGAGAAGCACGACAGGGTACTTGTTCACCTTGGGCAGTGGAGCCGTCAGTTGGATTTCCAGGTTGCAACCAGTTGTTGCATTGTCGACTACGGAGGCGGAGTATGTGGCAGCCACAGAGGCGTGCAAGGAACTAATATGGCTTCAAGGCTTGATGAAGGAGTTTGGGAAGGAACAGAAGGATTGCATGTTATATTCAGACAGTCAAAGTGCAATTCATCTGGCGAAGAATTCAGCTTTTCATTCAAGGACGAAGCATATTGACATACGGTACCACTTCGTAAGGTCATTGCTCGAGCAGGGACTCGTCAAGTTGGAGAAAATTCATACAAGTCAGAATCCTGCAGATATGTTGACGAAGGTCGTCACGGTGGAGAAGCTGAGGAGCTGTTCAGCTTCTGCTGGTCTTCATGCTTGAAGACGTTGAGGAGGCATCGTACCGATTTCACTAGGATGATCCAGTTTCAGTGGGAGCACAGAGGAGAACCAAGTAACAAGAGAATATACCCAAGGTCTCCAAGTGGGAGATTGTTGGGGTATGTGGAGACCTTTAGTGATGAAGAGAATTGAAGGAGAATCAATTCTGAATAGTTCCGTCTGGTGGACTGTCGGAGTCGACTCGAACTACAGTCGGGTCGACTTGGGAACAGTCGAGTCGACTCGAGGTCTGTCGAGTCGACCCGAGAGGAGAAAGCCGCAAAAACCATGTTTCTGTCTGGACTGTCAGAGTCGACTCGAACTACAGTCGAGTCGACTCGGAGCATCGTCGAGTCGACTCGAGATACAGTGGAGTCGACTCGAGATCGTGCCAGTCATACTGGAAGTTGTCCAGACGTGCCCGAGTCGACTCGAACTAAAGCCGAGTCGACTCGAGCTCGCGGAAATCATACGGATGAGTTTTCTTTTGGTGTTTTGTTGGCGTTTCGACGGCTATGATCATCTGAAGGTCTTGAGACTATATATAGGACTCATGAGAGCCCTAGGGTATAGTGATTGGCCGTATATTTGAAAGAGACTCTTGTTTGTGAGGCTAGGGTTCTAGAGAAGAAGAGGTTTGGGATCCTACTTCTTGTGCAAAGGAAATTCTGTGTGAATCTCTTGTAGATCGATCGCTTGTGATCGTTCGGGTGTGTGCTATCTCTGTAATCAGTTCATCCTTATTGAGATTTGGAGCGGTGGAGGACGTAGGCTATTTGTAGCCGAACCTCGTTACATCTTTGTGTTTGCTTTGCTATTTTCTTCCTTCTTCTTCCTTTGATCTTTGATAATCCGTTGCGGTGCTCAAGTGTTTTACCCTACTGATACCACGGGGTAATCTTTTGCCCTTCGTAGGCGGAGCGAAGAGGTGATCCTTGAGTCCGGAGTCGAGGGAGCGAGAGAGTGCTTATCCGTTTGTATCTCTCTTGCTTGTCCGACGTCGGTGGCGGCGCTGGTGTGAGTGGGTTCCGGCGTGGGGCGCCGACAACACAAGTGGCATTAGTATTATGGCCCATCACCCATCGTACATAGCCTTCGTTCTTTACAACAATATATATTATAAGTTGTCAGAATTAATATTCTTCGGTGGCTCTTAATCTTTACATTATATGCAGTATTATCTGAATTATTGGAAGACAATTATTGATTCATTTGCTTGCCACTTGTAAACAAGAAGGACCAATTTTATCCAACAAAAACAGTTTTTCTCAAATGATCATGCTTGTTTGGTGAAATTTTCATATAGTTCTACGTACGCATGTTGGATGTTGCAAACACCTTGTGAATTATTCTTCGACAACAGTTGGGTGCCAAATGCGAAGCGAAGTATCGATGGGCAATTGATCACAGCATAATTTGAGTGTTAGAGAGCTTCATGCCTTATTACATGTGAGGATGTTGTTGAGATTCATTGCCAAGTCCTAATCCTATTAGGATTCAAATTTAGTTGGTCATTAATTTTAATTATTTTAGAATTCTATTTCTAGTTTAATTATACTTAGTTATTCCTTCTATAATAGTTATCTCAAATTCAACATCCCATTCCCACCCGTATGATATTTTATTTAAAGGACTTTTGGTGTCTTTGTTAGTATGGCATGAGAAAAGAAAGAGGAAGAGATTGAGAGTTATCTTCTTGGTGATGAGTGAGAGAGTTTTTTTTTGGTATGTGGCTCAATTTTTTAATAATTTTTTTTCTCTTCTAATTATTTTCTCAATGTTTTTTTCTGCTTTTGTTTGATTTTTGTTTTAGATCTTGGGCTGCCACGATCAATCTACTCCACGTAGCATGCCGTTCTATAGATGTCTCATTCATCTCTGCTATGGTCCTCGATGAGGCCTAAAGTTTGAATCCACATCATTTCATTTCTCTTGCTGCTGCTCTGTGTAGACTAGGCCTCTGATCTCATCTTGATGAACTTAGGTCAGCAGGGGTCCACCCTAGTGGTCTGAACCTTCATTCTAGAGATCTTGTAACAGAAGCTTGGTATATACCACCAACTCTAAGATCTAACAAGTGAACTCAATGCCCTCGCTAGGTCATGCAGTTCAGCATAATTATTGAGAGTACAACACTGAGCTTTGAGCTGAAATTTTCTGCTATCATTCATATTTCTTTGCAATTGATCTATAAATCACATCTCTTCTCTTGTTGTGTGACTTCTCACATGGCATGCTAACATGTCTTATCCATCATCCAAAGATTATTGATGGAGTTCATCTGATGGGTGTTATCTGATGTGATGATCCTTATTCTTTAGGTTACATGAAATGAAGTAATGAACAAAATGCATGATAGCATATAGTACTCTTTGTTCTCTGTCTCTCCCTGAACTGAAACAAAAGTAATTGCAAGAAGCCAGTTGTTATCCATCATGTTGTAGGGGAACCTTCCCTTTTGTGAAGGAACTGCAAGCTAGTCCGAATGGTTCTGACCTTAACGCCGTGGTCCAGCCCGGAAACACAGAGCACCGAGGGGCCGGTCCGGTTCGGAAGAATCGAATCTACAAAGATGACCATGTTCTTTTAATCATGGATGCCATTTTCGGAGATCGGAGCTACTCCATCATCTAATTCATTGGTGTCTGGTCTAATCTTGGCCAAACAAACAAACCAAAAAAAAAAAAGTCCAAACATAACTTTTAGGGTTGGTAATTGGCCGGGGGTTGGGTCGAGTTAAGGTTAGATCGAAAACTCTCAGCTTATGCCCATCCATTTATAAATAGATTGTTTTCAGATTGACCTATTTGCGACTCAAATTTAAAATTTGCTGACTTGAATTTATTTATTTTAGGTAGGTTCATACAATTTAGTCAGTCTAGATCGAATAAAGGTGGCAATGGACTAGGTCTAGGTTGCGTTGCTATCTATTTATAAATAAATTAGTTTAAAATTGAGTCATTTCCATCCCAAGTTTAAAAATGATCCACTAGAATATTGGTGGGTCTAGTGGGTTTTTGCCATCCCTAATAACTTCAATCTTCTCTCCCTCCATCCTTTTTCTTTCTAGAATTTGATAAAAAATAATCACTTTTATGATTTTTCTTTTTATATTTAAATTTAAAAATTCAATATATCTTTCCCTGAAAGGCTGCCGTGGATGGTTGCCCGCCATTAAGTGGGGAATAGTTGTGGGAGGCCTCAACCATCTCGTCTGCATCCGGCATGCACCATAAGAAGTAGTAAAATCAATCAAGCGTAAACCAGTAAATAAGCTCAATAAAACTTAAAAATTTAAATTCATATTTAAATTTATATATTTTATTATTTAAATTAAATAAATATCAAATTAGACTCGAAAACTTTAATTAATTTTAACTTGATTTATTTTTTTTTAAAATAAGGGAGGAAAGTTGCGGCCAGGAGTGAGTGATATTTATTTATGAATCCATAACTTTTGTTTGGCCAGAGATAGTGAAGGAAAATGACCACTTAGCCAATACCCAGGCCACCTTGATGTAGAATTATGAAGCTAATTAATTAAACCCATATTTAGTTTAGTTTAAAATTAACATTGAATCAAATTCAAAATAATAAAAAAATAAATCAAACTATATCTTCGAATTCAGCTCAAATTGGACCAAGCTTGCTGGTTTACACCCTGTTCTGTTGAGATAAAAAAACTCTACAGATTTAAACATTCACTGGTCCCAATTCCCAAATTCCTCCTTGTTTGTTTGTTTGTTTGTTTGAACCTTGGCGCCAAATTCGCATGCGAGCGAGGGAAAGCAAGGAGTAGGATGGCGGGAATTCATATTAACCAATCCGGTCCCCTGGTCCCCATCATAACGCTCGCAAGAACTACGGGGCGGTGGCGGGACTCAAGTGGGGCTCGCCTTGAGTTCGCCTTGCATTGGCGGGAAGCAGGCGTTGGTATCCACGTCCGAGCTGTCCGCCACGCGTTCCGTCACCGCCTTTTCCTTTTCCTTATTTCATTACCTCGTCTCTCCTCCTCGTACCCTCCAAAACGACCCTTCCAAGGCCCCAAAAGCCGATCAAATATCATATGAGCTGGACGCAGAAAAAAAGTATTGGCCGGACTTCTTATTTTGCCGTATTTATTTTAGTGCGCGTCTCAAAATTTATTGGTCCTTTACCCTACTATTCATAGAAACAATGTCTAGATAGTTAGATTCTATTTTGAAATTCAAGTTGATATAGTTGCATGTCTAATTTTATCCCATCCTTTTCTCCTTCTAAGTCGGCCTCAAAAAAAAAAAAAAAAAAAAAGAGCAAGTTAAAGAAAACAGATGAGATTAGTAAATCAAGAGCTTAGAAACAGGAAAGCTATAGTAGGGACATACATACTGCATAATCAAATAATATCCACGAAGCAAATTAGTTATTTAGTAAGTTAATATACAAATCTAGATAAATTGATACACAATTTCTAAAATATGGTGTTCACCGGTACATGGATCAGATAATACATACTTAATAAAGTAATCATCTAACAACCTAATACATACTTTCAAGTAAATTAATATGCAGTTTTCATAATATCATATTTATCAATACACACTACATGGTCAGTGATTTGTGATACACATTTATCGATTTTCTAATATATAGTGCAAACTTATCTTATACACATCTAGCAGTGATCTAATATATACTTTAAGATAAATCGATACATAGTTTGCAAAATATATTTTTTATCAATATACGAGCAAATGGTATATACCAAGCAATTAATCATTTCGTATTTATCTTTTTTGAAGTTGCAAAATTGATGGACTTTATGAGGAGTTTTTTTTAATTTTTATTTTGATTTTTGTAAGATAAGCACCGAAAAAGATATGGTAAAACAAAGGTTTCGCCTATAGTACTTACCCCCGAATGATCTTTGTTCCCAAAAGCTATCCTCCCTCCGTCAATCGCCGTCGATCACGTCCCCTATTTTTAAACCAAGAAAACAAGCGGACGTTAATTCACCGACCGACACCGTTACGGCCAAATGGGGCAAATTGGCGGGAGGACCGTCCACTTGTTTCCGGCCATCCATCTCCAGTCGTCTGCTTCCCACCCGCTTCATTTATTGAGCAAAAAAAAAAAGAAAACAAAAATGGAAAAAGTTAACGGCAATCACTAACGGGAAAATGTGGCGGCACGACGGACGCATTCAATTTCCCGAGTTCCACGTGGCAACATCATGACGGAAACATGCAAGATCGTGCGTCGTAGCGGAGAACCATTACTCCTTGTTAATTAATTAATGAACTAATTAATTATTTTTCTAATTGTAAGAGAACCTCACCATCACGCAAATTAGGCAGGGGCATCGAATTTTCACATTTAATCGGTCTCCGCGCGTTTCAAAGCTGAGCCACTATGATGAAATTAAAGCTCGATTTCCACCGTGCTAGTGCTACTACTTCGGTTGTCTAATCAGATTATTTAAATAAAAAGGTTAAATGAATGTTCAAAAGTTAAGCACGATTCCGCCGGTTCTAATTACACGTGGCTACATTACAGCATGCACGTGTCATGGGCCCCCCAACGGGATCCTAAGTTTGAGTCTTCGAATCCACGACTTCTCATAATGATGATTAGTGCTTAATACCAGGTGTATTGCCCGGACGGGAATATCGTTATGAAACAAAATGACCCATTTGCCCACGCTTTAACGAGTGGTAAATGAAGCATGTAGGGCTAAATCGGTCATTTTACAACGGAAGATTACTGGTAACGTTAGTTGGTAGGATCCAAAAAGATGGCTACGGCCATAACGACGAGAGGGAAAAAGGGAGCGGGTCCGACAAGGGCGGTCGAGGGGGGGCCCAAGATGCCGGTCGGCGGTCGGTCGGACCCACCGGACCGGATCCAACCCAACCGTACCCACGTTGAACCCGATCTTTCTTTTATGTTTTGATTTTCAAAACTTTCTCAGCGGAGGATCACCTGACCGTCTCGTGAACCGGAAGCAATGTTTCCACGTGGCAGAATAGTGGCTGATTTGAGCGACAGTGGAAAAACGTGGGCCCGGCTCAATTGATCGCGGTCGAGTCCCGTGGACCACGTCACGTGACCGTCTGAACCGGGGAGTTAGGCGTGGCTTTGGGCTTTAAATATTAACCACTTGGGCTACGTTACCGGTGGGAAGAGTTGAGAGAGAGAGAGAGAGAGAGAGAGAGAGGAGAGGCGATTGGGTTGAGGAGGGTGGGGGGGCTACGGACAAGGGAAGAGTGGGCAGGGGTTGTCAGCCGTTGCGTTCTCTGCGGTCGCGACGAGGATTTTGGAGCGACTTCGCTTTGTTGATCTCGTCGCGTTGTGGGGATATTAGAGGGAGAAAGCGAGAGGGCGGAGCGAGGGACTTCGAGCGGGGCAAAGGGGCAGACGGAGCGGGAGGAAGGGGCGTTCAAAAGGGTAGAATAGAGGAGTTTTCTAGGGAGAGAAAAATGGTGTTCGAGGTGTTGAAGGGAGAGGAGATGGAATGGCCGGCGTATTTGGACGAGTACGAGAAGCTCGTCATCCGGATGAATACTCCTAGGTTCGCCCACTTGCTCTCGTTTTCCTCTGTTTTCTTCAAACCGTTTTCAACTTTAGCTGCTTAATCTCTCAGCCTTTTATGATTCTTCCGTTCTTTTCTCTCTCAAGTTTCGGGCTTTAATCGATTTCAAGGCACTTACCTTTTAACGTTTTCTTCCTGATCTGGAAGTGCTTCTCTGTGACGGGTTTCTTACGCCTTTGTTTTGGTTCTTTTATTGCAGGGTGGTCATCGACAATGCTGTCTGCCCCACTGCGACTCTCATCCAGGTAACGAACTAGCTCTTCTAAGAAAAACTTACTGCGAGATGCAAGAAAGGAGGGATCTTTGAGCAAAAATGAGGCTAACGGAGAGTTCCTCTGTTGTCATGGAAGCAGGTCGACAGCGCGAGGAAGCACGGGGTCCTCCTGGAGGCCGTCCAGGTCCTGACCGACCTCAATCTCTCCATCAAGAAGGCCTACTTCTCCTCCGACGGCCGCTGGTTCATGGACGTCTTCTACGTTACCGACCAGTTCGGCCGCAAGCTCACCGACGACAGCGTCCTCTCCTATATCGAACAGGTCTTTTCTCTCTCTAAGTCACCCAAAAGATCTTATGTTTTGAGCTCTATTTCCTCTCTGGTTCGAAAAATCCCCCCAAAACCCCCTCATCAAAATTTCATTTTGAGAAGCTTCGTGGTTTATTTTCTCGTCAAAATGCAGTCTTTGGCGAGTGGGAATACCCCCAAGGCCTCCGGCTGCCGCGCTGGCGACGGCCTGATGGCGCTGGAGCTCACCGGCACGGACCGGCCGGGGCTCCTCTCGGAGGTCTTCGCGGTGCTCGCCGAGCTTCAGTGCGGGGTGGTGGAGGCCAAGGTCTGGACCCACAACGGCCGGATCGCGTGCCTCCTCTTCGTTCGGGACGAGGGCTCCGGTGAGCCCATCGGGGACGCCCACCGGATACATCGCGTCGAATCCCGCCTCCGCCACGTCCTCAAGGGCGATCACGGGGTCCGCGGCGCCAAGGCCGCCATCTCCTCCCTCGCGGTCGCCCACACAGACCGCCGCCTCCACCAGTTGATGTTCGCCGACCGCGACTACGAGCACACGTCCCCGTCTCCGGTGGTGGCGCCACCCTCCGTCTCCGTCCAGAACTGGGTGGAGAGGGGCTACTCCGTCGTCACCGTCCAGTGCCTGGACCGCCCCAAGCTACTGTTCGACGTTGTCTGCACTCTTACAGATATGGAGTACGTCGTGTTCCATGGAACCATTGACACTGATGGCGATCGAGCTCACCAGGTTTGATCTTTTTTCTCATTTGGATTCATGACTTGTGAAAAAAAAATTATTTTTCCCCGATCATTCGAGTATTTAGTTTCTTTGTTGGGTTTGTTCAGGAGTTCTATACAAGGCACAAAGATGGGAGTCCAATCAGCTCAGAAGCAGAGAGACAGCGAGTGATCCAATGCTTGCAAGCCGCCATTGAGAGGAGAGCATCAGAGGTAACCAAAGCCACCACCTTTCGTACAGAATTATGCTCGATTCCTCTGCAAGAAGGAAAGGAAGCATCCAATGTTTCATCCAATGTCATTTTGTATTGATGCAATTAGCTTCTTATTTGCATGGTGGCAGGGTTTGAGAGTAGAGCTGTGCGCCGTTGATCAGCCAGGGCTGCTCTCCGATGTCACCCGGACATTCCGGGAGAACGGGCTGTTGGTGACGAGAGCGGAGGTATTGACAAAGGGCCAAATGGCTTCAAATGTATTCTATGTGACCGATGCCACCGGGCAGCCGGCAGATCATGATGCAATTGAGGCTGTGCGGCAGAGGATTGGGATTGACACAGCTTGTCTTAAGGTGGAAGAGGAGCAGTGGCTGCAGGTCCACCGGAAGGCAGCGGCGCGCAGGGAGGAGGTTCAGAGTGGTGGTGGTTTAGGGCTGTTCTATCTGGGGAATCTAGTGATGAGGAATCTGTACAATTTGGGGTTGATTAGATCTTGCTCTTAGGTCCTGTCTTCCATTGGTTGTGCATCTTTGTATCATATTATACCTTGCTTTCAATTGGCTTTGTAGATAACGCAAGGAAGGGAAGAAGTACAGAACATGATCTGGTGGAGTATAATTGGTATACAGTTCAGGGCCCAGGGATGTTTGGGTGTAAATGGGCATAAGGGACCATTCAGACTAGTATGTTCGAAGAGAGAACAAAACAGGAGAGAGTTGGATTGGTTGTGGATGGGGTCTTGGTTGCTGCTTTTGGGTTTGAATGTTGCTGGTTGGAGGCCATTTGGTGGGAGCTAGTTGGTGGTGGTGAATTGGTGGATTTCCAGCTTGGAAGGATTGGTGTGGTTTGTTCTTTTTTTCTGTTTGTTTCTTTTCTTTTGGGTGACACACTTTGTACACAAGCCATTGATGTTTAGTACCAATGTTTGACTGCATGATCTGATTTCATCCTGCTCTCTTCTATGGAACTTTGTTTTGTGGATCTGTGATTCTCTTTAATTTTGGTGGGTCTATGGTTTTCTTAGCTTGAAAACAATGTGAGCCCATACAGTGAGGCATGATTCCGGGTCCCTCTGTTCAAATTAATTGGTTCAGTAGTTTTCTCTCACCATTCCTCCAGTTGTATATAAATCAAGGAGGCAGAATGATGCAACTTGTTGATTTAGGACTTGAAAATGACCACGATGTAACTTCCATTGAGACAATATGAGAGTATGCTGCCATTAAATTTGGTGGTCTTCCATTTGAATGACAGCATCAAAAAGAATTCTTACCATCCTCCAAACCATTCCTACCCTTCTAAATGTAAAGTTGGGATTTGACTTCTCTATGGTTTTATCTTTGAATCCAGGAAGGAGTTGTTGAATTGAAGGGAAAATTATCCTGAAGTAATCTCTTCTATGACATTAGAAGATAGCTTCTCAAATCTAAACTGTTACGGGGGAACTTAGCCACCATGCCCCACGTGACTGGCACGCGCGCCCAGGAAGACATCTTCGGCTCCGCAGCCCGACCCCGAGTCGGCAGCCCCTTGATCCAGCAATCTGACCCCGAGTCGGACATCTTCGGCTCCGCAGCCCGACCCCGAGTCGGCTGCCCCTTGATCCAGCAATCCGACCCCAAGTCGGACATCTTCGTCTCCGCAGCCCGACCCCGAGTCGGACATCTCTCGACAACAACAGGCTATTCCCCAGAGGCACGCCGCAGCCTCCTGCTCCACTACTCCCTGCAACGGTTGTATCTGGCGCTGCTCCACAATCCCCTGTAACGGCCGTACAAGGCGGAGCTCCACTACGCCCTGTCATGGCCGTACCCAGCGCTGCCCCACGACGCCCTGTAACGGCCGTGTCAGTGGCAGCTCCATCGTGCCCCACGATGACGAACCCCCCTGAAAGACCCCCCAGCCTGGTATATATGCGGCTGGGGGGAGGAGGGGGGGAAGCAAGAACTTCCAGAGCATTCTCTTACTTGCGACTATTATCTCTCCTTCTCCTCCAATCTCCTCTGACTTGATCGTCGGAGGGCCCCCACTACCCCAGTGGTGGTGCGAGGCTTGCTTGCAGGTTTTCCGGTGGAAGGTGGAGCGCAATCAACACCAATCAAGGCAACTCAAACGGAACCCCGTTCACACCGCTGTGCCAATCGTTCTCGGTTTGGACCACCAGCAACAGTTGGCGCTAGAGGAAGGGTCGAATCTCAGAGCGATCGTAATGGCACGGCGAGGTGGTCGTGGAGCTTCCAATGCCTCCGGTCGCGGGGCCTCTCGCGCCTCCGGCCGGGAGGCCGCTGCGTCTCCAACATATTCTCAGCAACACTCCACCGCTCCACCTCCCATTCAGATGGTCGAAGCCGCTCAGTTCGACCAGTTAGCCCAGCAGGTTCGCACCCTCGCGGAGGCAGTGCAGAACCTGCAGGGTGTGATGTCTCGGGCGCCGCAGCGGGCCCAGGAGCTGCTGCTCCCTGAGCGCTCACCTGTCCTCCTCAACCCGCGCTCCTTCCTCTCCCATGGGGAGGAGCGCCGGCGCGAGGAAGATTCTCGAGCACGGTCCATTCTGCCGGGACCTTCCCATCGGAGCTGCGCGGGGTACGAGAGGCGGGCCCGGGCGCGTTCCCAGACCCCCCAGTCCTCAAGGAACCCGCGCTCCAGTCGGTCCCCCTCTCGGTGCTCCTTGTCTCCCACCCATCGGTCGCGCTCCCTGGACCGGCGGGTGGACGATCTCCACCGACAACTCCAGGTCCTGAAGGGCCACTCCAAAGATCCCTTCGCCGACTTGGAGATCTCCTCCCAGCTGGCGCTTGCCTCGAGGATCCTGCGGACCCCGAATCTGCCGGGGTTTAAAATGCCGGCGATCGAGCCCTATGACGGGGCGGCGGACCCGCGGGATCACGTCGAGAGTTTCAGGACCCTTATGCTCCTCCACAGAGCATCAGATCCTCTCCTCTGCAAGGCCTTCCCGGCGACCCTCCGTGGCCCGGCAAGGGCGTGGTTCGCCGGCTTGGAGGCTAACTCAATCCAGTCCTTCGACCAGTTTACTCGCCTCTTCATCACCCATTTCGCCGTCAGTAGCCGGCGGCGACTGGTCTCCGACTCCCTCTTTGATGTCCGGCAAAACGAGGGAGAAAGCTTGCGGGATTATCTTACCCGCTTCAACAAGGCTACGCTGGAAGTCCGGAACCTGAGCCAGGAGGTGGCTCTTTCAGCCCTGAAGCGTGGCTTCCGAAAGGGCAGACTCACCTTCTCCCTGGACAAATGCCTGCCGCGGAGCTTCCCGGAGCTGTTGTCCCGGGCGAACCAGTATGCGGACGCCGAGGAGGCGGCCGCCCACCGGAGCAAGGAGGCCGCCGAGATCCCTCCAAAGCTCGGGAAGAAAAGGCGAAAAGAGGCACGCCAGAGGAGGAGCCCGACGCCTCAACGTCGGCGCAGAAGCCTGTCGCCGGCGAGGAACCACGGCGCCCTACGCCCTCGTTCTCCGCCCCGACGTTTCAACCGGTACACTCCTCTCCTGACTCCCCGGGCCCAGATCCTCATGGAAATCAAGGGGCGGGAGGACCTCCCGGTCCCGAGACAGATGAAGAAGATTCCTGGGAGGAGGCCCTCTCGGGCGTACTGTGAGTACCACCGAGACCACGGCCACGACACCGAAGACTGCTTCCAGCTTCGGGACGAGATCGAGGCTCTCATCCGCCGAGGGCGTCTCGGTCGATATGTGAACGACCGACGTCCCCCCGCAGACCCGCGTCCGGCCGACCCGGCCCCTCAGGAGCCTCGGGAGCAGAATCGACCCGTCGCGGGCGTGATCCACACTATCACTGGGGGCTGCCCCCGGCCCGAGAGGAACGCAGGGGGCTCGACTGAAGCGTCAGGGGCAGCCGTCGCAAAGAGGCAAAGGGTCGGTAATGTAATCACTTTTTGTGATGAAGATGTAAAGGGGGTTCAGACCCCCCACGATGACGCCATGGTGATCTTCCTCACTATGGCAAACTATGATGTAAGGCGTGTTCTTGTGGATAGTGGAAGCTCAGCTGATATTTTGTTTTACGAGGCCTTCCAAAAGATGAGCTTGTCCAGACAATTGTTGCACAAAACATCCACCCCCCTCATAGGATTCACTGGTGACGCTATCTCGGCCGAAGGTGTCGTTGAGCTGCCTGTGACTGCGGGCGTTGCACCCGCAGAAGCCACGGTGCGGCTCGGGTTCTTGGTCGTCCGTGTTCCCTCGGCCTACAACGCTATCCTCGGACGACCCGGACTGAACGCCCTTCGCGCGGTGGTCTCTACGTACCACTTGCTCATGCGGTTCCCCACGGCGGCCGGGATTGGAGAGGTCCGAGGTGACCAACCGACCGCAAGGCAATGTTTCCTAGCAACTCTCAAAGGGAAGAAGCCCGTAGAAGCCTTAAGCGTCGAGTCCCTCGACGCCAGAGACGAGGTGGCCTTGCGGCACGGGGAGCCGGCCGAGGGTGTGATCGAAGTTCCCCTCGAGGAAGGTCGCCCGGACAGGACGATCCGGGTCGGCGCCAATCTCGACCCGGGAGCTCGGGCCTGGTTGGTGGAATTCCTCCGAGCCAATGTCGATGTGTTTGCCTGGTCGGCGGCCGATGTACCTGGGATCGACTCGGAGGTCATTTCTCACGCCCTCAACGTCGACCCGACCCACCGACCGGTAAAACAGAAGAAGAGACACTGTGCCCCGGATCGGATCCGAGTGGTCGACCAGGAGGTAGACAAGCTCTTGGAGGCAGGATTCATAAGGGAGGTCAGCTATCCCGAATGGCTGGCAAATGTCGTACTTGTCCGGAAGGCGAGCGGAAAGTGGAGGATGTGCGTCGACTACACCGACCTGAACAAGGCATGCCCCAAAGATAGCTTTCCGCTTCCGCGGATAGACCAACTGGTCGACGCGACTTCCGGATATCAGCTGCTGTCTTTCATGGACGCCTTCTCCGGCTACAACCAGATAATGATGGCTCCACAGGACGAGGAGAAACACGATCGCAGCTGGCCACGGAGAAATCCCGTCGGGCGGCAAGCGACAGGCGCACGACCAGCGAGCGGAATTTCCCGAGGCTCGGCCCTCGGATGCCAGGCTAACCCGATGATCATCCCGGGAGCAGACTAGCCTGAAGCCCCGACCGGTCGCCTCGGCTTGCGCCAGCCTTGGCCGACCAACGAGCGGAATTTTTCGAGACTCGGCCCTCGGATGCCAGGCTAACCCGATGATCATCCCGGGAGCAGACTAGCCTGAAGCCCCGACCGGTCGCCTCGGCTTGCGCCAGCCTTGGCCGACCAACGAGCGGAATGTCCCGAGGCTCGGCCCTCGGATGCCAGGCTAACCCGATGATCATCCCGGGAGCAGACTAGCCTGAAGCCCCGACCGGTCGCCTCGGCTTGCGCCAGCCTTGGCCGACCAATGAGCGGAATTTCCCGAGGCTCGGCCCTCGGATGCCAGGCTAACCCGATGATCATCCCGGGAGCAGACTAGCCTGAAGCCCCGACCGGTCGCCTCGGCTTGCGCCAACCTTGGCCGACCAACGAGCGGAATTTCCCGAGGCTCGGCCCTCGGATGCCAGGCTAACCCGATGATCATCCCGGGAGCAGACTAGCCTGAAGCCCCGACCGGTCGCCTCGGCTTGCGCCAGCCTTGGCCGACCAACGAGCGGAATGTCCCGAGGCTCGGCCCTCGGATGCCAGGCTAACCCGATGATCATCCCGGGAGCAGACTAGCCTGAAGCCCCGACCGGTCGCCTCGGCTTGCGCCAGCCTTGGCCGACCAACGAGCGGAATTTTTCGAGGCTCGGCCCTCGGATGCCAGGCTAACCCGATGATCATCCCGGGAGCAGACTAGCCTGAAGCCCCGACCGGTCGCCTCGGCTTGCGCCAGCCTTGGCCGACCAACGAGCGGAATTTCCTGAGGCCTGACAACCCTCAGATGCCAGGCTAACCCGATGATCATCCCGGGAGCAGACTAGCCTGAAGCCCCGACCGGTCGCCTCGGCTTGCGCCAGCCTTGGCCGACCAACGAGCGGAATTTCCTGAGGCCTGACAACCCTCAGATGCCAGGCTAACCCGATGATCATCCCGGGAGCAGACTAGCCTGAAGCCCCGACCGGTCGCCTCGGCTTGCGCCAGCCTTGGCCGACCAACGAGCGGAATTTCCTGAGGCCTGACAACCCTCAGATGCCAGGCTAACCCGATGATCATCCCGGGAGCAGACTAGCCTGAAGCCCCGACCGGTCGCCTCGGCTTGCGCCAGCCTTGGCCGACCAACGAGCGGAATCTCCCGAGGCTCGGCCCTCGGATGCCAGGCTAACCCGATGATCATCCCGGGAGCAGACTAGCCTGAAGCCCCGACCGGTCGCCTCGGCTTGCGCCAGCCTTGGCCGACCAACGAGCGGAATCTCCCGAGGCTCGGCCCTCGGATGCCAGGCTAACCCGATGATCATCCCGGGAGCAGACTAGCCTGAAGCCCCGACCGGTCGCCTCGGCTTGCGCCAGCCTTGGCCGACCCACGAGCGGAATCTCCCGAGGCTTGGCCCTCGGATGCCAGGCTAACCCGATGATCATCCCGGGAGCAAACTAGCCTGAAGCCCCGACCGGTCGCCTCGGCTTGCGCCAGCCTTGGCCGACCAACGAGCGGAATTTCCTGAGGCCTAACCCTCGGATGCCTGGCTTAGCGCCGGAAGAAGTTCCTGAGGCCTAACCCTCGGATGCCTGGCTTAGCGCCGGAAGAAGTTCCTGAGGCCTAACCCTCGGATGCCTGGCTTAGCGCCGGAAGAAGTTCCTGAGGCCTAACCCTCGGATGCCAGGCCTAGCGCCGGAAGAATTCCCTGAGGCCTAACCCTCGGATGCCTGGCCTAGCGCCAGAAGAATTTTCTGAGGCCTAACCCTCGGATGCCTGGCTTAGCGCCGGAAGAAGTTCCTGAGGCCTAACCCTCGGATGCCTGGCTTAGCGCCGGAAGAATTCCCTGAGGCCTAACCCTCGGATGCCTGGCCTAGCGCCGGAAGAATTTCCTGAGGCCTAACCCTCGGATGCCTGGCTTAGCGCCGGAAGAAGTTCCTGAGGCCTAACCCTCGGATGCCTGGCTTAGCGCCGGAAGAAGTTCCTGAGGCCTAACCCTCGGATGCCTGGCCTAGCGCTGGAAGAATTCCCTGAGGCCTAACCCTCGGATGCCTGGCCTAGCGCCAGAAGAATTTCCTGAGGCCTAACCCTCGGATGCCCGGCTTAGCGCCGGAAGAAGTTCCTGAGGCCTAACCCTCGGATGCCTGGCTTAGCGCCGGAAGAATTCCCTGAGGCCTAACCCTCAGATACCTGGCCTAGCGCCAGAAGAATTTCAAGAGTCGGGAGTCAGCGAGACGCTACCAAGAGTTAAAAAGAAGAAGGGCGAAAGTGAAATGAAGAAACTCTATTTGCATTAACTTTCATTGTTTCAGGGCCGAGACCCATACAACTTGGCAAAACGCCAACACACAAAGAAAAGAACAAAAATACAGAAGGTCAGCTTGGAGGAACCCCCGGGTCGGGAACGCCGGGCACGTCCGCAGGGGGTAGGGAGGCGGTTGGAGAATCAGCAGGCAATGGCGCCGGAGAGGAGTCTAGAAGAGAGATCCCACTCAGGTCAATTTCGGGGTACTTAGCCGACACCCTTGTCAGGCCTTCCTCGAAGCCTAAGATAAAGGAGTCGGACCCCGCGTCCGACATGTCACGGACGAACTCGTCAGACTGACGATAGGCCTGTACCGCCTCCGACATATCACGAGTGAACTCGGCGGACTGACGATAAGCCTGTACCGCCTGACGCCCGATTTCCGCACTCTTCTCGGCCAGCGCCGCCTCTGCCCGCTCCATAATCTGAGCTTTCGCCTCCAAGACCTTCGCCACAATCCGGTCGTCCGCCTCGGAGGAGACCCTCAGCAGATCAGCCTGAGCCTCCTTGTGCTTCGCCTCGGCAGCAATGCGAGCAGCCTCAGCCTCCTCCAGGCGCGAATGAAGCTCCTGGTCGCTCGCGCGGGACTTCTCCAAGGCCGACTCCAATTCGCCCAGCTTGGCTTCAAGAGACCGGGTTCGGTTGCGGGCGTTGTCGGCTGACCGCTGGGCCTTCTCCCACCTCTCCCGGTAGTCGGCAGCCTTCCGGGACTGCTTCTCGGCCCGCTCCTCCGCCTTCTTGATCTCGCCCTCGAGACCCGAGGCAACCTTGAGTTGCTCCTGAGCCTCCAACAGTTGCTTCTCGAGGGTGACGAAGCCGAGTGCCCGCTCTTCGGCCACCTGGAGCCTCATCTCGAGGTCCCTGGTCGTCCTCCCCGCCGCAGCCTGACCTCCCTCCTCTACTGCCTTCAGTTGGCTCTCGGCCCTCGCCAGAAGCCTCGCATGTTCCTCGTAGCACTCCTCCAGGCGGATCATGTACTGGGCGAGCTAAGAGATAGGAAAAACGAGGGCGTCAGGCGGGGGTCAACAGAGCCTATAAATGATGAAAGCGACCAAAAGAACACTCACCGACATGAGACAGACGCAGCTGGCAGCCCGAACGTCAGGGACCCTCATCTCCCGGACCTGCCTGCGGTCCTTCTCCAGCAGCACCGTCTCGATGAGGTTTCGGGCGCCGGCGAAAGTGAAGGCTGACCCCGACTTCTCCCCGGAGTCGGACGGTGGTTCTGCAGCCTTACCCTTACCCATCGCTTGGGGAAGAGTCATGCTGACCATGCTCGGGGCGGGGACCGCCCCTGGAATTGACAGGGTCCCGCTCGGCCGGGGCCTCGGCGCGTCCCTCCTTGTATCATCCGGAGCCGACCGAGTCGAAGGCTGGGCTGGGGACCGATCACGTCCGACCCGTCCATCTCGGGCGCGCCCGGGTGATGCCTCCGGAGAAACGGTAGTCTCGGCATCGGAGGGCTGATACAGCGTCAACTGCCGGTCCGCGCCCGCGGCGTCCCCCTGATCGGTGGGTCCGGACCCGTCTGTCGGCGTCGGAGTCGCCTGCCGGCGGGACTTCTTCGCCGGTGGGGCCCCGCTCGGAGGAGCTCGTTTCTTCCTCCGGACTGCTTCCAGTAGGGACGTCCTACCAACAGCCGTTGCCTTGTCCGACCGCATGACGTCGTCGATCTCTGCAAAAAGGACGAGGTGGTCGGAGGTTGAGAAACTGAAGGAAAGAACGAGACGAAAGAGGAGAAAAGAGCTAAAAAAGAAATGGTGGCGGGCTCACGGTCAGCGGGGACCGAGCTCAGACCGACGTTCACCAAGGTATCCTCGGAAATAAGGCGAGCCACCGGGGGGAGCCGGCCCTCGGCAACCAACCCCTTCAAGACGGCGACGCCATCGGATTCCTCCCTCGACAACCTCGATAGGCCAATCGGGGACTTCATCGGCGTCTCCCAGGTTGCCCTGATTTCCCAAGAGGGATCTGCGTCAACGAAAAAGAAGCGCCACTTCCAGCCGTGAATGGAGGTAGGAGCCTCCTTGACGAGGCCGCACCCTCGCCGCGCCGCAAAGCACCACCATCCTTTGTCCTGGGGGTGGCCGCTCAGGCCGTAGCATTCCCAAAAGACATTCAGGGTGGCGGGAACCTCGTGCATGCGGCAGAGAACCTGAAAGGCCGTCAGGGCGCGCCATGAGTTCGGCACCAGTTGCGTCGGCGCCACTCTTAAACCCCGAAGCACCTGAACGACTAAGTCCGAGGGGGGAAAGCGGAACCCGGCCTGAAGAATGCCCTCATTGATGGCAACCTTCCTTGGAGGAGGATGGGACATCCTCTCCTCAGGCCCCGGGAGCGTAACATTGCAGGCCTCGGGAAGGTGGTATCGAGCCACGAACCTATCTAGGTCTTCGGCGACCAGCTCCGACTTAATGCGGTCTGCTCTCACTTCGCCCATCCCTAATGGCCAGTGAATCTACGGTCAGGACGGGGTCAAGAAGGGAGAAAGGACCGGAACGACTGGAGTACACTAATACAAAAGGAGAAAGTATGGAGAGCCTTAAATTGAAGAATGGGGCAACTCACCGGAAGAGAAGGAAGAACGGCTCCGAGAGCGTCAAAGGAGGAGCAAGCGAACAGTCCGACGGCAATGACGGCAGCGCAAAGGAGAAACTCGAAGATGTCTGTAAAGAGAAAGGCGGACGGAGGAGAGCCCCCGGTTAAATAGGCGGAAAGGTGGGTGACGCCTCGGTGACGCCAGAGGACGCCTGGCTGCCGAAGGGTCGCTCGCGCCACAAAGGCGAATCGACGCCATTAAGGAAGGATGTCCGCCGAAATCCTCAGACTGCCAGGTCAGCAACAACCGCCATACGCCATAAAGAAGGCGGGGAGCTCGAAGCGCGCGCGCCTCTCCGAGGGATGGCGGCAATCTCGAAGCATCACTCCCTTCACCCGTTCCCCTTCTGGTCCCAGGCTCGGAAGTGGGGGGCTACTGTTACGGGGGAACTTAGCCACCATGCCCCACGTGACCGGCACGCGCGCCCAGGAAGACATCTTCGGCTCCGCAGCCCGACCCCGAGTCGGCAGCCCCTTGATCCAGCAATCCGACCCCGAGTCGGACATCTTCGGCTCCGCAGCCCGACCCCGAGTCGGCTGCCCCTTGATCCAGCAATCCGACCCCAAGTCGGACATCTTCGTCTCCGCAGCCCGACCCCGAGTCGGACATCTCTCGACAACGACAGGCTATTCCCCAAAGGCACGCCGCAGCCTCCTGCTCCACTACTCCCTGCAACGGTTGTATCTAGCGCTGCTCCACGATCCCCTGTAACGGCCGTACAAGGCGGAGCTCCACTACGCCCTGTCATGGCCGTACCCAGCGCTGCCCCACGACGCCCTGTAACGGCCGTGTCAGTGGCAGCTCCATCGTGCCCCACGATGACGAACCCCCCTGAAAGACCCCCCAGCCTGGTATATATGCGGCTGGGGGGAGGAGGGGGGGGAAGCAAGAACTTCCAGAGCATTCTCTTACTTGCGACTATTATCTCTCCTTCTCCTCCAATCTCCTCTGACTTGATCGTCGGAGGGCCCCCACTACCCCAGTGGTGGTGCGAGGCTTGCTTGCAGGTTTCCTGGTGGAAGGTGGAGCGCAATCAACACCAACTAAGGCAACTCAAACGGAACCCCGTTCACACCGCTGTGCCAATCGTTCTCGGTTGGGACCACCAGCAACATAAACAATAGATGGAGGGACTTGCTGAAGAACTTTAAGACCCAAGAAAGTGACAAAGGCTTGCAACCTAACTTCCAAGGAGACAGCACCTTGAGAGAGTATACTGCATCCAATTTGTGGTCCTTGGCTTAAAAGAACTATGCGTCAAAAGTATCCCATCCTCCAATGTGTATGGCCTAGACATGAAAGAAATTGTGCTCTGGTTTCATCTGAATCCAGGAAATGATGGCTAACTTAGATTCTCATAATTGGTCCTTAAATTAGTGTCAATGTACCAAAAAGAATGTTGGAAGAAGAGCATATGATTGGGGAACATAAAAGACCATTTAGGACTAGATATTGACAAGATGTGACTTCAAAGATGACAGTATCATAAGAGTATACCACCTTCCAATTTGTGGTCCTCGGTTTGGAAGTGCACCTATTTCGCAATCCAGTTCTTATCTTCTTTATGGCAAGAAATTGACTGCCCTCACATTGGTTTCATCTTTGAGAAGATTAAGAAGTGGTTGAGCCAGATAAAATTGCTTCTAAAATTTGGAGTTTATGTATCAAAATGCTGGAAATAAGCATTTTTTTTGGGGGAGGTGGTGACATGATCAAGGACACCCAGACTAACCTAGTCTGCTAACAATGAATACTAACTGGGGAAAAAAATTGTTAAATGATATTTATTATAGTTATAAGTTCTTCAACCACTTGAGAATCTTCAATGGTCTAGATGGTTAAACTAATAAGTTGTTTGATTTTGTTGTTTAAAATTATTGTAAGCATTACATAACCCTAATAACAACAAACAAGGTGCAGCCATAACCAAGTCGAGTTTAGTTTCATGCAAAGTGCGACTGGACCTTGCAAATAAATAATCTGATGATAGCATTAAAGACCTGATTAATCCCACTCTATAATGCAATCATAGCTTGAGGTCAGTGTAGCCTCCTTCTCTAGCATAATTTGCATTTTCCCTTGCTCAAACATACACTGGGAATAGTAGACTTATGCAACTATATTAAATGCTATCTAACAATCTTACAAAATTCATTTGAAGATTACTTGCAAAAATGTTTCAACTTTCAAGACTATAAAAAATGACATATATGTCAAGGGAGTACTTCATTTCTCATATCGATCGATCCGATCGTTAGGGCACTAGTGTGAGTTGCACAAGACCACCAACTACCAAAATCATGCATTCCCATACCGAACATGCAGAGTCACAAAGCAAATAGATCCACATGGGTAGCATATCCAACAATAACATGGCATCCACAACACAATAAACCAAAAGTGTCCAACCTTATCCATTATTAACTTTTCATACATGTCTTTATGAACTTATAATGCAAGGAAACCAACATAGCAATAATAATGCAACTACATCATTTTAGGCTCTATAATAAAAGCAGACATTCAGAATCTCGAGCCTTTATTTTAATATATTAATAATTAAATAATTTTCAAACACGTTTTAGTTGTATTAACTAACCAATAAATCTCAAAATTAAGTTATAAAAATGAGTTGACGGTATATATCAAAATTTCGAACCCACAACCATTAGCAAGCTAAATCTCGATACAGTATTAACATGTTACCTAATTACTAAACCTCAAACTTTAAGACGTTAGGAATTAAATGAGTCAAGCTTGCCATTTAGATTTGAAAAAAAAGAGGAAAAAACTCCAAACACACAAGCTTCTAGATAAAGAAGAGCAGATACATATATGAAATCAAGGTAGTGCAATTTGTATTTATAGGTCCCATGGTACAAACATCTTCATGGAAGCTGCAGGTCCTTAGAAGTTTCCTAACCACAAGCCACTCCCTGTAACTTCCCATTCTGCTCTTGAACTCTTCAAAAGCCCACTGCCATCACTCTCATCTCCCTCTCCCGCACACATTACCACCTTTCTCCACCACCTTATAATAAATACCCCACTGTTCCCAAAACACGTACACATGGACTCGGATCCAGTCTTCTAAACATATTATTATTCTCCCAGCTGCCAAAAATTTGAGCACGGCCTCCAAGAGGCGCCGAGCGCGCCGGGCGAGGCGGCATCGCCGAGCTCTCTGCCCGTCGTGACCGGCGTTCTCACAGGCCCCTCTCTCTTTCTCGGCTTTTGATGCCGGCTTGTCTCCTCCGGCTTCCATAAGGACCATAACCCTAATTCTCTCTATGGTTGTTTCATAATTATTTATTAAATATGTAACGACTTTTGGTAAAGTATGTTTCCAGCTCCATGAACTCATTATCCGGAGGACAGTTGTGTCACTTGAGAAGAACAACAATTTTTTTTTCCTGCTAGATCCTTGCTGAGAACACTTGCGTTAGAAGTGGCAGTCAAAGTTCCAAAAAATGGCCATTAAAAAAATGCCATTGTCAAAGCATGAAAGCAATAATTCTCACGAGGTGGTTATGTATGAATAGAAGCAATTAAGTAAAATATATTACTCATCAGTGATCTTATCATAATGGTTAATATTACATAATTGAAATAATGACCGACTTTTTTTTTTTGATTCAGGTTTTGTTTCAATTTTATACAACGATCGGACCATATTTTATTTGATAGACAGTGATTGACCTGAGCAATAGCTTTTTTTTTTTTTTTTTTTTTGTTAAAAGCGGCATTCATATAGTTCTTACATGAGTATGACCTGCCAAATCAAAAGAAGGAAGATGATTCTTCAGCAATAGCTTTACTAATTTTCATTATAAGTGTTAATAAGTACTTTATAATAGTAATTACTTTATTCTTGTATAAATCCAACAAGGTCATACAACCAAGACATACAGATGATGCAATGAAAAACATAATGTTACATAAATTTATGTAATATTTTAGCAATTAGTCCTTATCTAAAGAAGGATCAAATTGATAATTATAATAGTTTTAGAACCCTACATTGAATTATAAATTTACACACAAGTAGTTTCTGATAAATAATTATATTTAGTAGTTATCCCTTTCTAATAACATTTGAAATTTCATCCAGATATATAATATTTCTATATCTTCCTAGTCCAAGAGGATTGTTAGACTCGATATGGACTAGTTTGGCCACTACGAGTATTCAGGAGGATTACTAGACTCGATGCGGGATATATTTTGTCTACTACGAGTACTTAAGAGGATTACTAGATTCGATGTGCAATACTTTGACCACTGTACGAGTGGGGCCAGACAAGATTCAAGAGCGAGATCTATCACATCTAGAAGCCGAGTCGCATGTCAAACTTCTAGAGGTCATAATTTGGTTATATGATGCCTGATTGAGGTGATCTTTTTTTTTTAAAATTAGGTATCTTTTCAAGATCTACAACTTTGAGCCAACCTCTTAGGAGGTTCAATTGGGCCGAAATTCTATCATTTAGGTCCCGAAATGAACTAAATCGAAGTTTTTTTTTTTTTGGTAAGACTTTGACCGGACGTAGCTCTCTATCCGAGAAGAAATCAGGCAAAGCGATAGAAGACAGAGTCAATATAGAAGTCGAGATCTACTTTCTTAAGATTTTTATTTTTTTTACTAGAGGCTATGTACCTCCTTAAGGAAAAAAGGGTCATATTAGGATTAGGAAGAGAAATTCGATCCAAATTGTGTTAGGGTAGACCTCCCATTATAAATAGAGGTTACGTACTTCTTTTTTTTTTTTTTTAGCTCTACTTTTGAGATTCCTCCATCTTCTTCTAATTTTTTTTTGAGAGATTCGAGTTGAGCGGGTTGAAAAGAATCTTCTTTCTCCCTGATTGAATTACTTCAAAACTAATAGCTTATTCCTTGAAGGCCAACATCATAAATATTGTGCTATTTTTTGGTTGCAATAACAAACAATTGGAATAATAGAAATTTTAATAACTTTTCTATTCTTTCTTTTAGAGAAAAAATATCCTGAGCTAAAGTTAGTGTGTAACAATACAGGATCTCATCCAAAATGACTAGCCGAAAGGTATTAATTGGATTTCTTGATCCTGTATAAGTACTCAAGATCTATCCAGTGAATAATCGATGTGAGATTAAACATACGCCCGCACGGATTCTCACATGGTGTATACCTATCATTATTGCTGTTGCAATCATGTGAAAACAAAAATGTAAAAGCATCCGGGATGCCTTTTTTGCTCTCTTTATTTAATCTTCTTTCTGACAGAGATTCCTCAATGGTGATCGATTCCTTCACGTGCTTATCTGGAGAAGCCACAAGCAGCAACTGTTCATGGATTTAATTAAGAAGAAAGAAGGCCATTCAAAAGCAAAACATGGGTGGCGACGCCATCCACTCTGTCACCTTTCACTCTTCTCCCATTCGTTCTTCCATCCATGAGCATCTCCTGGCCTAACTAACAAAATATCCCACCGGATAGGAACAAGAAAACCTTCTTTCAGAATAAAGAAAAATCTTTTCTGAAATCATTTGTGCTCTTCTCGAGCTTACTCCCACTTACCAATAAGATTAATTGCAGGTAGTTCTTTGGCAATGGTTTGGGTGCAGTTCCTGTCCATTTCAATGGGGGTGGCATCTAAAAAGCTGGTGTCAAGTGGATATAAGATAGTAGAAGGGCTCCTGGTTAGGTGGTTGTTGCCCATGATGTAATTTAAAGTCATTGACTAATTTGAGAGCAGTTTGAATCCTCTCTCTATTCAAATCTTCTCCCTAATAACTTAATTCTCTCCCTTCAACTCCATTCCCCCATGCAAATAGGAAGGCAAGTTGACCAAAGTTTTTTATTGAAGATAACTTGTTTTCTATGAACTTCTAAAAGAAAAACTAGCAGATGATGAAACTCGGAACATGACTTTTATAAAAAGCATGTTCTTTTTGTTTTCATTCACAAAATGTCTTGCATAAAATGAAGTTTTATGAGTACGAGTTGTTTGAACAGATTGAACTAGTAACTGGTAAACAATTTCTTTCACTATGTATTGATGTCTCTATGGGTGCAACTCTGCAAATTTCTGAAAATTTGAAGAGTAAACAAAAGATTTCATTGCATTTCCTTTCATATGAACGATCATAACATTTTCTCCTTCTACATGAAGGCTCCCAACAAATCTAGGTAGTCTGTCATGTATGAACAAAACCATCTTCATTAAAAATTGCTAATACCATATTGATCTGCTTGTAGCTAACAAATCAACTTTGTTTCGCTTCGTATATAATTAAGCCGTCTTTGCATAAAATTATATTCTAATCTAGGTTTGGACATCGCAATTGTGACTATGATCTTTTAGCTAAAATGAAAGGTCGAAAGAAAATTGCCAACCAATTATAAGTTTTTAGTTCCAAATCCAAACTTGACTCTGGAACCAACCAAATGAGTGGCAAAATGTATCCAGCAAAAATTAACAAATGTTTAATCTAACCCATTAGATTAAAACATGGATTTTAATTCCTTCTTTCTTTCAAAACCATGAAGGAAGGAGACCATCTTAACTCGAACTCAGGACTCTCCCCAGTGCAAGTGCTTGAGAGAGAGGGAGAACTATACAGATGGACTTAGCATTAATTACCATAAATCATCCAAATTTAAGCAATAAAAAACTCATTAACTGAACAGCCCTTCCAGTTTCTTTGTCAGTCTGAATGAATCCATCTTCAATTGGATATAGATTTTACCAGTTGCCACTGGCCAGACCAAGATGCTACTTGGCCAGTTTGTATATACCCATCTTGTTTGACCGCTTTGGCAGTATCCTTGTCTCAACCAAGTAAAGAATGAGATGGCGAGGGGGTCCAATGGTCTCATAAGTGGAAGATCCCTTGTTTTAATTGTTGTCTTTGTTCTCTTTGTCGTCGTCGTTGTCTTCGTTGTTTTTAAATAAGACAGAAGCTTGTACCACAACCAAGTGGTGGCTCCACTGCTAAAACTATTCTTGTTAGTTAGTGTTAGAATCCTTGTATTTTTTTTTTCCCAAGGCTGCTCTTCTTGAACGCAGCAAATTGGCGATGCCGTTTGTTTTCTTGGCACAATTCAGAGCTGCCAAGAAAAAACAAAAAGGTGCCGGCCAATGTTTCAGGCTCTCAGCCGAGATGGAAACTCTGGTCAATGGCCATGAAGCATAAACGGACACTTTGGTTGGCTCCGCTGCGTGCTAACATGAGATACCTGTATTCAAATGGTTTATGGGGACTTGGCTTCATACAAAGTTCCCTAATGGACGAGTATCAATTTGTCTTATAAGGGAATAAGTTCTTGATATTCCCCTCATCTTTCTCCGCCGTGCGAACTAAAACCTGGCTTCTTCTATTTCGAAGGTTCTCAGCAGCCAACAAGAAATGAGTCAAAAATTATGCGGACATGTGTTTAGTCCCATATCGATTATTCATTAGATAGATCTTGGATACTAATACATAATCAAGAAACATAAATAATACTTTTCGGTTAGCCATTTTGAGTAAGGTCTAAAATTGTTATAAATGGTATTAAAACGGATCCGACCCATAATCTATATAGACTAGAGGATACTGCAGCACGAATCTATTAAGGCTGACCACATGCGGATCATGGTGTTTGTGATTAGATTTGAATGGATTTGAACTCTTAGTCAGATGAGGACGTCATAACAGAATCAAGGAACCTAATAATACTTTATGGCTAGCTATTTTGGGTGAGGTCATGAATTGTTACAACATAGGCATATATGGAAATGTATAAGCATTGTATTATATCACCATGTTCAGATATCAGTTATCGTTGACAAAACATAGACAATGAGCTGCATGTTCCACAAATGAGTATTGCAGCTCTTCTAGGGAGTTGCATGTCATGTGGGCGTCTGTGTTTCATTAACACAATGCATCTATTCCATGGCTGAAGTGATTTAAGATATTTCAGCATTATGATAGATATTTTTTACTTTTCTTACCTGAACTATTAAAAAAAGAGTTTCTCTAGTTTTCATATTGTTTTGTTATAATGATTATTATTCATTGATATGATGAGATGGAAGAGTTCATACTTATGACAAAACTAAGGGCATTAAGGGTAATTAGTTACTTACTTAAGCAATGTTATTTTGCAACTAGATGATGTTATTACAGATACATTAGAATTTCATGTTAAACAAAGATTAAGTTATAAAAACTGTGAGCCATTATGACTTTTATGAATAATAGTTAAATTGTTTTAATGGCTGTCATCTGAAACCATGGTTTCAATTGACCAAAAGTAAAAGAAGAAAAAAAATCAAAATTTCTAGAAATAGTTCTCATGCAGCTTCAACGTTTTCCAGGAAACAGAATCCAAACTTAAAAACAAAAAAAAACACTAACCCATGCTGTAAGTCAAGTTTATTTTGAGTGCCTCAAAATAAAGACCTGTCTCAGTTTGGTTCGGGGGTGTATCTTTCGCATGAAAGAAGGATTTACCTTCCTTCATGCGATCCACTATTGGATTATCCACTAATCGCTTTAAGATTTGGGTAGATGGATGAAAGAGAAACCTTTAAATAGGGTTGCATCATCCACAAAAAAGAAGCGATCTGGTAATGTTGTAATGAAAGCAATTGCTCTGAAAAATTTGAAGAGCTAAATGACCAATGCCCATCCAAGACTTCTAATTCTCCTTCTCTCCCATAGCTTGTTTGGCAAATGGGTCAAAGATTTGGGCACAAACTCGGTTTAACAGTTAAAAATTCATTCTTCTTCTTATCATCAAGTTTGGTGATGAGAAAATTTAACCAAGAAAGATTACCATAACATAAGATACGAGCCTAACCCAACGTTGAATAAAGCTTAATGATGCCTCAATAGGACCCAATATGGCCCATTAGGCCCAACCATGGATGGCTTTGTTTGGTGTCATTGAGTTCCACCAGCCCAAGAGTTTCCAAGTTTTGTGACAAAGTCTCAATAAGCTCACTATAAATAGGCCACTGGAGACATTGTATCTCAATCATAGGCATTTGAGTGTAAGGGTAGGCGATGAAAGGGCAAAACTATGTTAGGAATGGTGAATGGATCCTATGCAATGGATCCCAAATCCTCATGACGCTGTCTCTCTGTGAATTCTGTCTAGCTATCCTTTTATCTTCCTGTTGCTGGAAATTGGACCCGGGGGCAATCTTCGGTCGAGGAGAGGGAGCGGGAGGTGGTTACTCACGGTGGGGCGGTGGTTCGTCGACGGGCGGCGTCCTCCGTCTGGGGCGATCGGCGAGAAGGAGCGGCTGATTCCCGCGGCTGGGCGACGATCCGACAGTGGGCGGCGTCCTCCGTCTGGGTGCCTGCACACGAGCCGGTGGCCGGGTCTCCCGGCGCCGGCCCTCCGACGCTCAAGTCAGGGAGGGGGCAAATCGTGTAGAGTAGAGGTAAATGGTGCGTGTCCCCAGTATCGATTTTCCAACCCCCTTTTATAGACCGGGGGTCGGTTTACCTGCGATGTAACGGGGCGAAGCCGTAGTACGGCTCGGCATGTCGTTCAGGTCGGCGCTTGGTCAGGCGAATAATTGCACTGATGTCGGCGATGAGGGCGTTGTACAACCCGAACTAGCACGCTACCAGGCGAATTTATTGCATCAGTGTCGGAGGTATGGCCGAGATCAGAGACTTATCACAGTTGACTAGACTCTGCTGGGCTTATTTGCCGTGGAGAGCTGGGAGTCCGTAGATGACAGGAGTCACGTGCATTAATTGTTGAGTGAGCCGGAGATCCACATTTATTGTGGAGTAAGCCGGAGATCCGCATTTATTGTGGAGTAAGCCGGAGATCCGCATTCATTGTGGAGTAAGCCGGAGATCCGCATTCATTGTGGAGTAAGCCGGAGATCCATATTTATTGTGGAGTAAGCTGGAGATCCATATTTATTGTGGAGTGTGCCGGAGGATCACAGCGGTCATGCGCAATAAATGCCGGAGGGGCGTCATAGTACGGTCTCTGGCCGGACCTCGGAGACGTATGCCGTAGTAGGTGGCTGACAAAAGTAGGCCTCGGGCATTGGGGTTTCTCTTAGGTCGGAGGTTCCGAGTTCGGGTGCCGACTTCGGCCTTCCAGGGTCGACGATTGTGCGGCTTCTTTGGGGCATTCGTGTCATTTGGGGGAAAAACCTTATTCCCCCAACACTACCCCCCGACTTCCGAGTTCGAGCGGCTTGTGGGCTCGGACGTAGGAAGTAAAGTCCATCGTTAAAGTTGGGGGGCGAACTTCGTCCGCACCCTCATGTTTCTTGGAATTTTCGTGGTAGGACCTGCGCCCTTGGGCGTTTCGAGGTTACTTTGTTCGGCGAATTAATGATGGGGTCCATATCCCTACGTCTTTCAAGGCGACTATAGCGGGGGCGGTGTCTCTTGGATTACCGAGGTTGGTTTGTGAGGCGGACCCAGGATGAGGGTCCTCGGGTTCGACGGGGTGGCGCCTCGGCCCCACAATCGAGAATTCCCGCTCATCAATGAGCGTGCCATTTTGGGTTTCAAAACGGACACGCGGCATGACCAGGGGTCGGACGCTTCCGATTTCGTGTTACCGGGTCATAATTTCGGAGGAGTGGAGGCCACACCGGGGCTCCACGTGTCCCAGATTTTATTAAACGAGGGGAGCGGGGGTGCCGTCCGCTCATTCTTCGAGGCGATGGGGTTCTGTGGACCCATAATGAGGTCCCGAGATCCGATGGGACAACACTTTGATTTCGTATTCGATTTATTGATCCGGAGTGGATGCAGTGCCTCGGCCTCAGAGGTCGCCACGTGGCGCAGCCCGATCGGGGGATGGGAACCGACCCCATCGATCTGGGCCGTCAGGGGGGTCTATATAAACCCCACGAGTCTGCCCTAAAGGTCTTGTTTGGCTTCCCCTCATTTTCGTCGTCTTTTTTCCCTTGTTTTCTCCCTCAACCGAATTTTGCCGGCGGTGCTCGGAGCAATTTCTGGCAATGTCCAGTAGGTTTTCTTCCTGTTTTCTCTAGAGTTTCCTCTTTTCTTCTCCTTGCCAACTTCCATTTTCTGCTCTTAATTTTTACTCCATTCTTCTGTGAGAATGAGTCTCGGTCCCGAAGAAGTTGGGTCGAATATGTCAGAGGAGGAACTGGAGACAATCCGCTCCCGTTTCTTCTTCCAGCCCGGGTTTCGTCTTGAAACTGCAGGGCCGGGGGACAGGGTGACGCAGCCGCCCCCAGGTCGGATCGCGGTTTACCGCGAGACACTCTGGGCGGGCCTGCGTTTTCCCACCCATGAGTTCGTGAGCAGCTTGCTGGCCGAGTACCAGCTCGTCCCGGCGCAGTTGGCTCCGAACTCATGGAGGACCATAATCGGGTTTTTGTCCCTGTGCCTCGGGCACGGGATCCCGATCACGGTAGGCCTTTTCCGCCGGTGTTTTCTGTTAAAGAAGAATCCGGCGGACGCAGGGTGGCTATATTTCGCCTTTCGGGGCGGTATGTCACTCTTCCGGGGCGCCCCTTCCTCGATCCACGAGTGGAAGGTGAAGTTTTTCTTCCTGGCGTCCGCGGCGCCTTGGGGGTTTGAGCCGAGGTGGGGACACCCACGGCTGAAGGCCCTCAACAGACTCTCCGAGCCCACGGGGAGGGAGCTGAGGATCCTAGACTCTGTGCGAGCCCTCGGGAGGGGCAACGACCTGTCCGAGCTCCTGCGGGAGGGCGCCCTGGCGAGCGTGGGTCTGAGCTCGGCGCGCCCCGAGGGTAAGGGCGGCTACGTTATTTTCATTCTTTGTCTTTCGCTTTTACTGCCACTGGCCTGACACTTAACAAAATTTTTGATTTCAGATATTCCCCGCATGCCGACCAGCAACACGTCGCTTTTTTCCCGCCTGAGGAGGCGGGAGGCCGAGGCCGGGGGGGCTAATCCCCAGCCTCGGAGGAGGGCGAGGACGGACGGCGCTTCCTCGTCGGCCGGGATGAGTGGCCCCGAGGCGGGGGCCCCTGCGGCCGACCCGAGGGGGGAGCGGGTGGTCAGTGGTGCGAGCCCATCGGCCCCTCCTTGCCCTGCCCCCCTTGCCCAGCGGGGGGAATCATTCGTGGCCCGGCCGCAGCAGCCAGGACCCGGGCCTGCCCGAGGCCCCGAGGCGAGCGGCTCCGGGACCTCGGGTCCGATCGTGCCGAGCTCTTCCTGAGCTTTCCGAGAAGAGTCGGTTGAGCCAGACTCTTCCGTTCCTGAGGGGAGCTCGGCCCTTCAGGACGCCGAGGTCGCACGCTCCATGTTGCGGCGTGCAGTGTTCCCAGCGGACCGGGCCGCGTTCCGGGGGATTTCGCTGGAGGAGGTCGCCGGCAGTGCTTACTGCAGCACCGCCCGGGTAAGTTCCCTTCTTAATTTTCCTGAGTTATTAGCGTGCATACGTGCCTTTCAACTCACAACACCCTCGCTTCTTCTTTTTTTCCTTTTTTTTTTTTCAGCATATTCTCGAGCTCGACACCATGGCGTTCCTCGCCCACGGGTATCGAGAAGAAGTTCGGCAGCTCGGCCAGCAGCTGGAGCCGGCCAAGAAAAGAATCGCCGAGCTAGAAGCGGTGTCGGCCGCGGCCGAGGCTCGGTGGGCGGCCACCGAGGCCGAGCGCCTTGCCGTGGTGGGGGCGCTTGAGGAGGAGAAGGCGGCTCACGCCATGACCAAGGCAACCATGCGCGGCACGGAGGCGCGCTTGGGGGAGGTCCAGGCCAGGGTCGCGGCCCTCGAGTATGAGGAGAGGGCCCTTCGCCTCCGAATCGAGCAACTTGAGGCCCGGGAGAGGAGGGCTCTCGAACGAGCCGAGCACGCCGTGGAGCTCTTCAAAGAGTCGCAAGAGTTCCGCGACATGTTGGAGGAGGAGACGGTCGACGGTTTCCTTCGAGGCTTCGAGAACTTCCGAGAGCAGGTGCGCCTGTACTGCCCTCAGTATGACTTCTCGACGGTCCGTCCGAGGGAGGACCGGGGCTGGGGGTCCGACGTGCGAGCCCTTCCCACCATCCTGACATCCGAGGCGGGAATATATGAGCAAGACCCCGCCGAGCCTTCGACGAGGGTAGCCGAGGCGGACGGTGTCATGGAGGTGGCTCTGGCGGCCGAGACGGACGCTGTCCCGGAGGTGGTGCCCGAAGCTCCTGCTCCCGACCCCGAGCCTGTTCCGGAGGAAGGTCTTGAGGTCATCAATGTGCCGGACGACCCCCCGGATGTGGCTCCCGCCGCTTAGGACTTAGCGTATTTTTCTTTCTTTTTCATTGTATCCGAGGTCGGCCCTTGAGCGGCCGACTTCCAATTTTGTAATTGGCCTTCCGGCCCTTTGTTAATGAAAAAGTATTTTTGCCATTCCGTGTTCATCTTTCCCTCTGTTGTCGTGACCGAGGCCAGGGCCTTAGCGAACAGCCTCGATGGCCTAGCTTTGCATTTTAATTTCCGGGCTGCTTAACGAAGTTGCCCTTCTTCCCGGGCTACGTCTTAGCCTTCTCGGGTTCCAGTCATCCCGACGAAGAGGAGCTCCGAGTCTTGAGTTTTTTAGAAAATTTCCCTAAGTCCTATAGCTCGGATTTGGGAGACGTGGAGGTCATCGCGTTTAGCCTTTAGGGAAGTCCCAAGGTGTCGAGGTCGGGCCTTAGCCCTTTAACTAAGACCGGACTAGGTCTGTATGTGCCGCTAATCGGGGAGTTTAGTCGGGTCTCCGAACTTAACTCCAAACTCCTCAGAGGGAGCGCGGGCCAATAGGCAGGTTATTACCGAAGGTTTTCGTAGTTATTGTTCTCGGACTCTGCCGAGGCTTCGGTGAGCAAGGCTGGGGTTTCCAGAGATTGCCTTGGTACCCGTGTTTGGCTGGCGCATTCGTGGCCGGGACCACTTTTTAGCCGGACGTAGGAGTTTACGTCGAAGAGCCAAGTCGGGCACTAATTTATGAAATCCTCTGTACCAGTTTCGGAGACTTGACGAACGGTGCATGCATAATGTAATTAGGAGGTCGATCCTAAGCCGACCCGTTAGAGAGGCCCGACTTTGGGGCGAGATAAGGCTTCAACATTAAGATTCCGTTCAGCAATATGTAAATAAAATTTGACAAGGAGGGCGTCCAGTTGAATGTACCTCTTTCATTCTCAGAGTTATGCTTCGCATGGTGGAGTAGGCTGCTTCCCTTCCTCGTCGACCTGCGGAGTCATTTTTGACTTTAAGGGGGCTCGGGCTTCTCACGGACCCGACAGCACCCGCCGAGGTTGAGAGGGCTTGGGGAGGCTTTATTGATTTGTAGCTCTTTGCGAGGTCGAGGGAGTTTGAGACCCTGTGGTCGGACCTCGGGGCACCTCAACTTTGGCCGAGGGGTCTTGTGTCAGGTCGGCGGGTCCGCGGACGCTTTGCTGACCTGTGGTACCTCCCGAAGTCGAGGGAGTCTGATTCTCTACGGTCGACCCTCGGGGCATCCCGACCTCAGTCGAGGGATCATACGTCAGGTCGGCGGGTCTGGGCATGCTCTACCGACCTGCGATGCTTCCCGAGGTCGAGGGAGTCTGGTTCTCTACGGTCGATCCTCGGGGTATCCCGACCTTAGTCGAGGGGGCGCTACGGGGGACCGCGAAGGTACTACCCCGTTGTTGGTGATGAGCGCCACGGGGGGCCGCGAAGGTACTACCCCGTCTTCCCGAAGTGTCGAGGGGTCTGGGCACGCACTGTCGACACTCGGGGCATCTCGACCTTAGTCGAGGGATCGCTCGCTTCGGGGATCGGGGATCGTCGACCGCTCCTGGGGGTCCACTTCGTGGCGCCCCAGGTGGAGCCACCCTTTCCACCCCTCACGGCGCCTTCCCGAGGTCAAGGGAGTCTGGTTCTCTACGGTCGACCCCCGGGGCATCCCGACCTTGGTCGAGGAATCGTTCGTCAGGTCGAGGGGTCTGGGTACGCACTGTCGACCTGCGACGCTTCCCGAGGTCGAGGGAGTCTGGTTCTCTACGGTCGACCTTCGGGGCATCCCGACCTTAGTCGAGGAGGCGCTACGGGGGGCCGCGAAGGTACTACCCCGTTGTTGGTGATGAGCGCCACGGGGGGCCGCGAAGGTACTTCCCCGTCTTCCCGAAGTGTCGAGGGGTCTGGGTACGCGCTGTCGACACTCGGGGCATCTCGACCTTAGTCGAGGGATCGCTCGCTTCGGGGATCGGGGATCGTCGACCGCTCCTGGGGGTCCACTTCGTGGCGCCCCAGGTGGAGCCACCCTTTCCACCCCTCACGACGCCTTCCCGAGGTCAAGGGAGTCTGGTTCTCTACGGTCGACCCTCGGGGCATCCCGACCTTAGTTGAGGAGGCGCTACGGGGGGCCGCGAAGGTACTACCCCGTTGTTGGTGATGAGCGCCACGGGGGGCCGCGAAGGTACTACCCCGTCTTCCCGAAGTGTCGAGGGGTCTGGGCACGCACTGTCGACACTCGGGGCATCTCGGCCTTAGTCGAGGAATCCTGCTCCATTCCACGTTTCGTCGTCTTGCGATCCTTCCCGAGGTCGAGGGAGTTTGGGACTCTACGGTCGAGCCTCGAGGCATCCCGATTTTGGCCGGGGAATCTGAGGATCACAAACGACCCAATATTAAAAGAGGATTACAGTTATCAAGATGAGAGAAATTTTTGCAGAAAAAGGAGCTGAGTCCATTGTCCTGATTGTTTTGGACCCCTTAGGGTTTCATTGGTAATACATCCGTAGATTCTCGGAGTTCCAGCTTCGTGGGATCAGAGTCCCCTCCAGGGACTTCAATTTGTACGCCCCTGGTCGTTGTACCCGGGCGATTTGATACGGCCCTTCCCAATTTGGGGCGAGCTTTCCTTGCTCGGTCGGTTGAGAAGCCTCGACTCTCCTGAGGACGAGGTCCCCTACTTTGAAGAGCTTGGGCTTGACTCTGGAGTTGTAGTATTGGGCCGTTCGCTGTTGGTATCTCGCCATGCGAACCCGGGCGACCTCTCTCGTTTCTTCGACAAGGTCCAAGTTGCTCCTTAGCTGGGAAGAATTGGTGTCGGGGTCGTAATGCTCCATTCTGGGAGAAGGCAGGCCGATCTCCAGCGGGATGACGGCCTCAGTGCCGTATGCTAGGTTGAAGGGGGTCTCTCCCGTGGGTAGTCGGAACGTGGTCCGGTACGCCCAAAGGACATTGTACAAGTCCTCGACCCACTGTCCTTTGGACCGATCAAGCCTAGCTTTAAGTCCCTGCAAAATAGTTCGGTTAGTTACCTCGGTTTCCCCGTTTGTCTGGGGATGGGCAACCGAGGTGAAGCGATGATCAATGCCGAGTTCAGAGCAAAACTCCCTGAAATGAATATTGTCAAATTGTCGACCATTATCAGATATAAGGATACGGGGTAGTCCGAATCGGCAGATTATAGACTTCCATACGAAATCCCGCATCCTTTGCTCGGTGATCCGGGCGACAGGTTCGGCCTCGACCCATTTGGTGAAATAGTCGATGGAGACGACCAGGAACTTTCTCTGTCCGGTGGCGAGGGGAAAGGGCCCCAGGATGTCGATCCCCCATTGGGCAAACGGCCAGGGGGCGATGATGGAGGTCAGCAGAGCTGAAGGTCGGCGCTGGATATTGGCGTTTCGCTGGCACCGATCGCACTTGCGGACGAAATCTGTTGCGTCTTTTTGGAGTGTGGGCCAGTAATATCCCTGCCGCAGGATCTTATGGGCCAAGGCCCGGCCCCCCAGGTGATTTCCGCAGATCCCTTCATGGACCTCTCGGAGAGCATAGTCCGCCTCGGAGGGGCGGAGGCATCTGAGAAGGGGGGAAGTAAATGATCGTCGATAGAGCCTGTTCTCGTATAGGACATATCGGGGGGCCTGGCGCTTGATTCGGCGAGCCTCCATCTCGTCATGAGGTAGGGTTCCGTCCTGAAGGTAGCAGACGAGCCCGTCGATCCAGCTTGGCTCGGAGCCGATGCACATGGTAGGCTCGGGTTCCTCCGTGCTGGGGGTCTGAAGATACTCGAGCGCGGTTCCCTTAGGAAGCTCGCTCATGCGGGAGCTTGCCAGCTTGGATAGCTGGTCTGCCCTGAGGTTTTCCGTTCTGGGAATGTACTGAATGTTGAAAGAATTCAGGGCAGATATGAGTTCCCGCACCTTTTGGAGATACTTTTGCATGGATGGCTCTTTAGCTTCAAAATCTCCTTGGACCTGGTTCACCACCAGCTGGGAGTCGCTGAATGCCGTCAAGTCTCCCACGTTTAGTTCTTTCGCCAGTTTGAGCCCGGCGATCAGGGCCTCATACTCGGCCTCATTATTCGAGGCCGGGAACTCGAGGCGCAGGGCTTGCTCAGCCACCACTCCGTCTGGACTAGTGAGGATAAGCCCGGCCCCGTTACCCCCCGAGGTCGAAGACCCGTCCGAGTGCAGGACCCATGGCTGCCTCGGGGCCTCCTCCGCGGGTCCAGATGGCAGGTCGGGGTCGTCCGGAAGGGTGCACTCCACGATGAAGTCGGCGAGTATCTGAGCTTTGATAGCCGGCCTGGGCCGATATTCGAGGTCGAATTCCCCGAGCTCGACCGCCCATTTGGCGATCCTCCCCGCACGATCCGACCTCTGCAATATTTGCTTCATGGGCTGGTCAGTCAATATAACTATCGTGTGGGCTTGGAAGTAAGGCCTGAGTCTCCGAGCCGAGATGATGAGAGCGAAGATGGTCTTCTCAAGTTTAGAATATCGGGTCTCGGCATCCCTGAGAACCCGGCTGGTGTAATAGACCGGCTTTTGGAGCTTGTCCTCTTCCCGGACGAGAACTGAGCTCACTGCGGCTGGGGAGACGGCCAGATATAAGTAAAGGACCTCGCCTTTCCGGGGCTTGGTGAGCAGCGGGGGAGAAGCCAGAAGGCTCCGAAGATCTTCAAAGGCCTGCTGGCATTCTTCTGTCCACCGGAAGTCTTTCGGCCGTTTGAGGCTCTTGAAGAAGGGGAGGCAACGCTCGGCTGACCGAGAGACGAACCTTCCCAGGGCGGCTACCCGCCCCGCGAGCCGCTGCACCTCCTTAACTGTCTTTGGAGGCGACATCTCTTGCAGTGCCCGGATTTTCTCCGGGTTGGCCTCAATTCCGCGCTGGGTCACTATGAAACCCAGGAACTTGCCCGAGGTGACCCCGAACGCGCACTTCGCCGGATTGAGTTTCATTTGATATTTTCTGAGCTTGGCGAACGTCTCGTCGAGATCGGCTATGTGGTGTTCCGCCGCTCGGCTCTTCACCAACATGTCGTCCACGTAGATTTCCATGTTCCGGCCGATCTGGTCTTTAAAAATCTGGCTGACCAGCCTCTGATAGGTGGCCCCAGCGTTTTTCAGGCCAAAGGGCATCACCTTATAGCAGTAGGTGCCCTTGTCGGTGATGAAGGCCGTCTTCTCCTCGTCTTCTGGCGCCATTCGGATTTGATTGTATCCTGAAAAGGCGTCTATAAAAGTTAGCAGTTGGTGTCCCGAGGTGGAGTCGACGAGCTGGTCGATGCTCGGGAGGGGGAAACTGTCTTTTGGGCAGGCCTTGTTCAGGTCGGTGTAGTCCACACACATACGCCATTTTCCGTTGGCCTTCTTTACGAGGACTATGTTGGCGAGCCAGTCCGGGTAGGAGACCTCCCGGATGAAGCCGGCTCCGAGGAGTTTGTCCACCTCCTCGGCCGCAGCTCGTTGTCGCTCGGGGGCGGAGCCTCTTTTCTTCTGCTTTATAGGCCTGCTGGTTGGTTTCACCTGAAGTCGGTGGACCATGACCTCAGGGTCAATTCCTGGCACGTCCGCGGGCGACCAGGCGAAGACGTCGGCATTATCCCGCAGGAAGCTGACGAGGCGATCCCTCTCATGGGCGCCGAGGCCGGAGCCGACCTGCACGGTTAGCTTGGGAAAATTTTCTCGTAGTGGGATTTGAATAAGGAGCTCACCGGGCTCTACTTGCTTCTTCCAGGGGGTGTCCCTTGCATCGAGGGTTTCTATGGGGAGTGAGGGGCGCGTCGGGCGGTCTGGCGCCTCAGCTGGTTGTTTCACTGTGTGGGCCGCCATGTAGCATTGCTTGGCGACCAGTTGGTCTCCGCGGACCTCGCCTACTCCTTGGCCGGTGGGGAACCGCATGAGTAAATGGCGGGTTGAAACCACGGCTCGAAGGGTGTTTAACCCTGGGCGCCCAAGGATGGCGTTGTAGACCGAGGGCAGACGGACCACCAAGAAGTCCATCCTCACAGTGCTCTCCCGGGGGGCGAGGCCAACTGTGACAAGGAAGCTAGCCTCACCTTCAACCGAGACCGCATCTCCGGTAAACCCGACTAGCGGGGCATTGATTCTCCGGAGATGTCTTCCTGTCAACCCCATTTTTTGGTAGGCATGGTAGTACAAAATGTTGGCTGAACTTCCATTGTCAACTAGGACACACTTTACATCAAACCTATTTACAATCATAGAGATGACCACAGCGTCATCGTGAGGGGTCTCGACCCCTTCTAAGTCCTCGTCCGAGAACGAGATGACTTCATCAGTACGTGGGCGCTTCGGGGGTGTTCCCTGGGCGGCCGTTCCTGCCGAGGCCCGCCCGATCATGTTGATGGTGCCGGCGATGGGCCTGTTGTCGCCTGGATTTTCGGTTGGTGCGACATTCTCCGCCGGCCTTCTTTCCTCAGGTCGATTCCTCACGAACCGGTTGAGTACTCCCCGTCGGATGAGCGCTTCTATCTCGTCCCGGAGTTGGAAGCAGTCCTCCGTGTCGTGCCCACGGTCTCGGTGGAAGCGGCAATACTTCCTGGTATTTCGGGGAAATCCCGTGTCTCGCATAGGAGGCGGGGGTCGGAAGAAGTCCCGACCCTCAATTTCCATCAGGATCTCGGCCCGGGGAGCATTGACGGGTGTATAGTTCTCGTACCTCGCCTGGTACGTCCGGGGCCGTGGTTGAGACCTCGGACGAGGAGGTGTCCTCTGCTGAGGTCGCCCCTGCTGACGGGGCGGACTCCTCAGTCTGGGGAGATTTTTCTCTCTGCGGGGAGACCGGCTCCTTTGTCGGCCGCGCTCCTCGCGGCGCTTCTTCTGCTTCTTAGAGGCGGGCTCGATTGCTCCCCGCCTGGAGGCGACTGCCTCCTCGGCCTTAGCATACTTCCGGGCTCGGGCCAGCATTTCGGTGAAGTCGGCCGGGAAGCTCTTCTCGATGGAGAAGAGGAATCGGTAGGAGCGAACCCCAGTTTTCAGAGCCGACATGGCTATCGACTGGTCTAGCTCGCGGACCTCCCATGTGGCGGTGGTAAAGCGGTCCAGGTACTCTTTGAGGGACTCCCCCTCCTTCTGCTTGATGTCCAGGAGGGAGTCTGATGTCCGTCGCTGGCGCCGGCTGGCAGCAAAGTTGGTGGCGAACTGCCTGCCGAGCTGCTCAAAGGAGGACACCGTGTTCGGCTTCAGTCCAGAAAACCAAAGCCGAGCGGTCCCTCGGAGGGTCGCTGGAAAGGCTTTGCAGAGTATGGCCTCCGAGGACCCTTGTAGGGCCATGAGGGCCCAATAACTCTCCAAGTGGTCGAGGGGGTCGGTGATTCCGCTGTAGGGCTCCACCTGAGGCATTTTGAATCTCACGGGAACCGGCTCGTCCTCGATCTGGCGGGAGAAGGGGGACTTGGCGGTGAACTCAAAGTCCCCTTCCTGTCTTGCCTTCTTGCCGTGGAGTGCCGCAATCTGGCGCTCCAGATGCTCAACTTTTCGGTTGAGCTCCCCCACCCGTGGGATTGTCGTTGTGGTTTGCGCCGGCCCTTGGCGGTCCGGGGCTGACTCCGCCTCGGAAAGTTGGGGTCTCCGATCGAAACCTTCTCTCGGTAACTCCCTACGGGGAGTAGCCCGTTCTCCGTTGTTGGCTCTGGAGGAGCCATGCAGATTTTGACTGGGGAGAACCGGGCCGTTGGGGAGACACTCCGGCGGGGCCTGGGCCTGCGGGGGAAGCGCCGATGAAGCTTCCACGCGCCGTAGGCCCTGCACGGCGGCGGCCAGGGCCTGGACTTGCTGTACCAGGGCATTGAACTGTTCCAGCTGGACCTGAGGACCTGGGTCAGCTGGAGTTGGGAAATTCTGGACGGAGTGTCCAGGACTTTGCGGGGGACGCCGGGAGACGTTAGAGGCTCCCTTACTTCTCAACTTCATGACTGCTACTCGGGCCCTTCCTCTAGCGCCAACTGTTGCTGGAAATTGGACCCGGGGGCAATCTTCGGTCGAGGAGAGGGAGCGGGAGGTGGTTACTCACGGTGGGGCGGTGGTTCGTCGACGGGCGGCGTCCTCCGTCTGGGGCGATCGGCGAGAAGGAGCGGCTGATTCCCGCGGCTGGGCGACGATCCGACAGTGGGCGGCGTCCTCCGTCTGGGTGCCTGCACACGAGCCGGTGGCCGGGTCTCCCGGCGCCGGCCCTCCGACGCTCAAGTCAGGGAGGGGGCAAATCGTGTAGAGTAGAGGTAAATGGTGCGTGTCCCCAGTATCGATTTTCCAACCCCCTTTTATAGACCGGGGGTCGGTTTACCTGCGATGTAACGGGGCGAAGCCGTAGTACGGCTCGGCATGTCGTTCAGGTCGGCGCTTGGTCAGGCGAATAATTGCACTGATGTCGGCGATGAGGGCGTTGTACAACCCGAACTAGCACGCTACCAGGCGAATTTATTGCATCAGTGTCGGAGGTATGGCCGAGATCAGAGACTTATCACAGTTGACTAGACTCTGCTGGGCTTATTTGCCGTGGAGAGCTGGGAGTCCGTAGATGACAGGAGTCACGTGCATTAATTGTTGAGTGAGCCGGAGATCCACATTTATTGTGGAGTAAGCCGGAGATCCGCATTTATTGTGGAGTAAGCCGGAGATCCGCATTCATTGTGGAGTAAGCCGGAGATCCGCTGTAATAACCCCAAAATTTTTTTTTTTATATAAAAAGGGATAGAATAGTCCTTTAAAATTAATATAAGGGGTAAAATTGGGAGGAATCAAAAGATAATGGCATAGTTGTAGATAAGTTGAAGTGGTAAGGGTAAAATTGGAAAGGAATCAAAAGTTAATGGCATAACAGTAGATATGTTGAAGTGTTAGGGGCAAAATGGGAATTTAATAATATTAAAAAAAGGGTGAATAGTATCTTGATGTGATTTAATTGGAGGGTTTGAGCTGGCTCACGGGAGTGAAACAGAGAGGAGAGGGGGAGGATTCTCAGACGACACAGAGAGAAAGAAAAAGAGAAGAAGAAGAAGAAAAAGAAGAAGGAAGAGGGATTCGAGGTGGAAGGGAGTCCCGGTTGCACTTCCAGCTGAAGGGAAAAACGTAGATCTCCTTCCCCTCTACGCAAGGACCTCGATTTCCAAAAAGAAAAAGGTAAATATCCGTCCCTATCTAGTCTTTTGATGACATTAGGCTATACAAAGGGTGGATATAGTCTAGAGGGGTCGGATAAGGGTTGTAGAGGCGGTTAAAAGAGGAAGAATCAGATTTTGACAAATTTTTCCGATACTACGGAAAAACTGTGTCGAAGTCCCAACTTCGGCGAATTATTTAGGGGGTCAAACGGCCTCCGATGATGATGCATTTATCTCTTTGGAATCCTCTATGAGTGTAGAATGTTAGGTAAAAATTTCATCAAATTTGGAGTCTGAAAAGTGGATCAAACCCGGGATGAAGTAACCGGCTGTCGGTCCGGGTTACTGTTCATCCGGGTGGAAAATAGGGGATTTCATGCTATAATAGGGTATTAAGCCTAGATCAAGCTAAAAGGGACCTTGTACTCATGCAAGGGAGTCCCTAATACACATAAATGGTGAGTTAATTAATTAAAAAGAAAAAGAAGAAAGAAAAGAAAAGATTTAGGGAACAGGGGAGTTGAATCAATTAAAGTTTCCTATGTTATAATTGGCACGTAGATTATAGCCCTTGATACAAGACTAAATGTATTGTAAATGCATGTCACAGTTGGGCAAGAAGTTAGGGAACAAGAGGAAGAAGTTCTCCACTGCCTGCTGTAGATTTTTGGAGGCGTATCAGGGCTGTGCCGGATTGGCAGGTGAGTGGGAGTCATGTACTTTGCACCATGAGCATCCTTAATTCATTTTCATGAATGTCGCCAAGTGTGAATTGATTCCACTTGAGCATATTGATTGATATTGTAGTAGATTCCTCTATAATTTTGTTTCTCCATACTTGATTATCTTGTGCACGCATTTGAGGGAACATTGAGAGAAATTACGAGGGGTTGATGAGTAATCAAATTGATTCCGAATTGTGAAATGATTTCTTTTGTAAATTGATTTCATTTCCTCTATTTTAAAGACTTGTGAGTCGTAGCTTGATTATACTCCTTTATGAGTAATGAAATTGGATCTGAATTGTGAAATGATTTCTTTTGTAAATTGATTTCATTTCCTCTATTTCAAAGACTTGTACAGCCCTTCTCATGGTATATTGAGTTGCATTGTACTCCCGTGATTCCTCACTCCCAACCCTGATGTTAGTTTATGATTGGGTCATGATCGAGTGAGTGGTAATCTTGATTATACTCCTTTTTAGTAGAGTATTGGGAGGGTGCATTATGGCATTTATGCATGGCTTGGCAGTATCTGCAGGACACCTATAGTCGATGGGGGTTGAACATCGGCCTTTGTGCACATAGTAGCCTTCTGGGTGGGCGGAGCCCAGTCCCTTCCTAGGGGGGGACACGGCCCTAGGCGTAGGATCGGCCGGTCCTACGACTTATATTCTGCTTGCCGCCGGGCATAGTAAGACCCCGCGAGGTGCAGTATGGCTTTCCGCGGATGTAGAATTCCCGCGAGGTGCCGTTTAGTATGTAGATGTGAGATGGATTTCTGTTCTGGATACTGGCCAGCATTTATATGATCAGTGTGGTATCTTATCCTGCATATGCATGTGACAGTAGGGAGTTGTTGCTGGTTCGCCTGGGGCGTAAAACCCACCTCCCGATAGCTGTCTAGCATTTACATTATCGATATGGTGTCTTATCCTGCATATGCATGTGACAGTGGGGAGTTGTTGCTGGTTCGCCTGGGGCGTGAAACCCACCTCCCGACAGCTGTCTAGTGATGATTTACATATTGGTGTGGTGTCATATTCGATATATGCATATGGCAGTAGGGAGTTGTTGCTGGTTCGCCTGGGGCGTAAAACCCACCTCCCGATAGCTGTCTAGTGATGATTTCAGCATATTGACACCTGATTTGTATGTTCCAGCATTATGATCTGTTGAGCATATTCATGAGTAGCATATATGTTGACTTGATTATTCCATATATGCTTCAGATGAGTTGATATTGATTGTGGTGATATTGATGATTTACTCCATATTCTTTATGTTGAGTTCATGTTCATCTTGTTATTGATCTTGAGATTTTACCTCGAGCCGTGATTATATCTTGTCTCATGTGCATAGTACTCTCTACTCCACTCACTGAGTATTTATATACTCACTCCCCAGTTTTGTGTTTTTGATTGCAGGGCAGGTATTGTATAGAGAAGAGCAGGGTTAGAGATTGCCTGCTAGCTGTGCCGCTCCATAGTGTAGCATAGTATAATGTAGATAGAGGTTTATCCCCTTTTGGTGTATTATAAACCTTCTGTTGTATTTAGTGTATAGTTACAGTCATAGATCCTGTTGTGGATATGGGTTTGACCATGGATGAAATGGGAACCAGATTTTTATATAGATGAGTTATATGCCTGAGATGATGTATTGATATATATTGTCCAGGTTCATTATGTGACAGATTATGTGATTGCTGCTCTGACAGGTAGCATTGTTGTATGTAATGAGATAATCCTGACAGGTCACCATAGGAAAGGTGATCATTTTGTGCATGTATCATGCCAAAATTTTTCAGAATTTATGGATGATTGATAGGTAGTAGGGTTCTACGTGGTGGCTGGTGGCCTTATGCCTACCCGCACCCTAGGACCGTCGCGGCGGCCCGCCGGGAACGGGGCGGGGGTCGTGACAAAGCTTGGTATCAGAGCAAAGGTTAAGAAGAGTCCTGTCAGAGCAATAGGATGAGTCAGGATTAAGTATAGGATTATACTATGGAGCATAGGATTTTTCTGTATGTTATTTTATGAGTCATTTACAACTCAGTAAAATATATCATGACTCAGTGTGTAACGACCATCCTCTCTTTTTGACTTTTTTAGAAAGATATAAAGAATACCTCCAAGGAGAGGATCTGCTCGTCCTGGAAGGAGGATGAGCCAGATATAGCATTGGATGCGGGTTCCACACATATCGAGCCCCAAAGAGAAAAATCTCCTCCTGCAGACAGGCGGAGAGTTGATGATCAAGGGGAGGTAGGAAGTAGAGATGCATTGATGGAACAGTTACTGGCGGAGAATCAGGCTCTGAGGGAGCAGATTGCTCGGAGGAAATCTCCTGCCCCGTCAGTAGTATCCATCCCACCTCCTGTAGTTGTGCCAAGAAGTTTGGCCAGGCGGGCTCTAGATGATGAGGGGATTACTGTACAGGAATTTCTTAGGCTCAGAACCCCGGAGTTTAAGGGGAAAGAAGGTGAAGATCCCCAGAGATTCTTGGAGGAGACTTAAAAGATGATACGGAGACTGCCCTGTTCTGATGCAAGAGCTATAGAACTTGTAGGGCTTACAATGAAGGAAGATGCCTGGGACTGGTACCAGAGGCATATGGAGGACAGATTGTACAGTAGGAATCCTCCAACCTGGGAAGAGTTCAGGCAAGCAGTGATGGATGAGTTTTTGTCTCCGGCTGAGAGGCAAAATCGGGCTCTTCAGTTTGAGAGGCTGAAGCAGATGCCCGGAATGAGCGTATCTGAGTACGCTCGTGAGTTCACTAGATTTGGGGAAGTATGCTCCTTACATCATCCCCATTGAAGCTGCCAGGATAGAAAGATTCAGGCGGGGCTTGATTTTTCCGCTTTATAATGCAGTACTGGCAGTAGAGGTCCCCACCTTGTCTAGGCTGATTGATAAAGCAAAACAGTGGGAGACCAGAAACAAAGAGGAAAGAGCTGAAAGAGAACAGAAGAAAATGAGTATGGAAAAAGGGCAAAGCAGTAGAAATAGATCTGAGGAAGTAGATCTCTCGGAGGGCCCGACGGAGCAGTCTGTACGCTCAGCTCCACCTGCCCCACGTAAGAGGAAATGGAGGGAAAGAGGTCAATCACAAGATACTTTTCTACCATCAGTACCTCGTCCTCCAGTCACTATGGCCAGAACTGAATCTAGGTTCCAATCATGGCCAGTATGTGGCATATGTGGGAAGCAGCACCCTGGTAGATGCAGAATGGGTCAGGGAGTGTGCTACAGATGTGGACAGCCGGGTCATTTTGCCAGAGAATGCCTGCAGGGTGCCACCCAGCAGTTTGTGCCTTTGGCATCCTACCCTTCTATGCAGATGGACAGGCCTAGTAGTAGGGAGCCTGTAGGCAGAGGCAGAGGTCAAGCACAAACATCACAGCAGAGTGCTGGACCATCTCAGTCATCAGCTCCAGTAGGCAGAGGGCAAGGAAGGGTGTTCACGGTAAATCCACAAGAGGCACAGGCATTAAATGTAGCTGTGACAGGTATGCTCCTTATTGATAAGATTAAAACTAGAGTGTTGTTTGATTGTGGAGCTACCCATTCATTTGTGTTCCCTTATTTTGCTAAAAAGTTAGCTAAGGATAAGATATTAATGTATATCCCCTTAGCTATTAGTACACCTGTAGGGGATAGTATAGAAGCGAAGTATGTATATCCTACCTATGTGGTAGAGATAGAAGGTAAAACACTCCTAATTTATTTGATTCCCAATACCACACTGAGCAGAATATGAAGAGCAGATACACTCACCCCTTTGAGTAATCAGGTAATTTACTCTTTTAAATTCGAGGACGAATTTTATATAAGGGGGGGAGGATGTAATAACCCCAAAATTTTTTTTTTTATATAAAAAGGGATAGAATAGTCCTTTAAAATTAATATAAGGGGTAAAATTGGGATGAATCAAAAGATAATGGCATAGTTGTAGATAAGTTGAAGTGGTAAGGGTAAAATTGGAAAGGAATCAAAAGTTAATGGCATAACAGTAGATATGTTGAAGTGTTAGGGGCAAAATGGAAATTTAATAATATTAAAAAAAGGGTGAATAGTATCTTGATGTGATTTAATTGGAGGGTTTGAGCTGGCTCACGGGAGTGAAACAGAGAGGAGAGGGGGAGGATTCTCAGACGACACAGAGAGAAAGAAAAAGAGAAGAAGAAGAAGAAAAAGAAGAAGGAAGAGGGATTCGAGGTGGAAGGGAGTCCCGGTTGCACTTCCAGCTGAAGGGAAAAACGTAGATCTCCTTCCCCTCTACGCAAGGACCTCGATTTCCAAAAAGAAAAAGGTAAATATCCGTCCCTATCTAGTCTTTTGATGACATTAGGCTATACAAAGGGTGGATATAGTCTAGAGGGGTCGGATAAGGGTTGTAGAGGCGGTTAAAAGAGGAAGAATCAGATTTTGACAAATTTTTCCGATACTACGGAAAAACTGTGTCGAAGTCCCAACTTCGGCGAATTATTTAGGGGGTCAAACGGCCTCCGATGATGATGCATGTTATCTCTTTGGAATCCTCTATGAGTGTAGAATGTTAGGTAAAAATTTCATCAAATTTGGAGTCTGAAAAGTGGATCAAACCCGGGATGAAGTAACCGGCTGTCGGTCCGGGTTACTGTTCATCCGGGTGGAAAATAGGGGATTTCATGCTATAATAGGGTATTAAGCCTAGATCAAGCTAAAAGGGACCTTGTACTCATGCAAGGGAGTCCCTAATACACATAAATGGTGAGTTAATTAATTAAAAAGAAAAAGAAGAAAGAAAAGAAAAGATTTAGGGAACAGGGGAGTTGAATCAATTAAAGTTTCCTATGTTATAATTGGCACGTAGATTATAGCCCTTGATACAAGACTAAATGTATTGTAAATGCATGTCACAGTTGGGCAAGAAGTTAGGGAACAAGAGGAAGAAGTTCCCCACTGCCTGCTGTAGATTTTTGGAGGCGTATCAGGGCTGTGCCGGATTGGCAGGTGAGTGGGAGTCATGTACTTTGCACCATGAGCATCCTTAATTCATTTTCATGAATGTCGCCAAGTGTGAATTGATTCCACTTGAGCATATTGATTGATATTGTAGTAGATTCCTCTATAATTTTGTTTCTCCATACTTGATTATCTTGTGCACGCATTTGAGGGAACATTGAGAGAAATTACGAGGGGTTGATGAGTAATCAAATTGATTCCGAATTGTGAAATGATTTCTTTTGTAAATTGATTTCATTTCCTCTATTTTAAAGACTTGTGAGTCGTAGCTTGATTATACTCCTTTATGAGTAATGAAATTGGATCTGAATTGTGAAATGATTTCTTTTGTAAATTGATTTCATTTCCTCTATTTCAAAGACTTGTACAGCCCTTCTCATGGTATATTGAGTTGCATTGTACTCCCGTGATTCCTCACTCCCAACCCTGATGTTAGTTTATGATTGGGTCATGATCGAGTGAGTGGTAATCTTGATTATACTCCTTTTTAGTAGAGTATTGGGAGGGTGCATTATGGCATTTATGCATGGCTTGGCAGTATCTGCAGGACACCTATAGTCGATGGGGGTTGAACATCGGCCTTTGTGCACATAGTAGCCTTCTGGGTGGGCGGAGCCCAGTCCCTTCCTAGGGGGGGACACGGCCCTAGGCGTAGGATCGGCCGGTCCTACGACTTATATTCTGCTTGCCGCCGGGCATAGTAAGACCCCGCGAGGTGCAGTATGGCTTTCCGCGGATGTAGAATTCCCGCGAGGTGCCGTTTAGTATGTAGATGTGAGATGGATTTCTGTTCTGGATACTGGCCAGCATTTATATGATCAGTGTGGTATCTTATCCTGCATATGCATGTGACAGTAGGGAGTTGTTGCTGGTTCGCCTGGGGCGTAAAACCCACCTCCCGATAGCTGTCTAGCATTTACATTATCGATATGGTGTCTTATCCTGCATATGCATGTGACAGTGGGGAGTTGTTGCTGGTTCGCCTGGGGCGTAAAACCCACCTCCCGACAGCTGTCTAGTGATGATTTACATATTGGTGTGGTGTCATATTCGATATATGCATATGGCAGTAGGGAGTTGTTGCTGGTTCGCCTGGGGCGTAAAACCCACCTCCCGATAGCTGTCTAGTGATGATTTCAGCATATTGACACCTGATTTGTATGTTCCAGCATTATGATCTGTTGAGCATATTCATGAGTAGCATATATGTTGACTTGATTATTCCATATATGCTTCAGATGAGTTGATATTGATTGTGGTGATATTGATGATTTACTCCATATTCTTTATGTTGAGTTCATGTTCATCTTGTTATTGATCTTGAGATTTTACCTCGAGCCGTGATTATATCTTGTCTCATGTGCATAGTACTCTCTACTCCACTCACTGAGTATTTATATACTCACTCCCCAGTTTTGTGTTTTTGATTGCAGGGCAGGTATTGTATAGAGAAAAGCAGGGTTAGAGATTGCCTGCTAGCTGTGCCGCTCCATAGTGTAGCATAGTATAATGTAGATAGAGGTTTATCCCCTTTTGGTGTATTATAAACCTTCTGTTGTATTTAGTGTATAGTTACAGTCATAGATCCTGTTGTGGATATGGGTTTGACCATGGATGAAATGGGAACCAGATTTTTATATAGATGAGTTATATGCCTGAGATGATGTATTGATATATATTGTCCAGGTTCATTATGTGACAGATTATGTGATTGCTGCTCTGACAGGTAGCATTGTTGTATGTAATGAGATAATCCTGACAGGTCACCATAGGAAAGGTGATCATTTTGTGCATGTATCATGCCAAAATTTTTCAGAATTTATGGATGATTGATAGGTAGTAGGGTTCTACGTGGTGGCTGGTGGCCTTATGCCTACCCGCACCCTAGGACCGTCGCGGCGGCCCGCCGGGAACGGGGCGGGGGTCGTGACATCCGCATTCATTGTGGAGTAAGCCGGAGATCCATATTTATTGTGGAGTAAGCTGGAGATCCATATTTATTGTGGAGTGTGCCGGAGGATCACAGCGGTCATGCGCAATAAATGCCGGAGGGGCGTCATAGTACGGTCTCTGGCCGGACCTCGGAGACGTATAGCCGTAGTAGGTGGCTGACAAAAGTAGGCCTCGGGCATTGGGGTTTCTCTTAGGTCGGAGGTTCCGAGTTCGGGTGCCGACTTCGGCCTTCCAGGGTCGACGATTGTGCGGCTTCTTTGGGGCATTCGTGTCATTTGGGGGAAAAACCTTATTCCCCCAACACTTCCCTAAAACTATAGGGAACAATTTGATGTTGAGATTTGGACAAGTGGTAGGAAGCAAACAGCAACCTTGGGAGTTTAGAGGCGACTATCCTGCTTAATTTTTTCACCTTGGAATGGTTTTGTCTTCTCACTTGGGATAAGAAGTTCATAGTGGTGAGATGATGTTCTTCACCATGGCAAGTGAAATGTTGGTGGTGAGAGTTGGATGAATACCAACTCTTCTTGACTAAACTCACAATTTGTTGGTGACCATTAAGCAAAACAAATTAATGCCTCTTATGGAACACCGGCGTGTATCTTTTCAGCTTTTTATTAATGGTCACTCGTATTGAATGTGTTAAGTAAATAAGTAGATTTTTGTGGTTATTTCAAGATTTGGAGATCATATGAACTCTTAATATATAGTGTTTTTGTGCTGGCTCTAGCTAATTAATGGCCATGATGAGGGCTAGGAAGAAACATTATCAGCCATCGACCATGGCTTAGCCAGTTATGCTCAATAATTAGCAGGCAGACCTCATGAATGATGCCGATAACGACGAAAAAAATGGTGATGCTTTGGTAGGAGGCGAGAAAAATGGGAGCAAAGTAGAGCAGCAAAGTTCCACATTAAACTTAGGGGTGCTTAAGTTTGTGAGGCATTGTGCGCTAGCTGCAATGGTGGCAATGAGGAATGCCATAGGGTAGATGAGCAACCATTTCACTAAAACAAAGGTTTATAGAAATTTTAAAGAGAAGGAAAAGAAAATACTGAGGGTTCTATATATTGTTCAAAGTTCGAGATAATGGACAATGTTGGAGCAGAAATACTGATGGTAGAGAATAATGAAAGGGAAGTAATTATATTTTGTTTTTGAGAAAAGAAGAAAATCTTGATGAAGCTCAACAAAAAGAAATAGCCCCACCTCAACCAGCCCCATATATCAATCACTAAGGCTCCGTTTGGGAGAGTTGTTGGAAGTAGAGCTTTCTGAAGTAGAGTTTTTATAAAAAGTTGTTTGTTCTTTGGTATCTACACTTCTAAAGTGTTGTGACACTTTAATATGTATTTGGTAAACAAATTAAGACAGTACTTTTGGTATGACAAAATGACCATAAAGGATATTGCATAGTATTATACAGCAGAGCATAATAAAATATAATATATATTAATCCATAAATATATGATATAGTATAATATTACTGTGATGTAATATAATATATTATAATATAGTAATATAATATTGTATACTATAGCATAATAATTTAATATAATATTATTTTATTTAATATAACATGTCAATGTATTATGATATAATGTAATATAATATTATATTTATAGTATAATACAATAAGAAAGATATAAAATATTATGATTATTAACATAAATTAATTTTTCATAATATAATAAATTTTCTAGCTAGGTGATAAAATCGGTAAAATAATTATTAAAGGAATATTTTGTGTAATTGTTATATTTTATAATGAGTATTTTGGTTAAAAATAGCTTTTCGACCGAGTCTAAAAGTACTTTTTTGGAAAGCTCCAAAATTGAGCTTATTCCAAAAAATTGTTTCTAGCTTTTTTAAAAACTAAAACAGCTTTTCAAAATTTTTACCAAACATCTTTATTTTATTAAAAGTGATTTTGGAAGATCAGAAAATTTTTTTTAGCTCTTCAAAAGCACTTCCAAATAAGCCTTGCAAGGTTTGGTGTTGCTAAAGTTGGACATGTGGGTGCGGTATAGTAGTTTTTTTCAATAGAAACTATTCAAATGAAAATGCTTTAAATCTCTATTAAAAAAAAAAGTTGGCATGCTAGATAATTTAGATCAATTATCTCATAATACTAATTTATTCCATTAGCTCTCTGATTTCTTGACTTGAATTTATGATCACCATTCAATGTGGTCAGAGCTTCAGCTTTGAATTCTTTGACAGGTATGGGACCCACTTTAGATCTTGCTGACAGAAAAGATAATGCCACATAAGCAATCTTATATTCCTGTCCCATGATTGGGTCCACTCCCATTTATATATGCTGATGCTGATACACCAAAAGCTTTACTCCATCACTATCTTTTGCACCACCTAACTTGACAGCTGCGTTCTGCCAAACCCCTCCCCTCTGCTTTTCTCCTCCACAAGGACTGGTTATGACTCCAGCATCATGTCCTCAGGCTGCCTCTGCCTCTGCCTCTGCCTCTGCCCCTGGTCCAAGTCTTCCCCTTGCCCTTGCTGCAGCACCACTGTGGACTCCCCTCTCTCCAAGGAGTTGACCTCCACCTCCCCTTCATCCAAAGTACCACCTCCAAACATTATCTAATCATCACTTGCTTTGCCTTTTGACCACCGACCACCAGATCAAAGACCCTTAGGAGTTGGGACCACCCCATACTGGGTCCCACAATAGATCCAGTCACCCAAAATGCGAACCTGGCTCCAACTTTGTTTAGCTTTGCCCCCAAATTGAATCAGTTTTCTTGAGCACCAGGTCTCGATAATTTAGATCGACTTACGCCAATCCGATATTGTAAATAAAGCTGCAAATAAAGCGAGCTGCTCATTGGTAGATTATATAGTTTCATCATTGTAACAATGCCACTTGAGCTCATTTTACTTGCTGGGCCATAAAAGCTCATTAGGCGAGCGAGCAAGCTAAAAAGTTTACGATAACTTGATTCATATATAAGTTAGGTCATAGATTTGACTTAGTACTATGTTACTCTATAGTTAGGTCAATAGATTAAGGAGTTGATTATGTGCTTTTAGGCTCTGCTTAAACTTACCTCAAGATTCACAACTTCATTTATGGAATGACACGAGTCTAAGCAACTTATACTTGGAAAGATTTAATTCGGCCCTTTTTTAGTTTAGTATTGGATCAGAAAAGTCTAGCCTTCTAATTTTGGCTGTTTGTTGCAATTGAATGGACCTTATACAAGACCGCACAACTCATGTTGCTCTATAGAATTCGCAGTCATAGTTGCACAACACATTGAGGGTTCCGATTGAGAGATTGGACTTCTTTAGATTGATCCAAACTCTTGGCTCACTAGTCACCCCTAAATTGATCCACCTTAGGTTTGGGTTGGATTTGACTCGGGAACTTGACCGATTCCCCCAATCAACCATCAACCAACGTAGCTCACCGGAGGTGACCAGAACTGGGGACGGTTGAGATATGCCAGAAGCCAAAAAGGAGTAGCACGTGTACGTGATGACGTTTAGAGTGGCATTATAGTAATTCACTAAAATGACGAGGGCACTTTCATGGTATCACCTTTTAAGAAAAGGACAAAGAGCTGGACGGTGGTAGGAAAAGGCGGCTCACCAGTTCGTCCCTCCCCAGCTTTAAATCCCCTAAAAATTTAAATATAAAAACTTAAAAATAATAAAAAAAGAAAAGTCTTATTCATGTTTCCAATTTTACCCATTTCTTTATTTATTATCTCCTTCTTAATTGGCGGAAGAAAAAAAAAATATTTCTCATCTGAAAGGCATATTTCGATTTTTGTAGCCCCTCAGATTATAATATTATAATAATATATTTATTTATTTCTTCCATTTTTAACTTTTTCTATTAATCTTTTGCGTTCTTTTTTTTTTTCCTCCCGTTTCTCTCGCTTTCGCCTCTCCCATTTTCCGCTTGGAGTCTGTTCCTTGGGTTCCCAAGACCGCCGGCGACTCGGCGGCGGTTTCCTGACACTGCCGTCGAAAAAAGAGGTTTTCCGACCGGTCGAGTGGAAACAGGAACCCGGTCCGGGAAATTTCCGAGGGAATTAATTTAATTAAAAACTTTTAATTTTTTGGGTGCGAGGTGGTTCTCTTGTTCTCGAGCTCTCCTCTACTCTCCAATGGCGAGAGCTCGAGGAAACCCTAGGTCCTAGAATCGGACGGCCGAGAGCTCTGCATCCAGGCGCTGAGCCCCCGATCCAGCATCCGAGATATTTCTAGGGTTTCGTGGGGTTTATTTATGCATGGAGGGGAGGGAAGAAGGGGCTCCTCCGGGGGTGGCGGTCCCGGCGGCGGAGGCCGCTGGGAGCTGCCCTCCGCCACCGCTTCCGCCGGAGGTGACGGCCAAGGCGGAGTCGTCTAGCCAGGGCGGGGGGGCGGCGGCCACGACGGCGCTGCCGGCAGAGACAGCAACGTCAGCCCCGCCGCCGCCGGTGGCGGCGGGGCCGGTGGGGCCGGCGTCCGTGAGCGTGGCGATGCCGGTGTTGAAGAAGAAGCGGGGGAGGCCGAGGAAGTACGGGCCGGACGGAAGCTTGGTGATGCCGTTGAACCCGATGCCAATATCGGCCTCGGTGCCGGCAGGGGAGTACCCCACCGTGGCGGCAGTGGGGACGGCGATGAAGCGGGGTAGAGGGCGGCCAGGAGGTTTTGTGAGCAAGCAACAGTATGGATTCGAGTTGGAGTCTTTAGGTATGAAACTCTTTCTTTCTTTTTCTTTCACTGTGTTTTAGGTTATCTTGGTGCTGTGGTTGGGAAGATGATCTGATGCTAAGATAGTTCTTCTAGAATTGTTTCAGCTTGTGTCTGATTTGTGAATTTTATTAGAAAAATTATGGGGTTCTGTTTGAGATTCTTGTTTAAATTTGGTAAAAGATTTGATTTTGTTGTCAAGTTGGTCCCTTTCTGCTGCAATTGATGTTGGTTTTGATTTTCTTGGAACTTTGTTAGCTGATATGACAATCTGTGGTCCGCATATGGTCTTATGTGGTGTGTGTCTGTCTGCTGTCCCTGTCTCCCTTGGAGCTCGCAGTCGAATTTGTTCGGAACCTCTCGACCAGGGAGTTCGGAGGTACGTTGCTGGAATTAGTGTGTGGGACCACTGGATAAGATCTCTTGTATTAGATCTTGTAAGAAATGGGTCTCCTTTCTTCTGGGGAAAGACAAGTTTTGTGGGGTGGGCTTGGGGTACTGGGAATCTGATTCTTGTTGACTCTGCTTCTAGGTGAAATTTGTGAGTTTCCTGACACTGATGTGGGTTGGATTGTTCTCAAAATAATGAAAGGTGGGGTTGAAATTTTAGTTTCCTTCATTGATAGGCTGTTGAAACCTGATTCAGATTAAGCAAGTGCTTGTGCTGACCATATAAGGTTTTATTGGAGGGCAGTGGACAAGTGCTTACTGCTGCTCTGTGAATGATGGGACCCTCATATCAGATGAAGAAATTGTCTCAGGCAGTATTCTCTCCCCTTTTGAAAGTCCAAAAATCTGATGACCGTAAGAAATCAATTTTTGAATACTGCTTTAGCTGCATAGTCATTCCTTTCCTCTTCAGTATTCAATCAGTAAAATATGAGTGATTAGTTCATCTTAAGCTAATAAGGGAGTGCGATTTTTACATGATGTATGTTGTTGCACTTTGTTTCCCCTCAAGTAAGCATAGGTTGGGATGTGGTGGTTCACTCACTATTTGTAATTCCTTTGAGCAGGCGAAATGGTTGCATGTTCTGCTGGTGCAAATTTCACGCCTCATGTCATCACAGTTGCAGCTGGCGAGGTATTGTTGGCAAAAAGTGACTAATTTTTCGTGAGCATATACCACTTATTATTAAAAATCAGTAAAATACAAGTGTTGTCTTCGAGATCACCTGGCATGCTCATCTTTGCACTATCTACCGTGCATATTTTCTCCATCTCATATGAACTTTAAATTCTAAAATAGCCGACTTTTTTTCTTAATTCACTGTACTTAAATCAAATATTCGCCATAAAGGTGTATAACTGTGTCGTAAAGTAGTTAATATTGTTTTGCATTGTATTGTTGAAGATTATGCCACACTATAGTGTTTTCATCTAGTTATTTACAAGCTTTTTTTCTTTATAATTTGACATTTTTATTTTTAAAAGTCTTTTATAGGACTTTTCTATGAGCTGAATTTTTTTTTATTCTGCTATTTGTTATTTGTTTAAATATAAAATTTAACCCCACTTTACAATTTTGTAAATTTAAAGGAGTAAACTACTTTGTCATCAGCAGTAACCTTTTTACTTATGTGTGACTTCGATGGAGCTTCCTATATACATGGTACAAGCATGTTAGCTGATTTATGTAATATATTAAAAGTTTAGGGCCAATTTGGCATCACATTTATTTCTTATTTTATATGTTTAATATAAAAATATAAAAAATTGAGGCATAAAACATGTTTTGTGCTATCTTTTTATTTTCTATTTTTAAAAATCACATCCATTATTTCTAAAAAAAATGAAAGTAAGAAATTTTTGCTTTCAATATTTTAAGAAACAAGAAATTTATGTTTTTACCACCACCATTAACACTACTATTTTCACCTCCACCGCTAATGCCATCACCGCCACAACCATCAAACTCACCGCCTTCACCACTGTTACTACCTTCATCACACTACTACCGCCATCATCACCGCCCCTGCCACATAGCTATCACTTCTGCTATCATCACATAGCCTCCAACCCTGCCACTACTATTGCTGCCTCCACCACGTAACCAATATCCCCGCTACCATTCTCTCCACTATACTGTTGTCACCATCCTTGTTGCCTTCGCATGGTTGGTGCCCTTGCCACTACCATTACTGTCACAACCTCTACCATACAGCCATCACCCTGCCTTCAATGTCACTGGTACCTCCATTGCCTCTGTTGTTATTACCATGACCTCCGCCACCATTACCATATTTGTATTTTTAAAATAATTGACTATGCGAAACCTTGCCAATATCATCACATAGCCTCCAACCCTGCCACTACTATTGCTGCCTCCACCACGTAGCCAATATCCCTGCTACCATTCTCTCCACTATATTGTTGTCACCATCCTTGTTGCTTTTGCATGGTTGGTGCCCTCGCCACTACCATTACCGTCACAACCTCCGCCATACAGCCATCACCTTGCCTCTAGTGTCACCGGTACCTCCACTGCCTCTGTTGTTATTACCATCACCTTCGCCACCATTACCATATTTGTATTTTTAAAATAATTGACTATGCAAAATATTTTTATATTTTTAAAAATTTAGAAACAAGAAAAATAGAATTTTTATTTTTCTATATCTTTGAGAATAGAAAAATGAAAGTGATGCCAAATGACATCTTAGGTTCTACAATATACTTAAGTACATTGGAACTCTTCAATGCTAATTAAAAAATGGAGAAAACCTTGCTGATATATACTTGGAGGTTCCTCTTTTCAACATTAAGCCAAGCCTAAACTTCCTCATCCAACCTTCACATGTATTATCAATACATTTGGTGAAATTATTTCCAACTCTTGCAATGTAATAAGCTTTAATTATTCTTTCATATGTTCATTTTCTTTTCAATTTTCTTAATATTCTACAATTCCCTCAATATTCTAAAAAAAAAGTTAATAATGGAATCATTTGATTTACTTATTTAGTTGGTTGATTAAGCCGGTTTGGGACAAAACATAAAAATTCTATTTTGGCTTGCTCTCACAATTAGTGTTATCTTAATTTGGTGCGACTATGAATTTCAGCAAGAAATTTTTAACTCACCCAGTACCTTTGATGATTTTTAGATGGTCTGGATCCTAATTCCTCATGGTTAACATGGATTTTTTTTTTCAAAAGTAATTTCCCTGCCACTACTATTGGTGCCTCCACCACGTAGCCAATATCCTTGCTACCATTCTCTCCACTATACTGTTGTCAACATCCTTGTTGCTTTTGCATGGTTGGTGCTCTCGCCACTACCATTACCGTCACAACCTCCGCCATACAGCCATCACCCTGCCTCCAGTGTCACCGGTACCTCCACTGCCTCTGTTGTTATTACCATCACCTCTGCCACCATTACCATATTTGTATTTTTAAAATAATTGACAATGCAAAACATTTTTATATTTTTAAAAATTTAGAAACAAGAAAAATAAAATTTTTATTTTTCTATATCTTTGAGAATAAAAAAATGAAAGTGATGCCAAATGACATCTTAGGTTCTATGATATACTTAAGTACATTGAAACTCTTCAATGCTGATTAAAAAATGGAGAAAACCTTGCTGATATATACTTGGAGGTTCCTCTTTTCAACATTAATCCAAGCCTAAACTTCCTCATCCAACTTTCACATGTATTATCAATACATTTGGTGAAATTATTTTCAGCTCTTGCAATGTAATAAGCTTTAATTATTCTTTCATATGTTCATTTTCTTTTCAATTTTCTTAATATTCTACAATTCCCCCATTATTCTAAAAAGTATGTTAATAATGGAATCATTTGATTTACTTATTTAGTTGGTTGGTTAAGCCGATTTAGAAAAAAACATAAAAATTCTATTTTGGCTTGCTCTCACAATTGGTGTTATCTTAATTTGGTGCGACTATGAATTTCAGCAAAAAATTTTTAACTCACCCAGTACCTTTGATGATTTTTAGATGGTGTGGATCCTAATTCCTCATGGTTAACATGGAAATTTTTTTCCAAAAGTAATTTTGCTGCCACTACTATTGTTGCCTCCACCACTTAGCCAATATTCCCGCTACCATTCTCTCCACTATACTATTGTCACCATCCTTGTTGCTTTCGCATGGTTGGTGCCCTCGCCACTACCATTACCCTCACAACCTCCGCCATACAGCCATCACCCTGCCTCCAGTGTCACCGGTACCTCCACTGCCTCTGTTGTTATTACCATCACCTCCGCCACCATTACTATATTTGTATTTTTAAAATAATTGACTATGCAAAACATTTTTATATTTTCAAAAATTAAGAAACAAGAAAAATAGAATTTTTATTTTTCTATATCTTTGAGAATAGAAAAATGAAAGTGATGCCAAATGACATCTTAGGTTCTACGATATACTTAAGTACATTGGAACTCTTCAATGCTAATTAAAAAATGGAGAAAACCTTGCTGATATATACTTGGAGGTTCGTCTTTTCAACATTAAGCCAAGCCTAAACTTCCTCATCCAACCTTCACATGTATTATCAATACATTTGGTGAAATTATTTCCAACTTTTGCAATGTAATAAGCTTTAATTATTCTTTCATATGTTCATTTTATTTTCAATTTTCTTAATATTCTACAATTCCCCCAATATTCTAAAAAATATGTTAATAATGAAATCATTTGATTTACTTATTTAGTTGGTTGGTTAAGCTGGTTTGGGCAAAAACATAAAAAATCTATTTTGGCTTGCTCTCACAATTGGTGTTATCTTAATTTGGTGCGACTATGAATTTCAGCAAGAAATTTTTAACTCACCCAGTACCTTTGATGATTTTTAGATGGTGTGGATCCTAATTCCTCATGGTTAACATGGAAATTTTTTTCCAAAAGTAATTTTCTTTATTCCTCAGCACTGCAATCTAAGGATTTGGCCCCTTTATCTCTCTCCTTTTCAACCGAAACTCATGTTTTTTAGCTTTCTACATTAGTCTGCATTAGTCTATCAAAGAAAACTAAACAAAGTATTGGCGATCCTGATATTTATAACAGCAATTAAGCACCAAGAAATGAACTTTGTTTTTATTCTTTCCTCTTAGTAATTTCATTACTGACAATTTTAATTAGTCACTGGTATTTAAATACTTTGATGCTCATCTTTGACAGATTGTACATTTCAACTCCATGCAATTTGAATTCAATGGGGTGGTTCGGAGAATATCATTAGCAAGTTTTGTCATACCGGTCGGTATCGTACCATATCGGACGTACCGTACCAATATCGAACTGGTATGCAGTCTTGTACTGTATCGATACCGAACCGGTACGTAGTCTCATACTGTATCGACACTCGGTACGCCTCGCCATCTCGTACCGTACCATACACCGACACTATAATAGGATGATACCAATATGGGGTCTAGTACCAAGGTGGCGAACTTCGCTAGCAAAACTATATACATTAGTGTTATCACTATGTTGCCACCTTGCAACCTACTGAAGATCAAGGTTTCCTTAGTTTTGAATTACAATACTTACAATTTGGCAAGATTACAACCGGCAATTGTCTCATGCCAAGTTATCGAGAGTCATATGTTATGGAGACCATGATCGCCATAAATGTATTCACCAGTGCCTTCTGATGATGATTATTTCCCTTTTTTCTTGCACTTCTTTGTTTTTTTGAAAATGATGCTTCAATTACATCTGCTTATTGCTTGGAGGGAACATGGTAGACAGAATGTTGTGTAAATGAATATGGTCACAGAAAAATCTTTAGAGGTTTTACAAACTTTTGAGTTTTTTTAATGGCAGATAGATTTTTTGTGCAAAAAATAATGCTTTCTGAGGTAATTTTTATGACATTGATCTTTTGGTTAATAAAAGTATGACTTCTCATAAAATAAGAAATAAGAAAGTCCTTTTTAGAAGTGATGTTCTCTTTCACAAATTGCAGTAGAAGAAGTGGTTGCAAATCTTATTATGTAATAGTATCTATCAATCTTCACTATATGCCAAAACTCTTTGTTGTTGTGAATTGTTTAATTTACCTTTGTAATTTTTTTCTAGGATGTTACTATGAAGATCATATCCTTTTCTCAACAAGGTCCTCGAGCTATTTGTATTCTATCTGCTAATGGTGTCATATCAAATGTTACACTTCGTCAACCTGATTCCTCTGGTGGTACATTGACATACGAGGTTTGAAAGCTGATCCTTCATCCATGAAATTTATGGTGATGTTTTGAATTCTTTGCACTAGTTGAAGAAACTGTCTAAACTTATCATTCATCAACTCATTCTCACTTTCTACCTAAACCAACATTGTTTTCTTTATGTAAAACAGATTAGGCTTGCTGACTATTTTTTAGAGCTTCTTGGAAAATAATTGATCTTTGAAGAACAAATGTTGGAGATACAAATAAGTTCTACATTAGGACATGAAACTAAAATATAAAAGGATTAGATTCAGAAAGCAAACAAATGGCCATATTAGGGCTTTATTCATGGAGACTCTGTATAATAACTAACTCAACAGTAGAAATTGGTAGCACAACTCCATAATGGAGAGTCGAAGCAAACTCAAGTGACATGGAAAATATGGGCCTGAAAGTCACATTAGACTGTATGACAAACACCAAGCTGATTTTATTAATTGATAAGGAAGACTAGATTGAAGCAAAGATGAGATCAACAGTACAGGAGAAACTAGATGGTGATACCCCCACATAAGAAAATCTGATATCTGACTGGTGTGGTTTTAGTGAATAGATGATCAATGGAACTAAAAACATGATATTAGTAGCTGAATTAAGTTAGGACAAACAAGACATTTGTTGGTGCCAGGTAGACCTGTGAAAGCCTTTTTGAAAGAAATATTAACTCCAAATTTAAAGATTTATAAGTTGCAGGATAGAGGGACCATAGTAGGTGGACCGTATATATATTAATGAATAAATGAATGTGGTGTTCATTGGACTCGTGCAATAGTCAAAGTAGAGTTTGACAAATTGGAGGCACTATGTGCTAGTAATGGGCTACCAAGCGGTAAGGAGCTAATATGGGGCTCCATGGGGCAATACAGTCAATTTAGATATTGGGCCTCTTCCAAATCATAGGGCTTGTTCCATTCTTGACCTCGCTTATATTTGTTGATGCACCAATACTTTGAGTACCGTGTGTTGAGTTCTACCTTACCTCCTTTGTCTTTTTGACCTCTTCTTAGTTTTCCCCCATTCTTTGGATCTACCTTTGGGTATAAGGCATCTTTTCACCTCCTTAAGTCCGGTAACCTTGTATTTTTTCTTTCCAAATACATATTGACCCATGTTGACACACTTTAATATCTAAATCTCCAATGGAAGCAATTTCTCCATATATGTAAATATTGTTATGCTCCCAACAAATATCCTACTTCTGTGGTGACATTGGTGAACCTGCATTTGTTGACAACAGCAAGCACATTATTATAACGGTCTAAACAAATTGTGATCTCAGTGACTTGAGGTGACTCAATGTATTATACAACTAAACCGGAAAGTTTGGTATGAAAATATAGGGAATGACTTATGCTTGCATCTTCGTAACCAAGTTCATGTTATGATCATCAACATTTAGTAACATAATTATGTAATACATGATTTAATTTAGGGATTATTTATTTGTTTTTAGTATTTGGTAATCCAATTTTCATTATTAAGTGAAAAATGTGTTACGTGCTTATTGTGTTATACATATTACATTGTTAAAAAAAATTATGATATTAGTAGAAATTCAAGAAACCACGGAACACTCATGCTGTCAAGCCTATCCTTCACATTGTCGAGCAGCCGATCACCTTCAAAGGATGGATAGAAGGGATCAAGGGGAGATAATTGGGTTATCTAAGTAAAACACTTGTCTAGTCACTATACATCAAAACACACCATAATGCAGCTCCATTGGACGCTACCATGTAGGTCAATACTTGTAAGTACAAGTTGATAACATTTTGAGCATGACATAGCTCTCTATATTGTGTTAAATAGTCACGAATATGGAACATATATGTTTTTATGTATAATACGCAAACAAACACATGCACTTTTTTCACTATTAAATTCTACCAAACATGGAGATCTTGGTCTACCTAATCCTATCATTCACTAATCAACAACTTAGCAGTATTTCTTCATAGCTTTCCATGATCGAACATGGCTCCCTATTTGATCAAGAGCTCACTTTTGCCTAAGGTGTTAAGCTTGCTAAAGGCTAGTAGAGATTTTCAGTTAGATGGTAACCCTCCTTCAATCAAGTTACTCTCTTAAAGGAGGATCGTCTCATAGTAACATATATCCTCCATTGGTTGTGTCTAGATGCCATTTCTAGTATTATGATAATAAAAACTCTTGAGACTTGAGAGGGGTCTCTGAATGTCCAACTTTTGCTCATTAATTTGTATTCAAAGAATTATAGTTCAACTAAATATTGTCATAGTTGCATTTCTTATTAGTCTAATCAATTATAAAGAAATACGAGAGGCTTCCAACAACATAGAGTAGGAGCACATATATCCATTAATGTGACATAAATAACTAATTATTTCACCTACGGTTTGCCAAACCATGCCGAAACGATTGGTTTGGGGCATATAGAACCAGACTAGTCGATTATCGGCACAGTTTGTCATATTTATGTGAGACAAGGCTTACCGGCTTAAGATTCATTCGATTCAAGGGCTTCTCGGTCTCTCCCATCTGCTTGCGCTCATCTCACCCTTGCCGACCAACAATACTCCCTCTCTCCCTGCCCTCTCCATCGAGATCCCGATTTCCTTGTCGGACCTGCCGCTTAGTCGGCAACCAAGCCAAGCCTCCCCATCTCTTGGATCCCTTGTTTGACCTCTCTTACTCCCCTTTTTCCTCTTCCTCTCTTTCTTCCTTCCCATCTCTCACCGATCTCCCTTCACCTCCGCCGGCGACAGTTGTGCTGTGGCGGCTCCGCCTCCCTCCCTCCCTCTCTTTCTCCCGTCTCTCTCTGTTTCAACACATTTTGGGATGGCATGGTACGGATCCATACCGTACTGTATCGTACTGGTAGCTGACCGGTATGGATCATAACACCAGTTTGGTAAACCTTGGACTTTCACCATTTGCTTGGATCAAAACAATCCATCAATTTGGCTACAATGTAGGAAATTTCTCCCCATCTAACCTAAGTTATGCATTACTATTAAGAACTTGCTTTGCACATGCGACTTAGTAACACAACTTCAACGTTAGATGCAATGTATCTTCACTGCGTATATGAATTTACTATTACAATTTCAATGTTATATAACCCTTGTATCACTACCTGGAAATGTTTTTCATTCCTTTTTCTTTCCTTAATTTTGAATTGCATTATTGCGTTCTCTTTTTTCATGACTCAAGGTTCTGTATAGCAAATATTGTCCGCTATTAGTTATGCATATGTTGGATCATATGTTACTTAGAATGGCATTTAATGAGCATTAAAATAGGAATGATTATTTTTTTTCCGCCCCACATGAATTTTAGATGCTAGTGGTTTTGTTTGTGTCCTGGTTCAGTAGACCTAGGTTTGAGCCAAATTGGATTTGGTTGCATTGTTTGAACATTGATCTGATATGTCCGCCGAACAAGTTTAGTTAAAATGGAAATTTAATGTTAGGTTTAAGTCAGCAGTGAGTTCCACCACTATGCTATTTTGCTGGGTCAAATTGGATGGATTTAATTTTGATAGATTAATCGCTGACCTAGTTGGAATCCACAGTTTGGAGTTTAGGTACAGTGGTGGCTGAGGTTAGGTCTGAGTCTTCTTGACCCACTTGCACCTTTAAATATTAGAGGATGCATTTCCTCCATATGGTCAAGTGGTTAAACTGGAAACTTAATCTCACGTAAATCGGATTATTTTGCTACTAGCATTACAATACAGTTACAATGTTGTCAGGATTCAGTAAATACTGTTAGTCACATATAGGTTCACTTCTTATCTTTATCTATTCTACTATCATTTCATTATTATGTATATTCTCAAGTTGGATGGCCCACCATGTATTTTGCAATTGTAATATTTGGGCTCAAATCCAACTCTCTCTCTCTCTCTCTCACACACACACATACATACACAAACTGACAATTCTATTCGTTCTCTACTATATTGAAGCTCTTATAAATGCAAGCACTGTTGTTTATGACTTCATGAATTACATATTTTTTTTTGCTTTTTACATTTCTTCTAGAATTTCTGTTATCTGTGTTTTGTTTTTTCTTTATAAAAAATGGATATGTATTATTAGGCTTGTAATTTATACCTCAAGGATGATTATAGTTTATCATGTCAGACCTTTTAATCTTCCTTCTTCTTCTGGACTATCAACTCTCGAAAACCTTGGTGCATCTGTTCTGGGTTAAAACAATTTAAATTGTGGAATGAGATAGGTATCCTTTACTGCTGGTTGGTCTTTCGGGAATGATAATAAGCATATCTTGCCTGCTGTTGCCTTGATTGGGAAGTTGACAACAATTCATTGGGGGTTAATGTTAGGTTTTCTGCTGATCGTAGGTTTTCTTTTTTTTTTAACTTTGATTGGCCATACTTTAATGGTCCAGAAAGCTGACCCTATGAAAAATAGGCTTGCATCTCAGAACTAAGGTGAACTGTTTGGATTTCAATGGTGAATGGGATCTTAGAAGTTAGAACACAATCTTGATTCTCTGGTCAATCTGCTTTCAGCAAATGCAATGGGTCTAGTTTACTTGGTAAATAACACTTGTAGATGTATCTTTTGATATCCCAAATTGGACTTAAGTGCCTACTGCCTACTATATAGATCTCAACATTCTCTATCCCTCCCTTCCCCCCTTGTGCATTCATGTGTTTGCCTGTGCATGCTGCTGCTGCCAATTATTCCACTTGCTGTTTCTGTAGGGCCGCTTTGAGCTGCTATCCTTATCTGGATCATTCATGCCAACCGAAAATGGGGGAACAAGGAGTCGATCTGGTGGAATGAGTGTTTCTCTTGCAAGCCCTGATGGTCGTGTTGTTGGTGGTGGAGTTGCTGGTCTACTCGTGGCTGCTAGTCCTGTGCAGGTAACACTGTTCAACACAAGGTGCAAAATTTGATTCTTTAAATACTTGTTTTTGTTGAAGTCTTCACATATCCCTCTTGTTTAAAAAGGTTTTCATCGTTTGATTGTCCATCAATATCTAGATGGTTATTTTTCCTATTATAAATTATCGGTCAAAGACAGCTATAGAAATGAAAGTTATATGAAGTAATATGTACACTCATAAGAACAAAGGTACAGTTTTTACTTTAACAATATAACATCAGGGATGATGATGGGGATTCAACAGAACCAATGGGGCTGGGAGCTCTTCTGGAGAAGATAGGATGTTGGACATTTCTTCCTCCTAGTCCTATCCTTATGGAGAGAGAACATCAGCATAGCAGCTAGTTCCCTCTGTTTTTGTATCACTACTATCTATTCTGTTTTCTATTCTTATGTTCTGTACCAATGCTGGAATAATTACAGAAGAAAAGGGGAAGGGAAGAACGGCTTGTTAGAGCTTTATATAAGGGAAGAGTAGAAGTGTTAAAAGGGAGAGAAAAACTAGGGAGGTGGTGGAAATTGACATGCAATTTTGTCTCAGCATGTGGAGATGGAATAAGTGTAGGCAAGATAAACAGAGTCGCATGGGAGGGAGGAAGTTTTTAGGAGAAAGAAGAGGTGAAGGGTCAACAATTGTGGTTTCCTGGCTTGGCTTTGGTAGCCATAGTATGGTAGATTCCTTTAGGTCCCTATTGGTTGGGCTTATATTTTTGTCTATTTTGGAGTTTTGATGCTCTTTTCCCACTGTGGAAATTGTACAGAACAGGAAGTCTTATTCTATGCTAGCCATGCGAGCGTGATAATTTGATTTTGAGAGATCTCCACTTAGTATCTTGGGAGATTGCCTTTTTTGAGCAAAGTGTCTTGGGAGATTGCAATGCAAGTTATGGATCTGATCAAGGCTTTTAAACTTGGTTTTGGTTTTGTCCCCTATACAGAGTTTGTTTTCGGCAATTTCAACAATCTCAGTGATTTTGCTCAGTCTCGTCATTTCAACCAATTAAGGCAAGTTATTTTACATCATTTTATTATGTTTTAAGTTATTTATAATAAGAAAAAAACTAAAACCAATTAAGGCAAGTTATTTTACATCATTTTATTATGTTTTAAGTTATTTATAATCATAATTTATGTAGTTTGAATAGTTGTAGACTGAAATTAAATTGTATTGAAGTGTAATTTATTCAATAAATCACATGAATGCACTAAATATATTGAGTAAAATACTATGCATGTACATGCATTTTGAGTTTCACAAATTGCGATATTTTTTTTATAACTTAACAGCATATCAACATTGCATCTTGCTCACCCATAACAACAAAACTTTGACAAAAATAATACTAATTAGATTATAAGAGCCTAAGATGAATGTGTAGTTAAAACAATGAGTCTCAACTGAAATTGATCTGTTTTGGCCAAAACTGAAATATTTCGACTAATGGATCAGTTTGGGCCAAAACTTTAATTCTTGGATCTGATGGCTACTAAAATAATAGAGTTCAGTTTCTGTTAATAGTTTAAAAAACTAAAAGGAGAAAGTAGGTTACGAAGGAAAAACATAAATGGGAATATTGCATGTGATAGTTTTGAAAAGGATTAGATGTGATAAACTAATTTGTTTTTGGAAATAAGAAGTTAGGATACGCTAAAGAGCCACATATTGGGTTCTATTTATGTGGTTAGATCTCATCCATAGATAATGGGCAAATAGGATCATAATCATCAATTAACAAGTAATGGAAAGAACCTCACAATATCGAATTCGAGTGGAACAAATTGAGGGGATGAGGAAGGAAACAGAGTTATTGCTTTCCCCGCTAAAAACAAAGAAAAGTTTCGACTAGTCCTGTATTATGTGGCGCTTTTCTACAAAGATGGAGTTTCCAACTACCCCACTGAAAAGTGGGCTTTTGTGACAAATAAGAGGAATGCTAGGGGCACACTTTTCATGCACAGGACAAGTTCCCTCTGCCACAAAGCACAAGGGGTTTGGTGTGAATCATGGAAATTGGTGCAATACACCAGGTGTGGTTGAATATGTTGGTTTGGGGACCTTTCATGTGCACTAGCTAGCACCGCAAAGCATTTTCTGATGAATAATGTACACATGGCCAGTTCTCTCAATAAAACGTAAACACAAACATGAGATGGTTATGATTGTGGCGAAAATTATTTTGCTATATAGAACATCATTGCAAGTAATTGGCTAAAAATACATGGACTTCAAAATAGTAACTTGTAAAAGATCCCGCCCCTCCAACCATGCAAGGGAAAGAAAAATATAAAGATAATAATAATGAAAATTAGATAAAATAATATATGATTGGAATTACCATTAGAAGTACATAAAAATATGTTGCTTCACAATGTGCATGCAATATCGTTCATGCATCATGACTAGAGGAAGAGAGCCTCACGTCATGATTATACTAGATAAGCCTTATACATTCAGTGTGCTACAAAATAGAGACAAAATTGTTAAATTTACACTGAACCATGTGTTTGATCTGCTATTGAGAGTGTGATGATACATAAGTTTGCGTATAAACTTGGGTGGATAACTATAGTGGATTCTCCCTTTAGTGTAGATGAAGAGGGCGGTACTGGACTGCAGCTTCATATTGTTTTGGCAATTTGCCAATGCGCCATGCCTGTGGCTTTAATTCATTTATTGTGAGGATAATACGGACTGATGCTGTTTCCACTTGAGTTGTTTAACATATAGAGAGTGTGAAAAAAAGAGAGACAAAGATCTGATGCAAAAGAGAGGACGGAGGAGAGTAGTTGAGACAGGATTGATAGAAATATAGAGTGAGGGAGAGGGTCAGTTCAATTGGAGTCTTTCCTCTCTCATAGAGGCCACCTTGGTTGAAACTTGACACATGAAACAGAGAACTACCCAACCCACTTCCATTAGAGAAATGAGCTAATGGGAAGAGATTCCCATCAGTGATCAGAGAGAGTGCCTTATTAGAAGAAAAAACATCCTAGCTAGAAGTTGAGAGAATTTGATGCTTTTGTACTAACAGATAAATCTCATAATTGCAATAATTAAGGGAAAGATAAAAAAAAAATTCTGTAATATAACCAATAATGAAGAGAAATAGACATGAAATCCTAGCTTTCCTTTTATTTCTCTGAATTTAATAGCGCACTAGGAAAGGATGATGGGGTCACTGAATAGTCTATGCTCTCTCTGTTCCTCTGATTTCTCTTGGAGTTTTGGCGAATCTTGGAGAGGTGATGGCTTTCTCTCTTTCTTGAATTTTTGATTTTTGATTGTTGGAGAGGTGAACCAAAAGCATCCCAGCGCCTTTTTCTTTTTTTGCTGCGTGCGGTAGTATATGTATGTGTTTGTGTGTATTACTTTTCCATATTCCAATAGTGGAGAATATCTTTTAGAGCCTTTATGAAATCTTCTATTTGCTCCCCCTTTGCTCCAAAGCCATTAGAGCCTCTTAGCAACCAAAAGAATGCTCCTGTTTTTGTTCCAGATGAGTCATCTAGTTTTATTTACTACATGCCCATTTACACTTCAGTCGCATATGATCTCAGTGTGACTTCAAGTTAGACTTCATATACCTTAATAATTTTGATTAGCTTGAATGTATTTTAGGAAATCTACTTAATCAACTGGACGCTCTTTCTTCCGCTGTTCTATATCAGGTTGTGGTGGGAAGCTTTTTACCAAGCTACAAGCTGGAGCAGAAAACCAAGAAACCAAAATTAGAGACTTCATCTCTGTCAATGCCCGCAGCTGCAGTGCCAATTTCCAGCATGGAGATGGAGGAGGCTTATGGTAGCATGCAAGGGCTGCGGAGCTCAGCAGCCCCAAAAACAAACCTCGCAACTTCCTCCACATTTAGGGCAGAAAACTGGGCTGCTCCTCTACAGTCAGCACCTGACACAAGGAACTCCACAACAGATATTAACGTTTCTTTGCCTGGAGGGTGAAGTTATTCAGAAAGTCGTCTGTTGCACACCTCTGAGGCATCATACTGACCAGAAGTTGACAACCTTTTGTAACAGCTGCCTCTGCATGTGTTGCAAATGAATGATTGGAACTCACCTTCTCTAACTTGTCTGGTAAGCTTGTTTGCATGCTTTAGCTTTTCTCCAGTAGATGAACTTTAGTGTCTGGTTTCCCTAGGTTTCTCTGGAACAGAATGATGACTGTGCTCCTTCTTGTTGTCTAGCTTGGTTGATATTTATACTTGTAACACCTGGTTTTCATTCAGTGGTGTTTAAATTCAATCATTTGTAGTTTCAGCAAATTTCATGTTGATGGATACTTGATTTTGCAAGTGTGATGAAATCATGATGCTCTCTTTTTGTTCCTTCTGAGGTGGCCAAGAAATCTTGCCGTCTCTTCAATTGATCTTGGGGCATATGATGGACAATTTTTTTTTAGCTTTTTGAACTGATCACCGATAAATAGAAGCCTCATATAAATTGGGGTACTTTTTGGGTGTGTCTGTGTGAATCAGTGGGTGCTTGTGTGTGAGATTTCTTCTTCCCCTCGGATTGTATTTATTTCCCGATGCATTAAAGGAATTGAAAGCTGTTAATAGAAGTTGTCTCAAAATAAAGGAAAAACCAAGCGTTAGTAAAAGTTGTCTCAAAATAAAGGAAAACTAGGTACCAGACAGTGGGCACTGTAAGTTAATAATTTAGGATTCAATCCAAAAAAAGATAGTTTAAAAGTGTTATGTAGGTTTTTTGGCCTTGAATCATTATTTAAGATCTATCTAATATATAGTCATTGTGGGATTGAGGATATAATTTCATTCGAATTCAATAACAAGTACTACAAAATTCAATTGTAAATTATTAATATTGTTTTGGCAGGCCGAATTTACTTTAATACTATTTATTGTAATTAATTCAATAATATTTTGGTCTTTTGGCATCGTATAAGTATTTAAGGTATATCTAATATATAGCCGATGTGGAATTAAACACATTGCAGCATGAATTTTTATATTAAAATATTAAAAAAAGTAAAAATTCTATGAGCGCAAAGACGTATTTATGAAGAATATTGTTTTGGTAGAATAATTTGAGAAAGCTAATTCAGTATTAATTGTCTCCCCCTATTAGCTCGCTACTTTTGGCGAGCACTATGCGTCCGTGGATGGTGATACCTGGCCCTGCATGCATGATGTGCACAAGCTCGCATATGGCAATGCTCGGAACTGTAGTAGGCTTAAATTCATTCCATATTGGCCTCATGTCGATGTACATAAAAGAGAGTTCAGTGTCTTAAGAAATTTTGATCTTTCATCATCTCATCCTTCCAACTGCAGTATCTCATGCATGCATGCATGTATGCATGCATACATACAAACATACATACATGGTTGAATTATACACTTTAACTCCTTAAAAATGAGTTAAGGAATAAAAGTAAATAACAAAGTGTCTAAATTCAAGAACCTAATCAGTGAACATCATCTACATTGTAAAAAATACTTAGAAACTAAATTCATGTATTTTGAAGGTTGCAATCTAATTATTAAGTAGATATCAAAATGGTTGATCTTAATAGCATGACACTATATTTTACTATGATATAATAATCAGAATATTTTGAATTTAGATGTACCCATCTTTCAAATGTGTAGATCATGTTTCATACTATATGTTCAATTTACATGCTCTTTCCTGCATTTTACGATACCAATGCAAATAATACAGTTCATTTTTTAGCAAGTTGATGCATATGTTAAGGTACCACCAAAATATATGAATTTTAGTTTTGAGGCATCTTTATAGTGTAGGTTTTTAATGGTTTGGATCTTTAGTTGAATAGCTTATTATTAATTCTGAAATCATTAATTCCTCTTTTAAGAGGGTGATATAAAGTGTGTAGGGGGATTAATTTCAAAAATGAGCTTTTCATATGTAGAGAGGGATGCCAACAAGCTGAGCTAAAATTGGTCGACAAGTGAAACATGTAGGTTAGAAGATATTGGAAAGCCATGTGTTTGCAAGTTGAGGATGGATATGGGTTCTTTGTGGGCATGTGATTGCAGGTGTTTTTGGATTTGCTTCCTCACTGAGGACTGATCATTTGTCATATGTTCGGCAAGGCATCGATTGACTACTCGATGACCTATAATGGTGGATCGACATGAAATGCATAGAGAGCACGTATTCATCAAAATCATTGAATGTCCAATTGAAGATTGCTCTCCAATTGTCCCAGTTTAGCGATCAATCCGTCTATACTAGCCTGCAATCTTGGATAGACTCCTGAACAACGATAGTGATCGAGGACTTATTATTTGCCATGCTATCACCATGGTGTAAGTCGATCACTTTGAGGACTAGTAGCATGTGGATGACGAATGCCTAGATGGATAAATGGCAATGTTTTTTGTAGTTATAATCAATATTTGTTGTGCTGATCAATATCATACCGTACCTCATATCAACACTGTAACAGAATGGTATCGGTATGGTATCTGGTACCGAGACAATGACTTGTTATTCTAATAGTTAAACAAATAAGCGGTCAGTCGATCTATGCTAGCCTATCAGGCTTTCTATTTTTTATTAGTTTTCCAATTTCCTTCTCCATGAGTCCAAGTTGGATTCTTATGCCCAATTCAAAATCACAAATAAATAAATTAATTAAAGAAAACACCCTCAACTACTCCAGGGCCAGACTCCTGACTTTTCCTCTTGTTTTCACTCACTCCTCACTCCATATGCTGAGATGCAAGTATATACCTCTTGCTACACAATAGTATATTATAAGCACAAACATTATATTGACCTCCACCTTAAAATAGAAAAAAAAAAAAAAAGGTTATTTCCTTGCTAGATCCTTTTTTGGTTTGACCCTAGTTGGATGGGGAGCTTCATACATAGAGAAGACAAGAACTAGGTGCTCAAATAGGTTATTGCCAGCAACCGCGTTGGAACATGCGTTAGCGAAGGCTGCGTTAGCCTGCGGGGAGGCTGAAGCATTCTATGATTACCAAACTGAGATGGAAGTTGAAAGGGTAGACAGAAGCTGGCCAATAAAGACAAAGGAGTTTAGAACGAAAACAAATGATTGCAATCCTAATCGGCCAATTTGATCATCCAATAAGGGATGAGAACACACCATCCATTGCACTGCACAACCAAAATCTCACCCCTTCTGTCATGGGAGGATGGCTTGGTTCAAGGCAGACGAACATCAGAAATGCTCCCATTGATATAGGTTTGACGCGAGGGTATAGCTCATGCTGGTTATTATACTCATGGGTGGTGTTTATTTGTGGTGTCTGTAGGATAATTGAGGAGCCTTAGAACTTCCATCTTCTTCCTCCTTAATCTCCTTTCTTTCTAACTTCCATTTCGCAGAGGATATCAACAATTCGATGCCTCCTGCAGGGAATTTTTGGTTTCTCTAACCATTCTAAGATAAAACTCAAATCCAACCTAATCTAGCAGTCTTATCCCTTCCACTTCAACCAAATCTGACTAAATCGCTTGAGCCCGATCGCAACGTATCATGCCTAATTATATTCGATCGTTCTTGGTCATGCCCGATCTCCATCTTAGCCACCGAATTTGACATAATGCTACCTAAACCGGCCTAAACACAACCTTATGTCCAGTTGCATTTGAATGCGTCCGATCAAACTCGGTCGCACTTAGTCATGTCCAGTCTTCCTTGATCGCGAGCGATCAAACCCACTTTGACCCAATCAGAGACCATTCTACTTACCCCAACCTAATCTTATTCACCCTTACCTCAACGTAACCCAGTTAATTAGCTCCAAAATCGTCTCCTAGCATCCTAAATTAAGCCCATCTTGGACCCAATTAGAATTGTGCCAAGCCAAAATGTTGCGAATAAACTTTTCAATCCCTTGATACTCTGATCTCATTGCTTACTCTCCTTATTCTAAGTGCACTCCAAGAGGAATCTGTGCACACTCATGGGAATGCACTTTGACAAAACCACCTTATCATATATTAACCTCTACCACTCTCTCTCCCTACAGGACTATTCTCCATTTCGGAGAAGCCATGATAGGACTGTCATCTTCTCCAACAAAGCTCCTCGATGGTCATTGGAAAAGGAGAACATATCTCCTTTTGGCAAGCCACTCATCCTTTCCTCCCACAACTCAACTACTATGGCTGCAACATTTTTGGAAGGAAAAATTCTGGGCTGAGAACTTGAGGCACCCCCTTAAACTCCACAACATCCTTTTAACTCCTAGTCTTGACCAATCGCGTCCAGAGTTTCATGCAAAGGCCAGATAGTATCACAAGGAAATGGAGTTCATGTCAAAAATTTTCTGTTAAGAAATGCTGTTTCTTCCTTGTGCATGGGGTTAGAATTTCTGTGCTGCATATATATCTTCCTTTAATGAAGGCTAATTGGGGGTGAACAATGGGGGGAGCAATGTTGTCATCTACCACTTAGTAGCCCAAACGATGTGGGATAAGGAACCCCACTTGGGTTACATAAATTTCACTCTCATGCATCTGATCATAAAAAATATTAAACTTTTTCAAGAGGTTAATCGATCTCCTTTAAAAGATTTTAAAAAAATAATAATAGGACCTTGTTTGTTCTAATATCATCTTGGATGCAACATCTAAAATCATTTTATAAGCTGCCCAAAAGGTCAGAGCAAAGTGAAAAATTAACTTTGTGGACATTCTTTTCAGAATTTTTTTTCCATATAACACCTTGTCTTGTCACATGCTCATGAACATCTTCTTAATTTATTTAAATCCACAAATTGATATAGGAAAACTCCTGATAATTCAAATGAAGTCCCTTTTCCATTAATCTTGATTCTAAATTACTCAGGATTATATTTATTATGGGCGCAAAAGATAATTTTCCTCATTGTCCTCAAATGCAAATCAACATATTTTCCTTTTATTTGTCTAACCTCGATCCCTATAAACAATTATACAAAAAAAATAAAAAATTTTATGCAGATTTTAAATATTATGTTACATAATTTGGGACAAAGGTAATATTATGTTTTTACATCTACAATAAATCAGGTGATGTCAAGGGATGAGAAAGGATTTATTCTGAATTGTCAAGGACTTCCCAGTATCATTTTGTAAACATGAACGAAGGAAGGTATATATCTCCTGCAAATATGTGATGATACATGATGTTACATGCAAAAGACTGCCTTTTTAATAAATTAGACACTGAAGTTTCCCTGCAACTTCTTAAGCAACAAACATACTTATTTGGTCTTGTCTACAATGTCAATTCGATGATTATATTAATGAAGCTTCTAAGAAGTGTCTTGTTACTTGTGAAATCAGAAATTAATTAGCAAGCATCCCAAGCATACATAGAATATTCATGCAGCGAAGTAATGTGCTGCCAAGCTTTTCAGCTTGGTTTTTCCTGGCGACCACTCTAATACTTCGTTGGAACTCTGCTCTCTGCTTGAACGCCTACCTCAATATGAGTAGTTTCCTGATAAATAAGGTGGCCTGAAATTTCAATAATACACACTCGATCACACTCTCTCTTACACGCAAACACAGAGAGCGAGTGTGTGTGAGAGAGAGTGAGAGAGTCTTGAACGGACCTTGCTATGCGAACAGCCGGCCAAACCGCATTGTTTGACCCTACAAGGTGCCTGGAAACTCCCAGAGGAGAGGACCTGGAGAAGTCCACGTCCCACTAGGCATAAGCGTCTTCAACACAACTACTGCATGCAGTACTTGCTAAGAAACCTTCACGCCTCCTGAGATATAAATAGAGACCCAAAGGAACGATCAAACCATCAACTCAAGGCCATTATTATTTGCTGCCACAGCAAACGGCATGCATTCAACTCTAGGATTCAAGCCTTCCTACCTACTGACAATCCTCACGGCAGCTGCTCTCTGGCCGGGGCCTACGCGTTGTTCCAATTATTTCTTTACTGCAATATTAAAGACGTCTAGCTCTCCTTGTTTGGCATTTATAATGCTGAACTTGGTAGCTGCCGCCATCTTCCTCAGCAACTCAAGGTCGTCGTATATTGGCAAACCGCTCCCGTTTGCCGAACAGTTTCTCCCTCCATTGATAAGATGTCAAGTAGTAGTAGAAGGTGCAAGTGAAGGAGCTGCTGCTATTGATGATGGTCATCAAGATAAGGTAGACCTCGATGCATGCACTCCTTCGGCGTTACTGGAAGGACATAAGCAAGTCGATCTAATGATGCATAAAGATTCAGATGGTGACAGTGTTTGTAATGATGAAAATGGCGATTGTGATGGTAATGACGATGATGATGATGAGATCGATGCTATTGATCTACAAAAGAGATCGCAAGAGTTTATTGACAAGATCATTCAGGGATGGATGATAGAAAAGCGGAGAGACGGGCTGATGCATCCACCATGATCATCAGCTGGCAGCCAGTATGATCATTTTTTTTTCAAGGAATCAAGGATTACCTATTTTAATGTATTCCCTTGTTCTTCGATTGTAAATTGTATTTGGAAACGTGAGGTTATCTTGCCACTTGTAACATTGTGACTGCAGTTCTTGAGTTTTTTTCAGCAACAAAAGTTTCTAGAGAATTCAAAATCTGTTATTGTGGGTTAGATTACATATTTTTAGATCTTCAATAGTTGCGCAAACAATTCACTGGTCACAGGTTGCAGCAAGTAAGGCTCATACTTTAGCTAATAGATTTATGCCAACTATTTACTAATTTGTATTACATTCCTTTCACGAGGACACTATCTTGAATACATCCCTTGATGCATATTTTTGGCTGCTATCGAAGTTGTTACCCTTGTAGTTGTGTATTCCATTCTCTAAATTTTTCTTGCTTCTTTGTCAAATATATATATAAAATATCTTGAATACATCCCTTGATGCATATCTTTGGCTATTATCGAAGTTACCCTTGTAGTTGTGTATTCCATCCTCTAAATTTTTCTTGATCCTTATTTTCCTTGACTTTGCTGGTGGTACTCATGTTAAATTGACGTGAGCTTACGTTGTACCAAAAAAAAAAAAGAAATCATGTCTCACGCCACCCCATATCTACCTCTACAATTTCATTTCCGTCTCCCCAGTTTAGTTGGTTTGGAAAACTGGTGTTCCGTCTAAGAGATTCATACACTCTGCTCCGGTCCACCACCGGGGGGTTCTTAGGGGGACAGAAGAGAACCCAATCAACCCCTTTCCCATCTAGAGCGGAGATTGCCCGAAGGTACGATTCCGATCCTCGATTCCGCAATACAACACTACTTGCATCAATTTCTCTGCCGCCTTCCCTAGGAATGAATCTTGTAGCCTTCACTCGACCTACCCCCTCACCCTCCTATACCTCTACTCCATCTCCTTCGCTGGTGTCACTGTCGCTCTCCCTCCCCACCCTGATTTCCCTCATTGCCATCTCCCTAATCGAAGTTCTCTCCAACCCCTTGCTCTCTTGGTTATACCAGTACTGAAGCGGCTCCTCCCTAGACAACAGCTTTACGAGCACCACATTGAAGAAGAACACATCGAACCTTTGTGAGATATACTCATCGGCGACCACCTCCTACACGATGTGCCCCCTCATCCCTATGATCCTTGTGTGCACGTCTCTCTCCTATGTCCTCCAAGGAGAGAGCAGGAGAGAGGAAACTCTTGGTGGCAGCAAGGATCTCGGCAAAGGAGTAAACGGTCGAGCTCGTCACAAAGGGAGAGATGGAACTCGGTGAGGCAGGCGGAGGAGGAAATGTAACAACTCACGACCTCACCCAAAATGGCTAGCCGAAAAGTATTATTTGGGTTCCTAGATTCTGTATATATACTCAAGATTTATCCAGCGAATAACTAATGTGAGACTAAACACAAGCTCGCAGGGTCCTCACAGGAAAAGCCAGTTATAATAAGGGCAGATTTTGGAAGCAGCATGATTGATGCCAAAAGGCATTCACATAGTAAAATACAAGGGATTAATCAAAAAATTTTAAGGTACAGTGCTTCTGGAAGAAAGCTGAAACTCAAGTTGTACAGCAATCAGTCCAGGGAAAAAAAATTACAGAGGAAGAAAAACTGCAGTACAATAATGAACTCCAAAAAGCTGAAGCCAGTCAATGACTGTTGGAATCTCCTTCCACTGGGAGAGCAGCGGCATGGAGTTTGGGTTGGAAGGAGTACTGGAATTTGATGAGCAGCCTTCAGTCTCCATATTTTTTCGCCCAACCATTCCAGCAGCAAGGAACAAGATTTTTTTTGAATTTTCCTTGGACGTAATGAACATCCTTGGCACTGCATATGGCATTAATTTCCCCGTTCTAAGCCGCAGCACCACTTAAATTTCTGATAGGGTTTGCTTCCATCACATCACGAAGCTGTTCAGGGAGGGAATGCCAATTGCACCCTGCCTGATTCAAAGCACCAATTGAAACAAGAGCATACTCATGTTTGGTGTTAGCAATTAAAGTAGTTTTTCCATCAATGATACTCAGGCTAATTGTTTTGCTTAACACAGCTTTTTGGACTACTCTATCGTCTCAAATACCCCATACACATCCTTGGATCCAACCACTAAATCTCAGTTCACAAACTAGAACTTAGCTTCGGTTTTCACCATTTCCGCAAGAATCTCATGGGCATATAGATCTCAATACCTACAAATTAGAAGAAATAAATTAGGCTAGCATTAGTGGCAAAACTAATAAGACTGATCATACTAGCATCCAATAGATCCTTCAACATATAAGACTACCAGCAGCAAGGATACAGAGAAGAAAGCCCCATCCCAAGTAAGGGAACATAGCATCCGGAATGAAGTTTGGCCATCGATTGGCTAAAAGGAAGGTCTAGCTTTCAAAAATAGGTGAGAAATCTGTAAGAGGGAAGAGGGCCTGCTTCTTAGGTCTTAGCTTGGTTGGGGCTTCGTCAATTTGTACTCGAGACAGAATGTCAGTAAAGCAAGGAAAGTTATGCAAGCTCCTCTAGACGATGAACTCTATAGAACAATTCATTTTGGTTCTTTTACCATGCTATGCTAGTATTGAATAATACTATTACAAACCTCTAAAACAATGAGCTTCACAAAAGAACATCTTTTCCAGCATTAAGTCCTGAAGAAGTTTAGAGCCAATAGCTTGCACTGATGTCCAGTGTTAAGGACAAATATATATAAATTGAACAGAACTGCCCTTTGTAATTTTCATGTGACAAAAGCAACTACTTTCAGTCCATGTCTAAAATCAATTGAACTAGTAGATTTTTAAATCTTCTAAGATCCTTGAACGCATCGGCCGCAGGGCGTCAAAAGCAATGGCAAGTAGCAATTGCCAACTGCAAACCAACTATCCAAGGCCTGCCCCTGCCTGTTCTTTACGAGGTGCATCAGCTTTGATCCGAGCAGGTCTGAGAACACGGTCAATAAGTCCATACTCCAGAGCTTCTTGAGAATTAAAGCGCTTCATGCGACTCAGATCCTTGTTAATCTGCACCATCAGCACAAGATTAAAATTCATTGGCACCAAAAAGGAAACTCAATGTTAAGTTTAACAGCTCGCCATGGAGGATTCCCATTGTAATCTGCAAAAAAGGACATCAATCGATCTGAGAACTCGAACTTGACTCAACTTCGAGCTTGGTTCACATGTAGTTGAATCAAGCTTGAACCTGGTTCACAACCTCAAAATAAATTTCCAGTGGAGACACAGATTAACCAATTAAGTTTGAATAGATAAGGCTTTTGATATTATGTTACCGTGCTATGAAAAAACAATTGTTAGATCTAACCCAAGGGTAAACTCTATAATAAGGGGACCCCTACACTACAAGTTTGCTTCACTCTTTTCTTTTTCTTTTTTTTTTTTTTTTTTTTTTTTTGCTTAAAAGAAGGGGTAGGGGGGAGGAAGGGACCAGCCCACCCCCACGTAGCAGCTCCCACGCACTGGGCCTCCGCCCCGTCAGGAGAATGTTCGATACGGGTGGACTCCATTTTACTCACACCCTCCCCACCCGAAGATGAGTACGTCACACCTGGCACCACCAAGCTACAGATGGAAGGAAAGCATAACCGCCAACGAGCCAACCGGGCATGGGGTATCCGGTCCCCGAATTTAATCAACGCCCGCGCGTTTCGAACCCGGGCAGCTCGGGCGGAATTATCGCCCCCTTACCATCAGGCTACCACCTTGGTGGCAGTTTGCTTCACTCTTTGATGTTGAGTCTCAACTCTTGCCCCCTCCTTGTCATCCACCAGCCACTGCCCATTAGCCTGCTAGCAAAGCACAATTACCATTATATCCAATCTGGCCCTCTTCTCCACCTCTCACTAGCAACCACCACCACCACCATATTCCACTTCACCTTCCACAAGCCACCACAACCACCTCTGGCTTTCCTTTTCACCCCCCATCGGACATCACCACTGAACAAGGCCTGCTATTGGCGCCACAACCACCATCAATCATCTCTTTACAAGCTGAGCGAATAGCTTTGGTTCCACTCTCTTTGAAATTAAGCTCGAATTAGACTTGATCAAATAATAAATGACTTGAGCTTGATCTCAAACTTCAGGAGCAAAAATAATTTCCAGCCAAGTTTGATCACACCCAGGCTCAATCAAAGCTTTGCTCTGCCTCATTACTATCCGCAAATCTCATTAATTATGTTTTTTATGGGAAAAACAAAGAAACTTTTTCTGTTCCAGAAAAGAAATAATGGATTCTCCAAAAATGTAGACACTTTTCCTATGATTTACCGGTCTCTTATGCTTATAAAACAGTAAGCATTTTTTTCTGAAAAAAGAAAGAAACTTTTCTGTTCCATAAAAGAAATGGATTCTCCAAAAAATGTAGACACTTTCTTATAATTTAGCGCTCTCTGATGGACATAAAACGGTAAGCATGGAAATGCAGACACACAAACTAGATTCTTGGTGATACCTATACAATGAAAACCAAATTGATACATCAGCCAATAACAGACCATTGACCAGAGCATCAAATGACATTGAAGGTGCATCACAGAAACTCAAGTTTTATAATGTTGCCCAAAGTTATGAGAAACAGTGGATACCACAAATTTCAACAAGGAAAATGTACCTTTTCAACAGGTTGACCTGTCTTCTTGGCCAACTCCCCAAACAGGTAGTCTCTGATCCGAAGGAGCTCATTTGCTTCATTGCGAATGTCATCAGCCTGTAAAGAACATTGGCATACCAAAACTCATCTGAGAAACATGGCAATGCATGTTAGCATTCCATCAATAGATGATGATAAGAATCAAAACCTGGCCACGAGCTGCTCCAGCAGGTGACTGAAGTGCTATTCGACAAAGAGGCATAGCGACACGACTACCCTTAAAAAGATATAAACAACACGACAAGCAAAGAAATTAATAAACCAATTTGTAGGTGCAAGTACCAGCTCCTTAATTAGGGCCAGGAACTCCAAATAAAACACAGTTCAAACTGTCAAACCTTCTCTCCAGCTGCAAGAAGAAATCCTGCTAAATTATATGCATAGCCTACACACTGGGTAGCAACTGGACTTTTCAAGCTTTGCATAGTATCATATATAGCCATGCTTGGTGTAAGCTGCAACCATGGGAGTCACTATGTTAGAAAAATGGAAGTGAACGAGGTATAATCACTTCAGCATATCTGCTGGAGGCGGGGCTAAACATGCTCTATATATAATAGTGAATATAATAGTGAATATAATCGAGGCATACGATAAAACTACCGTGCATACATCATTTAGCAAGGCAAATATGATGGAGAAATGGTTTAGCATATTCTTCTTTAGGGTACCAAGTGACACACATGACTCTTTAGTACGATAGACATTAAAATATAATACATTTAAGTTTTCATGGTTGACCATTTTCTTGCAGAAGACACGAGACAAACAGAAACAACAGTATCTAAAACAACAGAGTCCCATTAGATTCTTAAGCGGAAAAAAAAAAAATCATGGATCATTGAGTCCTCGAAGTATTCTCAAGATATGGATTTCCCAAAACATCATGGTCAAGTCAGAAAATATTCGAAGATTTTTTGAGTTGTTAGAGAATAATTATTGCTTACATGTCAAACTGACAAAAAACAATAGAGAAAAACAAAAAAGGGTCAGTGATCTAAATCTGTGCCATGCAGAAATTCTCATTATATTGGTTCCTGATTCTTTCTAGACATTACGAAGACTTCTTACAAGAAAAAAAAGTTCCTTTCATTAAAGCATTACCAAACCACTTCAAAGAAGACAGGAAACTTGTACCCAAAAAGGCAACTGAAGTTTCTCCTCCACTTCATATGCATCTTGGATGAGCTCAATTTCAAGGAAACACACACCCATATGCCCTCATGGTAGTTCATTTTAAAAAAAATAAAAAAGAAAAAGCCTAAACCTGCCCCACAAGAGTAACTGCACTGCTTGCTTCTTCATTATACATGTGGAAGATCTTCATTTAATGCTTGTCAAACCAAAGCAAAAGGAAGAAAATGATACTATTCCCTAAAAGGCATCCCTGCTTTAAGTATGCAAGATTTGCTTCCAAAGAAACCATTCATTAGTAATTTAGAATCTTCCAGCTATTGAGCTACACAAACTTCAAATCATTCAAAGCTCTTGCTCTCGCACATGCTTCTTAAACACTTTCTGACCCCTTTCTTTTTTCTCTTTTCTTTTTTAAAACTTGCTTCATTGCTCTCACATCTATGTTGAAATCAGGTAACGACGGATTATCCTACATTGAACACTGTGATCCAAGAAAAGATATCTCCCTCTGTTTGCTATACTGGAATGCACCATCCTGTACGAGCATAGTACCATATATTAGCAAACCGATACCCAGTGTAGGGGTTATGCCGAGTATCAATACCACGAACTGACCCGCTGTATTTTTGGCACCGGTACAGGTACTGAAACCAATACTGCAAACAATGGTACCTAATGAAGAAGTAAGACCATGATTCTAAGGAGTTATCCCTAACTTTCTTTTTTTCCAGTTATTCAAAAAGCTGTAGGCCCTATCTGAGACTAGGGCTTACTATGCTACTTGGACAACAAGCGGAACTTGAGCATTGGACTACAACTAAAAGTTCTCTCATAATGAAAAAGTTAGGAACCTTACGACTTTGACCCACGTGATACTTTAAATAACATGTTTGTAAGTATGGAACTTTTTAATAGAAGTAGAACCAGAAAATGTGGAGAAATACAGTAAATGGGAGATGTCCTCAACTGTACCATCCTAACTATGGCTGGTGTATCTAGGTTGGTTGACTGCAGAACAGGAAGGATCTAAAATCATTTTCAGGTCTGATTCCTCTAGTAAATTTGACTGAAATTCAGTTTTTTACATAAAAACCTAACAAGGGAATAGATCTGGGAAGTTACAACATCCCAGCCATAATTAAAATAAACATAAAGGAAAAGGAGTATAATGGAAAAGAACTATATTGTTCATCATTTTTTATCAGACTGTTAGACCAATTCTCTCCTATATATAGCTTCAAATTGAGTTCAAAATGAACTCTTTAATAAATTCTACTAACAAAAAGCCACTTCAGCCACATTCCAACGAATATGGCAGACAATAAGTACTATAAGTCTGCCATTTCCTCCATACAGGTTGTCGGTCCTAGTGTAGAATCTGTAAATTCTAGAGGACCAAAGGATATCTATAGTGGCTTCTTGACAATAATAAGGAGCTAGAGAAGTGGACTGCCTCATATAAGAACAATTGGCCCACACGTGGACTGACGATGATGTGTAATGATTGGCACGATCCTACCAAGCGGAGCATTATCAACTTCTTGACATATTGTAATACGAAGAATTTTTTCCATAAGTCGGTTGATGCTTCCGATCAGGTACACGACGTCATGTACATCCTCAAATTGATGGGGGAGATGATTGATCAAGTAGAATAGAAGAATATCGTGCAGGTCATCACTGATAATGGGCCACAACATAAGGACACCGAGGAGATTTTGATGGACCAGCGACCATATATTTTCTGGATCCCACGTGTTGCGCATTGTATCAACCTCATGTTGATGGACATTGCGAAAATTCATAAGATGCAGCAGACAGTAAAGACAGCCCAAACTATCACCAAATATATTTTTAACCATACATGGATCTTATCACTGATGAGAAGATATGCAGGAAGAAAATCTTGAGACTAAGGGTGACATGATTTGCAACCAACTACGTTGCACTTGATAGCCTTCTTGAGAGAAAAACAGCCCTATATCAAATGCGAGGGTCAGCACTAAAGAGAGCACTATCGAAGACTTGGTGACAAGGCAGACATTTTGACAGCAGGCCGAGAAGATAAAGAAGGCTATCAAACCATTGAACGTAGTGCTTCGAGTCGTGGATAGTAAGAGCTACCCCCAGATGGGCTTCTTGTATCATATGATGGAGAGGACAAAAATTCAGATCAAGAAGGCAAATCTGACGTATGCCCAAGAGTACATCGGCATCATTGAGCGGCGGTAGGACTACCAGATGGGCAGGAACTTGCATCTAGCAGGCAAGCAAGAACATTGAAAATTATACTGCTTCTGTATTTGTATAATTTTACTAAAATAATTACGAACTTTATCTGCAGCATACTACCTAAACTTGAGGTTTTAGTGCATCGTACCTGAAATCGATATAGATGACGAACTTTTAGTCACTCTACGTAATGTGATTTACAAGATGAAGCCTGATCCAGAAGTCGCAGCTCTATGTCTAGAAGAAATAAGTTAGCTTAAATGATGTGTAAGTTAACCAGCATCTTCAATTATTAACATATTATAATATGGTTCTTTTTCACATACCAAAATATTTTAAGAGGGCACCGACAGCTTTGGAGTCTCGACAGCTATCGTAAGTCAGAAAAGTATAAATCCAAATATATTACACAACAACGATAACTATTACCTAGCATTAGATGGTTACTAATACGATACTATCTTTATATATAATTTTTTTCAATATTTTTGTGGCTGAATGGTGAAGTCATTTTGGTTTGTCCACGAAAAATCTTAAGTGGCTAGCTATCCGGATCCTCTTCCAAATGGTTTTCTCAAATGGTTGTGAGCATAACTAGTCGACCTTCGCCCTCATCTACATCAAGCAGAGGAACCGTCTGACACAGAAGCGTCTCAATGATCTTGTACATGTTCACTGCAATTTGAGATTAAGACTGAAGTGCATTCAGAAAAAAGTAGAGCTAAAGTACATAGATCCAATCCATAATACTTTTGTTGATGATGAGGATGATCCTATGATCGAATGACTTGTGGACCAATAGCAGGAGCCGGAGCTTGATAAACAAGGATCGGCTCCACGACCGGCCAGTTTCGTAGCCAACAAAGCTAGGATTGATGCGGGACAATGGGCGGATGCAACATTCCACACATCCTTCCAGCTAATCAGCCACAACCACAAGGGTCACTAGGGAGCCGGTCATCACGACTCCTTGTCCGAGACATCCTCTCAAAGATATGATCGAAAGATGCTTAAACAAGGCCACCACGCTATCCAGTCGACTCAGTCCAGAGGACGACATTCATCCTTCCAGCATAGCTAGGCAAAAAGAAGCATGAAGGATAAACAAAAAACTGCTTAGCGCACCAAAAAGAAAAAAAAAGATAGCTGCAGCCCCCATAGAGAGTGTAGAGGAGGAGCCAGTTCATTTATATTCAGAAATCAGGAGTAGCAACGATGACAATTCTGGTGGTCAAGGATCTGCTGGCTAGAAAGAAAGTGAAGGACATGAGACAACCGTTTATAAGACAACCGCATGTGGACTTCGATACACTAGTGAGTTCTAGTTCACGTATGCTCCATAGATTAGAAACTACGGTGCACGATCTAGTAGAGTCCACAATGATGCAATTGCATATAGGAGATGGGCTGCTTGAGGTTATTCAAGAGAACACGATGCAGCTGCAAATGACCTCGCACGTGGAGTAGGATCCATATGTATCAGATTCTAAGTTGTATATTGGATCCTATTATCTGCAGCCACAGGCAACCTATGATCCATGCGAATATAGATATGAATATGGTGTGTCTGAGGCGTATTCTGATGGCTACTATCCTATGCAGTCTGAATCATCTTACGGATCGAATTTTGCTGCTGGCATATTCGGATGGGCTCCTCCACAGTCGTATTATCAGCTAGAAGATATTTCTCAGAACCAGAGCTTCAGCGAGAAATTCAAAAGTGCTTATAACCCAAAGCGTGTTTCTTATGGGATGAACATACAAGATTATGATGCCACTTGATTGGAGGGGTGGGTTGATGTGCCTCCTAATTATGTTAATAATAGGCATCACCACTCGATGAAATTTTAGATATTGGTATGTATGTTGTACGTTAAATATATATAATTGATTGTATTATTTTATATTTTCTACTTCATTAGTTCATTTTAGGATATTTCATGTTGCTTCTCATAGCATGCAATATTTCAATAAATCATTTTATGTTTTATATCACTTTAAAACAACAAAATACATTTTTTAAGTTATATCGGAATCATAGATACATCAAAAAATATCAAAAAAAATCAAATTATACTTAAAATTATTCAAAAAATTGAAAAAAATTGATTACAAATAATCAAACTTGAAAACCTTAAAAAAAAATTGAAAGTATTGGTTCGGAACTGGCACGCCTAAGTGTACTCTGTGTTAGTACAGTACTGAACTAGTACCGTACCAACCTACCCGTCGACCGGTTCGGTAGACCTTGGATTTAAATTTGTTTCACATTAGTTCCTTGCATGACTGCCCTTTCTTTCTTTTTTTTAAAGAACAAGGACATCATTTTTTGTGCATAAGAGAACTGTATTTCTAAAAACACGATGCAGTGATGTAAAATGATCAAGAATAGAGGTATTGATTAAGTACTCACATCTCCACCTGGACCATTTATGTATAGGTATATCTTTTTTGAAGACTCGATACTATCCAGATACAACAGTGTTGCCAATACTTGGTTGCTAAATTCCTCATCTATATGTTGCCCAATAAAGATGACTCGTTCCCGGTACTGCAAAATGCAAAACATTACATAATTCATGATGGATAAATCCTAGTAAGATTCCATCCAAGTAAAGATCATCACATCTTACTAGAGCATTCCATAGGTCTACCCACTGCCAGGTTCCTTCTCCTGGAGTTCTATATGGCACTCTTGGTGTCCCAATGGGCATCATAAAAACACGTGCTCGTGTGGCCCTCTTGTTTCGAAGCCTACAGCATATGAGAAGCATCAGCAAGCAACATGTGCATTGCAACAATCACAGATTTAAGCTGAAACTTTTAGTAAAAGAAAAGAGTTAATCTAATGTTATTATTGCCAGCATTAAATAAATTGGAGTAGGCCAAAACATATATTATTTAACTTTATAGATGAACTTAATATCAGTTCTAACTATTAGGAGGTTTTGATGGTTATAATAATTTATTTCTTCTAAAGTGTCAACCAATGTGTTAATTTTAGAAATTAATCAAAAAAACTCATTTATTGAGTTCTGTATGTTCATAGAACCTAAAAGAAGAAATGTGTACAAATGAGAATGGAAGGGGAGAACAAAATTCTGCCGCTCATATTTCAAAACGTCACAGGAATGAAAGAGAGAGAGGCAGAGAGGCAGAGGGTATACAGTTTGAAATGGATATGACAGCAAAACCTAGTGATTCCTAAACTCGCAAGGTAATTTGTTTTGCTATTTTCATATAAACATGTAACTGTATTACGGCAACAAATATAAACTTGGTAAGAAGCTATAACGCGCAGACAGGAAACTGTAACACAGAGAGGAGGATAATACACGAGCAAAATAATACATATTAGAAAACCAGTAAGGAAAGATGAGAGAGAGAAGGGGCAAAAAAATAAAATAATAGTCTAAAGCAAGCAGAATATGATCATGAAACCATCACATAGATAATAATTGATCAAGCAAATTCTATCGTGTGTAATACAACAAAAAGAAACAAATTTTCAATTCAGTACAATTATTATGCTGGAGCAAATGTAATTCAGGCAACAAGAAGCTGTTTTGTGTTATTTTTCCTACCTCAATGAGAGATTTTGGTGAACCCTACTGTGAAAAGCAGCGCTCACATTCGGTAACCCAGTGCCTAAAGCACCTACTCCATAATTAAGAAAAAAAATCAATACATATAGTATCAAATTGACGATCTCTAATCTCTCTTATTAAAATTTAAAAGAAAAAACAAAAAGGAAGAAATTGGACAACGAAAAAGAACCCTAGGTAGTGTCTAGCAACTGCAAGCATATATACCGGAGTATTGGACCTTCAATCCCACAAAAGCCTTGTTTGCAAAACTGCACAGGATCACAAGAACATAGGGAAGAAGGAAATTAACATCGGAAAAATCGGAACTTTGAGCAAGATTGAGATCAGAAATACCTCGAATGGATCGACGGTGGAAATTTTACCTCAGGGAAGGCTTGGGATCGCTGCTTACAGGGTATATACAGGAGGAACCCATGGATTGGAGAGAGATTGCCATCGTTTCGGAGCGAGGGTTTGAGCCTGGAGGGGTCGGCAGAGACGGAAAACAGAAGAAGAACGGGGGAGGGGATAGAGCGCGCCGACGGACGATGATAACAGCCGCGTAGCAATCTCAAAGCAGGAGTGCGTCTCTCCACGGGGATCCATCAATCTGAACCATTGAGACCCCGGAGCTTCGCATTGATCTGTTTAATATTTAACCACTGATCATCTACGGTGTATCGCACTAATTTATCGCATTAGACCGACCCCGTCATGCGACATGGTAGATAAGTTTAGATTATTCATGTATATGGATAGAAGGCTGTGTCGATGGACACCGTACAACTCAAAATTCACCATGAATTACAAATACGGCCGAAAAGGGAACTTGCATTTCACCAATAAACGGGCTAAATTGTACTCAAGATTTAAGTGTTTTTTACTACAATTGAGAAAATTTTCACCCAGATCTGCAGTAATAATATAGTGATCCTATAATTCAAGCTATTAAATGCGACCTATTATATCTAAATTACTTACATAGAAAAAATTATATAATTTAGTGATATTTAACATATATATAAAGTAGTGAAAGAAAAGAATTGTCTAAATAAAATTGAATTATATATATTTTTGATCATTTGACATATATGTTAGAAGCCTCCAAATCATATAATTTTTGGTAAGTAAATAATCTAGAGTTAGCAGATTATATTCAATAGCTCGGATCATCGAAGTGGAATCTTCATTATCCAATATAGATTTGATCGGATTTAAGTGGAGATCTACTGTAGCTAAGTCTAGCTCTTCTAATTTATATATTGTCGAGAATCCTGTAAACTATTCGTTTGTTTGTTTACATTTTTTTCTCAAAAGAATTAAAGATGCATTTTATTAGTTTTCATTTATTTTAAAAAATATAGAAATTAAAAAAGTTGATAATCTAATTTTTATTTTTAATAGAGATCCCATACCAATGATCCAAGCTATTAGCTATAATCTACTATATCTAAACTACTTACATCGCAAAAGTCGTGTAATTTGGAGACTTCTAATCTATACATCAAGTAGTCAAAAAAAATAGATAGTTTATATAAAGTTAAACTTATATATATATATATATATATATATATATATATATATATATATATATATATATATATATATATATATATATATATATATATATATATCACTTAATGCATAGACTAGGAGTTTCCAAATCATATAAGTTTTTGTGTATAAGTAGTTAAAGGTGTAAATTACATCCAATGGCTCGGATCATTGATGTGGGATCTTCATTATCCAATGTAGACTTGATCGGATTTGAATAGAGATTCACTCAATTGTAGCTAAGTCTATCTCTTCTAACTCATATATGATAGAAGATCCTACAAACAGTTCATTTATTCGTTTAAATTTTTTTTTCTCAGAGAAATTATAAGTACACTTCTATTAGTTTTAGTTTTTTACAAAATATAGAAATCAAAAAAATAGTTGATATGATCCAAGCCATTGGATATGATCTTCTATCTCTAAACTACTTACACAGCAAAAATCACATAATTTGGAAACTTTTCACCTATGCATAATCAACAAAATGGATAGTCTAAATAAAATTAAATTATATATATATATATATATTATATTATCACTTAATGCATTGGCTAGGAGCCTAGGAGTCTCTAGAGCATATGATTTTTTGTAAGTAATTAAAGGTAGTAGCTTACATCCAACAGCTTAAATCATTGATGTGGTATTCTCATTATCTAATGTAGTTTGATCGGATCCGAGTAGAGATCCACTCAATTGTAACTAAATTTAGCTCTTCTAATTTACAAAAAAAATTTCTCAATAAAATTACAAGTACACTTCCACTAGTTTTCAATTTTTTAAAAAAATATAGAAATCATAAAAAGTTGATAATCTAATTTTTATTTTTAATAGGGATCCCATACGATGATCTGAGCTATTGAATATGATCTACTATTTTTGAGCTACTTATATAGCAGGAATCATAAAATTTGGAGCGTCTAACCTATATATCAAGTAGTCAAAAAATTGGATAGTCCAAATAAAATTAAATTATAATTATTTTTTATCACTTTATATATAGGTTAGAAGTTTTTAAATTATATGATTTTTTGTGTGTAAGTAGCTTAGAGCTAGTAGATTCCGTCCAACAGCTAACATTGTCGATATGGAATCATCATTGTCCAATGTAGATTTGATCGTATGTAAGTAGAGATCTACTCAATTGCAGTTAAGTCTAGCTCTTCTAACTTATGTATTGTCAAGGATCCCACAAACAGTTCATTTATTTGTTTATAATTTTTTTCTCAAAGATATTATAGGTATTATAGGTACACTTCTATTAATTTTCAATGTTTAGTTTCTACTTAAAAAATAGAAAAAATAAAAAAAAATTTGATAATCTAATTTTTATTTTTAAATTTCTAAAGATTGTTTTCAACTTACAAAAATTGTAAAAAAAAAATTAAAAAAAATCAAAACTTATCATTGCCATAACTCGCTATCTACTCCCACTACTCCGTCATCCATTTGCCACAGCAGCCGCTTGTCACCAGCACCACAGCTATCACCAACACCAAATATAATAGGACTATCAAACAAGTTCTCAAGTTTAATTTTAGAAAAAATAGAAATTGATTCTGATTTTTGTAAAATTAAAAATTGAAAACTAATAATGATATCCAAGGAAGTTTAGTTTTATGATAGCAAAATCGTACTATAATTCCATACTAGATCCATTATACAAAATAAATAAATAAATACATAGAATGTAAACAAAAATGGCTTGAATTTGAATAAATAAAAAAATATGACTGTTTCTACAAATTTCTTTGGAGTGGTTTCACTTTAATTTGAGCGGAAAATGGGCTCGAGCCGGCCCGAAGCCCATCGAGTCGGGCTGACCTCGGACTGGGCTACGAGCTAGGCCCGACCAATTTCAGGTCGGGTTTGGGTTAAAATATAGAACTCGTTTTTCTTTCGAGCCGAGCTTGGGCATATCATTGGCCCAGCTTGAGCTTGGCCCGAATCCGAGCCTAAATGAGGCTCGAACCCTGCCTGGTTTGGACATTTAGCTCATTTCAAAATAGGCTTGATCGAGCGACGGGTGGGTTCGCTACTTCACTAATTATGAGGCTTCCTCTGTCATTCAGTTATTCCCCCGAACTCCCGAATCCAACTTCCCAATCGATCTACGAAATCCAATCTGGAGCCTAGAGTTCTCCTCCGTCACCTTTCTCTACTCCTCGTCCTTGATTCCTCTTCTCTCCACCGCCACCAAAATCCAATCCAGCAGTCCCTCATCGCCATTCGCCTATCGGTCTTCTCTGAAGTTTGTCCATTATTCTATTCGTAGGTCACTAGTGGTAGTCATCGGTCGTCCAAGCAAAGAGAAGTCGCAAAGGGAAGCCGCCGACCCTCCTATCGTCCGCTGACTGTAGTTCCATTTGACCATTGAAAAGGTATGATAATCTCTCTTTCGATCTCCCCACTCTCTTTCAGCTCCATTTGGGATACTGCTGAGTCCCATCAGGTCGGGCCGAGCTGGGCCTGGTTTTTTCTTAAAAAAATTTGGGCCTAAGCCCATAAAAAATTTCAGGCCGGGCTTGGGTAGAGGTTTGGCCCGGCCCGGCCCATTTTCAGCTCATGGATCAGGTGCTTCCTCATCTTGTGACTTCTATCAAAATGATCATGACCCCCCCTTGCTCCATCAGTTAATTCTAGCTGATTGTATTGGTCATAACTTCCTGAGATTGCGGGTTTCTTTTCTTGTGGCTTGCCTCCCTCTTATATGAAAAAAAATCTTACCCTAGCTTTGAGCTTTTCAGGGCACAACAGAGCAGTGGCACCGGCGAACATTCAGTGGATGAAAAAGTTCAGGAATGCCGGCATATGAGCTTGGGTTGAGCAAATAAGCATCTAAAGAGACCTCACTAAAGAAGCCTTCACCATCACATTGGAAAATAATTAACTACTCTAATAATGGAACAGTATCTAAGAACTGATTGGTGCCCAACTTCAATTCCTTTCAGAATAACTGAAGACCTAACAATGATGAATCAGCCACACAACCTGCTCTGGGTGAGCATAACTAGATGAATTTTGAACTTTATCAACTAGAATAGCAGCTGAATAGATCTAGAAGCTGTGTAACTCTATACATAATGTTGAAGATGGGCAAATCTCAATATCTAGAGTGTTATAAGCATGACAGATACATAAAAGTTGCCTTCAATGATCCGCTAACCAAAATCACAACCAGCACAATAATCATCAAGAATAACCTTCCATGTCAGATTTCCAGGAAATAAAAGCTACTTAATGGTAATGTCAAGTGGTAGTCTTCCACGCAACAAATTCAAAAATTAAATCCAACATCTATTATAGAGATTTAAGACATCATTTCAGGTAAATCAAACCAAGAAAATTATGGATGAACATATACAACTCCAAGCTTCTGACAGGAGTTTAGTGATGAATTATGCCGGTTTCTCATAAGTGTTTTGGTCCCGGAACTCCGCAATCTTGCTCCGAATCATCTCCGCCACATGAGGTTGCACAAACATGTGTGTACTGTCAAGCATGTGCACAATGAACCTCTGTGAAGCAGGCAAAGAAGCATTCAAATTGACAATGAACTGCGCCATCGGCACATCACTGGAAAGCACATAGAATCATGAGTATATACAAATGGACAATTAAATTAAAGCACCAATGAAACAGCATAAGAACATGAAGGGGCAACCAACTTCATCAGATTTGGCACTTACCAGGATATTAAAAGACCTTTAATTGCGTTAACCATTGTATCTAACCAGGCAAATGCTGTGGCCTACAGAAGTGAAGGAAACAAATAGCTCATGAGATCACACTTTTACAGACAGGATAATGTTGTCGACATCCAAAGTGCTTACATGTGGAATACCAGATAAGATAGAACAAGATCAGAATTTTTTGTCACAAAAAAAAAAAGAATCCAAGAAAAGCAGCTCAATGCTTCTGTTACAATTACGAAAATCCTATACAACATATGCCAAACATCAATTTACATAATTTCTAAATTTTTTTGTTTAAATATGTATCATATCTTATCTTGGACTGAAAAAGATTTCCTCCAATGAAACAAGGAAGAAATAGAAAAGTACAGTCTGAAAGATTACACACTCTTATTAATGCCGGAGTTCCAACGAAACATGTTGTACAAAGAAAATATGATAGGCTCCATTTGAAAACTTGGAATTGAGGAGAAAGAAATGGAATGGAAGAAAAAGTTAAAAATTTTGATGTTTGAGAGTTTTTTAGTGGAGGGAAAGGAAAAGAAAAGAAGGGAATAGGAGGAAAAATTTTGGGCTTCAATTCTCTCCTTTCTTTCCTTCCATAAGTGGAAGGATTTGGAAAGAAAAAAAATTAGAAATTAATAATTTTTTTATAATACCTATTTTACCCTTAAATTAAAGAAGTATCAAATTAAAAGGACAAATATATCCTAAGGCATCTTTTGTTTTAACCTGATTTTCTAGTAGGTTAGATCTGGGTCTAAAATTAGGACCCAAATAAAGATTCAGGTTGGGTCGGGGTCACTCATAACCCGATCCGACCCGATCCATTTGCACCTCTGCTCAAAAGCATACCGGTATTTTAGTAAAAATGTTAAAAATGTATGTTTTCTTTTTTTTCTCGCTAAACTTCTAAAAAGTACTTTCTCTTTCCTCCTAAAACTCCCAAACAAAAGAAGAGGAAAGTCTATTCTATTCCTTTTCTTTTTTTTTTCTTGCCCATTCGCGGGACTTGAGTTCCTCAACAATGAAAGAGGACCAGAAATGGCTACGCATTGTAGCAAACACATAATGGACGAAAGCTAAAGACCAAATATATCGAAGCAACGTAACGATGCTATCTCACAACAAGACATGGGAAATAGACATATTATAGAAGAAAAGGAAAAGGGAAAAAATTTCTCATCGATCTTGCAATCGAACCGAACAAAGATCAATTTTTTTATGGTATGGGCTCGACTCTACGCGAAAATCCAAATCGTATACGATCTCCTCTCAACGAAATCAGGAGAAAAAAAATCGACAAACACTACCCAGAACTGTGAGAGGGGGAGAGATGAGGTGGACGAGGAGCCGGTTGCGGTGGAAGAGGTGGAAGACGGGGACTAAGTGGTGGTGGTCAGACGGCGCCCATGGCACAGAGTGAGAGAGAGACTTACTGCGGCACGCTAGTGGCGGAGAAGGGAGCTGGCGGCGGGAGGAGGGCGGCGGGAGGAGGGCGGCGGGCGGTGGCGAGCTGGGGGTTGTGAGGGATGGAGGAACGAGAAAGCCGAGGGATGAGGGGAAGAAAGAAAAAAAAAAAAAGGCGAGCCTAGAGCCTAGAGGGCCATTTGGTATTTTAGCCCTTTGCACTGTTGATATTTTATATTTAGGTCCTCAACTTCATCAGACACAATGCCGCTCAGCCATCTCTAGCTGTAGAGTTCGGGTTGCGCCCAAGTAGGGTGAAGATGAATTAGATAATATTTATTTGAATCTAATTTTATATTCTAATTTATTCGGATATAGATAAAAATTTGAATATCTCACTAACATCCATATCCGTATCAATATCTGTCAAAAAAAAAAAAATATGAATATGGACAGACAAATATCTAATCCGTATATTTCATTCAATTTATAATTCTATTTAATTTTATATAGCACTCATGAATATTTTTAAAAAATAAATAACTTTATTAATATGCTATTAATTTGATTTATCATCCACTTAGTAACATCTTTGATTATATGGCTATAAAATTTAATTATCCGATTTATATCTGTATTGATATCGATACTTTCAGTATTCGATTTGTACCGGTATCCGTTTAAAACAAATATAGATATAAATTTTTGTATCCGACTAATATTCGTATCTGTATTCGTCAAAAAATATAAATATAGATATGAGTATATTAGTATTTGATCAGTATTTAATCCGAATGCAAAATCTATACAGGTGGATGGAAGGAAGAGTTTGGCAAAATCTGTATGGACGGATGATTCTGAACAAAATTTATCCAAGGAAGACCCTCTGATGCAATACTGCTGGACAAAATTTTGGAACAAAATTAAAAGTATGAACAGTGGAGACACTTTTGCAATAAAAAGACCACGGAGGCAGATAAAGTTAAGCACCCAAACTACAATTAAAAGTTAATTTTGCCAAATACATCGTCAACAGGCTCCAGCCCAACGAGTGTTTGAGGCAATAGAAATTACAAGTTGTTGAGCATTCGACTGTCCGTTCCTTCCACACCACAAGTCCAGAAAGTTGACCAGCAAAAATAACAATACATAAGGCATGCACGTAGTGATTTCTATTGCATCAAGCTGAAGACTGCACAGCAACTGTTAAAGTTTAATATGATGCATCCCTGCAAATATAAAGTGTTTTTAAAACTATCCTAAGTAATCCCACCAGAGATTAGACAAGCCTCATCAATTAAAACACTATCATGCAAAAGGCCACCTGATAAAGCCTTACAAATGGACAATGAGCAGCAAGAACAGAGGAATAGACAAGGTGCACTACAAAGCCTCAAAACTAAGCCAAGCTCTGCTCCACCACTTTGGGAGAGTTTTGAATGTTCTTTGCAGACTCTGGAACATACTTCCATCCGCGCTTGTTTATGCCACTCATTTTCACAGGAGCATCTGCTGCTGGAAAACCTGCAGGATACACTTCTCTGTAAAGATACCTAAACTACATGACTACAAAAATTGAAGTATATGATGACTTACAAAACAGGTGCATAAAAGAATAATCTAGATTCATGAACACATGGCTAGGAACAACAGGAACCGGTGCAGCCAATGGAAAACCAGGCTGAGCACCTGAAAGCCTAAGACTGGTGCTTGAACTTTGCAACTATCTGAAAGAGTTACTTTCAGCACCATGGAACAGTATCAGAAAGCAAGGTTTGTTGTTAGTTGAGTTTTGCATAAAGCTCGTGTGCATATAGACAATAATCTTCATGTGAGCACCCTGAAAAAACAGTCTAGTTCAGTAAAACAATTATGAAGTACACTCGAACTCGATGCTAAAGATTATGCTCATCTCTCATGCATGGAAATGGTTTTAACTGGTCCCGGAAACTTTTGGTTTCTACTATATCTTGTTCTCCTCAATAGAAAGCATAGAAATGGTACTGAACAACATCTTAAATAATGCCTATTCATTAATAAAATTAGCATCATCATCTATGAGCTTACTTTGAATCTTGCACTATTAGAACATTTACTAATCAGGAATCATGAAGAAATATCCAGAAGAAGATCCATGTTATATACACATACACATTCGTATACATATACATATGCATATACATAAGTCAGTTCATGATGGATTGACTTGCTCCATCACAACTGTTTCCGTTGTGACAGGGAGAGCTCCAGTGGGAATTTGCTTTTATCTGTTTCCACAATGAAGGGTTCTAGCATGCTATAATGGGCAGCGGAAGCTAGGAATTTTAAAAATTTCTTGATAAAGTACCTTAACATAAAACCCTTATAAGCCAAGATCACCTTAATGGAAGCAATCAAATAATATAATATAAATGCAGCAATAGAAGAATACCTCTAACGCTAATCCAATATGCAGAATTTCCACTAGGTGCCCAAGTGTTCACCCTCCAACGTTGATCCATACGAAAACTTGATTTAAGTCTTAAGCTCCAAAGACTTTGATCCTTAATGCAGAATTCTTCTAAAGAACTCTAATGGCTTGCTTTCCTTTCTTTCTATTTTTCTTTAACCTTCTAAAATCACTTCTAATCCTTTTGTCCTAAAGAAGACCACCTTGTCTTGGCTTAGGACACACTAGAAGCAATGCTAGAAAGAAAGAAACTAATGTAAGAAAGAAAGAAGAGAGGAGTGGGGTGGAGTTGGAATGATGACCTATGGAGTGCTAGCCTATTTATAATAGGTATAGGGATGCATCTCCAAGGGATGCATCCCATCCACACATCCTCCCATGAAAGGGCATCATCTAAAGGGCCATATCAAATAAGAGGAGGTGCAAATCAAGTGAGGAGGTGTATCAAATGATATGTCCTTTCATGTGGTGCTATATTTTGACCAAGTCAACATCACATGCTAATCACATGTCCATCACGCCTCACCTCTTGATCTTTCATGATGATGATCCAAGGGCTCCAATGCAAGGCGCCATTCACTTGACCCATTATGTCTTCATCCAATGGTGGGATTAAAATCCAATGGTCAATTATGATAGCCATCCTCTAACCCAATCCAATTGAGTTAAACCAACTCTCCATTATGTCTTCATCCAACGGTAGATCAAGATCTAACGGTCTAGATTGAATGATTTATTAAATCTAATCCAATTAGACTCAAACCAAGCCAATTAGGTGCCAACTCTTGGCTAACCCATATTAGAACATGATCTAATCAAATTAGATTAATTAAGAATCGGATTCGAATCCAATTCGAATCAAGAGCTAAGGGTTTGCAACACCTGCTAAGATGTCTATCTTGCAAACATGATCTAATCCAATTAGATCCTTAATAAGTTTTCTTGTGTGTGACCCATTGGGTTCCATACTTAGCCAGCAATAGGTGTGAGTGCGAGTTGACCCAACTTGATTAGAACTCTTCTAATCGATTTAAGTCCAAACTGCGCGAACCCGAACTTAACAATTAGAATCCTTTCTAATTGGTGATCGAATTAAACTCTTTAATTCGATCAAACCTATAAGACAAGATTGACGTCTAGCAACGTGTCATGTCTACCCGGAAAATATGGAATTTGGTGGAAATACCAAAAATACCCTTCAATGGCAAGTTACCGTGCAATTCAATCCTTTAAACAAACTGCATCCCGAATATGTATATGAGTATGAATATATGTTAAACTCAATTTCATATTCATATATTTCTCTATCTTCTAATGATAATTCGAATAATGAAATATTAGAAACTCTTTCTAATTTTCATTGTGCTTTGATCAAAGGCTTCCTGAATTATCATATGATTAGAATAAATAGGATGCGATCTTCTCTTACTAGAAGTGATTAATTCCTTGTTGACCTACTCATAACCTTCGTACACATTCCACCATATCCAGAAGACCTCGTACATAACTTATTGTCATGAATGAGTGGAAACCAAAATATGGATTTATGTGCACAAGATACTATGGTGATCTCAGGTCAAAGGATCAGTTGCACAACTCCCACTAAGAGAATCATCTTTTGACATGTAAGTAAAACTTCATAAGATTTCTCTTTGTAGGTCAATTCAGTGAACTCATTTCTCTAATGAGCACCCACATCTTTGTATTAGTGTCTCCACACAAGTGATTGTGAGATCAATCACCCTCTGCATCGAGCATACATAAGATGTGCCAGTCTTTCCGGTAAACATTAATCCCCGACTCAATGTACCAATGACTGGGAATATTTAAGATTAGGATTTTAGGATTTTAGGTCTCACTAGTATGATCTCATCATAGCCTCAAAATCATTGCCTTAATCTAAGGAGTTCATCACAAATATAATCAACAGCATATGATGAAACACAATGCCTTTATTTATATTGAATGTCATGTACATGATTTGGAAAATCAAAAGAAAATCCTTCACAATACATATTGCGATTGGCTTGTAGGGCATCTACTCTTTCACGCAAGCCATTGGCTGCTTTAAATTGTCACTTTTAAAGGTTTGTATGTCGAGATTCTGAGTTACTATATAATGCTAGATCTAATTTAGTTGTCGCAATACTTGCTTCTACTGTCGATCTCACTTGTGATTTTCTTTATCATTGCTCTGCAAACACCATTCTGCAGCCTCAGAATGGTCTCATCATGTTCTTTTTCTCACAAATTTCCTTTTCCTTACTCATCATAGGTCACTATTTATAGCATGCTTGGTAAAATGAAGTATATTAATTTAGGATGACCAATGACAAAACATAAGTTTTAGACATAAACGAAAAACATTTACATACAACAGTCAAATTACCTGACCATCACAAAACATACCTTTCAAATTGAAAGTGCAACAACTCCAACAAACTTATGAACTTCAGTATTTATCTTGATATATGGGAGCGTATTTGTATTACCCTTTAATTTTTCAGTTATAATGAAATGAACTTTGGGCTTTCCCTCACTTTCTCCTTTTTCTTAAAAAAGTTCTAAGTGATGTATAATAGTCTAACTAAGATATAGATAAGAAGTAAATGATTTATTAAATTTTCCGACTTCCATGGCATACACATAACAAAATAATGTCTGCCCAAGCACTAACAAATCAATAAGCACTGAAATGGCTGACTATTAACCAGCCTTGGCACCCAGGTGGTCTCCCCTGCCCAACAGGAGCCCAAGTCTACAAGTAGTGCAAGTAACAAGGCAGACGGCATCCACCCAAGAAAATCTTTGAAGTCAGGCACAAATTTAAAACAACTGAGACAATAAGTCATTTGCCAACTTCCTTGGTAGATGCCTATACTGAAATGATAGTTCATGGGATAATTTCCTCTAGCATACGAAAGAATGACTCATGGCATTCTATGCCACAAGTAAATTTATAAGCTGGATCAAATGTGCACTCTCTCATTCATGTGATCAAGAAATTCGCAAAACATTAGGCAACGCAATCTTGATATAATTTGGTAGCAACCAAAAATTCCTAACTGCTGGTATGTTGGAAATGTCAAAAAGTCCCAATCTGGGACTTCGATGGGAATCGCTCTTACAAAATTGTTTTTGTTAACATACAGTAAGCAGATCAATTGGTAAGACTTCTTTGCAAAAATTCTCCTTTTGTGTAGCAAAATGGCAAGGACAAGGGGACAAAAAAGATTTTTTTTTGACTCACCAGCCTTGTATCTAATCCCCCACGCCTTGCCGTGTCGCCCATCCTGTTATGTAATAACATCAAACAAGACAAAGACAGTGAGAGATTTTAGAAGAAAATGGTGGTGGAAAGGAAGAAGGAGTTGGGGGGTCTGGAAATGACCTTATAGAGATTGATCTTGGAGAGCTCGTAGGAGACATCTCTCCAATGGGTCTTCGCCACCCTGTAGCCGATCCCCCAGTCGGGGAGGAACTGTATCACGTCGAACAGGTTCTTCTTCTTCCTCCGCTTCGGCTTCGACTCGCTAGCGGCTGAAGAACTCGAAGCCGGAGGAGCGACGGAAGTGCTCAGGCTTCTAAGAAGAGCAAAGGGTGGGCGGAAGAAGGCCGGTATGTCCGCCACCGGCCTTTTCATCACCGCCGCCACCGCCATGGCCGTAGAGAGGGAGCAACAGCTCTGCGTCCGCTCCAAGCGCGCAAAGAGGAGTGTTATTGGGTTTGGATGTGAAATTGAGTAATATGCCTATATTTCAACTGCGGCAATACTAACCCATTTAACTTATTTCAATTTATTATAAATTAAACTAAATTATTAATTTAATAAAATAATTAAAATTAAATTTGAAAATTTAATTTATTTAATAAATAAGTTAAATTCGTATTGATAAATTTTATTAGATTTTATTCTATATCCGGCCCTGCTTCACATATACAACATAGATTCTAGCAATATAATGGAATTGGACCCTCATGCCAATCCGAATAAATTAGTCTTTGAACAGGAACGCAAAGAGGAGTATTATTGGATTTGGATGTGAAATTAAGTAATATGCCTATATTTCAACTTGCGGCAATACTAACCCACTTAACTTATTTCAATTTATTATAAATTAAACTAAATTATTAATTTAACAAAATAATTAAAATTTAATTTAAAATTTTAATTTATTTAATAAATAAGTTAAATTTGCATTGACAAATTTTATTAGATTTGATCCTACATCCGACCCTACCTACATCTTGTCCAAGCAATTACCACCCCTACAAGGATCAGATCAGGTACCCAACATCTTATTGGCCTAGGGTTTGGGTAAAAACTTAATAACACTCAAAATCGGAAATCCAATCCACCGTGCATGCATTATTGAGTTAAACGTTTTAACTTGGGTTTAATCTCCAGAAAATTTCAAAAATACAGAAGGATTTTGCAAGAAAATTTTGTTTTCTCTTTTTGAATCTTGCAAGAATCAAACCCTGCGATAGCCCTTGCTATCTTCCTCCCACCCCCTCTATCAGCGAGATCTGGACAGATTTTCCCAAACGAGCTCTAAAGCCTCTCGAACAATACCAAATAATTAGGGTTATCACCTCAAGAAATTTCTCCATATTGATGAACATAGAGCTTCTTGGAAAGACAATGAATGGTGAAGATAACATAAAAGGGATACTTAAACATGTGGCTCGGTGGCACATCGTCTTGCCCCTAAATCAAGAGGATGGACTTCTTGGGTGATTTCTTGCCCAGTATGGTGGTAGCCTACTTGTTTATTCTTTTCTTCATTGCAAAAAACTGAGTGGGCTTAGGCCGTCAATCCCCTAAAGCAAAATGTTCTTGCAGTATGGAAATCTAAATTAGTTGTCTTGAAGATGGTTGCAATAGCTTGATATTCTAAGGACTGTAGTTGCATAAATCTAAATTATTTGATATCTTCCTCTTTTCTTGGCGGAATATTTGTAGTACAATAGAACAATTTCCATGAAAAGCTTCATCAGCTTCTCTCTCGCTCTCTCTCTCTCTCTCTCTCTCTCTCTCTCTCTCCCTCCCTCTCCCTACACTTAAATTACATAATATTGTAGATAAACACCCCTCCCTACCAAAAAAAAAAACAAAAAAGAAGGAAAGAAAGAAAGAAAGCATCATATTATGACATGATAGTTCTGGCAACTTTGAGACCGCATTCTATGAGCTCAACTTCCTTTCTGCATCTCCTACGCTTGTCAACAGCCCGCTACATTGAAGGAATGGATGCCGATTAGAATGAACTAATTATGAGTCTAAAGAAAGAGCAAGGTCATTTTAAAACCTTCTGGACTTCAGTTGAAGCAGATGGAGCCTGGCCCCACAGCATCCATGCAACAAGACTACTCCCCCTCCTTTGTTCCGAACTACTGCTATGGTCTTCTGAAGGTGATACTCCCTCAAGATTCTTCTTTGCAGAAGCAAACCAATTCAATTCATCAAATGACTTCTCCTGCCCCATAACCTGCAAGTAATAATAATATTTAAAAATAACATTACAATCATTATATATGTAAATAATTCAATATTATAAATCCACGCCTTCTTGACCAAAATAAATTCCAATAAACTCGAGGCAATTAAGAAGAGGAGATGCTGACAAATTGATGTCTGCACATGGAATGCTTTCGCATGCTTCATCTCCAAAATAATCTTCATACAATATATGGTTTATTTTGCATTATCCATATTTAAATGAGAAAAGAAAAGTTGCATAATGAGGATCCAACTGACAACCGCAATTTAACACCATACCATCAAAACTCAACATCAACTAAGTCAGCTATTTTCTTCTTGAGTGGCCAAGATCCATCATCAAGCCAACATAGAATTATATTTTCGCATTTACATTTTTGAATAAGTTAGCATGATAGAATTTACAAGCAATGTAAAAGATTGTGCATTAATAAAATGGAATGAATTAGAACGAAAGTTCTAAATAACATATCTTCTAAATTAAAGAGATGGAGGTTCTTGAGGAGAATTAAAGTTATGTCAAGTAATGATTATCCAGGGGAGCGCAAGCCTCCCGACCTCATTTTCCTAACCTAGCATCCTCTACCATGCTATCTCTCTATCCCCCACTACAAATATGTTGTTTTACATGAATGGACCATTGTCGAACGAAAAAGTGAGACACAATGAAGATACAGCACTGGAATCATGAAAGTTCTAGCATTGACACTTTGTCCCACCATGGATATCTCTCTCTCCCCCTCGATGCTGACTGCACCCATCTCTCTTGCTCGCCACCTTCACCCTCCTACCCTCTCCTTAGCCTCTTTCTTCTCTCCCCTTCCTCTCCAACTCTACTCCCTACCATCTAATCCCTCTCCTATTTTGATGCCTAGCCTCTTCCCTCTTCCTCTGACTCCGACACCACCAGAGCCCTTGCCGCACCACCTTAAGAACTTTGTTCTCCTAGCTAAACTAAGATTCCACTGCTTATAGCATATCCTTCAATATGGAATACTTAGATCATAGGTAGCGTACACTAGCAATTATATGGAATATTTTATATTAGGTTCCCAAGTCTAGTAAGACTAGAATTAAACTTTGTTTGGTGAAGGAAGTTCTCTTCGAAAAATTTTACTAATATATCAAAAGGCTGCCCCATACAATGTATTAGACGTGTATATAGGACATGACTCCCAAGCCTAATTCATAGGGTGAAAGTGGATCAGATAATATCCAATCAGATCTATTTTCGTATTCAACCCTAAATATGGATAGAAATTTGAGCATATGACTTATATTCATATTCATATATATCCATAAAAAAAAAATGGATATGGATATCGATAGACAACTACCCAATCCGTATCTGAATATCCAATTCTATTTGTAACCCTATTTAATTTTATATAATACTCATGAACTTTTAAGAAAAATATATGACCATATTAACATGCTATTAACTTGATTTACCATCCACTAAGTAATATCTTTGATTCTGTGGCCATAAAATTTAACTATTCGACTTATATCTATGTTTATATACATACTTACAGTATCCAATTTGTATCCATATCTGTTTAAAACAAATACAGATATAAATTTGAGTCTCGATGATGCTCACTGTTTGTTCATTGAACAAGCATCAATACATAAAGCAAAGCATTTATATACATGGCAATTTATACAACATTTGTGTGTGTGGCTCACAGAGATTCAGTAGAATTATGTCTGTGCGCGTGCACAAGCACAACATCCAGTCAATTTGGAGCTCTATTAATGGGTCAAATGGTCACAAAATTGGACAATTTTAATGGTACAAGACAATATTCTGATCTTGTTTACAATCCACAAACATCCAAACCAACTGAATATGGTTTTTTATGAAAAGTCATGATAAATGCTTCACCTTGTAAATTTATATTGAATATGGTTTCTTATGAATGTCTAAGTCATGATAAATGCTTCACCTTTTAAATTTATATTGTCTACAATGAATTTTAGCACACTGAGTATCACCAATCTTATGGCCTTCTAATGCACAACAGTAAATATCCAGAATATTTGATTCTTAGTTTCTAAACATTTTAGATATTGTGAATCATCATATTTAATAACATTATCAGTTCATATGTTCGATCAGCAATTTTGCATAGTTCAATTATGTAAACTATAGTGGTGTAATCATACTTCAAGAAAATTTCTGCCATTTTATTTAATTAATGCGATCATATGTGATAATGAAACCACACACCAAAATACCAACCAGCTGATTATCTAACAAGACATAGTACTGAATTGATGGCCTAGGTAGCACATAAAAAAGAATGTATAAATAAGGCTCCATGGTAGGTAAAGGACCATAACAAACATCCAAATGTGATTGTATGTTATAATGAAACCCCAAATAAACATAACTATTGCCAAAATACCAATTAACTGATTATTTAACAAGACATAGTATTGAACTAATGGCCTAGGCAGCACAAAAAATATTGTATAAACAAGGCTCTATAGCAGGTAAAGGACCATAACAAACATTCAAGTACTCCAGATATGCAACAGCCTCCACCCATCCTTCAAATATGAACTGCAGTACTCCCACAGATACACACTCATGCTTTATAGATAAGAACCATTGGAGACATTAATTATGGCACCTATTTGACTTTTGGTGTCAAAAGACTTGAATGACGATGCTGTCCCAAAAAAAAAGTCTAATAGATTAGGTTCAGACAATGAAGATAATGAACAAACTGCAAATGCCCTTTAAACATAATTTGCTAATTGCATGGGCCAACTCTCTTATTGGGTAATGATCAAATTGGACAAAGATGGCAGATCTCCACATAAACAAACAAGTATATGAAAGCATAAAAACAGAAATGCATACATAAATTGATTTTCACATAAATTATAAACACTGACTACATATAAACATCGTATCAAAAGCCAGTATAAAGGATTAGAAATTAGATGGTAATGTGAACATACCTTGAGAATAAAAGCAACACCCATGATACAACTATCATATAAACAAAACATATTTCCAGATTCATGGTCCCTTCTTAATAGCTTATCCATACAATGAACTTTAGAATCTATCATGTTTGCTATAAGGGATGGAACTACAGCGAAAAAATCTTTTAGATGGTCGTATCTGCTGCATTGAAGTTCCTACACGCACAGAAGTCAAAAGAAATCAGATAGCCTTAATATCAATGATTATGAGTACAAACACATAATTCTTATTTAAAGGTTATAAAGTAATGATAATATGGGGAAAAAAGCTCAAAGATTTAGTTTTATCTAATAATAATTATAAACACATTCAATTCCCAATTTCAAGCATGTTTTAACATTCAAATACATTATCCAGACTACTTGATACCCAATTACGAATTCCCAAGTTCATTGACAATGCTTCTACCAAGATTTCATCTTAAGAATACGAATGATGGGACACTCTATCAAGAATAGATAGGATAAATGGGACTACTTGGTAAGACCAAGTCAGGCCTGATTGAAACAAAGGATTAAACTGAGATATAATTTATTAATAAAACATGTCCATTTTTTATACAGCTATTCCCTATGTTGCATGCACTAGGGTATAAGTGTCCATTTTCTGTACATGTCTAAGTGTAGAATCCTATTAATCTTAGAAAATTTCTGCTCACAGTACCCAAGTTTTGTACCCATCCCCACTGTTACTTCTCAGATGCACATATTTTACAGGCGATCAAAGGGTATGGGTGACATAGGTTGTTTCAAGGAGACGGGGGGAAAATAGTTTCTTTTAAGGGAAAAGATCAAGTCAGGTCTTATCCTCCAAGAACAGCAGCAGCAGCAATAAACCCTGTTGAAAGATTAGGAAACACAGAGAGACAGAGAGAGAGAGAGAGAGAGAGAGAGAGAGAGAGAGAGAGAGAGAGAGAGATGTATAAGGAAAAGTTTGGTTAACAACATGAGGCATTGGGTATAAGGGGGCCACCTGCAAACCACAAGATACTGCTTCGTATTGAACCAAGCTATCCCATATTGCCAGTTTGGTATGATTTGTCATGGCTTACTACCATGGTACCAACCAAAAGGGTTCCGAGCTTTCTTTTGTTCCAATCACTTCAGTGCCTTACTAAGGGTCATAGAGGTCTTTTGTTAGCAGTGGAGAGCTAAGAGGGGAGAATTGATAAGCATTCCATCTTCACAAATCTGATGACTTCTTTGCCAAAAATCAAGATAAGGTGCAATATCTTCTTAATCCATTTTTATTCCTTCTCCAAAAATGAAAAAATGCTAGATTTTTTATTTTAATTTCTAAATATAAATGTTTCCTTTCAAGATTGATAATGCAGAATGCTAGATTTATTTGCTTAAGCATGAATCAGGCACCAAGACTGGTACTTATGGAGAGGAATCAATTCCACTCAAAATCTTTCCTCAAAAACACCATAAATCCAAAAAAAACTCTACAAATTGACGTCATGATCCAGTGCAGTACATGGAGTGTGTGGGAAAATATCATGACTTGTGTGTGGTACAATCAGGAGATTGCTTTCCAAAGTACCAACATCTTGACAACACCCAGAAATAAGCTTGATACCCACTAAGGATGTCTATGAGCCTCTAAGACATTCTATGTGGATTGGGTGATGAATACAAACTCAGTTAGCTGCAATAAGTATGACACCTACATGTGTATCACTAACATCTTATAGAATGTCAATATCATCATAAGACAAAATGTAGTTTATTAAGAACAATGCATGTTATACTGTCAACCGTCTAACTTTCATGATACCAATTGGTTTGACGACCCATGTACTTCTATCATCATGTGTCATTTTTGAGGTGCTAATTCCTAGTTAGGGTGCAGTACCTAATCATATTACTTTAAATGGCACAATGAACATGTCTTCACTTTTTTGTGATGCTTATCTTGCTTTACATTCCCCTTTTTTTCCATGACACGATAGCAACATCCTTAGAAACTTAGGTAGCTTCAAAAACTCATAGTAGCACATCTATGCTTGTCAAAGCATGCTAGTGGAACTGGTGTTGAGTAACCAATTGATCTTAAAAGCTTAAGCAGATAGGCAAAGAGCCAACCAAGGTTCGTCGTACCGACCGTACCGACGTACCGGTGGGGTTTGGTACTGGTACGGTACCAATATCGAACCGAGCCGAACTGGTGCCATACCGAAAGTGCCACAACACGTGGCACTTAGCGCGTGGCTTTAGCCACGCACGCTTTCTCCCATGAAGAACACTCCGTACCGGTGCGAACCGAGCGGTTTCCACTAGTACAGGCCATGAACCGATCGGTTCCGACCCAGAACCGATTTCAATAGCCGTACCGTACAGGTGCTTGTCGGCACCGGTACAGTACGGGCTGAACCGACTGGTACCCACGAAGTCAACAACGTATATCAAGCTTAACACCTCCTCCCCATGTACAGCCTGGACCATGCACATGGAGGGATGACAATGACTAAAATTAGTTAAGACAATAATTAGGATAATTAAATAAATAATTAGCATGAGGGGATTCAAACTCGTGACCTCCAGCAAACTTGAGATTTGATACAATGTTGAGTAATTGATTGATCCTAAAAGAGTAAGTTGATAGGGAAAGGATCAACATTATATATATCAGGTTTAACAGCTGGCACCTTGCCCAATTATGCACTGCCACTACAAGGCACATTGCATGCACATGCTAGTTCTAGGACAGAATGGCACTGACATAAGATACCTTGGCATTTGCTTCACTTCAAACATGACTCTTTGAAAATTTTATTTTTGTTCCCAAAAAAAAACGTAATTTTTTTACTGTTTCATTACAATACCAACTAAAAGATATATCTAAAGGTCCTAAACAATATGAAATATTTACAATCCATTTCTTATTTATCATTAGCAACTGATTTTATTTTCCTTCATTGTTTTAAACTAAATTTTAATTGATACTATTTGCACTTCAAGGTTTAGGGTTCACGGTTCATGATTTAGAGCAAAATCACTAAAACCACTAGAACTGCAAACACAAAACTCATTCTATTTTTCAGAACAGAAACCGAAGCGAGTTTTCAAACCTCGAGCTGAATGATTACGCAGCAACCCTCCAAAGAAAAAAGAACAAAGTATGTAAAGTAAATATATCCAATAATCAAAATGAATATATCTGATGATCAAACCGTATCCACACATGGTTTAAACGGCTCAAACCTTACCTTTAAAAACATGTTTATAAGGAAAGAAAAAGACTCGATTTTAACATTGGATTGGTACTTCTCGATTGCTGTGTCCATAATTTTTCCTGCAGTAACACTTTCTTCAACAAAGCCAAGATTCATGCAACTCTCTGCAAATCTCATATCATATCTAGCTCTACTAATAAACCTGCAGTTCAAAAGTATCAGGTATGAGGGGGGAAATCTAACATCAGTTAACAGTCATTATCCACTAAAAGTATTGAAATTATACCGTGAATTATTACAAGAATAACGGCAACTGCCAGCTAGAAGAATCCTCATCAGTCCTAAAGCATTACCCACTTTACTGATGATGGATTGTAGCTGTTCAAGGAAGCTCTGTCCACGATCTCCAAATGCAAGTTTTCCCAGAAAAAATCTGAGCTCCCCTTGTTGTAGAGAAGGGTGTGTTATCGTTCCCTTGTCACTCTATAAGAAAAAAAGTAAACAAATGAAGCCAATTGACATTTTATAAATTAATGCAGTTCCCTCTTTTTGATTGGAGATATATTGAGCCACCGCACAACTAGCAGTAGAACAGTAGGAAGAAAGGAATATTTGACTTGGACATGTAACCACAACAACAAAAATAATATCTATATTTATGGACTGTGCTTCAGTACGTCTTGCTATTTCTAGTATTTATTATATAATTAAATCATGGTCCTTCGTTTAGAAAGGGACCACATCTATCAGTCAAGATCTCAAGATATCTCATTTAGTTCAAATTTTCTTCCACTTTCAATCTTAATTCAAAATAAATAGAAATCTCAGCTGACATGGTAAATATGGATTACCAACTAAATTTAAGTATTGATTTCTAATTATTTATTTAAAAATATGAAATACTATTTCTAGTATCTTTAAATCCCAATTTAAAAGGATTTAAAGATACTATCTCACATAATCACAACAGCCAATACCCAGAGTTGAAGCTCAAGAATGACAAAACAAGCCTTGTTGTTTTGTGGTTACAAGTTATAACAATAACCAAAAACACTATAATGCTTTATTTTGCCATAAAGCAATTGAATATGCAAATATCAAAAACTACCACTAAGATATTGAGGAACAAAGGGAGATCCGACCTCATAGAGCTCAACTCCCATTCTCAACCCATGAGGAACATGAATCTGAAGGTTAGTTTGTAGCTCCACGAACTTCTTTGTAGCGGCTTCCTTCCATACCTCATTTCGAGGAAACCTCAAAGTGTCTCTATTTCAACAGACTCCATCCACATCCCAAATCTATTCAATATTCATTGTATGGAAAGCTAAGAAATCATCATATAGTGCTCAAGAAATTGCTATAAAAAATGGAAGTTTGTTAGGATTTTGAGATATTTTCTACCACGTAATATATTATCCTTATGCATGAAGACAATAAATGGATCATTGTGGTCAGACTGTTATGGATTTCTAAACACATTATCTATAGGTCCCTTTTTTCTCTTCCTTCTCCGAGCATGGGATATGGAAGGAGGAACCAAGAAGGATGTAGTTAACATCTTTACCATCCACATTGTGTCACAAATAATTTCCTTTGATTCCAAATAATTTAATTCACTTTGCTTACATGATTTATGGGACTTTTGAGATCTGATACTTTGGCTTATAACTCGTACCTGAAAAATTAACAAAATTTCTTATAGGACGTGATCTTCCTTCTTCATTAAGATTCTTATAAAGTTTAGAAAAAATTTCTGATAGTTTCTCCTATTTGCCCACAAAGGTTGTCCAAAACTATGCTCCAAGGTCGGCGAAATCGTCCCAAACCAGACGGTTCCGACTGATCCGAGCTGTACCAGTGGTTTGCCGGTACGATTCTGGCAACGAAAACAAAACCCGTTGCCGGAGCCAAAGAAGGAAAGAGAGAGCGAGCGAGGGAGGGAGGGTCGGAGGTGGTAGCAAACGCCGGCGGAGGCCACGAGGAGCAGGCGAGGTGCGGCCGATTCTCCTGTTTCGAGCGAAACAGGGGTCCAGCCGCGGCTAAAAAATTTTGCGATTTTTAAGTGAAGTCGGCAAATTGCAATTTCTAAGAAATTTGCCGATTTCACTTAAAAAACGCGAAATTTTTTAGCCGTAGCCGGACCCCTGTTTTGTTTGAAACAAGAGAACCGACTGCAGCCTCGCCTGCTGCGACCTCCGCCGGCGTTCCGCCACTCTCCTCCAGCCCTCCCTCCCTTGCTCGCTCTCTCTTTCTCTTTTTCTCTCTCCCACGGTGTCGTGCCTTCTCTTGGTACAGGCCTGGCACGGCCTATACCGAGTCGTCCCACCGAAGAACCGTTATGGTGCTCGGTACCGGTTCCTTCGACCTTACTATGCCAGTATGCCCAATGAGGTATATCTCCCTACCTGCCAACTGGCCTTCCAAGCTTAATGGCAAGCCCCTCCCCTACTAAAGAGTTACATCATGCAGGAAGTAGGCACCAAATTTTTGAGGATCAATACCAAGTTGAAGTTCGACCACTAAAATTTGCTTAATCTTTCCTTTCAGAGTTCAGGTTGTGCTCCATAGCCAACTACATCTTGCTTGGAGAAGGCTTAAGTGATGATAAAGGTGATGATGGCAGGTTGATTTTTCGCAATTCAATTGAATATAGAACCAGCATAATGTAATAAATAATTTGCATGGTGCCTAGTTTCCATTGGCCGTAGCAAAAGTTACTATCAGAAAACAGAACCAGCATGTAGATAGGAATGAACCTTCTGTCTATAGTGGATTTACATGGTAGCTAGCTTCAAATGATCCTAGTTGTACATTTCACATGAATTTGGAAAACATAGATTTCTACAGGACCAGTTAAACAGAATTCTTTCTAATAATAAACCAAAGCAAAGCACCAAATGAAATTCATAATTTATCATAAAAAACATCTTAGCTTGTCTAAACAGATCATGAACTTTATATATCCCACTAACTTGTATTGTCAATATGAATAACAATTATGCTCCTAGTAGAAATAGATGGACACATCAAGTAAATGGATTAGTTGCCTCACAAACTTTATTATGTCATTCCTAATGTGCAGCTTAATGATGTTGATGGTTCAAATATGTTGTTCCTAATGTGCAGCTTAATGATGAGAATGTTTGATGTGTTTAATTATGCAAGTTAAGGTGCTTACGACCCATCATGATGAATCTATTCGATCGATGGATCCACTAATGAGACGACAAATTGGAAATTGTCAATTGAAAGAATTTTTTTATTAGAGATAAAAGAGGAGAAAACTATATGAAAGGGTTAAAATATTAAATCTTCTACTTCTGATACATATATAACTTACTAAAATTTGATGCAACAAAAAAAAACCATTTACTGTTTTAGTCAAATCAAATAGGAAAGTTCTATAGCTTAGATCAATATGTTACCAATTACCATGCTAGCCATCATTTCCATGAACCATACATTATCTGATGTGCACTATATCAAAGTCTTGAAGTAAGATAATTACCTTCCAGAAGTTAGATTCCTTCAATAAATCCGATTGCACAAGTTTATCTTGAAGCAACTCTGATAAAGTTGTAAACATCTCAGTTAGAAACTTCAAAACAGAAATTGATGCTGTAGATATTGGCCTTAAACCATGTAAAGCAATTGAAGCTGCAACACGATCCACACTGATCACTCTTAAGTTCTTCCTACATTGACCATTAGGAACCCTCTCAATGAAAATCTGCAAGCATGGATGTGAAAAACAGTTATTGATACAAAGAGCGCTCCTTAGCAATAAAATTTTGAGCTATTTTGCCTTCAAATTAAGGTCAAAGGAGGATTTATGGTTCAAAGTTCAAACAATCTTGATATTCCAAAAGTAAATTAAATTTCTTTTTACCATAAGCCAAACTTTATAGCTACAAACATCCAAATTGGTAGTATGAGAAACCTTGACTACGTTGCAATTGGTTGAGAATTAATTATCAGAAGTCCTTGACTAATTTATCACCATTTCCAAATTGCATTGTCTCGCGTATATGGGATTTTCATATCAAAACTCCAATGTGGCACAGCTATTTCATTTGGAAAACTCTTCATACATGGCATATCTTTAGTCCTACCGATTTTTTTTTTTTTGCAAATAAGCATGCATCACCTACTCATTCATGTTTAAAACAAAGATGGAAATTTACATGTTTGCACTGCATTAATGTCAGGCATAATATTATATCTGGTTTCTTTAGTATCTTATGTTCAGTTCCCTTTGATCTGTTCGAACACTAAAAAACAAGTATGGTTGCATTTAGATGCATAAATGGAAAGGATGTGAGATCCCTGGAAGGTCAAGTCTCTTAGGCAGATAAGCAAGCACTAGACTATGTAATGATGGCTTCATTTAAGGAGGACCAACTAGCATTTAATCTAATGACTAGGTCATAGATGTCGTCATATTGAGAATTGATGAGTCCCAAGAACCATCAGTTTCAATCATATAGATACAGTTTGATGGCAAGTTCCCATAGATAAAAAATAGCTGAGGGCATTAATAATAGTGGATATTAGTCAGAAGTAGGGATGTCAAACAAGCAAGATGTTCATAAGTTCGCCAAGATCACTTAATAAATGGGCTGAACACAAGCCAGATTTTAGAGTTTGAAATATAAACAAGCTGAACCCAAACAGAGCAGGGCCCAGCTTGCTCATGTTTGTCTCGTTTACACCCCTAGTAAGAAGCTCAATACCTTAGCATCAGAAAACAAGAACTAACATACCTGCTTAATTATGTTATAGGAATAATTCTCAGTAAACGAATGCAGGTTCTGGACAATTTCATTTAGGTCAAAATCTTGATCCATAGAATTTTCAGCAAGATGAATATCATCTAAAGCTAGCCCATACTTCAGCTCTGCTAGCAGTCGCATCTCTGAGTATATCTGGAGTAACAGCAAGAATCATAAGGATAGCCGGGTTAAAATGAGGTTTTTAGTTTAATTTCTTTCACCTTTCAAATAGATTAGGTATCATTTTGTCAAGCATATACTTAATAAAGAATATGCAAATACAATGAAGCCATTACCTTCCAGTCATAAGTGGACATAGCTGAATGATTGTAAAAAGCAGAATTCAGATAGTTCTCCATGAGCAGTCTTATATCAATAAATTTGAATGGAAGTTGCAAAGGTTTCATTTGTAAGTACCAAGAAAGATTGCGCACGCCAGTCTGATTAAAAAAATAAGGGAAAAGCCGTAGTAATTAGCAGCTTAAAGAAAATTAATCCTGCTGAATAAAAAAAAAAAAATATCAATCACCTTTTTTGGGTTCACAAGCACAGATCCTTTTAAATGAGTGGAATGAACATGAAGGCGGAGATCGGTTTCAATATCTCTACAAAGAGGAGCAACAATTTCCTGTTTAAAGATGACTATAACCCTGAGAATGATGCCAATGGAAAATTTGTGAAAACAAAAGTTGGAAAGCTTTTTAAAAGGAGAAGTTAAGGATTTCCACAAACTGTTATCCGGGAAAAAAGACATAAGCATACATTTTTCAGATGATCCTCAATTTCTTTCTCATATGACTGAAGTGTGGCTTTCCCCACGCGACCTAGCTTGAGAAGCCATAGTCCATCAGAAAATGCATCAAGAATATACCTGACAGATCAGAACATTAAAATGCAAATAGAGTAAGGTCAGTTAAGTAATATTTGAACACCCTTGCTCATATTCAGTTTTAGTAAATTAAATCCAAAAACCAATTATAGCAAGCTCATTTGAGACATTCTTTTAACACTACTTACTGTAGCCATAAGAATCTGCTAACATCCATATAAACCATTGACAACCAATTTCCCATCATCTCCTTTCTCCAGTACAAGAAGCTACAATTTGTAACTTCCTCTACTATGTTCTGAAAATCTGTGACAGTACCTAGCCTTCTTATAAACTTTCTAATCCTCAAAAAGTCAATATCCAGATAGCCCTGTCTCAGAAAATAACCAAAGAGGCTAATTTTAGTTCCTTCCATAACAAAGTATGAAGCAAGATGCAATACCTTTTAAGCTGCATGTGTCATGGGAATGAAAAAAATTAAGAAAAAAAATACAAAATCAACCACAAGAACTGTTGAATCATTCCAATAAGCTGTGTTATATAATTTCTTGAAAAAGCAGTGACACGATAAAAAAAATTTCTTAAATGTGCGCCGAGGGAGGGGGAGGGATAAGTGCAGGAACTGCTTCAACCTGAAGATGAACCAGGTATATATCTGAATTTGGGTTTTGACTTTTGACCAAGTCATTTAAAATGACAAGCAACAGAACTTGTTTGTTCCTTGGTTATACTTCATTATAGTTTCAAGTCAACATGATTTTAGAAGAGGATGATATTTCCAGGCACACAAAGGTTTTTGTTTCCTCCTAGGTATTCTCAACATGTTTACCTATGCATATATCCTTCACAGCCTAAGATACACCAACAATGTTACAGCAACCAATTTAACCTTTTTTTCTCTTATGGGACATAAAATATGTTTGAGTATTGATAAAAAAAATTACGAAAAAAGGAGCCTAACATGATTGCATCTAATCAAAAATTTAACAGCCCGATATAGTCCTATCTTCAATTTATTTTCTAGCTCTTGACGTGTTTGGTAGTTAACTTGCTGACTATAATAGCACAGAACCTCACCCAAAAAAGCCAGAAGTTACTATTTTTGGCCCTTCGCTCTGCATAGGTACCCAAGACCTCCCCATGCACATCCAATATGAGGCCAAACACAAGCCCATGCAGGACCTCACACACTCCCCCCGCTTACCTAGAATCCTTGCAATGAATTGGTCCAATCAAAAACAAAAACATCATGGCCAACTCATGATCAACCCCAAAAGGACCCGTGCTGCAGTGTCCCCTATTCCACATAAGTTGTGGACTGTGACAACTCTGATACCATATACAAAAATCTAAGGCCTCGCCCAAAAAGGGTAGCCACAAGTCATTATTTGATACCTTCACCCTGCTTAAGTATCCAAAACCTCCCCAATGCACACTCATTGCGGGATTAAACACACACCTGCATGGATCCTTGTACTAATTGTATGGGTCTTGTAAAAAATATTTTTTGTGGTCCAACACTTCATATGAGTGTTTTGACATGAAAGCATCACTTGATCCAATAAGCCAATGGTCCAATCAATATCATGAGTATTGAAGGTTTTGATTCCATTGACTGACTGACTTAAAAATTGCAAATAATTGGACTCTTCTCTCAGCACAGCTTGGTTGTTTTCCCCTCAGTGATCTGATACCACTTTGATGTAGCACATCTGGAGGGGAAAATAAAAAACAAGAAAGGAAAATGGAGGGAAAAAAGGTAAACTCCTGCAGGAAGTTTTATCTCTGCAAGCATTTCTAGGTTACATTTCCTAGCCCTCCAACACTGCACATAAATAATCCTCTGCATTATAGCCTGTGGGGAGCAAACATCATAATTCCAATATCTCCATAATAGTATAGTGGTATTAAGTCTCACACAGCCAACATTTGCCTATTCTTGAACTACAAATTTTATCCATTGTTGGTGATCTTGATGATCCAACAGATCACACAAGCATCAGACAGAAGCACAAACAACTTTGCTCTAATATAATGGAGGACTATTTTACTTCATGACACAAACAAACTAGTTAGAAAACTAAAATCATTATACAGTGGAAGACGGTACATAGACCTCCATTTGGCAACTTACAATGCTTTGAAGAACATCCAAAGTGATAGAAAAAATGAGTTGTCTCTTATGACTACCACCTCCTTGAAGCAGCTGCAAGGATATCAGAACCTGAAAGGATTCAAGTGGATGGTCAGATACAGATCTAAACCTTCCATAATCTGAATAATACAAGACTATGAGTCTATGATGCCTTCTGTAGGTAACATAAGTATTAATGAATTTTTTTTTATTTTATTTTTTTGCAAATCAACCTTAGGATCTAATGCAAAATCTACAAGTATCTTGTCCTTGTCAAGTGGTAGGATCATTTCCCCTTTTGGTAACTCAACTAGATTTATCAACACTCCAGATCAAACTCTATCTTAATACTTTTGGATGACTCAAATCAGATCAGGAATTAAACATTTCCCTTTCAAGAGAATGTGTACAAACATCATGAGCTTGACCCACCATCTCAGGAGGCGGACCTCAGACCAAGTACTCTTAAACTCTAGGATTATGCGCTGAAATTTATCAACTCTGAGATCAACAAGTGAAAAGATGCATTCAGTCATCCTAAAGCATAAAGGGACTCTTCAGAAAGATTACGGGGCAGAAGAATGATATGAAGTCCAATGCTGCATAGTTGGACCAAGGGAATTTTCTTAGTTTCTTCCATTAGTTCACAGTTCACTAATTGCCAGTGGTCCAATAATTCAGTTAACAGAGAATACAGTAGAGAGCAGAGCCAAAAAAAGGTATGGGCGTGGAAGCAATGCTGGAATATTGAGGAGTGGAGTGCCAGTCCATTATGAATCATATATTATAATGAATACTTTGCAAGCAGGTTATAGACATAAAACAGATGCATTTAACACATATTATCTTAAGAACCTATAGCACCCAATGGTTTTTACAGTGTCTATCTCATCAACGTGCATGGTATAAGCTGTGGCATATGACCATATACTGAACCTTCCCCTTAAGCTCAACCATATTGAACAACCTTAATCCTGCTCAACACGGTCAGAAGCTCCTCCCAATTGATTTTCTTTTTTTTTTAGGGCTTTCTTTGATGATTCTAAGACTTTTTTGGGTTTCATCTAAAATATCAATTAAATCACTTTGCTTACATTAAAAAGCAAAGCCATGGGAGACAAGGAATCTATCATTAAGAGAAACCATAGATCTAGGACCTCTATCCTATCAGCATAGAGATTTTATAGACAGGCTTCCAGATGATTTTAATCGGATAAGATCCATTGATAATACTTTATGAAATTTAGAAGGGGAATTCTAAATCACTATCAGCATGTCAAATTTATCTTCACTAAGGAGCATCAAATGTTTATTCCAAATAATTTTTATGACTGAAGTCAAGATCTCTCAAGAGTTCTGCATTCATAAATGGCCAGCAGACATGTCAAATCTTACATTAACAGATTCATATCCCTATGGCCAACAGATGCACAAAAGATATGCACATCCCTAAGGAACAACAACCCTCTATATCATCCTCATGTAATAGGTGTCCTTGTACCTATGGCAGTAGCAGTTCATGTCCATCTTGATCATGCAGCATAGGAATGCATAAGACTATTGAAAAATGATAGTACAAATAAATGGGCTTCCTATCACTACTGAAAGTACATGGCCCACACCTACAATGTGCTATAACATGTAAATATAGTTATACGGCCTCCAAGTTTTTACCATGATTTGAGCTTAGTTCTGTAGTTGATGTTTAAACATAGTTTGTGTATATTAAATTACTAAAACTGCGACATGTCAAACAACAATCTGGACAGAATTTATGATGCCATATTTCAACAGTTAGAAACAATGTTTACTTCTTCCAAACATATCCATGAACTATAAATAATTCATCACACTACTTGGAAGAACACAACAAAGACCACCTTAGGCAGGGCAGAACCCCTTCATAGGGCCGAGACAACCAGCCTAGGGAAGAGGGGTGGTCAGGTGCAGCAGGGCCTTAGTAGCAGGAAGCTTCCATTTAGGGTGGCACACGCATTTCAGAACCCCTCTGGAATCCTCTCCCAAACCCTCTTTTTAAGCATTTCATTATTTATATTTTTTAAAGAGACCTGCTTCTGCATACCATCCGAATTCACTCCCACACCCACTTCTGGTAATTATGAGAAAGATTTAAGGATGATGACTAACATTTGGAAGACAAGTTGAACTGGTGATGCTCACCACTTATCACAAAGGGTTGAAAGACCCAAGCATTGTAGTTAAGATGTACTTTCTTTTCCTCTTTCTCACCTTTATTTTCTATTTCTACTGCTATTGACAATGGTTACTGCAGCCAGAGCCAGCACCATGGGCAGCGACTGTGAAAACTAGAGCTCCAACCAAAGACATCATTTTTCATATATGTGGCTACCACAACCAACACCATGGGCAGTTGCTGCTACTACTATTGCCATCATCTACTTTCTACAAAATTCTAAACTTTATTGTTAAAGTGGTATCCTAAGTTCCTAACCTCTCTCTCTCTCTAAGTAGAGTGTGCTGGGGTTTTCTCAGGGGCAAGCATAGTGAGAACCTCAAATTCTGATTGCTTTCCTCAAATTCATTAGCTGGACAGACCCCTGACCACCCATCTATCACCTATAGTCGTCTAAACGATTAATTAAAACTCCTGTAAATTATAAATATTAAAAATGCAAAATATCATAGCATGCAAATGATGAATCATTTCATGGAATTCTGTACCTCACCATTTAATCAGTGCCTACGTGTATAACCATAAAAGCAATTGCATGCATGATACATGATTTAATCCTTGGTATGTTCTTGAAGCACAGACCATAATAGTAGATCAGCTAGAACGAAAAGTTAGGGTCGAAGTTTGATCTTCGAGATGGAAGGTTTCAAAGTTCTATGACCTAACTGTTTCTAATTTTCTTTCAATTGTAAAAATGGGAAAATGCTGTCATGGAGACATTTAAATAACATGAGTTGTTGTATCAGTCAAACACTTGAATGTGAATATACGATGACAATCCAATTGCGATTACTATAAAAGATTTTCATTGGATAAATCTACTAATAGAACTTGATGGTGCTAGCCTACCATTTATCAAAAGTAGTTGGACATTTTTCTCTACCCCAATTTGGGTTGATTTGCTAGAAACAAAATATAATATTTTGAAAAATGATTTATCATTGTTTAAAGGCAAATATATATGCAATCTATGGCAATGGAAGTTGGAATTATTCATTCATTCTTCTCTCTACAACAAGTTATGATGCAAATACCGACTCAAGCAATGGTGGATCACACTTATCTGTTCTATGTATGAAAATAATAGGCTTTGATAACCCTTGCCAAGTTGCGATCTATGCCGGAACGGGCCGGTCCGTCGGACCTTGGGTCTGAATGGTAAAATTTATATAGCATGACTCAGATAAGGTGAGGATAAGGTGAATACGAATTTGACTAGGCTTTGAGAGCAAAATTGATTTAACTTAAGTTTGTATTTTCCTCAATGGGTTTGATTTGGCTAACTCCTGATGATCCCTTTCTTCATTTCAGTCAGGTACATATATTACAGAGACCAAGATTTATCCATGATTTCGACCCAGGTATATCTAAAATGGAGGTGCTTCAACTTTCTAGGCTTTAGAAGAGCGTAAGGGAAGACACACTAGATGCTCGTACTTGATAATTAAAGAAGAATGTTGGAAATATAATGACCTAAGAGGGCAAATGACTTCTTCAACTAACGAGTCAATAGTTCCTCAATAGGCTTTGATCGAATGTCTTTAGTGGAGGATATTTTAGCAGTTTTGAAGGGGTGGGATGGAACATTGGCAAGAGAGATGTTGATGATTTGGAAGGTGATTCTAGAGATGGTGTCCTTTCAGATGTGTCAATTCTTATTGATACAACGGATATACTCCACTTGCTTTTACAATTCTGTTGCAAAAGTCAGACATCATATATGAAAATTAGGAATCCATAGACACAGAGGAAGTCCAGTGAGAGTGCGATCTTTAAACAATGTGGCAAATTCACGTCAGTGTTAATCATTAAAATGCCAATAACATCGAAAGAGTATAAGCTACAATTGCATAAATTTCAATATACTAGAAGAGATGCAATTTACATTATATTAAGAAATTGCATGATTATACTTAAGAGTACCTATAATTCATATAATTGGCTTCCAAAAGTTCCAGATGTAACACACATACCAAATAAAGGTTTTGTTTATTAAAAGGCATGCAGGCTAAGTAAAATTATGAGCCTCTTAAGGCCAAATTCTGTGAGCTAGCACTAAAAGTGATCTATTGTATCTATGTATAAATATTGCAGATATTCTATGTATGAAAATAATAGGCTTTGATAACACTTGCCAATGAAAGTGATACAGAGCATAGATTTTTGTTTATTAAAAGTCATACAGTAGTAAAATTATAAGCTTTTTAGGGCTAGGTTCTGTATGCTAATAGAGCTCATAACAGAGATATATTTTATCGAAGTAAAAATATTGCTTATACTCTATTCATGACCATAATAGGCTTTGATAACACTTACCAGTGAAAGAGAATCAGTAAGCCTTGTGTCTGTCTCTTTACCACCTAGAAGGACAATAGTCCAAATTCTGAGTCATTATCGAAATTGCATAAAGAATCTTACGAATGATTGTCAAAACATATCAACAAAGTTTCAGGAAAAAGTTATTATTATAGAACGATGGCAGTTAGGCTAAATGAAGTACCAATATAATACCCACATAATTTGGATAAAGTGCATACAAAACTAATGCATGGTCAAGGATTCAAATCTTAACAATTCGTATTGTATTGGTGACCAATAGGTATCACATGATCCTTGATATAAAGGAGATACGCCTCAGTGCAAATAAGCAGAAATTAAAAACAAAAAGCGGGGGTAGGGGGACGCGGAGTGTCGGAGTGTACCAAGAGGTACAGGGGTGATGAACCTCAACAAGGGTGATATGGGACGATACAAGCCTGGTTTGCATAATACCCGTGCATATGGGCCTACTATATTGTACTGACTTATAGCCAATACAGCAGGTATAGCGCTGGTAAACACGAAATTTCAACCCTTCTATATGATTGGCAAAACTAACTGAAGGTAGCATTTCAGTCAGTTAAATATTTTGAAGCAAGGTCCGCCGAACCGTTACCGAGACCCGTATCGGTCAGCGGGGAGGTCAGTACGGTACCGAACCTAGTACCGTACCGACACACGGTGCGCTTGGGCGTGCCGGTTCCAGACCAGCAAGCCCAATTTTTTTAAGTTTTCAAGTTTGATCAATTGGTGATCAATTTTTTCAAGTTTTTCAATGTTTTTAAGTATAGTTTGATGTTTTTTGATATTTTTTGATATTTCTATGATCCCAATATAACCTAAATGATGTATCTTATTGTTTTAAAGTGATACAAAATATAAAATAATTAGTGAGATGTTGTATGCTACAAGAAACAATACGAAATATCTAAAATCAACTAGTGAGGTAAAAAATATAAAATAATACAACCAATTATATATATTTAAAGTACAGCATACATACCAATATCTAAAATTTCGTCGATTGGCGATGCCTCTCGTAAATATCTAAGTCATTAGCATAGTCAAGAGGCACATCGGCCCACAACCAAGCGGCGTTGTAGTCTTGTATGGTCATTCCATAAGGAACGAGCTCTGAGTTATTAGCACTCTTGGATCTCTCGCTGAAGCTCTAGCTCTAAGAGGTATCCTCTGGCTGATAATAAGGCTGAGGGGCCTATCTGAATATGTCGGCAACAAAATCCGACCCGTAAGATGCTCCGAGCAACATAGGATAATAGCTACCGGAAGGTAATGCCTCAGATGCACTATATCCATATCCGTATCTGTATCCGTATATGTCATAAGCTACCTGTAGCTGCGGATAATAAGATCCAGCATACGACTCAAAACCTAATATGCCTATGGATCCTACTCTACATGCGATATCATCTGCAGCTGCATTGTGTCCTCCTGAATGACCTCAAGAAGCCCGTCTCCTATATATAATCGTATCCTCGTGGGCTCTACCAGATCATGCACCATGGTCCTTATTCCATGTAGCATACGTAAACTACCACTCACCAGTAAATCGAAGACCATCCTCCGGCTGTCTCATAAACGATGGTCTCATGTCTTCCACTTCCTGGCAATCGTACAGATTATCCATATCATAAACGATGGTCTCAAAAATTTTGGCATGATCTCCCCTTATTTTGCAAATTTTAAGATATTTTTTAGCGTCAGAAAAAGAAAGAAAATAAGATAGGAGAGAAAAAGCATACTTTATTTAAGGTTGGATCCTCCTTCAATCATGTCGAATCAGCATATTTTTGGCCGTGGGGAAGGTATTCAAATAGGTTGGAAAGGCCCGAGAAACTTCTTAAGCCTTCCTAACTAGCCTTTAAAACAAAAGGAAGAGGGGAGAGGGGGTCGATTCGGAACCGGTTCGACTCGATGCGAGCCAGACGGTTCGCACTGGTTCCGCATGGAACAAGCCGGTTCGGACCGAGTTTGGGCAGTTTGCGACCGGTTTCGGCCCGTTTCGGCCAGTTCGAAGCCGATTTTGACCGGTTCGGAGCCAATTCAAAAAAAACAAGTGAACCAACCTGATCCCCTACCGGGTCGGGTCGAATCGGGCGGTCCGGCCCGATTCAGCAAGCCTTGCTTTGAAGTAAGCAATTTTCTTGTATTGTCCTCAAATAGATAGCTTCCACTATCCAGTGGTAATATATCAAAATATGTGCACTTTGTTACAAACATATAACCTAGAACACTTGTTAGAATCTTCTACCTAGGGTCAGCTAAAGTACACAGATCTGATCCATAGTGCTTTTGTTGATGATAAGGATGATCCTATGATCGGATGGTTTCTGGGCCAGTAGGAGGAACTGGAGCTTGATGAGCGAAGATCGCCTCCACGACCGGCCAGTTTTGTAGCCAGCGAGGCTAGGATCGATACAGGGCAATGAGCAGAGAGCAATATTTCACACATCCTTCCAACTGATCAGCCACAACCACGGCCACAGAGAAGCCGGCCACCACATGACTCCTTGTCCAAGACATCCTCTCAGATATATAATCGAGAGATGCTTTGACGAGGCCATTACGTTGCCCAATCGACTCAGTCAAAAGAGCCACATACATCCTTCCAACATAGCCAGACAGAGAGGGGCATGAAAGGTAAGTAGGCAACAAGTGGGACGAAGGATAAGCAGGCAGCGAGTAGCACGAAAGTAAGCAGGCAGCTGCCCAGCATACTAAAAAAAATAAAAGGCACCTGCAGCCCCAATGGAAAGTAGAGGAGCCAGTTCATTCAGATTCAGAGATCAGAAGCAGCAGTTCTGGTGGTCATGAATCTGTTGACCAGAAAGAAAGTGGAGGATATAAGACCACCATTTATGAGACAACCATAACATGGTCTTCGCTTCACCGGTGAGTTCCAACTTACGCATGCTACACAAGATAGGAACCACGGTGCACGATCTGATAAAGCTCACAAAGATACGATTACATATAGAAAACGGACTCCTCGAGGTCATTCAGGACATGATGCAGCTACAAATGACCTCACACGTGGAGTAAGATCAATAGATGTATCAGGTTTCAAGTTGTATACTGAATCCTATTACTCGCAGCCACAAGCAGCCTATGACCCATACGGATATGGATATGGATATAGATATGGTGCATCTGAGGCATCTTTCGGTGGGCTACTACTATACGCAGCCTGAAGCATTTTACAGGTCGGATTTTGTTACTGGCTTATTCGGATGGGCCCCCTTCACAGCTGTTTTGTCAGCCAGAAAATACCTCTCAAAGCCAAAGCTTCAGCGAGAGATCCGAGAGTACTTATAACCCAGAGTATCCTTATGGGATAAACATAAAAGACTACGACACCGCTGGATTAGAAGGGTGGGTTGATCTGCCTTCTGACTATGCTAATGATTCGGATATCCACGAAAGGCATCGCCGCTTGACAAGATTTTAGATATCGGTATATATGTTATACTTTAAGTATATATAATTAATTGCATTATTTTAAATTTTTCATCTCACTACTTGATTTGAGGATATTTCATGTTGCTTCTTATAGCATGCAACATCTCAATAATCATTTTATTGTTTTGTATCATTTTAAAACAACAAGATACATTATTTAGGTTAAATCGGAATCATAAAAACATCAAAAAAAAACTGTGGGATCCCGCTTGCTGACCGGTACGGGTCCCGATACCAGTTCGGCGAATCTTGGAGTCAATTATTCCATGGTTAATCCTCATGTATGTAATAGTAGTAATGTAATGGATTGGGGGTCAGCAGGTCAACGGGTCAACAGGTTCAGGTTGATCATTCTTGACCTACTTAGGAATCGGGCCGGGTTCGGGTCAAGCCCTATAAACCTTGATAATATGACCTTAACCTGAACCCGAACCTGCTGATTGCCACCTCTAATCAGAATTTGCGCTCCTTCATCCTTTATAGAGCAACTCAAACTCTCATGTAGGTACCCAAAATACCCTTAACAAGTGACTTAATCTATGAGCAACTTATGTAATTATTGTTAGAGGATAATGACTAAAATAATCCTAATCTTTAACCGACTAAACATGTAATGAAAATCATATGAAACTAAATCTATAAGTACAAACTCATAGAACCCTAACCTTGTCCTGTATCTATCAAGTTCACATCATAGTTCTATCACTTTACATGCCACCAAGATCCTGAGATAGCTAAATTCATATAGAGATGCAACAATATACGTAAAACCAAGAAACCTTAAAGGGAAACAAGATCAAACCTTACATAGTATATCTTTTTTTTTGTTATTTTGCGATGAGGAAATAATAAATTCACGCTTATAGTGACTCTATATCAAAAAAAGGGATATACATATATGCAAAGAGGAAGGAAAAACTTGAGAAAGAGAAAGAGATAGAAGCAAGATGAAATCACAACAGCAGACCATCTCTCACTTCCAGATTTAAATAAATAGGGAATCACTATTTACGGGCTAGATGACCAAAGTAATGTTGTTATTCTCAGCTTGTAACCAACCACTGTAATGCTGTGCAAGCAGGAATAGGCCCAGAACTAGTTAGCTAAAGCTTAATGACACCTAATTCGTCACAAACAAGCCCAAATATTCACAAATCAACTCAATTACATAGTCAAATCGCACTCAGATCAATGTTTAACCTATCATATTTTCCAATCTAGATTAATCTCTGAATCATGACACTTGCTTTGGCTTTCATAACCAAAAAACTTCGCCTGCATATGTACAAATGAGCATAGGTACATAATCATATGCACAGGTAAGTGAAAATATAAGATTAGATTCTTTGTTCCTCTTCAAGAACAAAATCAGTTGTTTCAATAAAGGGTCTAATGCTAAGCTAAGTTATGCAACACAAGGAGCAAAAGAAGTATCGTACCACGTGTCAAGGAACTCAAAAATCCCAGCTTGCTCGTTTGACTCACTTTAACTACTTCCAATTGTAGCTTAGACTATTAAAAGCAACCAATACAACAGAAGAAATTAGTAGCATGAGCAAAAGAAATGGTTAGAAAAACAGCTGTAATTTAGGCAGCTAAATTACCTTTGCAGGTAATATAAATTTTTCTATATCCGCTTGAATTATATTAATAATATGTGGAAGGCTTCGAGCGATACCAGCCCCTTTTATTTGGAATGTATTCTCCAAGACCTATGTCAAAAAGGTTATGAGTTAGAAATAGCTTTACAAGTACATAACAGAATATACATTTACCTTTAATGAAATGATCATGTGACAAAGAGACTTCAGTTTTTCCCTCCTGATAGGAACCTGTAACATATCATCACTAAGATACGCTCAAAAAAGATATCCATCTACCAAATAAATCTTAGGTACAACACCTGGAGGTTAAATGTAGTAGCGCTGACTAATGTATGGTGAAAGAAGTAGTAAAAGTACAACTCATGAACAAATCATATCTTGTAAATCGAATACCAAAAAGACATCAAAAAAGCAAGCATCAAATAAAAGATGAAGTGAATCAATGAATACGAACACAAATTATGCTTTCTTCATGCAACTGTCATGTTCCTGTTGATTTAACACCAATTGCTTTCAAAACACAACGCTTTTAAGGTCTTTCAGTGTAATAAAATAGGTAGTGGATCACTAAAAGAGAGAATAACCTCCTCATTCACATCTCTTAAATTAGGAGATGTAGAAAAAAAAAACATTTATCATCGATCACGTGAAGAGCATGAGCTGATGGAATCATATAATGTAGATTTTGTCCCTATTTTGGGTAGGATGCAGGTTTTGTCTTAATAACCTATGTGAAGATGAATGCTGAAAAAATTCAGAGAGATGTTACATTACAAGTTCTCCAACAAAAACTTCATGCCACGAAAGATAGCTTAAGCCCATAAGGAAACGTCGCTTGCTGGTGGAATGCCAGCCTAGCATTGGCATGGAGCACAATATGTCACTCCATGCCAGTTCCACATTCTGCTATGACACTAGCATGGTATCCATCATGCAGTGTTGTGCTGTACCGCTTCTGACCAGCACTTAGATCCGGGCCTTAAGAAAGCTCTAACAGTAAATAATCTTATGTGTAATGCTTTTCAGGCCAATTAAAAGATAGCCAATGCAGAAGCATAAAAAAGCCTTCACCATCCCTTGGAGTCAAATTTATGGATCATGATTTACCGAACAACTGATCGGAGTAGATTTGCAGCATCCGGTCTAGATAAGAGCATGCATAATTTGATAGGGGCCCCAGTCAACTGCCAATCCTTCTTTGCTAAGGTACTGAGGAAAAGTTTATCCATTATGTTCAAGAGTAGGATTATGGAAAAGTTCTGATAATAGTTCACCGTTGATGCCTAAAGAGAACTAAAAACTTTGGGGTTTAATTGACAATGTCACCTATTGAGTAAAGAAAAACCAAACATTGGCTTAATCAAAGAGGTAGAGGACTTTAAGATGAAAGTGAAGATGACAAGAAGGGAAACCAATACGAGATCGAAAGAATTGCTTATCAGATTCTCTTGGATTTCAATCTGTATGTGCACATTGAACCACCATCTGTTCAACAAACTGGAAGAGTAGGATATTTTTAAGTGGTATATCTTAAACAAAACTAAACCTTGCTATCGAACATCCATTAGGCTATACTTAGCATTTCAAACACTTCAGATTCAAATAGGCATCTCATGAACAACTTGTTCCAACAAACTAACACTCCTTAACAAGTCAAGAAGCCCTAAACAAGATATTTAATTCAGTTTTTGCTTCTACCAAACAAAATTACTTTGACTAGCAAAGCATAAACCAGGAACATGAGAGCTGAATTTTCCTATTGATCATCATATATATAGAATCGCAAGTCGCATCAGTGTCCAATTCAATCAAAATGTAATAATTCATAAAGGCACTTCGGGTGACTCTTACAGAAACAATTTCTAGGACTAAAAAAAATAATAACAGAAGCCCATTGCTAAAAACCCTTGACTTAACTGATTTACATAAGTTTCACGATATGGTAAACATATACATAGAAAGCACACCCAATTTCTTGAATTTGGATATATTGACATAGTGCATATATATCTATAAAATTGTCTATTGTATGTACCTTCACTACAATCCGAATAGTTATGGTTAAAAATGGCTTGTCATATCATGTTAGAGGAAAGCTTTAAAATGTAAGATTGATGAGTCTGGCCAAAATTGATGACCAAGAAATATCCCAGAATGATCATCTTTTTTCCTTCAATTGGTTCTACTAAATAATGGACAAGAGGGCAAGTAAAAGCTATCCAACAGAAACGAAGAATTGTGGATGAAGTGGAGAGGTGGATCTACGATCCCTGGTGTCATGTGATTGTTATATACCTTTGAGAGTTGAGACTTGAGACAATTATAAAAATCATAAAAACAAAAGATGAATATGATGGGCAATAAATAGGACTCGCACTAAGACGAGCTTAATATGAGGCAACTCTAGTAGGAATGAGAATGTGGTGATATAAGATGCGATATAGCTAAAAAATAAGCATTGTAAAGGAGATATGCAAATTGCACCACTCCAGGATAATGTGATGGAACAACCAACTAAGATGGTACAAGTCCATACAAAACCAAAAAAAGGGTAACCACAATACGTAAAAAAAATAAAAAAATAAAATTTGAAAATCTATAATGGAATTGTCAGAAAGAGCGAGTAGTCAGAGGACACTGCCCCAAATAAAACTTTATAGAGAAAATGAAACATGAACATGACACCAAACAGTAGAGATATGCCTTGTTGGTCATGAATAATTATGTAACAGATACACTAGATAAAGCACAAAAGAGTCCATAAGCATCAAAGGTAACTACCTGATATATCCATGTGCACTTGGATTGCTAGAAGTCAAAAAGCATATAAGGAATAAAACTTTTATTGTACATGAAAATGAGTAGGAGGCACTAGCAAATTTAAATGCTCATTTTATTATCTCAGATCTATCATATAAAGTTACAATGTGATGGTGAAAAATATATAAAACAGTGAGAATCAAGTGAATGAACTGGAGATGTGCTTCTGTAGTATTATGTGATTGATGCTTGTTTCTAGGACTCAAGAGAAGATACCAGCAGAGAACAAAAAAAAACATGAGGTTATGTAGTTTAAGATATTTTTGAGTAACATGTAGTCAAAGATATTGGATGATGAAGAAGATACACGCATACAAGGAGAACGTGGTGGCAACAAAAATGTCCAAACTAGGGAGGGTAAGGTAACAAATGAGTGCACTAAAAGTTTGGAGGTCACACTAACTCTAGGCGATGTGACGAAGAAATAGTTATGATGATATAGGTATGATTTCAAGAAAATCTTCTAAGAAGTATGGCTCAACTTTGTGTCAAAAGGTCAGAAGACTAGGACGAAATGAATAAAGTTGTGAGCAAAAACTAGAGAAGTATATGATAATAGTGGATGTAGCCAATGTTGGACCTAGGATAAGATGAATAAAGTTGTAAGGAAAGACTAGAGAAGAATATGAAAACAGTGGATGTAGCCCTTAGTACGAAGTATGAACTAACAAAAACAGCAGAAAAAAATGCAAAGCTGACCAAAGATAGTCATGGCCAGCTTGATGGTTATATTTACAGTCATGACATAATTTACATAAATTGGTACAATTCCGAATTGAACTTCTCATCATGGCCAACATGAGGCTAGCAGTAGCTTGAAAACTAGACCACCAGGAAATATCTATCCTAAATTTCATTCTAACTGAACATGCTCCCTCAACTAATAGATCTTAAGAACCAGACAGTTATATATGTGTCACAACTCACAACCCTCTCCAAAACAATTTTATATTGCTTATAAGATTAAATCATGGATAAAAAAAAGAGTATTTCTATGGGACATGTGTAGAGGTCTTGGACACAAATGCACAAAATTTATGAATAGATAGAATCATAGAAAATGACTAACCTATCAATGTTAAATATATAATTTTCTTAAATATATCTCATGGACTAAACTTAATTTTATGTGGATTTGTCATGGACCAGCTCAACATAGTTTCAATTGATCCAAGGTTAGGCCCCAACCAATATAGAATATTATATTCTGAACAAATGGCTATTGTGCTTAACTCAGTCTAAAGAATATTGTTTAAGAAAATAATATATTATTTAGACACATTGGTCATATTTTAGAGTCTAGACATATAGCCATATAGGTAATAGTAATCAAATAAAGAAGTGATCTGGGAGGATGTTTGAGGTTACAAAAAAATTACCTCAAGTAACTCATGCAAGTCGAGCATTGAGATAACAAGCATATGCAGTCTATTTGCCAAGAGTATTCCCTGCACTGGCAAACATAAATAATAAAGCATCCTAGAGTTCACTGGCTGTATCCACCGGAAATGAAAACAAAAAACAATACCAAATTGAAGGCAGCACATAGATAAAACTATAGAAGAGCAAAAATATATTTTACAAATATCACCCATAACATAGTCAACTTTAACAACACTCAGTCACTCACTAAGCCAAAAACATTTACTGGAAAAAGACCTGCATGATCTGCTTGATATGAAACCGAATCCATGCTTCACTCAACATCTCTGACTGAAAAAGGAAGGGTAAAATTAATATGTGGTCCAAACAATGGAGCAAAACTTCGCAAAAGGAGAGATTAGTTACCGAAGGATACACAGTTGACTGAAAAGATGTTATCCAAGAAAATAGTGCATCTTTGATTGCTTGCCAATCCCTAGACAGGTTGAACAATACTCATTTCATACCATTAATGATGAAAAGCAGTGTCTACTTCTCAGCCAGCAACATAACTCTAACATATTCGTAAAAGTACATTACCAGAAAACTAAATCTCAAGAAAACTGTTGATTTAAGCAATACATCAACTAAGCCCAAATTAGAGCGTCATAATTCTGAAATAACAGCATGGTAAGCAACTGTTGGGTACCAAGACCTGGGGAAAAGACATGTTTGTCAAAGCAGTGACCTATTCATGCACTGCCTAGAAGGGCATCTTCAAATGTTTCGCATTCAATAACCCTCAAGTACAGCCATTTTCATATATATACTGCTTAGTACCTACTTAATAATTATTAGTTAGTGTTGAATTTCAGTCCATTACAAGCAACTCTGTCTTCCCCATTGTAAGCAATAAAGCAGCTTCTGTTAATGATTTGCAGTCAGAAAACTAAAAATGATAAATACAAGGGTAAAGGAAGCACCATATGTTGACAAAAGAATCGTATTACATCCACCACAATTCTTAGAAATTGGTATCTGAATTAATCTACCACTTGCAGGTAAATAATCATATAATGAATCTGGGTCTATCATTTTGTCTGCTCTTAACAACACAGTCAAATAGCATAAATAAAGATGAAGCTCCATAGTAGTATATCACCAACCAAGGTACGCCATCTCAGTATCGGGCTCCACACCGGTGCCACTCGGTTACTGTGTCGGTACGCCTGGTACAAAAACCGGTTCGGCAAACCGAGTATCAGTACACCTTCTGTACCGTGTATGGGTACGGTACAGTATGCTCCATGCTGCCCGGTTCGGTACGTTATGACATCCCTTGTCACCAACTAAACATGCATGTTTGTGATATCGTCATATCGCCCCATTTAAGATTTCCAGCACTAAAGCATGAAATGCCAGGAGCATGTCTTTATTATTGGACACCAAGACCATTATATCATTCCTCGTATCATGGTGCTACAGCAATAGGTTCACAATCAAACCAGTTCCTTCTGAGGATAAATTATGTTCGACACCATATGTCACCGTTTACCTATCCTTTGTCATTATGGTGCCTAGATAAAATTATATATAGAATGCAGCAATACCTTGATCTACAGTGCTCCAGGTACATCCATCAAAGACACAAAGTCTATTCTCTATTGAGTTGACGAAGAAATGAACAACACAGCACATTAACAGTCATTAGTAGTTCCTTGATTTCAACACAGTCCACATGCCAACACTACCCAGAATCTTCCAAAATGTTCATGCCCCAGTCAGATCAGATCCTTTGCATATGCCTTTGCAGCACTTTAGAATGAAAGAACTTAATGAGTATCATTAACCACAGTTCACTTTCTTTTTCCATATGTTGTCCCACTATCAATCTTGTTATTGATAACCAACAGTGTGAAGGCATATTGCAGCAAAGCTACATAGTTTTGATATGTATTGTATCATAGGGATGAAAGCTAAAATTTGAAATTAAAAAAAAGGATAAAGAAGGGTGTTTCAAAAATGTCTAGTATGTTTAATATCGAAATAGAGTAAAGTTATCAAAATTTTGTATGAATTAGCTTGGAGACCATGCATGAAGTTTATTAGACATGACATACGAAAATGCTACTAAAGAAAATCATGACCATGGTATTCATGAATACATAAAGAAGCAGATAACAATATAAATACCAAAAAAATTGGTGTGTCTATTGAATTAGATAACACATGGCCCAACTTCCAGAACTAAAATGAAGTGGAGGGCAGAAATCTTGATAATTTGCTTTCAACATATGATGCTAAATTTCTTGGAAGATGTAAACCATGTTAGCAATGACAAAGGACAATAAGTATAGACAAGCAAGATAAGGAACTAAGTTGTGAAAGCCTGCAGGGATTTGAACAAATGTTATAGTTGAGCCTGATATACAATGTTGCCATTTCCCTTATAGCTTTAGCTTCTGGTTTCAATTGGTTATTTGACATGGTATTAAAGCTCTGGTTTGCTAGAGGTCACGAGTTCAAGTCCCTCCAAGCTAACATGGTATCAAATATCAAGTTTGCTAGAGGTCACAAGTTCGAATCATGGTATGCTGAACCTGCCTGTACTGGCCGGTTCAACACGTACTGTACCGGTTCGGACCCTGACTAGTACGGTTCAGTCGTGAAAAATGGTACACAGCTCGTACCGACAGAACCCAGCCGGAGCCAAGGAAGAAGAAGAGAAGGAGAGAGCGAGCGGGGAAGGAAGGGAAAAGGAGAGGCCTCCGCCGCCATCAGAGGGCCTTGGGGGGCCGGCGGAGGCCGCGGGGAAGCGGCCGAGGCAAGCGAGTCGCCGACTTCACTTAAAAAATTTCAAATTCTTTTTCGAGGCTGTGTCCCTTGTTTCGAAAGAAACAAAGGACGCGGCCGCAGCCGCGCCACCGCAGCCTCCGCCGGCCCCCCGTGGCCCTCAGCTGGCGGCAGAGGCCTCTCCTTCTCCCTCCCTCCCCTGCTCGCTCTCTCTTTCACCTCGTCTTCTCCAGCTCCGTCTCTCAGTACAGGCCTGGTACCGAAACGGTACTGAGAACGATGAACCGGTCCGGTCCGGTAGACCACTAGTACGCCTACCGGTACTGGTTCGAAATACCTTGGTTCGAATCTCCTCCCCTACTAGTTATTTATTTAATTGACCTGGTAATTAAGTCAATTTATTCCAATCATTGTGTTTGTTACCTTGACTCATTTCAGTTTGAACTCATTTCAGTCATTGTGCTCCTTCCACGTGCATGGTCCAAACCACACATGAGCAGACATGTTAAGCTTGGTATACATTGTTGACACTGTCCCTATTAGCCTAGGCTTCTACGATCAGTTGGTTAGCTGGCAATTATATTTATCTTTTCTATTATAGAGCAAACTCCCAAAAAGTTGCTCCACCTGCATCCTATAGTTACCTTTACACATAGTCCATTATATAGTAATTCTCCTTTCTTTTTTCAGTTCTCTCTTGTTTTCTGAGAGAAACAATAGAGATACACCAAATAGTGGGACTTTTATTTGATGGGGGTAAAAGCTTGAATCAGATGGTATTATAGCCAATTTATCAAGCATTCCTTTTCATATGCATCACACAAGACAACACTATAAGAAATATACATTAATTGTTTAAAAACGAACACAGTTTTCCTTATCTTTATAAATTATCTGAGAAATTCAAAATATGCTTCTAAAAATTCACCAAACAAACATGACCACCTCACATGACGCTACATTAGAATGTTTGTTATTTGTATCTTGGAGTGTGAGGTTCAAGAGCTTGGGTTAACTTCCACTTCTACACTCTAATCATAATGAAATTGGAATGTCAATATATTGTACATCTATGTTAAAGCAAATTGCAATTATAAATACAAAGTCTTAAGAACAACAATTAACATACCACTCCATGATATAAGTACCAGTATATAACAACACATGGTATTAGACCTCGATTTTGTTGTGCCGGCATCAATAGGCATACCATTTGTTGGTATGGTACCATACTCTTCCAATAAAGTACCAATATCAGTACTTCAATGCTTGGTAGTTGGTACTTGGTACACTTGATCCTATAAATTAGAAATCAAGATTGACATTCATATGCAGGTGGAGTGCCAACTTAGCACTAACAAAGTACCTGCCATGCTTTGCCATGTCCAGCTGTGCTAGTGCTTGACACGCCTAGCAAACACTCGTACAATAACATGCCAAGTGCTGGCACACTAGTATGGTGCCATTGTTCCATTGCCAATTGGGCACTGGCATGGTATATATCTGTTTGTGCCATGCCATGCTGACCAACACTCAATTCCATGTTACAAGTTCCTGTGTAACCATTTAATAGTCATCAACTTTAGGGTAGAAATGGGTTGGGTCAGGTTTGAGTTCGATCAACTTGGTACAATAACATATAAGACCATGATCCATACCCAAACTAACCCATTTAACCTACAATTGCATGACCGATATCCAAATAGGACCAACCTAACCCAACCGACCGCCTTGATTTGCCGCTCAATATGTGGTGAGCTGAACAACTACCACTACGAATGCCCATTCAATTTTAAGATTTTTTACCTTAAGGCAATGAGCCCACCCAAGCCAACCCAAAAAAACTCTACCCTTATGACCCAAGTTAAGGCTTTGACCACACCCAACCCATTTATAGTTCAAATAAAAAATTTTGATCAATACCTTAACAAGTCAAAATGATCCTATCGCAAACTTGGACCAAATAGGATTAGGTCCCATCAATTTTTGTCCCCCGTAACCGATGTTGCTTTCACCCTTTTGTAACACAGCAATATATAGTGATGACAAATAACACCATCTAGTTCCTTACATGGAATCAACTAATAAGCCACCATGGCCCCTCTAATATATATTTTACCCCATTAAATTCTTATAGACATTGACCTATTCTAGGGAATAAAAAAATTTAGAAAGCATACTGCATACCTTGAATGTTTTTCACTTAATTGTGTAAGGTAATTTCTCTTCATGACAACAGATTCCTTATACACCTCTCTGATTGAAGGCCATGAGAAATATGATGGATGACATTGACTTTTCAGTACATCCAATAGTATAATTCTTCTACCTCCCTCAACGTAAGTTAGAGGGACCAACTTAAGCATCTCCAAAAGCAACTTCACTACTTTCTTTTCAGGAACTTCAGCTGATACCACAAGCAAGGAAATGTGAAATATCAGTCAAAATTCAAATAAAGACACATGTAACAAACATTACATACCCTATAGCACAACATTTACTGCAACAGCATTTTGAGACAATGAACATATCAGCTGAAATAAAACCTCATTACAGAATAAATGATTAACAATTCAATTTTCACATACAGTTATGAACAAAAAAAATAAAAACTATAAAGGCTCACGAGATGATACAAAAAGCAAGCTGTCAAGATTTTGAGACAAAACCTAAATGGAGATCTTCGAATGGAATTTTTCCTTCCAAAATATACTGACGATAGGAAATAGAATTAGAAAACCCAATTAACAGCTACATATTTTATTAATTGACTAGTGTAAAAGCTAAATCCAAGATTCATCTTTTAGGCAGTATAACATCTTATGTATTATAACACTGAACAATTCCATACTTTAATTATGATTAACAAGATTTCTCCCATATATGTACAATTCATAAATCCTGGTGCGAAGAATATCTGTTCAGACTGCAGTTCCATCTTTCGTCTGTAACTGAAATGTAACAAATATATGTACCGAAAGATTAACATCAAATCAGATTCCACAAAAGAGTTCTAATTTGGTTAGAATATAATATTATTCATTTCATCCAAAATCTGAAGCATACTCATTTTCGTTTGTAAAGGATGTTCCACCTTAAATCTAGTTATCTAATAGCTCAAAAGTTTGTTTTACAAAGGATGTTCCAGCCAATTTAGCTGAGATTACTCGAAAGAGAGGATATCCAGGATCTCAAGTTTTATTTATGATATTGGTGGCTAAAGAGCAATGAAGCAAGCAGTTACTTGAGATCGAGGTGGGATTGCATTTAGATTCTTATCACAACAACCATTTAAAATACTCCCAAACAGCTCCTCCTGTTGATTCTTGTTTTTCATGACTCTGTAATGCCTGGGATTTATGAGCACATTTTTGGAAAATTATATTTCACGGACAGGGTGCAAATGAGCAAGCAACGTCTACCCATGTGCTTTTTGACATTTTCTCATGCCAGCAACATTACCACAACCCCGCCCATGAATGAGTGGGCAGTAGGTGCCATGATGAAAGATAAAAGAATGGATAACAACTCCCCACATGCATCATTCTCCATAAAATTTAACCGACTCCATCACATCTCATAGGAAGCTGAGTAAAATTATTTGCATATGAAAATTGCAAGGCGCACTTAGTTAAAGAGCTATTAATCTTTGGGAATTTATGAATCAACAACTTGGCAGCATAATTCCATAGATATTGGATGACAATAATCCATATATCTACTACATAATCTTACCAGAGGCATATGTGAAAAATATAAACAGCGCCACATACTGTAGTATCTTCCTTCGGTCAAGAGGGAATTCCTTCCAAGTATCTAATGTAATATAACAAAAAATAAAGAAAAAGAATGTCAGAACAACTGGAATAATTTAATATCTCCAAAGATTGGGAAAAAAAATGTAATAGCTCAAACCCCATAACGAATAGATTAATAAGAAAATGTTCTTTACCAAGTCGTGGAAGGATTTCTGACAGACCATCATGGATGCAGGAACTACAGACATCGATGAATTTCTTATTGCACCTGACCTGCTCCAACGTGGCATGCAAAGGTGATTCTGACTGCAACAGTCTCTGAGAGACAATAAATCTAGTTAAGCCTACGGTTTGTGCTTTAGTACATGTGAACAATCCAAAGCAATATATCCCAGAAAATAAGGGAAAACAGAAGAAGATGATAAGTTATAAACATGTACCTGGAACAAGCCAACTTCCAGAAGCTTCTGAAGTTGGCTTACCACTTGATCAAGGAAGTCAAAATCCACCGCTGTTATACCAAAGATATCAACTTCCAGTTTTACCTTATTTAACATCCTGCAGAAGAATAATGACAGAAAAACAAAGATAAGAAACTAGCAACTTGTGAGAATATCAACAATGAAGATCAGAACTCACATGAAGAAAGGGGGCATAATTGATATGATCTATGTAGGTATAATAATAATAACAATAAAGATCAAACTTTGCAATGTGGATACATCGCAGAGAATAAGCTAGGCAGGAATCCTTGGAATCTGTCAGTTGCATGGCTTTTCCCTTAAGTCATATGGATAAATTGTTTATCTGGACCAAGGTCTGCCAGACCAACCTACATCATACTGTACCAATAAGGTATTGGTATGATACTGAGGTTCAGTTCATTGTAGGAGCCAAACTAGTTTGTACCAGTCCGAACTAAGCAATTGCCTGCCCCATACACCCAACGCCGACCCGTGCCACTTAGTTTTGAGCGGTACCCTGGAGGTGAAAAAAGGATTAGAAGCCTATCTCAGTATGAGGTACAAACCATGTCGAATTGGAAACATACGGCTACGATTCTCGATACTTGTTTTGTGAAACTCGATTTGAACTATTTGCACAATAGAATGCTAGGGTGCGTCATTAACTCATAAATGGGTCGAGTTTTGACATCAAATTTGTATTGTTAGATACTCCATATGGAGCGAACTGACCACTTTCTCTTCACTTCCTATCTAAAGAAAAAAAAAACAGGATTCACTTATCTTGCTTCCATATGGACAGCAGATCGAAATTTAGCATTTTTATAGGAGGCATTCTTATAAGTTGCATCAAAGTCAAACATGGAGGTACTCATCTTCGGAACTATAAGTTCTTAATTTGTGATGGCCAATATGATACTCCAACAACTAAAGAAAAAAGTTGCGCCATGGTATATTATAGTTTGTTCCATAGATTGTCAAGAATATGTAAGGCAGGAAGTGGGTCAGGCTGTGTCGGGCCATGCCCCTACTTAAACCCAGCCCAACTTTTTTTCGGGCTTCGGGCCAAGCTTAGGCCTGAAAACTTTTGGATAATCCAGGCGAACCCAACCTAAACCCAATTAGGTCGGCCCAAATTACCCGTTTGGGCCAAAAATAGGTTTAGCCCGAACCCAATTGAAGTTTAATATTTCATAATATTGCTTCACAAATAAATGAGCTAGCTAAAAATTGGGCTCTCTCCCATAACACTAGTAAATAATGCATGATACATTATTGTCAGCTAAACCTATTTTAAGTTGTCCTTTACTTTCTCATTATTCTCTCTAAATAACAACATACAAAAATAAATTGATTCGAGCTTGAATTTGGGCCTGAATTTGAGCTCCATTTCGAGCCTTATTTGGGCTCCGTTTCGGGCTAGGCCCGGGCCAGGCTTATAACATAGGCCTAGCCCAAAAAATAAATAGGCTCTACATTTAAGCCCAAACACGATCTCAACTCTTTTGAGCCTAGCCCGAAGTCGGCCCGGTTCGATAGGCCTCGAGCTGGCCCGAGCCCATTTCCAGTCTATCACTTATCTTAAAAAGCTATATATTCTGCAAAAAGAGGACTAAATTAGTGAGAAATGCTTATCCCAATAAAATCTAGTTGCACCAAAAATATGTAAAATAGATATAAATTGTACCCTGATGAACAAAGTCTCACTAAAAATGGACAAACACATAAAAATATTCTTATATTCCAACACGAATAATGTTTGGAATTCATATCACAAAAATAAACGCTAAATATCTCACCTTGCAAAGAGAGAGAGGTGACTTTTTATGTGGCTATTCTGCTTTAAGATTTCATCTAAGACAGTAAACATGGCCAGGCCATCGCCTAGCGCTTCAAAGGCAGTTCTGAGCATAAAATTCTTGACAGAATTTAGCGGCCGAAGGATGTTCTTATCATGAAGGGAATAAATGGAATTGAGCTGCTTAACCAAATTCCCCAAGACAGCAGTCATTCGACTTGTGGTCTCATACAATTCCATGAACAAAGAAAGCGATTCACCAAATGCCTTCTGTGGCTCGCCTTCAAGAAGCACTTCCTGTGGGCTTGAACGATGGCCAAACAAGAGCAACTGCCTATACAACTTTTTTGATGCCTAAAAGAGAATTCACATCAAAATTAGCATCTAAAAGAAGAGTATATTGTTTTTGAAAAAAAGGGGACCCATACAAATTTTAGAAACCTAGGAGAAAATACACATCAAATTTTTAGCATCTAAAGAAGAGAAGAGGGTAAAAATAAGTCAAGTTTTGGGATCTACGCAATTTTTTCGAAGACTAGAAGATAATTCGCATCAAATGTGGCTTTTAAAAGAAGAGACGAGGGTACAATAAGCATTTTTTTTCGTATCGTGTCGGGGGAACAGGAAAGGGAGGGGCCTAACCGATCGGTGGAGTCGGGAGATCTCGATGCAATCGTAGGAGAGGACCATGACGAGCTTGGATACGGCGACGTTGTCGGACTCGAGGAGGGTGGAGAGATCGGAGTGCTCGAGGGGCTCGACGTGGAGGCGGACCGGATGGGAGCTGGAGGAGCTGGGCGGAGTGGCGGAGGGGGAAGGGCATCCCAAGGGATCGCCGCGGAGGTTGGAGAGGAGGTCGTGGCTTCGGAACCGCCATTCATCGACGAGTCGCCGGAGCTTCTCCTGCTGTTCTAAAAGTTCTGTTTGGAAGAAGAAGACAGAAGAGGCAGAGAGTTAGAAAACCGAGAGAAAAGGAGCGAGAGAGAGAGAGAGAGAGAGAGAGAGAGAGAAGGGGAGAGAGAGGGGAGGAGGAGGCTTACGAGAAGCCATGGCGGTCGGGGCATAGAAGGCTTCGGGATAGACGAGCTTCGGTTTGCCCTTTTGCGGTGGCCGCAGGCAGTATCCGTGCCTCCGGGGAAAGCAGTAGTTGTAAGAGAGTCCAGTGGACCAAGTGTGGGCAATTAAGCTACAGGAACGAACTATCAGCGAATAAGCGATGGTGCGGTCTAGCCCTACTCAGCCTTACCCAGTTTTAGTCATTTTAATCCACGCAAATTCAAAACCAATTGATTTCCACGTTGTGAAGCCTTTGTGCAGCACTGATGGTTTCTCTTTAGGTTTTCTAATAATAGTTATACAAAAAGGATTGTTTATGATTCATGAACATATAAACTGTTACTGAAAATTGGACCCGGGGGCGGCCGTCGATTGAGGAGGAGGAGCTCCGGCGCGAGAATGGCAGGTGGCGGTCCGTCGGTGGGCGGCGTCCTCTGGGAGACCTGCAAAATGCCAGTGGCTGAGGTTTCCGGCGCCGGCCCTCCGATGCTTAAGTCAGAGGGAGGCTTAATTTTGGAGAAGGAGATGGACTGTATGTAGAAGTCCGAAGCCTCCCTTGGGAGGAAGAAGCCCCTTTTTAGAGGGAGAAACTCTCCTTTTATAGGGGGAGTGCCAGGGTTATCTGTGATGTGACTGGGCGAATTAATGGGTTACCGTCACGATTCGACGTGGGCATGGAAGTAATGAGTTGCCGTGGATGGCTCGTTTCCATCATGGGAGGAGATGGCGTGCAGCCAGAGCTTACTTGTGGCGCGCAGTGCAATCCATTCTTGGGAATGGTGAGGCGTTGACAGTCGTAGCAGGGTATGGTCCCTGATTGATATGTCGTGGCGTGGCCGGCAAGTAAAACATGGTGCGGTGAGGCTGCTGCAGGGCATGGCCGCAGCATGTGGACAACAAGGTCGGCCTTCTGAGGTCGGCTCGGCCTTCTGAGCTTGGCAGCCTGCATGAGCTCGGCAGCATTCTGAGCTCGGCAGCCTTCTGAGCTCGGCAGCCTGCATGAGCTCGGTCTGAATGAGCTCGACAGCCTTCTGTGCTCGGCCTTCTAGTCTCGGCCTTCTGTGCTCGGTCTTCTGAGCTCGGCAGTCTGCATGAGCTCAGCAGCTTTCTGAGCTCGGCAGCCTTCTGTGCTCGGCCTTCTGAGCTCGACGACCTTCTGTGCTCGGCCTTCTGAGCTCGGCAGCCTTCTGTGCTCGACCTTCTGTGCCCGGCCTTCTGATCTCGGCCTTCTGTGCTCGGCCTTCTGAGCTCGGGAGCCTGCATGAGCTCGGCAGCTTTCTGAGCTCGGCAGCCTGCATGAGCTCGGCCTGAATGAGCTCGACAGCCTTCTATGCTCAGCCTTTTGAGCTAGGCAGCCTGCTGTGCTCGGCCTTCTGATCTCGGCCTTCTGTGCTCGGCCTTCTGAGCTCGGCAGCTTGCATGAGCTCGGCAACCTGCATGAGCTCGGCAGTATTCGGAGCTCGGCAGCCTTCTGATCTCAGCCTTCTGATCTCGGCCTTCTGTGCTCGGTCTTCTAAGCTCGGCAGCCTGCATGAGCTCGGCAGCTTTCTGAGCTCGGCAGCCTGCATGAGCTCGGTCTGAATGAGCTCGGCAGCCTTCTGGTCTCGGCCTTCTGAGCTCGGCCTGCATGAGCTCGGCCTTGCTGTCGAATTTGGGTGTTTTAATTGTATTTGTGGGGTGGTCCATTTTTTCCCCCAACATAAACAAACACCAAAGCTTAGTTTGCATTGTAGCGCCCTCCCCTTGCCATAGGGCAAAGGGCAAGGGTTTAATTTCGAAGAGCATCAAGTCTCATTTTGATCCCCAAATATGTAAATCCTTGGTTCATGAGGAGTGGCTCAGAAAATTTAAACCTGACGTTTTAAAAGCAGTTATCAATTTAAAAACTGAAACTTGAGAATCCATATGCTAAGAAACTAAAAGAAGGGATAGCTAGGAACTTCTAGCATCACTGCCAAAAAGGTCTTGTCATTGTCAAGAACTTCAAAAGTGCCATGGCTAGGGACTCCACCAATTAGCTATTTTGCTAATCCCTATAATGAGGGGTGCAATCAAGCCAAGCTGAGTCAAGTATTTAAAGGCTCGAGATTGACACGATTCAAAATTCTCGGACTCGAAATTTTACTCGAGATCGATCGAACCTTAATATCTAATAAGCTCGAACTCAACTCAATAAAAAAAAAAGCATCGAGATCAACTCGAGCATCAATCGAGCTATACTTGAGCTTGAGTTCGAGTTGAATTCGAGCTTAGATCGTAATTAAAATAAAATATAGCATAATATTATTTTTAAATTATTTAAAATAATTAATATATATTATAGAATAAAAAATATAAATGTTATAAAAAATATATACTCTCGATTAGGCTAGCAAACCTTTGAACTTGAGTATTTTAGTACTCGAGTTCGACCCAAAAAACTATTCAAACTACTCAATCTCAGTAATAGTTGAGTCCAGTCAAACTCGAGTAGCTCACGAGTACTCAACTCATTTGCACGCCTGATCAACATACTTAACGGAGCAATGTATGTTCTTGATATGGTGCAGCATGTCCTAAAGATACATGATAAAATTCACTTGATGCAGTGCACTTTTAGAGTTGTGAATATTTAGCACAAGATGGAGTTTGAAAAAGTAACACATGGCATCATATTAACGCTGAAAGGTAAGAAATGCAAGAATATGATTCCATGAGTACTAGCTAGCAAATAGAACATATGTTGGGGGAAAAAATGGACCACCCCACAAATACAATTAAAGCACCCAAATCCGACAGCAAGGCCGAGCTCATCCAGGCCGAGCCGAGCTCATGCAGGCCGAGCTGAGCTCAAAAGGCCGAGCTCGACATCCACATACTGCAGCCACGACCTGCAGCAGTCTCATCCAGGCCGAGCCGAGCTCATTCAGGCCAAGCTCAGAAGGCCGAGACCAGAAGGCTGCCGAGCACAGAAGGCTGCCGAGCTCATTCAAGCCGAGCTCATGCAGGCTGTCGAGCTCATGCAGGCTGCCAAGCTCAGAAGGCCGAGCACAGAAGGCCGAGATCAGAAGGCCGAGCTCAGAAGGCCGAGCACAGAAGGCTGCCGAGCTCAGAAGGCCGAGCATAGAAGACCGAGCACAGAAGGCTACCGAGCTCATTCAAGCCGAGCTCATGCAGACTTGCCGGCCACGCCACGACATATCAACCAGGGACCATACCCTGCTATGACCGTCAACGCCTCACCAATCCCAAGAATGGACTGCACCGCACGCCACAAGCAAGCTCTGGCTGCACGCCATCTTCTCCCATGATGGGAACGGGCCATCCACGGCAACTCATTACTTCCACGCCCATGTCGAATCATGACGGTAACCCATTAATTCGTCCAATCACATCACAGGTAACTCTGGCACTCCCCCTATAAAAGGGGAGCTTCTCCCTCTGAAAAGGGGCTTCTTCCTCCCAAGGGAGGGCTTCGGACTTCTACATACAGTCCCTCTCCTTCTCCAAAATTAAGCTCCCCTCTGACTTAAGCATCGGAGGGCCAGCGCTGGAAATCCCGGCCACCGGCATTTAGCAGATCTCTCGGAGGATGCTGCCCGCCGACGGACCGCCACCCGCCATTCTCGCGCCAGAGCTCCTCCTCCTCAGCCGACGGCCGCCCCCAGGTCCAATTTCCAGCAACAGTTGGCGCTAGAGGAAGGGCCCGAGTCGCGGCCATGAAGCTAAGGAGTAAGGGAGCCTCTAACGCCTCCCAGCATCACGTACCAAGTCCTGGACACTCAACCCAGAACCCATCACCAAGGCCTCCGGCAGATCCAGTCCCCCAAGTTCAACCTACTTGTTCAACAAGTCCAAGCACTCACTGCGGCCGTTCAAGGCCTACAGCAAGTAGAAGACCAACCTCTACTCTCTCCTCACGAGCATGAGTCCTCAGGACGCCGCTTGCGACGTCATTTCTCTGTAGAGCGTCGCCACCACCGAAGCTCCCACCGAGCTCGACCCCCAAGCCGGGAGGGCTTGTCCCGCATCCATTATCCTGAGAGCTCGCACCGAAGCCTGACGCCTCGAGTACAGAAGCACCCATCTGAGGCGGGGTCTATCCCATGCCAAGCTGCAACAGGAGCCCCACCCGAGCTCGGCAGAAAAGTCGAGGACTTGGAGCGGCAGATACAGATGCTTCGAGACCGAGGCCCGAAGCGAGACACCGACCTTGACTTTACAACAGAGTCTCCATTCCCTCAATGGATCATGGATGAGGCAATCCCCCAGAGGTTCAAGATGCCACAGATTAAGCCATATGATGGCTCATCCGATCCTCTTGATCATTTGGAGAGCTACAAGGTCCTCATGACACTCCAAGGAGCCACAGACGCTCTACTCTGCAAAGCCTTCCCATCGACTCTCTGCAAGGCAGCTCGTCTTTGGTTCTCCGGACTAAAACCCAGCTCGATTCTCTCTTTTGAACAGTTGGGCAGGCAGCTCGCCACCCATTTTGCTGCTAGCCGGCATCAGCGCTGGACCTCAGACTCCCTCTTCGCCATCAAGCAGAAGGAGGGAGAATCCTTAAAAGACTACATCAGTCGCTTTACCTCGGTTACATGGGAGGTCCGCGATCTTGACCAGTCAATCGCCATGTCGGCATTGAAGACTGGAGCTCGATCCTACAAATTTCTCTTCTCCATCGAGAAGAGCTTCCCCACCGATATCTTGAAATGTTGCCCCGAGCTCGCAAACACGCCAAGGCTGAGGAAGCCATGGCTCTCGGCGAGAGGCAGTCGAACAACCTGCCAAGATGCAGAAGAAGCACCAGGAGAAACACTCCCAACCAAGTAGCAGATTCCCCTAGTATGAGAAAGAGCCTCCTTGTCCCAAGAGCCTAGCTCGCCCGGGGTCTCCCCTCCAAAAATTTCAGACGTACACTCCCCTCACATCCATCCGAGCAGAGATCCTCATGAAGATTGAGGGTCAGGGCTACCTCCGGCCTCCATTGAGAATGCGACCGACAGAGTCGCGGAAGCACTCGAAAAAGTACTGCCGCTTTCACCGAGATCGCGGCCATGATACGGAGGATTGCTACGAGCTCCGTGACGAAATCGAGGCACTTGTCCGCCGAGGTCGGTTGAGTTGTTTTGTTCGTGATCATGCCTACAGGAGAGAGCCTGAGGAACAAAACCCAATGCCGCATGAGGAGCAGAATGACAACTGACCTCCCACGGGCATCATCAATACCATCAGAGGGCGGGCAAGTAGAGGCACCTGAAGCTTCGAGCTCAAAAGAAGGAGCTTCTTCAAAGCATCCGTGCACTGCGAAAGTCACATCTCCTTTTCCGATGAAGACCAAAAGGGTGTTGAGCCCTCTTTATGACGACGATGTAGCTATTTCCTTCATCATTGCAAGGCTTTGAAAAAAAAAATTGCATAATGAAAGCCCGGCTGACGCCTTATTTTGTAATGCCTTCCAAAGGATGAGCGCTCCTCTGGCTAGATTCATAAGAGATTCCATCCCAAGAAAGTACTATGAAGTTAAATCCTCTCATGGTCCAGAAGGCTGTCGAGCTCAGAAAGCCGAGCTCAGAAGGTTGCCGAGCTCATGCAGACCGAGCTCATGCAGGCTGCCGAGCTCCGAAGGCCGAGAACAGAAGGCTGCCGAGCTCAGAAGACCGAGCTCCAAAGGCCAACCTCAGAAGGCCGGTGCTGAGCCAAGTCCTGAGGGACTTCGAAGCTTGAAAGCCATCAAAATATCTCCAAAAGGTACAAGACGCCACTTTAGCTTTAAATAATTCAATATTTTACATATTTTCAGATCGGAGAATCCAAAAGACGACCTACAGGTACTCTATCTCCAACGTCGCCCCGCTCCGAATAAGGGCGCACGATCGCCAACGGACGAAGTCCGTCTCCTGTATGTGTCTCCAATGATGCCCCGACCAAGCTCGGGACGCCTATTCGACGCCATTCGACGATATTCGACGACATTCAACGTCCTTCGACGACATTCGACGTCATTCGATGACATTCGACGCCCTTCGACGACATTCGACGCTATCCGACACCATGTCAACGCCGTTCGAAGCCCTTCAACGCCATTCGACGCCTCCTATGACGACATGCCCCGATCTGAGTGGGGGCACCCTGCTGAGTCGACCACAAGCCAAGGAAGGCTCCTGAGTCGACCTGAAGCATTTAACTCCAACTGCATGAGAGGTACACCCTACTTGGCACACACATCTCCATATATATTTGGCTATATTACAGGATGATCGACGACTGGACTACTTCCTTCGCCCGAGCCAAAAAGCGGCTCGAACTCGGAAGTCGAGGGGTAGTGTTGGGGGGAAAAATGGACCACCTCACAAATACAATTAAAGCACCCAAATCCGACAGCAAGGCCGAGCTCATCCAGGCCGAGCCGAGCTCATGCAGGCCGAGCCGAGCTCAGAAGGCCGAGCTCATCATCCACATGCTGCAGCCACGACCTGCAGCAGTCTCATCCAGGCCGAGCTCATGCAGACCGAGCCGAGCTCATTCAGGCCAAGCTTAGAAGGCCGAGACCAGAAGGCTGCCGAGCTTAGAAGGTTGTCGAGCTCATTCAGGCCGAGCTCATGCAGGCTGCCGAGCTCAGAAGGCCGAGCATAGAAGGCCGAGCTCATAAGGCCGAGCACAGAAGGCTGCCGAGCTCAGAAGGTCGAGACTAGAAGGCCGAGCACAGAAGGCTGCCGAGCTCATTCAGGCCGAGCTCATGCAGGCTGCCGAGCTCATAAGGCCGAGCACAGCAAGCCGAGCCCAGAAGGCCGAGCTCGTCGTCCATATGCTGCGACCATGCCCTGCAGTAGCCTCACCGCACCATGCTTTACTTTGCCGGCCACGCCACGACATATCAACCAGGGACCATACCCTACTACGACTATCAACGCCTCACCAATTCCAAGAATGGACTGCACTGCACGCCACAAGCAAGCTCTGGTTGCACGCCATCTCCTCCCATGATGGGAACGGGCCATTCACGGCAACTCATTACTTCCACGCCCACGTCGAATCATGACAGTAACCCATTAATTCGTCCAGTCACATCACAGGTAACTCTGGCACTCCCCCTATAAAAGGAAAGCTTCTTCCTCTGAAAAGGGGCTTCTTCCTCCCAAGGGAGGGCTTCGGACTTCTACATACAGTCCCTCTCCTTCTCCAAAATTAAACCCCCCTCCGACTTAAGCATCGGAGGGCCGGCGCCGGAAACTCCAGCCACCAACATTTTGCAGGTCTCCTGGAGGACGCCGCCCGCCGACGGACCGCCACCCGCCATTCTCGCGCCGGAGCTCCTCCTCCTCAGCCGACGGCCACCCCCGGGTCCAATTTCCAGCAACAACATATAACCCCATAAGTACTAGATTCAATTATCAAGGTTGCCCTGATTTTTTACCTTTATTACTAGTATCTTATTCATAAGAATACAAGGCAAAAGCTAGCCTATAGAATGAAGCAAATTTCTTTATCACTTTTTTGCCCGTACCATTTCCATGACCATGGAAAGCGGCCTTGTTTAATTATCTTAGATCCCGCCATGATATTACCTGCTTTCGATGGCCCACTTCTCTCCCTTCGCCCTGAGAGATGGGAGAATAGAACAAACCGGCAATAATATGGCCGATGACACGAGTGTGAAAACCTGTCATGCCCTAGAAACGGACAAATTAGTGCAAAGCGTGGATGAAGATGGAAGTGTTAGAAAATATTTTGCCAAAAAATAATTATATTTTTATTTTATAAAAGTATTATAAAAGAATAATTTACTAAAGTAAAATTAGAAGATTGAAAACAGCTTATTTGGATCGAGACATGTGATATACACTACGGCGATCTCGTTTCCAAAGTATAACAATCAGGCTCAACCCGATCCTCTTTTAACAAGCATGATTACTGGGGAAGGCTGAACCAATCAACTCATTCAGGTGTCCAGAAAATCAAAAAGATAGAAAGTAAGAGTTAAAAGATGGTAGAACTTTCTGTTAGTAGAAAAAAAAACTTTCGGGAGAGAGAGAGAGAATCATTTTTGAATTAATTTTGGAAAAGTCTATTTATAGACTCTATTCAGAAAACCGAAGAGATGCAATGGTTCTGAAAATACGTAATGTTTTGCAAACATCATATTTTTTGGAAACAAACGTTTTCTTTCGAAAAATCACAATTCTTCTGAAAGGGACATCTCAAAAAAAATATTTTAGAACATTTAAAATAACTAAAATTTAGAAAATAAAAAAATATTTGTTTATTTTAATTAAAACTCCAACAAGAAACTCTTTGGTGCCCTCACATTTCATTGTTGTACTATATAATGTATCGACTCAAGCCAGTTTCTTTGCTATATTATACTCCTCAAACTTTTTTTTTTCTTTTCCTTCCGGTGAAGTGCTTCTTGAATGCTTGGTGGAATTATTTAATAAAGAGGAACATGCCTTGCTGCCTCAGATCCCCGGAAGCATGACATGGGCCATGTAAGTGACCAAGTTCAACCATACAATGCTGCTAATTTAAAACCTTGTTCTAGTTCTTGCCACTTATGAGAGGGGGGGTTAGCAACAAAAGCGAGTGCACTGGTGCTTTATCTGTCGTTAAAAATTAGGTTGAGAGCTCAACATAAGTTTTAAAAAAATATAAATGGGCTGGATGGATTGGCTGACCTTATATGATCAGACCTAATGTCGGACATTTAATTTAAGCTTGATTTGGATTTGCGTCAGACATTGTGGGAAAAAAAAAGGGTAAGCTCCTTTAGCCAAATAGACTTAACTAAATGCCTGCAAAATTTGCTTGGCTGGGGAAGTAAACTTGAGTTTACTCTTATATGCACCCAATGGCGTCGCCGCACTTGGAGTACGTGGCGACAATGGACATTTCAACAGTGTGGTGCGGGGCGAGAGGATGCCACGCTCGCCGCCGCCCATGCCAAGTATGGCGACAACTGGGTCACCATTGCTCGCCTCCTCCCCCACCTCACCGACGGCACTATCAAGAACCATTGCCTGCCAAGGCAACCGCAGCCTTTGTTGTCTCTCCTGCCACCCCACCAGACGCCCCCTTCCTATAAAGAGAAGTCGGTTTCGTTAAGGGTGCAAATAGGTTGGGTCGGACCGGATCTTGAGCGCCCCAATCCAATCCGGATGCTTATTCGGGTTCTAATTTTGGACCGAGACCTAATCCAATAAAAGATCGGATTGGATCAGGTCTACGGCCACAATTTTTGACCTAATGGGTCATTCGAATCGGGTCGGGTCTATGTATAATCTAGTCTCAACCAAAAAAAATCAGATCTGATTCGGGTCCGGATCAAATTAGTTTGTTCAGGTCTGGCTTATCAATTTCAAAAAAAAAACTTGTTGATTTCCAACATATTTTTCATTCTTTTTTTTTTGTTCATCACTATTTGATTTTGCAAATTTTTCCTCCATTAAATGCTTCCGAATGTTTTAATATTCTAGCCAATATAACAAGACTAAGATAATGAAATTTCAGGCATTGTATCCCTCTCAAAGAAAAAGAACAGGAATTTTCAATTGCTATAGACTAATAAGCTCAATTGCCATTTTATCAGTTGATTTTGGAGTTCAATAATTATTTAGTGAAAAAAAATTATAATGTTTGTAGCAAAAGAACTTATGATGGGATTGATTTATTGATATCATATTGGGTGAAATCTTGTGATATCAATTTGGATTGCAAAAGATAGCAAGGTATGGTATTTTTCCATTACCAAATAGGAGCACGCAGAGGAAGTGGTTGTTCAGGCCAAAAACAAAAGCAGTAGGATAAAAGTCTATAAGCACGCAGCTCACCGCCGCTCATCATGCTGGACAAGAACATAGAGTAGAATAAAAATCTAGGAAAGCAAAACTCTCACTTCCATCCTCCTTTCATAAGAGCAAGCCATCAATATGCCCATCTCCTAGACCCTCCCAATACTGTATATCATCAAGAAGCACAACAGATTTAAGAAAATGACCAAAATCTCTTGGCTTTGGCTTTCTGTTTTCAACTAAGAAGCTCAGTTTAAGCGACTGACAACTTCTCAATAAGATATCTAGGTCGGGCCTTAATCAGAGATCACAGAACTTATTTGCACCTCTGCGGGCTGTGGCTCGCGAGTCCAAATAATTTTACAGGTTCAGGCTGAGTGAGGTCTAAACCGGTCGTAAGATTGAAAATTCAAATTATCTAAATTTCAAATAGATCATGTCGGATTGGATCGGGCTAAATTCAGTAAACCCAGATTCGATCCAAAAAATGGAATGAGCCTAATTTTAAAATCCGATCCAACTCCATGGAGTCCTCCAAAATGGGGCGAGTCGGGTTATGGGGTCAACTCGGCCTATTTCTAGCCTTAGTTTCCTCAAGGAAAAATTATTCTCTCCAGAGTGCCGGTATTTTTTTTTTTGGGTTTTTGGGTGCCACGTGGCAGAATATTAGTCGAGGTGCACTGCTGAGCTGGTACACCGGATGGAGGATGTAATTTCTCCCTGCGCATATGGTAATACTGTAGAGAGGCTATAAATTGTACACAAATATTGAAGCGTGACACGAAAATATTCCGTCTCTTGTGCCGCTGACACGATAGGCCACTCGGACGGTGGCCGCTGATTAAGCTCGGGGTCTTTTCAGGTTATCAGACACGTGGCCGTTCCGAATATGACGTTGGAATGCGCAGTCTCACGTGCCAAGTCATGAAGGCCGTGCCCTTTAGCCGTCCGCCTTGCCGTGACGGCCAAATTGGAAGCAGATAAGTCATCGCCCAGTTTGGGAGGGCGGTTGGCCATAGAGCGGTTGAAAGTAGAACTGTTCGAAGTAGAGCTGTCATAAAAATCTGTTTGCTGTTTCGTAACTACATTCGTAAAGTGCTGTAGTATTTTATTTTGTGTTTGGTAAACAAACTGAGAAAATACTTTTATATGACAAAATTACCATAAAGGACATTGCATAGAATTATACAACAGAACATAATAAAACATAACATAAATTAATACATAAATATACGATATAGTATAATATTATTTAATATAAAATAATATTATGTTAATATAGCATAATAGTAATATAATTATTAGAGTAAATTAATATTTGGTAATATAACATAATATTAAATTATTTAACATAACATATTAATGTATTATGATATAATGTAATATATATTATATTTATAGTATAATACAATAATAAAAGTATAAAATATTATAATTATTAGTATAAATTAATTTCTCATATATAACATAATATTAAATTATTTAAAATAACATATTAATGTATTATAATGTAATGTAATATAATACAATATTTATAGTATAATACAATAATAAAGGTATAAAATATTATAATTAATATTATAAATTAATTTTTCATAATATAGCATAATATTAAATTATTTAAAATAACATATTAATGTATTATAATGTAATGTAATATAATATAGTATTTATAGTATAATACAATAATAAAGGTATAAAATATTATAATTATTAGTATAAAGTAATTTTTCATAATATAACATAATATTAAATTATTTAACATAACATATTAATGTATTATGATATAATATAATATGATATTATATTTATAGTATAATACAAAATAAAGGTATAAAATATTATAATTATTAGTATAAATTAATTTTCCATAATATAACATAATATTAAATTATTTAACATAACATAGTAATGTATTATGATATAATATAATATGATATTATATTTATAGTATAATACAAAAATAAAGGTATAAAATATTATAATTATTAGTATAAAATAATTTTCCATAATAATTTTTCATAATTTCCCATAAAATAATTTTTCGCGGTCCAGGGGCTCTTCTTCGTGGTCTACGCTCGAGGAGGACCTCAGCGTGGGCCGCGAGGTTGATGATAAAAAAAAAACAATAGATTGATTTTGGAAGGTATGGAAAATGATTAAAAAATTTTTTCTTCTAAAATGTGGTTCAAGAGATGCATACAAAAATTGAAAAGAAAAATACCTTTTCTTACGGAAGGGAGTTTGACGGCTTGGGTTCTTGGCTCTAGCAGATTTTTAGGTTTATACAGGGATAAACTATATAATTATGTTATTTTAATATGGGCATTTTTATCAAAAATACAGCTTCCTCCCAAAAGCTCCAAATTGGAGCTTCCTTCCAAAAGCTGAAACAGCTTTTTGAAAAATTTACCAAATACAGTTTTTCATCTAAAAGTATTTTTGGAGGGCTTTCTGGCCCTCCAAAAGCTCCCCAAACAGCACCATCATCTTTTTCTCAGCTTCCATTTCCTCGTATAATTGCTTCGCGTCCCAACACCATGGTACCAAAAGAAAGTCACCAATACGTGTCACATGGACACCATAGCGCGGAGTAAAGGTTCGGTACCCGGCGCCAGCCTTTCCGTCCGACCCCACGAACCCACTTCTCATAATCCAACGGCCAGGATCGGTTTTCGTCGGAGTGTCCTCACTCTCTATAAGTAACTTCCACTCTCCCCGGACTCCCCCACTACCGAAGAGCCCATTTCTCGATCGCGGAGGCCGAGAGAGCGTGAGATACAGAGAGATGGCAACGATCAAGTGCATCAAAGCGCGGCAGATCTTCGACAGTCGTGGAAACCCTACCGTTGAGGTGATTTTTCCACGAGATTCCATCTTTGTGTGCTGTTTGATCGATCTGTTCACTATGGTTTATAGATCTCAAAGTCGCTTTTATTCGTTATACTTCCGACCGTTTCTCATCGTGGATCTTGGTTTGGAAGTCACGGGTTGTTTTTTCCCCCTTCCCTTTTTTTTTTTCTGTTGCATTGTTGGTTCTAAGATTGATTGTAGCAAAAAAAAAAAGAGGACTTTTTTTGGGTTTGAATGTTTGGTTTTTCTCTGATATGATCTGAAGTTCGCCCCCAGCTGTTACAAGCTACCTGACGCTTAGAACCACGAATCATATATCACCATTTTTATGAAAAAATCTTCTTTCTTATTTGGCCAGGTGGATTGTTGTCTCACTGATGGCACTTTTGCCAGGGCTGCCGTCCCCAGTGGCGCCTCAACAGGTATCGGAACATGATTTCGCATATATATATATATATATATATATATATATATATATATATATATATATTGATATTTTCCTCATGAGTCTGTGGTAAATATTGGTTTGTATTACTATAGACCGCTATAATGGTTATGAGGGACCATTAACAGAAGGAAGAAAAAGAAGAAGAGAAGAAACAAAATTAAATTTTAAGTTTAAAGTTCTGTATCGTGACAGTAGCATGTTTGCATACATGCATGACTAGTTTTAGGGTATGTAATGGCGTGATGCAACTTATAATGCACATACAGATAGGCGAATACCAAATCTTTAAAATGGCTGCTGCAAAGACTATAGTTTATGGCTAAATAATCTACTTCTCAAGTTTTTCTCCCACATATGTAATTTGATTAATAAAAACAATTATATTTTTTTCACAAAAAAATAATGTTATATGGAAAAAAAAATCTTTTTTTTGGGCTTGCGTCATAAGTTGAAGGCTAAAATTCTAGACCTCACCATGGTTGAAATCTAAAGGTGGGATTCTAGATGGTGAACTGGGCAAAAACCTAGTGGTCAAACCCCTCCTCCAAAGGGTGTGGCTTCCAGGTTCAAAACTTGGGAAAAGGTAAAACTACAGAGTGGGTTTTTCCTTACCATTCTCTTGTTCTCTCTCTCTCTCAAAGAAGAGGAAGAAGAAGAAGAAGGATTCTGTATACTTTCTTCAGGTAAAACATAAAGTTGGTATTTCTGTGCCGCTTCTCAGAAAATTCTGTCAAAAAAATACCACCACTCCTCAGTTGCATCTTCCACTCTTTGATGCTGCCAAACAGTGTGGCTGAGGACATGTTAAGAAGCAAATCCATATTATTAATTTTCGTGCAAGCTTTTTGTTAAATCAAAAGGGGAAAAACTGCTTAGACAGAGGCTTTCTTCATGCTTAAATATTTGTGCCACTAGCTTGATACCAAGAATCATAATTAGTATTTGGTTTCTCAGTGTGCACAAAAGCAAGCGTGCCTTGTACTGATTTCTAAAGCAAGTGATCAAATGAGTTCTTTTTTTCTTTATTATCTTATCTACCTGATATAAATTTAATGAGATTAGAAGCAAGGCATCTTATAAACTATTGATATGCTTTCAAAATGCAAATTAGAGGTATTATTTAGTGGTCATATTACTTTCTTACGATGAGTAACAGCTTTTATATGGTATGCTTTGTGAAGTTGTCGGTATTTTTGGCATGAATATGAAGAAATTACAATTTATATATTGTGCTTCAGACATTGTTTGGATGAATTGAATTCTAACATCTAGTTGTATCATGTTGTTTATAAAGGTATATATGAAGCTCTGGAATTGAGAGATGGAGGTTCAGACTATCTTGGGAAAGGTGTCCTTAAGGTTAGCAGTACAAACCTTTTTGGGCATACAGATTGTTATTGCAAATGTCTGGGCCTTACTGGATTTGTCTCTGTGTTTACCTCAATAAATGATGTCTGCATTCCCCTTTTTTTTCTTTTTGCCCAGAGTGAAATTCTTAAGGACTGTATCAGATCTTGGTAGGCTAATCTAATGGACTGCCTAACTGCATCTTGATCTCTATTTCTCAAACATGGTGCAAAATGGGTATAATAATTTCATCAATCAATAAAATGAGTGGAAAAAATGAATTTATTGACCAGAACAAATGCTGTTGCAGAATATAGCTGGAACATAGCTAGGCTATGATTGTCCTTATTGTTAATAGTAAGTAGTATATGTCTGTAGTTGGTGCCAATATGGAAATGGAGATTGAAGTGACATGTGAATGGGGGAAGGAAATGAGTGATATAAAATGTTTGCTGATGAGAAATGGCATTGATCGACATATGAGCAACCTGTGGAAATTTGTGAGCAATATGTAAAACATTTCGGAGACCAAAACTTTTGGAAACCATTGATAGACTGGTGATCAATGATTTCTTTTTTCTTCTAGCAATATTTGATTATGGTTGATTGTCATCTGATTTCTGTTCAAGTATCTTTGTAGATTTTCCTATTCTGCACAGGCTGAGTCTTATCCTCCTGCACAGGTTATAGGAAACACGGTTCTAGTAACCATGGTTTGCCGGTCATTTTAACTGCCTGCATTTTTTACTAATAGCTATGAATTTTGTCAATATTGGCATGTCTTTAAGATATTCTCTAAGCATTTTTAAAAATTTCCCTGTTTCCGTGCATATCAGATTACATATTCCCCTAGATGGGCTCTGGCAAACAGGTTCTCAAAACCATGAATCCTGGTCATTTAAATTGCCGATAGTCTTAGCAGATACCTATTTTCATAGTATTCTGTCTGATTTTTTTTTTCCTCATGAAAAATTTTAGAATAAGTAGAAATGTAAGATGAACTTTCACTTTAAAGCTTAAACTTCATTTTCAGAATGAGGAATTGATGATACCTTGATGGATATTATAGACATTGGAAGAATGATTTAATGATTTACCTTGACGTGACAATGAAGTTTTCTGCAATGACTGTAAATGTGAACGGTAATAACAGCTAAAATAATGTGTTGCCAGCTGTTTTCCTTAAGGTGCTGGTCTACGCTCATAATTATCTATATACATTCTTCTTTGGCCGTCACTTGAACTTGTTGACATGTTCAAAATGTTATCTTTTTAAAGTTTAGTTATTGTCCTTTGGGAAAGACTTGGTCAAGTTTCTGTTAAAATTTGAGTTCAGGTATATCACTGACAAGTGACAACTCTACTGCACATCCATCTGCATATATCTTATTATTACATACCTTCGTTATCAGTGTGGTAACTTCAAGCGCTGACTGAAACGATTGGTTGTTGAGTGCATGACAAATTTGTTTTCTGATTTCATGATTCCATCTAAGTGGTCCTCTGCTATTTATTTTATGTAAATAGATTTCATATAGTTGCTCCTGAAGCTTCTTTCCTCTTATCATTATCATTTATGGCCCTGATTTATCCTTTTTGATGCAGCATTGTAGGCATGCCTTCTTTTTCTTATATTATAGGTTGTTTTGCTTGTTCAAAGACTTATTCGGATGATTTAGCTGATTGTATGTTTTGGTTCTTTTGGCTTTTAGGCTGTTGGGCATGTGAATACTATCATTGCACCAGCTTTAATTGGCAAGGTATGTACTGCATGTTCTTGTTTTTCCTTTTTTAAGTGGGGGCTTGCATTTTGTCCTTCGGACTGTGTTGTAGAATGTGGAACTAGCCTAGTCTTATAAATCATAAAAAACTCATTTGCAAATGTATCTTGCTTTACAGGACCCCACACAGCAGGCTGAGATTGATAATTTTATGGTGCAACAGCTTGATGGAACCTCTAATGAGTGGGGATGGTGCAAGCAGAAGGTGTGATATGGACTAAGGCTCCACTGCTAGGCTCGAGAATGATGATTGTGTATCATGTTGACTTGTGCTTTGTTATATTTGTTAAGTTGATCGTATTCTGGTTAAATAATTCCAGCTTGGTGCGAATGCTATACTGGCTGTATCACTTGCTGTATGCAAAGCGGGAGCTAGTGTGAAGAAGATCCCTCTTTATCAGGTCCGTGAAGCCAACACTTCCATTATGCGCTGCATATCTGCTGATGTTCTTTTTAGTTGATAAGACTATCGTCTTTGATCATGCAGCATATTGCCAACCTTGCTGGAAACAAGAACTTAGTTTTGCCTGTACCTGCATTTAATGTTATTAATGGAGGATCACATGCAGGAAATAAGCTTGCTATGCAGGTAATGCTTTATCCAGCTATCTGTTATGAAATAAGAATACCTCATGGCTACCTTTTATGCACATTGAAGTTATTGTACAGGAGTTCATGATCCTTCCTGTTGGGGCTTCTTCATTCAAGGAAGCCATGAAGATGGGGGTAGAAGTATATCATCATTTGAAGGTAGAAAAGTTGATCTAGTTTGTAATAGTCTTTTTTCCTTAAAATGTTATATATTTATCTCTCCATCGTGCAGGCTGTGATTAAGAAAAAGTACGGGCAGGATGCTACTAATGTTGGGGATGAAGGTGGCTTTGCTCCAAGCATTCAGGTGGCTACATCTGTTATTAGTGTTCTTTCCTTAAAACAATTATCATGGGCTAATTAAGCTGATTAGCTTCGCGTATATGCAATCCTGACTTACTACATAAACTTATTTCTAAATTTTTGTAGGCCTATGAATGCTATTATTTTGAGACATAATGAATTGTTAACAATTTAAAATTCTGTATAATTTGTGGCAACATATTTTGGTTGGTGCTGCAGCTCGTTACCTTTTCAAAAAATTTTTCAAAGGCTCAAATATAGTGGACCCTATTTGCTCACAGACTTAATGCACTTCATCCTCTTCTTTATTGGCTTACACCTTTTTGCTTAGTGCAATATATCAACAATTTTCAGGGCAAACAGAAAGAGATCGGGAGGTTAAATTGATTTCAGTAATATGCTTTCTTGCTGTGTTTTGTTTGTACTTTGAAGAGTACTCTTCTGATTTTTCTATAGCCCGTCAATTTCTGTTCCTGCACTGGCTCTAGTTTCTTTGTCTGTTCTAAGTTGAATTTTAGTGAAGCTTAGCTGATCTGGAAGTAGCTTAAGCATCATTACGCCTTTCTCTGAACTAGCCACACAAAATGTTTTAGTTCTTTGGTTGACTTCGTTATACGAAACTGTTTTGGGCCAAGAGATGTTAATGTGATTCCTATTCCATTCCTTGTGAAACTACAGGAAAACAAAGAGGGCCTTGAACTGCTGAAGACAGCTATAGCGAAAGCTGGATATACTGGCAAAGTATACGACTTTCTCTTACATTTAAACTGGATCTCTACCTTTCCCTGAAAACCCTGTTGATTCAAGGCTTGAAATGATTTTTGTGCCTGGGTTTGATGACAGGTTGTGATTGGGATGGATGTTGCTGCTTCAGAGTTTTATAATGACAAGGACAAGACGTATGATCTTAATTTCAAAGAGGAGGTTAGTTCTTTGTCATTTCTTCTACAATATATTATTCTATAAGTTGATGCAGGATGGCGACTGGGGAGGTTTTCCTCCCTCCTCACACTTCAGAAAAATATTACAGATGCTTGATGGCTACCTCAAGCATGTTTTATGCTTTCTGTTTTTGTTTCCTCTATATACATGTATGTGTGTGTGTGTGTGTGTTTCATTCATAATCTCATTCCTTTTTATTTGGCCCAGGTGACCATTAAACTTGCTATTCCTAGAGCATTATTTAGAAAATTGAATAAGGTGGTTTTCTTGGTGCAGAATAATGATGGTTCCCAGAAAATATCAGGAGATAGTTTGAAAAATGTTTACAAGTCCTTTGTGTGTGAGTACCCTATAGTATCAATAGAAGACCCGTTTGATCAGGATGATTGGGCCCACTATGCTAAGTTGACTGAGGAGATAGGGCAGCAGGTGCAAATTGTTGGAGATGATCTTCTTGTCACAAACCCCACGGTAAACACCAATCTGTTAGATAATTGGACCAATCGAAGAATTTATCTGATTGTAATGCTTATCTTATTTCTTTTGGTTGACTGCTGCAGCGGGTTGCCAAGGCAATAAATGAAAAGACATGCAATGCCCTTCTTTTGAAGGTAAATTATTTGCTTTAGTTTTTAGTGATAGGATATCACCTTTTGCACTCATATTTGATCAAGGTTTGGGAAACCATTCTCTTTATTACAAGTGTTTCTGTAAACCGAATTTATTTTGCTTCTGAAATTTATCTGTTGAATGTTCATGGTGATTATTCTTCCAGTATTTCATATGACAAAAATCTGAATTTTGTCCTCATTATGGAATAGGTAAATCAAATAGGTTCTGTGACTGAAAGTATTGAAGCCGTTAAAATGTCGAAACGTGCTGGCTGGGGTGTAATGGCGAGCCACCGGAGGTAACACTTATTATGCTTATTATTTTTGATATTTTTGTAGCATTAATACTAGCTGCCTTTTCTGTTTTCAGCGGTGAAACAGAGGATGCTTTCATTGCTGACCTCTCAGTGGGTTTGGCAACGGTGAGTTCCTATTTCTTTTTATAATTAGCCATACAAGTACATTTCTAAAGTTACAACTTTTATTACTATTAAAATCTTGTAAGAACACTGCTGAGTGGATACCCCACATTGTAAGGAACTTGACCTGGGACTTATTTTCATGGGTAACAGGGCCAGATCAAGACTGGAGCTCCATGCCGTTCGGAACGCCTTGCCAAGTACAACCAGGCAAGTTTCTCACGGCACAGGATCATGACATAAATTTTTTTTATGTCGGGTTTTTTTTTCATTTCTGCTTTAAACATGTGCAAAGTGATTTATGCTTCCGTATTTTTATGCATGCGTAGTGAGAGGTAACTTTTACATTTCATCAAAGAAATGGCTAACGCTTCTTCCCCTAACAGTGATGCAGTTTCTGTCGGGACTATCTTTCCTGTGGTACTGTTAATTTGCAATTGGAATGAGTAATGCCATGGTGAATACAACAGACTGTTAGGTTAACAAAAAATGAAACGCTTGTTTTGTGAAATTAAATTCTCTCTCACAAAAGGTTGTCTTGCCATGTTACAGCTTGTAGCATTGGTCGCATAATGGCATCACTAACAATTTTGACCTATCCATATGGTATCATAGATCTAGTTTTAAAGTAATTATTATTTAATATAAATTGATGTACTGCAACTTCTTACATGATAAAGGCCATTAACACATAACGGCGGGCAGTTGTTCTGTTTAACTATGATAACAATGGGAACACATGTAGAATGTGTGGCAATAATGGTTGGTTTAAGCAGGTTTGAACTGAAGCATCCTTTTGTTTTGTTGGATGCAGCTGCTTAGGATTGAGGAAGAGCTTGGTGCTGCTGCAGTGTATGCAGGAGCCAAGTTCAGGGCACCTGTAGAGCCTTACTAGATAGGGCTAGCAGATGAGCTGCTCTTTTGAGAAGCATTACTTTTGTGGCCTTCACTTTGTCGAAATCAAGTGTTTTGCTGTGTGTTCAAGCAGAGATTAGAATAAATGATACTTCTGCTTTAATTGTAGTCTAATATGCTAGACATGGTCGGTGCAATGTTGTGGGTCTACTGCATCCCTTTCGTTTGGATTTTGGTTTTCCATCAGGGTGCATCAGTGGTCAGGTAATGGTGAGTAAATTAAAGTATCTTGCTTTATGTTGAGCTGTAACTGTTTGACTTGCGATGCTCTTTTGTTCATGCTACCAATATGCTAAAGACCAACACAGTTTTAGTTGGTAGCTGAATGGTCTGCTAACCTAAAATTTCTTTCATTTATGGTTATGGTAATATTGGTTTTGGTGTCCTTGGTCCTCTGCACCATAGGTAACTTCTTGTTTCATCTGTTAGATGTTATGCATTATTTTCTGGCCGGTATTACTGTCTACAACTATAATGAAATGGTGAGGATGGGGACGTTCTCCGAATGGAGGATTATAATCGAATGCTTTGTTATGTTGTTTAGGGTGGAGGGATGGTGTTTTTGGGTATAAAGAGTGGACGAAATGAGAAGGATTAAGCTCCCCAGCTTGGTTAGAAATTTTGGAGGAAAAATTCGCTGTCGGTACTGGATTTCATATTGGTGCTACGCTAGTACTATATCGATATGGTATGGTATGAACTCTTTTCAATGTACTGAGCATGCTTGATGCACCATTTGTATCATATATTGGTACCGAACTGATACAGTAGACTATATTTTGTACTGTTTAGTTCAAACCAGAATGGCGCATTATAGTTGAAAATTTTGTTTAAAGACTTGCTTTATAGCTTAATCCTATTGGTTAGAAATGGACACAGGCAACAGCTTGCAGTCTGGACTAGGCATGGGCAAATTAATGTTAGACCAAGAAAGAAACTATATAAGAAAACCAAACAATACTTGAATAACCTCTCTGGGATGCTGCAAGATTGCAACTGTCTAATGGAAGCTTTTTAAATGGTTAGTGCAGGAGAGCTACGATCTCCATTAATTAGAATATTAAGGTATTGTTTGGCCATCCATTCGTCCCAATATTGAGGAATAAAGAATAGTCTGGTAAGAGAGCATTTATTTAATAAAAAATTATTGATCCAGCTAAATGATCCTCTTATGTGGTTTTACGAATCAGAAGCCAGGAGGCTATTACTGTCTTATTTAAAGCCTCAATCAAGGTGACAAAACTAATCTAAGGAGTGAATTGACTGGTGATATTACACCATAATAGGTGAAATAGCAAGTGATTCCGCAGGTAGAGTGATTCTGGTTTTCAGCTTTCTTTGAGCCAAGGACAAACCAGAGTTCATAGTGCGGAAGTCCTGGTAACTCTACACATAGAAATACATGTAGATTAAGATACAGTCTTCAGAGGAAAAAAAAATGATCTAACCTCCCAAGGAGCTGTTTTTATCCACCACCACCATATGGACATAATGAGATGATTTAAGTCCCTACCAACAAAATGGAAGGGAACTGGATTTCCTTGAAAAGCTTTAATTCAACTATTGGTAACACAAATGTTAAATATCGTACAACCATGAAGATATTCATGAAGGCAAACAACAGGCCTTACCCTTTAACAGCCATTCAGGTGTATCTGATGAACAATCAAAAAGATAAGAATCCTGTATTTGCACGGAAGCATCACAAAATAGAGGATGACATCTCAATTTCAGCTCGACGCACCATTTCTGATTCCAGGAGCTTGTTGAGAGATAACCAGCAAACACCCTGATGTGGAGCCAGCAGCTATTAAGGACGTAGACAAATTGGCAAATTAATGTTTCATGCAAGCAAGCAACTGACAGATATTTGTTTTCCACAGACTACTCATCATCCTCCAGCACACTCCAAATCATCCTGCATGCACAAGGAATCAAAAATAATTAGCCCAACTTGCCCCCACAGATTATCTAAATCTGGACTCATGGGGTGTCATTTACCAGAACAAAGATAAAAAGAGAAGTACAACAAGATTGATTAGCTTAAGAAGACGCCGTTTCTTTTCCCCGTTGAGTTGATTAAAAATCTCAGTTACATCCACCAGATGTTGCCGCTGCCGATACCTGTGGGGAACAAAAAAAAAAGAGCTGCCTGTTCATTTCAAAGTCAATTCAGGTGCCTAACTCTTAAAATAGTATTAAGAACCTTTTGGCCACAAGGTAGAAATCAACAGCATGTAATAATTTCATTTGCTGGCAACTTGATCTTAGCCTAACATAAAATAGAAAAAAGTACCGATAAAAGCAACATCTCCAATATACAGTTTCAGTTTTTTTGTTTGTCTTTTTCATTACTTGTTGGTGGCAATTTCCGTAAGCAAATTTGGTGTAAAAATTTCCTGCTCACAAAAATTTTAATTGTTGAAACATTATGATGATTTGCCATTTATCCAACCACTCAATTGAAACCACGTATTTTGACATACTCAATCTTTCAACTTGCGGTTTTTCCATCATGACATTAATTCAAAGTTGAATAATAATATCCTTGTTTTGCCCCACAAGATGCCGAAATGCACTATAACATATCATCCGCTTGAATTTTTGTTGAATAAACAGGAGCTCTAAACCAACTAAGTTCTGCCAAAAACATAGTCTAAATTCTGAAATTCCATGTCAAGTTCCAAAGTAAAGAGCAATTTAGAACCAAGTTCAAAACAAATCCTAATATATAATCCATGTGCATCCAGTCACTAATCAAGTGCCTATAAAAGCAAAGGCCCTCAATGTAGCAGCTCATACTTGGGCCAGCCTGAGGGATTAAACTCATAATACCTCCGTGTGGGCAGTCCTTTCTGTCAATGCCACCTTAAAAATTAAAAATTGTTATCTACAGAACTTTGATTTCTCTTGCCATCTTCTTGCATATTATCAAAATGTTCTCATCCTCTAGAGCTGCTAATGGTTTAAATTGACATTATACACTTTCTCAAATTGGCAAGGTCATGAATCCTCTAAACACTTTTAAGATTAGATTCAGATAACCAATTTGTTCACAATAAGTCTACTGGCTCAACAAGGTTATCATTTTTTAAAGTTTGTACTTTGTACAGGAGCAAATTTTTAAAATGCCGATTCTCTAATCTCCAATCTGAAAGCACTGGTCAATTTTTAGTTCATATTCAGATATATGGCAAATATGTCGGCGGCTCTGTAATCAAATTATAAATGCTTAATTTTAAGACTGTTCATATTTTGGTTCTTTATCATTTCGGTCAGAAGATATCAACATGTTTACTCCTATCTGCAACTCTGCTAGTAACTAATAAGGTTTCAATTTGTCTATTCTAAAACTTCAGCTCTGTCAAATCCACGAAATAATTCTTATATCGCAGCATCTGAAACTGGAATTTTCACACCGAAAGCAAGAACTATAATATCTAAATCAACAGCAAATATAAGAAGAAAAGAGATTTAAGGTAAATAATTCAACTCGCCACCTATTTTTAACATTGATGGTTTCTAAACAAAGAAAGGGGGAAAAAAAACTGAGTAAAGATATGACAAGGGGTCACTCAGCTGATATTAAAAGATCCAATAGCATTCAAGGTCAAATCCTACATCTTATTCACAACTTATGAAGCTATGTCAGAAAGAATATCAAAGGAATCAAACATTTACAGCTAATACTTACATCAGGAGGCCATAGTTAGCAACTATTGTAGAAGATTTTCTGTCTATACAGATGCAGACGTAGATTGTATAGCTCTAACAATATCCTGAGATGGTAGGTTGCTATGCCTAAAAAGCCACCATCCCTCTTAATGGAATTAAGTCTTATTTCTGGAAGCTTCTTAAGAAGAAACCCATTGTTACATGTCCTGTATATAATTGCAAAATGATATGACAGACAAAAATTGACATCAACACTAGTTGATGTTCCCTGACACTGAAATCTTCTTTATTGCATCGAATTGTACAAAATCAGAATGACTTTAATTGTAAAGAAAGTGTAAAATTTTGTCCTACTATATCAGCATGCCTATGTTGATGCAAGTAAGGGAAAAAAGACTTACAGCCTCACATTGTAGTATAGGTTAGGAACACAAAACAAAAACATTAACCAATGGCCAGACAAGAGGAAGAGCAGGCATAAGACTCCTTGAAGGACAAATTCTGGTATAACCACTTTATTTATTCGCAAAGATGAATCATATGGGTTAATATAGTCAAACTCGAGGTCTGCCAAGCACATGAGCTGCAAAAACATAATTTTAGAGTCAAGATGCAAGCTGAATAATGTAGTAATGTACAAATTTAAATCAGGAGAAAAATGCTTTCAGGAGATACCAAAAGTTCAAAGTATGTTTGTCATTTAACAAACATATGATTCTATATAAATTTCTAATACCTCCATAGGCAAAAATAAATATAATTCAATTTCGAAGTAAAGAAATGTGAAACCTTTACGGTTGTGTTTCCTGATGATTGATTTAATGTAAGGTAGTCCATTAGACTGCATCAAAAAGAAGTCCATGGAATTCTACAGTGCAGTACTAAATCTGTGCATTGCCACCAAAATTCCAACCATTGCAGAAATAATAAAGATTCATGAGGACATCAACCAAAATCTGCATCCATTATAAACAATCTCGTGCCCTGGATGTGTTTGTTTTCATGTAAGTATTAGAAGTGCCTGAATTTGAGTTCTAAGAACTTGAGCTCCGAGAACTTGGGTTTTCCTGTTTGTTTTGGATGAAGTTGATTCATACGAAGTAAACAAATTTGGGCATTGTCAATAAAATTATCATTTAGTTTGTCAGATATTTCTTATATGATCCATTTGTAAGGTGCTAGCAAGTGGCAGGGCCTATATGATCCATTTGTAAGGTGTTAGCAAGTGGCAGGGCCGTGGGGCATTCAAAAAGCAGTGCTAAACGCCCTTCCCACCAAATGGGACTTGACATTGGTGCGCTCGCACTGAACTCAAGTTTGGGGTTTGATAAAGTAGGAACTCAAGTTCCTCAGTTGAGGCTGTTGCATGGAAACAAATGCCTACAAGTGACTACTCTGGACCAAAATGCAGTCCTGCTGTTCACTTGGAAACCACCACACTTGAAGTTCTTGTACTATGATTTATGATTGTGGCTTTGCAGAAAGTCCAGTAAAATTCCCCAACTTTGATCAACAAAAGCTAAGCCAACTTGCAACAGAAGTCTGCACAAGAAACCCAGGTTCGTCCATGAGAACCTAGACTTCAGGCATTAATTGGTTTTGCATTTACCATTTCAAACTAAGTCCAACCAACTTGCTTGGCAAACCAAGTAAGTTTAGTATTGTCTCTATAGGCTAGCATTTAGCATGTCAGATTTAGACCCTTTTGCCGAGGTGTATAAGTGGATTAATTAGGTCAGGACCAATTACTTGATCCATACCCTTAACCAATAGAGTTTGGGTCTTGGTTAGGGTCCAAACTTGAGCCATGGGTCCAGGCTTCATGTACACGCTAGCCAACAATGGGTCCGATTTCCGTCTAACAACAGAAGCCGACATCATGGTATAATGAAAAATATATAAATGCTATGCCTTATACCAGCAGCAGTAATTTGTGTCCATAGAAAAGAAAATCCCAACCATTATTTAACTTCTACCTTAGACTCTTGATATGCAGTAACAAGGAATACAAAGCAAAATTAAGCAAAGGACACTGATTTTGAATAAGGATTCCTACAAGAAGAGGAAAGGGGAAGAACAGAGCATATCCTTGTAAGACATCAATATGGTATATACCTGCTCTTCTCAAGAAGGTATTGTCATAGCTATGTTGCATTATAATATTTCTCACATGCTAATGTTGTTGGACAAGTGTCATTTCACGTCCGAGAACGATAGATCAATAGGGTCCACACCTTCTTGTCATTCCCACTATAGGTCTATAGCGCAAACACCTTGGTTTAAATGACCAACTTGACATGTTTGCACTCTCTACACCTCTAACTATGCCATCATCCGTAATAAGTAAACCACTCAGGGCTCGTTTGGTTCGCGGGAAGCATTTTCCTTCCTAGGAATATGATTCCTGGGAAACAAATTCCTAGGAAGAGAATGCCTAAGAAAGTATTTTTGGCATGTTTGGTTGACCATGGGAAAGTGACGAATTTCCAAGGTGCTTATGTTTGGTTGGCCATCCACTTTCCTAGGAAAGTTATATATAATTCCTATTATGCCCTTAATAAAAATTAGGTTTTTAATGCCTCTTTAATGCTTCTTTAATGCTGAAGGGACTTTTTGGGAAAAAGTAAAAATGGAGTGATTCCCGCCTCATGGGAAAGTAACTTTCCCATGTTTCTCATGGGAAAGACTTTCCCATGAAATGTGGGAATCACATTCCCATGGGAATATAACTTTCCCTTCTCTCTCCTTTGAAAACTCCAACCAAACAAGAGGCATCTCATTACTTTCTCGTTGACCACACTTTCCCCCCTTCTTTTCCCGCGAACCAAACGGGCCCTCAGTTTAGTTCTTCCTCTCTTTCTTAAGCAAGAAAAACAAGAAAAGTTCATCGGCCAATGGTAGAAGTGCAATTATCAGGTTACATAAACAAGGTCTAAAAAAAATCCATTGGGTGGGGATAGCAGCCCTCAAAGCTTCCTCTCATGTGCATTTAATGTGCCTAAAACCAAGGTATTTAAAAAATCCTGGAATGGTGGTGCCCCAGTTTTTCCATGGAGCAAGATACCTTGTTGTCCTATACCATCCAGGCGGCCATCTCGTGGTAGGTACTCTCTATCTCTCTCCCTTGTTATTTCCTTTTATTTTTTTTTTTCTATGTTTGTTTTCTTCTATTTTCCCTTCCTTTCTTTTTCTTCTTCCTTTCTTTCTTTCCTCACCTCCTTTCTTTTTCATCTCCCTTCCTTTCTTTCTTTCCCTTTTTCTCTTTCCTTCCTTTCTGTTGTTTTCCATTTTTTCTTTTTTCCTTCCTTTCTTTCTTTCCTCTTTCTCATTCTTTCCCTGTGTGTATGGGCTACAAAGTTCACCCGTCTTGGTCCCATTTTCTCATAGGAATGGGATCGGACCACCGAGGCGCCCCCCCCCCCCCCCCCATCTAAAACCAATTCAAGTTCCAAATTTCAACTTTTACCAACATTACTGACATGAGTTAAAAATTTTAATAGATTTAGACAATCAGTCCATAAGACTCTTGTTATCTCGATCAAGACTTAAAGCATAGTTTCTGTAGACATAAATGGAGACATGTGTTGACGCAATTATAACCACCTGCGATAATGCACATGATCCACCAAACTTTACACATGAACATGCTGAAACCTTATTACTTTCACACAGTAAGATTCTGGTGCAAAAATTTATTGTTCAAAATGTTAATCAGAGGGTTTAAGGAAGAGAGAAAGGGGACAAACAGACCTCACTAACCCATTTTACTATGGGAGTACTCAATTAGAAGGAACAATGACTAAAAATTGAGATATAAGAAAGAAAACACAAAGCAAGGAATTTTGAGAAAGGAAAGACAAAAGAATTGGTCTTCCCCATAAGAGAAGGTTATCCTTTTTTTTATTTCTGCAAGCATCAGAATCCAAAGCAAATCATGACCCAAAAGAAAAGTAGAATTCTAAAAAGATATTCAAACTACTCAAACAAGTTATGAAAACCAAAAAAAGAAATAAAAAAAATCAAGAAAACTTATTGACAATTTACATGCTTCAAGAATCACCAAAAAATAGAAATTATGGATAATCATTTAAAAACACATTCATGCTGAAAGAAGATAGCAAATAACAATGAAGCTGATGCTTTCAAAAGTTTGAAAAAGGAAATTTTAGGGTAAAAAAATGAAAGAAATTAGTTACATCAGAAAGTCTTTCATTATAACATACAAGAAAAAAGGTTTAACCACAATAAATAAATAATGCAGATCCTTGTATTATGCTAATTTTTCGCCAACACTACTCCTTGTATGATATGTATCAAAGTAAGCCAATACTTCATTTTTCTTGAAGACTGAATCAGAGAAAAACACCTTGCATAAAGCAAATTGCATAATACATGAGCTAAAACTTGAATACAAGGTTAGTGCATTGTTTGGTGCACATATGTCAAACATTGTAATCAAGTCTATGGACTCTTGCATAGCGTTCTTGCATGTGTGTGCTTATTCATCTAACTCACTGATTCAAAGTAAATATGACTAGGATTGCTTGCATGGTACGTGGTCAACTGAAGTCAAAACATCTATCTTCCAAAAATTTCACATATGAATGCTGCCTTGGCCCATAATCTGAGATGGAATGCCACAAGTTCACCAGTTATATGACATTCTGCCTGCTCATAAAGGTCATTCTAATTGCTGCAATCATTTCTTCCCAAAACTGATCTTATCAAGTTTCCTTTTTTTTATGAAGAAAAAAGAAGATAAAAAAGAATGTATGCAAAACATTGAAGAATAGCATCAATGATGTATCACAACCTCCTTATTTGCAAGCCTGTAAGATTTAAATTTTACTTAGCCTTCTTTGGCAAGTCAATTTGGTTCTTTGATCCACATCAATAAGCGCCCATTGTTTATATGATCTTAATCTAAAATTGATGTTTATGTTGAGATTTTAGAAGGGACTCCTTCAATAATAATCATTGTTTAACACTACAAATTTTGAAATAAAGCCAATATCTCATACAGGGCCGGCCCGACCCTTAGGCGACTTAGGCAGTCGCCTAAGACCTCGGGCCAGAGGAAGGCCCACCGCAGGGCAAGAGCTACAGTAAAGGGAGACTGAGAGAGACAAAAAGGAAGAGACGGTGGAGGCGGAGAGCTGGAAAAGGAGAGAGAAATCCTTCAAGGAGGTTTCTCAGCCTTCGGTCTCCCTTTCAACGCGAAGAAGAACGAGGGAACTGGCCCTGAATAAATAATCGAGGAATGGGGCCCGGAGAAACCTAAATTACTAAAAAGGACATAAGAAAATAATGATTAACGAATGGACCATGAGATTCCAGTCGTACACGTGTGCTATTGATGGGATCTAACGTTGGAAAGTTCTAGAGAAGGATAGAGCGGGGACGATGCGGTGGAAGGAGCTTGAGTTTGGAGGTCCTTCGGGATTCGTTTAACGTTGGAGGGCTGCTATGTTGAGCCGGCGGAGGAGGGTAAGGTAGAAGTGTGCTAGTACTGGAAGCTCCGAACCCTGAAGAGCGGATGTTTTTAATGGTCCATATTTGTGGGGCCCATTAGAGCTAATGTTGGTTATTTATCATGGGACTGCGGGTTTAATTTGTTTCTGCTCACGTTCTAAACTTCTAATCCTCAGCCAAAGGCAAATGCCTAAAAAAATCTTTTCTTTGTGCAGTTTTCTCCCTTCCCCTCTGTCTTGCATTCCCTCATGCAGGCAGTTATCTCAACCCACAGTTTTACGAGCACACATTCCCCAAAGCTCAGGAGATTGTGAAATCAATTGTTGCAAAAGAAGCACGAATGGTTGCTTCTTTCCTTGGGCTTCAATTCCAAGAATGCTTTGTTAATGTTGTTCTTCTAACACGTTTAACTAATAGTATGACCAAACTAATCCTCTTTTTCATAGCAAGTACCTAGCATCTAAAAGGTTTAAAAGTCTTGTCGCCATTTGTAGGGGTGTGATACATCCATTCTGCAGGACAGCACTGGGACCTTCCTATGTGAGAATTGGTCCAACTCGAACCGGGATTTAGCCAAAGGGTCTAGTTTGCATCACTACAGCAGTAATGAATAAAATTGAGAAACTCGATCTATGTCTTGACACATCCCCTACATTTTTTTTTGCCCCTTTCTGTCTAATAGTTTATATTAAAGTGAATATGAGTTGCTTGTTTTTGGGCATCGAGGTTTGGCAAGTTTCTCACCCAAGCAAACTATCAAGAAACACGGTTTCTTGCCCCTCTCTGGATTGTCTCTTAATGTAGTTTATAGATAGGCTATATTTTATTTATTTGTGTTGACCTTTAGGAAACTTATTTCATATTTTCTTGAATAAACCACTAAATGAACAAGAACTTTGTTTGAACAACCAATGTTACAGCCCTTAAGACCCTTCTCTATTAAATCTAGAACCATCCAAGCACTACCCAGAATTATTTTTTAATAAAATTTTAAAGTATTTTATACTTATTAAATTTTTTGTCATTTAAAAAAAAAAAATCCTCCCTTAGTGAGTTCGCCTTAGGCCTCCAAATGTATTGAGCCGCCCCTGATCTCATATTTATTCCTTAAAGAATGGCATTCACTTTAGACTTGATGATTACATTTTTTTCTCAACTCCACACCTTGTGACCATCTTGTTAATATGACAATGTTATGGACCATCACTAAAGGATATTTGTTGAAGAATTTTCTGATTATCCTGAAAAAGATGAAGCAATTGAATTTGCAATTCCAGAATGAAGAACATTGATAAGAAATGCATTATAACTTATTCCATTATATATATATATATATATATATATATATATATATATATATATATATATATATATATATATATATATATATATATATATATAAGTCTGTCTGTTTTGTGATTTAGCCAATACTATGACAACCAGAGGAAACAAAAACCAAACCCTAATTGACCTAAAAAGTCCAAAGAAAAAGAGCAACAAAGTACATGGAATTGATGATTATCGTTCAGTTCAAGAATATGCCTCATAGAGTTTGAGCTATAAAAAGAACCAACATGATGCTTCTCAGTTCTCACATGCTAATGACTTGATTACTTCTCATATGCTAATGACTTGATCACTTCCACTAATCATATGGCACAAATAATGTGAGCAAAAGTACAATGGCACATAGGACATATATTCATAAAGCTGAAAATACATGCTGCACCCAAATAATTCGCTTCTTCTCAAAGTCACAATCCTCCAAATTCCTCTAGGCCTCAAACAAATAAGGAAAGTCCAAATTCTTCAATTTTTCAAAATTGAACCTGATCATACCAGAATTTCCCCCTTCTCTTAACATGTAAGCATACAAGTTTGCCTGCAAGTTCCGTGCAATCCAAAACACAGGGAAACTCTCGAGAATCAGAAGACTTCAAACTAAGCCAACCATGAAGGACTCAAGGAACAACCTTTACCAAACAATTAATTCAGCCAACTGGCCTAAAGTCTCCCACTCTTTCTCTCCCCTCCTTCTTCCCACCCTGGACCATAGCACAGTAATCCATCCCATCAAGGAGCATGATACCTTCATACAGCCCTCTAAAGATAAACTAAAGGTAATTCTTAATATCCACCAAACAGAACACCAAACGAAGAAGCCATCGTAAAAGCTTTATCATCTCCTACACCAAAATCAGCTTCATTAACCTTTTTCCCCTCAGATAAAAGCCCCGAAACCACATCACGGCTTGTCATCTTATTCCAATAGATCAAACTCGACCCTTCTTCAAAATTACAGACAAGCAGAACCAATAACCATCAAATTCTCAATAACCAACTGATCTTCTTCCAACTCACCAGCCAACGATAGTAGGAAGTCTTCTATCATCTTAGAAACTTATCCAGGCGTCAATTTTTGCCACGTTGAGAAAAAAATAAAAACAAAAATTCCGTTAGAAAAGAAAACCAACCATAGTCCATAAAGTCCACAGGTAACCTAAAAGCGGGAAATTTTAAGAACAACGAGAGGATTGCAGAGCTCGAGAGGAAACAAAGTTTGGATTTTTTATCCAATAATTCACCAGGAAGCGCATATAGTTTAGATTGTTGGGCTCGAACTGAAGGGAGGGGTTACCTGGTAGATGACAAGAACGATGAGGGCTATGAGGAGGAAGAAGGCGGTGAGCCAAACGAAAACCATCCCGCCCGCCGCCAGCCCCCAAAGCTCGCCCTCCGCGCCGCCTCCACCGGAACGTCGAAGCCCTCCGGCGAGAAGAACGCGTTGGGTTCTAATAATTTTACGGGGATGGCTTTAAGGGGGCCTTATGTTCGGACCGGTGCAATTAGGGATTGTTGAGGACTTTTAATAACTCAAGTCTAACATAAGAGGAAAAGAATATTATTTGCTTAAATATACGTAGTCTCAAGGAAACACAAATCATAGGGCCAACCAGCAGGAAAAAAAAGAAAGGCATATTTTTTTTAGTGCCCATCTTAAAAAAATTTAAAAATTATAGGCTGAGTCATCAATCTTATGACTAAAAAAATAAAAAAAACGGTGCATGGTATCCTGTTTCTTCCTCATTTCCACGACATCTATTTTGCTAACACATACTATATGGCCAAATAATATACACCAAGTAAATTAGTCGTAGTTACATTATTTCAAGATATAGTGCTCATCAGTACATAGTACATAACTAGATGATATACACTTAATAAATTTGTCATCTAGCAGCCCAATACACATCCCCAAAAAAATTGATATATAGTTTCCAAAACATCATTTCATCATTACAAACTACATAATAGGTGATACTTGCCAACTTTCGGATACATTCTGCAAACTTATTTGGTACACATCGAGCAATGATCCAATATATACCTCCAAATAAATCGATACATAATTTTCATAACATACTTTTTACCAGTACACACTATAAAGTCAGGTGATATACACCAAGTAAATTAGTCATTTAGCAAGCCAAGACAGACATATAGATAAAATTGATACATAGTTTTTAGAATATGGTATTCATTAGTAGTGATACCGATTTTCTAATTTTGTCTAACATAAGAAATTATATACCCTTAAATTTCATAAACTCTTAGGTGCAAAGATTCTAGAAAAGAGAAAAGGATTTGGAGGAGAAAGAAACTCGAAAGGAGAAGAAACACCTTACGGATGGGATAGACAGCTTGATAAGAACGAGGATAGATGGAGAGGCTTGACAAAAAAGAAAAAGGATGGGACGGTCTCTCTTGATGTGTGCAATTTTTTTTTTAATTTTTTTTAAGTTATGGGATTGCCGAACTCCGTTAGTAGGAGAAGTCCTATCCCTATCTGATTTTTGGGTTTCATCTTTAAGATGGATGCTAGAGAAAATATGGCAAAATAGGGGTCCTACCCTATATAATATTTTATAGTGTCTGTCCTATATGATTTTTATTTGTATATAATTTTGTAACGAACCACGGGCACCAGAGAAGAAAACATGGGGAGAGCTTTCTATTTTGCCATGTTTTTCCAAATGCTATCTTAAAGAAGAAATCTAAAAGTTAGAAACTCCTACTAACAGAGTCAGTCTCGTAATTAAAAAAAAAAAAAAGTCACATGTGGCATCCTATTTCTTCCTTATTTCTAAAACATGCTTTTTACCATATAGTCAGGTAATACATACCAAAAAAATTAGTTATCTAGCAAGCCAATACATATATTTATGTAAATCGATACATAATTTCTAAAATATGATATTCACTAGTATACGAAATACGATCAAATAATACACATTTACAAAATTAGTCATCTAGTAACCCAATATACACCTCCAAGTAAATTGATATATAGTTTTTAGAACATCATGTTCACCAATACATGCTACATGGCCAAGTGATACACACTCAACAACTTTCTGATATATACTGCAAGCTTCTTTGGTACACACCTAGCAATAATTAAATATACACTTCCAGATAAATCAATACACAATTTTTAGAATATGTTTTTTTACTAGTACACACTATATAATTAGGTGATATACACTAAATAAATTAGTCATCTAGCAAGCCAATATACACTTCTAGATAAATCGATATATAGTTTTAAAATATAGTATTCATTAGTGCTAGCACATCATTTTTAACTTTGTCTAATATAAAAAATTATATACATATCATTCTTTAGATTCCATGAACTTTTAGGTGCAAAGTTCTTAAAAAAGAGAAAAAGATTTGGAGGAGAAAGGGTATCGGAAGGAGAAAGAAGACCTTACGAATGGGAGAGATGGCATAATGAGAAAGAAGATAGATGGAGAGGCATGATGAGGAAGAAGGAGGACGCAAACGGTCTCTCTTGGCGTATGCAATTTTTTTTTTAAGTTATAGGACTGAGGGACTCCGTTAATATGAAGAGTTTTGTTTCTCTTTAACTTTTAGATTTTCTATTTAAGATGGGTGCTAGAGAAAATATGACTAAATAGGAGTTCTGCCTCATATGATATTCTATAGTCTCCACCCCATATGATTTTTGTTCTCCAACTACATACCCTTCAGACTGATACACATGCACCACATCATGTGGCCCCACGTGTTTCTGGGATGGTATCAATATGCATGTTGCTTGAATGGGTTTATCAAATATTGCTCTTCTAATAGATTTTGTATTATTGATGTGTTTTAAGATAAAAATTATACATAATTGAAACATGACATATGTAATTAGGGCTAAAATCGGATTGGATATGGATTGGATGCTAGCATATCCATATCCATTTTTGTTTTGCTTGACGAATATAGATTCGGATAATTTCATTAGTCGGATGCAAAAATGCATACCCATATTTGTTTTAAATGGATAATGATACAAATCAGATACCGAAAGTATGAATATAAATACATATAATTAAACTTTATAACCACAGAATCAAAGATATTACTAAATATATGATAAATCAAGTTAATAACATGCTAAAGTGGTTATTTATTTTTTTAAAAGTTCATGAGTCCATATAAAATCTAATTGGGTTATAAATAGAATCGGATATTCGGATACAAATCGGATAATTGTCTATCTATATCCATATTCATTTTTTTTTTGATAGACATAGATATGAATATTAGTCCGATGCTCAAACTTCTATCCATATCCAGATAGATTTGGATACAAAAATAAATCCAAACGAATATTATCCTATCCACTTTCACCCCTACATGTAATTGGCACCAAACTAATCTCGTAATAACGTAGCCCGCTCTAAAAGAAGAGTGGTTGTAGAGTTTATCATATTAACTATTATAATTAGTAAAGACTTTGTAGATTGGTATCGAAAATTTGGATATATATCTTGCTCATATTTAGATTTTAGTTAGATTTTCTTCCATTATATATATATATATATATATATATATATATGTGTGTGTGCGTGCGTGCGTGCATGTTGTTGGTGGAGGGAGGGGGGCGGAGGGTCAACAAGGGGATGTAGAGCTCCGAGGAGAATATAGGTCTCCATCATTTAGGTTGCCTCTTAACTGAATTAGCCTAAGCCAATTCAACCTACAATATAGTTTAGATAATAAAATCATAATAAATACGAAGAAGTGATCCTTCTTTCAACATCTTAATAGCCATAGGACACTGCACATATGGTGTCAAAGACCTCCTCAACATGTGTAAACTAGCTTTTTGGTGCCAAATATGGTGGGTAGGTAGTTTAATAAAGATCAGGATACCAACTTTGCCCCTGTGTTTCAAAAAAACAGCTCCAAGTTGGGAGGTTCCAAGGGAGAAGGGTAGTGGTTTAGTATGGACCGAGATGCCAGCTTTCCTCCTACAGTTTGGCCAAAAAAAAAAAAGCAAAAAAAAGAGTGTTAGGAGGTTCCGGGGAGGCATTTTGGCAAAGATGGAGCACTTTCCTACAAACAAATGTAGGCGACACCTATTTCTAAGAGACTCTTCACCTTTCACTTCTCTTTTATTCTCATCCCTTTGCCTTGTTCCTATATCATGTAATCCTTTGTCTTTTCCACATATTATAGAGCTTTGATTCTAGACGAGGCATACTAGATCATGCATGACAACAATCTATTATTTTGATATTTTGCTAAACTATACCACGTGTACTTTAACGCAAAATCAAGGTGCTTCTATGAGTTTGCATGGCTGATAAATGTTTATAAGTTGATAAAAGTACAACATGTTAATTACAGTATAGATTGGTTAAAGTGAAATATGTTCATGTTCATTATTTGAAAAAAGGGGGTACAACAAAAAAAGAAATATGTTAATTATTTGAAAAATATCAAGAATAGGTAACATCATTTTGAAGGACTAGGGTTCCTTTGACTTCTGTTGGTTAAATCAATGATATCATAAGTATGCGTGATTTTATAACTAGGTGTTGGGTGTTGCTTGTTGATTGCTGAAATTAACTTCCAACCATATCAACATTTTTAGAGTTGAACGTATTCATGTATTTGAGTACTTTATCTGAAAGAGCATGCTAATCTTCTTAATCTTGAAACTATGCCAGGGAGGGACACAGGGTTTGATTCTAGAGAATGGAGTTTCTACCATATTTCCCAAAAGCATCATTGAAAGAAGCAAAACAACAAGTCAAGGTAATCCAACATTGGAATAAAGTTGTCTTCTCCTTCTTTTATTTTTTATTTTTTGCTTAAAAAGGAAGGAAATCTATTATTATGCCGTAAACTCAGAGCGTAACAGATGTGGCATGCCTGCTTACAAGGCGACCATACAAGCATACAAGATTACTTATCAAATCATAATAATTTCCAAATAATAATAAACAACAACAACAATAATATTAATATTAATTCTTCGATCCTCAAAAATTAATATAATCAAATTATTCTCATAGACAAATATCCCAAAATAATATGAGTCATAATGTTTCAACTAATTATATCATTTAAATCGAATAAAATATTTAAAACGAAACCGAACCAATCTACGCTAAACTAAGGTAGATATTCAGATGACTCAAATATCCCCAAGCAATCTAGCGCACTCCCCCGAGTTCTGAGAAATTATGATTTCAGATTTGAAAAAAAAAAAGAATTATGAGCTACACTAGCACAGTAAGTAACGCAATAAATCAAAATAGGGCTTAAACATGCCAAATAAATAAATAATCAAATAACATAATACTAACTAGAAAGAAATCAAATTTTGAATAATATTATATATATATATATTAAAATTTAAACCACTATTCTAATCACCGGTGGCTCAGTGTCGAAACTAATTTTTTATATTACAAATTGACAGGACCAACGTATAATCTCCATTAGAGAGGTCAGATCATAACCATACCGAGAAAATAAATATATATATATATATATATATATATATATATATATATAATTTCATAATTTATCCAGCCAAACTTTCAAAATTCATTATACAAGAATATATAATATATTTCAAAACAATTACGGCAATAATAATAGCATGTTTGAAACGCTTAATCAAACATAAAATAGAGATCATAACCAAATTTAATAAACTAATTAAAAAATTTCAAAGGTTATTAAAAAATATACTTTGAAGTATTAGGTTACTTATCTCTTCTTATTTCAAAATTTTATTTTAGTTAGATGGTTGGCTTCACATATTCACAGCCATTAAAATCCATTATCGACAATTTTGAAACCCTAGAGAATTGAGAACAGGTTAAAATTAGACAAAAAGGATCTAATTTGGGGCACTACAAAGTGCATAGCTTCATACCTGAACTAAGGTGGAGGAAGGACAAGGTCGGCCAAGCGGTGGTGCCCAACTGCTCAGGTTGGTCTAAACAAGGAGAACTCAACTGGTCAAAATTAGCTACGTTTTAAATGACTCAATAAAGATCAATAGTGATCTAATTCCAGAGGTATCTAACAAGGGCTAGCATGTTGCCCAGGTACCGGAGAGGTTAAGGGCCTCCTCACTAGGGTCAACTTGGATTCGAGTAAAGAGAGACGACTTTGAAATAGGATCTCCAAGTCTGCTTAGAGAGAGAAAGAGGAGAAAAGTAAAAGAGGAGAGAAAAATAAGAGAGAAAAGTAGGAGAGAGAAGGAGGAAAGCTTCACCATCTCTCTTAGAAGAGGAAGGGGAGGTCGGAATTGCTGGGGATTGTGACTGAGGGCATGGTCGGCGACAATGAGAACTTGTGAAAAATAAAAATAAAATAATAAAAAATATAGAAATTAGAATGCTTTCTCATTTTTGGCTATTAGCCGCTCACTATCAGCCAGGGATCCACCGAGAAGGGTTGATGGGAGGCTTTGAAACTTGACCAGGGGTCTAACATCAAGAGGTGGCAATGTTAGTGGCGGGAAAAAGGGAGAGAAGGGCTAAAATAATAAGAGGAGTGAACTTGGTTGATTTTCGGCCAATTGTCAACGAAATCTGGCTGACAAGAGGTCTTATCACTGAAAAAAGAGAATAGGAAGAGAAATCGGGGCCTACCTTGGGCTCTGGCGGCATCTACGCTCGATTTTCTGATGGGCTCAGTGCTCGAAAATGGCAAATTTGAAGGAAGAAAGAGGAAGAAAGAGAAAAAACTCTCGGTGGTGGAGTGTCATGAAGGGGAGGGGTTCCTTTTTATAGAGGAGTCCTAGGGTTCCTGACGGCTCTCGGACTCTAGCTTTTTTCAGACTCGACAGAGAAGAAGACTCCTGGGAGTCTTTCATTTCTCCACCGCATGCAATGTGTGTGTTGTGCCAATGGGCCAGCTTCTTTGGTCTAAGCTGTCAATGGGCCAGGCTGGTCTAATGCGAAGCTAGGCCTCACACCTATCTACAATAAAATTATATAGGTCCTAGTAGTTAGAGTTGCATCATTCAAAATTCAAACTCAAAATCTCTGATTAATAAACAGAAGAAGTATGACTGTAGGGCCAAACCCTAGTTCATAATAAGATAGTTCATCTCACCTTATGATTTGATTATCTTCCTATGTCTACAGTTCTATTGTCTTCCTAAATTTTGTATCTGAAAATTCTTTGCAATTTCCCATGCCACTAGTAACATTCATACATCTACATTTAGACTTTCCTTTTCTCGATAATGGGCAACTTTCGGAATTACGGGAAATCGTACTCAACAATCACTTGATTTTTTACATGTCCTGATAGAAGGTTGTTGCATGCAATGACGGCTTAGATAGGAATTAGTCACTAAGTTGAAGGGTAGACTTTAACAAGTCAGATCCAAGTCAGATCCAACTCGAGTTATGATGGTAGACTTTTTAATAATTTTAATTGGATTGAATCATAGCCTTATATAAAAATATTCGAATAATTGAACATTCTATAATAATTATTATTTTAGTTATTTCACCAATGATCCAGTAGGGATTAGAATGATTGGATTTAATATTTTAGATTGGGTTTACTAAAGATCGAGCCTTATAGGACAATTAGATTAAGGTCAAATAAGTCATTTTTGATGATGGCTATGAACTTGTGGGCAAGCATACGTTATGGGGTCTTGACCCAAAATTAGTTTCGGCCATGCATGAAACAAGATTTTGTATATCATCATCCTTATCTCTCCCAACCCAAATCCGAATCAGAACCAACTCATTGCCATCCTAGGATATGGATTGGTCCAATAAAACATCCATCAAGTTTTACTTGGAGGTTGCTACAAACTATAAGAGGGGTTCAGGTTGCATCTTCCCATGAAAGAAAGTTTAATTCTTCTTCACAAGAATCTACCATTGGATCTACTTTAAGATCCTACAAGCAAATAGATGAAGAAATTCGACATGCTTTGAGAGCTGTGAGAGGCGCCATCCAACGTGTAAAAGATCTAATCATTCTTTCTCGCGAAAGATGAGTGGTGTTAAATGCACCACGCCAGCCCACTGAGAACCAAAGAGCACGAGTATCCTAACTGCACGCATCCACATCTCTCTCTGGAATAATCTCTGGGATAGATTCCGCCTCATAAATATACATAACTCAGTACCTGCCATGTGGGTTAATTGCATGCATCCAAATTCTCCATTCACACCGTTTCGGTTTTTTTTTAGCCCATTTATTGCAGCCACACAAGTTGAAAATCCACATCAACCTTGTTCTCGAAAGCAAAAGGAAAACCACTCCAATCCTTCTCATGCTCTCTTCTTTTTTTCTAAAAAAGATAAATATTCATTCATAAAACTAACAAAACAAATAAATATCCAAAGCTATTGCAAAAAAAAAAAAAAAATCAAATCGGCATTTCATTTTATAAAAATCTTAATATGAGTACAAACTGCCAGATCAAATAAAAATAAACAGTACAATGGATATGGGATACAAACTAAGTTTGTTCAAATGATTTCATCCAAATATCGGACAACATAAGAGACGATCCAGTCTGCTGCATTATTCGCCCTTCATTACACATGATGCACTAAAGCTATTGCAAATCTCCCTTCACCAGTTGCTATTAACATTCCAACAAGCCAACACATACAGAAAATTCTTCACCTGCTCAACGTTCATGAATATATGCGCAAATGGTATTGCAAATTTGACTCAAGAATTTGACCCAAACTCAGTGAATCACCGTGATGTCACGGCGGCCACCGGCGTCGCCACCTTCGCCGGCTTCGAGCACAAGAAGAAGTTCCGAGATCCCAAGTTGATCAGCTTCTCCTCCGGATTCAAACCTATCAAAGCAATCCACAGCGCCAAAACTAATCAGAGCCTCACCATATACCACATATTTACCAATATAACCTTCCAAGAGCTTCTCCTCCTTTCCCATCCTCCAAAAGAGCTGGAGAGATGGAATAGAGAGAGGGGCATTTTCGGTAATCAAAGATAGCTAGGATTCCTTTTAATTCCGGCATATAAATTCCTATGCGGCCGTTGGGAAATTCGATTGCAAATGGGGGCATCTTCGGACACCAGAAAAATTCGAAGCTGTAGAGAAGAGAGACGAAGGCGATCGAAACCACCGAGCGAGAGAAAGAGAGAAGAGAGTACGTACTCTCGAGGCTATACGGAGAGTAGTGGAGGTCGAAGATCTTGGGATCGGTGTGGGAGAGAAGCGGCCGGCGGCCCTCCTTGACGTACGCCTCCACCGACGCCCGGACCAGATCCGCCACCGTGTTCTCCGGCGGCATCACCACGTGCATCGGCCCTAGGCTCCGCTCGATCGTCACGTTCAGCAGCAGCTTCGTCAGCCGCGGCCCCACGGCGCCGTTAATCTCCGGTCGCCGGGGGAGCTCCTGATGGCTCTGGTGCCGCTGGATCGGGGCCGGGAGGTCGGGCGCCGGGCCGTGGAACGAGGCGAGTCGCCGCCCGGCCGCGGGGTCCCGGGAGATCATGGCGGCGCCAGGATCGAGAAGAATCAGCCGCCGCCGCCACCGCCGCGACGAGAGGGAGGAGAGGGCGTCGGATCGAGGGCGGGGGTTAGGGTTGGGGTTGTCACGGAGAATCTAGTGCTAGGGTTTGGCATGGCTTGGGGAGGAGCAAGCGGCGGAGGGGCGCGGGGTTAAATGGATGGGGCGGGGAGTGCATGAGGGCGAAACAAATCCGTCCATCTCGAGGGTACGGGTTTTTCGAGGAAGTTTCGAGGAAATCGAATTCTATCGCAATAACCCTCCATTTCTTTGGAACTACGAAACTGCCGCCCCGGGATATTCTGATGGATGGCTTTTTCGATATTTTGATGACAGTTAGGGGTTTTTTTTGTTGATGCGGTGTATAATTGCGTGGGGACACATGTCGACGGGTTAGTGAATCGACCGGCACCAGTTGCAGCCACTAACGAGACGGAGACATGCGATAATTGTCGTGACGTATTAAAAGGACCAAAACTTGAACCGGAGAATGAGACTGCTCTCTGAGTGTTATAATTGCATGGGAGCACATGTCGCCGGGTTAGTAAATCGACCCACTGACGAGATGGAGACATCCGTTAATTGTCGCGACGTATTGAAAGGACCAAAACGTGAACCGAAGAATGAGACCACACTCTGAAATTCTCCTCCCAAGTCCCAATTATATACTTTTTCTCAGACAGTGTAATCGTGACCGTAGGTTCAGTTTGAAACGATGGTGGCTGGTTGATGTTTATTTGTTTATCTAGAAACCATTTTGTTGTATAAAATATAAACTAAAGAAAAACTACTAATTGGTGATCAGATTGTTGGGGCCATCATGGCATCGATGATCTAATAAAGACAAAGAAGGTACTTCATATTGCCTGATGATGGTTTAGGTGACTCGAATCTTGTCAGAGGGTATCAGATTGCGTCAGAGAGAGACAGAGAGCTGACGGGAAAATTTTACTTTGCTGGTTTCTGTATATTTAGGGGAGCTGACGGGAAAACTTTGCTACTTTATCGGTCTCTGTATGTTTAGGATGTTTTAGATGTTCGGATGCAACGGAGCCGACTTAAATAGCTAAAGATTTAAGCTCAATTTGTTTCAAAATATTTGAGTTCGGAGCTCGATTTGAGATCGATACAATTTTAATATTTTAAGCGGGCTCGATTCGATTAAAAAAAAAAGAAGCAAGATCGGCTCGACTCGAATATCACTCGAGCCGTGCTCGAGAACGAATTCGAGCCCTAACCTACTCATAATATATATTAATATATATAGAGTAAATAAAAATAATATTATTAAATATATGTAAATTTGATTTGAGCTAACTATCTTGCTACTCAAGCTCAACTCGAAAAACTATTCGAACTATTCAAGCTCAATAGTAACCACGTCGAGCTAAGCTTAAGAAGCTCGCGAGCAGCTCAATTTATTTGCACCCATAGCATAAAGGATGTAGCTAAAATGATGTAGTGTTTGGCTTGGCACATGTAAGATCTTGTTACGAGTTTTAGGCAGTTGCGTTGAGTTGAGCTCTACTTCTAGGGCTTGAAGAATTTTTGAGGTTTGCAATGGTGCTGCTGCCTTTTGTCGTGAGGAATTCAAATAGACGAACTTGTGCTCTTGGCCAGACAGATCTATATGGTGCTACTGTTCTCTTGATTTTTGTTTTTTTGGTATACCACTGCTCCTCTTGATTAATTTCACAGAGCTTGGGTTAAACTAAAGGCTAGAAGAATTTGTCTTGAGTGTGACTCTCTCACTATTATTAATTGGATTAATAGGTTGCCTCACTTTATTATGGTGCTCGCCTTCTTCCAATGGATATTTGCACCATGATGTTGTTACTGTGTAACTTTCAAACCACACGTCCAATGGAAGAGGAATAGTGTAGCCAACCAGGTTGTTTGTTATGTGGCCAGCTACCCTGGTAGTATAATTTAAAGCTTTTTTTCTAGTTATCCTTAGCCTCATGGAGAAATTTTCTATTTTAGATGCTTAGAGTTGCATTTACTTTCGTGTAATTAGAATCATGGATCTTACCTAAAAAAATAACTTTTGGGAGCATTTTTGGGTGATCTTATGACATGTAACACATCAAGTTGAAGAGAAAGAGAGCAGCAAGGTAGGGGAAGAGAACCGAATATTCTAAGAAGAAAAAAAAATGCCGAGTTTTTTTTTTCTCTCTCTCCAAGCGAGACTTCGCCCGAGCAGATTAGGTTAATATTGGTCCAAGCCGGGCTTGCTATCCATTAATACTGGACATCTTGTTCTCAATCCTAATAACCCAATAGGATTATCCAAATAGGCCTTCCGCTGAGTTTGAGCTGATTAAAAATTATATAAACTAGTTACGAGAAGTTGATTCAATCAGTGGTGCAGGATTATTTGTGGTAAACTCCAGACTCTATCTAGGGAAATGATGCTAAATCTCTTTTGGATTATGTTCTTTGACAAATCTGAAGGGGAAGGAATGAGGAAGTTTCTTAAAGTGGTATAGTTGAGGCTAGTGAGATCTTGTTCAGAGCTGCTAGAATGTTCAATGAATATAGGAGGATATCAAATGAGTTAAAGTTCAAGGAATCTGGAATTTGGAGCTGCCATATTCCACGGGAATTTGCGAATCATTCCAATCAAAACATCATTGTCATCTTGGAAGCCTCCACAACCAGACTTTATTAAAGTTAATTTTAATGGTTCAGTTTGGCCTAATGAAGCAGGTGCTAGTGTTGTTATAGGATGTCAGCTGGGTAGAGTTTTATATGCTTTGTCAATTTCTATCCATATGTAAGAAAATATAAAATATATAAATAAATCTAATTTATTCTATAAGTTTAAGCTTTTGGGATAAGTGGTGATTTCAACATTGTATCAGAGCAGAGGTTCTGAATTCTAACCATGTCTCGGCACTTTTTAATCCTATTATTGAAAATTTTACATGTTGGGCTCATTCATTAAAGAAAAGTCCGGTCCACATGTGAAAGAGAGTTTAAGAAAATATAAAATATATAAATAAATCTACTTCATCCTATAAGCTTAAGCTTTTGGGACAAGTGGTGATTTCAATATTATATATCCCCCATTTCAATAGCTGAGTTATTGGTTGCATAGCATGAGCGGCTGTCGGTATGCTTCAAATGACTAGTAACTGGTTACTTGAATCAATGAACCTAGCATATAGCATGCAAGGATATTTGCTTTTGTTAGCTTACATGTTAAGCGATTTTTCTACAATTACTTTTATTTTTGTTTTAGTATCATAGTAAGTTGAAATGCATCGAAGTCTTTTGTAATGCTTTTTAAAATTCAATGATTTAAATGAGTACTACCATAAGACTCATTCTTAGAGGAAAAAAAAACCATTTATATTATCATTATGATAATTGTTACTGTTACTATTTTTATAATAAATAGTTTCAAATCTGACAAGTAATAATTATTGTAACTGTTACAATAGAATAATGCTGTTATGGAAATTTGGAGGAAGGGAATTGGGTAGAGGACAACATCATTATTTTTTCCATTTTTAAATTATTTTCATTTAATATTATTGTAACTAATAACAATGGTTATTACAATTATTTTAGTAATATATAATTCCAAATCACGTAGATAGGCACAAGTAATTGCTATTGTAATGGTCAATGATATTTTTGACAAGATCTATAATGGGAAATGGAAAGGAAGAAATAAAATAAAATAGGAATGGGAGAGAATAAAACAAAAGCAGAGAGGAAGATGGTAGGTTTCCAAGTTTATAAAATTTCTAGGGCTCATTTGGTTCACGGGAAGCATTTTTCCTCTTAGAAATATGATTCATGGGAAGAAGATTTCTAGGAAGAGAATGTCTGGGAATGTACTTTTGAGATATTTGGTTAAACATGAAAAAGTGACAGATTTCTAGAGTGCTTATGTTTGGTTGACCATCCACTTTCCTGAGAAAGTTATGTGTAATTCCTATTATACCCTTAATAAAAATTAAGTCTTTAATACCTCTTTAATGTTGAATGACCTTTTTGAAAAAAAATAAAGATGGAGTGATTCTCGCCTCATGGAAAAATAACTTTTCTATGTTTCTCATGAGAAAAATTTTTCCATGAAGGACTCGTTTGGTTCGCGAGAAGCATTTTTCCTCTCATGAATCATATTCCTGTGAAGAAGATTCCTAGAAAAAGAATGCTTGAAAATGTACTTTTGGCATGCTTGGTTAAACATGTAAAAGTGACAGATTTTCAGAGTGCTTATGTTTGATTGACCATCCACTTTTTGGAAAAAGTTGTGTAATTCTTATTATATCCTTAATAAAAATTAGGCCTTTAAGGCCTCTTTAATGCTGAAGGGCATTTTTGGAAAAAAAATAAAGATGGAGTGATTCCCGCTTCATGAGAAAGTAACTTTTCCATATTTCTCATGAAAAAGACTTTTCCATAAAATGTGGAAATCATATTCATATGGAAATACAACTTTTCCATTTCTCTTCTTTGAAAACTCCAACCAAACAAGAGGCATCTCGTTACTTTTCCGTCGACCACACTTTCCCCCCTTCTTTTTCCGCGAACCAAACGAGCTCGAAATGTGGGAACCATATTCCCATGGGAATACAACTTTACAATCTCTCTCCTTTGAAAACTCCAACCAAACAAGAGGCATCTCATTACTTTCCCGTTGCCCACACTTTTCCCCTTCTTTTCCCGCGAACCAAACGAGCCCTTAGTAAGTATGCCAAATAACTTTGGGTTAACTCCTTCCTTCGCGAAGGATTAGAAAGTTAAGATATTTAGGGAGGGCTATCTTATGTTTTATGGCCCATTGCTATTTATCAAAAAAAAGGAGAGAGAAGGAGAGGGGACGAAAAGAGAGGGAGAGAAATCAAAAAAAAAAATGTTGTGGGGTGCCCGCAATATGTATTTGAAAAGTTTGTCTAGCCTACAAACTACTGATTTTAGAAACTCCATAATCCATAATCAACTAAACCCGTATCTGCAAATAAATTCTATGAATTGCGCTAATCCCTTCTTGCCACGTGGTAAGAGTTTTGTGCATATGCATATAATAAGTACTTTTGAATCATTACTTATCGAAGAGAAAGGATTGGATAATAATAATTCAGAGAAAGGAACAAAGTTAGGTAAAGTGTCATTTTGTAAAATTTTAGCAAAGAATTATTATATAAATAGTTAAACAACAAACTAAAAGGATATATGAAAGTAGCATTTATCACCATCTCAAACTTTTATATGTAGCAAGATTGTCTTTTCTTATATTATTTACATAAATATGCACCAACTTATAATTTTGCAAATTCTTATCAAAATACTCTTCTCTTTCCAATTTCTTTTCCTTCACTTTATTCGTTCCTACTTTTGTTTTACTACCCTTCATCTCCACCCTTGTCACCTATCTCTCTCTCCATCCCCTCTCCCGATTACTATCACTTATCATGACTTACTATTATTAATCTTATTAACATACTCACATCCAACCACCTAATACATTTACTCTCTCCTTTGCTCTACTCATAACTTCCAATCTACTCTACTATAGCCATAGAATTATGAATAAAATCATACCCTAGCATCAATTAGGTTAGGTCGACCATTTTGGGATTAGCCAGGCTAGCGCTCGAGTTGACAAATTTAGGATTGATGTTAACATTGGGCTTGCTTAGGGTTTCCTATCCCAAACACTACAATAATAATGTCTAGGTCTAATCTTGTGATCCTTTTAATGGACATGGAAAAGAAAGAATGGACTTGTCTAAAGAAATAATAAAAGTTTAAATAGTCATAAAGCATTCCTAATTTTACAATCTGAATCCAATCCATCTGAGAGACTACAAACGATCCACACTATATTGTGTCTAATCTCTCTCGTGTATAATGCACAAAAGAGTCCCATCATCATATAGTCGCCATGTTGTTGATAAACTTTTGCTAGTTAGTATAGATGTTGTAAATAGGGCATTAAGATGGATGCTTATCATCAAGCACTTTAATGAGTCATCATTATCCATTCTAGAACTTATAATTCTCAATGTAGTAGACACTATGTAGTGTACATCCAAGAACCTCACATAGGAAGTATTTGGTGACCCAAACAGGATCACCGAAGTGATCTTAAATCACTGGTAATTTTTATTTCGAAATAATATGATCCTCAATCTACGTTTGGTATGCTATGTTCTAGTGATTAAAAATTTTCAAGTATCCACGAGTAACTTGTTTTCTATTTTATAAAAATCTAAGAACACTCATTGTATAATACCAAAATTACTCCTAATATATTCCATAAATTATATTTATAATCATGTAAAATATATTACAATATAAATATTAATATATTCTATAAATATATATATATTATATATTAAAACTGTAAAATGTATTATTTATTATTGTAGAACTTAAATTTTTATTTATACTTATAATATATTTTTAATACTAATAATTATTTTGATTAAAAAAATAAGGCAAATAGAAATAAGATACTAGATACTTCCATTATATAAATATAAATACAATAATATATTTCTACTATAATTTAAAATTATCATTGAATAATAATATGATTAATAATATACTATAATATATATATATATAATATTAATATTATGTAATATTATGTATATAATATTGCTATGATATATTAATAGTATATTGATATACTATTTTTTTTGCTTCACTGTGGGGCATTTTTGTCTATAACTTTTAGCCCAAGATCACCACCTTGGAGCGATCTTGGATTTTCGACCTAGGGATGGGCATCCTATCACTGGGTTGGGCGGTGATTTGAGGGGTGGGGGTAACTTAGGTTCACAGCCACGTAGGATCACTATAGTGCAACTAAATACAGTGATTTTATCACCTCCACCCAGATCATTCTTGATCTTGGGATGATCATCCCATACAAATGCCCTAGCAATGTAAACAAGCGAGTAACAAGAAATGGGGGAATGGATAAGTAGTTGGGCTATTGAATGAGTTGCGATCAAAATTATTCGATAGCCTGAGATTGATCCATTTGGAATCTAAGTTACAGATTTGATGATCCAAATCGTAGATTGAGACCAATTCAAGTTAGGTAATAAAGATTTGACTATTTACGCTCATTGGCGATTGGATCTTTATAATTAGAGCATATAGAGATTGCGATAACAAGGGATGGACTATGCACATCTTGAGAGGAGGGGAATCTACTCATCCCGACTCCAAAATCAATAATGAAATATTCAAATCGAAGAACCACATTGTTTTAATAATCCATATCACTAACAATGCACAAAAATAAAAAATTATATATGTTAATAATCTCTAAATTACACATCATGCATTTATAAAAATGGAAAATTTTTATTACAGCAGCATGCTAAATTAGATGATAAAATATTTAAATTGGGAATTCACCTTATTAATCAAGATTTACATGTTAAAACATGGATAATTTAAAAAACATTGGATTTTAATGCTAAGAGCATACGACCTCATATCATTTATCATTAATTTTTGTATTTATATGATGCATACGTTAAAGACAAAAAATGTAATTTTTGGTTTCTAGGTATTGTTGGCGCTTGGCGGTATAGATCATAATTAACAACATGGATATTTAATTGGATCTCTTGCTATTGATTTTAGAGTTGAGAGAAGTACATGTCCACTTCTCTCCCTAGGATCCTATCTTATGATAACAATTCTATTTAAGGGCTTGTTCTTCGAAGGGTATGAAACTTACTCGAGAAACTCTAATTTGCTAATAAATTATCACCCTAGTAACACCCAGATAAAAAAATAATTTATTTATATTCTTTTATGTTCGGAAAAGTAGCTAATTTTTTGCATTATGACTTTGGTAATATTTACCTAGAAAAATACAGATTCAGGGTAAGTTTCAAACCCTCAAAAAAGGAGCCCTTGATCATTTTGGAGGGCGACTCCACCACGGTTATCGGATGGATTCGGAGGGGGTCGACGGGTGATGGTACAGACCATCCCTTGATCCGCGACATAGGGAGTATGATGAGAGATGTGAGAGCCTTTCAGGCTCAGCATGTATTTAGAGAGGCCAATGGGGCAGCCGACTGGGTGGCGGCCCATGTGGCCCATCACTCAGGGTACACCCTTTGGTCAGGGGAGGAGGAGCTGCCACATGCGCTCCGCGAGTTGCTTTATTTTGATTTTTTTGGATGTATTCGTACACGTATTGTATGAAATACCCGTTTTCAGCAAAAAAAAAAAAAAAAAAAAAAAAAAAAAAAAAAAAAAAAAAAAAAAAAAAAAAAAAAAAAAAAAAAAAAGAAGAAGAAGAAGGTGCCCTTGGAGAAAGGGAGCATGAATTTGCTTGGTTCGGATCTGGCATAGTTCCGACCCGAATCCAATCGGCTCTGCGGCTCAAAACCTTTAAGCCTTCATATTTCTTGCACCAGAAGAAATAAAAGAAATAAAAACGAGACCCTGGCGAAGCGAGGCTCAGTTTCACCCCTTCTCTCCACCTTAACCATGGCTTTGAGTCGCGACTGGATGTACGAGAACAACGGAGGGTAGTGCCTTCTCTCTCTCTAGCTCCTCTTCTTTCTCCAGTCTTGGATTCATCTCCTAGTATTGACCGTCTGATCTGCAGCACTTGCGTTGCGATCGCGGGAGCGGACTACTGTGTGGTGGCCGCCGACACGAGGCTGTCGATCGGATACAGCATCTACACCAGGGACTATTCCAAGATCTGCAAGCTGTACGACGCCTATCATAATAATTATAAATTTTTCTTGTCTTCTGGGTGAATAGTTTGGGGTTTTATTTAGGTTGAAGGTTTTGATTATTCTGTTTTCTGAGGCTTTAACTTTTTAGGTTTGCATTCTTAGATACAGGTTATTGAAACTTATTTATTTTTAAATATGGAGAATCATTAGCCATTTTATGAAGAGCATATACAAGAATACAAATTATTCAGCCTGAATTCAAAGTTTAAAAATAGTCCAAATGTACATGCAAATGAACCTGTAGAAGGTAAAATATAATTAATTGTTATAATTTTTCATTGCCTGGTAATAGATTAAACGTGACCATTTGTTCAAATATGGAGTCATTCTTCTTTGCCTACAAAATGTGATCATATTGCTAACAACAATAAATCAAATCTCATATTGCCATTTTTAAGATGGAGTCAAATTCCATAAAAATTTGAAACTCTACAGAAGTCACCTAGGAACAAAGATTACCAACTCTGTTAAGGCAAAGATTTAAAGGAGCCTCACTTGAATGGGATACGGAGACTTTGTTGATTAGATGACAACATGGCAGCTCCAGTTATTATTGGGATACAAGATGCCATGCTCCAATTAGACTCCAGTTATATGAGATGTCAAGCATGCTGGTTGGTGCAATTTAGAATAGGAGGTTCAATCAGAGTAGAAAAGAGCCATAGAGACCTTTCTCCTCTATTATCTAGTAATCTTCGAAGGCTTGAATGGACATACCAAGAGTCTTGAAAGAAAGCAGCAGTCTCTTGTAGGAGTTGTTATGAGCCTTAAAAAAGCTCTTAAAGGTATCCAAGCAGCATAATTTTTTATAAAAGCCATTGACTTGGTGGTCTATCAGTGATTTTTGAGAAACTTACCCTAGGACCTAGCATTAGAATCCTAGCGGGACTAAACAGTTTAGTTAGAGCAAGTTTTCTTTGATGGCTATGATGTTACCAAATGTAAAGGTTGTAATTGTTTGTTGACAAAACTATTCGTGCTTTCATAATATTCTTCAAAACATCATTTAACTTATTTTCTGTACCAAAGGTCTGAATCCAGGTTATGTTTGATATCATTTTCTTATTGTCATCATATAAGATTTTTCGAGCAAGCATCTTAGGACTTATTTGGTTCGCGGGGAAAGGAGAGGGTGAAAAGTGTGGTCAACGAGAAAGTGAAAAATTGGCTTATGTTTGGTTGGAAGTTTCAAAGGAGAGATGGGAAAGTAGCTTTCCTATGGCAATAATTTTTCACATTCATAGGAAAGAAAAATCTCTGTAGGACATTAGAAAGCTACTTTTCCATAACCTAGAAATTGTGGTAATTTTTATTTTTCTAAAAAATATCCTTAGTCCATTATGATCTTCCTAATAGCTGTTTTTAATAGTTAATCTTAAACTATTGAAAATATACTATTGAAAATTACCATAATATAAAGAAGTCATGGTAATTTTTAGTAGTTATTAATATGTTAAAATTATCACAATATAAAGAAGTTGCCTAACAGCCTAAGTATTGAAAATTGTTAGAACTCTAAAAAGTCAACCCAATAAATATTTTTAATGGATATTTTTAAATATATAAAATATTTTTAGATTTAAAAATATTAAAAAATAGCTATTAAGGGTATAATAGGTATTTTATATATTTTTTTTAAGAAAAGTAGATGCTCAACCAAACATAAGTCACTCTGTAATGTGCTACTTTTCTATGGTCAACCAATCATGTAAAAATTAATTTTTCAGGTATCATATGCCCAGGCATCAACTTTTCTGGAAAACTATTTCCGTGCGAAAAAAATCTACCCATGAACCAAATGAGTCCTTAGTGTTTTGATAAATTTAGGAAACATCCTATGAATTGCTAATCATTATAATAAAGTTCAAGGATATCTAATATTTATTCTATTGTATATGATTCGAGATTGGATATTGAAAGCCATGAAGTAAGAAAAGCCAAAGATTATAAAGTCCTTGGAAGAGAACACTGGACGTTGCCATGTTCTGGTTGAGAACTGATTCCTTGTTTCTTTGGAAAGATCATCTAAAACTTGGAATCCCTCCATGGTCTCAATAATTAAGAACATGTGGGTGGTTAACTGCTCAAGTATAGAAGCTTAATCATAAGACCAAGGGGTATGGAGGCTCATAATATCGAAATATGGACAATGGGCGAGGGGTGGGTGCTGTTGGCAAAAGTTGAGAGCTGCTAAGAGAGAAGAAAAGATACTAAACCTAGCATGTATGCTGTATATTGGAGGCAGGCTTGTCGAAGGCTGCTTATATTCAAATTATTTTGGGAGAGCTCGGATCAGATCAGATTCTACCTTTTTGCACCGTTCTTGTTTCCAAGAAAAAGAGTTGGGTGATGAGTCGGTCTTAAGAAGCCTAGCAATTCAAGTGGACTTAGGATTAGTTTAGATAGTTGTGATGTATTGGAGGGAAGGACCAGGCTCTTGTAATAATTCTTGTGAGCCTTGAAAAAAGTCTTACTTGAAAAAAGTCTTAAAGGTAGCTGAGCCCGAGTGGCATAAATTTTTATGAGATCCATTGACTCGTTGGTACATTGATGATTTCTAAGAAACTTATCTTAAGACAGCATTGGAGTCCTAGAGGGACTAAATAATTTACTTTTAAAAGATTACTGTAATTGCTACAATGTTTCTGTTTAAATCTGAAGGTTGAAATTGCTTATTGACAGAATTATTCGTGGTTTTATATTATTTAAGATTATGCATTCTAGGCACAAGCTCATTAATTTACCTTTTCTTTTTTTGATGAAAGATGGAGAATACATAACCAATTAAATAATATCATATATAATTGATATAACCTCAGTTGGATAGAAGAATTATTAGCTTTTGACTTTGTGAGTTGTTTTTATTTTGTTTATTCTCCCTTATCCTGTAATATGAGAACATCCTTTTTACTACTAGTTCTTAATAAACTTTGGGCTTTGCCGAAGAAATAAAAAAACACTCTGGCTTTGTAGGGACAAAGATAATATTTGAGAGATTTTTGTGCTCAGAAAGAAAGCACTGATTGGTAAAAAAACATATGTTGTATAACGAATGGTCCTCTCAAAAAAGAGTTAAATGTTATGATTTTCATAGGCATCTTGTAGTTTTACTAACTGATTTAACATTGGTACCTGATTTAGACCGATTGATCTATTTTAAAGTTATTCTAGAGAAGAATGAGTTTAGATTTTTCCTTTACATGCTGCAGTATTTTGAAGAGTCTCGGTCATGCCTTAGTAAAGAATACCTACATTTTACCAGAAACTTGTAAACGCTATCTTTTTTCCTCATACCATTTTTTGCTGCTTCCCTCTCACAATGGTGCTTGAACTTGACGGCTTACATTTCTCAAGGCTTTATGTGTGGCATGGAGGACTGTGCAAGTGCCCTCCTGAATGGTGGATTTTTTTTTGTCAAAGATGATGATCACATTTTCCGTCCATCTTATTTCTTTTGTCTTTTACTGCTACCTTTTCTTAAACTTGATCTTTTTGTATTCCCTCCCTCCCTCCCTCTCTCTCCTGCATCTTTTGATCCTAACAGCTATTTTTTCGGCCCTTGATGCATGGCTTACTACTCCATCTTCTTTCTAATGTTTAGATGCTATCTCTTTATTTCAGTGTTTCATATTTTTGTTTGAATAATTTTGTTATTCTGGTTATCCAATATTATGTGCAGAATACTTAGATTTATAGGAACGATTCATATTTCCTATTAAAGTTTTGTGTCATAGATTTGGCCTTTTTTTGCACAAGGTGGTGCCCCGGGACTCGAGCCTGCATCATTGCGTTTGTCAGGGCAAGCCTTTTACCATTGCACCAAGCAATGACCCCGCCCCTAATGGATAATTTAAATAAACAATTATTTTGGAGGGGATCTGAATCCACACCTCCAGCAACCTTAACTCTAATACCATGTTAATCAATCAACCTCAAACGCTTAATCTATCGGGGAATGGATTAACTATGTAAATCAGTCCTAACAAGATCATTTTTCTTTCCTAGCTATATTGATACAATCTGATTATAGGTTCATAATTGCTAGGATTAATTGTAATTTTGAAATAAATTTGACATTTCGAACAAAATTGAAAAAGGAGGCCTAAGGGTTAATCCTTACATCGGGGTTCATTCCATAATCCAAAAGACAAACACTAGCCATAATTTCCTACTACCTTGTGGAGGAAGAAGCAATAAATCTATCAAATTTTAGTGCAATATATTATAACTTCTCAGACTCAAAGTTGCAATAACTTTGAACCCCAAGCATTTAACACATCCATCTATAGTGTTTTGCTTAGTGAGATCCAAAATAATGAAAAATATGAAGAGACTTACCAAAAGAACTGTGCCTTTACATGGGCTCCAATCCTTGTGAGTGGTCATTATTTTTTCCCATTTTACTTAGGCAATGAATCTCTACTTTTGTCCTAAGGTAACTCTATGGGTTTTTAATTTGTAAAAAGGAGCATTTTTATCTTCGTCTATTTGTCATTTTCAAACTCCGACTCTTCCATTGTTGACTACTTTGTTTGCTTGTTCTTGTGTATATATAGGGCGGAGAAATGTGTATTGGCATCTTCTGGATTCCAGGGTGATATAAAAGCTTTGCAAAAAAACTTAGCTGCTAGGCACTTGGTGAGTTATTAGAAGATTCTAATGATATTGCAATCTCCATTTACTTGCTATAATTTTTACTACTCTTAGGGCTATTCCATGTGCCTTTTTGACCATTAGAAATATTTAATAACTTTTGAAAGAGATTCTCATGGGAATTGCATATGTTCATGCCGACATCATATATGGTCCTTGCTTATTGGACATTGTGCTGCCTAGGTACGAAGTAGGGACCTTTAGTGTGTAAGACTAACGTGGTAACCAACTACATTGCAGCACCAAGAGTGATCATATAGTTGTTTATCATGTTAATTAACACACTAAAATTGAGGAACATGAAGTTCTTAAGAGTGATTATTTTCGGTATCTAGGGTTGTTTGTTCATAAAGAAGGGGAGATTGAGGATATGTTATCCATAAGATTAAAATAAAGTGGTTAAAATGGAGAAGCACAACTAGAATATTGTATGATTATAGGATACTATCAAGTTGAACGCAGAATTTTACTTGACATTCGTATGACCATCTATGCTTTATGGTACAAATTGTTGAGCAATTAGAAAATAACATGCGTACGAGATGAGTGTGGCTGAAATAAAAATGTTGAGATGCATGTATAGTAATATAAGAAAAGATAGAATAAAAATGAAGCCATTCATAAAAAGGTAGATGCAGCGTCAAGTGAGAACAAATTGAGAGAAGGATGACATGTACAATGACGGTTGAGGAATGCATTAGTATGAAGAAGTCATTTGATACATGTAGAAAGAAAGAGGTAGAGGCAAGCTAAAAAATCACATGGGATGAAGTAGTAAGGAAGGATCTGATATCGTTATATCTTTTAGAAAGTGTAGCCTTAAACATAGTGGAATGAAGGAAAAAGATTCATGTGGCTGACCCCAACTAGTTTGGGATTAAGGCGTAGTTGAGTTGAGTTGAGTTTAGGCATTCATGGTGGATGTGACCTTAAGAATTTGATCTTTTATATTTGAAAATACTTTGATGTTATTTCCATCATTATTTTGAGCTTTTTTTATTAAATATTTATCCCATAATAAATGCTACAATTGTGGTTTAAAAAAACCTTTTGCCTTTATATTATATCACATTAAATTTCCTCTAAAGTATATCTTTGATTTGTTAGACATTAGTGGCTAAGGCATAGGGAATGCTTCAATCATTGCATGCCCACGAGGATCTGAGACATTAGTTGAGTTGGATCTAGACATTCCAAATATACTAATGATTCACCAATCAGATATTGCATACCTGAAATCTCTAGAAAGTCTGCACCATTTTCCTTCTATCACTTCTTTGTTTGTTGTAAAGTTGATAGCACCAAATCTTTAGTGAATGAAACAAATTATTCATATATTACAGTCTTTACAGCTCTTCTCTTGCGCAACGTTGACTGATTAATACATGTACATTGGAGTGCTATTCAGTCATTGCATGTATGATAGGCTTAACACTGTTTTTACAATAAAGGGTAGACCCAGCATTTTAAAAAGCAGCTACGGCATGCAGGTGGTCAAGTGACTGCACAGTGCATATGCAGTATGCAGGCTGCATATGCAGGTGCATTCATGGTCACTATTTTTTTATGTATCAATAATAGGAATTTTTAGTAACAAATAATAACTAATAGTTAGTGCTTACTACATAGTATCTAACACTTGAGAGCAATAATTATAACATAATCGACATTTTAGCACTGTTGATACCCATATCAGGCCCACCGGAAACTTGTGAAATCTAACCATTAATGTGAACTCGCTTCACCTCCATTGGCCCATATAAGAGTGAGATGTATATGTAGCTCCAACATGCCAAGTGGGCTCATATATGCAGCTGTACGATACTAAGGAGGCCACATATACTGTCACATGGTGCTAAGTTGGCTGGTCCATATGCCATATGACCCCATACAATATAGGCAATTCGGTACTTTCAAGGGACCACATATGCATATGCGAGCACATATACAGCAGCGTACACCATATTTTAAAAAACACTGGTGAGATCTGTGGTGTCTTATGAAACTGTTGAACATTTCTCAAAGAAGGCATAATGTTTATTCAAGGCTTATCCCTTTGTTAGGCTTGTATACGGTGCCTTGAGGCTCATGGCTGAGGCTTTATAGATAGAGGCACGTACATATAATTGTGAACACAATGATGTCATATCAAGGCTGGTGACTATTTGACATATGCTCTTCAAGGTTAGCAGATATATGGAATATAGAGTGTTACATTTTTCATTGTTAACATATTTACAATAATCAAGTTTAGAGACAACTCTCAAATTCTTTTCATTGTGGATGTTTAAAATCTGAAATATTAGATACTTTCTTTCCAATGCTTGGTATGATAATCAAGTCTATACACAAAAAATGAAACCTTGTAACACACACACTTTCGGAAAAAAATCATGAAGCATCTACTACATTTCTTGATGATTGGCATATAAAGGAAAGATTACCTTCTTGTCTGTGCTTCTTAAATATTGATTTTGTAATAAAGATGGTAGACATTCTTAACATGAACATTGTAGGGATGTGGATATTGGTCTTTTGATTTTAGCAAAATTAGACGAGGCTAGGCCGAGAACATTAAGATGGCGATGGTTGATGGAAGCTTATTATGTTAGATATGATTATAGAAGGTTATAACGGTAATTTGGGATCACGAGAGAATCATATTACATGATGTTCTGATTGTAGATGGAATATATGTTGTTGCTAATGAATTGTTTCTATTATTGTAAATCAATATTCTAGCATTGTCGAACTACAAACTGAACTATCTTCTTTAATCAAGAAGGGCTCGAAGCCCTGATTGCTCTTACTTTTCATTGTCAATTCCTTCTTGTTTTGAATCCAAGGTTTGCCAAACCGGTACTGAAGGGGATACCAGCTGGTGACCGGTTCAGCACGATCGGATTCATACCGTGCTATTCTGGGGTGTACCAACAGGGAGAGTCGGAGAGGGAGAGGGAGAGGGAGAAAGGTAGAGAGGAAGAGAGAGAGAGAGGGGGAGGGAGAGGGAGGGCGGAAGTGGGAGGGCGGAAGTGGGAGGGCGAGAGAAACCCTAACCCTAACTTGACCCCGAGAGAGAGAGAGAGAGAGGCTTTTGTGGCGGGGGGTTGGGGGTGGGGGGTTGGACATTGAGTGGTCGGAGAGTGGGGGGAGGGGCATGGTGCTTACTTGCGGGCATGGGGGGCGCTCGAGAGAGAGTTCCAAGCCAAAAGTTTTTTTTTTTTTTTGGGGGGGGGGGGTGCTCGCTCGATTTTTCCAAGCCAAGGAGCCGAACCGAAATGAATGGCCAAACCATGCCAGTTCTTGACCGATCCGGCTTAGAGAACCTTGTCTCAATCTTTTTCGTTTATCTCCGTCCACTTTTGTGGTTGGTGGGTATCGGTGCATTCATGTGAGTGTATCTCCACGTGCATGGCAAATATGTGCTTGGGCATTGTTGGATCAGCAATGTGTTTGCTGACTGCAGTGTCGTTTATCTAGTCATTGTGATTTTGTTGAGTGTCTCAAATTGAATGTCACCTATGTGCCTTAACCCTTTGGTATCTGGTTAGCTTGATGGATCAAGTCATGATCCACAAAGTTTTGAGAAAGTCTTCCTATGTCAAACCTATTGATGCTACATTATTGGTCATAGAAGCTCTTGGCAAGAGAGGGGGCCTATCAATTAATACATAAGATCAGTTGGTGGATTTGGAAGTTTAGTTCATTGGTTATGCAAATTGAAGATCATTCAACAAAGGAGAAACCTCCTAAGGTTTGTTTGAAAAGATTCTAGATGGAGAAATAAGGCAAATTGTGTCCGTTTTGAGGCTCAACTTTACAAAAGATAGTCAACCTACAATCAACAAAATGCAAATAATGACCAATGGTTTGCATAATTCTTGTAATGTTGTTTTAGTGCGGGTACATGCGAAATATACAGAAACAGGCACTGCTGTCAGTTCTAATAAAAGAATACCTGTGATAAATTACAAATATACAAGGATGGCTGCAAAGCATTAACTATTGAATAATGAAGAATAGAACTATAATATTCAAGTCAGGAGTTGATACAAGCTAATTGGTTTTTTAAGTTCTACATGTCTTGATGAAGGAAATGATAAAATGATTGAGAAGAGCACATCATTTTCTAAATGCTGACCTTGACCACCACCAGCAAGCTGTTTTATCTGGGCCATCTTCATAAATTCTTTTGTTTCATATATTACTGCCATTTTAAGTCTTGGTTCTACAGGTTGATTCTGAACCTTCTTAATAAGATACTAAAATGGCAAACATTAGTATTGGTGGGTTACCAGGCTAATGCACTTTAGGCATGGCACTCTCGTCTAGAACTTTTAAAGCAATCTAGGTACAACTATCTTTTGGTGCTGCCCTTTCCAGAGGTGCACACACATACAGCATATAGATACACACCTATACACAGTTTAAAGTTATTTCTTTTCTTTTTAGAACTGGCAATAAGAGGAATTTTGATAATGAATAAGGGAAGATGACTGGAATAGAAAAGGCTGACTTTAATTTTCAAGTGATAGGCAGAGGTGGGAAAAACAGAATAGATTTTGCATGAGAAAGAAGAGAAAAGGAAAAGAAGAGTTGAGATAGTTGTCAATGTTTGTCATCAATGATGCTGCTTGCTTTCTAAGTTGTGTCTGCTTGCCAAGGTGAGTGCAACATCTACATGGCATTCTATTGGCGTCTGTTACAAATTGGACTCCAAGGCTGGCTAGTTGATTCCATAAAACAAATGTAGAAAAGTTCCTCAAGGTAAAAAGAGGAAAAAATTCCATTGAAATTAAAACCTCAATATGAAGCTTTTAGAGAACAGAGTAGATGTGCAAAGCTATATCCTGATTGGTTACCGCTGACATATATTTTGACCGCTCCTCAATTGCCAGTTTGTGATGCCTCTATTTCTGCCGAGATATGCTGCTGCTCCTGCTGCAAGCTCTTTCAATTCTAATGTGTCAAACCCCCTGTAGCCGGAATGTTGTTCCTATTGGTGCCGCACCCTGCTTTCCACTCTCACAGTGGACTGCCACACCTCTCTAAGCATTTTTTTTTTTTTGTGTGTGTATTATTTGAGAGGCCTGCTTCCATTCACCTGCAACCGAATCCACTATGGGCTTTCATTTCGGGTAACTAAGGTCAAGCCTACTGCTAATGGCACTCAGTTTTTTCTTGTTTCTTTCAATACTGGCTGGATCTTAGGACATGATCTTTCCAATATGGGTGCTATTGGGGAAAAAAAAGGTCTCAGTTGAAAGAGGATGATCCCTTAAACTCTTGCTTCATATGTGGTGAAAATGATTGTTAAGGAGTTTATGAACCTTATTTCCTCTTTTCAAGAACTATCCATTTCACGAGGTCTTGAAGAAGCCAATATGGATGGTTTTTTCAATGAAGAGGATGCATAAAATTGCAGTATAACTTTGGTGGAATGGTGTGATAACAAGCAAGGATCAGCCTGCTGAAATATGTGTTGACTGTTCCTGTGGTGATTATGGTTATGATGTCAACTGGAGTGTCAGATCTGTGAGGCAAAATGGTAACTGATTTTACGTCCCATGAGCAAGTCGTGAAGGATTCAAGTCATATGTTCTTCACTATTGTTTTATTTAGTCAAAAGCATCAAAAGTTGTTTTGCTTGAACCAATGGTTCGAACTAATTTTAGGGCATGGTCTTTGTAAACCTTATATGTGAAGCTGACACTGTATAATGTTTATTTATTTAGATTTCTCATATTTTACTGGCTGGCACCATTGACTTATTTTTGTGCAACTCCATCCATCTTACTGGTCTGATACCGTCAGGGGCTTTCTGAACAGCATGCAACGTTTCATTTTTTTGTATGTTTTTGATTACTAGGATGGTTAAATTGCCTTTAAGTCATCTCTATTTCTCTTCTAAGTAATCTTCTTTTCCGTAAAGCAACAATGATTCTGCACCTCGCTTTCAGTTAAATGATGAAAAAAAATGTTTGGCTTGCTTCGTATTTTTGGAGTTGTTGGTCTTTGTCTACAGAAACAATTTGTAGGGTCTCTTTTCTGATACGAGTAGTAGCTGAAAGTATATATCTTATTAAGATGTTAGTGTTTTGACTTGTGAATCTTGTAAGGCCATGTCTTGCAATGCTTCCAGAATGCTCAAGCTGGATCGTTGTGATACCACCATCTACGCTCTTCTTATGTTGTGGTTTGAACAAGAATATTCTATCAGAACCACAGCTGGTTTCTTTTTAATTGTGATCTGTTGACTCTTCATATTTACTGTAAATGATGGTGGTTATAGCAGCATAACTCCTAAACTTATGAGGGAAATATGTATGGATATCTAAGTGTATTTATCTTCAAAATAAGTCAATGCTCAGTGATATATTAACTGACATCTAATTCTATAAGTGGGTGCATTTAGCTGAAACCGGCTATTCCTGCTGGGAATATGGAGGGTTAATTATACTGTTATTATGGCTGTGATGTCAGGTTTCATTAGATGCTTGTCTACATGTTTTGATTTTTCAACACTGTCAGAATTTAAGAATCTTGTGGCCTCATTTAAATTTTATATCGTCCAATTCCAAAAACCTCGGTTGGTTGAAGTTTCCTGCACTCCATATACTGCTTTTGTTTGTGAGATTGCTGGTGATATAGATATAGTAACGTATAAATAGACTGAAGTGTTTATACTCCTGCAGCAACTTTTTTGGCCTTCGGTGGTCTTGAAGCTTTTTTCCCCCTTGCCTTCGACACTTGAATATGACCTAAGATATATGAACATATAAATAGACTGAAGTGTTAAAACACCTGCAGCACATTTTGGTCTTCAGTGGTCTTTAAGCTTTCTTCCTTCTTAACTTTTAATACTTGAATATTGAAAGTATGATTGCAACACTTTTTTTTTTCATCTTTCCATAGAAATCTTTGCTAATTCTATTTAATTCCGGCAATTGTGCAGATCTATCAGCATCAACACAACAAACAAATGAGTTGCCCTGCAATGGCTCAACTCCTCTCAAATACCCTTTATTTCAAACGTTTCTTTCCATATTATGCTTTCAATGTTCTAGGGGGACTTGACAATGAAGGTATGGTCGGTCATTTTGTTCCTTAGCGTAGGTCTTTTTCTCAGGAGTTTTTTTTCCGATGGAATTATGCTCAGGACTATGGTACTTGTTCCATCAAACTCTTTTCTCAGGGAAGGGCTGTGTGTTCACATATGATGCTGTTGGGTCCTATGAGAGGGTCGGGTACAGCGCCCAAGGCTCTGGGTCAACACTCGTCATGCCTATTTTGGACAACCAACTTAAAACCCCCAGTCCTCTCTTATTGCCTGCTAGGGTAAGTTTCCTTCGTAGCTCAAAAACATCAACTTTGTATATCAGAGATTTTATCCAGGATTTTAATTCTTAGCGCATGTAAATCTGAACAGGATGCTGTGACACCACTATCGGAAGCTGATGCAGTTGATATGGTAAAAGATGTTTTTGCATCTGCAACTGAAAGAGATATATACACTGTATGGTTCCCATATCTTGTCCTTCGATCCTTTTGATTGTTGCCCTGCTATCAAAAGCTTCATTGCTGACAGTTCATTTGGCAAAATTGTTTTTCTTCTTTAATCTCATCATTATCACTTTGTGATAATTTTACAGGGAGACAAACTAGAAATAGTCATTCTCAATGCATCAGGTGTACGGCGTGAATTTATAGATCTCAGGAAAGACTAATTTCACATAATTGTGGGCCACTGCTGTGACCCTGCTGGTGGAGCTGGGGAAGGTCTTTCCAAGGTCATTGTCATGGTGGAGCCGTGCTCCTTCCATGGTGATTGCCCGTATTTAGCCTTTATTATCCCTCAAAACTCTCTCGGACCAACTAATGTTATGCATGTTTATATGAACATGGCCGGAATTCAGTCTTTTGTATTGGCATTTTATCAACTTTTAACCCTTCCTTTTTTCCTTCCTGCATGGCCTGCCTTCAGGATTTTGTATTTAAAGGTTCATCTATAGCATCACAGAGCTTCCAATTCATTCTCAAAGGAATTACAGATAGCTATGTCTGCCACAACCGAGAAGTTTGCATGTGAAGGTTGCCCAATAGGTTGAGTGCAATTATGACTATATTGCTGAGTTTCGTTGCGACAGAATTATTATGCTGCAATTATGGGGTATGTTGTTGCACTAAGGTTGATCTTCGGGGCTTGACCCTCTGATGTCTGATCTCTATTCTCAGTTCTAGCCACAACATGATATGAATTCCCAACACTGTTTACTGAGTAGCATATTATCTCCGGTAAACTAAAATGAACCTTCCTACAACAAAGGACGTGCTTGGTTTGTGGAAAAATGAAAAAAAAAAAAAGTAGTCAATAGAAAAACAAAAAAATATCTTTTGTTTTGTTGAAGTTTTTAAAAAAGAGAAATGAAAAATTAGCACTTTTATGGAAATAAGATTTTTAAGTTTTATAGAAAAAAAAGTTTATGTAAGATGTGGAAAAGCTACTTTTCTATTGGTTGAGAATTAGAATTTTTTTTTAAAAAAATATTTTTAAGCTATCAAAAATTATTAAAATTTGTGGATAGAGTTTTTTTATTAAAAAGGTAGATGTTCCATCAAATGTAAGCTACTTTGAATGTGTCCTTCTTTATGATTGTTAAAATTATTTTTTCATGCATTATATTTTTATTAATTATTTTTTTAAAAAAAATATTTTAGTGAAATTTTTTTTTTTTTTTTTTTTTGCAAATCAAATAAGTCTAAAGAGGCGAGGTGACAGAAAGATGCTCCAGAGTTATCCAGGGTGGTAAACATTAGGGGGTCTAGGTAATATTTTGGCCAACAATCATGAGTTTTGATAATTTGTTTACCATCCGTCGCAACCCGCCATTTAGTTACTTCCATGGTAATGTAACAACTTCCCCTCCAAAGATGATCTCTTGTTGCAGCGAGCGTCCATGCACGAATGCATGTGGCTCAACCTGATAGAGAAGCAATCAGTGATGACCTGATGGTCAGAATTGCCCATTGACAGGCTCCATGACAATGCATATGAGAAGATAGTTTGTGCTAAATCTTCTTTAGATAATTAATTCCTACATGCAATTCATATCTCCAACTTTGCTCATCCTCTGGTTTCATGTCTTCCATCTATCATGTCTCTGGACTCACAGCTCCTCTTGCACGCATCGATTTCAACCTAAGATGGTCGCCAACCACCTCGAGTAGAAGATAAGCTACCAGACTAGTTGTCATCTCTTGTGACTTTCTGTGGAATCTCATACTAGCTACATATTCTGGAGGATGATCCCTAAAATGCAAGTCTCAGTGGTTGCTTTCGCTTTACATAACCATTTAACCTTTTTCTTTTAGTTTTCACCTATAGTGAGTTAAGCTAAAAAAATTATAAAAACCATTTCATATAGGTCAAAAGTGATTAAGTATGTCTCTTGTGACCAATTTTCGACTTCCTTGACCATTATTGCTACTTCTTTTAGCTATATATAAATTTGGTTACCCATGATCACCTAATACTTGACTGATTACCTTCCTCAAATTGGAGAAGGGGTGTGACCAGTGGGGTATAATTTTTAGCTCGTTTTCATTAATCACTTTCAAGGCCTAACTTTATTTTACCAGCCATCTTGCATTGGCACTTTAACAAGTCACGAGTTTGAACAATTCCATAAGTGGTAAAGATTTTGAAGTTTTAAAAATCAGGTAAATTGTCAAAAAATTGAGAAAGAGTTCAGTAAACATAAACATAAAATGCAAACCATTCAATTATTATATTTATTTATCTAAGAAAGTATATGAAAGATAGAGGTAGGAATAAATAACAAATGGTAAGAAAAAAAAACACCTCTGGCAATAATATATGATATTATAATTTCTAGTACGCAGTTTTTTTTTTAAATTTTGTTAATTAACCAGGAATGATATAATCATGTATAATTTGAAAATAATCAAATAGTTCTCAATCAGTTTATTTATGTAGAATAATTTTTAATTTAGAATATAATAATACTGCCAATATGCGAATATTTTTTATTTACCAGCATATCAGCTACTTTCTACTATACAATCTCTTTTTGACCGTCCATATTTCCCACCCTTGCATCTTTCTCAATCCCATGTTTCTTCACCACCTTACATTGATTAATTACAGGTTTAAATCCTTACTCTAAATATTTATTTTATTTTAAATCCTTTCTCTATATATTTATTATTTATCGAAATAAATTTTATTATTATTTATTGAAAAATAAAAGACACGTTCATATGCACGTGCCACCTTTATAGTTTCCGTAATAAGAACTCACCCACGGCCTCTTCTTCCCCGGTCCCCCTCCTGCCGCTTGGCGTAGGCGGGAAGGAGCTCAATGCGAGCGGAGCTCTTTACGCACACACTCTTCTACATTTAAATGTATTTTGAACACTTCCCACCCTAACCATTCTAATAAGCTTCTCCTCTCTTTTCGTCTCGCCTCGCGGGGTCTCGATCTCTCTTCGCCTCCAGGAACCAAATGGCTCGTAACAAGGTAGCCATCCCAACCCTAATTTAATCTCGCTCTCTTATCTCTCCCCCTCCCCGAAAGATCTTCTTTGTTGTTTTGATTTCTTTTCGTTGCACAGGAAGCGGTAGTTTTGCTACTCGACGTTGGCCCATCGATGCACAGCGTTCTTTCTGAGGTTGAAAGGGTCTGCTCTATGCTCGTACAGAAGAAGGCAGGGTTTTTTTTTTTCCTCATCCAGTTTCCAGTAGCTTTTGGGAAAAAATTTGTTATTATTAAGTTCTTTCTGTTTTCTTTGTAGGAATTCTTCAGTTAAAATGAGTATCTGATGTGAATTTGTCTTGTTGTTCCTTTTGTTCTTCTTGCAGCTAATTTTTGGTAAGAGCGACGAAGTGGGGGTTGTCTTATTTGGAACCGACGGTACTCTTCTCCTCCAGCCAAAAAAAAGGGATTTTTTAATACTTTGCACGAGTAATTATAATTATTGTTATATCGGTATTAAAAAAAAATAAAATTGGCCATGACGATGCTTTAGATAGTCACTAGAATTCTTGCAGTGGGTGAAAAAGATAAAAAGAAAGCCATTTTTTTTTTTTGTCCCAACCATACTTTATATTTCAATTAATTTAAGGCCCGTACTTCATCGTTTTGAGCTACATGTGCATCTAAAGGCTCTTTTTTTCAGTTGGGAGAAAAATATTTACTCCATGTGCTTCTTCATGCTTGCTATCTTGATTATTTAAGGCTTGCCATCCCTTTTCTGACATGAATGTCTGAGCCCTGGCTCTTGAATGGGTCGTATTTGGCCTTCATTTACCTGATGTATAAGTCCATTGCTTTAATCTCTGCCTGTGCAACTGGGTTGTGTTTAATTGTTTATGATTTATTCCGAGAAATTTGAGTTTGTCTCTACTCTGTCTTTTTTTTTAAAAAATTTTATTTAGAGTAGAAAACTTTGAACCATCTTTATTTGCCTCCCTTGCTATAGGAATGACTCTGCCATTTGTCACTTTGATACTAGTTTTTATTCCCCCCCCCCCCCCCCTCCCCAATGATTTTCTAGATAGATAATTTCCATTGAAATTACCAGTGAAACAATATCATTACTTTCTGTCATGCTTTTGAATTCTTGTAAGTGCACAAGTTTCAGTAGTTGTTCTGATTTTTTAATCTTTTTTCGTCAATTGAATCTCTGGCTAATGAGATGCTGTTGAAATTCCCAGATACATGCAATGAGCTTCAAAAGGAAGTGGGTGGATATGAACATATAGTGGTTTTACGTAATATTAGTGTTGTTGATGGAAATGCAGTGGATTTTCTACAAAATCTTCCGAGAGGAAATTTCCGTGGTGACTGTATCCACAATCCATTCCTCATGGACAATATCTGCCTTTTGTTTCTGCTACTATCTTTTCTTCTTGCTTGCTGTATTTAAGTTCAATTTTGGACATCCAGTATTGTTTCCATGGCCATTGGTTTGGCATTTTTTTTGCCTTCTTAAAGTCGAAAAAAACAAAACTAGCTTGTTGTCTTTTAGCTTGTGTTTGTGGAGTTTCGTAATTTTTCATGGGGGCAAGCACCATGGCAGTTGAAGTTTTGTTTGCATAATCATTCTATCCACCTAAGACTTTATCTTCTGGAATTTTTTCTTTCTGTAGTACTTGGACTTTTTGTACACTGCATATCATATTGTTCAGCCAGGATCTCTGCTTCATAAAAAAAAGACTGTCTTGACATTTTTAATTATTGATATCATTTATTTGGAGGCACAGATGCATAGATACATTCCTCTTAAAATTTAGTTTTGCATCGTTTCTGTTAAGTGACTGAGAATGTTTTGGATGTTTTATTGCAATAACTTCTCGCTAGATTTGCTTGCGCAGATATCTGTGCCTAAAGGATTTTCTCCTAACTCAGGCTTGTAATACCCTTGACTCCTTGTTAGTTATTGATGCCATTGTTGTTGGAATAGACTTGCTGATAAAGAAATTTGGACCTACAAACAAGGGAAAACAGCGCATATGTCTCATGACTGATGCAAGGTATCCAATTAAAGCGCCTTATGAGGGGACAAAAGAAGATCAAGTCAACACCATCTCTCAAATGATGCAAACTCATGGAATAAGACTAGATTGTATAGTTATCAGAGAAAAACTACCAGAAGCTGATCTGAGGGTAATGGAGGAAAATGATAATCTACTGGATCAGTTCTCAAGGAAAGCAATAGCAAAAATAGTACATGTTGATAGCTCAACATCATTGTTGGGTGCTCTTAAAACTCGAAATATTTCCCCAGTGACAGTGTTCAGGGGAGATCTGGAACTAAGCTCAACAATGAAGATCAAGGTAAGAATTGAATGTGATAGATTCAGAAGAAGCAGTTATCTGCAAATCAGGTCACAAGAATATACAATATTTGTGCTGGTGTTGTTTTTTAATAAATTCGTAATTAAATGAAAAGGATGATCTTCTGATCTTTAAATGCTTATATTAACAAATGAACATAAACTTGACCTTATATTCATGTGCTTAATTTTATTATAGGAAGGATATGCTGCTTCCTTAACTACGAGGGCTACAATATTGTTAAACATTTTCTCTTTCTCTGTCATAAGATGTATCTCAATTAATTACGACTTCCTCTTACCCCAGCAGGATATATACATGAATATTTGATTTTGGTTGTTACTGTGCAACTGCAACCTGTCAAAAGTTCTCAGTTATTTTGGGTATGAGGTTGCTAAATTTATGCCTTGTCACTGCTAAGACTAGCTATTTCTCATAGTAGTCATTTGACTTATAAGATTTCAATGCTGATGCTGCAACACAAATTCTTTGTCAATTCTTCTCAGTATTATGGGTAACAGTATAAGCCATTAACTGTAGTGGCCATCTTCATACAACTGTGGAATTACTACTGCACATGATTTTGTTTTTAATATCCATCTGACTTTTAACTTGATGTGCTATATGACTTCTGTCCTACAGAACTTCCACATCCCTCTCCCCCACAGAAGAAAACTTTTTTCCTTTTTTTGTTGGGCTTGGGGGTGGAGGAGGTTTTGAAAGTCATATAATGGTGCATGGTGATATGAAGTGTTTTAGGGGAAATAAGATAAGGAAGTGATTAGGTGGTACTTGAATGGCAGCAAAACTAAATGATTTTGGAGAATAAGAAAAATATGGAAACAGGGTCTGAGTGGAAAACAAGAGCAGCTTGGAAGAGATAAATATAGAAGTCAGGGTGTGTAAACATTATACTTAAAACTAGATTGTGAAAGGCTAGCATAAAAATAGGTGCTCCATCAACTGAGGAAACAACCGTTAATGTACATACATAAGTATACACACAGACACACATATAAATTATCATTAGAATGGTAATCATACCACAAGCAATGTAAAAAGCGGAGTACTTACATTGGTATAATACTGCAACTCTATGAAATCTAAAGATTGTAGCTTTGACGCTGGATTTTTTTGAGGTAAATATCTCCAAACAAGATTGTTTTAATAAAAACGTTGAGCATAGGAGTATTATCTATGCTTGATAAGTAAAATGTGCTCCTGTTAATATCTACAAGTTATGATGGGCATTTTTGACATGTAAAGAGTGGTTAACAATTCAAACTTGTGATGCAAAAGAATATATTTGAACTTATTGGATAATTGATTTCAGCAGGTTGTTTGGCTGGTAATGGGTTACAGTTAATATGAGCTATCTATTATGCACTGTTTGATGTTGTAAAAGTTAGTTTAGGAAGTGGAAACATTCTTAATTAATTCCAGCTCTTTGCTGGGATGAATTAGAGTGTAAGTTATGATAAGTTAGAAGATTGATTTAAGTTAAATTGGGTCAATCTTCCATTGGTCTCAACTCAGATTCAAATGGTGTGAACTTGTCTTGGTAATATTATTGCTATGTCTTTGATTTATGAAATTTATTTAGATTGTTAACTAACCAATGGATCCCAAAAGCTTAAATTGATAGGGAAAGGGTCCACAATACATGTCTGGCTTAACACTCCCCATCATGTGTGATTCGGACCACAAACATGGAGAGATAATAGAGTCAACGCCCTTCATGTGCTGCCCGACCATGTACATGGAGGGATGATAGAGTCGGAGACATACAAGGATCAGGATCACAAATAATTAGGGATGATTAAATAAATAACTAATGAGATTCAAACTTGTGACCTCCAGCAAACCTGAGCTCAGATATCATATTCACTAATCAATTGATCCCAAAACCTTAAGTTGATAGGGAAAGGGTCAACAATGTATGTCAAGCTTAAGGCTTCACACCCCTTCTCAAGTGCAGCTTGGGCCATACATGCGAAGGAATAACAAAGTCAGACGATGGTGAAAAGCGGAGTTCACATGAAAATTTTTATATTGATCTCAAAGCTATTGACACCAGTCAAATCCTTTATGAAGTTACTATCAGAAATTTCTGGATGTTGGCATGCCTTACCGAATTGTGCATAGTGGTATGTAAATGTTAGATATGTTACATGGACTCTGGTTCGTGTGTTAGGTGCTGGTTTGTTCAAGCGTTGGATCCTTTCAATGTCCAAGAATTTCTTCCTATAGAGCCGTGTTCGAGTGTTATATGAATGTCCATGCTTGAGTGTCATGTGTGGGTATTTTGACTAAATTGAAGGGTCCAAATCCACCTACTTATCCATCTCTCAATCATAAAGTTTCTCCAAAGTTATAAAAATCCTTTTGTATGGTTTTTGCAGAGTTTTTATAGTAGGTCACTACTTATATCACTAAACTTGGCTCATTTGTATGAATGGATTACTTAATTTTATTTATGGTCCTCACCTTTCTGCTTGCCATACTCGTGCTTTATATATCTCAAAGCTTAGTTTTTTCGTCCCCTGATTACAACCTTTTACAATTTCTGGCATTTTGTTAATATATAGATTCATTGTACTGTGACCTTTTTTTTATCCAGGTATGGGTTTATAAAAAAACATCTGAGGAGAAATTTCCTACATTAAAAAAGTATTCTGACAAAGCACCTTCATCTGATAAATTTGCTACTTATGAAGTTAAAGTTGATTATGAGTACAAAAGCATGGAAGATCCTGATAAAGTTGTTCCGCCAGAACAGAGAATCAGAGGTTATCGTTATGGGCCACAAGTAGTTCCTATATCATCAGCTGAATGGGAAGCAGTCAAGTTCAAACCTGAGAAGGGTGTAAAGCTGTTAGGATTTACAGATGCTTCCAACATATTACGGTAAGCTATTTGCTTTAGCTTGAAGAAGAAATGTCCCCGAAATGTTATTAATGTTCTAATATCATGGCTTTCACCTACTGAGAATGATCCATTCCCAAGTCTCATACGCCACTGGTCATGCATTTTTAGTCTCCGACCATTCGGCCAGTATTGTTTACTTTGTTCGCTTATTCAGCCATCTTTTTGCTTCCTTTTGCACTATTCATGCAGTGGTTCTTGTAATTGTCTACTATCTTTGAGATACTGTCTCTCAGACTACTTACTCTTTCCACCTTCCCACTTTGACTGCAAAATTTTTTTGATGCTGATCAGGACCATGATGTCAACAAATTGTAGTTTGCTCATTGGATGTAGTCTTCTTCTTGGTCAGTCTTATCTTAGTGGTAAAAGAAAGGAAAAAAAGAAAATAAAGAAAAAATATGGCTGACACCACCTGTAAGATTGTTTAACCAAGGCCTCAAACAAGTGATGGGAATTAGTGAAAGCTTTAGCAAACAGTGTTGCTTTGCTATTTCTCTTTTTATATATTCCGACAACTTATGGATAACTAACATTTTCTTTATTTTGACATAATTATCCTTATTATATGGGACATTTTCCAACTTGATTTGGAGAGTAGTCAATGACTAACTGTGTTACAAGTCCCCCCCAACAAGGCTTGTATACTCATGAGTCATGACCTTTAGGGTTGTGGATTTTTGAAGTCTCACAACCTTGATTTGGAAGTCTTATGGAACTGCCAGTCCAGGGTTTTGAAATTGGCACATCCTAGCCTAGACCTATAGAATATAGACTTCAGGCAATGTGCCAACTTTATTTGGAAGCTGGTCAAGGAGTTCAAGAGTCATACTTTTGAGACCTACATACTGTAACTTGAAGAGGTTGGTTAAGGACCTGAAAATATTTTAAATCTAGGTTTGAACTATTTATGGATGCATACCGTTGGTATAGATTCATAAAGATTTATGAAACATAACAATTGTTGCAGACCTGGAAATTGTTAGTATGAGATCTAGCAAACTTCAGGAGCCCAATGTGGCCTTGCGAGCTATAAAGGTCGAGCAACTCGGCAACTTGGTTTGGAGTCATGAAAGTTTGTTCTGTTATTTTTATCTAGGCACTATTACATGAAGGATGTATATATCTTTGTTCCTGAACCGGGCAACAAAAAAGCAATTGTTGCAGTTTCTGCTATAGCTAGAGCAATGAAGGATATGAACAAATCTGCTATTTTGAGGTGTGTTTGGAGACAAGGTCAAGGAAATGTTGTGATTGGGGTGTTGAGGCCCAACATATCTTCTGTGGACAATATTGTAAGTTGTTTCACACTGTTGCTTTGTATATATACTTGCTTAACTTCTGGATTCAGAGTTTTCTTACCTGATTCATGTTATTGGTTCTTTCGAGCAGCCAGATTCGTTCTACTTTAACGTGCTTCCTTTTGTTGAGGATGTTCGAGAATTTCAATTTCCATCCTTCAGCAGTTTCCCATCATCATGGCAGCCAAATGAACAACAGCAAGAAGCAGCAGATAACCTTGTCAAGATGTTAGACCTTGCACCATCTAGCAAAGAAGTGCTGCAACCTGACTACACACCAAATCCAGTCCTGGAGGTGTCATATTGCTTTACTCAAATAGTCTCTCATTCCTGCTATGATAAAATCAGAGTTGTTTTGGACACTTATCTGATAAGATTACTTCACAATCTCAATATAATTATTTTGATCAATTTTGTTTTTTGGGCTTTGTGTATATGCCATGTATTTGCTCTATTTACCTGACTTCTAGAATTATTATGATGTTCAACATGTTCTTTAATTGTGCAAAAAGTAATTTAATTTTTATTTGTTTGGTTCAACATCAGAGGGATACATAGTTATATGGAGCACAGATTTCATGTCTAGTTATCTTAAGTTGTTAGCTTTACTTGTTAAATTATAATTAACTGCCAGAAGCTTTAACTGTTAACCCACATGTAATGGATTCAGAATGTTCAGGACAGTACAACGCCTATAATATGATTTTATAGACCATGGGTTTAATGGTAGATATCAAAGAAGACACCTTTTCTGAAATTCGCATAAGTTTCCTCCCAGTCCCCTCCCTCTTCCATGCTCTTCAATCATTACAACACCATTGCTCTTGCATGGTTCCTTCTCCTGACTAGATTAAAAAGACGCATCATGGTTCTATTATACAGCATAATGGATATTCTACAACCACACTGGCCATCATACCTCATTTCAAGAGGGGATCTCAGGTCTCTACTTGCTTATATATATATTGCCCTGCTTTCTTCCGGTCCACGGGCATCAAGCTATTATTGGCTCCTATTCTTTGGCCTTCTTTAACACCAAATTTTAAGATGTATTTTAAGAAGTGCACAACACAATGATAATAGAATTCCCTTCATAATTTGAGCATTGTAATTCTTGATTTAGGGGACATGTTACCAGAACCGCTAGATGGAGGGACGGGCTGTTTCGGTGAAACTGTTTGTTTGAGGGTTCTATTATTCATTGACATGTACCTATTTATATGTTAATATCTCCTTCCTACATTCAATGGGTATGATATTTCATTAGTGTATATGTTAATTCTCTATCTGTTGTAGTTATGATGTGTGAATGGTACAAAGATGTAATAACAACCACTATAATTATTGCAATGTGCTCTTATAATGGTCATAGTGTATAGAAAATGTTATATTTTGTGGGTTGTGGATATTATAATACAAATGTGCCCCAAGGTCGAAGGAACCAGTACCGGGCACCGTACTGGTTCTCCGACGAGACGACTCGGTACAGACCGTGCCGGGCCCATACCGCGAGAGGGCACGACGCTGTTGGAGAGAGGAAAAGAGAAAGAGAGAGCAAGCGGGGGAGGAAGGGCTGGAGGAGGGTGGCGGAGGCCGCGACCGGACCTCTGTTTCGTTCGAAATAGAAGAACTAGCTGCGGCCTCGGCTGCCGCAGCCTCCGCCGCCCTCTGCCGGCGTCCTCCACCTCTCCTTCTCCCTGTCCCGCTCGCTCTCTCTTTCCTTCTTCTTCTCCGGCTCCGGCAAGCATCTCATTTTTACAGCCGGTATTGTACTGGTGAGCCACTGAAACGGCTCGGAACGAGCGGAACTGCCCGGTTCGGGACGGTTCCACCGACCTTGATGTGCCCTAAAACCATCGGAACATTCACTATAATGTTTTGACTGTTTTTAGTTGAAATCATAATTTAGATTGACCTCCACGTAATTTAATTTATGTTGTATATCCTTAAGTATTTGTTTATGTGTTTCCCTATGGCTAAATGCAGACTACTCAAGTATCAATTTTTCTCAAAGAAGCAAACCTCCTAGTGCCCTCCCTCCCTTGCCCCCTCGCCCAATCATTTGTTGCCAATCTCTGGCTTGATTGAAGTACTATCATGGAGAAATTACATGGACTGTATAGGGAGCCAACAATAGCCAAATTTCACGTGATAGATGGGGTGCACCAACTCTATATTGGACCATGTCCTTGCCTTTGTGATACTATGTCAAATTTAACTTTCTTGTCTCTTGCATCAATAATCACCTTTGCCTACTTTGCTTTCAAATTTATATTGTTTTCTTTTTCTTCTTTTATTATCCTTCTCCATTCTTTGGTTCAGCCATGTCTCAGTACAAGTTCAACCACCTTCCATAAATCAGATCACTTACTAACCATGAGATGGCCAGAAATGGCATAAAATTTAATGGTTAAATGACTACAAAATATTTATCTTAAAAATATGTTAACTTGTTAAGTATGATAAATTGCTTTATGTTGGATGGAGTAGATCACCACATCTTTAGGAAGGATACTGTTTCTATGGGACAAAAAAGTAATTCTGTTGGATATTCTATTCCTATCTATAGAAATACAAGCCATCTGCATGTGCAATGCACGCACCACTAAAACTAGGATACACACAAATTTGTAGATTTGTATGTATGTATGTACATGTACACGTGCTTGCATACGTGCATGTATATGTTGTATATTTATATGTGTATACTTTCCTTAGTGGAATAAAGTACAAACTAATTCTTAAAATTAGATTGGACTTTGGAGAGGTAGTAGGAGAAGAAATAAAATGTGAGTGCTATTGTATCAGAGTAATAGCCTGTAGTTGTGCACGTGTTATAGCATATTTTTGGCAATCTATGCGCGAATCCCTGAGTAAGATGCTCTATTTGTAGGGTGAATGGCTTAGTGTGCTCCAAGGAGACTCGTGACATTTCACTTGTTCCAAGTTTTATCATACTAGAGCATGGCACTGTCATCTTTATTCCTGCTCAAAAGCATCAACAACCTTAGTATGCGAGTTCCAATTATTTTCTGGATGACCTTCAAAATTATATCGAATCATCATGTCTCGGTGCTTTCCACTCACTTGTTGAAGCATTGCTGGGGTCTACTTCCTATCATTTCAACCACCAAGTATGTTGACCGTATGATAAGAGACCTCATGGTATGTCTTGATGGTTTCTTATCCTTAGCTTTTGATTCAAAAATAGACATTCCTACAGCCAAATTTGACCCAGTTTTTCAGCCAACAACTAATGCACAGAAAGTTGTTTACTTATGATCATATGCTATTATTGATCCACCAAATTGCTTGAGGTAGTGGTCTTTCTGGTTATCTATTTCATCTTCTTCTGTACCAAATTGCTTGAGGTAGTAGACAATTCACTCCTTTTAATTCAATTAATTTGGATTTAGCATCCTTTCAATTCATTTCTAATTCCCTAATTTCATTCTTTTGAACAGGGTGCCAATTTTGGCATCTTTTGAGCAAGCTTCCTTTGTTTTATCATTGTGGGCCATTGACCCTTTCCTCAAACTTGCGGTTTTCTCTTTTACGCTGTAACCTCTCTCTCTCTCTCTCTCTCTAGGATACTTTTACTCTGATAATGCTACCACCAATAACTAAATGTTGGTTGTCTATTCTTCACTTAACTGTTTCTACTTCACCCTATTCACTGTTTGATACCTGCCTTATTGTGCCTTATTGTGCCATGGGATTCGCATTTGGCTGATTCATCAATCTTCTTTTGAAGATTTTTTATGTAAAGCAAGTTCATCTTAATATCACTTATTAGTGATCTCTTTATTTTTTCTCATCTTTTTCTATGCTCTAGGATATTGGGCATGCTAATTCTTTAGTCTTTAGGCTTCTACCATCAATACCATCATCAGGTAGATGTGTTCTTAGGTGTCTTACCACGTACATATTTATGATGTGTCATATTTTGTTGTTTCACATTTTGAACCATCATGTGCAACATATCTATTAAGTGTTATGCTTCCTTGGTTAACTACTTCTATTGACTAGCTTAATTCCCAGACCTTAATTGACATGCTTATTTGTTCCCTTTTTGCTTTGCCGAATTCCATGACATTTGTCTTCAATAAATCTTCATGCATTCCTAGCTCAAAGATGCTGTTGTTTAGCTATTGGATTATCTTAGTGGTCTCAATGTCATCCTTTGCCTGCCCTCTTTGCCAGACATCTAGTTGACTTCTTTGATTGATCTGAAAGCTCTCTATGAAGTTTCTTGCTTCTTCCCAGTGTCCTTACTTACAAATTCTGATGATGCTGCCCCAACCATATTTCGCAAAACAAAAAGAAGGTGTTATGTATCTTTGCAAAGTTTACTTGTTCAATAGATCCTGAAAAATATGCTCTTAGATTATGCTAATTTAATATTTTCTAGCTAACTAACATATGCTACGTTATTTAACCCTTTTAGTATGACATTTTTAATTGCTTTCTAGGATATCAAGACATGTTTTAAAAATATAAATATAGTTTTTTTAATTAATCTGAACACAAATATGATCAGAAACTACCCCAGATATCTATGCTGATTGTAATTTAACCCCTGTGTGCTGTTTAATTTCAAGTAATTTGTCATGCAAGTTGACATTTTTTTGGAGATTTTTTTAAGTAGGTCATACAAATTTACATTACAAAGCTATTTTATACATTAAGTACACAAATAAATACTTATAGTCTGATAAAAGCTACAAGCAGATATATTTATATTTGCATATTAACAAGATACTTGTACCAGTACTGTCAGCAGCTTATATTAGTACTGAAGGAAGTTTATGAATGCAAACTTACCCGATTTTCTAGCCTTCAGTCCAATGCGGGATGATGATTTTTTATTCTTACATTTTCCAATCTATAATCTAGTCGCTGAATCCTGTAAAAGGGAAAAATTGACATGGGAGGGTTCCAGGCCATCTACAGTAGAAATGATACTTTGAGATGAAGCATATGTTTAAAATAGGAAAGTGGTGAATAACCTCGCATTGCCACATGCAAACCTGCATCAAACTGTTGATGAGTATGGAAGTGTCACATATTGAGAACAATTCCCACCTACACATCCCTGGAACTTTGAAAACTTAAATCTGGTATTTTGAGTGTACAAATTCAGTAGATCTGTACTGATTAGTCCAGAATTCACCTTTTCGTGCTTAAAGATTTCGTTGACCCAAAGATGGCAGAAAATATTTGTTTGATCATTCCATCCCGACTTATATTATTGTCTTAATCCACAAAGTTGTAAATCTGTCAGAAAAAGTGGTTTCCTTATTGTTACTCCAATCAAGCTTGAAATTTCCTGGCATTTTTTTGCCAGCGTTTTTATCACTTTCTTGAATTGAAGTCAAAGCAGCCAGATGCTGATGTGCCTCCACTTGATGGAAGCCTTAAGAGGATAACTGAACCCAATCCTGCTGTTTTTTCTCACCACAAGTCTGTAATTGATAACTTCTGCAAAAATTTTGAGCTGAAGGAGAACCCAAAGGTCGAACATCATTGAACTCTTTTATTTTTTATTTTCAACGGAAGGCTATTTTCATCTGAATGCACTCCTCCAATGCAGAAAAAGAAGTCTTCTAAACGCGCCTGGAGGGGAAAACCATCAACTTTTAGTGAGAAGGAGGAAGGTGTTGATGGTGAGGCATCTGATATTCAGAGTTCTAATTTGATGAAAGATTCATCTAACATAAATGTTGAAAAAATTGGGAATCTGAATCCTGTCCAAGATTTTGAAGCCATGATGGCGCGTAGAGACAGTTCAAAATGGGTCAGCAAAGCAATAAAAGATATGCAAAATCATGTTTCTGATTTGTTAGAAAATTCTTATGATGGGGATGCTTACAGCAAGGCAATTGAATGTTTGGTGGCTCTTCGGAAAGGTTGTATTCTTGAGCAGGTAGCTTTCTTCCATCGAGTTTTGTTTACAATTTTCAGAACAAGCGCTGTATTGATTTACTGACATTTAATAGCAAATATGGTTCTGATAAATATTTAATTTATATAATATGATATTTTCACTTTTACAGTTAATACCAACACTTAGTAAGTTCAGTGGTTAAAATTACTCAAGAATCCCAAGCTGATATACAATATATAATGTTATACAAATCATTCATAACTAAATACTCCTAGGAGTTGACTAATTTTTTCAGTTATATAAAATCAAAATATATATGAAAAGAAAAATATGTTAAACCTGGAAAAATGAGAGTTTCTCTGTTGAAAACTTTATATATATGCATATATATATGCATTGGTGTATATAAACGTTTGCTCAAAGGTAAAACATACTCTAAACATTTATAAGGTATTTTATTATTAAAATGTACTTAAAATAATTATAATTTTGAAAACTATTTTAAAACACAAAATAACAACTACTAAAGATTATGAACTTCTGGTAGTGTTTGGATAAAGGGTGGGGTTTACATGTGTTGTAGTTGCTACATTTGCAGCTACACTTCTGGTTGGTTCAATGGGTTTGCAATTGCAGTAAAATAAAATCCCAAGTTTGTTTGCTGTAAATTACAACTATAAAGTGTATTTGGTTTGTACTTTTAGATCAGTATTAATTATTGCTCTCAACCATTATCCTTGTTGGGACTTAAATCCATCGTAAATATGCCTCTAAAGCCTTTTCCAGTTGTGGTAGTTTGTCTTATGGCCAATTTAATCATAAGACAAGATACTATAAAAAGGGCACCCAAATGCAGTTTGACTTGCAGAATTTTGATTAACTTATAGCAATCCAAATACTGGGAAAATGCCGCCTTCAACTAGGTTGCACTTAAATCCAGTTGTATGTATCTAAACACTACCTTGGTGATTAAGTTATAGAGTTTCAAGGTTCACTTGTATTCGTTGGTGGAAAGCACGAAACCACATTTAGCTAGTTGTTTGTTATACGAAAGTTGAATAATCTATTTGCAATATTTCTAATTGTATTATATATTTATAATACACTTTATTATCATGTTACCTGTGGGGGATTTGGCCTTTGTAAGTTGATAATTGCACCATTGGTTGCACACCATGGGGCATTGTTCCAATGCTTTCTTGCTACTTTTTATTTAAAGCTTCCCAACTGCGTCATCATAACTTCAAAGGTTTGTACTAAGATATTGGCATCCCTGTTGCCAATTCCAGTATTTCTGTACGGTTTTCTTGGTATTTACTTTGCAGTGGTACCTCCAATGAATATCACTGTTAGCCACCCTAGTTTATTGGTTCATCACTAAAATCTTAGTCAAAACTTGTAGAAATGAAAGGGTTTTAACTAATCTTCCTGCATGGATCTTAGATCTATTATTGGACAAGAGTGATAACAAAATGGTTTATTTTTTTCCCTTTTACTAATTTTAGTTTCTCATGAGGTTTTCATGCAATTTTAACTGCTTGCTATCAATATAATAATCTTAGTCATGCTTCATAACAAACAAGATGAGTGTTCTAGAGCTAGAATGTTGAGACAGTTATATGGTAAAACTAGGAACGGTAAGGTGAGGAATGGGTATAACAGAAGAAAGGTAGGAGAGGCACCAATTAAGGGAAAATGATGAGAACTAATTGAGAAGGGTATGGATATGCACAAAGAGAAAATCTGAGGAATCCTGTTGACGGAAATGCTTGAATCAGTAAAGAAGGCATAAGTTAACATGGATGGAGATTGTGAGAAAAGATTTAGAAAGCTTGAAGTGATATGTAGTTTGCCCTTGATGACGAAGATTTAAGCTTGATTGGTGAAAAAGGATTGTTGGTTAAGGTTGTTATGTTTTAAAAACTACATAAAAAATGTGAAGGGTAGAAAAAGAAACTGAAGATTATAGAAGATGCATTGTATCAATGGACTTGGTGAAATGTATATACTGTTTTCTATTTGCTAAGTTGTTTCTCCATAAGAATTAGTCGGGTTGGGGTAGTGATATTGTAATTCAATTGTAGGACAAGAAAGAAAATTGTACTCCAGGGTTTCAGAAAAAAATTATCTTGTGCATGTAAAAACGTGCTTCACCTAGGAGCTGATGAAATAGCCAAGTTTTGAGAAGGTGGCTTAGGAGAGGAACCACACCTTTTACTTGTTCATGAGTAAAAGAACTTGGCTCTTATGTGCTATTAAGATAATGAATCTACATCGATGTGGCATATGGAATTGTGAAATTAACATGGAACTCTTGGAGAACATTTTTTTTTTATTCCATCATCTATGAAGAACTGCATGAAGTCTAAACCATTGTATAAGGATGGAGATATAGATCATTCTGTTTTTCAGGTTTTGCCTAATTAAGGAAGCACAATTACCTCAAATTGATTAGGGTACTCCTGTTCTGGAACCTTATTTGCCTTCTTTCTTTATGTTCTACTTAACTGCAAGGTATCGAGTTCAAAATTTTAGTATAGAAAGTAACATAAGAATTACAGATTGACATGAATGGAAGTTGTAGATTGACATTAATGGACATTATGTTAAAAGATACAAGAAGCTTGAATAACATTAGAGGCAGCAGTAAAAAGGAATTTGGTGCATTAGATCCACAATGTCAACCCCAAATGGCAGTAATAAGGCTGTAGGGCTGTGGTTATGATTATAATTCCTGGAATCATTGGGCAGTCAACTACTTCTTCTCTGTTTCTGTGGTCCATGTTAACATCCTCTCGATTCACATAAATCGAGAAAACAACAAGATGTTTTTGGATCTAAGAGATAAAATGGTCATAATAATATGATTGATGTCTCTCTCATATTTGGATTACTTGTTTCTGTCCACCTTTCCCGCTCAGTTTATGTCTAGTAACTCTTATGCATTATTTATGCCTAGGAGCCAAAGGAATTCAATCGGTATCTGCTTGGTCTTTATGAGAAATGGAAAGACACTGATCTTGCCAATTTTTTTGAGCTGCTTTCGTCTAAAAGTTTAACATTGATCAGCCAAAAAGAAGCATCTGACAGGTTTGCTTGGTTTGCTCAGTCAACTTGCCTTTTCTCTTGAATCCATTAGGAATTTGATTACTGATCTTTTTATTTACCACATTTTCTTTGTTTGAACAGTAATGTGACAGAAGAGGAGGCCAAAAATTTCCCAGTCAAAACCGAGCTCAAATTCTAGTAGCCATGTTCTCACATCAGATTGACAAATTGCTGAAGTGGACTATGAGTATTGCTGGTTTGTATATTTATGGGAGATCACCACAAGTACCAAAAGCCTTTGACAAACAAACTCGTAAATGGGCAGCACCATGCCTCACAGCATTGATGCGAATTTTGCACAGCATAACTTGGCTAATTTTATAAAGACAGTTCTATCTTATTGCCAGGTTATTCCCCATTGTTTGTTATCCAACTGAAGTCCTTTGCTCTGACTGGTAATTTATGTCTGATCTCTTTAGCAAGATGTTTAGCAAAATGTCTAGCAAAAGATGGAGGCATGTCCCACAGTGGGTATCTGACGTGTTGTGAAGGCATACCCTCTATGTTGCCCTAATTTGTAGATTTTTAGGTATTTTGCCGTAGGTGCAATATGACAAGTAGATGCTTTCTTGTTTGGCCTCTATGGAGGTATGATCTTGTATATTTTTTGTGGATATTTCTTCATACAGCACTAATGAATGGGGAGAATGCTGGTAAGGTTATTCTGAGGAGTTTCAGGTAACTGAGCATCAAGATTGGTCAAAACTTTAGGTGTGACCTGGAGGAATATGCTATACCATTCTCTATTTTTTTTTCTTCATATTATTGATTCAGTATCTATTATATATGGTGAACTGTTCACCCTAATTAAGTGATAAAACAATAACTGTTTCGACTCCTGTCTCTCTCTCTTTCTCTGTTTTTTTTAGTCTTTTGGTAGAAGACAGGAGCAGAGCTCCATTTTTGGTCCTCCAGCTTGGCCAATTCAAGAGTCTAGAGTCCAGATTGGCTATGGCTCAGATTACAATATCTTAAAGCCATGTTAAGGATTAGATAGGTTTAATGACATCTCATGATAGAGCTTAGAATCAACATTAGCATATTTTGGAGCTTATATAAGGGGCTGGATGCTGTAAGAAAGGAAATGGAATGATGCATGATCTCTTTCATATTCTTTAGACGTTGTAAGTTTAGAGAGGGACATCTTCCTCTCTTTCTTCTCTCTAAGTGCGTCCGGTTAAGGACAACCGATTGTTCAAAATTCAGTTTTATGATTTTTCTCTTATCTATTTACCTATTATGCAAGGTAGCAGTGGTTTTGGGAAGAAAGAAAAGATGCTTCTTCTCCTGAGATTGTTTTAGTTCCTCTTTCCTTCTCTCACTATTTTCTTCTTATTTCATATAGTTATTTCTTTTGGTCGAGTTGGTTTACTAAATAACTTGCTGAAAATTTTTGTTATTATGCTATTTTACTGGTGAATGATGCTATCATAACATGTTTGTATTTTCTTCGATTCATCCAATTGATTGATATTTAATCATCACTTTTATTCTAGACCTATGGCTAAAGTCCAACTATGACAAACAGACTCAGCAATGGTGTCTTAGAACTTATATTACTTTCTAGTCTAGAATATGTACAGGCAATATTCCAACCAGTTTATGAATTAGTAAGACGCATTATGGTATACGTTTGGTCATTTGGATTTGTTGTTTAGATGGTTACTAGGGATCTGTCAACTTGGATTGTGTACATGCTACTGGATTAAGCTTAGATTCACACTGGCTCAAAACCAAAGGAGCTAAAGCAAAGTGTTGATATACCCACATTGCAGCATAACATATTCTATGATCCTTAAGAACCTTATAAATACATGCTATACCTTATGATATCAGTTTGAGCCTAATTTTATTTTTCCCACAAATATTCTACATGAATTGAGTGGCAGCTAACAGTAATTTGGAAAGACATGTAAATTTTTCTCTATCCACAAATTACCAAATTCAGAGACACTGTCTATTTACATTAACAATAATTTCCCACTATGACAATCTGTAAATTGCCTGTAGCATGAGTACTTTTCAAGTCACTAAATATTCTACAACAAGATATCCTTAATCTGGACTTAACTCAGCATGCTTTTGCTGCTTTGCATATGGTCTTAGAAAAAAAAAAAATTTAGACCTGTGCAGTGCGTAGAATTTGCAGATAAAAAAATATAAATTGACTAATTAAGATATAATAATTCAAATATTTTATGGTATAAAAATGCATTGCTTTTAAAAGAATTATATTATGTACTAATTTAAAAGATAAAAACAATCAAAAATATATAAAATAATCTTTTTAATATATTCAAAGCTAACCGTGATTCTATTATCAACAAAGTTTTTGTTACCATATCTATCAAGATAATCAAGAAAAATATGTGGAAAACCGACGTTGGAAACAAACTAATACTTGTGTGGTTCTGGTTGGGGGTGGGGGTTGTTCTTGCACAAACACTGTAACATGAAGTGGCCTTATGATTGATTTTCATAAATTGTTAATGAACTATGGAGCTTATAGGAACCTAGCTATCATATATATATATATATATATATATAAATATATATATATATATTTAATATCTATATCTATATATATATATTATGTATGTATGTATACACATGTGCATGCGTGTTCTATAAAAAACGAGTGCAGCTTGTAATCTTTATACTTGCTTGGGTTGGTTGTTAAATTTCTAGCGTGCCAGTACTGATCTATAGAAAAAATAACTAACTACCAAGAAAATAAGGGTTTGGAATATTCTTTGCGAGAATTGTGGTGTACTCGCATTGTGAGTTAAGATTTGATTGGAGTTATTAGATAGTCCTTAATATCTCATTACATCTACTTTAGTTTTATCAAGCATTATAATCTAAAAAAATAGAAAGGAGAAAGGAAATCATACTTAAGAATATATACCCAGACTCTTTTAGGAGAGATACCAGACCATAATAATGATACAATTATTACATTGCTAGTAATTATGTATAAAATAATGATAATTATTTAAATACCAAAAATTATTCTTTATTGAGATACCAAAGTTAATTTTTTCATTATATTTTTAAGTCTATTGTAAGCATAATTATAACTAGTGAGCCTTATATTAACTAGGTGGCGTGCTATTGAAATTCGGCATACAACTTGAGTAGGTTAGATAGACTTGTGTTTAAAACTATCTATTCACAAAAAGCATGAACCAAAAAGCATTATTCTAAATATACCTATAAAGTAGTCTGCAAAAAGTAAGGATTCATTGTAGATGTTTGGTGTAAGCTTATTATGATTGGAAAATAAAATTCACTAATATTAGTATATTAGTTTTTCTGCTTCATTTTGATTAATAGTAAAATTGTTCTATTATGACTTAGAGATCATGAGTTCGAAATATAAAAACAAACTCTTTATGGGCGAGAGTAAAGCTGTAGATATTTGATTATCCTCAGACTCCATAATGGTTGATTCTTGTATACTAGGATGTTCTTTTAAAGTCCGTCCGATTCCAAGCTTGGATAAAGGAGGGTTGCGATAAATTGATGACTAGCATAGAACTACAGCTACATCTGATAAACATGAATCTTATGCTTGGACAAGAGATGCAATATAAAAATAAGCAAAATTTCGATTGGTTCATTTTGGGAGAAGAGTAGGTTAAACATGGGCCAAGTTCGAGTTATCCTCGCCTTCAACCAAATTCTTTCTAGCTAAGCATCATATAGGTCTAACTTGACATAGACTAAGATTGGTTCATTAATATCTTTTGTGACAGCATAAGATCACATCATGTCAGCTTGTTGACTCAGAGGATCCAACTGAAAATTTTTATAGAGGGGAGAGCGTGAGTGAGAATCTCTCAAATTAGAGGCGTGAAACTGTAATTTTGTTTTGTCTTTATAATTTGGGGTCTTGGACGGATTTCCGCTGCAAAGCAACAAACATCTTCAACTGGGACGTGGACGGGAAACACCACGCTCTACGTGTTATTCTTCAAAGTTCGTGTTCATCGTACGATACATCATACAATAAGCGAATCTCGAAGTATTACGTGTAGCAAGGCTTTCTTCAGCACAATAAAAATTCCGCTCCGCTAACCTAAGCGCGCCCCTCGTATACGGTCGTCATAAATTCCCATCGGCGTGAAAGCGCCGCGGTCACACAAAAGACACGGATGCTGCTACGTTTACCCAACAATCTCCCCCAGAAATACAAACCCGATTTTTTTACCCAACCCCATAGGTAGGTGATTTATTTAGTGCCACAATACCAATTTTACCCCTCATGGTTCAAATAAAAACCGTAAGTCAGAATAAGTTAGGGGGGTTTAGGGGAGACGTGGCGATTTCCAGAAAGTTAAAAGAATGCGAGACGCCGGTATTTTTATCCCCCGATATCCAGCGTTGCCGATATCATTTTTAGGGCGTTCCTCCGACAAAGAAAAGCTCCTCGCGCTCTCTTTCCCGTCTCACCGATATCGATCCGCCGCCGTCGCTTCTATTTTTCCTTGTCTAGGGTTAGGCTTGGGGTTAGGGTTAGGGTTTGGGGGGAGGGATGGGGAAGCCGGAGCTGGTGCTCTTCAGCTCGATGACGAAGCAGAAGGAGGTGTTCAAGCCGCTGGTGGAGGGGAAGGTATCGATGTACGTCTGCGGTGTCACCCCCTACGATTTCAGCCATATTGGTCATGCCCGCGCCTACGTCGCCTTCGACGTCCTCTACAGGTCTATCTCTCAGTCTCAATCTTGTTCTCGTTCTTTTGATTGCATTGCATTTGGATTCGGATTTATTGAGTTTGATTGTTATGGTGGGTAATTTTAAATTTCTGGAACTTAGAAGAGGGGGTTTTGATGGTTGGGAGTGATGAGTCGATGACAGTGGGATAAACAATTCTTGTAGATTTAGATCCAAGTTGCTAGTGCGTTGCGAGTCATAGATGTGGGAGGATTATATGAATTGTGTTTAAATTATCGATCTTTGTAATAGACTTGGTCTCCATGTAGTTAAGGAAAAATTCATCTTTGAGTAGTTCAACAATTTTGGTCCAGATGTAAATGATGATAGATTGGAACTGTGAGTATCTTTACAATATTTCGTAAATATGGTAATATTATAAGATTTTGGTGCTTGTTGTGTTCCTCCTATACCTTCTTTTTGAATCAACCATGTGCCAGAAGATGAGAGCTCATGTTGATTCACTAGACAAATAAGTGCATGATTTGAATGCTTGTTTTCTATGTTAAACTTGATGCATTTTGGTACTGTGATCGAACAGTCCATAATGGGAACACTCTTTGTTCCAGTCTTCTGTCATGCTCTAGCTTTGTTTTAATGCGATTCCTTTTTTCATCAAGGTGAACTCATCAGCTGATGATCCTTATATTCTTACCACAACCTCTGTATTGCATCTCACCACTACATGTGAAGAACAGGGGCTCTTATTCCTTTATATGGTAAAAGTATGCCTGCTAGCAAAATGCAGTAGTAATTCATTTTAATCACTATTTGAAGGTTAATATGGGAAACATAATATTTAATAATAAATTTTCTCTCTTGTTGAATCTTGAGTAAATTGAATATCAACTCAAGAAAAAAAAATTCTCAATTTGGGCATCTGTACTTCTGCTGTAGTTAATTTGTGCATCTTAAAGGAGGCATTTGAGAACTTCTTATCAATCTTATGGAAGAATTAATGCCAGAGAAGAGAACAAGAATATACTGGAGAGAAATAGGTTCTTATCATATACTCTGGATGCATATGGAGATAAAAAGAACTAAAGTGTAACTTCCAAAAAGAATTCTTCCTAAATCCTTAAATTGTTGCGGAATTTAAATTTAATCCCTATATGGAAGCAACCAAAGTAGCTTACTAGGATTTTGAGTGCAACATAGCAAGGGAGTATAAGGAGAAGAAGAAAATAAAAAAGTAGAAGACGAATGAAAGAAAATGAAGCACAATATCCGTACTTGGTTACCATGCTTTGTGTTCCCCTCATTCTTTTTCCTAAGCTAACTGTTACAGGGTGCTTGAAAAACAAAATACCTCCCATGGTGGCCTGCTCACTTGTTATATTTAAGTCAGATGAATGGGCTGAAGACATGGCCCATATTGAGGTGAATAGCGTACTGCATATAAACAGGCCAAGTTACTGTAAATACATATAATGCAGTTTGGGATATTGATCCAGTCCAGCAGTTTCAAAATCCATCAACATTATGTTCTCATTGCTAAATTTGATTATCTACCCATCATAATCTAATTTTTATTCTCTTAAACTTTCTGAATTGTTGGTAGGTTCAAGAGAAGCTATTTTCACTTCATGTGATGCTACTTCCTGCAAGTTGTAGCCATATACTAGTTTGCCCATGATCCTATGATATTCTTGTTGGTGATGGCCATTAGATCTCAGATATTCAGATCAGGGAATTGATACTGATTAGTGTTATGCTCTCTGGCACATATAATTAATCTGAGCTGCCCAACTTGTTATTTTGCTTTTAGACTCTGTGCATAAAGGTAATATAGGATCGTTCTGAGTTGCTAATCTTGTTAAGCATATAAATACTTCTTTGTTTTCGTTAACTGTGTAATTTTGATTTTCTGTATTTTAAGGTTCTATCTGGAACTATGTTGATAATTTGAAGTTAAAAAACATTATTTTACATGCATTTGATGCATCTTGTAGCAAGATGTGGGCATGCAGTCATGTAAATCATTGCCCTTTATCATATAGTATCTTGCTAGTGGTGGCTATTGAGTCTCGTTATTCAATTTAGGGAAGTGCTTCTCATTGATATTATGTTTTCTGATGTACATGGCTATTCTAAGATGCTCAACTAGCTATTTTACTATTGAGAATATTTGTGTGTATTTTTTTTCATATATGTATTGTTTAGTGACTCTTATATTGCTAATCACCTGGGAGCAGGTATCTGAAGCATTTGGGATATGAAGTTAAATATGTGCGGAACTTCACCGACATTGATGACAAGGTCAGGAAATCTTTACATAATTATTGTTTTCAGAGTATAATTTTTGGTACACTGTTGAGAAACTATGAGACTACATAAGTGTTGTATGATATAATTGCATCCATCAAATTCACCTCATCTATGCTATTTACCTGAGTTTCTTAACCTGTACAGCACTTTCTGGTCTTAGAAAGGTCAATTAGTGATTGACTTGTGATGGACATTAGGAATTTCCACTATTGAACTTACTAATATACTTCCAAGCGAGCATAGGTGTAGGTGATTGTGTTATATGCTATATATGTCTTTGTTTATACTATCTATTCAAGCTTCTGGTTGATAATGCTGGTTGGTTTAGGGTTTGAGCTGAAATATAATGACCGCAGCATTGTGGCCCGGAAGAAACAAAATTGCTGTTGCAATAATTTACAAGGGCTTCTGGAATAACACATTTAAATTGAACTTTTCTTTTTCCAAGGGGGTGGGGAGCGGGGAGCATATGGGCTTGGATCTCATAATGCAATGGCAGGGCTAGATAGCTAATAGGACATGATTAGCTTCTTTTTTTTTTTACAATAAATCCTTTTTACATTTGGCGTTTAATTATCAGCCCATTTGCAATAAGCTGGATCAAGCACAATTATTGATTTGTCAAGTAAAAAAATATGTGCTCCAAATTTGATGCACATGTTTACTGATTATGCTGAATCAGATGCATGGGCAGACTCATCATTTAACCGACAAGTTATGATCAGGATTTGACACAACGAAAAAAAGTCACAAGTCAAATAAGTTGATTGTACCTCTGCTGCTCTGCATATATTTATATTTTTATTTATTTATTTATTTATTTTGCTAAGGCAGGTAATTCACACTCTTCGAGTGCAATGTGCTGTGGAGGGATTGTTCACTTGCCCCGAGGGCATTCTGGGATATGTTACTTTTTAATTTCTTTGGTTGTATTCATACTAGAACAGTGTGAATTACCCATGTTAGCAAAAAAAAAGGAAAATTAAGTAATCTTAATAATAAATATACATGATGCTATTTCCATCCTGCTTATAGGATTCATATCTTAGTCTCACAGGCTCCACTCATAAATTTTTTTTTTTATGCATTTATTTATATGTTCACTATAATAGTTTTCTGTTGGTCCAAAAATAGGGGTGCAAACGAGCCAAACCTGGCCGATTATCAAGCTGCTTGTGCTTGGCTTGGTGCTTTAAATAGATGCTCAAACTCGGCTCGAGCTCGAGCTGAGCTCGGGCTGTTCAAGCTTGGTTTGTATAAGCTCTGAGCCGATCTTTACCTTGTTTCTTCAAGCTGGCCTTTTTTAGGCTCGGCTCGTTTCTGACCAACCTCTGGAAACTGTTTGAGCTCAGCTGAGCTATTAGCAAGCTGATCTCGAGGTGCTCATGAGCAACTCAGATCATTTACAGCCCTATCCAAAAAGTTCAACATAACAATCTATTTGATTGAAAAAAGGGCATACATTGATTAGCAAAGGTAGCAAACTGCATCTAAATGACAATCATTAATTCAAATGGATGGGAGACACAATGCAAGATGCATGATAACCTTGACTCACTAAAGGACCATGCTTATAGATAAATGCTGTTGCTACATTGCAAGGGAGGGATGACTTCCTTAACACGTTAGCACAAAATTCAGACTTACTAGGATGCATGAGGAATATATTGATCTTTAGTCTTTACCTTCAATAGGTCAATTATAACTGAGTGCAATCTGGGTAATAGAAAACAAGTTTATGTCTAAGCCATAAACATGAAATGGTGATGAATTGGATAATGAAGAAGTGATACGGTATCAAGAAAAGGATATAGTTATTTCCAAATGCTAGTCTTCAGTCTTCCCTTGCAAAAGAGCAAAGAGATAAGATAATTTAGCATATTGACCATGCGGTTGATAGCACCACCATCGCAAATCCACTATTAGGCTATTTGGAACCCTGTAGTAGAAGTTGCACTGCAGGTTAAATTGCATCACGGCCCATCTCATCTGTTTGGAATCTAGTAGTTCAATTACTTGCTGTTGGCCAGGCTATTCTCGGGTTGTAACTGAGGCCCAGTTTTCTGCAGCTTGACCGCAGCCAGCAGCCAAATTGGCTGCAGGTTGACCTACAGCTGCTTGAATCATGCTGAGTGGTGTTGATAGAAATACACCCTGATCGCATCGTGTAAGCTCCCATTTTGAGAGGGGTTTCTAAGCACTTCCATCACCTCCTCCTTCTCTATTTTTTCTCACTCTCCAAAGTCCAAACAAAACCTCCTCCTTCCCTATCTTCTTTCACTCTCCAAACCCTAACTCCTTACCCTCCCTCTCTCTCTCACACACATGGAAAAAAATCCTCTCAGCTGCCTAAAATCCTTCCTCTCCTTCAAAGCATCAACCATCCTTGAAGCCAAAGGTTTGGCATTCAAAGCCCAGATCATCACTGGGAGAATGGCCGTCGGTAACCATCCTCTGGAAGCTGAGGCACGACCTGCCAAGGGAGGCAATGGCGTTAGAAGACTTTGTCTAGGACTGGCTCAAGTGGACCTTCACCTCGATCCGGCGGTGGAGAATTTCCACTGGTAGGATCTCTGATGTATCTGGCATCTCATCTGGCCTTACATCTAATTCCTTGCATCTCAGGTAGATCACCAATTCTAGCCCTAAGCCATCTCTAGCCCTGGCTTGAACTATTACTTGTATTATATCTCATATATTGGATCTGTTGACCTGACTTGGATGATTTGCTGAAGATCAATTTTAGGATTTTTAACTTGAACTATTGATTCCCATTATCAGTTCATTTAGGTAGACTTGATGACAATCATGTTTTGTCAACAGTGATGATCAGCCTTTGTAAAAATAAGGATTGAAAGAGGAAGGGGCTTTCATATGCTGAGTAGAATTATATTACAGCAGAGCATGCCTAGTTACTTGATCGCATTTTTTATGTGAATATAATTGATGATTACTGAAGAAGATCTCTGGAGAAAGAATGCATGAGACTCTGGATTTTTCAAGGATTTGCTGTTCTGATCATTGTTTTTCTGTTGATTGTAGCTGTATGTTATCTTGCAGACTTTACGAGTCATATGACAGTTCTGAGATTACCCTCATACTTAATCCTGACTTGATAATTATCTACGTGACATGATTTATTGGATCCTATTTGATTTATCATCGGGTTGTTTTCAGAGGGAAAGGGAATCAGAGTTGGTTATGTTTTATGCGACTTGTCCTTTTCTCAACTAGTCATACATTGTTGCCAGTCAGTGGTTATTCAGGGAGGGTCTGAGAAATGCACATCACATGACGATCTCTATTTTAGGTCCATTGATCAATGTGGAGCAAACTGACTTATATAGTTTGAGCTACACACTGTTATGTTAATCTTAGATTTAATGACGATTGCCACTTCTGATACTAATCAAATATTTAGTTTACTTAATTCGTGCAGAGATTTTAGCAAGGACAGCCACTTCCCCTGGATATCTAATTCTTGGTGTGCTTGAGTCTTGCTGGGTTGCACATGCATTTGCTGGATTTAATGTCCTCATCAATACAGATTTAAAGCATTAAAGTTTTGGAGGGGTGGATGAGGAAAGTGTTATGTTTTCTGAGTCAGAATCTGGCCCCCAACACAGTCCTGATCTTATAAAAGAGAGGATAGGATTAACATGGGTTTGCTGGTCAGAAAAAACACTAACATCCATTTAACTAGAATTGGCCACATTAGTCAATTACTTAGGAAGAGAGGGAAATTTAAATGGTACAAACAAATAGGCTTATACTTTCCCTAAAGACTTCTCGAAGCTTGCATTTCTCCACCAATCTTTGATGAGATAATGAAGTTGGGGTGATGAATTTTCAAATGCATTACTAGATGAAGCCTATGATGCACATGGATTTGCTGGATTTAATGTCCTCATCAATTCAGATTTAAAGCATTAAAGTTTTGGAGGGGTGGATGAGGTAAGTGTTCTGTTTTCTGTTTCAGAAATCTGGCCCCCAACACAGTCCTGATCTTATAAAAGAGAGGACAGGATTAACATGGGTTTGCTGGTCAGAAAAAAACACTAACATCCATTTAATTTGAATTGGCCACATTAGTCAATTACTTAGGAAGAGAGGGAAATTCAAATGGTACAAACAAATAGGCTTATACTTTCCCTATAGACTTCTCGAAGCTTGCATTTCTCCACCAATGGAGGTGGCATTTCTTGGGTGGCCTTGACTTTTGCAGGGTCGACCTCTTTACATCTTTGACTCACGAAAAACCCTTAAAGTTTTCCTGATGTGACACCAAAGGCGCATTTTTGGGGATTAAGCTGTTTATGGTTATATATTTGACGAAGGGGGATTAGGGGCCAAGGAGGCTTCATTCACCATCTATCAGCTGGGAACCGGGTTTCGGGGATGAAGCGGCTAGTTCAGGGCTCCATTTGCTAGCTTTACGGATAATTTCATTACAGAAAAAGGCCTCCTTCCCGGCCCGGAAGATCGCTTCGCTTCTGGCGACTAGCTTCTACCGCTTCAATCAATGGCTAAAGCTACCGCACTGACAGGATATACAGAGTAAGGGACTATCCATAGACTAAGGAATCTATAGGGTATGTATGTTTACCCGAATGCTTTAGCTTTGGCAACGAATCTTGGGCCAAGTACAGGAGGCCATCGCCTTTTTCCAGTCCAACGTATCCCGATGCGAACAATCAGTCGAAGGAGTGGAGCGCGGGCGCACTCACTCTAACGGCGTACCTTTCCGAAGTTTCATCGGCATTGGTACCGCCACATCTTGGTGGCCTATAGTCCTGAGGGCATACTACCGCTGCCCTTTGAGCGCATCGTCAATGAAAGGGTCCTCGCGTTGGACTTAGTTGGAAAGGTAGGTGTTCGGCATGTCCCTTGCTCGCGAACTTCTTTAGTAGGGCGGGTAGCTTTGGAGATCCCATAACAGAAGAGAGATTCCAAAAGAGAGATTCGCTGCTAACAAGGGAAATGATACTTTGTTCATACAGAAATCGTTTCACTGATTGCTAACTTTGCTAACTTCCCCTTCTCCACTCGTATCTTGTTCGTTCTGGAAACACGTCTTCCTATTCCATCTTTTCTCGAATCTCCCTTAACGGAAGAAATAGAAGCTCGAGAAGGAATACCAAAAAAAACATAGAAAACTCGCTGAGATTGACGATTCTCTCTGTGTTGCATCCATGGCGCTTAATGGTTACAACATTGGCTGGCAAATTTGATGAGATCATGAAGTTGGGGTGACGAATTTCCAAATGCATTACTAGATGAAGCCTATGACTATCTTTTGGAGAATAATGCTCAGGCTAGGGGTTTTATGGCAAGAATGCTGGAGCTTCATAAAAAACTTTTAAGAATCATCCACATTCTTCCTACGGAGGTTTTAAGTTATTGTCTCTGGTCTTTATATTAGCATATGGATGTTTATGATGTTTTGTTGCACTTCTGTTGGTGTATTTTAAAAGATCAGCTTAGTACTTGGATGTGTCTATGAACATTTATCTATTTAGGTTATGGTGTTTTGTGATTGCATATGACAGTGGGCATGAACTTAAGAAATTTACGTTGTGTTAATTTTTGTAGTAGTTATTATTGGCTTATATTATGTTGTTATAAGTTGTCGCAGCTGTTGCTTTTATTGTGTTGTTATGAACATGCTAATTCCCTATATAATAAGCATATCGAGGATAGTTAGAGCTTATTTGTGGCAACAAATAAGCCATTAAAAATTATCAATGTTCAGTCATTGATGTTAACTAGATTTAATTATTATATGGTGATGTAACTATGGTTAAACATATGACTAAGTTCATGCTGGATCATTTTGATACTTGTTACTTCAATGTTTTGGTGTTTTGATACTTTGAATGATGGTCTGGTAATATGTAGTTTGTATCTTAAATATCTTGGTTTACTTGAAATTACAGATGGGACATTCTATATTAGTCAAACATGAAATTATCATGGCACAAAATTATACAAAATAAGTCAGTTAACTACAGTTGGTTGAAAGAATGTCTAAAAAAATATTGCATATCATTTGGGACTGGAGGCAAGCTCACCACCCAAGTTATGGGGTCACTGCATCTCCTGTTGTTGCATCCAATCAAGCAGATTCTTTCAACTTACAGCTCTCAATTGCAGCTATCCAAACAGAAAAACAGTAATTACAGGATCCACAGTTGCAACCTTCCAAACAGTATAAATTCAACTAACAATGCAACTCGATTATGTGCAACTCAGTTGCACTGTAACTTGAGCTACACTGCAATTTCATTTGCAGGATTCCAAACAGCACCTTTGATGGACTGGTACCAGTCAGTCAAATGATTGAAAGGGAAATTGTTGTACCTTCCCAACCTATAAGAGGATTTAAAGAGGAATTTGTATAGAAGACATGCTGCAGATGGCTGGTTAAATCAACAGAGTTATCAGTTTACTAGTTTATCGAGTTAAATGTTGCTAGAAACAGGCCATAATAAGTTATAAGGCACTTGATTTACCATATAGATCCTAAAACATTAAGTTACCATACCAAAGATAATAAAAACAGAAGAAGTATCTTGCTAACAGTTACATGTCCACTATAACAACATTTAGAATTCATGAGAACGAATAGGAGCTTTGCAACTAGTTTTGGTTCTTTCATTTCTGTCACTTGTCGAGGAAATAGAAACAAAAGCTGCTCTTTTAGCATGGAACAAGGACAACGTGTATTCAATCCTCACATTGCAACCAAGGGGCCATGGCCAAAGATGGGGCTTCTCAAAGCCAACATAGAGCTATGAATAATTTTTTTTTATTGTGATCTAATGATTAGAACAGTTCATTGATGTGATCCCCAATTGGAATTAGACGTTACAAAAGATTATAGAAAAGTAAATAGGTCTGAATTCTGCGGGCAAATTGAAGCCTGTCTTTTGATTGTTGGTAGAAAATGACCTCAGATCTGATTATCAGTCAGATATCTTCTGTTTAAAGGCAGATATTAGCATATAAGATAACAAAAAAAGGATTTGTAATGGGTCGCAAAGCAAAGTAGGAAGAAGAATAGAAGAAGGTAGGGGAGAAGGAAGAAAGCCCGTGACCAGTTCTAATCACGAAAATAGAATCCACATGTTCTGTTTTTTCCCTGCAGCAGACATAGTCCTGTGTTAAAAAATCAGGCAGCCCTCTTTCCTAACCCTACTAGGACTCTTTTAATAGGAAATAAAGTTCCTGGACAACCTACTAAACATAGACATATTAGACTCTCTTAGCACTCATAGCCAATTAAAGGAAACTTGAAAAGTATGACCAAAACAGCGCTGGCTGCTGTTCAACACCCCTGCTAAAGCAGAAAATGACAACTAAAGGAAAATTGAAAAGTACAATAAAACTCCAGTAACTTGAAACATCAAATTTGATTGCATCATTCACGTACCTTAGTGGTTTCTAGTTTTGGATTGACTCCATACTTTGTGTTGGAAAGAGGTGTTGACTATGGGGAAACTAATTTCATCCTACGTGCCTTGTAACGAAGACATTTGACAGATTAAGCTGCTGATGCTGTGTTAGTCATTAATTGGCTAGCAAGAAGAGGAAGCAAATAAAAAAACTTGAGGGAAGCAGTGCTATTGTAAAAAACATATCTCAGTAATACTGTATACTGCCTTGGCTATGAAGTCTAAATACAAGATGCAATCTATCATGAATCTTAATATGCATATGATATGGAATCATATGGAATCCATAAATTGACCAGATCATTATTGGATTTGCACCCCTTATATATGAGTAAATCAGGTTTGGCTCCATCGATTGGATTTGATGTAACCCCAGTATCCATGAATATTGCATTATCAGCTTAGTTGTTGCAGAGGTTGTGAATTGAATGACTTGTCACTAGGTTAGATGAATCAGTCCATTAAACAGTTCAAATGATTGTGGTTAAGGACTTATGGGTGTTGGTTTTATCTCATTTGCTGGATTTGTGAGAAATAATACTGTCATCAGGCACAAAGTAGAAAAAACAGCTTCTAAATGCTGGGCCCTACTCCAAGTAGGAAGGAGAAATGAATATAGGGTAAAAGGTAAACTTTGTTGTGAGGGTATCAAACGTTCATCTGGTTCAGCTGTTGCAGTAATATTCCCTGTAACTGTTTTTAAATGCTTTATCCTTATGCAGTGGTAAATGTGAGTGGACCATCACTCATCACATGCACCAGCAATGGAAGAGCTTCAGAAATTTGCAGACTCCTTGCGATCACAAACATTTCTATGCATGATAACATTGAATTACATGTACTAAGACAATCAGAGCTGTAGCTGATGATCTAACCAGAAATTTGGTCTGGCTGGTTTCCTTTCAAATATAAATACTTTCATAGTTGATTTCTTGTTAAACGAACTTTGCGATCATAAGAAGCCATTTTAAAGTTTATCTGCACGCATTAAACAAACAATGAAAAATATTTTCTGAACTAATCAAGTTTTCATGATTAAAATTTTTATATATCTGAAGCTTATAAGCTGGAGCCATAGACCATGTTTTATTGGTGATTATAATTATATCCATAACAGTTAATTTTCACTTTGAAAAAAAACCAGTGTTATTTGCTGTTAAGAGAGGTATTCTGTCACTAGTGAGGATTCTGTTGTGATCCTTGGTGTTCTACCTTTTGTTTTGTTTTCCTTAATTTGTTGCCTATAATGCCTATAATATTCTCAGATAATTCATTTGACTTTTGTTTTCTAGCTCAAAGGTACTTGTCGGCAATTTTGCAGATTATCAAAAGAGCAAATGAAGCAGGGGAGGATCCGTTAGCTTTGAGTGGCCGGTTTTCCAAAGAATTCCTGAATGATATGGCTGAACTTCAGTGCCTGCCTCCAACCCATGAGCCACGTGTTTCTGATCACATTGACCACATTAAGGACATGATAACCAAGGTATTTTCTACTCTTTATAGCATGTCTCTGAAAACAGGCAATCTTTTGTTTGTGAATTTTAATTAAGATTGTTCAAGTTAGGGAAAAACCCAGAGGTTCAAGAAAAGTAATAGAAGTGAACAACTTTCAGAGCTCTCCCATTTTTGTTTCCATGAAATAGGCGCCTTTTTTAGGCTGCCCAACTAAATTTTGATATTGAACAAATCTGCAGAATGATCCTGTTAATAACCTCTACTATTTTGACATCGGAATGTTCAGAAGAGAGTAATGATGATGGAATGGTTGAAGGTTGGAAAAGCATTTAAGTGATGTAGATAAAATAAATCACTGTGCTTTAGCATGTTGGATTGTTAGCACTTATACACAGGGCAAACAAATGAGGGAATGGTCAAAGTTGGAGATTTGATTTTCTTCCTTCTAAAAGTTGCTAATGTATAGTATTGACAGAGGGGCATGTGATCCCAGAACAAATCCTGCACCAGTTTGCAGTCCTTGCTTTGGATGGTTTTGCACTTCTTGTTCTAGATGAACTAGCAATCCTGGACTGAAAGTGCTTGCTGATGGGTGGAATTTGATTTTGGTAAGAAAGCAATTACATGATCAGTGGAAAAATATATTGACTATTGTAAATAATATATTGTGTAAATTGACATCAAGTTCAATTTTGTTTGGCCCTCTCATATAATCAAGTTTGTGGAGATCAAGTGGGCTAAGAATAAAAAGAGTGCATCAGTTGAAGCCAATCTCATTCTTAGGATATTGGAAGTCAAAACCATGAAATTTTGCTGCAGCAGCGGACTTACTGCACAAAAGAATCAAAACGTTGGATGCATACTGAGATGTCACATCATGAGGAAAATTTGGCTGATGATTGTAAAATTGAGGATCATGGAAAGGGGTGGATGGCATAACCTTAGTGAGCATCACATGATTAACCTGTGAGCTGCATCTTTCCTTCTGGAGCTGGAATAACTATTTTCAACTTAGGTCATAGATGCAGCTTCCTCAGTTTTGAGGAGTGTGGTATCTTATGATATATTCTGTCAGAGGCAGGGATAGGTTCAAGAATTGTATATTTTGAGAAAAGTTCTGTGATAAACAATGTGCACATGAATATGGAATTGACTCTGCAGGAATTGAAGTTTCATTGGAACATTGAACAGGAAACATTATTTTGAATGAAAAGTATGATGTGGTACACAGAATTGTAGTTTCCAGGTTGCAACTGGAATCAGTCCGTCAATGATTATATATCCTTCTTTAGACTAGTCCACCAAGTTTGTTAGTTCTTGATTTTGCTCTCCCCGGCTATGCCTGAGAAGTAAATTCTGCAAATCTAGCAGCTCACAGATGATTGTATGTGGTGAAGGAAGCACTACAGATAGGTCAAGGGAGTTCATTATATTGGTCAATCGACCTTCTTTGTTCAATTAATGTTTTTATGCTATTATTGAGTGAGAGCTCATTAAGTGTTTCTTCTCTAATATTCCAGGACCTTACGGTCATCACAATTCTGTGTTAAACTAATTTATTATGCATGTGGGGAAGTTTTTATTTCAGATATTTGCTAATGAATTCTTTACTCGTCATAAATGATGATTCATGGATTTTATCCTTTTCAGGTTAGGTAAAAGAATCACTGTTCCTCTTTTATCTGCATAATCTTCTCCTTGGTTATACCTACCGTCACTCACTCTTGTTTTTATACTCAGGACTACTTCTCTAGAGCTGAAGTCTGTATCTTACACCTATATGATTCAAAACATAGATGATGCTTAAATGGTTTTCCTGATTGTGTGTGTATCTTTCACTTCTTTATTTAACTCTTTCAGGCATATATCTTTTGTTTCTAATGATTTATATTTACTGACAGATAATCGATAATGGCCATGCCTATACTTTAGATGGCGATGTTTACTTCTCTGTTGATAGTTTCCCTGATTATTGTCGTCTATCTGGACGGAAGTTGGATGATAACCGTGCGGGTGGAGGGGGGCGGGTTTCTGTTGATTTAAGAAAACGAAATCCAGCGGACTTTGCATTGTGGAAGGTGGGCGATACCTGATTAACTTTTCTTGCATATCCTTGATAGTAGTCTATATTTACTTTTATTCTATTTTTTTCTGTTTTATTTTTTTCAGTCTGCTAAACCTGGTGAGCCAAGTTGGGAGAGTCCTTGGGGCCCAGGAAGACCAGGATGGCATATTGAATGCAGTGCCATGAGTTCTCATTATCTAAGTCATGCATTTGATATTCATGGTGGAGGGAAGGATTTGATATTTCCTCATCATGAAAATGAACTTGCACAGAGCCGAGCCGCTAATTCAGAAAGCAATGTGAACTACTGGATGCATAATGGCTTTGTTAACAAGGATAATCAGAAAATGTCCAAGTCAGATGACAATTTTTTCACAATTCAAGATGTAAGGGGTGGGAAATATGCCATGGCTTCATTTCATCCTCATCTTCTACCAGCAATATTTTTTTTATGGTTTTGGCCTTTCATATATGGAAAATATCTTGTAACTGTATTTTGCATTGCAGATTATAGCAAAATATCATCCGTTGGCTTTGAGGTTCTTTTTGATGCGTACACATTATCGGGCTGATGTAAATTACTCAGACAGACAACTTGATACTGCATCAGATCGTGTTTTTTACATATTTCAGGTATGTGATATATTTAACAGTTTGATGCTTGTATACACTCAACTGTTTGCTGGCAAACTAGGGTCATACACTCTGCATAATTCTGGTAGATTATATAATCTCAAGGAACCTTTGATGTATGCACACAAAGCATATCTAACTTTGAGTGATTTGTTTGTAATGACATGTAGACTCTGCATGACTGTGCAATGGCTCTGTTGCCGTTTTGTGAGGAAAGCTTTCAGTGCCGAGTCCCGGATGAAACCCAAAAATTGATCAACAAGTTCCACGTCGACTTCTTGGCTTCAATGTCAGATGATTTGCATACAACTGCTGTCTTGGATGATTTGATGGATCCATTGAAGGCCATAAACAGTAGTGTGAAAGACTTGAAGAAGTCCAAGGTATAGTTTTCTTCATCTATTTTTCGCAATTATATTGCTATACCTAAATGAGTATGCTTGTGCCCAAAGAATTACCAGTTATCTGCCACTCATAGGCTAGAACTGACTTTAGTGTAGAAGAGCAGTCTTGCTGTTGGGGCTTTGCTTGGTTCAGCTAGCTTTTCTTACCTATAAATCTGATTTTGTACTTTGTGTAGGGGAAGAGGCAGCAACAGTTAATTCAGGGGCTGCGTGCATTGGAGGAGGAAGTTAAGGATGTTGTTAGTATCCTTGGTCTAATGCCTTCTTCCTTACCTGCTGAGGTAATCCAAGTGTGTAGACTGGAAATTGTTTCGCTCATTTAAGAAAGCTTTTTTTCAGTCCTCTGGGATTTTTGTTTCTTTTTTTTTTGGCTTTCATGTTACACTCTATTCAATTTGCCAGGTTTTGAGGCAACTGAAAGAGAAGGCGCTTAAGAGAGCTGGACTGTTAGAGGAACAAGTTATGCAGCAGATTGAACAGAGGGCCTTAGCAAGGAAGAACAAGCAGTTTGAGATATCAGATGCAATCAGGAAAGAGCTCTATGCAAAGGGTATTGCTTTAATGGATGAGCCTCAAGGGACGGTATGGAGACCGTGCGAACCTCCAGAAATACAGCCAGAAGAACCTCCTGAAATACAGCAAGAAGAACATCCTGAAATCCAACAGAATGAGATTCACTAATACCTGATGATCGTCAGTCTTTTAAATGGCTAATCGTGGGATTCGGTATCAGTCATATGCTAAACTTATTTTTACATGTACAAGTAAAATATGTTCAATAGATTGCCTATTTTTGACCCAATGCGTCCTGTCAGGGGACTGTTAACCACTGGGAATTTGAAATATCCCATTCCGTTAAAATTGACGAGTACTGGAATGTTTTGGTTGAAAAGAAAATGGAAAAGATCAGTCGCAGAAACTAATTAAATTCGATCACACTGTATATCAGTTCTTGCTTTGATTAGCCTGGCTGTTTTGCGGATGTCCGCACTGGTGCAGAAACCATCTAGTTCCATATCAGCAAGGCATGCAAAATAACTTGGTTTCAGGATGAAACCATGTAGAAACCTTTTTCTGTTTAAGATTTGTTTTTTTTGCCTCAATATTGTCTTCCAGTTATGTGTTTGTTTTTTGTCCATGAAAATCTGCTGCCCTCGCATGACCTTCCATGCTGAAAATTATGAAATCTTAACCTCAAACCACCGCATATTTTGGACCTTTTTGCCTGCTCGAAGCCCCTTGTTCTAGTGCTTGAGGGATCTGTGAGGCAAGCAAGAGGGTAGGCAGGGAATGAGCTCAGTGATTAGTTGTAAATATTTGTTGTTGAGGGCCCAAACTGTCTTGGTTTTCCTTTTTATGCTTGAGGAGAAAGGAAAGGAGAAGAGATCGTAGGTTTGCAGGTTTACGCAGTTGGCTGTGTCGACGGGAACGGGCTTTGCTTGGGGCACAGAATCGGATGCAAAAGTTTAACTTTATAAAAATTCCTGATTCATTTCACATTATATTTTGGCATTGAAAAGGAGTGCAAGAGGGCCAAACTGATTTAATTTTGAGCTGAATTTAAGCTGCTTACGTGCAGCTCATTTAAGAGATTTGGCAAAGATTAGCGTTTCGTTTATATATTTTGAGGTATATGCCTTATCTTAGTCTTGAAGTCAGAATATATGCTATTTATATAAATTGTATGAAATTTATGAGAATAAATATAAAAATATTTTTGTATAAAATGGCAACTAAAATAATGTATGGCTAGCAAAATATTCTTGCATTTGAGGAAAATAAAAAATGACATTAGGATTGGACTATAAAAAACAAAATTTTGATAAAATAAAAACTAGAAATAAAGATTGAACTATTGGGAAATAAAAATATTTTCAAACAGAAGTGAAAGAATAAATTACTATTATTCTACTAATTCAAAATATAATTTGAAAAGTAAATGAAGACTTTGAATATAAGCCAGCATTATATTGTCATGAAAAGTCAGTGCTAATTTGTAAATTGAGATATGATAGAAATAAAAATAATTGATAAATATAATATCATAATCATGAAGGCTCCGAACAGTAGTTAAAATGATAACTAATTAATAAAATAATATAGGTTGGATTTAACAGGGAAACTTTCTACCAATAAAAATAAATAAAAATGAAGATGTACAAAAAATAAAATAGGAAATTTCGATATTCAGCCCCTACCAGACATGTCTAATCCAATGCTAGAGTAAGGACCTATGAGTTAAATATAGATCTAAATTAAGATTCGGTCATCAATTTGAACTTCTTCTAGTTGCATTTGAAAGGAGCGAATTTGATGCATGCAGAATTAGTTAGAAGGTCTGAAGCTAGTTTGATCACGGCCTAGAACATACCTGAAAGTAGAATGGACATAATCTAAAGCCACTAAATGATGGTCCTAGTACAAGTCTACATCTTGGTTCAAAACTTGTTTGGGTCTTATCTTGGTCAAGCTAGATATAGACTTTTTGAAAGATGCACAAGTAAATATGCAATTTGAAATAATTAATATACAGAAAGCTCATGAAAGTTTCACGTAAATCATAGTCAAGCCATGCCACTCTTATATTACATACCAATTGTCAATCTTTTTTAAGTTATAGGCCTTTTGATCTGACTTCCTTTATAGCCAAAATCACTACTTGAAAAATGTTTGATGCTGCTACTACTACTATTATCTCATACATTTTTTTCTTATATAATAAAATAAATTAGTTGATTTACTCTTGCTAGAAGATTATTGTAATCGACCAAGGCTGTACCCCCGCTGCATAGAGGAATCTAGATAGAATAATTGGTTGTCACCATTGTTCTAAAAATAATTGATGTCCTTGAAGCATAAGGTAATTGTCATAATTTTCTAGGTGTCGTCAGTTCAGCGATGACACACCTAGCTATAGCAGATGCTAGATGTACAAGTTTTATCTCGAAACTTGAATCTATGTACTAATTAATTCAAAGATGTTCGTGACACCTAGAAAAATTATATGTCATCCTCCGAACTCACACCGTAACCGGCGCTATATATCTGCATGACGAACTATACAAGTATATAAGGCTACTGATCAAATTATAATAATTTTTGGATCCTCAAAATCAATTTAATCAAGATCTAAACAAATTATTCTCATAACCAATTGTCTCAAAGTAACATAAGTTAAAATATGCTAACTAATTATCATTATTCAAATCCAATAAAAAATGTTCAAACTAAACTAAACTAGTCTAACTAAACTAAACTAGAAATTCAAATAATCACGTATATCTCTAGAAGATCTAGCACATTCTTTCAAGTCCCAAGCAATTTTAATTCAGAATCTAAAAAAATAGAAAAAAATAATGAGCTATACCAGCCTAATAAGCAACACAATACAAGAAAGTAAGGTCCAAGCATGCTGAACAAATAAATAATTAATAGCATAATACTGACTAGAAATAAATTAGATCTTAAATAATATATATATATATATATATCAAAAAAATATTTTTCATAAACTAATACTAGATCCAATATTAGACTATAACCACATAACGTAGTAGCATGAATTAGATAGCAGATATAAGGTGCACTAAGTGCCAAATAACAGATACTAGTATTCTAATCACCATTGGCTCGGTGTCAAAACTAGTTCCTCAGATTTCAAGTCGACAGGCCTAATGAATAATCCCTACTAGCTCCCCAGATCATAGCCGTACTAAGAATACATATATACATACACACACATACATATATATATATATATATATATATATAATTAGTTTTATAAATTATCCTATCATATCTTCCAAAATTCATCTTACGAGAGTATTAAAATACATAATATATTTAAAACAATTATTGCCTTAATAATAACATGGTTAACCTTTTTAACCAAATATAAAATAGAGATCACAATCAAATTTAATAAACTAATTATAATTTTACTAAAGGTCAGAAAATATACTTTGAAGCGTTAGGTTACTTACCTTTTCTCACTTAAAAATTCTATTTTAGTTAGATAGGTCAGGTTCAGCTATTCTAATATTATTAAAATATAATTAATTTTATTATTATCTTAGAAGCCAAGTAAGATTAAAAATTAAAATATTATTTAGGATATGGCCACAAGAGAAACAAGAGAGAGAAATAGGAGAGGAAGAGAAGGATGTGTCCTCTCTTTCTTCTTTTTTTTTTTTTCTCTTTTTTTTTTTTTGGCAACATAGGAGAAGAAAGGGGTGGGACTACGGTTGTGGTCATGGTGGACTGGCCGACGAGAAAACAAGAGGAAAAGCTCAAAAAAGTGGGGAATCGGAGCTTCTTCCTCATTTTTGGTTGTTGGCCGCTCACGGCCGGTCATAGCTCTGCCGAAAAGGATTAGTGGGAGGCTGAGAGAGTCGATCAAAGGTTCGACATTAAGAGACGACAACATCGGTGGCTAGAAAAAGAGAAAGAAGTGCCAGAAAAAACATGAGATTTGAAACAGTGGCAAGAGGTCCTACTATCGAGGAAAAGGAAGAGGAAGGGGAATCGAGGCTTACCTCTGGCTCAGACGAGCTCTGCTGCTACAATTTTCAGTGGGCACAAGAATAGGGAACGACGAAGTAGAAAGAAGAAAGAGGAAGAAAAAGGGAGCGAGAGAGTTGCTACTTGACGACGAAGGGTTGTGAAGGAGAGAGGAGATCTTAATATACAATGGACGTTAGGATTTTCTAGCCTCCGGTGGAGTCCAAGGAGAAGGATTCATCTCCTCCACCATATTCAACCAGGGCTCTATCCTATTTTTTGTTCGGACGGGCCTTCGAGCCTTGATTTAGGTGCTGGGCTGGGCCAACTGGCCGGCCGAGTAAGGTTGGGCCTCATATTATAACAATTTCCTTATATTTCAATGACATCTTGTTTAATTTTTGAAATCTACTCATCATATAACACTTTATTTTAATGATCTACCCGTATTTGTTTAATAAAGATATTCCAAGTGTTATTTTTCATAACTTTTCTGATATCTTATCACAATATACTTTGGCCACCAGCTTTCTATTCTGGAAATTATACAGAATGGCTTTTATCACATCTTGAAATTGTAATATCATGGCTATAATAGTAAACAGTAATCCCTTAGGAAAAGTATCCCATCGATAGTACTCGTTGCTCGGTAAATAGTGATATAAACTTGTACAGAAAATATATTTTATTATATTTATATTTGCTCTATATCTCTGGTAGGATTTGCTTTTTACTCTGCTTCTAATTAATGATTCACCAAAGTTTGGTAAGAAATTTAACTGATCAAAAAGTTCTATCACTACCGTCCCTCCTACATATATATAAAAAAAATAAATCCGGTAGATTTATATGTAAGAATAATGCTCCGATCTCTAATTATGTGTACAAATATAACTCTTTGCCTGTGGCACGAGGGGATTGGCGTAACTTATTAATTTTGTTGCCAAATATAAAATTACTTGAATCTTGGTAAATTTTTCATGCATAGATAACCAGCACTTAAAAAATTTTTTTCAGTAAAGAACACATTCAAAGTGCTTTTCAATTTTTTTAATATTTGAACCTTATTTATAAAGGAAAAGTTAAAAATTAGTGAATCTTTAAGTGCTTTACAACTTTTGTACTAAATTGCTGATTTTTCCCCATTATTAATAATTTACTAATCTTTCTTCTTTCATTATTAATTGAGGAAGGGATAGTTGGTAAGATCTTGACTCTTGACCCTTGGGACATCCCAAATTAGAAGATGCACACCATCTGCTAGATAATATGGTCTAAAATAAGTCAATGTAATGACTTTGGGTCCCCCACTTAACAACTATTCTAAATGGTTGTTTAATATTATAATGGTTCATTATAAAACGACTAAAAGCCATCATTTGATATTTGGAACTTTTAATAAAATAATATTGAAATATTCTCTTTGTAAAAAAATTACTCTACAAAGAGGTCTGTGCTAGACTACTACTACGTACATTGATTTGGATAACAATATCATTATTATTTTCATTATAATTCTATAACAGTTGCTATAACGATCAATGGCTGAAAATTTCTATAACAAATGCCTGCAAAAATTAAGAAAAAATGATTAGATCCACTCCGGTGTAGATGAAATCAATAGTCTCAAAAAAACTTGGCCCGGATGCTTATTAAAGCAGTTAGTATCCATCATGTGCAAGTCTGCAAGAAATCGTCGCTTAATCATGGAGAAACAATAGACAAGACAATAAATAAAAAATGCAGGTGATTAGAAGGGGAAGGGGGAGGAGTTATTGAATAATAAATGTGGCTGAGGACAGAAACAGTGGCCAATCGCCATTAGTCAAAGCAAAAAGATTACGGTCGCTTTTCCTCTTTTCCCTGCGGCTCACAAAATAAAGCTAATCCCAGACCCACTTGGAACCACCACACGTAACATCAATGGAGACCCCATGACCACTTTGGGATCACTGGTCGAGGAGAGAGAACGCGAGTGGATTATGGAGTAGATTTGCAAAAGGTAACGTGACATTTATTAATATTTTGGACCATTTGCTAAGGAGAGAGATACGTTTAATACTTTGGGTTGGGGCGCTGGCTGTTCGTTGGAGCAGTCCTTGTGCACATTCCAATGAGGAATAGCAAATGCAGCATCACTCCCCAGCCGTCTGCATACAATTCATCCCACTAAAATTGTGGGATATTGATGTCCCTCACAAAGATAAGCCCTTGAACCTAGATACTAAATCCCAACTTCAGCAATTGTAGACGTGGGTCTAAGTGTCACTTTGCACCTCGTTAGCTAAAAAGCTTAGCTGATCCTGGTTCTTAATATTTTCTTCTTGAAAATCCCTTTAATTTTGATTGGGTAGTTAGAAAGGTTTATTAGAGGTCGAGAAAATTATAAGAGTCATAATTAAGCGGCCTTGCCGGTAGCTGAAAGTATATCATAAGTGTAATACCAAGGCCTTGATACCGAGCTAGGCTAGGTTCATTTGATCGACCCGGAAGCATGCTTCGATCCAAACACACAAAAAAAAGAAAAAGGAGTTGCACGTCTTTAGCAAGAAGACCGGCCTCATCGGAAGGAATTCAATCGAGGGCTGGATTCCAACCTTTTTCGACTCTATTTAGAGCTCTCTGGTTCTCTCTTTGATCTCACTGGAGAGCCCAGGTCCGATCGCCGGTAGCCGAAAGTATATCATGAGTCCGATTAAATATCTTAAATTATATTGAACTCACTTTTTTGGGCAATGTTTGCTAGCTAATGACAATATCATGACAATCTCTAGGGATTAAGCCTATGCCAGTAGAACATTTCAACCACCTACTGGCTGGCAAAAAGTCAGAAGAACTGGCCGAATTCAATCCAATAATTAATCCTGAAAGCATGAGGTGCCGTAGGCAGGCAATGAGTGGTCATTTTATGCTTGTACTATACTTCCTGGGTAGCACTTCTAGCAAATGGATTTAATTCAATTCCTCCAAACAAGAAGAGATATAAGATGAAGAAATATCAATCAATTATATATAAATATATCACTCATTCATTCCGGAGTTCTACATAAATTGAAGATGGGGCTCAAAGTAAGAGGAGGTTATTTGTGATCTATGTCATATTGAGGCAGCCTATGCCTGTGAGTAATGCTACGCAGCTCTCATTATCTTCAAAGGAACAATTCTCTTGTTATATGATAAGAATAGATTAGTGCAATTCATGGATTTCTCATCAAACACAGTGGTTTGGTTGATTGTAGAGTTGCCAATGAAGTCTTGATAATGACAGGTACTCCAAATCATTTTTCTCTATCTATATTAATGTCATACACCAGCAATGTATGTGTATTCCACGATGAATTGATAGGAAAGAAGAAAAAGAGGGACATAAATCAATTGGCTTTTGAAAAATAGTAACAAAAAAAGAGTCCAACCCCAGGGCTCTGAGAGGGGTAGATGGAGTTGAAATTAAGAGTTTTTTTTAATGAATATCCTTTTAAAATTTATATTATTTCTATATCTTCATAAAATACTATTTTTGCACGAATGCCTCCAATATAACGGTTTTTCTAACACCGTTAATAAAAATTATATTTATTTTAATTAAAAATAAAATAAAATTTTGCAATTACTTTTTTGTCTTCATCGCAATCGCTTTTTTTTTTTTTGCACATCTATCCATTAAGAATATTTTAGTCATCTTAATTTGAAACTGTTAATTTTTTAATGGTGTTAAATGGTGTAGGTACATATGTAAAATAGGGATAAAAAATATGGTAGAATAGTAAAACAAGAGTTATACGTGGGTATACATGCAAATATCAAATTTGGAAGAGTATTTATGTAAAATTCGATATTTAGAAGGGATTATGCAAAAAAAACCCTGGGGCACTCTAGAAAGAGTCCAACCTCAGGGCTTTGAGAGGGGTAAATGGAGTTGAAATTAGTTCATGTTAGATTTGGAGACGGCTGCATCCAACAACCTTTCTTTATGGAAGCAGGAGAGAAAGTGGGGGAAACAACTGCAAATCAACTTCTCAGTAGTTAACAAGTGGTTGATTTCTTGTGGTCTTTGGTAGTTAATGTTTTGTTCTTGTTTTGACCCCTTTTTTTTTTTTCTTTGATATGTTACCTCCTGTCCCATTCTTCTGGCAATCTTTGCTTAAACATAATCATTCAGTTCATTTGCGTTGTGACGAGTATTACTATACACTCTTAAAATATCTAAGAAGAATCTAAGCATATGTAATGAACTGTTCATCAGCAATTATAAAATTGTGCAATTAGGTTCTTGATCTTATGACAAATTCAGTAAACCATATTTGAAATTGAGGCATGAAGTTTCCTTTATAGGGTGGTCTCTCACCTACCACTACTCTACAACTGCCACCACTCCCACTAATTGATATGGAGAGAAGTTGTTGGATTCCATCCTGATGTACATGTCCATACAAAATTACACTGAAAATATAGTGTAAATTTACACCTGCACATGAGTATAAATCAGGCCAACCCCTTTCTAGGAGCAGCAGTCAACCCACACCACACCCCAAAGACCAGAGAAAACCAAGGATTGGTTACATGGCCTTGATTGCCTAGCTTCTCTAGTTTTCCATCCCTCTGAGAGTCTGAGGGGCTCAAACTAGCCACAACCAACACCAGCACCCCAAAAGGCTCCAATTACTCCTCCCTCAGTCCCCACTTCTCCTCGCCCAAAACCCAAAACCCAAAACCCATCACCCCCAAAACCCGGAACGCGGCTCGCCTGCAGCCCAGCAGCGTCGCCGGTATCCCGGTCGCCTCCGCCGGCGAGCTCCACTTAAATGCCAGCTCCCCGCGGCCGTCGACGCCGCCGCCACCGCCTCCGGTGGAAGAAGACGAGGAATATTACCTGCCGGTATACTAATTAAGTTGGAGCTTGGTAGAGGACCGGGGGAGGGAGGGGGGGGAGGGGGGGGAAGAGACCTTTTTGTTCTTTTGTTTTGTTTTGGATGGCCGCGGCCAACGAGCCGACGGCGGATGTGGAGACTCCGGCTGCGGCGGCGGAGGAGGAGGACGCGACTGCAAGGGCGGCGAGGAAGCGGTACGAGGGCTTGTTGACGGTGAGGGCCAAGGCGGTGAAGGGGAAGGGGGCGTGGTACTGGGCTCACCTGGAGCCCATCCTCGTCCACTCCGCGGACTCCCCTGGCGTCCCCAAGGCCGTCAAGCTCCGCTGCTCCCTCTGCGCTACCGTCTTCTCCGCCTCCAACCCCTCCCGCACCGCCTCCGAACACCTCAAGCGCGGCACCTGCCCCAACTTCTCCTCCCCTTCCTCCTCCTCCGCCGCGGTTCCCACGCCCATCTCCACCCTCCCACCCACCCCCCGCAAGCGCTCCGCGGGCGCCTCCTCCTCCTACCACGTCTCTCCTCTCGCCCTCGCCGACCCGGCGGCGCCGCCGCCGGCGCTGCCGGCCCCCCCTCTCGTCCTCTCCGGCGGGAAGGAGGACCTGGGCGCCCTGGCGATGCTGGAGGACAGCGTGAAGCGGCTCAAGAGCCCGAAGGCCTCCCCGGGGCCGCCCCTCCCCAAGCCCCAGGCCGACGCCGCCCTCTCCCTCCTCGCCGACTGGCTCCTCGAGTCCCTCCCCGCCGTCTCCCCATCCGCCCTCGCCCACCCAAAGTTCCAATCTTTCCTCCACCAAATCGGCCTCCCCGCCTTCTCCCCCCGCCGCCTTGCCCTCCCCCGCCTCCACGCCCGCCACCGCGACGCCCGCGCCGACGCTGACGCCCGCCTCCGCGACGCCCTCTTCTTCCAGATCTCCTCCGGCGGCTGGAAGTCGCCGTCGAGCCCCACCACCTCCTCCGACCACGCCCTCGTCAGCCTCGCCGTCAACCTCCCCAATGGCACCACCGTCTTCCACCGCGCCGAGCTCGCCACCGGCGGGGCGCCTCCCGGCTATGCCGAGGAGGTCCTCTGGGACGCCGTCGCCGGCCTCTCCGGCGGCCTTACGCAGCGCTGCATCGGCATCGTCGCCGACCGCTTCAAGTCCACTGCTCTGCGAAGCCTCGAGAGCCAGCACCATTGGACGGTGAACCTCTACTGCCAGTTCCAGGGCTTCCACAGCCTCATCAAGGACTTCGCCCGCGAGCTCCCCCTCTTCCAGCGCGTCACAGCCAACTGTTCGAAGCTCGCCAACTTCTTCAACACTCACTCGCAGGCCAGAAGCATCTTCCACAAGCACCAGCTTCAGGAGCTCGATCAAGCTCGCCTTATAAGAAGCACTGCCCACAATGGCGATGCTGCACGTAACTTCGCCGCCATATTTGCACTGCTGGAGGATGTAATGAGCTTCGTTCATCCTCTCCAGTTGGCGGTCATCGACGAGGAATATAAGATGCTGTGTCTCGAGGTGCCAGCTGCTCGGGAATTAGCGGAGATGATTCAGGATATGAGCTTCTGGACTGAATTGGAGGCTGTTTGCTCGGTTGTTAAGTTAGTCAAGGATATGGCTCAGGAAATGGAGGCCGAGCGGCCATTGGTTGGGCAATGCCTGCCGCTGTGGGATGAGCTGAAAACGAAGGTGAAGGAGTGGTGCTCGAAATACAGTATAGAGTTTGGGCCTGTGGAGGAGGTGATCGAGAAGAGGTTCAAGAAGAACTACCACCCTGCATGGGCGGCGGCATTCGTATTGGATCCTCTATACTTGGTGAAGGACACGAGCGGGAAGTACCTCCCACCTTTCAAGTTCTTGACGCCTGACCAGGAGAAGGATGTGGACAGGCTGATCACAAGGCTGGTTCTGCGAGAGGAGGCCCACATTGCTCTTATGGAGCTGATGAAGTGGAGGTCAGAGGGATTGGACCCTTTGTATGCGCAGGCTGTGCAGGAGAAGCAGCTCGATCCATCCACGGGGAAGATGAGACTAGCTAACCCGCAGAGCAGTAGACTGGTATGGGAAACTTGCTTGAGTGACTTCAAGTCCCTTGGGAAGGTGGCTGCGAGGCTTATCTTCCTGCATGCCACCTCCTGTGGTTTCAAGGGCAACCTGCCACTGCTCCGGAGGATGTGGACGCATGGGCGATCGAGTGCTGGAATGGACCGGGCTCAAAAGATGCTTTTCGTCCAAGCTCATTCGAGGTTGGAGAGGAGGGACTTCTCCAGTGAGGAGGAGAAGGATGCAGAGTTCCTTGCCGGCGGTGAGGAGGATGTGCTCAATGAGGCCTTTGTCGATGCCCCCTCAGTGTAAAATTTCTGTTTTGGATTTTATTCTTTTCTTAGCTTATGTAGAATAGGATTTGTAGGAAATGCTGGGATTTTTTTTTTTTTTTGTTTGAATTCTTCTCTGTGCCCTTGTTATTCTTCTAACTTACTCGCTCAAGATTTTGGTGGGGTGGGGGGTGGGGGCATCAGAGAAACTTATAATGTATTTGTTGAAGAAGCTGAACCTCCCTATGGGGTATGACATTTTATTGAGTTTCAGAAAAAGGGAAGTCTTCTTGTTCATAAGATAGAGTTGTTGTGGAAATAGAAACAGGAAGAATTATGTAACATTTTGGCTCTTTGCTAATAATATCTATATAAAATTCAAAAAAATGAGCTCGAGACTATTTTCTTTCTTTCTGTTCTTTGCTGCTCTTTTTTCTTACTCTGCTTTGAAACTGTCTGATGCTGGTTGAACAACTGACTGCAAGTGCATGCTTACACTATATCTTTTGTTTCATGCAACATGCATCAACGCTTATATGTAGAAGATAATTGTTTGATCCTGGTAAATGAGGTCTTGATACCATACGCTCTTCTTTTTCGGGTTTCGTCAGCATGTCTGAATGTATGTATTTGATACTGAATGTTGATTCTGGAGTGGTTTTACAATGTTCAATATTCTGAATCGTTGTGCAAAATGGCTCTACGTAGTGTTTGTGCGAAAAAAAAAGGGTCTTAAGAATTGCATTCCAAGTATCATAATTTTTAATTTTCTTTATGAAATTGCAAAACATCAGGAGCGAACTGCGGTAATTACAAGAGAAAAGATACAGTTAGATGCTTCAAGTTATCATGGAATTATGGGCTGACTATTGAGATAATGGGAATTTTTCACATAAGACTTAGTTCTGATTCCATGTAGGCAACAGCATCTCCTCTGAATTCAGTTAGGTAAATTAGAGTTCATGAAGCCCTTTTAATTGTTCGACTTATATCTTCGGATTGTCTATATGTTAAGGCTAAGCTCCAAATCCATGGCAGCCATATAGCAGCTGTTCTCAGGAAATCTTCAATGAGGATAATGTTAAGGTCATCCATGTTAAAAAAAACACTTCACAAATTTGGTTGCTGGTCTCCTCACCTGCACTTTGATATAGAGTTTCACATGAAAACTGACCACCTGTCTTATCAAATCTTATGTTAGGACTTCCTCCTTGACATGTTTCACGTCTTCACGTCCGGACTTTATTGGTTTCAAGGATGTTAAATTCTGATCACGAGAAAAAAGAAAATATGTTGAACTTCTGATAGACATCCTTTATGGGATTAGACTGACGCTTTTCTTCTTTATCGCATTATCATCTCTGTCCATCACATGGTATCCTTGTCCATGACAGGAACCAAGTAATCAAACTTCACCATATAATGGCATGACCGATCTTCTCCAAGCTGTTTCACATGCCCAACTTGACACTATTTGGAAGGGAAACTAAGCACATGAGGAGTACTGGTGGAAGCTTTTATCACACAGTTGTATCTCCCCAGGGTGGCTGTCATTCTATTCTATTCACTGTGAGGGAGTGTGGTCTGAATTCAGTCTCTGCTCAACAAGTACACAGGAAGCTAGCGGACTTGATAAATGGTGATGGGCATTTGGGACACTCACTGACTGTGATCTTCTGAGATTTCTTGCTAAAAGAGGCCCCTGCTGCTAGTAAATTTGCCTACCAGCCATTCAGCTGCCCATGTCTTTATCTGAAGATCCGTAAATGGAGGAAACCAAGCAGCTCTGTTTCAAATTTACTTCAGACTCGAGCAACAGTGACATATTTTTTTCCGAGTCACGGCTGACACATTCAGTTTCTTGGGGGCCGCAAGTGTGCATTTGATCATCTAGAGCATGATTCAATTCTAAGTGTTCATAATGATGCTGCAAAGTTTACTGAATTGCTCGGTGAATTGGTGCAGCTTGAAAAAGGAAGTTGGAGAAAGGACTCGTGGTTTGGTGTTGATGTGAGACTCCCAAGCTGAAGGAGTATGAGATGCCGGTATTCTCTCTTGGTGATCTATCAGACGGGCCATTTCAGTCTGTTGTCTGGTTGGGTAGATGGCAAACCAGATGGGTAGCCTCACGGGCCAACTTCAGAGAGAAACAAGGAGATAGAGACAGTTGATCATGGAAACTTTGTTCAACAGGTCAGCTTGGCTACCACCTCCTCCTTTGCTGCTCTCTTGGGGATGACCGAGAGCCCACCAAAGAAAGCAGCAGAGGACGTCGAGGTCGGTGCGCTGAAGCAGTCTGAAGAAAAGCTCGGGATCTGTTACGGCGGCCCCCCACCATTTGTGGTTGGCTCGTGTTCTGAACTTTAGTAAAGCCTGCGCCCCAGAGCTGAGCTTTGGATTGGTCTACTCGCAACTTACCGTTCGTGAGGCCTTGAAATGGTGCTCCGACATCACCTCAGCAGACTTGCCATCATTGCTTCCGGACCCGTGGGACCTTGTGGCGATGCTGGTGACGGCTTCATGCCAATGAGGAATTTTTGATACAATGAGTTCATGCTTGCACGAAGCAAATTTAAACTATAATCATGATATGTTGCATGCTCATAAGTTTGCGCAAAATCTGTGCATTTATTCACGCAATTTCACTATAGTTAGCATTCATCTGCATTTGATTCATGGAGTGAGAACTTTCAGAAGGGGGAAGGTAGATGTGAAGATGAGATATAAGAGTCTAAAATGGGACCTCTTTATCATGTCGTCGTTTTCTGTGGGAAGGTGGGTCATGCAGTCTCATAGGGATGCTCTTTACTTATTGATGAGATGGTAGACAATGGTCTCTAGTCAAAGTTATCCCTTCTCGTGTTGACAGTTTCACTACCTCCGGACTCCAATGTAGGGTGGTAAGAGTTGTGCTGCATCCTGTATGATAAAGAGTATAGAGTGGCAAAAGGAGTTGTTTGGGATGGACTATAGGCATATGGCTAGTGGTCCTTGCGTCCATTTAGTTATATTTTCTTGTGAGATTCCAATATTCAAACTTTTAATGACTAATATATTGGTCAATTATGAGTAATATGTTCCTTCCCCCAGGATATTTGATAGCAAGGTACCATTTTGACAGGCTAGGTACATGCTAGAAAATAGTTAATCCATCAAAATGGTGCACAAGTTGCCTTAGATTATGTCACGTACAATACGGCTGCGTTATGTAACTATAAATTATAAAGTATCTCTTGCTCTCCTAATGCTAAAGCACCCACTTGTGCATAAGATATACAAACACTCTCATCTAGGAATTCACTACTTCTAAGCTACATATTTCATTGTCTTCAGAAAGAGAGAGATCTTCCCTACTGAATAATTAAGAATATTGATAGATTATTTCCTGCCATGAGATTCAAATCTAGGTTAGAGAACATACGAGTATTGGTTTTCTATTGTTTTTTTTTTCCGGGGCCAAGAATTTTCTACAGCCAGGGTACGTGATAGAATTTGACAGGGAATGCAAGTTTTACTGCAAATCGAGTTACTGTTTTATCCTCTTACAATCGGCTATCTCCAGTCAAACTGAATTTTCTAGCTTATAAATTGGCTTGTACCATTATTGAGGACTCTGGGGTAACCTCAGCTCTTGTCTCGGCTGATATAGAATCATATATTCTGAGATATTTGGGTGCAACATGATATATGGGTAGATTTTTGATAGTTTCTATTTAATCTTACAAATCTTTGGACTATTAGGTACTAGGATTAATAGATTCGATTTTGCATTATTTTTTACTATGCCGGCCAAGATCTTGACTTTCTTGGTTTCTCCCAAAGTTTTTTAACTTTTTGCCTTTTTGACGAGAGACATGTCCATGTCAATTCATCATGATATCAATCACCTACTAAGTTGGCCAAATAATAGCTGCGAGTTAAAAAATTTTGATTTATGACAACCAAGAGTTATGTTAAAGACCCTTCCAGTGAGAACTCTCAACATACCTACATTGTAGAAATTTTCTACAACTAACCTTCCATTCTATCCAAATTATACCAAAACCCTTGAAGGTAAGTGAAATCTTCTAAACGTTTAATCCGGTTAAAACAATAGAAATATGCCAACGGATAACGTATAGAGAAGAAAATTAGTAGATATTATGGCAGGGCATTGAGGTCGATAATTCTCAATTTTTTCTTTCTTTAGAAGGCAATACTACTATTACAACTTTATCCAATTTCAAAAATTAACTTAATTACCTGCATTGTAATCAACATGTTGCTTTCCTTTGTGAAATAGATAATCAAGTTATATGAGAAGAAATATAATCCAATGCATCGACAAATGATAAATCTACTAAGGGTGGGAGAACCTTTTCTTTGTTCTTTTTATTCGTAAAAGGAAGACTTAAAATAATGGCCTACTCAAAAAAGGATAACCCTTCCCTTTATAACTTGAATTGAATTCGCAGCATCTTTCTCTATCACTTGATACTCCACTTAGGATACTTTCACAAAAAGCAAAGATTTTATCGAAAAAAAACACAACATGCTCAGTTCTTCCAACTAACGACCTATATAATTCAAATTAGCAAAACATTATTTTAAATTAGATAAACCTTAGGCAACAGGATTAGCCTTCTTAATTATTCCTAAACTATTTTATTCTCCAGGAAAAAAACAAAAGACAAGACTAGGATCCATATCTATAGTATCATGATCAAGAGATTTTACTAGCAAACAAACTGCCAAGAGGACTAGTTCTCAATTCTTCCTAACTTAAAAAACCATCAGCCAGTGGAAGCAGCTCCCTCCCCCTCCCCCCACTGTAACTCAGAGATGAAAACGAGAGCCAATTCAGAGTCTCAGCTCACACAGAGTCCAGAGGCAAAAAAAATAAAATAAAATAAAATAAAATAAAAAATAAAAAAAAAATCTTGGTAAAGATTCTGTGAGTACGGAAAGTATCTCTGGTCGGTGGGACCCACCGGCACACGATACGCTACACTCGAGAATAGGACCACTGGTCAGACCGTACGGAGTTAGTGGTGGGCCCACGGAGACAGGGTTGTTAATTTGTTACGATGGATGCGCCATAAAATTAACACGTTAATTAAATTAACGACTCCGTAATAACACCCAAATATATAAAGATAATACGCGAATAATTCTGACGAATCGATGCTTTTGATGCCGTCACGAGATACCTGCCAAATATGCCGCGTATCCACTGGAAAGCGATACGTATCCACCCATTATTCCGATGGTGGGACCCGCGATGTACGGAGGAGATACAGGCCGTTGGATCTTTACTGGGTGGAGGTGATCTTGCGTCTGGGAAGTTGGTTTGTGATAGGTGTTTTGTCTTACGTGGAGGCCGCATACATTGAACGGTTTGGACCGTCGTAGCTTGTGGGTCCGACGTAAAGAATGGTGGGTCCCACGTAAGTGTGATGGCTGATGGAGGAGAAAAAGAGGGAAGGGAAGGCCGGGAGCTTTCCACGTGGCAGCGCCAGACACGGGAGCAGTTGGGATCTTATACGACAGCACTCATGACCGAAGTGGACGGTGGAGGTGGGAGTTGGGAGTGGTTATAGTGCCCCTGTCCCTTCTAAATATCCAACTTTGTTTCCATTAAAAAAAAAAAAAATTCTTGCATGTGGCTAAGAGCAACCCTTTGAGTGGATTGATCTTATTATTAATTATAAACCCATACAGGCTTTTTAAATTATACAGTGAAATTATTTAAATTGATTCTTTGTAATATTATTTATAATACTTTTTCTATTTTAACATAATACTTTGCGGCTGCTGTAAAAATATTTTTGTTTTCATGTGGCAAGAAGAGATTCGTGCAACTCACAATTTTGTTGCCTAACATGATGAGTCGGTGGACCATGGAGATGCCAAGTTAGTGGTTATGAGGTGAATAAATTTTTATATGCAATTTATAGGTAATTTGAAGTAATTTTTTAGATTAAATTTTTTATATATACACCTTATAAATTTTGGCCATGTATAATTTGCATTATAAATGATTATTTTTTAATTTTTTATTTTTTTATGCTAATACTCTTGCCAATTAATATTTTTTTTGGTACAACGGTGGCTCGCATCCTACATGTATGAATGCGGCCTATAAGGTTAGAAAACAAAAAGGCTATATAGAGGCTTCGACGCAGACATGTGGTCCATCTAGATAAATTCTCTAGAGTGATGAGCAGTAAAGGAAGCAATTCAGTCAGCGGCACAGTTTGCCTTCCTATAAATATGCTTGGCCTGATGGGAGCCATACTCTCTTAGTAAGTTACGGATATCGTGAAGCAATGGCTTCTTTTCAGCAGGGCACCTCCAACTCCAAACCTACTTGATCACTGTGGTCGAGTCCTCCTCGAGGAGAATACTGTCCGTGCCTAGCATTCGTCTCGCAAAAGTAACACCATTCCATACAACTCCGAGCTCGACGTATACAAAAGACGTACCAATCATATTGTTGGCTTATGATATTGCATATTTCTCTTTTGTCATCAATTTATCATTGTTGGTTAAGGTTTGTTTTAATGAAATATATATACAAGTCTATGATAATTGATACTAAGAAACATGGGGTTTAGAAAATATGAGTTACTGTATAGTTTACATAGTACAGTAGTAGATCTTCTGCAACAATTTTGTACAACTTGGGTGCAAGATTATGATTATTTGAAATTTCTGCTATATCTGCTATCTCTATATTTATAGAATTAATTTATATTGTCATCTTCCACCATTGTGTAGCATTTTTCTTTATGATGATTAATAAAAGTCATTATAAATCCCACAATTTTATTCAAAATATCTAGTGAAAGGCTTGATTGGACAAATAACACTTATCACTTCCATTATGGCAATAACTAAATATAAATATTCTAGAGAGAGTATGTCATTTGATGATATTAGTATTATGGAAACCTTGTTTTGCACCATATCCTAATTAGATGATTTATTTTTTTAATAAGATTCTTGAGGATTCCAACTCTATGTTATCCTGGGGCAACACTTGAACCTCCAACCATTTATTGACACATTCTTTACAATCATGTAGGACTTGTCCTTAAGAATTTCTCTGGAGCATTTGTTATTAGGGATAATTCCCAGGAGCATATGTTACTGGAAACCAATTATTGGTTGTTGCTTACAACCTGTAGATATCTTTAGACAGAATATGATTTCCTTTGATTGGAATGCCCTACATTGAGTTTCCATAATGCAATAAAGACAGCCCACTTAGGCTTAGCCCAAGCTATTGGAATCCTCCTTTATTTAGAAAGTTCATGGGCTTGAGTTAATTGTATCAAGTTCTCTAAGATTTTCTCTATTATTTTAGGTTTAACACCTTTGAAGTTGTAAATGAGAGGAGCCTTTTATCAGTCATCGGCGCTCAATTATATGGTTACCTTGATCTAAAACAAATGGTGGTGAGTGTTACATGTGCTCCGCGAGCCTACGGATTGAGAGATGAAGAAGAATTATTTGGAGATTTTGGATCTAATTGGAGTCAGGCCTTGTGCTAAAGGTGGGCAAGGAGTCTTTTTTTTTTTCTAGCCCTCGAAGCTCGATTATGCAAACATGTATTCATAATATTGCTTATGATGCACGAAAAATGGATCGAAGGATGCGAGAATGTCTCATCATAGGGTTTGAGCTACAAGTGCAACAACGACAACATATCCATCAATCTTTGGTCTAAAGTAGCTCAAGGTTTAGGAATTATACCTAGATCCAACACCATCTCGATGGAATAGGGTTGGTCAAATATCTTTTCGGTAGATACATTTTTGCTAGCTCTTTAGTGAGCAAGTTGAGAGAAAGTTGAGAGAGAGTAGTAATTAAGAATATGTGGTCCAGCATTCAACAGTCAACAAAGGGAATGACTATGACCCAAATTGGTGGATTATCTTATCTCTTTTCATACCTTCCTAGATGTCTCATGAACAAATATACCAGATCTCATGTGATAATAATTAGAATAGTTTCCTAATCATATATCCTATCATAAATCTTGTTATATTACTTGAAAACCTTTAATTATTGATCATTTTAAATAATATCATCTAGGTGAATCTTCTCCAAAAAAAAAAAAAAGTATATGAATCATTCACTTTGATGTCACATCACATGTTATGACCACAGGGTTTAACTAAATCAATATTCTTCATACAATTTGCAGTCAATCTCGGCATATAAAATTTTGATTCTTTTTCTCACCAAAACACTCAACAGTATCAGTTAGCACTCACCTTTCATTGCACAGCCGACTGAATCATTGCCTCCCCCTTCTCTGATATTCCGGACACATCTTATCCCAATCACCATGGATTAGCTTAATCATTTCCTTGGGTAGCTCATCCCCTTACCCCGTTATCATTACCAAAATGTCCCACCAGCTCTTTTCTCCCAGCTCTCCTCTTTTATCCCAGTCGTAATAATTATATTCCTCATTCGGCTGTTACTATATAGCAACCATAGTAATAATTATATTCCGCATTCGGCTGTTCCAGAATAGGAACCATAGTAATAATTATATTCCTCGTTCGGCTGCTTGCTCTATATATTTCCTACTGCTGTGTAGGGTTGGTAGACAGCGAGCCACCGCCATTCATAAAGTAGCTCACATTCAACTTTTTTTTTATAAAACAAACTTCTTCATATAAATAAAACAATAGATCATACTTTAATTTTCCTCAAATAGTATGCTTATATATAAAAAAATATTGCATATAGTTAGTTGGAATCATATATGGGATGATAAAATATATAAAAGCTTACTTAATACCGAATCTGACCGACCTAATACATTTATAGGTTCTACCTTATTGATTCCTACCCATAGCTTTATGGTCCTTGAGAGTCACCATCTTTCTAATAGGCCTGGTTTGACTCAATATTTGTTAGAGCACATGAAGTCTAATATTCTTTAACTTGATCTTGCAACAGCTTATTGAAAAAATATTTTCTAAAAAAATATAAAAATAATTTTCTTATAAAATTTTAAAACAAAATCATTGTCGAGTGGCTGCTCTTCTAAAAATAATTTTGGAAAACTCAACTCAATCATGTAGAAACAGAAGGAACTCTAGTATATGAAACAGGTCTTGAAGCGTGAATTAATTAACACTGTCCTTAAGCGAATTTTGCCCCACTATGTTGCTGTTGGTGATCCAGCAAATTCGCTCCAGGATACAACAAAACCAAAATAGAATTCTAGCCAGCGAAACTAGGATTCCCCAGAACAACGAAAATGAAAAGTTTATGTAGAAGAAGTTATTTTAATCTGTGAAGGATATTGGCAATTTATAACTCTGAAATAAACTCTAAAGTGACACAACCTTTGGAATAGTGCCTGTTCAAAACATAACTGCTAGTACAGTTATTTTGTGCAAAAACGGATATAAACTGCGAATATAAATTTCATTTTACACGTGCAAGTGCCAAGTGCCAATCTTTGATAATATAATATTGGCTTTCCCTCCACAACTTCCCACTAAAAAGTTACTTTAGCATGTGTAGGATATGAATGCTTATTAAGCTATCTAAAAAACTCTACACAAGCAATGTGGGACTAAAACCCCCTCTCAACATTACAAACTATTAAAGGAAGGAGACTTCCAACAAATCAGACTAAGTTGATCCTTCCTTGATCCAATCGACACCGTTAATACCGGATCACTGTAGTCGATTTTGCTCTATGCTAATCGTGTTAGTGTCGCTAACCTTTTTAAGTACCTTATAGCCCTAACGAAAACCTTTATATTGGAATAAATATGAAATCAATTCTTAACAATAGTCGAATTATATTTATTTTATGTAAACTCTTTATGCAAGTTTATGTCTTCCGATGAAGACGATACAACTTTAACCATCCTTATATTTTCAAAATGATAAGAAACTATACGTTTTAATAATTATACTATACAGCTGTGTACACAAATATAGTATAATATATGATATCTTTAGGTCGACAAACTTTATATGGTCTCTTTAGCTGGAAAGATTAAAAATAAAATAATACATGTAATATGTTTTTCTCAGAGCTGGCTGATAACACGCACCACAATTTCAAAAGTATTCTTTTCTTCAGGAATTGAAACTTTTCCTTATGATGCATAGGCCATCCACCCTGTTTGCTCAATTATACTTTGTACCGGCCCACCTTTGGATGACACCACTACTACAATTGCAATGCGATTCTTATGCAGTACCATTAAAGTTTTAGCAAAGGAATGCATTCAAAATCTATCACAATTTCTACAGGATCAGGCCCCTTTGGGGACTAACATGGTAACTTTGAAATTTTGATAAATTTAAATTGGAATTGAGCCTTATGGTGTCACAACCCCATATGAATTACTATGATCGTGGTGTAGTAGGCCAAATTATGACAAAGTACAAGTAAAATAAATAATTTATCCACCGATAAAGAACCACATCCAAACTTAATAAATTTTACATTGTTTTTTTTGCGAAAAATATTGGTACAAGATTGTAGTACCTTTCAGGCTGTGCACGTGTATCAAAAGGCGAACAGAGCGGCCGACTAGGTCGCCTCCTATGTAGCACAACACTTCGATGAGATTCTTTGGACATATCAGAAGGTCTCTCCTTCACAGTTATACCAGATTGTAGCTCTTGATTCTGCTAGTTATATCTATACCAGAGTAGGTGAGTAGCCGTTGTATCATAAAAAAGAAAAATTGGAAAAACTCACCATATATACGTTGAAGTAAAGAGTCATAAGCAATATTTATGTTAGACTTCAACGAAGTGCAGACTAAATCTTGCACTGTCTAAATCTAATATGAAGAAATACATTGTTGTACAAGAATGATAAAAGTTATCGGCACTTTATGAGTATCCTATAACAGCCATAGTATTATCTTCACAATCTCACGATGCTTTATCATCCATTTTGTCTATATAAACCTTTACTTACTTGCCAAAGAGAGCAATAAATTTGTCATAAAATATAATATATAAGAAATTGTTATAAACAACCCTTTTATTGTTCAATAGTTAAATAAATTAATACATTTTTAATTTTTTTCGAGGATGTGTCCCTCCCTGACAACACAACACTAGTTAGTTTATATTTATTAGAAAAAGAAACGACACAGTTACAAAGAAAAAGTGGCTCAAAATATGTCACATCTTCAACCTGAGATTGCAAGGCAGAAGTTGCGGCAACTGCCGCACACTTATTAAAATTTCTTCTTACAAATATGCAAGACATTTTCATCGTAATAACATAATCCAAATAGTATAAATAATTTAAATAACAAATCTAATTGTCAAATAAAATTTAAGTCTCATAATTTTAACCATATTCTAAAATAGTACATCAATTTAAATAAACTCTAATGTAAGATAATTTGTACGAAAGCTCTGTTATTCGCTCTCCCATATTAAAACCTCAGTTTGGCTGATTCTTTGAATCTTTGAAAAAAAATAAAAAGTCATATGATGAGCTAAACAACCCAGTAAGCAATGATCACTTAAATTAAATAAATCAGGCAATCAAGTAGATAATAATTTGCAGAAAATAAACATATATGCAGTACTAATATATGAATCAAATCTTTCTTAAAAATTTAAGTTTTTATTCATGGATTCAAATTCGTTCTAATATTTAATTTTTCTTATCGATCCTGAGCTATGACCACATCTTTCCTGTTGCAGGGTCATAACACTACACATCTTCTTGTGGTGAGTTGCATATCATCTTGTAGTAAAGCTCTTCAGGATTGTTCTGCTTACGGTATGTTGCGCATTATCATGTAACATAACCTTCATGACGAATCATGTGCCAACAGGAGCCCTTAACATAGCCAGATCGATATTCAAATAGTTATATGTTTCATATTTCAATTTTAAAATAATGCAATATCAAAATCAATCAATCATATCCATAATAAGATCATACATCGTCATAATATTCCAAATAACATATTCCATAATAATACACTATGCCTCAAATTCATGCATGAATAATACCACTCAAAAGTCATAAATATAATAATTTTATAAATTACTGATAAATTTAAAAAAGTGAAATGTTACTTATTTTGCGAGCAAATCCAAATAGTCCAATCAATTTTAAAATTTCTTCTTAGATCATGATATTTAAAAATTATATTCGCATCAGAATTTATCATAATTATTATGAAAATAAAAAATTCTAATTCCAATTGCCTCATAGGGCGGACCTAGCGGAAGTGCCCGGCATCTCGGTCGGTCCGATCAAAGCGGAATTTATCTAGAGAGGTACCATACTAGATCCAACATCTCTATAGAGAGAGTAGAGAGAGAAAGTTCAGTAGAGAGAAACAAGAGAGAAAGGATGGGGAAGAGAGAGAAGAAAAGAAAGAAAGGAAACTTCTCTCTCTAACCAAGGAATATGAAGGAAGAGGGTGACTGCGGATGGTGCCTGGGTTAGGGACCCATGGTCAACCAACAGGCGGTTGGAGGAAATTGCCGGTGCCTGCGCTACAACTAATTAAAACAGTAGTTTCGATCCCTAAAATCATGGAAATCAAAGCATCCCGATGGTCGGAGCTCCGGCCATGGTTTCCATCCACCACTAGGAATCAGAGGAAGACCCCGGCGCACTGCCCTTTTCCGCCTAAAAATCTAATGTCACCGGCTGAATTGGAGCTCCCAATGCCCTTGGAAGAAAGAGAGAAAAAGTAGCTCGAGAGAGGCTGGGTCCTTATCTAGTTTCTGGCGATGATTGGTCATGGCGAGGGTGCGAACGACGACCAGCATTTGGAAAGGAATTCAAAGAAATTCGGCGATGGGCTTTGATCGAGGGTCTGGGTTCTTCGGTGGGATCAAAGAGAAGCTCGAAGGGGCTCTAAATAGAGACAGAGGAGGCCGAAATCCACCTTGGTATCGAATTCCTCTGGTGAAATCGGAAGGAAGGAGACTCCCGCACGTGGCCCCTTTTTTTTCTTTCTTTCGTTTTTGGGCCAAAGCATGCTTCTGGGCCGGCCAAATATACCTGGCCCAGTTTGTAATTAGGCCCTAAAAGGGCCCGGGTACTACAAAATAGGTAATATATTGAAACTTCATGATGTCTGTTAAGTATAGTTCATGAATTATTATAATAATCACAAACATAGTATGATAGCCATCTTAATATTTTTTAGAAAACATCTCTAGATACTCTATAATTTAACTTTAGCCCTGACATAGCTAAAAATATACCAGGAGGACTCTGCTCTTCTGGATGGGACAGGGTGTCTACTCCTCTTAAGTCTAAGATCAATTATAGGACATTAAAACCAAAGATCCACAACATTGATCATGACTTATATTACTTAAATGCCTAGAAAAATACAACATCATATATTTTGGTGGTCTTTAGCCTATGCATCATATAGGGATGGAAATGGACGGTTCTATTATACTAGTACACTAGATAAAAATGGATGGTTTTATTATACTAGTATACTAAAAAATATGATAAATCATTTAAATTAAGAATTTATATTATTGATCCTGATTTACATGTTAAAATAAATATAGATAGAAAATTAATTGACTTTAATACTTAGATCAGAGTAAAATATGATCTCGTAATTTTAACCGTTTATTTTTATACCCACTTGATAGATATATTATAGACTATGAAAATATGTGATTTTTGATTTCTAAATACTTTTAGTGGTACAGGGTATGAGCAAACATGTAGATCTTTAATCTGGATGCCCCTTTGTTGATTTTAGACTTGAGAGAAGTAGCATCCTCCTCTTGGAAGGAGCAAAGTATATATTATGACGACGACGGCGGCGACGACGACGATACACAGAAATGCTTAATAGCAAGTTTCGGGTACCAAAACAGGTCTAACCTAACTTGAGAACATATAATGGCTTGAAGTTACAGCCATTTATAATGCTAACCTGGACTATATATATCTATATATAGAGAGAGAACCAAGTCATCAATTAATGTAATCAAACAACGCTTTGCAAGAATGTATGATTGACTCAGACTTGATTGTCTTACTGAGTTAGTCTGCTTTGGGATTACTGAATCAAATAAAAATTAGTCAGCAAACATTACTACTTGTCACCCCTCAATTGGAAGCAAAAAGAACTGAAAGCAAGAGCTAGACGGTCATTGTTCAGTAGGCAAAAGAAACCCAGGAATGTGTGATGAAACTGACGCATATCGCTTGTTCAGATGGACTAATGGTCCAGCATGGCAGTTATGAGATTATGTGAGAGATGTATGAGATCATGAGATAGACTTGATTGTTTCTCTACTCTTCAAGGTCAATGTCCAAGAAGATCAAAGTTGGCTTATTAGAAAGAGGGCAGAACCAGGATCTGGGAAGGTTCATGAATAAGAATCACAAGTCATGAGCAATGGTGGATTCATTTAAATGAGCAAATGCCATAGATATCATGTCCATATTCTCATTATATATATATTCGGCCATGGAACTGGTTTCTCAAGCACCTTTGCAGAACCTTAGCTCCCAAAAAACAGTGCCAGAGTACTATTTGGGACTGAATCTATTACCTCTTAACCAAGAAACCAGTTTGCATTTAAGAGAAAATGCTTACAGTGAGAGCAAACAAATGAGTTACACGACCATACGAATCAATAAGTTGACTAATATATGCTGTTACTTGAAGTGAGGAAAAATTATTTTGCTTCCTCTCTGATTAGAAGAAAAGGATATTGAACTAAATAAGACCAGTATCATCTGCTAACTGGAATCTAACTTCAGCCAAAATGAAATTTGACAGTTTAGCGTTTTTAAATTTTGTGTTGTAAGGCATGATCAAACTAGGCAAACAAGGCATACGTTTAGTTTGCAGCTACCTCAACAGAAGTATAAATTCAATATAGAACTTGAAAAAAAAATCTGGTACAAAACTAATGAACCTTTTGGGCCATCCATGATATGCCCCTTAATAAGCACCGACGTTGGACCAACCCTTCACTGCCACAATATGCCATCCACCGAGATTTGCTGTACCAGTTAGTACCGTACTATACCGGCTATACCATATCATATTGGTACCGAACTGATACATGATACATGGTCTCGTATCATATCGATATTTGGTACGTCTCGCCATCTTGTATTATATTGTATATCAATACTGTAATAAAAAGATATCAATATGGGATTTGGCACTGAGACACGAATCATACTATCCACACTATAAAATCACTTGGGATGGAGTGCTGGAGGTATTGTGATGCTATACAATTTTTGGAACATTGTACCAAGCGCTGCTATTGAAGTTATTTGTGTTATCGTGTGAGGGTTATGAAGCTACTATCTAGGGATTTATGGTACTATACCTATGGCACAGGATTTTCAGGACTTCGAGGCTACTAAGTTGATTGACTTAGCCTAAGGTGTTTATAAAGTAACCTCAATCATCTTAACATGGGCTTCTCCAGGCTTTCTTTCTCCTGGGCCATTGCTTTATTACCTCGTTATCTCCTTCTAGGTGACTTCTCATGCCTGATTTTCTTATATTAGAAGATGAGCAGCATGTTTCTTTTGCACCACCGGCATACGTCATCGGGATGTCACTTGGGGAACATATCATACCACAAAAAAAAAAGTATGAAAAGATAGAGATTATAGAATGCAACTAGCACAAAGTGAAGATTTTGGCTCAATAGATGTTCAACTTTTGAAGCAGGCAGCAAGCAAGCATATAGATAAGGACTGTATATGTGCATAATTGCAAGTCCATATTGATATTACCTCTTTAATTGCAATTATAGTTACAGATCCAAATTCTACAAAATAAATGAATACAAATAGAAAAGTAACGATAACCTTATTTAAAAAATGATTACTAACATGAGCTAGACATGCATGATAACTTCGGCCAGTATAGAGAAATACGCTCATCATATTTTTATAATCTAACTAAATCAATCCTTCTTATTCCATTCCTATCATCTTTTATGTGCACTCTAAATAGGGATATAGCAATATCAGCATGCGATTCCAAGTTAATTTCATACTATATGTCCATATCTACATGGAAGTTAAAAAGAAACACAATAATTTTTCATGTAACTTTTTATTTATTTAAAAATTTTCATATATAAATAATTAAATTTTTAAAAAATATTATTCATAATTTTATAATATAATATATAATCTGACCAAATTTCTAATATTATATTTTTGATTTATATAAAATATAAAGGATATTAAACTTCGGATATGCTAAAATTTGGTTTCGAAAAATCGTCGAAATCATTCTTATTGAATTTCAATAAAAATTATTATATATTTAATGTAAAAAAAAATAAAATATGTAAATATTCATCCGGTCGACATCTGGCGCGACCGCGTGGCATTGCATCACGGGCTTTAATCAGGAGTTGCTTTCGCGAGTCCACGCCTTGCGTATGCATCCGCACACGGTGTTGTAAATTGTAATGTAAATCGCAAACCGCCTTCCGCCTTCAACGCCCCTCTCCTTCTGTGGCCCTCTCTCATTTCCGCGTTGCGTTGCCTTGGAATTCCTAATAAACGCCAGGGGAGGAAGAGGAGGAAAAAGAAAAAAAAGAAGGAAAGAGATCTGGGAGGAGAGATGGTGAACACGTTCTGCTTGTTTTGCGCGTGCATCGACCAGGCGAGCGTCGGGGTGGTGGAGAGCTGGGGCCGCTTTCTGAGGCTCGCCGCCCCCGGCCTCCACTTTTTGAACCCCTTCGCCGGTGAATGCCTCGCCGGCGTCCTCTCCACCCGCATCTCCTCCCTCGACGTCCGCATCGAGACAAAGACCAAGGTCAGCCCCCCACCTCTTCTCTTTGATCCTCGGATGGATCACAATAGTGACAATCATACCCTATTCTCATCCGATTTGCATCAGATTATGCTGTTAATGGAATTGTTGTTTTGGATTGAATTCGGATTCAATCGATTTGGGATTTTCCTATTCGTTTGCTAGGTTAAGTGATTGTCTCTTTTGACGATCTTTTCTGAAGGAAAGAATTTGGTTATGTATACTTTAAAATTCCTTGCTCGTTTTAATGTCATCTTTATGTGCTCGATCGAGTTTGGCCCTTTCTTCCGTATCCAGGTGGTTCTTATTCATAGGTTGGTTCTTTTTGTTTTAATGGGTCTTATATGACATGAATTCAGAACTTGTTTTGTTATGAAAGTGAAATAGTTCGATCTATATCTTAATGACATGACCGAGATGTTTTCTTTTTTCTTTTTTAATGGAAAGATCAACCTGGGAGTGTGCTAATTCATATAAGCAAAGATTTTATAATTGAAGATTAAAGAGCATGACATTGATGCCTTTGATTTCCGGGAAATACAGGGGGAATGCTACCGCAAGGGTTTGAATTCTGGACCTCTCCTGAGTGGAGAGGGATGCCAACCAGCTGAGATAGGGCTGGTTGGCGATATTGGTACCTTTGCGCCATATAACCGTGCTCGAGAGGTTGAAACCCTGTCTCCTAATTGAACCATGATTTCAGGCTTCAGTATGTATTGGCTCATGTATTCCAAAGTCAAGTAGTGCTACTGAACACTCACAAATGCTTCATTTGTGATGGAAATCATGTGTGACAAAAGGAAGTGTAGAATAGCTATTATGAATAATCAAATTTATAGAAGTACAGAAACGAAATGATATAAATTCATAGTGAAGGCTGGTTCAGGTATAACATTTCTACTGCACCAAGATTCTAACTGCCTCTCAATTTACTGATGAAAAAATGATCTCATTATGGTAAAAAAAAGAAGAAGAAGAAGAAGAAAAATGTAACAAAGAGTGATGCTGTATGTGCATGTCAGAAAAAAGCTGATATGAACCTGACTATGATCTTTTAGTTCCCATAAGAGGAGTAATAGGAATTTCCCATAAGAGGAGAAAAGGAAGGATAACTTAAAGGAAGCCAATAACTTGTTGGTTTCATAGAGATGCAGTGTATGAGATGGGAAGAATAATAGGCCAGAAAATTTTTTATGTTTTGGAAGGACCAGATCATGAGAAACCACATCCCCATTTTAGATGACAAGGTGCTAGAACTTTGGTAATGGTTCCGACTAGTGGGAAGAATCTTAGTCAGTGGAGATGGTTTGTATAATACCACCATTGTGAGGCATCCGCATGCTATACCTTTTTAAAGCATGTAGCCGTAAGACAATAAATTAATAAAATATTAACCAAAGACCCTAGTCACATGGCAAGCATCCCAGACCATACCACCTAATATCATGCCAAGGCTGGCCTTAGCAAAGACAAGCGGAGCTGAGTGAGAGCACACATGTAGTTGTTAAGTCCCTAACTCTGCCAAATAACATGTTTGAGAGAAACAATATATGCATACTTAGGAGTTTGTTACTAGTCCAGATTACACAGAAGAGCAAGCAACACTTTGCGATTTTTGTTGTTTTAAACATCATAATTTTTAAAACTTTCTTAGGAGTATTAAAATTTGGTATACAACATAAAAGTCATAGACCACTAGGTATCAAAACAAAACAGCTAAATTTTTTTAGCATGTCTGAAATAATATTTAAGTTTAGAAGTATCTTCGTGTCAGGTATGATCAGAATTTTGCCCGTATAGATAGTAATGAGTGGAGTAGAAGAAGCTGACTGGAGATGCTAAGGAAAACAAAATTGGTGGAATTGAGAAAAAACTAACAATTTGAGAGAGAGATTGAGGAGAAGCATTGGAAGCTGAAAGTGAGAAGATGAAAATCCTAAGTGCTTTGCTACCTTTGAAACATAAGTCCAATTAAAGCTTAATGCTTGATAATAAGCAACAACATACTATACTAGAACTAATAGAATAAAAAAAGTGTTTGATCACTAAAATTTAAGGAATGGTGCAAGTAGAGGAGGGCATGGAGATGCCCAACTAAGAAAGGGCATCTGTCCCTTAGTATTTCCTTTTTTGTTTTATTGGCTACACTCCTGGAGTGCCCACAGCATAGCAGGATGACAACAGGGCACTTTTATTTCAGTTGCCTCAAGAATGCACTAATCGAAAACTGAATATTTAGAGCATCTAATCTTCAATATAAAAATAAAAGAACACTAAAACTGAAAAATATAGGTTTAGATTATCAAAATACAAAGTGAAACAGCAAATTTATGTCTTTTATGACTTTACTTCCATGATGTGTGACTTGTCTTTAGGTGAAAAGTCATTAATTGGCCCGGCATGGAGCCAGAATATCATCGCCATTCCTCCATTCCAGCTTTTGCACAAGTTCTGATTGCTTTGGCTTTCTTATTGGTGCTTCTGTCTTTATTAGGTGTAAAGTTGGCTACTTGTTTTAAAATTGAAGATTTACATGTTATTGTAGGCATCATGCTTGACCTTCCCATCATAGAGTTATGTGTCCCTGAAGATGATATTGTCAACAGAGATTAGAACCAGATTGCATTGGTTCTGCTTGTCATTGCACCCCAACAAAAAAGCACATTAAGAACTGATCCTTCACAACAACTTGATCATTGTCATTGAGCCATACCAGCTGGTTGGAGTCATCTTTCAGTAGCATATTCTGGTTCAACTTTTTCCCAAGTTTAAAAGATACAGACCTCTAAAAACTACCACTATTCTTGATCAGTCCTCACAGTTTTCTTGACAAGTCACACTGCTTTTAAGTTTGCCGGTCCTCCAAATATCATATCATTACAGTTGTGTAGATAGAGTTGCTTCTGCATATGCCAGATGAATATGCAAAAGCTTCACCTGTGTCAGCTTTAAGATCTACTTTTGCATATACTTTTGTAACTTGATTCATCCTCTTTTGAAGATACTTAGTGGATGTTGCCCAGTATAGGGACATTGGCTCGAGAATCAAAATATCACTGGTCAGAAAAGTCTCCTTGGTTTCAAATGTGCTGGTCATATCATTGCAGTTACTTCTTCTTCTGTCGCTTGATGAATGTACAAAGCTTCACCAACCTATGTTAGCTTTAGGATCTAATTTATTCGCTACTTTTGTAATTTGTTTCATCCTTTTCTGATTACCCTTCAGCTAATGTTGCTTGATATTAGGATATAAGCTTGAGACATTTTTTGGTTGGATTGCTTGCGTAGAATTTCATATGTTCTCTTTCCTGTTCTTCAATAGACTTCTGTGGCAAACTTAGAATCAAGATTGAAAAACTTGATTTTGGTTTTATTGGGGTCTACCAAGTTATGGTTTTGGCAATTCTTAGGGTTTTAGTAGTTTTGGCTTGACTCTTGGGGTGACAGCCATAAATATAAGGAACAATGACTTTTTTTAAAAAAAGGAACAAAAGAGAAACTAGGGTAAATATATGACACAATTTTGAAGTATGTTCTATCATTTGTAATCCTTGGATTATGATCTTCACATTTTCAAACTGAAAGCAAGAAGAATTATAGATTTATTATCTTAAAGAACAACTTCAATAACAATTTATCCAATTCTTAAACATCTAATAAATATCTTCAATAATAGGATGTACTAGCTGGGATTTGACTATGAAACTTGATATAGTGATTACCATCATAATCAAGATTTGCTGAACCGGTACTGTGGTTACATAGGTCGGCGACTGATCTATTACGTTACCAGTACATATTGTACTAATCCTAGGTGTACTAAAATTAGGGAGAGGGAGAGGGGGGAGAGGGAGAAAGAGAGAGAGGAAGAGAGTGAGTAGAAAGAGAGAGATGGATGAAGTTGCTGGGGTTGTCATCTTCTTTTTCAAGAGAGAGAGGGCGAAGTTGTCGAGGTCACCATCGTCTTTGCAGGAGAGAGAGACTAAGAATAAGGAGAAAGAGAGGGAGTGAAGCTGTTGGGATTGTTGTCATCTTTGGGAGAGAGACTGAGAGGGCGGGTGGAGCCATTGGGGTCATCGTCTCTAGGAGAGAGAGAGAAGGGGACGAAGTGGGTACATGTGGTCATCAAAGGCGATGACAACTAGGGAGGGGCAGCATCAAAACCCTAACTCTAGTTGAACACGAGAAGAAGGGAGAGAGTGATCAAGAGGTAAGGTGACTTAGGATCGGGTCGAAGGGCTTATAAAGGTAGTGAACCGCCAAACCATCCTTCCTGAGGGAGAGAAAGTAGAGAGAGAGAGAGAGCAAAGTGTGTGCCTATGGTCGTTGAAGGCGGTGGCAGCTAGGGGGGAGTGCTCCCTAGTTGAATGCATGAGGGAGAGAGTGATCAAGAGGTGAGGTGAGGTGACTGAGGGTCGGGTCAGGGGCTTATGAAGGTAGTGAATCGCTTGAACCACCTTGAACTCGGTTCTGATTGGTTTGAGGCTTATTCTAATCCAAACCCGTGTCTCAATTCAGTTTCTATATGGAACAGATTAGTACATCTCAAATCGGGCAGTTCTGGTCAAGATAACTGACCTTGATCGTAATTGAATGTAAGTGCCAACATATTATTTATAATCTACTAAGAAATGTTTGCCATACCGCCTCGAATTGAGCTGGCATGTTTGCAATCGACTCTCGTTCAAAAATCTATAGCTCCCTTTATGTTGTCTTAGGCAAATGAGAATTTTCTGAGTCTTTATTTAGTAACTGCAGTTGCATGTAAGTTGTTGATGTCCTAGGAAAAGTGGTTTTATAGATCTTTAATTTGAGGTACTTTGACCATTGATGTGTGTTTTGATGAATTTGACAAGTAAACTATTGTCTTTCTAGGAACTTTGCTTTTTTGCTTTTTGATTTTTTTTGGTGTTTTGATGTAAGTTGAACCATTCAAGTTGAATAGACTTAGATTGAATCGGGTCTAGATATCATTTATTTGGTCGGTATGTCTAATATGGTTGTGATAATTCCTATTTTGGGGGGTTCAGTTAAGTCTGATCTTCTCAAGATGGTTGAATAATTGACTTTGGTTGGAGAACTTCGTTCTGATTGGGTGAGTTCCGGTTGATTCAGACTTATTGGATTATATAAACATATATGTTTGGCCACGTCAAGATGGGTTGAGTTGGGTTGATTCTTGTGAGGCCATTTGGGACAAGTCATGTTGGATTGGATTGAGTCAAGTGGCCAAGTTGGAAGTACATTGATTTGGATTCCACTGGACCTAGTCAACTCGAGTTGCACCCTTCTAACTTCATTGCCTGAAACTTGACTTTGGGTTAAGAGAATTGAAGTGAAAATGGTGGAGTAGAAGGGTGTGCATTTTCACACTTCAGTCCCTAGTTACAACAAGACGAACACCAAGAAGTACACACTTCCAAATGAACTCTAGTTTGGATGTCTCACTTGCAGACAAACAGATCTCTATTTGATTCTAGGACTGGTAACAACTAGCAAGCTAATCTAGATGTTCCTCTGATTTCTGGTGTTACGTGGACCCTAGCATCCAACTCCTAGTATCTGCATCAGATACGTGTTTGAACCAGATATGTGTCAGATGCTTGGATACTTGTCATTTTTTTAACTACGTGATTTTAAGAATAGATAAAGAGCATTGTTTTTAAAAGCTAAAGTATTGGTCATCTTGGTGTATGATTGAGACCAAGACGGATTCAGATCTTAGTCTATCTTGGACAAGATGGAAGGATGAAAATTTTGGAAAGTCTAAGATACTTTGAGATCTCGATTGATAAATTAGAACCTATATATTGAAATCTCGACAAATATGGAAAATCCAGAACTGGAAACTATTGAAAGATTTTAGGATTTATTTATTAAAACATATATTTAAGGAAGTAAATTTTTTTTGGAAAAAGTAATGCTACGTGGCTGCCGTAAGGTGCATAAAAAAAATCCTCTTGCTAGGTGGCAAAGGGGATCAGCGCAACTCATGGATTTGTGGCCAAACACGATGGGTTGGTTGTTGTGGGATTGATGAACTTTTGTATGCACTTTACGAGCACCCAGAAGCATTTTTCTGTTGGAACATATCGGTCAATATGTTGAACATCTTATTGGCCGGTACTTGGGGATTTTTGGGGATTTATCAGTCTTTATTTGCCATGATAATAAGGCTGAGGTTTCTTGTGTATCGTATCAGTGAGGCCCAATATTGATATAAACTGAGATTTTTTGAGATGAAAACCTTGATAGAGAGTTGGACTCCTCTAACAATGAGTTTGGCCCATTATATTGTGATAAAAATGAGCTTTTCTCCTTTTTAGATATTGGTCAAGAATATTGATATTAAAATAACATTGACAATGATTTTTTTTCTAAAATTCTTGAAGCTAATTAGGAAGTTCAAATGAGAACCATGCATTTTGGAAGACCTTAACTAATAATATCTTTAAGTATTTTCTTTTATGCAATATCCAAACATATTGGTTAAACTTATTTTTTGTACAAATTCCTGTGATTTCTTGCTCCTACAGCTCTGAGACTTCTGATTTTATGCCTTTTCAGCCCCTAAAATATTGTCATATGAATTCTGAGGGGTTTCCATGTTATTGTTGTGGATGGTGTTTTTTTGTTTTTTTTTTGTTTTGTTTTTTTTTTTTTTTTGAGGTGGGGTGGGGGAGCACTATTATCAAATTGATTGATCCTCTGCTCATCTGTCATTGGATGGTATCTATTGTTGGCATTTTAGATTAGCTGTTTGATGCCTTCTTAAACTAACAGACATCATCCATTACCATCAAGCAGTGGAGGTGGTGAGTTTTGTCTGCAAGTCCATGAATGCCAAAGTGTCATTTATGAAGTAACTACTTGCTTGTTGTTTATGACCGCAAATTTCAGCAAATTTAGCTGCGTAGGTTACAAAATCAGTGCATGGTTCGCCTAATGTGCAATAAGTTGATCTATAATTGTCTATAAATTATGTAGGTGTCTTCAGTTTTTCTTTTTGAATTTGAAATGAGCATATGTTTTACTTTATGGGTCATCATGGGTTGGGTGGGTTTGATGCAGACTGGGTCGATGCCTTATATCAAGTTCATAGGGGCTTGACCTTAACCTTTCCTGACCTGCTAGTGGGTTGAAGATGCTTGACCTGAACTCTACCCATGGTTGAGCCGAGTGACCCAAAATTGACCTACTGACCCACGTAGGCCGGTTCAGCATGGTTCAGCGGAACTTGATTTACCTATGTCCATTTTGTGTTACCATTTTTCTAATCGACAATCATAAGGTGGTCCTTGTGGCAGTAAAGTCTCTTGTCAAAACTTGCATTGGTGACCATAATTATATCAATTGAAGTATCAAATGATGTATTTTTTGAAGACCTGACATTGCTTGAGACAATTCCTCATCATCGCCATTAGAATACAAGTGCATAAAGCACCTTATATCAAGTACAATCTTATCTTTTTCCCCTCGTTGCTTCTAGATAGCAATAATGAAAATAAGAGAAGTAAATAGACATGTAAAAAGAGAAAAAAATGGATGGTGTTGATGGTGAAGTGGGATTTGTGTTTGTGTGTGAGAGAAAGATGATGAAGAGGCATGAAAGTTGAAAGAGAAAGAGGAAGAAAACCCTTAGTTGTATCCCATGTTCTGAGAAGCAAGTCTTATACAAAACTTAAGGCTCAATAACTAACCCTAGATAACAAAATTAAAAGGACTAAAATACCCTCATGAGGTGGCCTCTTTGCTAGGATTAACAAGAATGAAGGGAGGTCAGTAAAAGATGCCATGTGGACACCTGAGTGAGAGTGAGTGAGTGTGTGTGTGTGTGTGAGAGAGAGAGAGAGAAGGGTTTTCTGTCCCTTATCTCTTTCCTTTAGAGGCCCATAAGAGGCTGATTCTATAGTTTTTTAACTTAAGTTGCACCATCATTGGGGTTAGGGTGACCCTGACCCTGCACCATCAAGCTATGCCTAAGCCTATTAGAAGAAAAATAAAAAGAGCTGGCTCTGACAAGAAAAAAGCTCTTGTAATGTTTTGTGCCTATGTTCAATATAAAGATCTAGGTAAATCTGAGGCAAGAAAAAGCTAAAGAGTTGGTTGTTGCTGAAGCTTAAGGTTTTTAAGCTTAAGCTGCACCAGGCTTAGAAACTTTCTACGTGTAAGTTAATGCTACTGTTTCATTATTAACCAGAAAGCGCGTGCATCTGGATTGAACACTTTCAGGTTTCTACAATTAGCTAGAAAGACATTTGTTCTTGTTTAGTTTGAAGATATTTCTTTTTTCCCAAACATTTCAAATTGAAGATTTTTTACTTTTAATTTGGTCATTGACATTGCATATTGTATGCCACAGGATAATGTTTTTGTACAGCTGCTCTGCTCAATTCAATATCGAATTGTCAAAGAAAATGCTGATGATGCATTCTATGAATTGCAAAACCCCAAAGAGCAAATTCAGGCCTATGTTTTTGATGGTATCCTTTTAATTATTGTATAATTTTTATATTATTTTCGTGGTTGTGTACCTTGGTTTTTCTCATAGTGTTTGTTCTCATTGGAAATTGTAGTGGTACGAGCTCATGTTCCTAGAATGACCCTTGATGAAGTCTTTGAGCAAAAGGGTGATGTGGCAAAAGCTGTCCTGGAGGAGCTAGAAAAGGTAATGCACACTTATTTTAGAATAATTTATTGATTTCTGTGCCGCTTTCTTTTAAAATACCTTGCAAACTTCATTCTATGTTATACATTGATCTGAAATTCATGGCAAGAGTTTTGATTTTTGTCTTCTGGCTTCTCTGTAATTAAATAATTCATTCTTCATGTTCTTGGATGTTGTTGTTGCTGCAAAGTAATCAAAGTTCAAACTATCTTCTTTTATCTAGATACTAAAATTGATGCAAATTATCTAAAACTTTCTTCTATTCTCTGTCTCTCTAGAGAGTGGGGCCCTTATTATAATTCTGCATCTTTCATAATGTAGCATTTCCCTAGGTTCAATCTTCTCTTAATAGTTTATTTCATAACCACTCTAGTAAGTTATCTTCCTATACTTCTGCTATATAGACAATAGGAATGCACAAAAGAAGCAGCCAATTACATGCTCCTGCATACCATCGTTGACCTAATAGAGTTGTAGTTGTGGATATTCATCCAAAAATGGGAAAAAAATCAAAAACATGCGGGTGGAAGCTATAAGAACTTGTGTTTGGGGGCAGAGGACTATGGGGAAGAAATTCATCTTAGAGAGTTTTCTCTACTATATGTTTCTCCCACATCAGGATTTCCTTTTTTATGACATAAACTATCTCGGAAATTCTGGTTTGCCTCCATTTTTATAAAAAGCTGGTGGGTGATGATCACTTACATATGTTCATTTCACTGACAATGGAAACCTACATTTTTCAAATATGTGATCTTTGTGTTTTGTTTCTGATTCAGAAAGTACTGTATACTAAGGTTTGAAATCCCGTGGGACGACGCTACCCCAGTTTTCCCATGGGACTGGATGTGCCGACGTCCCGCCTTGTCTTGACACTTGAGATAGGGGATGTCTCAAGACGTGCTGATTGAGATGGTAGGACCGATGGCAGGATGGTCCTGTCCTGACACTCGAGATGGTACCCTGTCCCGATGTCCCATGGGATATCCCATCGGGACTTAAGTCCATGTTGCATACTCTAGATTCTCTCTTACTTTCTGTTCTTTGAGGACAGTAAATCTATCCTTTCTTTTTTGAGATTCAGTTCTTTTAGAACATGGCATTCTTTAGCTTTGCAATGTTGCTTAATCAAGAAAAAAATTGCAGCTGCTTTTGATTGATAAATGAGAAAAGCATTTGAATTTTTTTTATTTCCAGAAATGTCTTACAATTTGTTCTGTTATAAATCAAATGTTTTGTTTAATTATCACAAGTTTGGTAATGTTCTGGTTTTTCCACAATTCTTTGTTCATCGTCATCTTACTTGATTTTCTTGTTCGCCTGATTGTTCATTAACAATTGGGGCTATCTAATGACAAAGCAATGAATCAGGTGATGGGAGCATATGGCTATAACATCGAGCAGATACTCATGGTTGATATCATACCAGATGCCTCGGTGCGAAGAGCTATGAATGACATAAATGCTGGTACAGACCTCCCTTATATAAGTTGATGAAATAAACAATATGAGATTTTAGGTTCTCTCCTGTGGTACATAATGACCCTTTAATATTTTGTGGTGAATATAAGTACTTTGATGTTCTTGGTTCTAGCTGCTGCCTTTGCCTTTCAACTGGATGCAGGTGTAACATGCTAGTATAAATGGTTTGGCAGCTACATGTATAATAGAGGGTAGGCTTATTCTTAGGGCTGGTCTTGTGGTTATCTGGTGGGTTGGTAGCATGGGTAGCCCTAGAAGTTGGCATTGCTTGGTAGCCATGACAAAGACCATACGATTGAAAGGTTTGAGTGGTGCTTTTGGAGCCCATTTTGGGTGGTGTATTCTTGACAGTATGCAAATGATGTTTGGTTCACATGAATGAAAAAAATAATGGAAGAAAGGTAGGGAATAGGAATCAGGATTCCTAATCCATTATTTGGATGTTGGAACAAAGTCATACTTGGAACAGGAATAGCAATTCAGTTCTAATGTTTAATTTGGCTAGTAATATATTAGAATGTCAATCAATTTCATATTAATTTTCTAAATATATCATTGGCTCAGGAATAGAACTAAATTTTATAATAGTGATTCTTATAATTCTTTTGAGGGCCTTCTATCATAGTATGTATCTCTGTTGTGAACTTTTGAGTAAGAAGCACAATAATGTTATAGTGGCACATTATTTACATTTTTATAGTTATTTCATTTTTATTATTTATATTTGTTTTATTTATGCTTTTAGTTTTTAGTTCATCATTTTGTTAATGGATACAATTAATCCATGTACTTTTCTTTGATTATTATGATCGATAATTTTATTATATATTTATTTTCTTAATTTATTTTAACATTTTATTTATATTTTATGTTTAAAATTAATATTTATTTTTCAAATTTTAATTTCATTTATTTTTGTTATACATTTTCTTCCTATTTTGTAAATTTTACTTAATCTACTTATTCTATTTTTAATTTTTATTCTTTGGTATTTTAATGAGGTATTCTATTACTCTTTCTATTTTCCAATTTTTTGTTTTTATTTTTATTTTATCTATTTCTAATATTGATATAATATATTTTTTATTCAATAATATATAGTGATTTATTATATATTTTTTTCCTTTAACATGCTTTGCACTATGCTTACTTGTAATATATAATACCTAATAGATATTTTATGTAACTTGTACCAAAAAAATTATGTGACAATCAATATTATTACAACTCATGCAACTTGATATTTTTATTATTTTATTATTTAGTTTTATTTTATACCATAATCATTGAAAATTAATTAATATCAATTATATTACTTGATGCTATTTTATATCATAAATGTTGCTATTTAATTTATTGCAAAAAATATCATTCAGTTGCAATTCTCATTGGAATGACCATTCCTACTTTAAGAGTGGAACCACCATTTGCAATGTGATTCTGTTGTTTGTTGTGATATGAAACATGGGAAAGGGCTTAAAGTCAGAATTCCCTTTCAATTCCAGGACTCATTCAAGTGAACCCAAACATGGCTTAATAATTTCACTTGGGCTAAGTGCAACTTTATCTATGCATATTATCCATTAGTAGCTTAGATTTGTACCCAAGACAGAAGATAGTAGCAGTTTGAGGGAGTGGCAGCTTTCCAAGCACTAGTGAATGTCCTGATAGTGGGAGTGGACTTCCCTTTTAATGATCTTAATATATTTCTGAGTATGCTTAAAGATCTGAATGATTCATATATATATATATATATATATATATATATATGATTCATTTAATCATAGATATATGTCAAAAAGGATGTCTGTATGTATAATTTTTTTCATTAAATCAATTACTGCAAGGCCTCTGTTTCAACAAGGATGTCACTCTAGGATATTTCCAGCTGATGCTAGAACCTTGGGACACTGTTGTGTCGGTTCTGCAAAATTGTCATTATTTTGCAGAATCATCTGAAGGTGGTTATCAGTAATCTTATATGGTGACTGACAGAGCACAAGTGTATGTTGAGCAGATTATGTTCCCACAGCTTGTATCCTCGAATGACTATTTATATATAATGCTTGCAGCAGCATTGAACTGGTTACGTCCATTCTGGTCTACTTCCAGTGATGTTTCTCTTTTCCTTTTTTGTATTTAATTATTTTGACATTTTCATATATCTTCTTGCAGCCCAACGGCTTCAGCTTGCTAGTGTTTACAAAGGAGAAGCAGAAAAGGTCCTTCTGGTGAAGAAAGCTGAAGCAGAGGCAGAGGCTAAATATCTTGGCGGTGTTGGGGTGGCAAAGCAACGGCAGGCAATAACTGATGGTCTGAGAGAAAACATCTTAAACTTCTCTCATACAGTGTCTGGAACCTCAGCAAAGGAGGTGATGGACTTGATAATGGTTACTCAGTACTTTGACACTCTCAAGGAGCTTGGAAATTCATCAAAGAATACCACTGTGTTCATACCACATGGCCCTGGTCATGTGAGAGACATAGGTGAGCAAATTCGCAATGGGATGATGGAAGCATCAAGCAGTCACGTAGATAACTAGTGTTTCTACCTTGCTTCTCGTGCATGAAGACTCATCATCATGGACCTGCAAAGTCGCACGATTTTTGGAGATACGTCTAAGTGAGTTAAAGTAGTAGTTGTTGCGTTACCAGAAAAAAAGCAGTTGTCGCAGCTGTTGCTATGTTTTTATTTCTACATGGGATTGTCAACATTTGATCATTTGTCAAACTGGAAATGCTCAAGTTTGAAGTTGTATATATTAATAAACAAAGATGCACTTTTTCCCTTATTTGGATTGATTCAACTACTTATTGCACAGACTGAATCAGACGTTTGGTGTTTCTCAGCAAGCATGAGGATTGGACAATAATCTTTTGAGCTAGATGTAATCCTGCCATTACTATGCTTGTAATATTTATATTTCATGTGCTAATTTTGCGGTGATTCCATGGCACCATGAAACTAAATAGACTATATTTCTGTGGTAGAAGGTTGTATTAACATAACTTAGGATTTAGAATCTGTTTGTTCGAAATTATGCAGATGATGCACAATATTGGTTTTGTATACCATGCTCTTTGGTTATGCTGCCATGATAATCTGATTTCAAATTTACTCCTTGAAGGCCTAGCTAGCTCAGTGAAGTTTAAGGTCTGAAAATGGAATTCACAGATCAAGATGATCGTTAAGCATGAAATAAGGTAGAAATCTTAAATTTGATATGAAGCTTAAACAAAAGAAAGGGACATATTTAGATAAATCGAATGGTTCATAGATCAAGCAATAATTAACCGTGCAACATGGTAAAATCCTAATATTGTCATACAGTGTAAGAAAAGAAGATGAGAAATTTAGAGAAATGTAATGGTTCTTGAACAATGACCAAGTAGGATCCGACCATATGAGTATTTCTAGTACAAGAAGCACTTAATGAGGTCACAGCTATCCATCCAAAACATTCTTTAAATGAAAACCTTCCAAAATCATGACAGTTGATCAAATATTGATATTGAACCTGTGATAGAATTGAGAGTTATGGATAACTTTGCCAAAGGAGGATTAGGATTCAAGCCAATTCACTTTAAATATCATGGACTTGGAAGAAAAGGGTTCATTTACCTTGACATAAGTGCAATTTTTTTTTATTTGATGATTTCTCAATCTTTTCATTAGATTTGAGGCCTATGCAATGGAAGATGAGATGGCAAATAGACCACTTCAAGTTTTGAGGAAAATGAGTATTTGGATATCCAAAAAGGTGAGACTATATAATGATATTACTTGATTGTTTTGAGAGGATAATTAGTTTACATAATTGGCTAGATGAACGTAGATTTTGGGCCTTTTTAGTTACAAAAATCCTAATCTTTAAACAAATGAAAAACTAAGCATTTGTCCACTTGTCCCCATTTGTTGCTAGACTTCTATAACTATATCTATTTTAGATGTACACATGAGAATTAGTTACGTTGTTATTCATGAAAACAAAAACAAGAAAAATGCACTTACTTGCTAAAAATACATTTAGTATGTTACATCAATAATACTTATATACCTAGAATCTATGTTATATTATGAAATGAAAGAGAACTATGCTGAAAAACATTCTATCTTTCAAAAAAATTGGGGACCAAAAAACCATTAGATTTAATCAATATAGCTTACTTAGTTAAGAGTGATACCTTAATATGAAAAAAAGCTCTTCCAATGTAAGAGTTGAATACATCCTTCTTTGCAATTTACCCCATCTATGAACAAACATAAATACCTTTGAGATTCAAAATGTTAATAATCAAATCCATTAAAAACCATGACTAGAATTTAGAAACCCACAGGAGGGATGATGGCATTTTTATAATTTCGCAGACGATGATGGAAACCGTTGGAACATGACCACGAGTCCCTCGCATCCCCATCCATTGGCCACGTGCATCCGTCGCCTTTTCTCTGGCCAAGTCGAGACCGCGATTGCTCCCATTACTATTCATATTTCTCTCCCCTCCCCTGGTCAACCCCGTAACCGTTAACCTCTCCCTTCTCCTCTACCTTCGTCGCCTTCATCATCGCCAAAAAAACAAAAAACAAAAGAGAAAGAAAGAAGAAAAACATCCCCACAATACCGCAAGAGGAAGCGACGACCATTTCCGATCATCGCAGGGCGGAGAAGAACACCAGCCATGTCGTTCTCGGACTCCGACTCCTCCCATGGCGGAGATTACAAAAACTTTCGCCAAGTCAGTCGAGAACGTGAGTTCTTTCTTCTCCTCCTCCTCCTCCTCCGTTCTTCTTTGGCATTTCGACTTTTTTTGGTTTCAATCTATTGCTTATTCCTATTTCATTCTCATTTTTTATGGAGGCGATGGGAAATCTACATTTCTTTGATAGGAGTGTAGATATGTAGAAAGATTTGGAAAAGATTTGATGTGAATAATTTCCAGACATGGAAAGTTGTTGTCTCTGAAACTGCAAATTTTGGACTGGAAGGATGATGTCAATGCTATTGTTCTGGAGGAAGGCGATGGATTCTTCAGGTGCAATAATGGGAATCGATATGGGCATTTGCTCATCTAAGTTCTATTCATAGAGGGAATGTGATAGGAAACCAATTCCTATGTATAGCATTTCATGAAAAAAAAAAAATTTGGAGAAAATAGATAGTAGAAGGGATACTCGATCTCTCCGAGGGGATTGAGACCTCCCAAAGCCTTTAGGCTGATTCTATTACATGAATCACTTGTCTAGATGGGCCCTATGACATTACATATTTATAGATTCATGACTATTTTTCCTGCAAGAGTAAGAAAATAAGATAGGAAATATGCTGCACCTAATCCTATGGACTCCTCTTAAATTAAACTCCTACCCTAAATGAAATCAAAACTAGGACACTAAATTAAGAAAAAATCACTCTCTTCCCCTTCAAAATTCTTCCAGGCTGTACATGGCGATCATCTTCATCTTCATCATCTTGTGAAGTGTCAACAAGTGCAGGTCCAGTAAGAAAAATTTTCTTTTTGCAACGATGTCATTTGTGCCACTTTTCATCACAAGACCAACATATCCCTTTGATTCTTCTTTCCACGGGCTCCTCTTGTGTAAGCCACTTAACATGTTTGTTGTTGGGTGCATCATCTTGAAATATTTTAAAATGTTTGTTATTTGCTCTTTTGCTTAATTTGCGGCTATTTTCATTTAAGTCTTTCCTCCGGCAATCAGGCAAAAGAGAGCTGGTGACATAGTATGGGGTTTATACATCTTCACCTCATTATGAATATCTGAGCGGAGTCCTTGAATAAAGTTTGAACAAGTTTTGGTTCGGGTCAATCACAAGTATTCTCAATGAACAGCTCAAATTGACTTTGATCCTCTAAAACAGTTTTTTTCTGATGAATTTTTGCAAGCTCATCATGAACATTCTCATATTCAGAAGGAAAAAAGGAACAACAGTCCTTCAATAAATTCTACCTTTGTAGGAATTGCATCACTAGTAAGATTGATAGAAGTGATCTCAACTTTTGAATTTCCTGTATATCATGAACATGGAAATACTTTTCTGATTGTGATATCCAACCTGATGGATCACCATCTTGCCATTAAGGAAACTCCACTTTCATGTCAGGAAAACTAAGATTTCTATCAGGGTTTGTACTTTGTACTATGTACCTTTGTATTCAGCATCTTTGTATACTTTGCATAGAGGTGTTGTTCTTGCATATCTTCCACCTTTTGTTCAGCAGGCTCTTTGGCAACAAGAAGGGATGTTGAAGTCAAATCATGATGACCATTCCAAATTGTTCTAAGGCTTAAGCGATTGTTGCTAGAAGGAGCTCCTTAAGTTGATCAAGCTTTTGACCAAATCTGGCCACCAATCATGCTTTTATTCTGCCTCCCATTGTGAATCTCTCATTCTGTTTATTTGTTGAGAAGAACTTCCTGTAGCCCACTGTAGGACTCAATATTGATAATGTTTAGCCTTTTCTTTTGGAGCCGCATGAGGGTCATGCACTCAAAAAGATCATCTGATACCAAGCTAACAGGAATCTAATTCCCATATATGGTATTTCAAACAAAATAACATAGAAAAATAGAGAAAATTGGTAGAAGAAGGGATATTTGATAACTTTGAGAGGATCAAGACCTCCAAAAGACTTTTGGCCTTTTTGTTAAATTGATCATTTGTCTAGATGGACCCTATGGTATTACATATTTATACATTCATGACTACTTATCATGTAAGAATTAGAAAAAGAAAAATAAGAAATATGAAAATGGACTTGGACTCCTCTCAAACTAAACTCCTACCTTAAATCAATCAAAATTAGGATATCAAATTAAGAAACTTATCATAATGTATAAAAAAATAAAAAGGATTCAAACGTTATATGATCTGCATCACCTGGGGTTTTTGATGGAAGGTTGCTATTTCCATGACTGCTAATTTTGGGGGGTAAAAAGAAAATGCAAATTGCTAATTCTTTTGGAGGAAGACAATAGGGTCTTTAGTTGCATCATTAAGTTATTTTCTTGTGATGAATATATAGACTGGAAAAGAGATGGATAATTTAAGAAGCAGATATAGAAATTTGCACTTGTTTAGTCTAGGTAATGTTTATCAGGTTTACAAAACAATTCCCAAGCTTAGAACTTAATAAGTGGTGTTCAGCCCCGCATCCTTATCCATCTTCTTTACTACATGGGAAGCTTCCAGAGCAAAAGGTGCAGGAGAAACTTTAACTATGAGCTGTCACCTTCTAAATTGAGTAATGGTTTGTTGGACATGCGATTTCCTTAAAATGGTTATGAAGATGATTGTGTAGGAGGGTTTTACAAATTTCTGTAGGAGCTAGTGTCATGATGCTTGGGAGGACTGAAGTGCTGGACTGGTAAGATATCTTTGTATCTGAAGTTATAAAAAGGATACCAATGAAAGATGCTTTTTGGAATTTTAAGTGAAAATCTTAAAGTGAGATAGATCAGCTTTTGGGCCAATACATGGTGAAATTTCCAATGTGCAGATGGTAAGAAATAGAAAATTGTAGGTAATTTTACTCTCCCTTTGCTAGAAGCTCATGTCTGATGAGAGCTGTATATTCCTTTTATTTATTTTGTCCTCCACTAAGGTGAACTTTTTTGATGCAATGATGATACGAGTTTATAGAGGTAGTCAAATACTGGAGAAATTTATGCTAAACTACACTACCTAATGGTTATCACGGGGCAGGGGTTTGTATATTTGCCTTCCTGCAAGCACATTGAAATTCATGAGCTTCACTAAAGAGTGGACCTTAATGTTGTGGGCTTGTGGCATTCAAGAGGACTTACCTACTTGGATAATATGCAATTGATGCTCTTCATATATAAACAACGAGGAGATAGTTGCTTGTGTATCAATCCAAAATAACTTTAAATTTTGGCATCTTACTTATTCTAATTGTTTCTGACTCATTGTAGATTATCTTACCATGCAAGTTAGAGGATAAAGGTCCAATAATTTATGTTACAAAACAAAGTACATGAAATCAAGGTTCGTCGAACCGATACCGAATCCGTACCGGTCGGCGACCAGTACAGTTCGGTACTAGTTCGAAACGAAACGAACCGACCAGTTCCACAACGGGCTGTGGCAATTGCCACATGCCCACAACAGGGCTCCGGATCTGGTGTGAACCGATTGGTTCACACGGAATCCGAGTCGAACTAGACGGAACCCGCCGGCTCTGGCCACATCCAATCAAGTTTCGGTCCCTAGAGAGCCGGAACCGTTTTTCATTGGAGAACCGACCTGGTCGGAGAACGGTCGGCTCGGCTCGGGCTGAACCGGCCGTTTCGGCTCGGTTCAACAATCCTTGCATGAAATACATCTTTGTAGGTGAGAGAGGTGAAGTCATAGTTGCAAAGCAACATTACAACATTGAATTTATAGAGGAATTTTACACTAATGATGATGCTGACTTGCTGAGGTTAGGAGCCTCTTATTCTTGTTATCCATGATGCTTACTGCCGCTAAACAGGATGCTTTTGGAAAATATATATGTTTCAGCCTATTAAGACCCCTTGCTTGTTGGTATTTTTGCTATTATATGTGGGTTTTCCCGCCTTTTAAAGACAATAACATTCATGTCAGTCCAACAATAGATTATAGCTAGAAATACCTGCCATGACAAGAAGCGTTTCCTATAAGAACAAAATGTAGGAGAAGGAGAAAAATAAATTGGAGGAGAAAGAGATCTTAAAAAGGAATATTGATTTTGTATACCATGCTCTTTGGTTATGCTGCTATTGCTCATTTCTATTGAAGTTTTAGTGTCCCAACTCCCAATCGTTCTAGCATTATGGTATGATCTACAAAAATAAATTTTAGGAGTCTAAGATAGGCTAGGTAGTTGCTTCTAGGGGTTTCTAAGGTCAATCAACTCTCCTTTGAAAAATTGGGCGGTGTTCAATTTATTGTAGTGTATTTGAGTTCTTATTAATACCTCATAATCAACTTGTTCTTGCCTAAGAACAAGGAAGAACATTGCCAATAGTTTATCTGGTTGGATTGCTTAGCTTATCCGGTTTGAAATAAAGGGAAGAGGTTTCTGCCCTCAACAAGTTAACTTAAGAAAGGAATTAGAAAACCTTATTAGATATACTCATGAACCTTGAAACCGATGTAGATAAGTATGGATGAGAAGATATATGAAAAAGGTGACATGAGACATCTCTCTCTCTCTTTTTTTCCAGTTGTGTTTTTTATAATTTTTGGATGTGGGATTGGGGTTGGAGGGAAGTAGGATCAGCATGCTCTTTGTTTGATATAAAATATGAAGTAGGATTAAAATATAAGTAGAAGAAGAAAGTAGAATAGACTAATACAGTATCCCATATAAGTAGTATTACTTATTAGTAATCCTCTTTCTAATTGTTTTTCTTAATTGAAGCTTCATGTATTCTTTTTAACATATCCCATGTAGTGACTAGTTTTCTTTGGAATAAAAGTCTATCCGACCTAATTACCTAACCAGATCTAAAATCCTTAATTTGAGGACCTTTACATCCTTGTTTATTTGCTTTTAATCTTTAAATACATAACATATGGCGTGATTTTATGACAATTCTTGATGTTATATATACATTATGTATTTTCGATTCTTATAAGATTGATTTCATGATAATTTATAGATTTAAGGCATATGGATTAAGTACTTTGAGTTTGAGGAATTGCTAAAAATTTATGGATAGTGGATCAAGCAAAAATGCATTTATTTACTAGTTATCATGGATACATAAATTCATCAAAAGCAAGCTACTCATTGGTGAGATTTTTATATACCTTTTTGAATTCATTTAAAGATATCTATCATACTCAAAAAAGTTATATTGTTTGAGAAGCTAATGAGTAAAGGCACATTGATATCCATAGAAGTTCGAAGAATATTCAAGTTGTATCAACTAAAGAAATTGAGCTCCAATGCTAGGTTATAAGTTTTCAGCTTGGTCTCAGGCTGGTGACTCTCTCTCAAATGCCATGAAACTAAAGGGGGAAAACTGTGATTTACTGTCACGTTGCAGATGATGCCTGATAATATACAATACATGGGGTGCGAACCGTGCGATACATATGTATCTATAAAATAAGTATGTGTAGACTCATACATGGAGAGCCAAAGTTGAGAAGCATGGTTAAACAGTAGTGAAGGATCTATGGTTTGCTTGGTGAAGGTTTTAGCTAATCTTGGTTGGAAGGCATTTTGTGGTTTGCTAAAAGAACCAAGGTATCTTTGTGAAGTTAATTGATCATGGCTGAGTGTGCATCATAAGACAGGGATTTAGAGAAAGTAGTGTTGAAGAATTTTCAGAAATTATGTGAAGCATATTCTTGTGACATTAGTATTGTTTCTAGATGAAGTGTCCCGAACCAAGCTGGGTAAACCATTCATCTCCTACTGCCACATAAAGAATGGATCAAATCTAACATTTCCAATATGGATATTGATAAATAGTTGCATATCAAATACATGTGATATTGGTTTGCCTCGACTTTTAAATATCATTGCATAGGAAGAGAAAATATCTGTGATTAAAGACTTTGGTATTTAAAATATTTGTACAAAACATTCCATTCACTCCTTTGATTTCAGTCAAGGATTAAAAAAATCTGTCAAACCTACATGGCTGTTCTAGTCAAATGCTGGTGCTTTAAGCAGAGCATACTCAAATGTATTGTGGCAAGACCTGGCATGAAAGTCTACTAGAAGATATAGCCTCATAACTGTGTTCCGGTGGGAAGCAAACTTGTTCCAAAAACATGACACCAATTCTCAATATTTAATGATGTACCTCAAAGTTAAGTATCCATTTCTTGTGAATTAAATGATCAAACATCTTGCATTATTCTTTTTGAAGGGAAGTAGGAGGTTTAACCCCCACCCAAATTTATTACAAAAGAAACATATTACAACTCACTTAGGATATTCCAGATGAAATGAGTAACAACAAAGAAATAGGAAAATAGTTAAACAGATAAACATTGAATCAAGGTTCGCCGTACCGGTACCGAACTCCATACCGGTGCCGCACTAGTATAGGCGTACCGAGTGTCGGTATGGTACGGTATGCGGTACGTCAGGCGTACCGACATTGGTGTACCGATACCGGTACCCATCGGTACGGATACGGTACGTTCGGTACCGACCGGTACCGATCGGTACAGCGAACCTTGCATTGAATAATGTTCCAAAGCAAATAGAAATTTGAAGTTGCACATCGTAGACCAATCTTTAGAGAGTCGAACCACCTTCTTAAGCACTATCTCAGATGAGTTGTATTTCTTCGAAAAAAAATTGAAGACCCGTGCGGACGTGTGTTTAGTCCCACATCGGTTATTCACCAGAAAGATCTTGGATACTTATATAGGACGAAGGAACCCAAAAAATACCTTCCAGCTAGCTATTTTGGGTGAGGTCTTGGGTTGTGACAAATGGTATCAAAGCGGACCTAGCCTATAGCCCATGTGGACTAGGGGACACTGCAGCATGGGCTCATTAAGGCTGACCACAGGCCAATCGTGATATCTGTAATTAAATTTGAATGAATTTGGACCCTAATCCTGACGAGGACGTCAGGGCTTAAGCGGAAGCAAAAAATATCTTCCGGCTAGCCATTTTGTGTGAGGTCCTGGGTTGTGATACCTTTTTTTCCATAATGTCCAACAAATAACAATTGTAAATTGATCGCAAGCAACCTTCCAAGAATTTAGATTCTTAGACTATTTAGAAAAAATATAGACTACTATAACATAAGTCTAAATAAAGAAAACGACGTTCCCAAATTTGAGATGCCATCAACTTGCTTATATTTCTTAGTTTTAAATTTATAATTTCAAAATCAATATTTTATTTTGAAAATATGAATATGTTTTCAGGATTAATAATCCACCGTAAAGTTTCGTATATTTGGGTACCAAAACATGCTAACCCAGTAGCCCCTATTATATTATATGTCTGCTTGTGGTGCATTTTAGGCTGAATCTATTGAAATTCACCAACATGTGCCCATGTATTGTTCCATTAAATTTAGGGAATTTGCACAGCATGTGCCTTAATCTGGTTAAAAGTGGCACATTAATCCTTGACTACATCCAAATATATTATTAATTATTTGGCAAGTTTGTTTGTAGCCTTGAGGCAAACCCAACTTACCCATATAATTCAAGTGCTGAAGGCAATTTCTTAATGTCGATTTCAAACTATTACAACTGCTTCTTTTAACACATTGAGAATAATACATTCCTCCCATAGTCCCATAATTTTTGCCTTGGTATGATGGTCTTCATATATGTTTTTCATTTTATGACATACTTATTGATTTTAGTAAGCCATTTACTCTTAGCTACTAATTTGTTGCATGCCAATTTACAGCTATATTTATATTGTGACTATTTTCCTTGTTTGCATGCTATTAGGCTTGTTGTATGAAATGCTTCAATCAACCAAAGCAAAGGACTCAAAAGCAACATGGAAGGTATCTTTTGATGCAAATGTTTAACCTTGTTTTCTTGTATCCATTCTTTTGATTTACATATGATTTTGTTCTCATGCTTATGTACCATTAGCATTGATGATCTTGTAAGTGATCTTTATCATGTCTTGAGGTGATTGAATCCATCGATCTTTACCAGAAATTGATAAGTTGGTTTAGTTATTTTTTTTTTTCATTTTAGTGGATATGAATTTTAGTAAGCTTCTGATTGTTTGTTTTGTCTACTTTGGTAGAGTCCTTGTCTCTAAAGCACCTTGTTCTCAACCGCCTTTTGCTAACAAGATTTACTACGTAATGAAGCTTCAACATTTGATTGGAAAATGTAGTCATTAATTTAATTATTTAAATAAAGTATAATATTTGATAGAAAGGATGATTGTTTTACTATTTGTGGAGTTTTGTGTATTCAAATGTAGAACGATACATTTCATGCAGTTCGATACTTATATTTTGTCATGCTAGTCTTAATATTTGATTTTATTTGTTTCTCCCATCTTAATCTTCCATAATTTTAGTTTTCATATCATGTTCCTAATGAATTTAATTAATAGGCTTGCTCATCTCTTCGGGCAAAAAAAAGGAAAAAAGAAAAGCTCGTAACTGTGACTAGCAGGACTATGCTATTTACATGGATTTTATAGTTTAGTTAGCATGTGATTCATTGAAGTTTGGAAGCATTTTAAGATTCTTAATCTAACAACAACCCTCTAAGCTGATGCATGACTCTTACACAAGGCAACTTTAGGCAAGAAAGAGGTTCATCAAGAATTAGACAACTTGATTTTTTTAGGTAAATGGCAACTTGACGTTTTTGGAAGCCCTAATGTTGGGTAGTAATTGATGTCTTAATAGAAATATTCTCTGAAAATATTGTGTTTTGCTTGAAAATGAAATGGAAATTTATCATACTAGGTTGGAAATGCAAACAAATTGGTATATCCTCGGCCATGCAGATAAATTAAGGGGATGTTTGAATGCCTGAAGATCCTATCAGCCTGAGAAGATCTTCCCAGCACGGACCCTGTTTTAAATTTACATGGGATTCAAGGTTGCTTGAAGAGATGATATGATCGGTAACCAAGAAATGCTAAACCGGCCCGTACCGACCGGTTCAGCCTGTACTAAACCAGACCGGTTCGACCGGTCCGGTTCGGCGGTGGAAAACGGTTTTGGGCCCTATGAGGCTGGAACCCAGCGGTACTGGGCTGCAATCGGCCAGTACTAGATGCATACGGGTGCGAATCGGTCAGTTCGCACCGGTTCGCCATAGCACGCTATGCGCACTGCGGGCAGTGCGCCATTTGTAGATTGGTTCGGTATCGGTCCAAATCGGTTCAAACCGATCCAGTAGACGATCAGTACGCTTACCGATACCGGTTCAACCTACCTTGCCGGCAACCATAACAAATTCCTATCTTTTGGCGATAAGTGATTCCATTTTTAAGGTGTTTTATCTTATCCTTGAACAATGAGAATTTCTATAATTATCTACTGCTTCATCTCCTTGAATCATTCCACTTCTCATCGAGAATTAAATGGAAAAGCTATCCCGAAAGATCATATCAGGCCAATAAGATCTTATCAAGCCAACAAGATCTTTCAACATCCAAGCACCCCTTACATATGGAAGATGCTTGTGTAGTGGTTCCCTAATTTTAGGGCATTGATTGATGTCTTAATAGAGGCATTCTCTGAAAATGATTGCGTGCTTTGCTTGGAAATGAAATGAAAATTCATCATACTAGGTTGGAAATGCAAACAAATTGGTTATCCATAATCATACAGTTGTGTTACATGCAAGGTCTGCTGAACCGGCCGATTCAGCACGGTACAAGCCGGTACCGTACCGGTACCGACGCCCATCAGTATGGTTCGACTATTGAAAATAGTTCCGGCCTTATAGGGGCTAGAACGGATCAATTTTCACTGTGTACCAGTGCGAACCGGGCCGATTCTCATGGTATAAGCAAGTACCGGTGCGAACTAGGGCTAGTTCGCACCGGCTCAAGTGCGGGCGCCCTGTGCATGGGGAAGCATGCCCCGTGCGTGGGAAAGCGTGCCCCGGGCACGGTTTCCTGCGCCCGTGCGCTGCCCCGCGTGGAATATTCAATGCCACTGTGGCATTTAACGCGAACGTGCGCGCGTTTGCGCGGTATTTTTTTTATCTTCGCCGGTACAGTACCGGTTCGGTTCAGTTATGTACCGGTACGTACCGGTACCGATGCCCACCGATACATTGGTACAATTGATACGGCGGACCTTAGTTGCATACATGGTATGTTGTACCGTACCGGTACCGGTGGCCTCGACACACCAAAAAAATTTCATACCGTACCGTACCGATACTATGCTAGTATGGCATCGGTACGGGGTTCGGTACTAGTATGGTGAACCTTGGTTACATGTGAAAGATGCTTGTGTAGTGATTTACTATTAGGTGTATTATACATGAACTTGATCTTCATGTACAGTTCTCTTAATATATTTGAGAAGAACTCTCTTTATCTCTATATATAGTTAGATAGAGAGATAGAGAGAGAGAGAGAGAGATGAACGGACTTTGCTTCTCTTGAGAGGAGAAGGTATATACTTCTCTCAACTCCAAAATCAATAATGGGGGATTTAAATAAAGAGTCATACCATTGATCTTGATCTATGCCACTTAAATAACCTAGAAGTTAAAAATTCACATATTTTGATGGTTGCAAATCTAAGTATCATGTGGACACAAAAATGGATGGTTTCCATTATACTATTATATTAAAATACACGATAAACATTAAAATTGTGAATCTACCTTATTGATTATAATTTACACATGCTAAATATAAATAGATTGAAAATCAATAGATTTTAATGCTTGGGTCAAAGTAAAATGTGGCCCCATATTGTTTTAACCATCCATTTTTGTGTCCATGTGATATAAAAGTTAAAGACCACCAAAACACATAATTTTTAGTTTTTAGACATTTTTAGTGTCATGATCACTAGTGTATATCTTTGTTTTGGATACTTCATTATGATCTTAGAGTTGAAAGGAATAGATACCTTCTCTCCTGACGAGCAAGGTCGACCTCATATATCTATTTGTTATCATGATGTTGTATTATTACCACAATGTCGATGACATCTTTTAGACTTGTGCCTTAACAAAATTAAAATATGCTTTTTCATTTTCTTCACTTGTTTCCTAAGTTATTGTGATATTGCGGCCTAGATATATGCTTTGAACTTCGCCTGAAATCTTCAAATTATAATTCCTGGTTGCTGGAATATTTCGTTTTGCACTTGTTTTTGCTGGATGGAAAGTTTGTTGAATCTCGGTGAAGTTTGCAGCATATTTGGATTCTGTGAGATCTTTTGGTTGAGTAGGTCCAAGTTCATTGACTATCAGTGATTTTGGGTTCGTAAAGACTTTCTTCTTCATTTACTAACCTATTGAGGTAAAATCAATAATTTTAGCTATCAGCATATTTTTAGCTTCCTCAATCTTTATCTTAGTTTTATTCCCTATACATGGTTTGATGCATGCAATCCAATTGCTATGCAGACTAATCAACCTCTACTGATTTATAAATGGCCATTTTTTTTAGACTTGTGCCTTCACAAAATCAAGATGTGCTTTTCATTTTCTTCACTTGTTTCCTGAGTTATTGTGGTATTACAGCTTAGATATGTGCTTTGCACTTTGTTTGAAATCTTTCAATTATAATTCTTGGGTTAGTAAAGTATCTTGATGATTGGACTGTTAGATAAGTAGTTCCTTTGCCATGTTGTTGCTGGATAGGAAATTTGTTGAATTTGGGTGAGAGGTTTGCAGCATATTTAGATTACATGAAGATCTTTTGGTCGATCAAGTTCATGATCACTAACTATCAATGGTTTTGGCTTCCTAAAGATATTTTTATCTTCATCTACTGACCTATTAAGTTCAATCTTTGTTATCCTTCCTTTTTCCACATTTTTCTCCAGTCTTTTGAGTTTATCCAATCTCTATCTTGGTTTTATTCCCTATATATGTTTGGATGCATGCAATGCAATTGCTATGCACAACAATTAACCTCTTCTTCTTTATAAATGACCAATCTCATTTAAAATCAATTCCGTATGCCTATTTGACTCTTCTTTGCACTACTAGGCTTTTCCTTCCTTTCTTATTTTACCTCTTATTCCTCCTAATATGCAGCCCATATTGCCACAATTACTTCAAACTCGTATACTAATAAATAATAGTATAGAAAGCTAGTACATATAGTTTCTTTATGTTCGAACATCTATTGATATAAGATAATGGTTTCTTGCTATTATCATCTGCAGTTTATACTTTGGGACAACAAATCCTCTTAAAATGAAAACCAAAAGAATAAAACAATGGTGAAAAGTGCCAGACCATCTTGAATGATAGAAGCTACTTAGGATATTTAGGTAGAGCTTTAAGATGAGATCTAGGTAAGGTGAGCCGTCTCGATATCCAATCCCATACTATTGCCACACTAGCATTATGTTGGTACGGTATGGTACGAGATCTTTTCAGCATAATGAGGGTCGGTGCGCCTTCCGTACCGGCTCTCGGTACACCTTCTGTACCAGGTACCGGGCCGAATCGATATGGTATGGTTTGCCCCATATCGCCCGGTTTGGGCCGGTACGGCGGACCATGGATCTGGGTATACATGCATATTTTACTGTAAGATTTTAAAATCTAATACTGGAGGTGGTATTGGCTTTTTTCCAGATAGGTATAGTATCAGTTTTATCGCGTATGATACATGGGAAGGACAAATCTTGGTCCTATATTGGGATGCCTAGAAAAGTACAATTTTTGAATAATTACTTTATTCTCATAGTTTATGTAATTTTTTTCTTTTTTAAACCATAATCTTTGCACCCATGCAACTTAGTAAAAATATTTAAAGCTTATAACATATATTAGTTTATTAAAAATATATATTTTAAGAATATATTCAATATAAATGTTACAAGGAGAAAATGCCAGATATGGAATTGAAAGTCATGCATACAGATTCTTGTTCTTTCGTCGCATCCACCTCGGCAAACAATAATTGTCTGTAAAAATAAATGAATAGTTAATGTAGTAAAACAAAATATCTATTAAAAAATAAAGTGCTCTCTTTATATCACCACCTACTTAGCTCTCTCCACATCACCTGCTCAGCGCTCTCTCTTTCCTCTTTCTCTCCCCCTAAGGTTTCTTCTTCTTCCTCCTCGTGAGCCGAGAGGAGAGAGAGAGAGAGATGGACCCCACTTCTTCGCTCTTGAGCAGTGTCTACTGCCTCACCCTCCAATGAGATCTGTACTGCACCCTCCTGCATTTTCGATTCATGGAAGCTCCTACCAGTAGGCTAGGAATGCCTTTGAAGTTTGAACCGTCCATAACAAGTTCAGTAATGATAGGTATCGACCCGTTTCAGTCGGGAAGCACGATATGTGCATCTTACCAGCTGAACCAGGACTTGCACGGGCTGGAACTGGTGCTTATCAACCCGACTTGATCTAGGACATCCTGGTTTTACTTTTTTTGGCGATGTAGGGGGCATCCCGATACCGGAATCTTGTTAGAAAGGTATGTACTAGTTGTATTATCGCGTTTCGAGGTATTCAAAACATCCTTATTACTCTATATCAATGTGTGTCACTTTGAAGCCGCTGCAAGCCTATGCACAACAATTCGGGCCAACACAAATGATATAGAACTGTGGTATGCTGTGAGTAGTCAAGAGCAAAGTATGCTGTCTTGGTATGGGCCATATTGGTGCCCCCTGTCACTATATCGATATGCCCGGTATGAGACCGGTTCAGTGTACCAAAAGTATTGGTACGCCCCCTTTTTCTTTTACTAGTCATTTGGAAGTTTCTTGAATTTTTCCTTGCAGAAACCTTCATATACTTGGCTGCATTTCTTCACACATAATGTTATTGTGTTTGGGATTAAAGACAGAATGTTGCTGTTAGTTCATCTTGAAAATGGTTAACCACAATTTTAGAAGCGTAGGGACACTCAGCCCTATATATTAGAAAATTAAGTATTTGATTTTGTGGGATGCCAACTTTTGACTAAAGAAACATTTTTAAGATTAATTTCTTACCCAAATCATTTATATAAAAGCACAAGTGATTTTAGCTATTAATTGCTTTAGGGAACTTTTTTGATCTTTTTTTTTTGGGTAAACCGGCGTCTCACTTACATATAGATGTGAGCGTGCCGCGAGGAATCAGAATACAAAACACGATCAAGTCCCTGTGGGATGGGGCCAGCGCCATCTCATATGAAGTCTCCGGAATGATGAGCTGCGTAGGAGGTGACCCAGTCTCCACACTATTCGCCTTCCGAAATATATGTGCGACCCAGAAGGAGTCAAGACTGTCCAAAAGGAGTCAAATATCCCTGACTAGAGGGTGTAGATCTGGCCAGGCACGCCCGCACCTGATCCACTCAATCACTGTGTCAGAATCACCCTCCAAGAATATTCGCTGGGCCCCCAAGTGTACTCTAGCATATACAAGATCCTCCCACACCGCACGCAGCTCTGCCACTAGAACGGACTCATCGAAAATGCGTCGGCCTCCTGCTGCAATCAACCTGAGCTCCTGGTCTCGGATCACGAAGCCCACTCCACATCTGCTGTTGCCCTCGGAAATACTGTCGTCAAAGTTTACCTTGAGAAAACCAGGAGGTAGGGGCTCCCAAGATACCATGGGTACCATAGCATGTGTGGGCGCTACAAGAGCCAAAAGGGGGCCCCAGATGTTCCTGTCCTCTCCAGGTGGAAACTCTACCGCAGCGCTCGCCAGCTCAGCTGCATGTGCAAATGCTCTGTCCATCACTGATCTCGGATAAAACCTTTTGCCCTCGAATATCCTCGCATTCCTATCCAGCCAGTGTGGTATGCCAAATAAGCCCATACTGTCTCTCTCTCTGCTCCTCCAGGTCTCCGACCTAAGTCCCTCAACCGGCTCAGAAAAGCATCTATGGAAGTGAAAGTCCACCGGTGGGAAGAAGCTAGACCCCATACCTTAAGCGCTCGCGAGCATGTACTTTTTTGATCTTTGTATCATGTGATCTCACCAAACTATGTTGTCATTGTTCATTTACTGTAAATGAAGAACTTTATATTTATCTTTGGATTATTTAATGATTTATGAATATCTTTATTCTTCCTATATTACTTTTAGATCTGGCCATGATGCAACTATATGTACAGAAAGAAGTAATTTATCTTTTAACACATACGAAATAGTAATGACCAATTAGCAGAAAAAAATTCATTATATTTTTACTGTTTACTTTTGGCTTTTCCCCTTTCTCCTGTGCATTTCCTATTCCAAAAATTTCAAGTTTCTTATATCTCTGATAGTTAGGTATCCACTTGTTTCAAGATGTCTCACATGTCCAACTTTCCAAAAGTGAGGAAATCTTGATTCATCTTGAGACCACCAACCTTAGTGCATAAAACATCAACTGCAATAGTGAGATTATGAGCATTGCATCCATTTGAAATATTATAGTTGGTTTGAAGTGATCAAACTGACCCAGGCCTCTGATGGATTTATATCAGACAATTTTACTGAACTCTTTTACCTGTTTAAGCACCTAACAGGTTCACTAACATCTTTTATTAGGATAATTTATGGCATTGCATGTATGTTGGAGAATATTGGACCTTCTAACTTGTTGCTTACAGGTACTCATCATGGATAAATTTACTGTCAAAATCATGTCCTATTCTTGCAAGATGGCAGATATTACGGATGAAGGAGTTTCATGTATGTTGGTAAAAACTGTTTTGGAAAATTTGTATTTTCCTTTTGATTCTTTTGGTGTTCCAGCAAAAAGACAACATATTTTCTCGTACTTCTTTATTGCTTTTCTAATTTTCTTTATCGCTTTTGTACTTGTATTAGCTTTATTATATTATATAGGCATATAGCTGACATCTCTATTACGAAATTGTATTCAAATAACTACTATATGTGCTTGTTCAGAAGGCATACATGCTTTGCATAATCCAAAAGCCTTGCAAGCCTAAGTCACTAGCTTATATGCAACAAAATCATCCAAGTGGTCGTTGAATATCTTTTGTTTCATTACAAATTACAGGATTTTGATCAACCACATTTTTGTTTGAATTTCTGGAGGTCAAATAATGTTTAATTGTGGTCAATTAAGTTCCAATCTGTTCTTGCAGTGGTGGAAGACCTTTACAAACGAAGGCAGCCATTGCCTTCAATGGATGCTATATATTTTATCGAGCCATCAAAAGAAAAGTAAAGTTTTTCTTTATATTGATTTATTTATATATTTTCCGCTTTCTTACTCTAAACAGGGCATACAAATTTATATTGTTGCACTGGAAGCTATATAAACATGCATAACTTTAAGTGCTCTATCTCTCACTTCAGGCATGATACTTAAGTCTTATATGCATCCATTTACTCAAGTCTTAAATATTGCAGAAATTTTTTCCTTGTCATACATAGGTGGATATTCATTTCCTGAAATATTTTATGATTAGTTTCCTTGAGTAAAAATTAAATTTTCAATATGAAATGGTCCATGAATTTAATTGTTTTGATAATACATTGTGTGTTGCCCTCATACTTCCAACTTCACTTATACCTTTTTCTTTGCATTTGGTAATGGGCCTATTGCAATGTTTACGTAAATGATCTTAAAAAATGGAAATAGCAACATACCTCTGGACTCTGGTCCCATTATGATTTCTTTCTCTTTTCTTGATGTTTCATTTTTCTTTTTTTCTCTCTTTACTATCCTGAGTAGATGATCGCTGTGTTCTCTAAATTCTTCATATTTCACCAACTACCACTACTCACGACAACCAAAATGTCTTTTGCACTTCCATCAAATATTTCTCATTATCATATGCTCTCATCCATGTCACTTGTTATGTATTTTTATCACAGTGATACATTAATAAAATCAATCTTTTTAAATTTGTTATGCACTGATGTTGGAGATTGTTCATATGGTTTCTGATGACTGGGTCTATTGGATAATTTGGATTTGTGTCAAGTCAACCTCTTGTATGAATTTTTGGATACTTAAGGTTCACTTGACCCTTTAACTGGTTGTTGTTGCTTGATCTGTGTCTGCTAGCGAGTTAACCTGCTTAACCTGACCCTGTTGGTTGCCTCAAAAATTGATTTATTCATATTAGAAATTAAACCTGACCTTTTGACCTATGCTAAGAAAGTCCCAAATAGAAACGACATGTGAAGAAAAAAGTATGAAATAGAAACACTAGAAAACCCTAAGTTTGATTCATTTGAATTCTTTTCCTATGAAAGTGAGTTTGAAAGAATGATAAGATTCGATTTTCTATAACGAGGACCCTAAATCCCAAATACCTCTGAAACAATAGTTTAGTGGAACTCATGTTAGCAATGAATAGCAGGGGCCGAGCTGGGGGGAGGAAGGCTAGGTCATGGTTGGTGCTTGTCATCATATGCAAAAAGGAAAAAAAGGAAAAAACAAGATCGTGAGACAATTAAGAGGAAAGGGGGAAGAAGATAATGGCGTGAAGTTACATGGTCCATGGTATATTCTATTTTGCTCTTTTAGCTTGATGGAGTCCATTAATAAGATTTAAATTGGTTACTTGATCTAATGTGATTGAGCTAACTTAGCCTTTCCTATGATATTGACTGGAAATGAGTCATATCTTAATTCAATTTCATGCATTTAAAGCCCAGGTCAGTAAAGTTATCCCAACCTTGACCTAATCAGAAATATTTCCTATGGAAACCCAACTTTAACCGGGTTACACAGTACCATATCATTTAGCTGGCTAAATGTTGTCACCTTAACTGTTTGATACAATTAATACAATTAATACAATTTTTGTACATAACCTTATTTCAGAAAACAGAGAAATAAATGGGCGTATGATCTACAAAAGCCTTGTTATTGTTCTGCAAAACCATGAAACCACCATGCCATGGTGGTTTTGAGCGTGAACCACCGTGCAATGGTCCTCAACGGTTGTGCTAGAATCCAATATGGCAGCCAGTCTGAAGTGGGTTGTGCAGGTGTATCAAAAAATAGTGGGTTGAGCCTTCATTTTTTTCTTTTTGGTAAAAGGAAGTTGAGCCACTTTTTTAACTGAAGTAGTCAGGCCAGTGTTCTATCATGCCTTCCACAACCATTCAACGTTTGTCCAGGCATTTAGCAATGCTCTCTGAGTCTCTGTTGTTACACTACAATAAGTACAACCAATTAGTTATTTACAGTTACTAAAGCTTAGTAATAATATAAATTAGATATATTATTAATAACTATTGCTAAGTCATTGATCTTTAATTAAATGCACATTCATTATGCTGATGCCAAAGTCTTTTAGTTGATTATTGATGGTGGACCTTTATATTATATGGATGTTGACATGATGTTAATATTGTTAGGTAGATGATGTATCACTTTCGTCAAATGAAGCATTCTATTTTCACCATTCATATTCTGATATTTCATAGTTTTGTCATGATGAGTTTTTCCATTATTTTTATATGAAATTAATGGAAAAATGTCTATTTTTGATACTTAGTGAGTAATATGTGAATAAGTTTTAACATCCACTCTGGGCCCATGGAGCTTGCCATATGCTGTGTTCCATGAAACCCCTTAGCCACCATGTGCCTGCTTTGGGAACATTGAGCCAAGTAACTCTGCATCTCGAAGATATTGCATACCTTTGTTCTAGATAGTAAAGCCATCATGGCATCATCTCTTCACTTCCCTTAGATGTTGTTGATGACATTGTATTGGTTAGACTCTCTATCAAGATCCGCCATACCGGGTCCAGTAGGCGTACCGGTCGCCAACCGGACCGGTATGCTTCCGGTTCGTGCCGAAATCGGGCGGTACGAACTGGCCAGGTCTTCCCCGCCGAAGCTAGAGAAGAAGAAGAGAACGAAAGAGAGCGCAGGAAAGAGAGGGAGGGAGGACACTTGTGGCCGCCATCGGAGAGCTGCGGAGGGGTGGCGGAGCCCGGCAGGGGGCAGGGGAACCGCGGGGGCACGGCGGAGGCCGAGGCAAACTCGCCTCGGCCTCTGCCGCACCCTGTGGGTTCCCCCACCCCCCGCCAGGCTCCTTCGCCCCCTCCGGCCTTCGCCGCCCCTCCGCAGCTCTCCGATGGCGGCCACAGGTGTCCTCCCTCCCTCTCTTCCCCGCGCTTTCTCTCCTTCTCTTCGTCTTCTTCGTCTCCGGCATCGAATCGGCCCGTACCTATTTTCACGGCTTCGGCGTATCGGTAGCTGGCTGGACCGGTTCGTACCCGCCAGTACGAGCCGATTCGGCATATCATGCTCTCTATATTCATGATGAAAGCAGACTTAGTTGTAATTATGGGGTATTTTGAGGGCTATCACGTGAATAGATAGTTGACTGAGAAGATATTTAATATTTCTACTGTACATATTTCTGCTTTCATAGAAGAGTAATCAAAACCTAGTCAATTTTCTTGCCTTACTGCTATTATTACAGTTATGCTAGGTTGTAATCCTAACATTGCCTCACAGTTAGTTTCATAGCTTGACCACAGTAAACCATGTAACTATGTGGAACACAGTTTCATCATAGGGGCTGGAGATATTCTAAGCCATGATCTGAAGCTTTAGATCTTGTAGGAGCACTGACAAGTCTCTTTTCTAGGAAAACTCTTTTAAGGAGAACAGGAATTTGGTGGAAACCTTTGATGTGAGTGCTGCTATTTTCATCCATGCAAGGATCTAATTATGATTCTTTTTGTTTGACTTAGTGGGGCTGGAGAGGCATGATCTTTTATTTGGTCAAAACACATTTCTGTTTTATGCAAACTTTCTCTAATTAAAATACCCTCATTACATTTGTACTTCCACAATTACCCTACCTATCAGCACACATTTACATTCCATCACCATTTTCTTCTTGATCTTCACTAACTAATTTAAACTTTTAACAATTTCAACTTTGCCAAAACCTTGTCTCCAATGCCTTCTCTACCTCTACTACCTTTTCCAATCTCCTTTATTATCTTTTATCTACCTCCATCACTTACAGCATACCATTAAGTGGTATTTCGAGATCAGAAGTCTTGGAAGGGAGAGCTTTATTTTCTCAAGTAGGATTTTGAAAAGCTACATGAGGCATTGGAAAGAGAGATATGGCATTTGGTCAGTGTCACTCAAAGAACTTGTCACAATTTGTACACACACAAACAGATAGTCCCACATGCATATGCGTATATTTAAATTTTTAACTATAAATTTTTCCATTCAAACTATGATTGTGAGCAGCATATGCCGAACCGGCCAGTACCGGCCGGTACGGGCCGGACCGGTGCCGGGCCGGTCCGGTACAAACCGGTCCGGCCAGCTGCCGGTACGCCGGAGCCGTTGAAACCGGTACAGGCCGGTTCCTTGTCGGAGACGAAGAAGACGAGGAGAAAAAGAGAGCGCGGGGAAGAGAGGGAGGGAGCTCACCTTTGGCCGCCATCGGAGAGCCGTGGAGGGGCGTCGGAGGCCGGTGGGGGGCGTCGGAGCCCGGCGGAGGACGGGGGAACCCGCGGGAGCGCTGCGGAGGCCGCAGCCGCGGCCGCGTCCACTGTTTCAAAAGAAACAGGGGACGCGGCCGCGTTTTTTAATTTAGGAATTTTAAGTGAAGTCGGCAAATCGGTTGCCGACTTCACTTAAAAATCTCCAATTTTTTAATTTGGGGATTTTTAAGTGAAGTCGGCAACCGATTTGCCGACTTCACTTAAAATCCCCAAATTAAAAAATGCGGCCGCGTCCCCTATTTCTTTCGAAACAGTGGACGCGGCCGCGGCCTCTGCAGTGCCCCCGCGGGTTCCCCAGTCCCCCGCCGGGCTCCGCCGCCCCCCACCGGCCTCCGACGCCCCTTCGCGGCTCTCCGATGGCGGCCGAAGGTGGGCTCCCTCCCTCTCTTCCCCGCGCTCTCTCTGGTTCTCTTCTTCTTCCCCGGTTCCGGCGGGGAAGAGCTTCCCGGTTCGTACCGCCCGGAGCACGGTACGAACCGGCCCGTACCGGTCCGGTAGGCAACCGGTACGCCTACCGGACCCGGTACGGCGGACCTTGATTGTGAGTACTTGTCTTCATAGTCATAAGTTTGACATTAGGAAACAATTCATAAATTCACAAAAGAATTAGAAGTGCAATAAAAAATAAATAATCAATAATATTTATATACTAAAAAAATGGGTATATGTTCTTCACTAGCAACATAATTTTTAATAAAGATCATTTTCTAATATTTATATTAAGATCTCTCCAAATATAAAGATTTTTTATTTGCTATATTTCAACTTTGAGGATGGGCCTTGGCACAACCTTAAGGTTACTCTATTATGACCTAGGTGTGAGGGGTTCGACACACTGAAACAGCCTTTGTGCACATGGGGGTTAGGCTGCATACATCTGGCCCTCCTCAAGCCCTGTAGTGGTGGGAGCCTCGAGTATTGGGATGCTCTTTTATATTCCAACTCAATCCAAAAAAAAAATTCAAAGAAAAAAGAGAATGCTATTTAAGATCAAGATTAAAGTTAAGGATTCTAGACCCTTGATGCCATCTGGCAGCTCAAATCCGATGCCTGAAGCAGCCATGAGCCCATTCTCCACATCCATCACCACCAGTACATGACTAGTACGTACTATAGGTACTAGTTTGGCCAACCTTGTTTCCAACTCTCTTAGAACTTGCAAAATTTCAGTCAAAGTATGATGCTTTCCAACATTTAGAAAAATAAAAAAAATGTGGAAAAAATACCATGAAGAGTTTATAAGCACAATAAATCTAGCCCTGTAAATTCATGCAGCCAAGGCCCAAAAGTAACCCAATTTTAGGATTGATTTAGGCTGAAATTCTGAGATTTCAGTTTGAGGATTTTAGCTCTAGTGTTTCCAGTCAGGCTTCAAATCATCAACCTGCTGGCATGAAAGGTATCATAGATATGATATAGTATGGATTGGCATTTTGATCATTGACAAACACTTTGTGGATCCTTCTCCTATCTGCTTCAATGTCTATTTAGTTTTGAGTAGCTCACAGTGTATCATGTTAATTTTAAACCTTTATTGAATGCTCATGTTAATTTTAAACCTTTATTGAATGCTTCTCTCCCTTCAAGAAGCTTTTCATTATAAGCTCTCTTATCTTTTATTTTCATTTTTTTGCCATGTTTGTGTTGTTAGTCCTTCCAAAGACAAAGCTTACAAGTCTATCCAGTATGTGTTTTTTCTTCTGCATGGTCTCAAATGTTACCTTATTCGCTATATCTTAAGCATATTGCTAATTGGTATAACTGAACCAATTCACAATGTGGTTCATTGTACTACAAAAAAGATAAGTAAATTCGGAACTTTATTAAGTTTTATTCACTTTAATTCCTAAATATGGTAGATCCCTTCCTATTTCTTCTTCTAACCTTTTCATATAATTTTTTACAGGTTCTAATTCATATATCTTGTTCAGTCCAAATGGATTCATTATTAAACTTCCCATAAATCAGAACAACTCTGACATTTAATTACATAACCATAATTATCAAGCCTTGTTCCAGCTATACAGGTCAACAAATATTTAATTATCTGAGAGTAATAACTAATTTCTTGTTCTTTCCGAGTGAACTGAATTCATGAAGAAAGAGTAATTTTCAATTGAGAACCTGAACTTAGTCTAGCATACCAACAGGTTAGGACTGTAGGTAACTATGCTCCTGACCTCAAAGACATTGATGTCATGATCCCAGTGCACTTCGGTTGCATGTCTTATGATGTTTTCTTTAATAAGCATCTGTTTTGTATGAGTTCTCCTCTTCCTCCTTTATTCTATTATATAATATGAACAACCCTAATGCCTGACTGTAAGTCCATCTATCCATCCGTTTTCTGTCCACTTGCTTTCCATCCATGATCAGGCTCTTTTACTTTTTGGTTCTATCAATATGAGAGCCACTGGACACTTTCCTTCTAATATCTTTGAACCTTTTCTAAGAATGGGTGAGTCATTTTTCCATCCTTATACAGTTGATCATGGTAACTTCTTGATCCATTTCTCTTTCCTTCTGAGACTTTGAATCATCTATTTTTTTCATTTTCAGCCTCCCAGTACGTGTGCTTACACTATGATAGTTTCTGCTGATATATTTATAGGGTTCCTCTTTATAAATAAGATATCGTTTTACCATCCAGTTGTGATGATCGCATGTCTTCAGTGCCTTCTTCTAAGCATCACTATATCCATGATGGTAACTGCTGGAATAACTTATATGTACTACTGGCACTTTTTTGTGTAATTTCCAGTTTTTCTGCAACTATTCAAAGTCATTATGAGGCTATGAGCCATGTACTTATGCAAGGGTGCTTAGTACAACGGAAGACTTTAATTGGTGGGCTGGTTATTCTGTGTAATGCCAATATCTTGGATCGTGTTCCCTTACCTTCAATATTGATCTTACCTCTTCCTAACAACCTGCAAAGTCTCACTCTAATGGTTTAACGGAGCACTGCAATCACACATGGTAGATCATGGCTTTTGCAAGACTACAATGTAGGTTACAAGATATCTCCTCTTGTTACCAATATGGCCATTATACAGTTTTTGGTTGTAATTGCCAACATTCACAAGTGGCTGCTCCTGTATTACATGTCCATGGCCACCCCGTTTGTGCATATGATACAGAAAATGTTTGATGAACAATGCATCAGATTCCACAACTGGTATATAGGAGACAGAATGGCTCATGAACCTTTTTCTCATACTAGAGATTAGAATATGGTTTTGTTCTCATCATGCATTCGTGAATATCGAGTGTTCTCCATTTTAGATGAGGTGATTGTGGGAAGAAAGTTTTATGGGCCCTCATCTAAATATGGTGATGCAACAAGCTTCAGAACAAGGTATTACTAATCATGAGGGAGAAGGGAAACTTGAAGATCATTGCTGATGGGGACATCAGAGCCCTTCATCCAGATGATCCTGAGCCCCCGGATTGAGCCAGACTCGTTTATTTGCATATTTATTTTATTATTTTATTTTTGGGCTTATTTGCATTCTAGGGTTTATTTGTGGTTTATTTTATTTCTGGGCTTATTTGCATTTTAGGGCTTATTTGTGTTATTTGTGGGTTCATTAGGATTTATTTCTGTGTAAGGGGGGTTTATGCAAGTTGTGTATTTGGGCCCTATATATAGGGAACTATTTTCATGATTAGGGTTTAATGAATGATTAAGAATTTCTTTTCCCCCAGATCTTATTCTTCCTCCTCCTCCTCCCCTTCTCTTCTTCCTGTGTCTCTAGAACCTCTTCTTCCTTCTTCCTCTCTTGTTCTTCCTTCTTCTTCTCTTCCCCGCACTGGTGCTGCATCAACTTGGTATCAGAGCAACCGGTTTTGCTTCTATTGCCAAAGCCCCGATCCGTCAACAGTTTTTCTTTCCCTCGGTTACCATCAACAACAAGAACAGACCCCTTCCCTCTGTCAGTCCGCTCACCAAAGAAAAAAAAAAAAGGATCACTGCCGAGTCTGTGAAGGCCCAGATCGACAGCCATCCGCATCCGACCCCCCCTCTCTCTCGGTCTGTGTCTTCACCAGAGCAAAAAAAAAAAAAAAAAAAAGTTCTGCAGCCAAGAGAGAAGAAAGAGCCACAGCCCCTGCACCAGACTCTCCTTCGCGTCTCTCTGACTTGATCCATCAGTCGCCGCCGCTGCCCAGTGAAGGCCCGAGCCCACCGTCGGAGGAGCCAAATCCCACCACCCGTCGCGCCCACGGCCGCCTTCACCCCGCGCACAACGTCAGCAGTGCCACCAGCTCGCCCGCGCCGCCCACGGCCGACCCGTGGCAAACCCGGGAACGCCAGCCATCCCCCGCTGCAGGTCACGGAGCCGCAGCCGTGACTGCCGACGCGTCACCGGAAGCGCCGCCGGCCGGAGCCCGTGACCGGCCCCGCCCGCCGCCATAGGTCCCAGAGCCCCGGCCACCGCCATCGCCGTGAAGATCGGAGCCTTCTCCCGAAACCATCGGGAGGTTGAAGAAAACAAACCTAACGGGTAAGATCCAAACCCGTTACCCGTTTCTCTGCTAGCCCGGATCCATTCCAAAAAAAAAAAAAAAAAAAAAAAAATACACGTGCCTTGCACGTGAGGAACTAACGGGTTATCGGAGCGGTTCACGCCCGACAACCTGAATCCGACCGGATCCAAGGTTATAACAACACACGTGATCTCACGTGTCTCAAAAAAAAAAAAAAAAAAAAAAAAACCAACCTCTGTTCTGCCGAAAAGGAAACCCTAGGGTTTCCACCGTCCCCTTCGCCGCCGTCGCCGAGCTCCGCCTGCAGCGCTGCCTCTGGCCGCTCCGCCTTTCCTCCTCGCCGCCGTCGTGCCACCCCTTCGCCGCCGTCGCCGAGCTCCGCCTGAAGCGCCACCACCAGCCGCTCCGCCTTTCCTCCTCGCCGCCGTCGTGCCAACCCCATTTCCGCCGCCTCGCCGAGTCTGCCGCCGCTCATCTTTCGCGGCAGCCTTCTCTCTGCCGCTCCATCTCTGTTGCGCCACCTCCGCCGGGCTCCGTCTCCACCGAGCCTCGTCCGCCGCCGCCGCCGTGTCCGCCTTCACTGCGACCCGAGGACGTCTCCCGTGAACGACACCGGACCCACGCCATCCTCGCCACCGCCACCCCGAGCACCACCACAGCACCTCCCCGACTTCGGCCGCCATCCCAACCGTCGCCTCCCTCATCTGCTCTCCCCCTTGGCCATCACCGTCGCCTCCCTCATCTGCTCTCCCCCTTGGCCATCCATCTTTCCCGCACGAACCAAGGCCCCAGCCGCTCTTGCTTCTGTACTGGCCCAAGCCCGTGCGCCATCAATTGAGCGCGGCCCAAGCCCAAGCGGCTGCAGGTCCGATCTCAGGCCCAAACCAGATTGTTCTTCAGCCCATTTCAACAGCCCCGGAAGCCTTGTGCTGTAGATGCAGGTCCATAACTCCAGCTAGCTCTGCCCGGCGCCAACTTCGTGTCCGAGACTCCACGAGCAGACGATTCTGGTTGACTGCATCCGCCACAGGTGATAGGTTTCTACTTTTTCTGGCTTGTTCATTTAATTATGTTCTAGTTCTCTTGCATGATAGCCACATTTTGAAAACTTATATTGCTGTTATAATTCAGAACATTGAACCTCTCACTTCCGAACCCGTCCTATTACCCTTTAAATCTTGACATTAAATTAGCACACCCTAGTAACAGGACGTTTCTCAACATTATTCTATCATATTGATTTAGGATCAGAACAACTGTACTACTTGATTGCAATCTAATTTCTTAAATTGAATAATCTTAATCCTTAATTCTGAATAACCGAAGTAAAAATCAGCAACATTTAAATTTAAGCTATTATTGTGAAGACTTGCTGATTTCTGAAATCATAATAGATTGCATTAGTAGGTTGTCCTGCATCAAATTTGGTCCTACATCATAGTTATTAGGGTTTCATTAGTGACACTGCATTTCACATCATCACCCAGTGTCATCATTGCATGCCAACCTGTAGTGATATGGAGTACTATCTCAATCAACCTAAAACTCCTGTAGCTACCATGAATTCCGACATTTTGAGGTCTATCTTAGAACAGATCGTTGCCATACGGGCTGGATACAAAGAATTCAGACAAGAGATCCGTGAGCTCGTGCAACATTCTAGGACCCCTAAATCGCCAACCCCTGTTACAGCCCAACCTAAAATCGGTTTGGTCGCACCACCTGTAGTCCTTCCCTACTCTCCTAGGCACCAAACCCAATACTCTAGGTGTCAACAATTCGGCTATATAGCGCCCCAATGTTCCACTAAGACCTACTCGATTACTGAACCAGAAGTTAGGAACCAAGAGGCCGAATATGTCGAAGAAATCTATGAACCAAATATAGAAGACTATGAAGAAGACTTTGAAGACGAACCTACAGAATTAGACTTTGTCCAAAATGATTCCCAAAGGGAGACTAGTGATCTAAGTACAACCAAGCCACTTCACATCACAACTGTGGAAGAGGTAGTGACAGATATTGAGAGCCAATCATCTGAATTGGCACTTGTAGCTAAAGTTACCCATGCGGAGTCCAACCTTGAACATTCCCCGGTAGTAGTTTCCCTTCTAGAGGAGTTTCATGATGCACTCCCTGATGATCTTCCGGATGCACTTTCTCCAATGCATGATATCCAACGCGCAATCGATCTAGTTCCCGGAGCATCTCTGCCCAACCTTCTACATCATAGGCTCAGACCGAATGCATATGCTAGGACCTGGAATTTAATGTTACCGACAGTTGAGTTTGCATGTAATAGTTCGGTTAACAAGTCCATAGGTATGAGTCCATTCGAAGTAGTGCATGATTACAAACTTAGGCAACCCATAGACCTGTTTTTCATGTCTCATCAGTATAGAGTCTTTGAGTCTGCACAATCAATTGTATCACATCCACATTCATTGCATCGAGAAATCAGCAATTGTAGTCACTTTAATAACTTAAAATATAAATCCTTTGCTGATTTACACAGACGTTATAATGAGTTAAGTGAAAGAGATTACATCATGATAAGAATTAGGTTTGAACGACTTTTTTCGGAAACGTTTAAGAAATTGCAAATTTGTAGTGCAGAACAGTTCAAAATCTTAAAGAAAACCAGTTCGAATGCATATGTTGTGGATCTTCCTGATGACTATGGGATTAGTGCGACATTTAATATTGAAGATTTAGTCCCATACAAAAAGATAATATTCCTGCCTTCTGACCCCTTTATTGATATACCTGCCTATGTTGGATACCCTGCCCTATTACCTGCTGTTGAGCCACCACCTCCCAAATTTCATGCACGCAGAGAACAAATAGAACATATATTGGATGAGCAGGTTATTTCAAGCAGGAACGGTGGTTACCAACGTTACCTTGTTCGGTGGAAAGGTCGACCAAAGTCTGATGTGACGTGGATTTCCAAAGCACAATTGCAGCGCATTGACCCCGATCTTCTGGAGCAGTACGACAGCCGGCCAGACCTGTACTCGACGGGGTCGAGTTTTTCTCACCCGGGAGGAGTTGATGGGGACATCAGAGCCCTTCATCCAGATGATCCTGAGCCCCCGGATTGAGCCAGACTCGTTTATTTGCATATTTATTTTATTATTTTATTTTTGGGCTTATTTGCATTCTAGGGTTTATTTGTGGTTTATTTTATTTCTGGGCTTATTTGCATTTTAGGGCTTATTTGTGTTATTTGTGGGTTCATTAGGATTTATTTCTGTGTAAGGGGGGTTTATGCAAGTTGTGTATTTGGGCCCTATATATAGGGAACTATTTTCATGATTAGGGTTTAATGAATGATTAAGAATTTCTTTTCCCCCAGATCTTATTCTTCCTCCTCCTCCTCCCCTTCTCTTCATCCTGTGTCTCTAGAACCTCTTCTTCCTTCTTCCTCTCTTGTTCTTCCTTCTTCTTCTCTTCCCCGCACTGGTGCTGCATCAATTGCTCCCCATTTAGGACAACATGCTTCTTCTCAAGTAACAAAATGATATTGATGCTTATTGAGAACCGAGACACATTTATCCTTGGTTCCATTTTTTTTATTGACAATACATATGGTAAACGAGTGGGGAAAGTAAAGAAAGATATGAAAACCATGATGGTAGAAGTGAAAACTTGAACCACGACCAACTTCCCACCCCACCCTTTCAAGCTTTGAAAAGGCATACTAGATTTCCAATTTCTGTTCTTTAATTCAAAAAAATTCAAAGCACTTTATCTCATTTTCCCCTTAGTCTAGCTCGTTATTATCTTTCATAGATTTTTTTCCCTAAAAATGAATGGGATTAGATCCTTCCTCTTTTGGCTTGTTTTAAAAAAGTGACTGTGAGAAATGGATTTTTATAAGTTATTCCATTGAAATAAATACTAAAATAGAAGTAACATGTCGAGTTGTTTTACTGTAACCCTAGCATGTCCATGCTGTATAATAGCCAGATCCATGTTCTGCTGTGAGCCAGTACTTTGGGGAGGAAGACTATCTGGGTGTCAGTCTCCAAGAGAAATTGCCATGATCATAATATCATATACTTGTCATCAACTATGTTTACATTGTTTATGATTGGTCAGTCATGGCTCCTGCATAGAGTATTTGTCAAGTCTCAAGAAATATATGCATGTCAATTTCTCAATGCAGGATGCATGTAAATGCACTTTACCTTTCCATGGTTTTGCATTATTATTTATTTTTAAAAAAATGCATGATGCAGTCTCCTATTCCTAAATCTTATGCTTGCCTTGTTTTTCTAATATTTTCATGGAAATGCTTCTGATTGTCCATTATGGTAACTTGCAGTGTTGTCATGTTCCTATCAGACATGTCTGGGAGAATTCCATTATACAGAAAGTATGTTAGACATCAGCTTTTTTTTGGCTAAGATAGTCACTGTTGGCAATATTCTATTTGGATTATTTTTATTTTTTTCTCTAAATTTTATGTAGTATTTCAGGGCATATGTATTCTTCAGTTCGCCTATACCTAAGGAACTAGTGTCTTACATTAAGAATGACACTAGTGTGATACCCCGCATAGGTGCATTAAGTGAGGTTAATTATCTCATTATTTCATTTTGTTTGCTTTTTAATCTGTATCATGAAGACATGAACCATTTTTTTATGTTCTTTAAAAGTTGGATGGGCTTTTGGACTTCTATTGAGCATCTTTGCTATTACATATTGACCTTTTTCATTTTGATGAACTTTGGCAGATGAATTTGGAGTATTTTGCTATTGATAGTCAGGTATCTGCTACCATATTTCTATATATACTTCCTTCCATTAATTTACATAACCAGCTTTTATAGAGTGTTGAATGCCATCTTGATGTTTACCATTTGCTTTTTGCAATGTTTGATATGATATGTCATCTTACATATATAAAATTGTAACTTTTATTAATATTCTTCATTCCATGACTCAACTATGTAGGGCTTTGTCACTGACCATGAGATGGCCTTGGGGGACTTATTTGGTGAAAATGCAGAAAAATCTCGCAAGTACAATGACTGTATATATACTATGGCCACTCGCATATCTACTGCATTTGCTTCTTTGAGGGTATGATTTTAATATTTAATATTGTTGGCCCATGACTATGGAGTTATGTTCATTCTTTGTATGCCCTTCAGTTGCAAGTGTACAAACCTTGGCTCATCGTTGATGGCTAGCTGATAGGTTTCTAGTTTGGAAGTATGATGTAGCAATTCATGAAACAGATGTTGTAGATTTACTTTATTTCATATATATTACTTAGCGTTAAAAAAATAAATGATCATGTATCTAAACAACCATGAGAATTAAATTGTTTTCTTTGACTTATATGTGGAGTAGGATATATTCTTCTTGATGCACTTTAAGCATAGAAGTTCAAAGGGACCAAATGCTTTAGTATTGTAGAACTTTTTATCTTTCAAGAGAAAATATTAGAGTGGGCACAGCAGTCAATATCTGACGTATACCTTTATATAAAGTAGCATAATGGATTAGCAATTCACCAAATGAGTAGGATATCTCATGATTCATGTATATAACCAACATCCAAAGAGCAAGTCAGTTGATGGTTTTTTCATCTTCCAAATTTATATGCAAAATTTGTAATCAATATCCATATATGGTCATATGGTCCCATATGGAGAACCACGAGATACATATTAAATCCAATATCAGAAGATCATATAGGGGGGTTATATTTCAAATTGTAAAGATGAGATGATGCTTGAAGACCAGCAACATTGGATGAGATGTAGCCATTGGGAGGCAACTAGAGAACACACAGTGCCAGTGATAGGTAGATTTGGTGGCAAAAAGAAATGGTATCTAAAGTAGTTTTTTCAAGCATGATCTTTGTCCAGTGAAGTGAGAAGTGTGTGAAAAGTGTTGTGATAACATTTGTTGCATCTATTGTCCATCCTTCATTAGAAGATTTTATCAATAGTTTTGATGGCCAAATGAGCTTTTGAAAAGGCAATTATATCAAAACATGACTAGAGCATGACCAATATTGAGAACAAGGTCCGCAGTACTGAAACCGGTACCCGTGTCGGTAGTCTAACGGTATGGTATGGTACTAATATGGAGACGACTAATATATTTTGCCATTCTTTGGCTGTTAATCAAGGACCTATTAGAATAAAACAAAAATGAAAGGGAGTTTATCCTATCCAAATTTGGTTGAGAACCCATATTTCCTTGATATTGATGCATAAAGCTGAAGTAGCATCCAAGCTAATGATGTCAAACATCAAACGTGCTCCATGTATTACTATTTACAATTAATTTCTAGGGGTGTTAGTGGGCCAGGCTGGGCCCAAGCTCAAAGTTTATTGTTCCAGCCACCTCATTTTTCAACTGTCAATCAAAGTACATAAAAGGTCTTGACATCAAATTTTTTTGTCAAATTAGCTTGTTATATAAAAGGTTTTAACAAGGATCGCCAAACCGGTACCGTACTGAGTACCAGTCGGCGTCCGGAACGGTTCGGACCGGTACCGAACCGGCTAAAAAGGTCACAGTGCGTGCGCAGTGGTATTAAATGTCATACCGTGCAATGGCATTTAATACCATAGCCACAGTGCCAGCGTGTGTGGCACGCTATGGCAGATCGAACCGGACTCGGTATCGATTTGCACCGAGTCCTGGCCGAACCAGATGGAACCAGACTGGTTCCGTCCGATTCGCTCTTGTACCGGCCAGTTCCGGCCCCATAAGGGCCCGAACCATTTTGTGTGCCCGTACCAACCAGGTCAGCGACCGAGTTGGCACAGTTCGGCCTAAACTGGACGGTATGATCCGGTTCAGCATTTTTTGGATTTTAACATCTATGTAGGCTTGACTTTTTTCATCTCAAACTTCTATAACATGGATAGCCTGGAACTACATAGGAGTGGAGTGAATGAAGATTTGCTTTTGATAATAATTTTGGATTCTGTTTTACAATCATCTGAGTCAATCTGCATGGTTCTCCTCAGGAATTTCCTTTCGTGCGCTACCGTGCTGCCAAATCTTTAGATGCTTCTACCGTGACCACGTTACATGATTTAGTTCCTACAAAACTTGCTGCTGCTGTTTGGAACTGTATTTCCAAGTATAAGTCTACAATTCCTGATTTTCCCCAGAAAGAGACATGTGAATTACTTATTGTTGACCGATCTATAGACCAGGTAGAACCTCAATGTTACTAAAACTGTGAGCTACTTGCTTTCTATATCAAAGCTTAGTTGTTTTTACATGACATTCTCTACCAATTTCCTACTGTTGGCAGATTGCACCCATCATCCACGAATGGACTTACGATGCTATGTGCCATGATTTACTGAATATGGATGGAAACAAATATGTATATGAGGTAAACCTGCCCTTCCGCAGTTTTGTTCGTCCTTTTGTATAAACAGTTTTTCTTCAAGGCTCTCGTGTTATCTGTTTATTTGCAGATACCAAGCAAAACAGGATCAGCACCCGAGAAAAAAGAGGTCCTTTTGGAAGATCATGATCCAGTCTGGCTTGAACTTCGGCATGCACATATAGCAGATGTGAGTAGTTAACAATAATTTGCTTCAGTTGATTACTGTGATATCTTCTGCCTGATAATCTATTGGAATGATAGGCCAGTGAAAGGTTACATGACAAGATGACCAACTTTGTTTCAAAGAACAAAGCAGCTCAACTTCACCAAAGCTCAAGGTATGTGCTGGATGATGAATGTTACTTTAGTGTTTAGTCACTTTGGCTTTTGCCTGCAAGTGTATTGTATCGCAGAATTCTCAAATTTGTTATTGTAAATGTTAACAACAAGTGGAGTTAAGAGTTAATAATAGAATGCATGATAATGGACCAAGTGGTCTAGTATAATTCTTGCATGGCTCTAGTTTCTCAAGAAGCACTCCAGCACAATACATGATTGTATGGCCCCAAACACCCACCACCTTCACCTAAATACACTTCCAATGGATCATCGTTCAATGGTTCTCTCAGTCAATAAGGAAAAGCACAAAGTAGCATGGGTCTATGAGGAAGTCCCCTGTGAATTGCTGGTTAGACTAGACATATGGAAGTAAGTGTTTTCGAGCGAATCAGAATGAAGCAAAAATATATGAATGTGTTTTGTTTGCTAGAAAGAAACTGCATTATTGCTGATATGAAAAAGACATTATCTTAGTGGAGAGCTGTTGGAGCAGATAGCTGTATGTCTAGCTGGAAATGGAAAGGCTTCTGTTAACCACCATTTCACAAACTATCACAAATTTGAGATCTTATTATTTAGTCATCTAAAAGATAGTCCCAAGAAGATGTAGAAACAAGCTTTAGAACATCAATCCGTAAGGTCATTACTCATAACCCTAGTAGTTTTTGGAGGCAAGTAGCTCCGTGAGAGAGAATGAATATAAGCAAACAAATGAAGGTACCATAAAGTAATAATATAAGGCACAACAGAGTCCGAGTCAGAGTAAAATGGCTGCAAAGAAACATACTTAATATATAAAAAACTTATCTATGCTTGAGTAGGGGATGTCTAAGAAATACAACTAATGGTATATAATAGAATCTTCAAAGGATCGTGTTAAGTGGAATTAACTTCTGATGAAGCTCCATCGAACATGACTAGTAAGTTGACAAACAGAGCTGACCATGTTGGATATGAAATATAGAGCATCTTTATGGGGACATAGACAAGGTTTTAGTATCACGTTTTGGGTAAGCCAGTCGTGGGTTGGCAATCTGTGGTGTATATCATGCATTTGTAGCTGAATATAATTCATGTTCTGGCAAATTTAATTTCGGAACTCTGTTCTACTTTAATCAGGTGAGACTGGCTTGTGATTTGTCAAGGTTTTAAATACTATAGGATGGGGCCATCCCAGATTTTTCCATGGAATGGGATGGTTCAGTTGGAATGGTGGATGTCTCGTCCTGTCCTGGTCCATTTGCTAACTCGTCCTGTCTCGGCTCTCTGGATGGTGCCCTGTCCCGCCTCTCAGGATGGTGTCCTGTCCTAAGTGTGGGATGTCCCGCTGTCCCACTGGTATTTAGAACCTGCTGTCACTACTATATACAGATCTGATACATATATTTCTTTGAATACATATATAAGATCGAAAAGGTCAAATACAGAATGTTTGTTATTCACTCAAAAAGTTTATGCGGATAGGATGCTGTAACCATCAAGCCTTGTCCCAGCAATTAGGATTGGCATTATGAAATTGCATTTGTCAATCTTTCCTATTAAGGGTAAAGTAAAAATACTGAAAATAGATAACCATTCCTGACCATTGGAATTTATAGCTGCAGTTTCTTTGCTGGTGGTGACTAGAAGGTTGATGTTGGAAGACATGTATTTGATCTATTTTTTCATTGATCAGTATGTTACATGAAAGAAGCCCATTGTATTGGCAATTTGCATTTTGCATATGTTAATTGAGGAGTGAGATAACAACCATGGAAATATTATAACTGAAATTTGGGATGCTGCTTCTTAGAAGACAATAATCGACTTGCTGTAGAGGCCAAAAATTAGAGTGATTTGTTGGAGCATCCATATCTTATGCTCTAAATGTTTTTCTATCCTGAAGAAAAAAGTTTGCTTGCACCAAGGTTCTAAATACTGATATTGAAATCTGTATCATTTTCCATCAGAACAGTATGACACATACCGAAACTAATGACTTACAATAAATTGGAAACCACATATGCGGTTGGTATAGTACTGCCAGTATGCACCAGTATGGACCAGTACAAACTAGTGTGGCTAGTATGTACCAATACAGCTGTTTCGGTGTCCCGACACCCATACCATTGTCAGTTTCATGCAAGACCGATGGGTACCAGTTGTGCCATCCTGTTTCAACGATTTTAGAAACCATGAGTTGTACATCACAAGTCTTTCATAATTTAAAATTCATACATTTCCTACTAAGAAATAGGACCAAAATAATTATATTACTAACGGATTACTATATAAATATCCAAACTGGGAAAATCTAGGTAAAGGTTTTTATGACATCTCATGTCATGACTCGGTGCAAAATCTTACACTTTCAGATGGAACAAGAAATCTGAATACTGGAGCTCCATAAATAAGTTTCTGACAATGAGGTTTTAGTGAAAGTGATTTCATGTTATATGTCTTTTTAGTTTCGTACATTGACTTGATTTTTAATGGAATTCAAAACTAGTTTGTTAGATTGTCACCATTGTGAAGGCAGACATCTAGGCTCTTTGGCATGGCAGATACCCTTCGCATCAACCACTTATCTATTGTTGAACTAAGTAGTCCATTGGAGGTCTAGCAAGGGTTAAATTGAATATGGTTATAAACTAAAAAACATAAATATTAGTGAAACCATGAATCAAGCTATATGATGACAAGTATATGCATATGCACATGCACACACCCACACAAAGTTATAATCAAATCCGCAATTTCGGTATCGGGTACCATATCGGTATCTTATCAGTTTGGTATAGTACGGTATGGTATGCAATTTGTACCGAAATAGCTCTATAATCATTTTTTTAATTTGTATCTCGTTACGCTCGATACAGGTCGGTACGTTTCGGTACAGACCTATAATCCCTATACATCTTAGTATGCCTTGGTAAATATCGTAACACCTCGGTCAAGGCAATACGTCTTGGTTATCTTGTACCGACTCGAAGTTGAGTTTCGTACTTGTTTCCTCCCGGTATGGTACAATACGCTCCGTACCAGGCAGTATAGAGCGGTATGATAGAGCATGGTTATAATTATCATAATTAGTGGATTTGACTATATGGAAGTCCAGCAAAGGTTGAATTGAGTATGGTTATAAAATAAAATACATTAAGTATGAGTGAGATCATGAATCAAGTAATATGATGATGTGCACATGCATGCATCTGCAAACACCTAATGATAATTATCATAATTAATGGACTTGACTATAGTACATATGTGTGTATCTATGTATATGCATATGTATAATAAAATTGTAGCAGTAACATCTAATAATATACAATAGTTTATGGCTTCTTCTTCTTCTTCTGAGACTCTCTTTAAAATTCCAGCCCTTGCATTTTTATTATTTCATTTCATTCTTTTTTCTTCACTTTTCCTCCTTGTTTTCTTAATTTTCTTTTTTTCCTTTCAGTTTTTCTTATCTCTCGTTCTTTCTCTTGTTTATTCCACCCCTTTGTCCTCCTATTCTCACTTGTTCTATTCTCATAATTCTTCCACTTTTAATTCATGAATTTCTCCTTTTGTTTTCCTTGCCATATCCCCTCTCCCCATTCCTTCCACCTTTTGTTTTAACTCTTCTTCTTCAAAATTTTGATTATTCTTCTCCAGATTAGACTAGGAGGCATGTGTACTTTTCATATCTACTATCAATGTCCATTAGGACCATTACAATAGTTGAGGTATATTACTATATTACTATAAACTATGAAGAATGGTATGTTGTACCATACCGAAGCGGACGGTATCGGACGTACCATACCGTACTGATTCGGTACCAGTACCGGTACCGGTGGCGTACCGACTCTCGGTACACTAAAAAATTTCCATACCATGCTGTTATTGGCGCGCCTGTACCGATACTATGCTAGTGTAGCACCGGTACGGGGTCCGGTACCGGTACAGCGAACCTTGCTATAAAGTATATTTTGCAGTTATTTTTTAGTCAGATCATAATGAATAAGTCCTCTAGAGTCTAGACTTTTAGTTGATCATGCATTATAGGTTAAGAATATTCTACATTCACAATCATGTATTTAAGGACCCTTCAATTTCAATCCCCAAATGTATATTATTTTATTATTATGCTAAATATTTTTTCTCTTTGTTTTATGATTGAAATATGCTTCTCTTAATGCTTTAGTTTCCTTCTCATGTCATTATACATGCACGTATAGATTTGCTTAAGGAAAAAAATGACTGCTTGAGTCGCTAGGTAGTCTACCTATGCACCTAGGCTCCACTTAGACATTTGGAAGCCCCGTCAGCCTGGGGACCATCAATTATTGGTGACAAGAAGTCCTCTCAGCCTAGGGGCCACTAATCATCTTGACAACCAACTCGTATATAATATTTAATTTCGCATAAGGGGGTGCCTAATCTGCTCACAGGAATTGGTAGCCTTGATGGCCATGTTTCTGACTTAAACTGCCTTGTTTCAACTAAATACATATATAAGTTGATGCTGGATATTTTGATTTCCTGAATGCATAGTTGAACATATACTGATCATTTCTATTATTTTTAAAATATCATCAGCATTCATACTAATTTTTCTTATTATGTATACTGTTTATTTGATCTTTGTTCCAATTGTCTAAATCGATATAGTTAATGCAATAGAATTCTGAATCCTATGTTCTTGTCTTTCGATTTTACATTTATCTCCAACTAGATCTTGTAGCATGCATTGCATGTGAAAGATGAATAGATGACTCTGATTAAAATTGAACTCATATGATGCACATAAGAAAAGTGTGGATGGTTCTAACTTCTGATCTTCATCTAATTTAATTTTAAATATTTAAGTATCTTGACAAATACCAATATATGAATGGTGCACCTCATATGTCTTGCCAAATGAAAGGGAAAAATCTTAATTAAAGTGGGCATACTTATTAAAGCAAAAACTTTTGCTTTTCCTGCTGGGACTCTAACATATAGTAAAGGTCTCAAGTCTCAACCAAGGTCCGCCTATCGGTACCGGTCGGCGTACCGGTGGCGGCCCGAACCGGTACGTGCCGGTCCCATACCGGCCCGTACTGATCCGTACCGGTTCCATACCGGTTCTCCAACGATAAGCTACCGATATCGGATTCCACGCTGATCTGGTACCGGTCCCAGGCTGGACCGGCTCGTACCGGTCCGTACCCGTACGGACCGGTACGGTAGACCATGGTCTCAACCAAGGTCTGTTAGATTGAAGCTTGTACTAGCCGATGACTAGTTTGGCACAGTACTGGTACGTGCTGGGCTGAGGTGCACCCAAGCAGGAAGATGGAGAGGGAGAGGGAGAGGGAGAAGGAAGAAGAGAGAGAGGAGGGAAGGGAGGGAGGGACAGAGCGAGAGAGAGAGGAGCCCACGGAGAGGGGGAGAGGGAGAAGAAGAGGAAGGAAGAGAGAGAGGGAGAGAAAACCTAACGCTAGTCCTAACCCTCGGAGAACTGGGGTGAGGAGCGAAGAAGGACAGAAAGAGACACGGGGAGAGGAGGGAGAGGGAGAAGTAGAGAGAGGGGGAAAAAGAGAGAGAAGCATACTTAGTTTCCATAGCGATGGAGGGCATCAAAGTCATCATTGGTGTTGATCAAGGGGAGAGTTGGTGTCGCCGTCATCGGTGGAGCCTTCAGTCAGGTACCGTGGAGCTTCGAAGCTCCAATCATGGCAAAATCGGAGGGAGAGGGGGTGAGAGAGGAAGATGGAGAGGGGGAGGGGGAGAGAGATGTTGAACAGTCAAAGGGGTAGCAGGAAGGGAGGGGGACTCAAAAGTTATTTATGGGGCCAAACCATCCTGACCACCTGAACCGTCCCGGTTCTTGACCAATTCAGTTTGGTATGGCCCGAATCATCCGATTTGGGATGGTTCAATTAACTTTGGTATCAACTATAGTTTCAGGATCTATCACTCCATCTATATGAAAACCCTTTTCCAGCTAGCTATTATCAAGAAGAGAGTAATCCCATGCCAGATGACTATGTTGCCCTCAGATGTCTATCCAACAAGCAAAGAGTGGAATGGTGTGATTTGGACTCAATTATCAGCTTGCCTATTTTTTTGGAAAAACAAGTACCTTATTGTGTTTTTTCTTTGCAAGACTGTATTTCAAAGTATGCGATACTAGTATCAGCACCCATATTGGTTGGTCAGCGGTATGGTATGATATGGTACCGTGCCATTCTAATGCGTACTGATAAAAATCAGAGAGGAAGGGAGAGAGGGAGAAGGAGAGAGAGAGGGAAGGAGAGAGAGGAAGAGGGAGAGGGAAGGAGGGAGAGGGAGAGGAAGGGAGGAAGAGAGAGTGAAGCGGAGAGGGGGAGAGAGGCTGAGAGAGGTGGAGGGCCGGAAGCCCTCGTCGACCTTCCTCCATGCTAGGTTCCTCTGTTTCTCTCTCTCTCTTCCTCTCTCTCTCCATCTCCCTCTGCCCCTCCCTCACCATCCCGGTCCACCCTCGATACGGTTTGGTACAGCCCGAACCAGGCGATACCACATTCCTTGCGGCATTTGCTTTCCGCCCTCTTCACATAATATACAATTTCCTTTTACACATGATCATAAGTGAGATAAAGTTAATTGAATGACCAAAGGTTGCCCCATTGAGTTGTAGGCATAGATCTAGATGATACAATGGAAACAAGTTTTAAATTGGCTAATTAGGAAAGTTTCGAACAAGTAGAATTCAAAAATAAGCACAAACTATGTTCAAATTGTTGTGACTAAAGTTTCTTTTTGAAGTTTGTTGAAAATATTAGTTATTCCTTTGAGTTCAATTTACTTAAATGTTTGTAATTTTTAATCTTGCCACTAGTTCTGTAGGTTGAATCTCCGTTTATGGTTTATAGTTCCTACTATATTGAATGACTGTTGCATTGCTTTGTAATATAGTCCTGTATACCAAAAAAAAAAAAAGTTCAAAATTTATCTCGAAAATTTCAAGTGAAACATGAAGCATAATAATAGTATTGTTTTAACCTTTGAGGACGGGCCTTGGTGCAACCGTAGGGTTGCTCCATTATGACATGGGTGTCATGGGTCCAAAACATCTAAACAGCCTCTCTACAAATGGAGGGTAAGGTTGCGTACATCTAGCCTTCCCCAGACCCTGAGTGCTAGGAGCCTTGTGCATTGGGATGCCTTTTTTTAATTTCAGTCTTTGCTACTACAAGTCTTTCATCTTTTTTCTTTTTTTGTTACATAGAGATGGTAGCGAGATATCGACCAGGGATCTGCAAAAAATGGTTCAAGCTTTGCCACAATATAGTGACCAGATTGAGAAACTTTCGCTTCATGTAGAGGTTAGTTCTGCTTTTACCAAATTCCCTTGTATCTGTCTAATTTTGAATATCTGCATGAAAAAGAAGAAAGAAAAAAAGAAATTACTTACTTGACCTGGCATATAATTATGTTGCTTTAAAGAAAGTTACTTGATGAAGACTGTAGTCAGACAGAATGCACATTATGGAAAATTGGCTCTTTCTTATTAGCGAAAGTCCTATAGATTGCAGGAAAAATAAATAAGCTGATTAGAGACACAGCACTTCGAGATATTGGGCAATTAGAGCAAGATCTTGTATTTGGAGATGCAGGAGCAAAAGAAGTGATTAATTTTCTGAGGACAAAGCAGGTTATCTGAAGGCTCAGTATGAGAAAACTCTTGGTTGCAAATAATGGTGTATTATCAATGTAGTTTAATGTGTAGTTCACCTTCTTCTGCAGGATGTCAGTCCTGAAAATAAATTACGGTTGCTGATGATTTATGCAGCTGTTTGTCCAGAGAAGTTTGAGGGTGACAAAGGGGTAAAGTTAATGCAGGTAGGTGAGATTTTATGCATCTGCTGTTTATTTTTAGCTACTCCTAAAGTATCTGACCCAAAAGCATAAGCTAGTACTTGGATGGGCCCATGGGTATATGAGACCAGCTAAGGTCTCCAACATTTCTGATGTGGATCTATTCCTTAATGCTACAAGCAGTTTAGTCTATTTCTCTGGAAAGTTACAGCAGATCTAATCTTCTATTGCTTTTACATTGCCTTGGTGAAAGAGTTCCATTCTGGTGACTTTTATTTTATTCTCTCCTAAGGAATATTTGAGCTCTTGGTTAAAACATTTTACCGAAAACAACTAATATCTCTTTTTATACTAATACTAAATTAAATGTGTTAGATTACACATTTAGTTATTCTATTCATGCTTATCATATACATTTGTATTGGAACTTTTGCATGTCTTTCTATCTGCCAGAGAACACAACTCAAACAGTTTAGATGATACAATTTGACTTTAAATTACTAAAAAACCAAACTTTATATTATGTTTGAACTAAATAGTCTTTTTTCCCTAAGTAATTGTTGAAGCAAGAATAACCTAATCCTCTTCTCAGAAAGTTGGTTTCATATTGAACTTAAGAATTGAAAAGTACAAAGCTGGACACATATTAAGCAAAATGTGCTAGTTCAGAGTACTTTCATTGATACCTATGCCTAATATTTGCAAAATTAATTTTAACTCTTCAAAAACATGAGATAAATAGATAGATAAAAGAGAAAAAATAGATAGCCAATTCAAGGCACGCAATCATTCAACCCAAAATCACTTCTCTTGCATGCATACTTGGTGGACTACTTGCTGCATGATACTGCTAACTATTTACTTGCTCTGGGAACTAATCCAATTTGGATAAGTGTTGCATCTCACCTGAGGAGTTGCCAGCTGCCTTCACCTTTTTCATTGCTCTTTTTTCTACGGACCAGAATGAGCTTGCTTCCCTTCTTTTTATCTACTGAAAGCTACGAGAATATTTAGGAAAATAATTGCTAATACTTGCAACATACTGGTATTAGTTTGACCATTTATTTATTTCACATTACACACAAGTGACACAACCTTTTGGTTTAAAACTTTTAAAGGATTGTGAAACTTAATGAGATTTTTTTCAAAGGATTTGACTGCATAGAACTTATCTTTCCATGTTTTGTAGAGATGCCAATTTGATATATCACTTTCTGTTTCAGATAATTTGTCTTTTCTTGTCATTCTAATATGCATTTTTTGTTATAGTGAAGCATGAATGCAAAACTCTATTTTATTTTTCAGCTTGCAAAACTATCACCAGATGATATGAATGCTGTCAACAACATGAGATACCTAGGAGGATTAGCTACCAAAAAGACATCAGGAGGGAGTAACTTCTCTTTGAAATTCGATGCTCGGAAGGTAAAATTCTTCAAAGTTGGCAAAGATTTGCTTCCACAATTTTGTTGCAACTGATTTCATACAATCACACGTGTTCGTGTATCAGAAAAATAATGCAGCTAGGAAAGATCGTGATGAGGAGGAAACATGGGCCCTATCACGATTTTACCCTATGATAGAGGTACACTGCAGAGCAGAACTTATAGCCAGTTTTTTATCAAGTTAAAATCATGTTTCAAAATCTACGTGGTGATCATTTGTCTGTTCTTTCCAGATGATATGGGACTAAATTGTGTATATCAATCTATTCATTTTTTTATGTTATAATGAAGTCCACGTTTTTTCTAGGTCAAACTCTCCTCTATCTCAACATTGGGCATGCCCTTGAGGCCAAAAACCTCTAACCTTGGTCCCATTTATCTTGCATCATTGACTTTATGTCACTGTCTTAGCGGTCCAATTATTCATCTACTTTTGGCATTATTGAACAAAAATAAAATTAAAAGAATCAAAAACTTAGGAAAGATGAGGAACAAGAACGATAAAACTGATCATAGTAATAAATCGGCATCATTCTAAAACATGTTATGTTTGGGACCTTTAAGAGCATGTACTTTGGTTTTCTGCTAAAACTATATGTATATACATACATACATACATACATACATCCATATATATATATATATATATGTAGATATGTATATACGTATGTATAGATATGCATATATGGACATACACATATACGTACATATTTAGGCATACACATATAACATATAAGCTTTTTGAGAGAAGAGGGCATCTACTCCTCTCGATCCAAACTCAATAAAAGGGCTTCCAAATTAAAGATCCACATTGTTGATCATGATCTATACTACTAAAAATATCTAGAAACAAAAAATCAAGTATTTTGGTGGTGTCTTGTGTATGCATCAATCGGGATACAAAGTGGATGTTTCTATTGTGCCAATATATTAAAATGCTTGATAATGCATTTCAATTGAGAATCCTTCTTATTAACCATGAAGTGCGTATGTTAAAGTCTATATAGATAGAAAATAAACAAATTTAAGGCTTAGAACATAGCATGGTCTCATATCATGTTTACTACTCATTTTTTGCACCCACCTGATGCATAGGTTAGAGATCACTCAAATATATAGTTTTTTATTTATAGACATATTAGTAGTATAGATTAAGGTTTTCCGTACGATTGGTATTGTATTGTATCATATTGGTACCGAACTGGTATGCAGTCTCATACCGTATGACACTTTGTACGTCTCACCATCTCGTACCGTACCATGTACCGACACTGCAATAGGATAGTATCAGTATGGGGTTCGATAACGAGATGGCGAACTGTGGTATAGATTATGATCAAAAGTGTAGATCTTCGATTTGGATATCCCATTATTGATTTTGGTGTCGAGAGTAGACACTCTCCTCTCAGGAGGATTAGAGTCCATATATATGCATGTATTTATGTATATTTTGTTAAGGATAATTTGTTTGATAACAACCAAGTGCATGATGATTTTGATGATACGATGTAAGCTCAATGATGGTCAAATCTATATAGCACCTTTAAAATTTATTTGGAAATTGATATGACAAATCTTTCAAATCTCCTTAAAAATTTCAAAATCTTGAGAAAATGCTTTCCGTAATTTGAGAAATTAAGAAATGTCAAGAAAGTAGCACAAATCACCCGTATATACTATAAATCATGGATTTAAATACTAGTGCATACTAGCCTGCACTAGCCATACCTTACAAGATACTAGTACCCATGCTTTTGTGGGTTCCATACCAGTACTTAAACTCTTGTTATTGACAATTTTTGCACAACAAGCCTGCTTCAATCAAAACTGTGGTCTGCCCCAGTTTCAGATTGCTTCTAGCTAAACAAAATGTTTAGGTTTCTATTTTTGACACCTGCCTGAACTTCAAGCCATGAAATTGAGATATTTGAGTAAACTGTTTTAAAAGGATTTGTATCATAAAAGGTGAGAAGGGGAACCAAATTGCTGCGAGTTGTTCAGTAGACCATTTCTGCTCTAATATATAACCATCTATTTTCTTGTACTACGAAATGATATGTAATCAGAAACTTGTTTCTTTCAGGAGCTGATCAAAAAACTTAGCAAAGGAGAGTTACCACAGAATGAGTATCCATGCATGAATGACCCAAGTCCTACTGTTCATGGAACATCACAGACTGCATCAGTCCGGACAACTCAATCCCAGCCTGCCAACTCTGTGAGATCCAGGCGGACTGCCACATGGGCTAGGCCTCATAGTTCTGATGATGGGTATTCAAGGTAGTGGGAATAGATATTAGTTCTTCTTTGTAGAATTATTTGCACCTTCATTTGAACTGTGTAGACTTATTTTCATGCTAAAAATGTCCCAAAGTGTTGTTGGTTATTGTCTTTTGTTGTGCTTTTGTTTTAGCAATGTTTCTTCATTTAACTTATTGTTGGACTGCTGCAGTGACTCTGTACTGAGGCATGCATCTAGTGATTTCAAGAAGATGGGCCAGCGCATATTTATTTTTATCATTGGTGGAGCCACTCGATCTGAGGTAGACAAGTGCTGAAATCTGCATACATGCTCATTCTTTGTTGAACTTCATGTCTATGCCGTCTCTTTATGTGTTCTTATCAGCTTCGGGTGGTTCATAAGCTCACGTCAAAACTGAAGAGGGAAATCGTCCTTGGATCTTCTAGTCTTGATGATCCCCCCCAGTTCATTACTGTAAGTCCAAGAATCATGTTATGTCTATAGTTCACTTTTAATAGATGACCATGATAAGGTTTTCAGACGACTAATTTTCTAGAAGGGACCCACTTCTGATGTTGTTTCTGGGTTTTCTCCAAGAAATGCCTGATTTCTATATAGTTGCCATTCAAGAGAACCGAGAATCTTGTATCTCACATCGTGTCATGATAACAAAGATTTTGTCCTGATTTCTCTCTCCCCAAATGTATTATTCAGATGTTTCTTAACCTTGTGAGTTGTGACTATGATAACAAACATATGGCTTAGTCTTCTACTAGTATTGCTAATCGATTGCTGTAGGCTATTTTATAATGATGATAGGTTATATTTTTCTGCAGTTAGAATTGAATATGTGTGGATTTTGCGTGTGGAGGAGGCTTGATCATCTTGTTTGTTAAAAACCCTTTCTATATCAGCATATGCAAACTAGAATTAAGCTCAATAGTAAAATGCCTGCCTAATGTTTTCCATCCATTGGATGCATAACTGCAGAAACTGAAGCTGCTGACTGCTCAAGAACTTTCAGTGGATAACCTTCGTATTTAGTTCTTCACCACAGCACTGCAACATATGATTTATAATTTGATGGTTTATCAGTACAGGTTGGTCTTATCACATCATGATAATCTCTCTCACTCTCTCATGTATGGATTTCCTATCATTTTTCTTTCAATGAACTATGCGAAACTGCATCATGGCCATATTTTGGATTCAAGCTTGTTGGCAGAGAAAGTTTTGTATCATCTACCACTACATTCAGCCTTTGGTTACATTATTTGAATTGTACATATTATATAGAGCATATGTAATATGAATGACTATTGATCCAGAATCAAGTGGGAAGAAAATGGAGGTTCTGTAAATATGTTGCTTCTCATGACTAGCACTTAGTGGGAAGATTGTTGCCTTGGGATATTTCAGAGGTTGCACCTTTGTTGCATTGGGCCATCCAAGTTTGAGAACCTTTGTTATGTTTGACAGGCTCCCATAAGTGTGGATGCAGTTGATGAATAGTGTGCTATCTGTATCCAAAATTGCCATGAATGTGGATGAATTGTTAACTTTCATTGAGTTGACTTAAATGGGGCATAGACTGTACCTTGAAGCTTGGCCTAGATTAATGAATGCCTGCGTATTTGATTTTTCCTTTAGACTTAGGACTTGACTGCAGCAAGGGCTTCTCGTATAGACATGACGGTTGTAGGAGAAAATTGTAGCTATGGCCAAGGGGAAAATTGGAAGCAAGTCTTCAGACAAAACTCGTACAGTGTGATATCCTGGTGTCAAGTATCAGTTTTGGGTAATTCTTGATGCATTATACATATCTGGGTTGGCTTTAGCTTTTGGTCTTAGTTGGCATCAACATCATTACTCGCACCTAGACCTAAAATTAGTTAGGCCCGAGACTGACCTGGCCCGAATTTTGGGCCTACTTCCTAGGCTCGAGCCTGGTACCTAACTCTGGCCTGAGGCTTCTTCGACTTTTTTTTTCCATTTAATATATATATATATATATATATAGTTATAGTTATATAGTTATAGTTATGGTTATCATGCAATTCCAATCAAAGTTGAAGAGGAATAGTTAATCTTATCGGTTATTCCAGCATTTAAGCTACATACATGAAAAATTCTGCACGGCTGATTGAAGACAAAAGTTTGTTATACAGGTGTAGATGGAGACCATATGTGAAATGTCCCAGGTAAAAATATTCTTATGAAGATGTTTTCTCATTTTCCTGGGATTGGAAACTATTCACCACTATTATCAATTTGTTATGCATACTACTCACGAGTTTAGCTTCTAGTGTTCATTTAGATCTGAATTTTTACAATCTTTCTTCTCTCACCCGATGGTCTTTTGCTATGAGTTTCCCAAGACCTTTCAAAGAGAACTCTCAGGTGCCTTGCATGTTTCTCCCAAACAGTTTTATAATCTCTATCTTGCATGGGGTTCTCTTTCCATCAACCCAATAAGCTCCTTGTCATGATCTTATAATCATTGAGATGTCTGTTGGATCCCGTTTTAATTAAACCCTGATCCCGTTTAATTAAAACCCACATTTGACAAGTATTCCTTGAATTTCGTAAATCCTGATAATCACAAGGGCATTAAGATAATTGCACGGCAGAGAAAGGTTGCCTTGATGGGGGGTGACTCTTCACGGGTGTAACTAATCACGGCGTTTGGTCCCTGGAGAGGGCTATAAATAGCCTGTCAGACCCCTTCTCTAATACATGCATTAAGAGCTCTCTCTCCAGAAGATCTTCGCTAATTTCTGTCCAGATCAGAGCAATCTCAGTTGCTGCGCACGCATCTCAGAGTTCAATCCAAGATGGATTTAGCGAATCAAGGTATGATTTATGATATATTAATATTAATCATTCCATCAATGGTATCAGAGCAGATGGATTCCAAAATAAAATATACCAATCTAATCGGCTAGACGGAAAGGCTGGAGAACCCGATGTTATTTAAACATCGAAAAGATTTTTTAACTTTCCGATGTGGGACTAAAAGCCTCTTTCGGGATGAAAATTTTTTCCCATATTCCTCAAAGCAATGAATTATCTTCATTTGGGCGATGTGGGACTAAACTCTTCCCATCTTTCCCCTTCTTCCATTTTTGTTCAAGAAAAATAAGGAAGGGAGAGCCGCTGCGGCGGGTCTCGGTCGCGGCCCTCCCCGTCCTAACCGGTGGCCAACAGAGCCACCGTCCAGCGGCCCGACTCCCCGGCAGCCACTGCGGCCCGCCGTCCCGGCGAGCCCGCAGCGGCTGCGGCTCCCCGTGGCCGCCATGGCCACCGCGGGCGGAGGAAAGGAAATAAAAAAAAAAGGGGAGGAAAGGGAGGACTCGGCCGCCATAGCCTGCGGCCCGCCGCTAAGTGGCCCCGGCCGCTGCCACGACGCCCGCAGCAAGGCCTGCGGCCAATGTCCCTGCGGCCCGCGACCGCGGGCTACGGCCGCACCCTGCGGCCGACCCCAGCCTCCGGCCCCGCCTTGTGGCCGCCCCGCGGCCTGCAGTCGTGCCTACAGCCGGCGGCGGCGGTTGCGCCGCCGTCGTTTAGGAGAGAAGGGGCCACTGGTTTTGGCCCCCTTCTCCTCTTTTCGTTTGGGGAAGATGAATAGTGTTGGGTTTCGGGTTTTCTAAACCCGCAACCCGAATCCGGTTAATTAAAAAAAAATGAAGGGGTTAACAGGTTTCGGGTTATTGGGCTTCGACCCGCAACCCGAAACCCGAATCCTTTTGGCTTAAATTGGGCCTTTTACAGTTAAACCCCTGAAAATATGTTATTCTGAAAAAGGGGCTTCCGAACTTCATATGTGGTCCCCAGCCGAAAGTTAAATTACAGAAAGGTCCTAAAGTATATTTATTTGATCCTTGTACTTAGGATTCATTACAGAACGGTACACTGATTATTACATATTGGTCTCTGTAATGAATTTATTACATAAATGATCAATTTATATGCTTTCTTATGATGATACATGATTGTTTAAATTATTCATATTTTTCATGATAAAAGGATGATATATGCATGAGACGAGCCAAAGCATCTTATGTAGGAAAAGATATATAAATGATTAAATTTTTGCATATTTGTGGTGACGAGCCAAAGCATCCCATAAATTTTAAAATGCTTTAGTTAATTTAATCAATAAAGAGTCTTTTTATCATCATCTCATGAAATTGAATAGTTGCATCATATATAATGAACCGACCCCAAAGGAAAATCATTATACAAAGTTAATGATGGGATGAAATAATGTTATTAGTATGATATTTATGATGAAATCTTGTTGCCCAAAGGCCTTGAATTCTTCATTAATATTGAACAATATCTAGTAAAATTTTATCCATTGAATAACGGTGTCTAGAAAAGCTTGTCAAAAAGGCATACGTGCCTAAGAAAGGCTGGTACTTAAGTGAGCCTAGTGCTCCACCACCGATCTGGAGCTGATCTGGCTATTATTTTTTGGATTTTTCCAACTAGATATATAAAGTTCATTAAATATCATACTTAATGCATTAGTTTTTTCGTAAAGGGGTAAATCATGTAAAGTTAATTTTGATTTACTCACTAAATTGCTAATATGGGTTAGTGATTTAGATAAGGTTTTAGCATAATTATAGCATGCATATTGATAGTAAGCATATGTTTTGCAGCTTTGTTTCCGACAGTTTTTTCACAATCCACATCATGCATCCCAATACTTAATGGTTCAAATTTCTCGGAATGGAAAGAAAGACTGACATTTACTTTAGGGTGCATGGATATTGATCTGGCACTTCGTGAGGACATGCCATCTGTCCCCACAGAGGAAACTACGCCAGAGGAGAAAAAATTGTATGAGAGGTGGGAGCGGTCAAACCGCTTAAGTCTTTTACTCATACAAAATCATATCTCCAGAAAGATAAGGGGTTCAATTCCTGATTGCAAAACTGCAAAAGAATTCTTAACAGCAGTAGAAGAGCAATTTGTGAGTTCAAAGAAAGCTCTAGCCAGCACCTTAATATCAAGATTTGCTTTCTTGAAGTATAATGATAATGGTGGCATACGCGAGCACATTATGGAATTACGTGACATCGCTGCCCAATTAAAATCATTGGAAGTAGACATGTCAGAGACTTTTCTTGTATACTTTGTTCTTAATTCTCTGCCTATGGAATATGCACCATTTAAAATCTCATACAACACACATACAGAAAAATGGACTATGAATCAACTTCTAGCCATGTGTGTTGATGAAGAGCAGAGAATAAAACAAGAGAGGCAAGAGAGTGTTTATCTCACCTCTCATAAGGAAAAAGGACATAAAGAGGTCGGTGGTACCAGTCATCATATTCCTGTTAAGAAGAAGAAAATGAAAGTGTCAGCCAAAGTGACTGATAAAAGGCAAATAAAGTGCTTCTTCTGTAGGAAACAAGGACATTTGAAAAAGGACTGCATCAAGTACAAGAAATGGCTCGAAAAGAAAGGTACTTCTCTTTCCTTAGTGTGTTATGAATCAAATTTTATTGATGTACCTCATAACACATGGTGGATTGACTCTGGTGCTACTATCCATATATGTAAAACTTTGCAGGGATTATTGAACAAAAGAATTCCAACGGAAAGTGAGCGAAGCATCATAATGGGAAATAAGATGCGTTCATATGTGGAAGCTGTTAGAACGTTCAAATTGACCTTAAAGACTGGCCATATTTTGTACCTAGAAAATACCTTTTATGTACCTGGATTTTCTAGAAACCTAATATCTATTTCGAAACTTGTTTCCTTTGGATATACCGTTTTATTTGGACGGTCTTTTGTAAACCTTTCCTTGAATAATATTATTGTTGGTAATTGCTTGTTAGAGGATGATCTATTCAAATTAGACCTTGATACATCCTTTGAGCTATCCCTTTTATCCCTGCAAAATAAAGATCATTATGGATTAAAACGTAGCCTGATAAATGAAAATTCCTCTATGTTATGGCACCGAAGATTAGGCCATATCTCCATAAAAAGAATCAAGAGATTAGTAATTGATGGAATTTTACCAACTCTTGACTATGGTGATTTGGAAACTTGTTTAGACTGCATCAAGGGAAAGCAGACTAACAAGTTTAAGAAAGGTGCTATAAGAAGCACAAATTTATTGGATGTCATACATACAGATATATGTGGGGCCTTTTCGACCCCATGTTTTACTGGTCATAAATATTTTATCACCTTTATTGATGATTACTCACGCTATGGGTATCTCTACTTGTTGTATGACAAGGCTGAGGCATTAAATGCCTTTAAGCTTTTCAAAATAGAGGTAGAGTTACAACTTGATAAAAAGATTAAAGTTGTGAGATCAGATAGAGGTGGTGAATACTACGGTAGGTATACTGAAACTGGACAACATTTAGGTCCATTTGCTCGATTTCTTCAAGAGCAATGCATAGTTGCACAATACACTATGCCTGGTACTCCTAATCAAAATGGAGTTGCGGAAAGAAGAAACCGAATATTAATGGAGATGGTAAGAAATATGATTAGTCACTCAACTCTCTCAATTTCTCTGTGGGGTGATGCCTTAAAAACCGCTGCGTATATTCTAAACAGGGTTCCTACTAAAGCTGTCCCAAAAACACCCTATGAAGTTTGGACAGGTAGGAAACCTAGTTTAAGACATCTACACATTTGGGGGTGTCAAGCTGAGGCAAGGGTGTACAACCCACAAGAGAAAAAGTTGGACTTTAGAACCATTAGTTGTTATTTTATTGGTTATCCAGAAAAGTCCAAGGGATACAGATTTTACTGTCCTAATCATACTTTGAGGATTGTGGAGACAAGAAATGCTAGATTTCTTGAAAATGACCAAATCAGTGGGAGCATAAAACCTCAAGAAATTAATTTTGAGGAAAAGCAAACTCCTTATGATGTGCAAGATTCAAATAAGCAGCCAATGATTCCTCCACCTATCATTGATAATGATTTGGAGGAGGATGAGTCTACTATTAATGTTCCACTTGAATCTGTGCCAGTTATCACTGAGAATGTTGCTCCTCCACCTATAGAACCAGTGGATCAAGAAGCAACTTTAAGAAGGTCATCAAGGGTAAGGAGATCTCCAATTCCACCAGATTATATAGTATACCTTCAAGAAAGCGATTATGACATAGGGAATATAGATGATCCAATAATTTTCTCACAAGCCATAAGTTCAGTAAATTCCTCCAAATGGCTAGATGCTATGAAAGATGAGATAGATTCTATGGCTAAAAATAATGTTTGGAATCTAGTTGAACTACCTCCTGGAGCTACTGCAGTACGCTGCAAATGGGTTTTTAAAACCAAAAGAGACTCCAAAGGCAAGGTAGAGCGACATAAGGCCAGACTTGTTGCCAAAGAATTTACTCAAAAGGAGGGTATTGATTATCATGAAACCTTCTCTCCAGTTTCAAAGAAGGATTCTTTAAGGATAATTATGGCTTTGGTGGCTCATTTTGATTTAGAGCTGCACCAAATGGATGTAAGAACTACCTTTCTTAATGGAGATTTAGAGGAAGAAGTTTACATGAAACAACCTGAAGGTTTTGTTTCAGAAGGTCAGAGTCAAAAAGTTTGCAAGCTAAATAAGTCTATTTATGGACTCAAGCAATCATCCCGACAGTGGTATCTTAAGTTCAATAACGTCATTTCTACATTTGGCTTTGTAGAAAACGTTGTTGATAGATGTATTTATCTTAAGATCAGTGGGAGTCGATTTATTTTTCTAGTCCTATATGTAGATGACATTTTGCTTGCTAGCAGTGATTTGGCATTGCTTAGAGAGACTAAGCAATTTCTCTCCAGTAATTTTGATATGAAGGATATGGGTGAAGCCTCATATGTCATCGGCATTGAGGTTCATAGAGATAGATCTAAGGAAAAAGTTTGTCTATCTCAAAAAGCCTACATTAAGAAAATGTTGGAGAGATTTGGTATGGAAAATTCCAAACCAAGCCCAGTGCCTATTACTAAAGGTGAAAAGTTGAGCCAATTGCAATCTCCAAGAAATGAAATTGAAAGGGAGCATATGAAAGCATTTCCATATGCTTCACTAATTGGGACTTTAATGTATGCTCAGGTCTGTACCAGACCTGATATAGCATATGTTGTGGAATTACTGGGGAGATTTCAAGCTAATCCAGGAATGGAACATTGGAGAGCTGCAAAGAAAGTATTGAGATATCTTCAAGGAACTCAAGATCATATGCTCACATACAACAAATCCGATCTTTTGGAGATAGTTGGATACTCAGACTCAGACTTTGCGGGATGTCCAGATAGTAGAAAATCAACATTAGGTTATATCTTTCTACTAGCTGGTGGTGCAGTCTCGTGGAAGAGTTCGAAGCAAAAGATGACAGCTGCTTCAACAATGGAGGCTGAGTTATTAGTATGCTATGATGCAGTTACACAGGCTATTTGGTTGAGGAACTTTATCACAGGCCTACAGATCGTGGACACTATTTCAAGGCCCATAAAGTTATATTATGATAATTTAGCAGTAGTTTCCTCAATAAAGAATAACATGATATCCAATGGAAATAAGCACATGGAGGTGAAATATCTTGTTATAAAAGAAAAATGTGATGACCATAAAGTTTCAGTTCAATACATCAATACTGTGCTTATGTTGGCAGATCCTTTGACCAAAGCAATAACCCCGGGATTGCATAAGGAGCATGTCAGTCAATTGGGCCTTTTCTGTATAAATTAATTGATGTATTATTGTGCACATTTCTGCCGGTTGTAAATCACATTTATTATATTTTCTGCTCTAATGAGTTCATGTGGTTTATGCATATTATGGTAGCAGAAATGGTGACCAAAGAATGGATTTTATGAGAAGTTCATTCATAAGGGTTTGGTTATGATGGTTTAGTAATATAGTGATCATGGAAGGTTATACGCCGATTAAATAGGTGTTATTTCCGCCATGGTTCGTACTATTATTCTCAAAGTAATTAAACATAAAGTTTGCCCAAATTGATATCAGGATAGAAAGAACACGCGTATAAAGATTATAAAATTCAAGTGCTAAGGATATTTCACTTGTCAATAAAGATTATAAAATTCATGGGAGCATGTCAGTCAAATGGGCCTTTTCTGTATAAATCCAAAGCAATAACCTCGGGATTGCATAAGGAGACGGATAGGGATCTCAGATGGAGTGATGGGAAGGAGCTTATGAGGCATGAGGAAGAAAGAGATGGAGCCAACTCATACTATTTGAAAGGTCACAAGGTGATGGAGTGCCAAAGGAATGGTTGCAGAAGCTCACAAATAAAATGGGATTTAACCGCAAAATCTTAGTTCGGATGGCACAATTCCTTGCCCGGGCGGGGGTTTGATTTCAGAACGTATTGGTCTGCTTCGATTCCACTGAACCCTGGTTCCGCGAGCGCTCCTAATCTCGAAAGCAAAATAAAAAATAAAAAAAAACATCAGAATGGATCTTAGCTGGTTAAAATCATGGAGATGGAACATATGGGGTGGTTGCAAGGGTGGCAATTTAAGGCCTGATCCGTCGATCTGATCTATGAACGAGCCGTTTTATGTTGGTTTGGGTTTGACATAAATGACTTTGGGTCGTAAATAGGGCAATCCGTCTAATATGTTAATAAAATGAGTTGGGTTTAGATTTAAATTTTGAGCTGTTTAACTCGTTTAATAATTGGGTCATGTCATAATCCAACCTGTTTAATCTGTTTAAAATATGTTCAACATGTTTGAAATCTTTTTAATATGTTTCTGACCTATTTAACCCGATCTACTTAATCTGTTTAAATCTATTTAATCCGTTATAAATTTGTTTAATCTGTTTAACCTATTAAATAAGTGAGTCAGGTCGGATTATCTATTTAATGAATAGGTTGAATTTAGATTTAAAATTTTGATTTGTTTAATAAATAAGTTGAATTTAGGTTGATAAATTTTTAATTCCATCTGCATTCAATCAGATCCATATCTAATCCGACCCGGCCTGATTGCTATCTTAGTAGTTGATAATAAGAATATTTTATAAAGCAAGAAAATATATTTATTTTTCTCATAATGTATTTAAAAGCTAGGCATACCGGATTAGTAAAAGACATCTGCAACCCAAATTAGCTAATTCAAAACTGTACCTAAATGAGCAATGATATATTTACGATGTGCATGTAAAAATTTCTATGGAAAGGGTAATTAGCTATATATTTGAATATTGGAGAGCCATTTAGTTTTTGTACTGAAAAAAGAAGAACCATTAATTTGCTTGAGTTTTGAAGTCCCAATAGTCATTTTTTATAATCCCACGTCGAAAGAAAAGTCATCTACACATAATGTCATTGATGAACAGATGGAATGTTCGAAGGGACACAATAAAAAAAATGAAGAGAGAGAGAGAGAGAGAGAGAGAGAGAGAGAGAGAGAGAGAGAGAGAGATTTCATTGTCCTTTTTTGGATTGCTTTGTCATCATCCCTCAAATGAGGACCATGCTATCGCACGAATGAATAATGATGGGGGGTACAAGTATGCATGATTAACAGGGAACTTAATATTCAGCCTTTTTTTAACCCAACTTTAACATACAGTTTTTCGGCCATTATCATTTAATTTTTAATCTTGCATATATTTGTACAGAATTTGCACATCATTGTAAACTTATACCGTTGGGGGAATAAGATTTTTCCCCAAGTGACACGAATGCCCCCAAGAAGCCGCACAATCGCCGACCCTGAACAGCCGAAGTCGGCGTCCGACCTCGGAACGCCCGACCTCAAGACATCCGACCTAGGAAAATCTTGATGCTCAAGGTCTACCCTTGTCAGCCACCTACTACGGCCGTACTCCTCCGAGGTCCAACTGAGAACCATACCCTGCCACTGCTTCAGCATTTATTGCGCATGGCCGCTGTAACCCTCCAGTTCACTCTACAATTAATGTGGATCTCCGGCTTACTCCACCATTAATGCGGATCTCCGGCTTACTCGACAATTAATGTGGATCTCCGGCTTACTCCACAATTAATGCGCATGGCTCCTGACATCTACGGATCCTCGGCTCTCCACGGCAAGTTAGCCCAGCAGAGTCTAGTCAACCATGATAAATCCCCGATCTCGGCCATACCTCCGACACCGATGCAATAATTCGCCTGGCAGCGCCCCAATTCAGGTCGTACGACGACCTTACCGCCGACATCGATGTAATAATTCGCCTGACCGTGCGCCGACCTGGACAACATGCCAAGCCGTACTACGGCCTCGCCCCGTTACATCACAGGTACACCGACCCCCGCCTATAAAAGGGAACCTTGGCTTCTCAGGCGGGGGGGGGGGGGGGGGGGGGGAATTACACGCTCTACAAACACTTTATCTCCTCTTCAACACTATTTGCCCCCTCCCTGACTTGAGCGTCGGAGGGCCGGCGCCGGAAGACCCGGCCACCGGCTTGTTTGCAGGCACACCAAACGGAGGACGCCGCTCGCCGACGGATCGCCGCCCCGCCGTGAGGACCCCCAGCTCCCTCTCTCCGGCCACCCCAAGCGGAGGACGCCGCCCGCCGACTGGTCGCCGCCCCGCCGTGGTGACCCGCTGCTCCCTCTCACTCGACCGAAGATTGCTCCCGGGTCCAATTTCCAGCAACAGTTGGCGCTGGAGGAAGGGACCGAGTAGCAGTCATGAAGTTGAGAAGTAAAGGAGCCTCCAACGTCTCCCGGCGTCCCCCGCAAAGTCCTGGACGCTCCGTCCAGAATTCTCCAACTCCGGCTGACCCAATTCCTCAGGTCCAGCCGGAACAGTTCAACGCCTTAGTACAGCATGTCCAGGCCCTGGCCGCCGCCGTTCAGGGCCTGCGACGCGAGGAAGCTTTACCAACGCTTCCCCCGCGGGCCCAGTTCCCGCCGGAATTTCCTCCCAACGGTCCGGTTCTCCCCGGCCAGAATTTACATGGCTCCTCCAGAGCCAATAACGAGGAGCGGACTTCCCCCCAGAGAGAGCTGTCGGGGGAAGATCTCGACAGAAGACTCCAGCCTTCTGAGGCTGAGTCAGCTCCGGACCGCCGTGAGCCGGTGCAAACCACGGCAACAATTCCGCAGGCAAGGGAGCTCGACCGAAAAGTTGAGCATCTGGAGCGCCAGATCGCGGCACTCCACAGCAAGAAGGCGAGGCAAGAGGGAGACTTTGAGTTCACTACCAAGTCCCCCTTCTCCAGCCGGATCGAGGATGAGCCGGTTCCCGCGAGGTTCAAAATGCCTCAGATGGAGCCCTACAGCGGAATCACCGACCCTCTCGACCACTTGGAGAGCTATCGGGCCCTCATGACCCTACAAGGGTCCTCGGAGGCCATACTTTGCAAGGCCTTCCCAGCAACCCTCCGAGGGACCGCTCGGCTTTGGTTTTCTGGACTGAAGCCGAACACGGTGTCCTCTTTTGAGCAACTCGGCAGGCAGTTCGCCACCAACTTTGCTGCCAGCCGGCGCCAGCGACGGACGTCAGACTCCCTCCTTGACATCAAACAGAAAGAGGGGGAGTCCCTCAAGGAATACCTGGACCGCTTCACCGCCGCCACATGGGAGGTTCGCGAGTTAGACCAGTCGATAGCCATGTCGGCTCTGAAGACAGGGGTTCGCTCCTACCGATTCCTCTTCTCCATCGAGAAGAGCTTCCCGGCCGACTTCACCGAAATGTTGGCCCGGGCCCGGAAGTATGCCAAGGCCGAGGAGGCAGTTGCCTCTAGGCGGGGAGCAATTGAGCCCGCCTCTAAGAAGCAGAAGAAGCGCCGCGAGGAGCGCGACCGACAAAGGAGCCGATCCCCCCGTCGAAAGAAGAATCTCCCCAGACTGAGGAGCCCGCCCCGTCAGCAGGGGCGACCTCTGCAGAGGACCCCTCCTCGACCGAGGTCCCCACCACGGCCTCGGACGTACCCGGGGAGGTACGAGAACTATACACCCGTCAACGCCCCCCGGGCCGAGATCCTGATGGAAATCGAGGGTCGGGACTTCTTCCGACCCCCGCCGCCTATGCGAGACACGGGATTTCTCCGTAATCCCAGGAAGTACTGTCGCTTCCACCGAGACCGTGGGCACGACACGGAGGACTGCTTCCAGCTCCGGGACGAGATAGAAGCACTCATCCGTCGAGGAGTACTCAACCGGTTCGTGAGAAACCGGCGCGAGGAAAAGAGGCCGGCGGAGGATGTCGTACCAACCGAAAATCCGGACGACAACAGGCCCATTGCCGGCACCATCAACATGATTGGAAGGGCCTCAGCAGGAGCAGCCGCCCCGGGAGCACCCCCGAAACGCCCACGCACTGATGAAGTCATCTCGTTCTCGGACGAGGACTTAGAAGGGATCGAGACCCCTCACGACGACGCTGTGGTCATCTCAATGATTGTAAATAAGTTTGATGTAAAGCGTGTCCTAGTTGACAATGGAAGCTCAGCCAACATTTTGTATTATCATGCCTACCAAAAAATGGGGTTGACAGAAGGACATCTCCGGAGGATCAACGCCCCACTGGTCGGGTTCACCAGAGATTCGGTCCCGGTCGAAGGTGAGACCAGCTTCCTTGTCACAGTTGGCCTCGCCCCCCGGGAGAGCACTGTGAGGACGGACTTCCTGGTGGTCCGACTGCCCTCGGTCTACAACGCCATCCTTGGGCGGCCAGGGCTGAATGCCCTTCGAGCCGTAGTTTCAACCCACCATCTGCTCATGCGGTTTCCCACCGGCCAAGGAGTAGGCGAGGTCCGAGGAGACCAGCTGGTCGCCAAGCAATGCTACACGGCGGCCCACGGAGTAAAGCAACCGACCGAGGCGACAATTCAGCCAACGGGCCCTTCATTGCCCATAGAAACCCTCGATGCGAGGGACACCCTCTGGAAGAAGCAAGTAGAGCCCGGTGAGCTTCTTGTTCAAGTTCCACTAAAAGAAAATTTTTCCGAGCTAACCATGCAGGTCGGCTCCGGCCTCGGCGCCCGCGAGAGGGATCGCCTCGTCAGCTTCCTGCGGGACAATGCTGACGTCTTCGCCTGGTCGCCTGCGGACGTGCCGGGAATTGACCCTGAGGTCATGGTTCACCGACTCCAGGTGAGGCCAACCAGCAGGCCTGTAAAGCAGAAGAAAAGGGGCTCCGCCCCGGAACGGCAACGTGCTGCGGCCGAGGAGGTGGACAAACTCCTCGGAGCCGGCTTTATCCGGGAGGTCTCCTACCCGGACTGGCTCGCCAACGTAGTCCTCGTAAAGAAGGCCAACGGGAAATGGCGTATGTGCGTGGACTACACCGACCTGAACAAGGCCTGCCCGAAAGACAGCTTTCCCCTTCCAAGCATCGACCAGCTCGTCGACTCTACTTCAGGGCACCAACTGCTAACTTTTATGGACGCCTTTTCAGGGTACAATCAAATCCGAATGGCGCCAGAAGACGAGGAGAAGACGACCTTCATCACCGACAAGGGCACCTACTGCTACAAGGTGATGCCCTTTGGCCTGAAAAACGCTGGGGTCATTTATCAGAGACTGGTCAGCCAAATTTTTAAAGACCAGATCGGCCGAAATATGGAAGTCTACGTGGACGACATGCTGGTGAAAAGCCGAGCGGCGGAACACCACATAGCCGATCTCGACGAGACATTCGCCAAGCTCAGAAGATACAAAATGAAGCTCAACCCGGCGAAATGTGCGTTCGGGGTCACCTCGGGCAAGTTCCTGGGTTTCATAGCGACCCAGCGCGGAATTGAAGCCAACCCGGAGAAAATCCGGGCACTGCAAGAGATGTCGCCTCCGAAGACAGTTAAGGAGGTGCAGCGGCTCGCAGGGCGAGTTGCCGCCTTGGGAAGGTTCGTCTCTCGATCAGCCGAGCGCTGCCTTCCTTTCTTCAAGAGCCTCAAACGGCCGAAAGACTTCCGGTGGTCAGAAGAATGCCAGCGAGCCTTTGAAGAGCTCCGGAGCCTTCTGGCCTCTCCCCCGCTGCTCACCAAGCCCCAGAAGGGCGAGGTCCTTTATTTATACTTGTCCGTCTCCCCAGCTGCAGTGAGCTCAGTCCTCGTCCGGGAAGAGGACAAGCTCCAAAAGCCGGTCTATTACACCAGCCGGGTTCTCAGGGATGCTGAGACCCGATATTCTAAACTTGAGAAGACCATCTTCGCTCTCATCATCTCGGCTCAGAGACTCAGGCCTTACTTCCAAGCCCACACAATAGCTATATTGACCGACCAGCCTATGAAGCAAATATTGCAAAGGTCGGATCGTGCGGGGAGGATCGCCAAATGTGCGGTTGAGCTCGGGAAATTTGACCTCGAGTATCGGCCCAGGCCGGCTATCAAGGCCCAAATACTCGCCGACTTCATCGTGGAGTGTACTCTGCCGGACGACCCCGAGTTGCCACCCGTATCCGCGGAGGAAGCCCCGAGGCAGCCATGGGTCCTGCACTCGGACGGGTCTTCAACCTCGGGGGGTAGCGGAGCCGGACTCATCCTCACCAGTCCAGACGGAGTAGTGGCCGAGCAAGCCTTGCGCCTCGAATTCCCGGCCTCGAACAATGAGGCCGAGTATGAGGCTCTCATCGCCGGGCTCAAGCTGGCGAAAGAACTGAAAGTGGAAGACCTGACGGCCTTCAACGACTCCCAGCTGGTAGTGAACCAAATCCAAGGAGACTTTGAAGCTAAAGAGCCATCCATGCAAAAGTATCTCCAAAAGGTGCGGGAACTTACGTCTGCCCTGAATTCTTTCAATATTCAGTACATTCCCAGGGCGGAAAACTTCAGGGCAGACCAGCTGTCCAAATTGGCAACCTCCCGCATGAGCGAGCTTTCCAAGGGAACAACGCTCGAGTATCTTCAGATCCCCAGTACGGAGGAACCCGAGCCCACCATGTGCATCGACTCCGAGCCAAGCTGGATCGATGGGCTCGTCTGCTACCTCCAAGACGGGACCCTACCTCATGACGAGACGGAGGCTCGCCGAATCAAGCGCCAAGCCCCCCGGTATGTCCTGTACGAGAATAGACTTTATCGTCGATCATTCACTTCTCCCCTTCTCAGATGCCTCCGCCCCTCCGAGGCGGACTATGCCCTCCGAGAGGTCCATGAAGGGATCTGCGGAAATCACATGGAGAGTCGGGCACTGGCCCACAAGATCCTGCGGCAAGGATATTACTGGCCCACGCTCCAGAAGGATGCGACGGATTTCGTCCGGAAATGCGATCGGTGCCAGCGAAACGCCAATATCCAGCGCCGACCTTCGGCCCTACTGACTTCTATCATCGCCCCCTGGCCATTTGCCCAATGGGGGATCGACATCCTGGGGCCCTTTCCCCTAGCCTCCAGACAAAGAAAGTTCCTGGTCGTCTCCATCGACTACTTCACCAAATGGGTCGAGGCCGAACCCGTCGCCCGGATCACCGAGCAAAAGATGCGGGACTTCATGTGGAAGTCCATAATCTGCAGATTCGGACTACCCCGTATCCTTATATCCGACAATGGTCGACAATTTGATAATGTTCATTTCAGGAAATTTTGCTCCGAGCTCGACATTGATCACCGCTTCACCTTGGTTGCTCACCCCCAGACAAACGGGGAAACTGAGGTAACTAACCGCACTATTTTGCAGGGACTCAAGGCTAGGCTTGACCGGTCCAAAGGACAGTGGGTCGAGGACTTGTACAATGTCCTTTGGGCGTACCGGACCACGTTCCGACTTCCCACGGGAGAGACCCCCTTCAACCTAGCATACGGCACTGAGGCCGTCATCCCGTTGGAGATCGGCCTGCCTTCTCCAAGGGTGGAGCATTATGACCCCGACACCAGTTCCTCCCAGCTCAGGAACAACTTGGACCTCGTCGAAGAGACACGAGAGGTCGCCCGGGTCCGCATGGCAAGATACCAACAGCGAACGGCCCAATACTACAACTCCAGAGTCAAGCCCAAGCTCTTCAAAGTAGGGGACCTCGTCCTCAGGAGAGCCGAGGCTTCTCAACCGACCGAGCAAGGAAAGCTCACCCCGAATTGGAAAGGGCCGTATAGAATCGCCCGGGTACAACGACCAGGGGCGTACAAATTGAAGTCCCTGGAGGGGACTCTGATCCCGCGAAGCTGGAACTCCGAGAATCTATGAATGTACCACCAATAAAACCCCTAGGGGTTCAAGACAATTAGGACAATGGATTCAGCTTCCTTTTTGCAAATAATTCTCTCATTTTGATGACTGTAATTCTCTTCTAATGTTGGGTCGTCTGTGATCCTCAGATTCCCCGGCCAAAATTGGGATGCCCCGAGGCTCGACCGTAGAGTCCCAAACTCCCTCGACCTCGAGAAGTATCGCAGGACGACGAAACGTCGACCGGCGCAAGATTCCCTCGACTAAAGTCGGGATGCCCCGAGGGTCGACCGTAGAGTCCCAAACTCCCTCGACCTCGGGACGAAGCCGTGAGGAGTGGAAAGGGTGGTTCCACCCGGGGCGCCACAAAGTGGACCTCCGGGAGCGGTCGACGATCCCCGATCCCCTGACGAACGGTTCCTCGACTAAGGTCGGGATGCCCCGAGTGTCGACCGTAGAGAACCAGACTCCCTCGACCTCGGAAAGCGTTGCAGGTTGGTAGAGCGTGCCCAGACCCACCGACCTGACGAACGATCCCTCGACTAAGGTCGGGATGCCCCGAGGGTCGACCGTAGAGTCTCAAACTCCCTCGACCTCGGGACGAAGCCGTGAGGGGTGGAAAGGGTGGTTCCACCCGGGGCGCCACAAAGTGGACCCCCGGGAGCGGTCGACGATCCCCGATCCCCTGACAAACGATTCCTCGACTAAGGTCGAGATGCCCCGAGTGTCGACCGTAGAGAACCAGACTCCCTCGACCTCGGGAAGCGTCGCAGGTCGGTAAAGCGTGCCCAGACCCACCGACCTGACGAATGATCCCTCGACTAAGGTCGGGATGCCCCGAGGGTCGACTGCTGAGTTCCAAACTCCCTCGACCTCGGGACGAAGCCGTGAGGGGTGGAAAGGGTGGTTCCACCCGGGGCGCCACAAAGTGGACCCCCGGGGAGCGGTCGACGATCCCCGATCCCCTGACAAACGATTCCTCGACTAAGGTCGAGATGCCCCGAGTGTCGACCGTAGAGAACCAGACTCCCTCGACCTCGGGAAGCGTCGCAGGTCGGTAGAGCGTGCCCAGACCCACCGACCTGACGAACGATCCCTCGACTAAGGTCGGGATGCCCCGAGGGTCGACCGCTGAGTTCCAAACTCCCTCGACCTCGGGACAAAGCCGTGAGGGGTGGAAAGGGTGGTTCCACCCGGGGCGCCACAAAGTGGACCCCCGGGAGCGGTCGACGATCCCCGATCCCCGAAGCGGACAATACTTTCTGAAGCAGAGCTCTGCCATTGAACTAGCGCGCACCCTACTTCGGTAGAGCGCCCACAGGCCCGCCGACCTGACACAAGACTCCTCGATTAAGGTTGGGGCGCCCCGGGGTCCGACCAGAGGGTCTGAAGCTCCCTCGACCTCGAAAAGAACTGTAAATCAATAAAGCCTCCCCAGATCCTCTCAACTTCGGTGGGTGTCGTCGGGTCCGTGAGAAGCCCGAGCCCCCTTACAAGTCAAAAATGACTCCGGAGGACGACGAGGAAGGGAAGCAACCTACTCCGCCATGTGAAACACAACTCCGAGAATGCAAGAGGTACATCTAATTCGATGCCCTCCTTGTCAAATTTTATCTACATACCGCTAATCATCTAACGTTGGAGTCCTATCTCGCCCCAAAGTCGGGCTACTCCAATGGGTCGGCTTAAGACCGATCTCCTAACTACATTATGCATGCTCCGTTTGACAAGTCTCCACTCGTCAAGTCTCAACTTGAACAAAGTCTTCGTAAGTTAGGGCCCAACTCGGCCCCCATACATAGACTCCGATGTCTAGCTGAGAAAGCGGTCCCGGCCGCAAGTGCACCAGCCGAACACAGATACTAAGGCGATCTTCAGAGATTCCAGCCTTACTCACTGAAATCTCGGCAGAGTCCGAGAACAATAACTATGAAAATCTTCGGCGATAATTCGACTATTAGCCCGCGCTCCCTACAAAGGACCCGGAAGTCAAGTTTGGAAACCCGACTAGACTCCCCCGAATAGCGGCACGAACAGACCTAGCCCAGTCCTACTCGAAGGGCTAAGGCCCGACCTCAATGCCTTGGGATTTCCCTAAAGGCCGAACGTGACGACTTTCGCGATTCTAAGATCCGAGTTATAGGACTTAGAAAAATTTTCTGGAAACCTAAGCTCGGAGCTCGCTTTGCTCGGAATGACTAAGATCCGAGAAGGCTAAGGTATAACTCAGGAAAAGGGCAACTTCGTTAAGTAGCCCGAGAACTAAAATACAGAGTTAGAGGTCGTCGAGGCGGTTAGCTAAGACTCTAGCCTCATTCACGACAAGAAAGGGAAAGACGAGCACAAAATGACAAAAGTATTTTTTATTGACAAAGGGCCGTAAGGCCAATTACAAAATTGGAGGTCGGCCACTCAAGAGCCGACCTCGGATACAATGAAAAAGAAAAAATACGCCAAGTCTTAAGCGGCGGCAGTAACATCCGCGGGGTCGTCCGTGGCGATGGCCTCGGGACCTTCAGCCGGCACAGGCTCGGGGTCTTCTCCAACTGGCTTAGCACTTCCCAGATCATGCCATCCCCCTTCCCGTTTCAAGTCAGCACCTTTCTTTCTCCCTGACTTGTCTTGCCCACGCTTCTTTAGCATCTCTATCAGGGAAGGATCCATCTTCTCCACCTGTGCCTCCACGATCTCGTCCGCTGACATGAAAAAATGCGCCAAGCCTTAAGCGGCGGCAGCAACATCCGGGGGATCGTCTGGCACTGTGATGACCTCGGGATCTTCAGCCGGCACAGGCTCGGGGTCGGGGGCAGGGGCCTCAGGTGCCGCCTCCAGGACGCCGTCCGTCTCGGCCGCCGGTGCCGCCTCCGGGACGCCGTCCGCCTCGGCCGCCCTCGTCGAAGGCTCGGCGGGGTCTTGTTCGTACAATCCCGCCTCGGATGTCAAAATGGCAGGAATGTCTTCCGTGTCGGACCCGTAGCCCAGGTTCATCTTCGGACGGATCGTCGAAAAGTCGTACTAGGGGCAATACCGGATCACCTGCAGCCGGAAGTTCTCGAAACCCCGGAGAAACCCGTCGACCGTCTCCTCCTCTAACATGTCGCGGAACTCCTGCGACCCCTTGAAGAGCTCCACGACATGATCAGCTCGCTCGAGTGCCCTCCTCTCTCGGGCCTCGAGCTGCTCGATTCGGAGGTGGGAAACCCCGCCGTGACATCTCCGGCTTACTCCACAATTAATGCGCATGGCTCCTGACATCTACGGATCCTCGGCTCTCCACGGCAAGTTAGCCCAGCAGAGTCTAGTCAACCATGATAAATCCCCGATCTCGGTCATACCTCCGACACCGATGCAATAATTCGCCTGGCAGCGCCCCAATTCAGGTCGTACGACGACCTTACCGCCGACATCGATGTAATAATTCGCCTGACCGTGCGCCGACCTGGACAACATGCCAAGCCGTACTACGGCCTCGCCCCGTTACATCACAGGTACACCGACCCCCGCCTATAAAAGGGAACCTTGGCTTCTCAGGGGGGGGAATTACACGCTCTACAAACACTTTATCTCCTCTTCAACACTATTTGCCCCCTCCCTGACTTGAGCGTCGGAGGGCCGGCGCCGGAAGACCCGGCCACCGGCTTGTTTGCAGGCACACCAAACGGAGGACGCCGCTCGCCGACGGATCGCCGCCCCGCCGTGAGGACCCCCAGCTCCCTTTCTCCGGCCACCCCAAGCGGAGGACGCCGCCCGCCGACTGGTCGCCGCCCCGCCGTGGTGACCCGCTGCTCCCTCTCACTCGACCGAAGGTTGCCCCCGGGTCCAATTTCCAGCAACATATACTGTGCACACTTAACAATAATTCTTGCACGTAGTTATATTCTTCGTGCACATATAATGATGTGTATATTGGAGAATCAATGTGTATAGCAGCTGGGAGTCGGAAGTTAAAATAATTTTGAAATTTAGAGTGGGTGTTTAAAGTCTTAGTTAATAAGAACTAAAAGTTATAATTCAGTCTGGCTATCAAATATTCTATCTTTTTCTTCGCATAACCTTTCATGCCAACTTGTTTGCCATTGGTTCGCTTGATAACATAAGAGAGATGGTTTAATAGAATTTTTTTATCTTTATTTTTTTAATAGAAAAGTGTGAAGGTAAGGATTTTAAATTGAAATTCTCAGCTATCCTGTTGGTTATTGAATTTACATTAATCACCTACTAATGATCATCGGTCAATTCGTCCGAGATGTGGCAGTCAATTATTGGTGCCAAGTGTGGCATGCTAGTAGTATTAGTGAGGCCTTGCTTGCGCTCAACTAATCACTAACCTCCGCACCTCTTGTTGAATTGAGCGATGATTAGTAAAGACGATCTATAGCTTTTCTATTGATATTTTACGCTCTCTCCCAACATGGTAAGCTAAAAAAATTTGAAAATAATATGAGATATTGTTGCGGATCACATGTGAAGTTTGGTCATACATGAATTATGTAGTGGGAGGTAGATGGATTAATATTAATGTTTGGGTCCAAAACTTAATGAGCTTTTAGATTGAATTAGGTTTCGACCTATATGTCAAGGTCTTCTTTTGGCATTAGGACTCCTTGATTCCCCAACAAGTGATATTAGGGCTGATGGCCGATGATCATAAACAACTTTTCAAAGCTGTAAAGACACAGTACTTTGTAGCTTTTGTGAAGAACAATAATATAAGGATCAATAAGTGGAATCATTGGTGCTGCAATATGCCAATTGGTGCAGGAAATGGACTCAATGAAGCAAGATGTTGGGTTTAAGCATGGATAGGTGTGGGAGTGGCCAACAATCTGAAGAACTCAAGCTCGGCTTAAAAAATGCTCGTTCAAGCTCGATTGAAAACTAAATAAGCCAAGCTTGAGCCAACAATCTAGATTCGAAATTAATTTCAAATTGAGCCAAAAAATAGACCTGAATCAATTAGTTGTTGGGTCTTAAAGCCAATTGTCCGTAGTAATAGTTACTTCAAGCTTCAATTTTCATTTAATTTTTTAACCCATTAAATGTTAATCCAATTTTAAACCAAGCTCAAATTGAGCTTTAGCTCAAGCTTGAACCGAGCTTGAATTAGTTTATAGCTTAATTGTAGATTTTCATATTGATCAATTAAGATTGTGTTCAGCTTGGTTCGAAATTAAGCTCAAATCTAGCTCAAAATAGTAGCAAACAAATTAAGCTTCAGAATTAATCTTCAAACAAATCTTAATCAAACCAAGGCTCAATCAATCCTGACTTAATTATATCCTTACTCAAGCATAATTATTGGATATTAGCAGAATCTTACAAGGATGCAGTGATATTTAGCTCTTAAAAAGCAGGATTCTTGGAGAGCGAGCTACTAAACCAAACCAGCAAGACATGTTTATAATGCTTAATTGGAGGGTGGTAGATTAGACTCTAGTGGGTTATATGTGAGATTTAGTCCAAAATAGAATTAATAATAGGAACTAGATGGTTTGAATTGATGATTGGGCCTAAAATTAAATAGCTGAGGTTTTTAAGCTGAGTTAAGTTTACTTGTACATTAAGGCCTTCTTCTGGTATTAATACTACCATATCCCCCAACAAATAATTTAAGATCAAAGAGTAAAAAAAAATAATTGAAAGAAAAAATATATTAGTATAATATAGATTAATATTATAAATATTGTATATCATCCAAATGAAAACCATGCACATAAGATTTTAGAGGTAAGTCGAATTGGTGGAGTCCAACCAGGACACAAATTGGAGTCCAAGTGGACACAAATTCTGAGTTCCGAACCCTTTCTTCTGGTCAGGCGGAAGGTAAGCCAGACGCGACACGTGTCACGGCTTCTGGAGAATTCGGGGACCGCCTTTGACGGCTATAATCTTCCGCAACCCTTTTTCCTTTATTCGTACATTCCTATTTTTCGGCTGCGATCGAAATTATAGCTCGATTGGAATCACCACCACGCTTCTTCATCGATTTCTCGTTCTCCCCATCGGCGACGATCGAAATCCTTCTCGATTTGGTAATTATCGCTTTTCTCTCCTTCTTGTGTTCGATTCTCGATGCGGTTTTTGGATCGATCTCAGCTATCCTGTTGGTTATTGAATTTACATTAATCACCTACTAATGATCATCGGTCAATTCGTCCGAGATGTGGCAGTCAATTATTGGTGCCAAGTGTGGCATGCTAGTAGTATTAGTGAGGCCTTGCTTGCGCTCAACTAATCACTAACCTCCGCACCTCTTGTTGAATTGAGCGATGATTAGTAAAGACGATCTATAGCTTTTCTATTGATATTTTACGCTCTCTCCCAACATGGTAAGCTAAAAAAATTTGAAAATAATATGAGATATTGTTGCGGATCACATGTGAAGTTTGGTCATACATGAATTATGTAGTGGGAGGTAGATGGATTAATATTAATGTTTGGGTCCAAAACTTAATGAGCTTTTAGATTGAATTAGGTTTCGACCTATATGTCAAGGTCTTCTTTTGGCATTAGGACTCCTTGATTCCCCAACAAGTGATATTAGGGCTGATGGCCGATGATCATAAACAACTTTTCAAAGCTGTAAAGACACAGTACTTTGTAGCTTTTGTGAAGAACAATAATATAAGGATCAATAAGTGGAATCATTGGTGCTGCAATATGCCAATTGGTGCAGGAAATGGACTCAATGAAGCAAGATGTTGGGTTTAAGCATGGATAGGTGTGGGAGTGGCCAACAATCTGAAGAACTCAAGCTCGGCTTAAAAAATGCTCGTTCAAGCTCGATTGAAAACTAAATAAGCCAAGCTTGAGCCAACAATCTAGATTCGAAATTAATTTCAAATTGAGCCAAAAAATAGACCTGAATCAATTAGTTGTTGGGTCTTAAAGCCAATTGTCCGTAGTAATAGTTACTTCAAGCTTCAATTTTCATTTAATTTTTTAACCCATTAAATGTTAATCCAATTTTAAACCAAGCTCAAATTGAGCTTTAGCTCAAGCTTGAACCGAGCTTGAATTAGTTTATAGCTTAATTGTAGATTTTCATATTGATCAATTAAGATTGTGTTCAGCTTGGTTCGAAATTAAGCTCAAATCTAGCTCAAAATAGTAGCAAACAAATTAAGCTTCAGAATTAATCTTCAAACAAATCTTAATCAAACCAAGGCTCAATCAATCCTGACTTAATTATATCCTTACTCAAGCATAATTATTGGATATTAGCAGAATCTTACAAGGATGCAGTGATATTTAGCTCTTAAAAAGCAGGATTCTTGGAGAGCGAGCTACTAAACCAAACCAGCAAGACATGTTTATAATGCTTAATTGGAGGGTGGTAGATTAGACTCTAGTGGGTTATATGTGAGATTTAGTCCAAAATAGAATTAATAATAGGAACTAGATGGTTTGAATTGATGATTGGGCCTAAAATTAAATAGCTGAGGTTTTTAAGCTGAGTTAAGTTTACTTGTACATTAAGGCCTTCTTCTGGTATTAATACTACCATATCCCCCAACAAATAATTTAAGATCAAAGAGTAAAAAAAAATAATTGAAAGAAAAAATATATTAGTATAATATAGATTAATATTATAAATATTGTATATCATCCAAATGAAAACCATGCACATAAGATTTTAGAGGTAAGTCGAATTGGTGGAGTCCAACCAGGACACAAATTGGAGTCCAAGTGGACACAAATTCTGAGTTCCGAACCCTTTCTTCTGGTCAGGCGGAAGGTAAGCCAGACGCGACACGTGTCACGGCTTCTGGAGAATTCGGGGACCGCCTTTGACGGCTATAATCTTCCGCAACCCTTTTTCCTTTATTCGTACATTCCTATTTTTCGGCTGCGATCGAAATTATAGCTCGATTGGAATCACCACCACGCTTCTTCATCGATTTCTCGTTCTCCCCATCGGCGACGATCGAAATCCTTCTCGATTTGGTAATTATCGCTTTTCTCTCCTTCTTGTGTTCGATTCTCGATGCGGTTTTTGGATCGATCTCAGCTATCCTGTTGGTTATTGAATTTACATTAATCACCTACTAATGATCATCGGTCAATTCGTCCGAGATGTGGCAGTCAATTATTGGTGCCAAGTGTGGCATGCTAGTAGTATTAGTGAGGCCTTGCTTGCGCTCAACTAATCACTAACCTCCGCACCTCTTGTTGAATTGAGCGATGATTAGTAAAGACGATCTATAGCTTTTCTATTGATATTTTACGCTCTCTCCCAACATGGTAAGCTAAAAAAATTTGAAAATAATATGAGATATTGTTGCGGATCACATGTGAAGTTTGGTCATACATGAATTATGTAGTGGGAGGTAGATGGATTAATATTAATGTTTGGGTCCAAAACTTAATGAGCTTTTAGATTGAATTAGGTTTCGACCTATATGTCAAGGTCTTCTTTTGGCATTAGGACTCCTTGATTCCCCAACAAGTGATATTAGGGCTGATGGCCGATGATCATAAACAACTTTTCAAAGCTGTAAAGACACAGTACTTTGTAGCTTTTGTGAAGAACAATAATATAAGGATCAATAAGTGGAATCATTGGTGCTGCAATATGCCAATTGGTGCAGGAAATGGACTCAATGAAGCAAGATGTTGGGTTTAAGCATGGATAGGTGTGGGAGTGGCCAACAATCTGAAGAACTCAAGCTCGGCTTAAAAAATGCTCGTTCAAGCTCGATTGAAAACTAAATAAGCCAAGCTTGAGCCAACAATCTAGATTCGAAATTAATTTCAAATTGAGCCAAAAAATAGACCTGAATCAATTAGTTGTTGGGTCTTAAAGCCAATTGTCCGTAGTAATAGTTACTTCAAGCTTCAATTTTCATTTAATTTTTTAACCCATTAAATGTTAATCCAATTTTAAACCAAGCTCAAATTGAGCTTTAGCTCAAGCTTGAACCGAGCTTGAATTAGTTTATAGCTTAATTGTAGATTTTCATATTGATCAATTAAGATTGTGTTCAGCTTGGTTCGAAATTAAGCTCAAATCTAGCTCAAAATAGTAGCAAACAAATTAAGCTTCAGAATTAATCTTCAAACAAATCTTAATCAAACCAAGGCTCAATCAATCCTGACTTAATTATATCCTTACTCAAGCATAATTATTGGATATTAGCAGAATCTTACAAGGATGCAGTGATATTTAGCTCTTAAAAAGCAGGATTCTTGGAGAGCGAGCTACTAAACCAAACCAGCAAGACATGTTTATAATGCTTAATTGGAGGGTGGTAGATTAGACTCTAGTGGGTTATATGTGAGATTTAGTCCAAAATAGAATTAATAATAGGAACTAGATGGTTTGAATTGATGATTGGGCCTAAAATTAAATAGCTGAGGTTTTTAAGCTGAGTTAAGTTTACTTGTACATTAAGGCCTTCTTCTGGTATTAATACTACCATATCCCCCAACAAATAATTTAAGATCAAAGAGTAAAAAAAAATAATTGAAAGAAAAAATATATTAGTATAATATAGATTAATATTATAAATATTGTATATCATCCAAATGAAAACCATGCACATAAGATTTTAGAGGTAAGTCGAATTGGTGGAGTCCAACCAGGACACAAATTGGAGTCCAAGTGGACACAAATTCTGAGTTCCGAACCCTTTCTTCTGGTCAGGCGGAAGGTAAGCCAGACGCGACACGTGTCACGGCTTCTGGAGAATTCGGGGACCGCCTTTGACGGCTATAATCTTCCGCAACCCTTTTTCCTTTATTCGTACATTCCTATTTTTCGGCTGCGATCGAAATTATAGCTCGATTGGAATCACCACCACGCTTCTTCATCGATTTCTCGTTCTCCCCATCGGCGACGATCGAAATCCTTCTCGATTTGGTAATTATCGCTTTTCTCTCCTTCTTGTGTTCGATTCTCGATGCGGTTTTTGGATCGATCGTTTTTTTTTATCGGGAATTTATTAGGGTTGCTTGCTTTGTGGTGCTTGATGATTTATTTTCTGTTAGGATTTTTTGTGGGATCGGAGTTTTTCGTGGTTTTCTTGGTTGTTTTTGATTATTTGGAGGTGTAAAGCAGCCATTTCGGTAGAGACGGCGATCATTTTCCGGATCTGTATTGTTTTTTATATGTTTTTTCCGGATAATTCTTCTCATGCTAGATTACTAAATTTTGATGAAATCTACGGCTCGATTCTGTAATAAAAGCTACAAAAAGGTCAGTTTTTGCTGGGTAGCTGATTTTATCTTCTATAAATAGAACGAAGGATTCTCTGAACATTAGAATTTCCTGCCATCGTGGTATGGTGAACGAAGATTATTTTATTTTTTCTCCATTCTCTTCGGTTGCAGAATTTTGTACTAAGAAAATGCAGAGGGGAAGAGGTGGGAGGGATGATTTCTTTGGGTTTGGGGATCCATTTGCCGGATTTGGTGGCCTCGGGAGACCCGGGAGCCTGATCTCTAGCTTCTTTGGGGGGAGTGACCCCTTCGATGACCCTTTCTTCACTCGACCCTTTGGAAACATGATGGGCCCCAGCATGTTTGGACCCAGTATTTTTGATAATGGAAGAAGCTTCTTTGGAGAGACGAGCAATGCCGGGTTCCTCGAGCAGGCTCCACCACCTAAATCTAAGGGGCCAATTATCAAGGAACTGTCATCTGATGACGAAGAAGGAGATGGCGAGAAGACTGATAGGGAGAAGAAAGATAACCCAAGGAAACATTCTAGGTCAAGTAAAGAACCGTATGTTCAGGACCCTGATGAAGAAACTGAAGGTATAGGCTTGTTATCTTCATGATACTGTCATCGTGGTTGACTAATTGGAATTAACAATGTTGAAACTTCGTAACTTTTTATGTTGCCTCGCAGAAAAGAAGAGCAAGCACATGCAGTATATGAATGAGTTTGGCAGGGCTGGTTCATCGCAGCCACAGGCCCGATCTTATGCTTTCCAGAGCTCGACTGTGACGTATGGTGGTCCTAATGGGGCATATTATACTTCATCTACAACAAGGAGATCTGGAGGTGATGGAGTAAGTAATCAGGAGTTGTTCGAGTTTGTTTTTCTTCTAAGTTGTACTACTGAATATATGCTGATGATCTTGGTGATCTGTTTCGCTAAGGTTTTGCTTGTTTGGTCTGATAGGTCACTGTGGAAGAAAGGAAGGAAGCTGATACGACTACAGGTAAAGCAACCCACATGCTTTCTCGAGGAATTCATCATAAGGTATGCCAATATGTAGATTTTTAAGGTTATTATTTTCTGATTGCTGATTTGGCTCTGTGTATGATTTGAAATGTTACTCCATGTATTTATCTGATTTAGTGCATTGAGGCATCATGATGTTAATATTACTTGTATTGTTTTTGCAGGGGCATTCTGTAACAAGGAATCTGAATTCAGATGGGAGGGTAGACACATTGCAGACATTACATAATTTGAATGAAGGTATTGTATTTTAAAACATAAGTTGTTGTTGTTATTGTTTTCTTCTGATATCTGGTTTTAAGTTGCTTTATATTCAATGCGGTGGGCAATAGATGAGCTGGCTGGCTTTGAGGAAGCATGGAAGGGGAAGGCAAGGCAGCACTTGCCTGCATGGAATCCAGGGCGTGACATGCTTGATAATGGCATTTCTAGTAAGTACTTATTGCATATTATCTAATTGAGGCATTGATGCAATTCATAAGTTTTCCAGTTGTGGAATAGCCTTATTATATTTATAGATTTCTGTTGAAAGTCACCCCATTCTTTACTAATTGTAATGTGGATTACACCTCGTGTGTGTTTATTAGTGTAGATACCTGCCTTATCTTACTTATATTCCCTTTTGTCTATTTGGTTATTTTAGGGAATATTCAAATTTCCCTTCCATTCATTTAGGAATTTGTTTTCTCATCTAAATTGTTTGTGAGTTTATTGCCTTTTTGTTTGCTGTTTTCTTGTTTTTGAGGAAATTTGAGGGTTGGGAATTGCAATTTAGACCGGCCCTATTTAAATTGCATGTTTGAAACAACAGTCAGGCCTTGGTTAAGTTTTTTTTTTCCTTTTCTTTTTCTTTTTTTCGGGTTTCTCTTACTTTCTTTGTATCTCTTTTTCAACCTGAATCTAACCTCATCTCACCAACTTCACTTCCACCTCTAACCATAATGGGTGATAGAAACTTGGACAGAAAACAAGGAGAGCGATATTTCTAATCCCTTGAAACTTAGGCAGGAAAACAAGGAGAGCAATAGTGTAGAACCCTTAAAAAATTAAGCACTTCAAAAAAAAAAAAAAAAAAAAAAAAAACAAAACACTATTCCGGAGCTTACATATAAGGCATTCCTGATGGAGTTGCTAGGCTGTAGCTATTTCAATAAGGAATGGGTATAAGCATGGCCTAATAGCTTTGCTAACCAGTGCTGTAAATGAATCTTATGCTATCCATCCCATAAGTCATTTATATAATGGTCCATTATGATGGCGGAGTATTAGATTCCCTCCATTGGTTCCTAGTGGAAGTTGTCTAGGGATTAAGTGAAAAGAAACTTAGGAGGGACATTTGTTCTCCATTTTGAAGTGAAGTTGAGGGAATAAGGAAAAACAAAGGCTCATTATTTTTTTCTTTGGGGAGATGTTTGAAATGTTGTCTAAGATAAACGTGTATAAGGGAAGAAGGTAGGATTGCTGACCTGTATCTTACCTCTACATAATTTTGCAATTTTCTAGAGTCAACATGTTTTTGTTTTTTCATGTTTATTGAATTAGTTCTGTGTACTTTTGTTTTTTTGGCAACCTACCATTATTTAAACCTGGCGTTTCTGAAGTTGGAATGAAATTGAACTATGATTAAAGTTAATAAGAAAGAAGAAAAAAGAGAAAAACAGAGATGAGAGTAAGGGCTGTTTTAATGCTTGCTGCTTTCATCTGATTTTAGTTTCTGCCTAACTGCTTCCTAGCAGTTTTTACATGTCTAACCTGGCATGGATGGAGATCTAAGAGGTACAATTAACCTTGCAAGGTCCACTAGCTTGTAAGGATGTGACACAGAAGATAAGCTGTTTTTCCCCAGAAATTTTTGAAAATTTGCATCTTTGGAGCCTTAAAAAAAAAATTAGTGGCTTTGGATGATCAAGAATGTTTATCTATGTTAGAAAGCTTTGTCATGTGAAAGGATCATGATTGTTTTCCTCTTTCCTTTAGAAGGCTTCGTGGCATGAAAAGATCTGCATTCTGTAGTCATGATCAGAGGAGGTAGGTAAGTGGCGAAGTTTCCTATTTCAGTTTTAACCTATGTTTTGTCTTGGGGGGTTGAAATTCTATAGGCAATTATGATCCAAAACCATCTTAAGATAATCTGTTATATCTTTGACAAATACAAGTTATGGGCATATGCAATGCATGCTCAAAAACTGAATATAAAGATAAAAATAAAAAATTAAATTTAAAACAGCGTAAAATAAACTTAAAAACAAAGTATAAAAGAGAGAAAGGAGAAAACAAATTCAAAGTAGGCTTAAAATCCATGACAACAAAATAAAAAATGTTGAGGAAAAAATAAACACAATAGAATATTCGATGCGTGGATGTCATTGAAAGTTGTTTATGTATGCAGGGCTATATATTTATATAAGTTAAATACAATCCACTTTGGTATAGTTACATTCTTTTATTTCTCTCAAGAATTAAGAGTTCTATATATCGAGAAAAAAGAGTGTTTATAACACATTTACTTTTTCAAACTCTGAAGGATGATGATATCCTTAATAAGTATCCTACTAAAGACTTCTGAGTGGTAAAAACAAAATGGCAAAATTCATTAGAGTGATGTCGGGAAGTGGCCGTACAAATGGCACAGCTATAACTAGAGATTGAGCTGGCGCAGAGAGAGAGAGAGAAAGAGGACATCAACCGTGATAAGAAATTGAGGGATTCAAGTAAAGGAGCAAATGGAAGAGAAGGTAGCTAGATAGAGGAGGGACACGAGGGGCTAGTGTTACTCTTGTTATTGAGAAGTTGAATATGATATAGATATCTTAGGATGAGAGTATATACATACATATCTACATTTATATATACATATATATGTATAAATCGATTTCTAATATTGTACAGGTGACATTCTAATTGTCTTGTATTCACTTGAAAAAATTGAAAAAAGTTGTCTTTAAAAACCTGTATATCTATGAATTCTTTTTTATGGCTTATGTTATCATTCTCTGAAATTAATATCACGTAAAGTTACCTAGATAATGTGCTTTAAGCATTCAAATTTTGATTTTAGATTAAAATGTGATTTATGCAGAATACTACATGCAAGTAAACATTTTTTATGCTCAAGACTAAGAAAGAATCTTAAATTTATCCTAGCATTGCTCTGCATGCTCGTGCACAAAATGGTAAAATACATGATGAATGAACGTAAACTTGATATTTGAATACTTGGCTGAATTTTCAAAACAATGATTTTGGTTTTAGGTTTTCAAGATGTGGATAAATTGTCTATAAGATACGCTCTTGTAGGATGTTAGTCTCATGCATTGGTATATGATAACAATGATGATGGCTATGCTGAATGGCATTGAATGCTGCGATACAGAGGTCATGCAAAAGGCTTTTTCTTTTTTCCTTTTCTTTTGTGTGTGTGTGTGCGCGCGTGCGCGCGTGCGTGTTGCCATTGACCATCTTTGATATCAATCCCAGATGACAAAATAAATCCAAGTAGGAATCCATGATTATCCTAGTGGTTTTTGCATGGGATGTTCTTGGAGTAACAATTTACAATGAAATTTTTGTGAAATTCTTTTCAAGTGTTTTCAGTTTTATCATTGTCCATTGGGCTTTCATTTGAGGTGTTCTCTTAAAGGAAATGAAAAAATCTTTTGCATTTTGGATGATAATTGGAGTCAGAACACTGATAATTTTTGATTGTTGAACCTAAGCGGAACAAAGTAAACTTTCTGATTTGGTACAAGTTCATATCTTTCTGACGTGGATGTGTTCTATGTAAATTCATGTGTTGGGGCAAGATTATATATCTTTCTGACTTGGGACATCATCATATGAAAATTATAGTGTAAATTAAAGACTGTTATTTGTTGACTATTCAATGAGCTATACGTATCCCCCCTCCTCGCTCTCCACCCCTTCTCCCTACACCCCCAAAACAAGCTCGATATGAAGTCTTCTGAAATGAAACATGGGTTTGTTTCCAGTGATTGATTTACAGGAGTGGATAAGCTTGGTCAATTTGATATGGTTATTCGAGGTTATGTAGACTTCATGAAGGGATCAATGGGGTCAATGGCAGGATTTGGACCACAAGTCCCTTGAATAACCCAGTGGGTTGAGGAATCTTCAAAGTGACCCACTCCAAATTTTTCTTAGTTTGAGCGATCTATATGCTTTTTGATCCTTGCTTCCATTTTGTTCGTTTCTTTTGGGTGGAATTTGTAATTGGCCCTTTAGTATCTCGCATCTTTATACACCAAGTGTCTTTTCTGTCTTGTCTTGATGGATAAATCCAGGAATGTTTGCAGGACTTGAATCTGCATGGCTGGATGAATCATTGATTTCTCTGTGTTGTCACCTTGCATTTTGTTTATTATGATGATATTATATGGTTTTGATTATCGTTTTGATTCTTATTAATAATCCCAATCTGAGATTGTGGAATGGATCTGACTACATTTTTGTATTAATGGTTGTGTAGGAAATGGCAGCGGTAGCAGGCAAGGTGAACGGCCAGCCAGGGGATGGGCTCTTCCATCAGCTGAACGACCCTATGATTCAGGAAGGATGAGGTCACAACCCCAGACTGATTCTTTCAGACGAGGAGCTCACTGAACGAAGAGCTGGGGTTGCTGGCATTGTTAGGGTGAGGGATGAATTAGTGGTATTCTGGCACTTGGAATGAAATTAGGGTCTATTAGCTTTCTTCTGTGAGTTTTTCGTTGGTTTCGTGCCGTCCATGTCAGGATTATAAACTGTAAAGGCATCGTAATGGTAATGTGGCACTACATAAAACTCTTGGATGTTAGTATGTGTAAGATCTGCTTATTGAGACCATCAGATAATAGATCATATGATGGCCTATCACGAGGCCTGCTTTTCTTACACTCCAGTGACTATGGGTGGCTGGAAATGAACATTGCGTGCAGATGTTTGCCGAACAAATTACACAGCATGAAACAGGAAAGATTGACTTGGGTGAGAAGGATGTCTTCTTTTGCCGCTTGTGCGCTAAATGCATTTACGCATAAAAAAAAATCATACATTGTTATGTTGCTTGTTCTTTGTATGGCCATCCATCTTTGATGTAGTGAGGAGTGAGGACTATCTTTATTGGAGACCAGGATCAGGGAACGGGTAATTGAGGTGGACCTCTAGCTTCATCTGTGGTGTGTTCGTTTGCTTGGAAAGGCTTTGGAAAGGGTGCTTCCGAGTTACCAGACCATTTCTGTCTGTGTAGAAAGAAATTTGTTGCTTTTCCTTCTTTAATTTCTTTTCAAGCAGTAGGACAGGAAGTTTGTTTGGATCCAACTTCTGGTTTTTGTTTCAAAATTGGCTTTAGTATTTAAATCAGTTCGCACCTTTTTCTTCCCAAATACTTAAGATGCCTGAATTTTGATCTTGTGCAAAGATCTGGCCCTGCTTTCAGTGGATCTGGATTAACCATCCGAGAGGTCAGAAAAGAGCCTTGTTTCGAGGACGAACTTACAGCACCATTAGCTAGTTTACAAAATAATTTAGGACACACCCTCCAAAACCGGGAGTACAAAAAGCAATACAGTACGAGAAAAACCAAGCTTGGTTTTCCTTTCCCTCTCTAATCCTGGTTAAGCTGAGCTACCTGGCTCCCCGGAGCTCTGGCCACCATGGGGCTCTCGGCCTGCGTGCTCCTGACCCTGGTCTGCTGCTGCACCACCAGCGTCGACACCCTCCCCCCGAAGTCTGTTGACGCCAGCAGGTCCCCGATCACCCCGAGCTCCGGATACTCGCTCCACATCGACATCCCATCCGTGAGCGGCGACTCCATGCCTTCCCTCCGCCCCACCAGCAGCAGGCTGAAACCATCGCTCGTCTCCTGTATCACCCTCACCGTATCCTCCCCGTCCCTCGACACCTCCTCCCTGTACTGCACTCTCTCCCCGTCCAACCTCTCACGCCGGAACTCGTCTACCATCTCGTCGTCCAGCAGCTCGTCCTTCGCCCCGTCGCACCTCCACTCCATCGGCGGCCGGATGCGCACCACCGTCAGCCCGACCGCCGGGTCCTCCGCCATGCGCGCCGCGTACGCCAGCGCCTCCCGGTCGTCGGCCCCGCCGAGGAAGTAGACCGCGATGCGTTGCAGCGGGCGGGCGCCGCCGGCCAAGGCATGCGTGGTGGTGCCGGCGGCGGTGAGGCCGTGGTCGACAAGGATGGCGACGGAGCAGGGGGCGTAGCGAACAGCGTTGCAGTTGATGGCCTGCAGGGCCGGGTTGGCGGCCGCGAGGGTGCCGTCGAAGGTGGCGTTGCGGTGGAAGGGGAGGATGACCAGGGTGACCTTCTTGTCGAGGGCGAGGGAGCAGATGTCGTCGTGCATGGTGGCGTAGGGGGAGATGCAGACGTAGGGGATGAGGGAGACGCTGGACGGGTGCTGCTGCTCGAAGAATCGGAAGGCATTGATGATGCGGTCGCTGTCGGTGATGTGGGAGGACCGGTGGCGCTTGTGGGGGACGAGGATGGCGTCGGCGCGGCCGACGAGCTGCACGAGGTGGAGGAGGTAGACGCAGATGGGGGAGTCGACGATGGGGTGGGAGGTCTCCAGGAGGGTGATGATGGGAGCCACATTGTCCTGGTTGTGGATGCAGACCAGCACCCGGAGCTCGTCGCCGCTTTTCGAGTGCTGGACCGTCCGCCGCTTGTAGGCTACGAACCGGTCCTCCGGGTGGTACAGGTACTTCAGCAGGGGGGCGGTGCCGCCGCCGATGATGATGATGGAGAGGATGAGTACGGCGTAGAGTTGGTCATCCACGCTCTGCTCATAGACCAAAGCATCAGATGAGAGCAATTAGCTCTGCTTAGAAGATTGAAAGTTTGATCGAGATGAACATAGCAATTATAATTTGGTGCGAACAAATCTGATATATATTTAATTTGCATTGCGGGCTGGTAGAAAAGTGGACATGTGGTCGATCGAATACCTTGCTATCGCGCCACTGTAAGGCTGTATCGACTTCAAAGATACCCCTGGCGTTCATCATGAGGCCGACGGACAAGGCGTCGCGCAGCGGCATCTTGCAGTAGAGGCAGGGCAGCATCACCCCGATGAACTTGGCCAGCGTCAAGATCAAGATGTAGGCTTCCAGCAGCCCCCACTGGTTGAAGCCCGATAGCGTCAGCTTGGGGAGGTCCATGTGCAGCCCCGCCGTGGCCAGGAACACCGGCAGGAAAACCCCGGTCACCAGCCGGTCCATCTTCTCCACCACTGTGACCCCCAGAGGCGCCCCTCCCGGCAGCGCCAGCCCGAGTATGAAGGGCCCCATGGTCGCGTGGTACCCGATCACCTCGCTGATCAGCCCGCAGCCGAGCGCGAGAAAGATAACCGTCATGAAGCACGCCTCGTCGAGCAGCGCACCTTCCGGCGTCCTCCGCCGGATCAGCCATACAATGAATGGCCGTGCCAAGAACACGACAAAGAACAAGAAACCGAAGAAGCAGGCGATGGAGATCGCCGCCTTCCCGGGCATGTCGAGCCTCGAGGAGAGCCGGTAGCCGCCGAGGCCGGAGGTGACGAACAGGCTGGCGACGTCGATGATGAGGGACGCCGACATGGCCAGGCGGCCGAGCTTGGAGGTGAGGAGCTCGAGCTCGGCGAGCGCGCAGGAGAGGACGGTGTAGGACGTCCGGGACCACTTGGAGGCCAGTTTGATGGGGATCCTGCCTTCCCGGAAGCTCAGGGGGAGGTCGGGCCCCTGGAGGTGGGCGACGAGCATGATGATGCCGGCAGGGAGGACGGACGAGAGGATTGCGATGGCAACCGCCTTCTTGCCGGCCTTGGGAATCATGGTGAGGTCGGTCTTGACGCCGATCATGAAGAGGAAAAGCATGAAGAAGAGGAGGGCGACGGTGTTGAGCTGCTGCCAGCTCCGCGGGCTGAAGAGGATGTCCTCGAACTTCCCGTAGCGCCCCAGGACGGAAGGGCCCAGTATCACGCCGGCCTAGTAGTAAAAAATCCAAAGCGACAACATGAATTAGATTAGATTAGAAAGTGGTAGCAATCTAGTCCTCGTTATAATTATATGCATAGATGGATGGAATGAAGGTGGAAGGATGGCGTACGATGATCTGGGAGATGGCGACGGGCTGGGAGAGGCGGCGGAGGAAGAAGTGGGTGATGCGGGAGAAGATGAAGATGATGATGATCTGGTAGATGAGGAGAGGGAAGGAAAACTCTAGAGGGTTGTCGCCGATCCAGACACCGGCGGAGGTGGCCTTGATGGCTGGGTAGCAGAGCATGGAGTACTCTGTCCTGTTACGGGTTGAGTTCTCTGTATTGTCATCCGTGGCCATGGTGGCGGCGGTGGCGGCGGCGTCGACGGTGGTGGTGGTGGTGGTGGTGATCTTCTTTCTGCTGCAGCTTAGAGAGAAAGAGAGAGAGAGAGAGAGAGAGAGAGAGAGAGAGAGAATGAGAGAGAGCGAGAGAAACTGGTGGTGCTGCACCTTCCCCCTCCTACAGAGATGGGGAGAAGTGTGCGAGATGTGAGGGAGAAACGGTCAGCGCGGTCCATTGCAAGTTTGCCGCATACTCGAGGTCTGAGACAGTTGATGGTTGACCAAGGATCTTCTTCAGGGGAGATTGACCGTCATACTCATAACGGAGACTGCAACGGATCCCACCTAAAATGTTGTTGATCCTCATAATTGTTATAACGACTGTTGATGCTAATAATTCCAAAATTTTAAATAAAAATAATATTATTATAGTAATTAATGATATTATCTCCTTAGCTATTACATTAATTGAAAAATTTCCATCAATAAAACTAAAAATAACAAATCATAAATTCAGATGTAGCTACCACGTCAATAAAACGAGGCTAAGAATACTAAATTCTAAATCATCAGCCTTGTTATTGGATTTTGTGATAAGAGTTTCGATCCTCTCAAATTACTTCTTCGCAACATAGACTTGAACACCCCTAATCTCAATCACAGATTGATTAAGATCCAAGCTCAATTTCTTTTGCATTAACTTATTCCTTGCCACTGGAAATCTCTTTCACCATTTCTAGCGGTCCAATTAACTCATCGTTGTCTGCTAATGCTAGAAAATTTTATACTTGAAGATCTACTATTTTAGGATCTAGATGGAAACATACTTTGTTAGTGTTTTCTTTTATCTAGGGTTGCTACGAGAATATATGGGCTAAGATCTAGAGCCACGTTGCCTTAATCACTAACCAAATTCAAAAGAAAGACACCAAATTGTATGATGCAAGATTTTTTTAGAAAAGCATAATTAACTAGATCAAAATTTATGCATTGTTGGATGGTTGGAAGTCTCCACTGCTCCTTTCTCTTTTTTACATTTCTAATTTTCACCCATATTCTCATATCCTTAGGCAGCATGGTTCTTTTCTTTTCCTTATTGCAAATCAAGGAAAAGTCTGGAGCTATTAAACACCCCTTGGTTTGTGCTCTTTTTGTTTTCCAAGTAGAAAAGAAGGCAGCAAATTAAGCTCTGCGCACAAACACCATCTCTTTGGTGAGATTTTTTTCTTTTCACTAATCAAACATTAGTCTTCCTTTAGAATAGAGGATGGCAATTAGCTATTATATGATTGAGAGATCATAATCAACAATGGTATTAGATTTAAGATCATGATATTTCATGCCAATGGTGTAGGAAGTTTTTCAGATTTCTATAATTTAATTATAGCTTCGTACTAATTTGTATATATAAATTCCTATCAACCAATTACTTACATTTCAAATTTTTAATTTTTTAAAATCTTTGTTGCTTATAAGACTACCTTTTAACTTCTATATCAATTTGCAAGTTAATTCACATAAGTTAATGTGTACTTTCAAATGTAATGTGGGTCACTTTAGATATTATCATTCAATTACAGTTTTTTAGTATCATTCGATTACAGTTTTTTCTTATTGCTTTGTAGATACAATTATGTCTAATAAATTTAATTTAAATACATTTAAATTCATTTCTTATGTTCTGATTTTTTTTATTCTAATTTTTCAAAAATAAAATTTACTTTTCTTTCAAATGTTATTAATTCATCCAAGATACCAATCAACTTGATCTATGGATCTTTTGAGTATAATCCTGTTTCCAAGCTGAAACACCTTGTCCGTGGAGATTTGATAATGTGCGGCCCGAGGATTACCGGGGGCGGTGGAATTCGGCCATGCTGCTCGTGGCGCGCTCTAACCTCCCGCCTTCTGATCCCGCCCTCGCCCTCCTCCCGCGTTGCAAAACCCTGCGCGACGTCGAGCAGCTCCACGCCCGCCTCATCACCTCCGGCTTCCTCCGTTACCCCTCCCTCGCCGCCGGCGTCGTCATCCGCCTCTCCTCCTCCCCCCACCCCGCCTCCCACCACCTCGCCCGCCGCGTCTTCTTCTCCCTCCCCATCCCCACCGACCCCTTCCTCTGGAACGCCCTCATCAAGTCCTCCTCCCACGGCCGCGATCCCAACCAGGCTGTCCTCATTTTCGCTCTCATGCTCGCCGCTGGCATCACCGCCGACGAGTTCTCCTACTCTCTCGCCCTCAAGGGCTGCTCCCGGGCGTCTCTCCTTAGAGAGGGCTCCCAGATGCACTCTCTCATCCGGAAGACTGAGCTCTCTTCGAACCTTTACCTCCAGAACTCTCTAATCGGTTTCTATGCTAGATGTGGGCTCTATGAGCTTGCTCGCCAGGTGTTTGATAGGATTCCGCAGAGAGATTCGGTCTCCTGGAACTCGATGATCGACGGGTATGTTAAGAATGGGAGGATAGGCGCTGCAAGGGAGCTTTTTGATCAGATGAGAGATGGAGATAAGAATCTGGTGACTTGGAACTCTATGATCGGAGGTTGTGCGTCTGAAACCAACGGGATTGGAATTGACATGGCTCGCCGGTTGTTTGATGAAATGCCTGAGAGAGATTTGGTGTCGTGGAATTTGATGATCGATGGGTATGCCAGATGCGGAAGGATGGTTGATGCAGAGGATTTGTTTGAACGCATGCTGGATAGGGATGTGATCTCTTGGGCAAATATGATTTATGGGTATATGGAGGCTGGGAGTGTTGCCTTGGCCCGGAAGTTGTTTGATGAGATGCCTGAGAGGGATGTGATCAACTGGAATATCATGATGTCTGGTTATGTTAAGAATGGAAATTCCGCCGAAGCCTTGAATCTATTTAGCATGATGCGGCTGCAAGGCAGTGTAGCTCCTGACAATGCCACTCTAGCAAGTGTTCTCTCAGCAATTTCCGAACTAGGCCGCATTCATGATGGGATAGCAATACATGAGTACATTGAGAGGAACTGCTTGCCTTTGGATGGGAAGCTAGGTGTTTCTCTCATCGATATGTACTCAAAGTGCGGTCGGTTGGAAGATGCTTTAGAGGTATTTGAGATTTCAGGGAGAAGCGTCGATCATTGGAATGCGATGATTTGCGGGCTAGCTGTTCATGGCTGCGGCGCACTCGCTCTCGAACTCTTCAGGGAAATGGAGAGATGTTTGGTGGTGCCTGATGATATTACGTTCATCGGAGTTCTGAATGCTTGTAGTCATTCAGGTTTGGTGGAGGAAGGACTGATGTGCTTTGAGATGATGAAAAGAGATTACAATTTGGAGCCTAAGGTCCAGCATTATGGATGCATGGTTGATGTTCTTGGTCGAGCAGGGCAGTTGGACGAGGCAATGAAATTGGTCAAGAATATGCCCGTCGAACCAAATGATGTGGTTTGGAGATCCTTGCTTAGCGCTTGCAGGAGCCATCGAAACTTTGACATGGGCCAAACGGTAGTGAAAAATATAATTGAAGGGGGAACTTGCAATTCTAGTTCGTATGTGCTTCTATCCAATCTCTATGCTAGTATTGGGATGTGGGGAGATGTTGGCAAGGTTCGGATGATCATGAGGGAGAAGGATTTAAGAAAGGTTCCTGGTTGCAGTTGGATTGAACTTGATGGTGTTGTTCATGAATTTGTTGTGGGAGATAATTCGCATTCGGAAGCTAAAGGAATTTATTCTTTATTGGAGGGTCTGTGTAAATCTAAGTTGTGCAATTCACCCGTTTTATAATGTATACATAAAAATCATGTTTTTCCTCCTTCAACTGCTTGTGCTGGACTTTGATTTTTTTTATTTTTTATATATATAATCTCCTTATCACTTTGGAGTCCTTGAAGACTAAAGTATTGCTTAGGATTGTTTTTGGAGTGGCCAAAAAAGTTTTCCAGACCCCCAAAAGTACTTCTCGGTGATATATAAGTGTTTAGGCCCTGTTTGGGGGAGCTTTTGGAGGGCCAAAAAGCACTTTCTGGTTCTTCAAAAGCACTTTCAGATAAAAAATGGAGTTTCGTAAAATTTTCAGAAAGCTGTTTCAGCTTTTGCGGGAAGCTGAAAACAGCTTTTGGGGAGAAGCTCCAATTTGGAGCTTCCGAAAACGTTGTTTTCAGCTTTGTCGGGAAGCTATTTTTTTACCAAAATACCCCATTTAAATCTTACTTTTTTCTCCCAAAACCCTCATCCCCCTCTTCCTCTCTCACTCATCTCCTTCCTCGCCCTCTCTTTCTTCTTCTTCCTCTCAACGCCGCCGTCACTGCTCCTTCTTCCTCTTCTTTTTTTTTTCTTTTTTCTTTTGTTTTGGGAGCTTAGTGGAAAACTTGAAATAACTTTCTGATTCTGCTGGAAGCTGGAAAATTTTTACTTGGCAAAAGCTCTAATTTTGAGCTTCTCGCTAAAAGCGCTTTTCGAAACCCATCAAAAAGCTATTTGATTTGTGTGATCTAAATACCTCTAAACTTTGTGTGTTATAATATTTAGATTAAATAAAATATATAAACTATATATTAACAATACTTTGCACTATATTATATTAACATGAATATAATATATAATTTTATTATAATATTATACTATGCAATAATATATTAATATGCAATATTAATAGTTATAATACTTTATATCAAAATATTGTGTTATGATTATCAACTAATAATAGTACATCTATATTATATTATGTTGTGTCATATGAAAGTATAGTTTAATATAGTATACTAATATTATCATTACTATGGTTTTGTTCAAAGCTCTGTTAGCAAAAGCTACACTTCTAAAAGCTCTACTACCAACAACTATTCCAAAGAGGATGTAAAGCTGTATTTTGCCTTTCAAATTTGATCACGTAGGTTAGTGAGCGAGCAAAGGTTTGCTATGAAAATGTTTTGGGGTGCTAATTAAGTATTGGTTGAAATTTTCTGAGCAAATGTTGTTTTGACAACTTAATATTCAATAATTCTCCTTTTTTTTTTGCTCATTAAATATTCAAAAATTTGTATTATTGCGAGTTATACTAATCCTCTCATGCCACATCGCATAATATAGTGTCCATTAAGGATAAGATTAACAAGCATTATCCAAGAACATTAACATCCATGTTATTGGGTGGAGATGCTCACAAACAAAATTCAGACTCCTTATACTACCTTTTGGGTTTTTCCATGTGAAGCATCAAGATTGATAGGCTCACTGTTGAATTCTACAAAATGATAATTTGTTACAATCATTGTTTCAGTACCAAGAAGATTTTATGTGAGCACCTCATATCCAACATTCAAAGCCCAATCTAGATTTCATTTGTAATAAATTGTACTTGCAGTGCGCATAAAATCTTTGTACATAGCATGGACCATTTGTCTATTTCCAGCCAAGTTGGAGCGCACTGCGCCCACGTAGCCGGCGAGCGACACGTGACGAGTCCGTCCCGCAACACGCGTCCGCTCACCGCCTCCCTTCCCTCCCCCTCCCAAAACTTTAAGCCCGAGAACGTAGAAGAAAACAAGCTCAAAACCGGGTTAAAGAAGCAAAAGAAAATGCCTCCTTTCGCCTCCTATTCGCGCTTCCGCGCTCTCATCTCCACCGCTTCTCGACGCCTCCACGCCTCCCCCACGAGGCCTCAGCGGCGGACACCTCGCCTGGACGAGGTGGGGCCCATGGCATGCCGCCTCGGGTCCCGCTCCGTGGTCCGCTTCCACGGTCCCGACACCGCCAAGTTCCTCCAGGGCCTCCTCTCCAACGACGTCCGCCCTCTCGCCCGGCCCTCCTCCTCGCCTTCCTCTCCGTCGTCTTATTTACCGACGCCCAACGCCGCCCACCAGTTCTACCCCGCCGTCTATTCGGCGCTGCTCACCCCCCAGGGGAGGTTTCTCTACGACCTCTTCCTCTACCGGCCGCCGCCGGTCGACGGGAAGCTCGACCCGACGGGATCCGGGCCGGGATCGGGAGACGAAGAGGAGCCTCTCACCTTGCTGGCTGATGTTGATGCAGCAGTCTTGGATGAGCTCCTGGATTGCTTGAGGAGGTAAGCTCTTTGATTCCTTCCAAATGATTCCATACGTCTCTTCTTTAAATGATATTCAGATTCAGATAAAAATCGAACTCTTTGTCTATCATTTCCTTAGATAATGATTCTTCCTGAATGAACTTTTTGACATTCTATGGGTTGATAAACACTAGTTATATAGAATTAAATACAGATTGGTGTTTAAGTAGGCAATTCCTCGAATGGGTAATGGACATGTTAATAACATATATTCTAATAGAGACATGGTACTGTTGGCTCGAGATTGGCCTTAAGAAAACTTTCAAGTTTGAAAAAAAGGCACTTTTTAATCTTATCGATTATGATATGCGGTGTGGATCTTTGATTTGGATGCTCTACTATTTATTTTGAGGTCAAGATTGGTAGATACCCTCTCCTCGTGAGAGGGGCAAAGTCTATCTCTCTCTACACAAGTATGTAGATATACCGTCAGAAAAAAGTCGAAGCCCCTTGAAAAGAAAAGAACTATATTTTTCATAAAGTCATTGGCATAGAAGAGGCAATAATTTGATCTTTTTTTATCATCTCAAAACATGATTTTTTGGATAACCAAAAGCCAATATTCATTTGAAAGGAGTTCAATACTTGAGGATGGGTTTAGGAAGTTATCTCCCTTCCTGGTGCTTGAAGCCTCGCAGGCTTGATCCAAGACTTCCTTTTGTTAAGGTATCCTTTGACCCCTTTTTTTTTGGGGAGAGCCTCCTTGTGGATCCTGGTGGGTTGGATTCATTGTTGGAAGAGCCCTGTTCTCCACCAACTTTAGAATCTGCATTCAAGAATTTGCAAATGATCTAAATGCATGAAACATCTCCAAACTTGTTAATGTGTCTGACCCAGATTTTCTAGAGCTGGTCCATATAACACTAAAGATGCACCTAGCAGTAACAAGTGCATTGATCCGATTGGGGAGAAGAAAGATTTTCTTCAATCTGCTCAACTCAAATCTTTCAAAAGAAAACTAGAAGAAGATGGAGAAATCTCGCAAGTAGGGCTTTAAGTCCTTTTTTCTTTCATCGATGATTAAAAATATGAGATACATAGCCTCTATTTATAATGTGAGGTCCGCCCTAATATAATTTGGGTCGGATTTCTCTTTCTAATTCTAGTAGGACCGTTTTTTCTTAAATAAACATCTCTAGTAAAAAAAGCTAAAAATCTCGAGAAAGTAGATTTCGGCTACTACATTAATTCTGTTTTTTGTTGCTCCACCGAATTCTTATCGGATCGAGAGCTACACTTGCTCAAAGTCTTATCCGAAAAGAAAAATTTCGGTTTGACCCGCCCATTTCGAGATCTCGAAAAGATACTCAATTTCAAAAAAAAGATCATGTCAATCGGGCATCATATGACCGAATTATGGCCTCCTGAAGTTTGGCCTGCGACTGGGCTTCTCGATGTAGCGGATTTCGCTCATGGACCCTGTCCAACCCTACTCGTAATGGCCAAACTGGTCCACATCGAGTTCAATGATTCTTCTAGATCAAAACTTTTCTTGTTTAGGAGATTTAGCTCCTGCTAAATCAGAACTGATGATGGAAGAACGCTTGCTTTTCTGCCTCATGTCTGAACCACTTGGTTTTGCTCGAAGATAGAGAGCTACGCTTGGTCGAAGTCTTACCCAAAAAGAATACTTTTGGTTTGACCGGCCCATTTTGAAGCCTAAATGATAGAACTTTGGCCTGATTCAACCTCCTAGAGGGTTGGTACAAAGTTGTAGATCTCAAAAAGATATCCAATTCAAAAAAAAAGATCTTCTCAATCGGGCATCGTATGACCAAGTAATGGCCTCTGGAAGTTTGGCCTACGACTCATCTTTCTGATGTGGCGGGTCTCGATCCTGAACCCTATCCAACCCTACTTGTAGCGGTTAAAATATTCCACATCGAGTTTGGTGATCCTCCTAAATACTCGTAGTGGCCAAAGTGTTCCACATCGAGTCTGGTGATCCTTCTGAATACTCGTTGTGGCCAAAATATTCCACATCGAGTTTGGTGATCCTCCTGAATACTCGTAGTGGCCAAACTGATCCACATCGAGTCCGGTAATCCTTCTGGATCAGAGCTCTCCTTGTTTAGAGGATTTAGTTCTTGCTAAATCAGATTGAAGATGGAAAAATGCTTGCTTCCTTGCCTCATGGTTGAACTATTTGGTTTTGCTCAAAGATAGAGTTGTTGGTGCTTGTATTGAAGGCATCATCAATCGAGACAATCTTAGTGAGTTGGGCTATCTTCTTCTCTAGTTGTACGAGATGTTCCATCATCTCATGATCCGTCGAGGTAAAGTAGCAGCCATACACACCTTTGTCCTTCAATATACTTCAAGCACGAATAGCCCTTCTTCTAATTGCTTGTACCGCTCGCACATCTGGACCATGCACTAAAGTTTCCATAGATGTAGAGAACCAAAGCTCTGGTACCAACTTGATCTGATCCGATCAAGTTGGAATTCCACCAGATAAGAGCATAGCTCTGATACCAACTTGATCTGATCGGAAAGAAGGAAGATTTTCTTCAACCTGCTTAACTTTAAATCTCTCAAAATAAAACTAGAAGAAGATGGAAGAATCTTGAAAGTAGGGCTTTAAGTCTTTTTTTTTCATGGATGATTAAAAAACTGAGATGTATAGCCTCTATTTATAATGTGAGGTCCGCCCTAACACAATTTGGGTCGGATTTCTCTTCCTAATTCTAGTAGAACTCTTTTTTCTTAAACATACATTTCTAGTAAAAAAAATAAATATCTCGAGAAGGTAAATCTCGACTTCTACATCAACTCTGTCTTTTGTCGCTCCGAATTCTTATCAGATAGAGAGTTATGCTCGGTCAAAGTCTTATCCGAAAAGAAAATTTTTGGTTTGACCAGTCTATTTCGGAGTCTAAATGATAGAATTTCAGCTTGATTTAACCTCCTAGAAGGTTGGTCCGAAGTTATAGATCTCGAAAAAATAATAATTTCAAAAAAAGATTATCTCAATCGGGCATCGTATAACCAAGTTATGGCCTCCAGAAGTTTAGTTTGCGACTCGATTTTTCGATATGGCAGATCTCACTCCTGAACTCTGTCCTGCCCTACTCATAGTGGCCAAAGTGTTTCACATCGAGTCTGATGATCCTCCTGAATACTCATAGTGGCCAAATTGATCCACATTGAGTCCGGTGATCCTCCTGGATCATGCATTCTCCTCAACAACATAGATGCTTGAAGATTCCTTTAGGAGAAAATAATTTAGTTGCATAATATGTTGTATTAAGCTTCTCAATCTCAAACTATTATATGAAAGGGGTGTCTGAGCTTGAGCTGGGTTTGACAACAGATGTTCAAGCTTGACTCATTTATTAAATGAATGAGCATGTTATCAAGCCACGCCCAGCTTTTATTTATTTTTGCATGCCCAGAGTGTTCAGCCTTTCCTTGTGCACTAGTTGAGCTTCAAGTCATATTTGAGCTTGGCTCATTCCCTGGTTGAACAAGCTTAATGAAGCATGGTATGGAGCCATTGAGCTTGTTTCATGTGCAGCCTCTGTGTTCCATGATGGATGGTGTTTAGCGAGTTTTTGGTTCTTGTATGAACATGTCAAATAGCAGCTATTCTACTAGAAATGGTGCGTTTAGATTTTAGTTGAATTGAAACTTCTACATTCTTGTCATTGGATTGGTTATTCATGATACATTTAAAGAGTATGTGGTGGAGGAATATGAACAATTATATTATCGTATTGTAATGGAAGCTCTGATTGGTCCATATATCACAACTCTTTATTCTGTGGTTTATCTTCTAGATGTATGCTTCATTTCCTTCCTCGGGATTAGATAATTTATTATGCAGTCATAACAATGTCACATTGAGGTGAACTTTTGGACATTGGAATGGGTTTGCTTTGTTGGGTGAGGATTTTTTTTTTTTTGTTGTTGTTGGGGGGTGGGGCTGGAGGGCAGAGGGCGGGGGAGTAGGATGAAACAGGAGCTGAAACTGTGAGTAAGCAGCTTAATGAGTGTTCTAAGCTTATTTCTGATACTGAAAGTCAATTGTTTTCTGTGTCTTCTGTTTACTACTCAAAATATGCTATCAAAATGTTAGAACAGCCTGTAAACACCCTCCGATCTTTCAGTATTCGACCAAGCATTTAGATTGACTATTAAAATGAAGTGGCTAAAAAAGTTATATGCTGTTTTGAAAAAGACAATTTGCTTATATCTTGATATATTTAGGAGGACAAATAAGAAGAAAAGGTGTTTGCTGTCAAACAAAAAAAAGAAGAAGCCAAGGATGTATCTTCTATATTCTTTTACATAATTTAATGCCCATGTACCTAATTGGGTCGATTGACCTGTGTATAAAGCTGGATCCTCTCTAATTGCAGATTCCATTGGTTACTAAAAATTTTCTAACATTAGTTTAATGTAAAGTTAGTCTTCTACTGGTCACAGCAACACATGCACAGAAAAATAGCAAAAGCATGAGCTGAATTTCTAGTGCATAATTAGATGTTATATGTTGTTTTCTCTTTATAAGAATAGTAACCGTATAGTGTAATTCCTGTTTTTCAGAGTTGTCAGAAACTTTTTGATGGTTAAATTATACAATCAAGAAATAAGTGGTCCTGATAGTTCTTCTATGCATGTGCCATAGATATCGATTGAGATCCAAGGTTGAGATAGAGAATGCAACCAAGGAATTCTCCTGCTGGCAACGGTTTGGCAGTAACCTCTCTAACACTGCATCATCAGTTCAAGAACCTGAGGCCTCATCAGTTGGATGGGGAAAGGGTGTTGATCATGCGGGTCAAGCAGCTGCACAAGGAAGTAACCTCGGTTGGCAATGGTTCAAGGATCCCCGATTGGCTTGTCTAGGATTTAGAGGAATCTTCCCATCTAACATAACCCGTAAGATTAGTGACACACTCAGTGTATTTGCATCAGCATTCTGTTCATTAATTATGCATGGTTATTACTTGCACCAATTAGGTAGATATGGTTATCATTCACACCATCTTCAAACTTTAAAACAACATTTGCTATTAATTTTCTATAATTTTCTCATCTAATCATTGTAATTTCTTCTATAGCACCGCTGGTTGAGTCTGACAAGGAAACTGATGAACAAAATTATCTTCTATGGAGATTAGAGAGAGGAGTTGCAGAAGGTTCAACTGAGATTCCAAAAGGTATGGTTATTTACATTCGTACTGAATCCACTACTTTCTCCTGCTTCTTGTTATACATCTAGTGGCAGTTAAAACTGATACTTTATTCTGCCAAATTCATGCCAACAGGCTAAACCTGTTGTTTTAGATTCTAGTTGTAGAATCTAGTTATAATTGCATTTTGATATTTGAGGAGATATAAAATATTGATGTTTCCACTAAATTACGAACGTATTATTCAAAGTTCTCTTGGGTTAAAACGATAATGTTTTAGAAGTATGACATCTCCAAATATCTTTCTAAGCAAAAAAAAAGAAGAGGAGTAACGAGAAGGTGGAAGTTAGATATAATGATACTTCAAGCACATAACCAACCCATCATAGCAAGGTCAGCAAGATAATATGAAAAAGAGAGAAGGATGATGCAGTTTACATTGTACCCTTCATGTTAGGGTGAGATGATTCATGAATACATTCAGGGATGGTAATATTAGACATGTTTTTAAGTGCTCACCTGTAGTGGGTCATTACTGGATTGAGGCATTGGCTCAATATGCGCGGTGCAATCTTAGTGCACAGAATTGGAGTTCTAGTACAGCACAATGCATGTCAGATGGCAGCCGTGTCGGCCACTTGCCAGCATCTCTTTTTCTCAAGGAATTTAAACCTTGATATTAGATACTAGAAATGCTCATTTTAGGGCTACAGTAAGTGAGTAGTTAGACTTGTATTACTAAACCAGAACACGGGGAAGTGATTCAAGCTGAAATGATTGACTTTACACATCTTTGGCACCATGACACCGTGAAAGCAATATATGGAAAGTAACTCTTTCAGCCTTCAGAGACTTCTTTGTTTTTGCAGTCCATTAGATATCTAGGACTTGCTCTTGACTAGTAACATTCTATAAATTAGGTGCAACCAAGTGTAGAAAAAAACTTATGCTGATTTTAGGATCTCGAGAAATTCTGCAGTTTGTTAGCTCAAATGGAGTACTAGCAGTTATTGAAGACTGACATTAGAGAGCCATTGTTAGCAAAAAATGTAGTTGATGGAACTCTTGTGACGGGATTGAACAGAGGAGCCTACATTTTGACAAGTGTCTTTGTTGACAGGGATTGTGTCTGGCATCTATCGGAACCATTGGTGAAAAGGCTTGATGCGAGATGAATTCTAGGTCCTTGGTTGAAAAAGCTAGCTGCAAGATTGACAAAATGTTAGGGTTTATATGGTAGAAAAGTTGAGGGATGGCTTAAAACGTTGAGTTCTAGCCGTAACAAAGAAGCAAAGTTCAATACTTTAAGGATAAATTGAGGTGGGGATGGGGAAGAAATTTGTGATCTATGAGAGCATCAATATAATAAACCTGGTTAACATTTATAAGTGCCATGCCTTGCCTGTCAAGAAATTGGTGTTGAGTTTACTAAGCTTGTGAGGATATGAACCTTTTTGTTGGGAGAAAAGTTCACGGACTAGGCAAAGCTAACTGAGGAGGTGTCTAATTCCTTTTTGTTATTTCTAGTTGGTTTAAAGATTGTTCTTATTTTGCCTTTAGTCAATGTGGAATGGTTGTAGATGGTCTAAATATCTTCTTGTGAAGGCAGTCATGCTTCGACTTAGATCTAATGTAAGATTGACAATGAGATATTGGAAAGAGGTTCTGACTAATGATCTGCTATCGGGCTAGGCCATGTTCATGCTAGGACAATTCAATAGTAATGTCAAATCTCTAGATCGGGCCTGGTTTGGCATCAAGCCAATTCTTCCAGCCCAAAACCAACCCAATAACAAATTGGCAAGGCCTAGCCAGGATTTTCATCGCTGCCAAAATCTTAGTTTGTATCAGTATCAGCCACCCCTCAATTCAAAATATATGAAAATCTCAGCTCTATTATCTTGGCTGATATAAGCGTATAAAATCTGAGATATTGGCTAATACAATATATTCATGTTGGTTGATATTTCTCAATGAATTGGCTTGCCCCTACCTAGATGGAACTAGCTTGAACACCAGGAAGGATGTGCCCGAACTAGCTTGCCAGGGGAGGGGGAAGGGAGAAATCAAGAGAGGGATGAGCGACAAAGAGAGAGGGGGGAGAGAGGGAGGGAAGTGAATGGAGAGGTTTGAGAGGAAGAGATGGGGTTGTACTCTCACCTTTCTGATTAGATTAAGATTGTGAATGCATAAAACATTGGGGCTTGGTTGGGACTAAGCCTATTTAGTTTTGTTTTGCCTGGGTCCAATCCAAATCCTGGTCGGGCCTGCATATTTGAGCCTGCTCTTTAGGACAAAATGTCTGCCTGAGCCTGTCCAAGATTGAGCTAGGCACATCGGACCTACTCAAGTCTAGTGGTGACAAGCAATTGCTTTCTTCTATCATAACAAAATCATTTATAGTGCATTTAAGTCCGGGATTTCAACTTAAGAGTGGTTTGTTTGCTTATGTGTTTTATATATAATTGAGAACTTACAAAGATGACGGGGACTATTGATTCTTTGTTAAATACCAACATGATAGATGTTCAAGAAATCATCCATGGTTCAACATCGTCTCTTTTTTACACTTGGTTGTGATTTTGTGTCATCTGGTCTGGTTTCAAGTGCAGTTTATGCTACCTAACTTGCTCAAAATCCTCCCTTCTTTTTTTTTATATTCTTTTCGGTAAGGGAAATCCTACTTTATTTAGTTCTATTTTTTATTTGAAATATTCACCAACTGCTCAACACCTTATGTCATTATTGGTTTAAAATCATAATTTCTTAAAGGTTCTAGATTCTACTTGTAAGACACTGAAAAACTGGTCAACACCTTGTTTGTTCTTCATCTAAATAGTCACTTTGTATTACCCAGGCGAGGCTATTCCTCTTGAATACAATCTTGCGGGGTTGAATGCTATCTCATTTGACAAGGGGTGCTATGTGGGCCAGGAGCTTGTTGCTCGAACACACCATCGTGGTGTCATTCGCAAGCGCTTGCTTCCACTGAAGTTTGTAAATAATAAAGGAGAAGGTACTGGTTTCTAGGTGGAAACTTTAGAGTTCATCAACTGGTGTAAGTATGATATTTGGTCTTAGATGCTCATGCATTTTTCTCATCTTGATCAGAACTTGAACAGGCTGTATCACCAGGTTCAGAAGTAGTCGATAACACTTCTGGTAAGAAGGTTGGGACTGTAACAACAGCTCTCGGATGTCGTGGAATGGGCTTGCTGAAATTAGAAGAGGCCTTGAAGCAATCCCCAGCATTGAGCATTAAAGACAAGGATGATGTGAGGATTAAGGTTATCAGACCAGATTGGTGGCCAGCTGAATGGGCTCCAGAGCATGAACAACAAAATGCAGCTCCTTAGTAGGCGAATTCTGAGACCAGGGATTCGATCATTTATCATCTAACTCTAAGGGAAGGTAAGATCCAAAACTCGACCGGTGAAATTTCTTGGAAGTTAAACAAAAATAAGCACAGCTTCAGTACCTAACATATAAAACGGGATGAGCTGGGCTTACTCTGCCAACTTCTCGGAACAATAAGTACAATTTATTGTATTTCATAGTCTATAATGAAATTAGAGGTGCAGAATGGCTTCATGTTACTTGCAATCACGTACCTTGAGGCAATCAGTGGATTGATTACTAGATTCCTTCAAAAGTGGTTTTGGTGATTGTAGCCAATTGCAATAGCTGTAGTGAATTTGGTGTTTGAAATTCAAATTTACGTGAATCTTTTATAATAACATGTTGTCTTTATTTATATAACTAGTGCTGTTGTCATAGAATGTCTTGCAAAAATGATATGCATGATTTTTCATCTGGTCAAAATCTTTACTCAGATATCCGATATATTTGTCACTCGAAATTAAAATCAGTGAATAGGAAAATGATATGTTGATTATTATAGATCAGCTCAAATGAAGGCCTTATTTTACATTTGATGGAAAAAGTTCCTATTGAAGAGCAATCTATAGTTCTATGTAAAAACACAAGGCTGTTTGGCATTTCATGACAAAAAAAATTGGGAAATGCTTTGGTTCCCAGGCGAGACATTGCTTAGGATACCGGAGATTCATATTTGCAGAATCGAAGCCCCATCCCTTGCCACAAGTGGAAAGGGTTGCGCCGTGCAAACAACTATTAGCTGGTAAAATTAGGTAAATCTTTCAATAGGATTTGACTGATCTATGCCTTTTAAAATTCATGAGCAATAAATAATTTGGATATTGAACAAAGAATGTCAAGATTATTAAGTGTTACGCAGACATGCACAAAGAAAACAAAGCATCCAAAAGAAATGAATGGATACCGAGAGTCTAAGATACACATTTTCTTAGGCAATTTATTTTCTTTTGTTCTTGAGATATTATTATTCTTTTTGAGTCTAGTAATAAAGAAATTTCTATGAAGATGAGCATCTGATGGACCAAAGAAGGGCTTCCTCCTGATAGCCTCGTCCCTTGGAGCAAGTTAAGCCACCCTGCACTTTTATAGGCTTGCACACTAAATTTTTTGATATAAATCCGTCTCATCTTGGAACTTCGGGGTATACAATATGATAAGTTCTTGATCTCAGACCAGAATCAGTTAACGAGGGAAGATGGTCATGTCAAAACCCATTTCCATTGGACTAGTCACAAAGTTGATGGCTATCAAAGTTCCAAGAAGTTTTTCCTAAAAATGATTTCAAACTTTCACTGTGATTGACTCTCATATCTCGAGTACTGCTTTTGAGGATCTACATTCATGCCTCATCGATTCACCCTCTTCCTCTCTTTTTTTTAGTAAAAAATAGAAAGCCGGGCCACACTTCTACAATGGAGCCACCGGCTTTCATAGAACAATATTGTGGCAATATAGGCTTAAGTGGGTTTATTGGATCATGAGGCAGAGGAGATTAAAAGTTTTATGAACCGTACTAGTCAGTTCAGCCCGTATCAGACCGGACCGATTTGGTTTAAGTGTGAAAAATAATTCCAGCCCCGAAGGAGCCAGAATTGAGCGGTACAAGTCTGGTACTGATACAAACCTTTGGAATAGCATGCCCATGCGGGCACATTTTTCTGTGCGCATGTACGTACGCGCTGCACATTGGCCGATTCGGTACCGGTTCAAACTGATCTGAACTGGAACTATACTGATCCGGTAGGGGACCGCCTACCAATACCGGTACAGCGTACCTTGAGTTTTCTATTGCTCGTTGATCATAACTAGAATTTTATTACTCAAATAGGTAGTAAATTACAAATCGCCCTTCATTTTGTAAAATTAAAATCTAATTATATTACTGCATTATTTTTCCAGAAGAAACCATCAAAACATCTTTTTGCGCGGGTAAAAATGCAGCGAGATTGCCGCTAAAGCAGAACAAACGTGAACCCTTCCACGAAAAGTCCGTTCGAGCAGATAAAAAGAGAAGACTTTACCAAGTTAAATAAATAACATAAATATAAAAGGAATGACTTTCCAAAGGTTTATAACATATCAGAGTCGATATCCATTCCACAAAAGGCTAATGCTCTTTTAAAAACATAAAGTTCAATAATATCTATCACGCCTCAAGGCATAATAGACACCACATATGTAGGGCAGACCCTACAAACATGCAAGCCTATTGATCAAAGATTCAAAATATAATAATCTTAGAGCAATAATAATAACAATAATTCTTCAATCCTCAAAAATTAATTTATTCAAGATCTAATGAAATCATTCTTAAAATCAAATAGCTCAAAGTAGCATAAATCAAAATATGTTAACTAATATTATTATTCAAATCAAATAAAATCTTCAAACTAAACTGAACTAGTCTAAATAAACTATACTTGAAATCCAAATAATCACGAATATTTTTAGAAGATCTAGTGTACTCTCTCAAGTCCTGAGCAATCATGATTTAGGATCTGAAAAAAAAAAGCAACATAACACATCAAAATGAAGTCTAAGCATGTCAAGAGAATAAATAATCAAATAGTATAACACTAACTAAGAATAAAACAAATCTTGAATAACACATTTTTTTTTTTTTGAACTTAATTTTTCGTAAACTGATACTATACTCAACACCAGCATGGCCATGTAACCCAGTAGCATGGGTTAGATCGTAGAAACAGGGTGTACAAAGTGCCAGATAATAAATACCATTATTCTAATCACCGGTGGCTTGGTGTCGAAACTATTTTTTTAGATTATAACTCAATAGGACCAACGAATAATGCTCATTGGCGGATCCAAATCATAGTCGTACTGAGAAAACATATATATACAAAATAAATTCATAATTTATTCAGTCATATTTTTCAAAATTCATCTTACAAAAGTATTAAAATACATATCATAATTAGATAGTAATAATAACATGCCTGACCCATTTAGTCAAGTATAAAACAAAAATCAATCAAATTTAACTAACTAATTATAATATTTTAAAGGTTATTAGAAAATACACTTTGAAGTGTTAAGTTATTTACCTCTTTCTACTTCAAAATCCCACTTCAGTTAGACGGGTTGGGTTCCTCTGCTTTAATATCATTAAAACACAATTAATTTTATTATTTATCTTAGAAGCCAAGCAAAGTTAAATTAAAATACTATGGGGGATATGGCTTCATGCCCAAATTAGGGTGATGGAAAAGCAGGGTCTGTTAAACGGTGGTACCCGACAGCATAGATCGATTTGAACAAGGTGAACTCAACTGGTCAAGATTAGAATTGTTTAAGTAACTCAACAAAGATTAGTAGTGACCGAATTTTTAAGGGACCCGGCAAGCTAGGACTGAGATAATAGCCTACCGGTCAGGTACTGGTGCGGTTCGGGGCCTCTACATAGGGGTCATCTGGGATCCGAACAAAAGAAAGACTGGGCTTACACTAAGATCCCTAGGTGTGCTTAAAGAGAGAGAGAGAAAGAGAGGAAAGAGAGAAAGAAAGGTAAAGAGGAGAGAGAAACTTAGTCTGGGTTCGATTAGGGGTTTGGGTGAGCCTGATCACGGGTCTGGTTTGGTGGTCTAAGTCAACCATCAGGGAAAAGTCTAAATCTAACCATAGTATGGACCCAATCCATGGATGGTTCTCTTTTTAAAAAAAATAAAAAAAAAATTAAAAGATGATGAAGAAGAAAATGAAGAGGAAGAAGAAGGAAAGAAAGAAGGAAAAGAGAGAAAGAGGAATAGGGGGTGGGTGCCAGGGATCGAGTGGCCAATCATGGTGGAGCCGGTGGCGGAGGTGGCCTCGGCGATGATGGCAACAGCCAAGGACCGCAGCAATGGCTGGGACGAATATCGTAAAATCTTTTTGTAGTCCAGACCTTAAACAACTTCTTATAAAGTAATTCTAACTTGCGACCAAAATAATTAACTTCAAGCTAGAAGTAATATCATAGTATACCCCCATATCAAATTGAGTTTCCAAATTAACTAATAAATAAATAATTATAATGCACAATAATATTCCATGGCCAATCCTCCTACACATAATTTTCATCAAAATCTAATTAATCATAACCTGAAATACAAATCACTCCACTGTGAAAACTCTCAACCAACTTATTCACACTTTAGCTACAAGCACAATCAAATGGCATTCTGATTTCAATGAAAATAAAATAAGTATCACAAATAAGATTCGGATAAGATAACACAAATTTATCATGAAAAGCAAATAGAGGCATCTATCTCATTGTCTAATTTTTACTCAACTCTCAAACTTTCTGATGAATACTAAGAATCCTAAAAGCTAATCTCTAATATGACTATCTCATCATAATTTACCGGCCACACCTCGCACCTCCGATCAGAAGCTGGAACAGGGATCAAGATTTTTCCTATTCTGATCTCTTTCTTTTTTATTTTTGAATTTTAGATTGAAGTCAGTTGGGCCTGCCAAGTTCAGTCCAATATGGGCCCATTTGAGCTGGTTATCACAATATCGGTCCTTCCAAGTCTCATGCATTTTCAAATTTGTCGCTTACCATCATACACAAATTCTAGAGAAACCAGGGAGGGCCAACCAAAGTTGTCTACAATGCAAAGTTGATGCTTTGAAATAAATGAGACCCCATCACCAGCAGATCTCCCGCTGAGAAAATTTCATGAATCATAACCTTTTAATGCCTTACAGATGGAGGCAGACCACTAAATGCAGTTAGCATTTGGGCTACCATCTAAATACGCATCCTTAATGGAGCCTGATGGAGGCTAAATCTAACCTACCAATCATGGGTTAACACATGGCATCTAGAGAAATCTATTTTGGTTGGACTCATATTTTTAGACTGATCCGGATAAGAACAACTGAGAGTTAGCTCTCCACTTGACTCTGAACTCTAGAGTCTAACTTTGGTGGGGCAACAGCTCCACACCTATAAAAGAAGGCTTGAGGCATCACACACATTATTACTATATACAATACTTTGTACTTTCTTTTCAAGTCTTCTTCTTTTTCTTCTCTGTCCCGCGACCGGATCAACTCCAACAATCTTGTGCCTTCTTCTTATGTGCAGATCAGCATCTCCTTATCATGTCGATCCATCAGCACCCTTTCGATCATCGACCGGATTCTAGTGGCAATAGATTGGCATTCTCTGTGCAAATGAAAATATATTCTTTCTCTTCCCTTATTTTATCATGAGGAAAAATATGTATCTTCTCTACCTCACCACCTGGCGAGTAGACTTGTCGGTCTATCATCCATGCAATGCCATCCCACCGAGGTGTAATGCCTCGAGCCATCACTCCTCTACACTGGCATGTTTGCCACCAATTCACGACTCGTTGCCATGTTGTGATTAGTAAGCCGAGCCTCGATGAGCTCTTGGTGTCCCCGAGCACTCTTAGCATGACTCTCGCCATCGATGCGTCGTGACTCTCGTCGCCAATATCTCGTGGCCATTTCCAGGCATCTTGTGAAGTATCTTCAGCAACGGTCTTACCAATGGCGCATCTGCAAGCACCTCCATGGCCGACTCCACCTTCGTGGCCATTGCCGAGCATCACCTTCTCTCCGTGGCCGATCCCTCTTCTATGGATGTCCTTGAGCGTAGGGGTGGCAATCGGGTCGGGTCAGGCATAAACAGATCGGGTCAAATACAGGTCGGGTCAGAAAACTATAAATCTGAACCCGACCTGTTTATTAAACGGGTCAGGAATTACAAACCTGAACCTGACCTGTTTATTAAACAGGTAACCCGACCCGACCCGTTTAACCTGTTTAATAAACAGATAACCTGTTTATCCAACCCGACCCGACCTGTTTAACCTGTTTGCCCAACCTGACCCGTTTAACCTGTTTAGACCTGTTTAATCTGTCCAACCCAACCTGTTTAACCTGCCCAACCCGACCTGTTTAGACCTGTTTAGACTAGGGGTGGCAAAATATGACCCGACCCGCCAACCCGACCCGTGTTCGACCCGCCATAAACAGGTTTGGGTTTGGCCTAAACAGGTTCGGGTCGTAAACAGGTCGACCCGTTTAACCTGTTTATTAATTGGGTCGGATACGGGTTTTAGATGTCTGACCCGTTTAAACCGTTTAACCCGTTTAACTGTTGGGCAGGTTAAATAGGTCTAAACAGGTTAAACGGGTTAAACGGGTTAAACAGGTTAAACGGGTCTAAACAGGTTAAACGGGTCTAAACAGGTCTAAACAGGTCGGGTTGGGCAGGTTAAACAGGTTGGGTTGGACAGATTAAACAGGTCTAAACAGGTTAAACGGGTCAGGTTGGGCAAACAGGTTAAACAGGTCGGGTCGGGTTGGGTAAACAGGTTACCTGTTTATTAAACAGGTTAAACGGGTCGGGTCGGGTTACCTGTTTAATAAACAGGTCAGGTTCAGGTTTGTAATTCCTGACCCGTTTAATAAACAGGTCGGGTTCAGATTTATAGTTTTCTGACCCGACCTGTTTATGCCTGACCCGACCCGATTGCCACCCCTAGTTTAGACCCGTTTAACCTGTTTAACCCGTTTAACATGTTTAACTCGTTTAACCTGTTTAGACCTGTTTAACCTGCCCAATAGTTAAACAGGTTAAACGGTTTAAACGGGTCAGACATCTAAAACCCATATCCGACCCAATTAATAAACAGGTTAAACGGGTCGACCTGTTTACGACCCGAATCTGTTTAGGCCAAACCCAAACCTGTTTATGGCGGGTCGAACACGGGTCGGGTTGGCAGGTCGGGTCATATTTTGCCACCCCTACTTGAGCGTAGTCGTTTTCAAGCGTTGCCTTCTCTCCATTGGTGATCCCTCTTCCGCGGTTGTCCCAAGTGCCGCCTTTTCTCATCAGCAGATTCCTCTTCCGTGGTCGTTCCCAAGCGTCGCCTTCTTCTTGAGCGCTGCCCTCTCCCTCTCCATCGATCTGCCACTTGACCGAAGTCCCGCTGCCACACTAGCACTTCAGACTCGAAGTATCCAGAGAAGAAGATCCAGCAAATCCGAGTTGGATTCAGATCCAACTAGACCTGCAAATCCAGATCTGATCCATCTAACTGCAGTTGCCATGGATGCAAGTTAAATCCAGATTCAATCAAACCTGCAAACCTAAACCAAATCCATTTGGGTTCAGATAACTCTGACACATCATCAACGATGGCAGCTACTACATCAGCATCGGCATGGCATCAGGCCATGTCAGCCTGCCAAGTTTGATGCCACCTCATCATCTATTATTGATCAGCTCAGTTGGTATTGAGTAGACCAGTTTGGTTTCTTTGACCATCCGATTCACTTATTTTTGAACTAGTTCTAGACGGATTTAAATCGGCTTCTTTTGCTTTCAAGTATGCTCTTTCTGTTTTTGGCCTTTGTTTGTCCTAATTTTGATTTTTCAGTTTTTTTTTTTTTGCATATACTTCCTCAATTCATTATTGCATACTTGTAATTATGGATAAGTTTGATGTCTTACTACCTATTTTTACTATTTTGGATGGATCCAACACATTATCGTTATCAAACTGACTCCGCTGGCATGCAAAATGGCAAAACTTGTCGAGCTCAATGATATAGGTTTGTAACCTAAGTAGAATAGTATATCTCGTGGGCCTCAAATAGGTAATGTGTACATGCCATGTGTGAATTATATATTCATGATCTAACCACTTGTGAATGGTTTTAAATGCATGACTAGATCTAGCTTTCACAATTTGCGACCCTACAAAATTTAAGTCTTTAAGGTTGTACATACAATATCATCTTCCAAGGAGTGGGAACCAGGAGACATAACTCCTAGAACACTGACCTAAACAATAAGGTGGGAACCATGGGACTCATCCTAGGAGCTAGGACCACCAACTTCAGCAACAAGGTAGGTCTCATCCTAGAATCACCAACCTCAGCAACAAGATGGGAACCATAGGACTGATCCTAGGACAACCAATATGGGGCACCAAGGTGACAACCGTGAGACTAATACTGAGGACCGTTGAGGTGAAAAATCCTAGCTTGGGCTAGGCTCAGATCAAAAGTGGCATATCAAAGCCTGATGTGGTGGAAATCCTAGCCCAGGCTAAGCTCGGATCAAAAGTGGCATGGTAGAGCCTGCCGAGGTGAAAAATCCTAGCTCGGGCTAAGTTCTGATGGAAAATGGCAAAGCCTAACCTGACTGATCGAGTGCAAAGCCTATTGAGGAGAAAAGTTCCAGCATTGTCTAGGTTCGGATGGGAGATGCCCGACCTAGAATTTATTGGCAGCTAACCATCAAACAACTCATCCAAAAGAAAGACCCAATCAGCCAAACACTGACAGCTCGATTTCTTAAGGTTAGGAATGGGGGCAAGGGTCTAGCAACCGACATTAGGCCATAATGCCTCTCAATTCGACCTCATACAATAACGACTCCTGGAGACCGATAAGATAAATGGCTCGTAGAGACCAATACAATAACAGCTCTTAGAGACAGACCTAGAGGGCAATAGCAAAAATAAGCCGAACACATACAATAACGGCTACCGAAGACCGATCTTGCACAACAACAGCTCCTAGAGTCGACGTAAAAAAAGAAAAAAACCCAATAAACAAAACTTCAAAACTTAACGACTTCCGAAGGCTGGACTAGGGGTCAAGGGTCTAAAAGCTGACCTCATACACATATGGCTTAAGCAATCACGGCTTATAGAAAACCGACCTTCAAACTTAAGGCCTTCAACCACCGGACAAAGAGGGCAAAAGTTAAAGAGCCAACCTCAACGGCTCTCAAATTAAAAAGCCAGTCTTATGGGCTCTCAGATCAAAAAGCCAAACTCAACTGTTCTCAATTCAAGAAGTCCATCCAACGGCTCTCAGAACAAGATCTCAATGGCTCAAATCAACCAAAGATCTACGCGCCTAATCACATTTCCAACCTAACAAGATGTCTATCCAACAGCTCTCAGAACAAGATCTCAATGGCTTATATCAACCTAAGATCTATGCGCCTGATCACATTCCCAACCTTACAAGATGCCACATATCTCGTCATATGAATCCTTTCGAAGTTCAAAAAAATTTACCCAAATAGTCCGCTAAAAATTCAAGATTTCCGCTCAAAGACAAGTGACCTATAATTGGGCCCATCTATTTACTTCCTTAGCCCAAGCCAAGAGAATAGCTCGAAAGCGGAGGACATACGATGTCGTCCAAATCTAACTTACCAATCATGGACTGACATATCATCAAGAAAAACCTGTTTCAGTTGAACTCATATTACTGGACAAACTCGGATAAAAAAAGCTGAGGGTGTCAGCTCTCTACTTGACTCAGGACTCCGAAACCGAACCCTAATAGGACAATAACTCATCTATAAAAAAAAAAAAAAGATTTGATGTACCAAATACGCATAACACACAATACCACATATAATAATCTCTGCTTTCCCTCCGAATCTTCGTAGTTCCCCAACATCCTACCTCTAATTTAAGCATCGAATGGCATCTGATCAAATCCAACGACCTTTCATCTTCGGTACCTCTTCATCCACCATATGGATCCATCAACATCCTTCCAATCACCAGATCGAATTTTGACAGCAACAGAGCCAATAATGATCTTCAAATCCACCATGTGGATCCATCAACATCCTTCGGATCCACAGCTCGGATTTTGATGGCATCAAAACCATTGATGATCTTTTAATATTCCACAAGGTGCCAGGACATGGCCTCACACCAGGAGGAGCAGCGTGCAGTGTCGGCAGGTTTGAGGTGAGCTCTGACCAGAGGCATGGAAACATTAGACATCTGCAGGCCCACACCATCACTCTACAACAGCTAGCACCATGAATGCTCCACAGTACTTGGGCTAGTGCTACCCCCACTACTCTTATCCACGGCTAAAGCAGAAACACACGCATTGGATATTTGGATGTGCCCGACCTTTAACATGGCGCTTTCCCATGACACAGAATATGAGAATAATGCAGGACAAAATCAGCCTGGACTCTGGAGTCACATGTTGCACCAAAGTCTATTGAACGATATCCTGATTGGGCGGAGGCGTGACGCATGAATCTATTTTTGGTGGTTTACTTATTTCATGTCTGATGATTTAATGAAATTATTTTTTCTTTTACTTTGACAACATAATAGAAGCTGTTTATTGATTTATGGAAGCCAAGGTACGAAAGATTTTTACTGTGAAAGTAGACTTACTACAGCCGAACCACATTATCTCTTGGTCTCTACTCTTTCTCTCTTCCTCCTTTCCATTACAATCTTCTTTGGATTCTAACAAAATCCTTGGCCTCACACATATGGAGTCCTTTCATAGCCCAGACAACAGAGAGAACTAGCACAGTAACTGCCAAACTAGAATTCGGAAAGAGAAAAAGTAACTAGAGATACAACGATCTGCCTTCATCTTAATCTGGAGAGCAACTCTAGCTCAAAGGTCAATTGTTAGGAACCGAGAAACAAACATTACATAACTCAAAAGTCCTCATTCAAAGGCACAATGCACTTCAAAATAAATCCTCCCTAGCATGTTGCATTGGAATCCCTCAGACGAGGAATCTGAGCATAGGTTAAGAAGATCAGCAACCGAAGCTTAGCTGCTGAAGCACCGCCTCCATCGTCGGCCTCTGGCTTGGACTCTCACCTGTGCAAACCAGGGCAATCCCTGCTAGCTTTGCTGCCTCTGGTATGGAGAAGTTCCCGGCGAGATTTTCGTCGAGGAGGTTTTCAAGCTTCGCAGACTCAGAATTTAGCCGCAGGTGGGAGACATTGCTCTTCCCTGTAAGGATTTGGAATACAAGGACTCCAAAGGCATAGACATCACTCTTTTCTGTGAATCGGCCAATAGTGGTATATTCGGGGGCCAAGTAGCCCATGGCAGCACTGGCTTTGAGGGTCGAGTAGACGACATCGTCTGCCAAGAGTTTGTGCAGACCAGAGCCAGAGAGTCGAGGAGTGAAATTATGATCAATGAGGACCTTCTCTGCTGCTATGTTTTGGTGGACCAGAGCAGGCTTGTTTGGTCGATTGCTGTGTAAATACTCAATACCTGGATTAAGTAGCAAACAAAGCAACCAAATCAAGTTCAGTCAGGTTCACAGTGTTTTCTCACAAGGATAAATTCTACCGAATCACTTGAAGTAGATAAGTGAAATAAAGACATAACTAAAACCAACAAAAACTGGCCCTACTCCTTTCATGCGCCCCCCCCCCCCCCCCCCAATCAATGAGAAGCTTAAGCAAACAAATTCCTCATGCATAATTATTCAACAGAATTTTTTTGTTTAATGAACAATGACAAAATTGAAATGAACAATTATCATAGACCTCATCAAGTCATGCATGGAAACATGAAAAAAATTAAGAAACAAGAGGTTCAAACTTTAGTACCTTTAGCAATGCCTTTGATGATGGATACTCTTGTAGGCCAGTCTAGAACCCTGCCATTCACATTATCCTTCATATCCAGATACTGTGATAGGCTCCCATTTATAACGAAATCATAGACAAGGAAGCACTCCCCCCTACCTCTAGAACAGCAAAAGCCCCTCAATCCAACAAGATTCTCATGCCTCAACAAAGTCAGTATCTTCAACCCCTTCAAGAAGTCAGCCTCCTCAGTTTTGCAGCTTGTCTTGTTGATGCTCTTCACAGCAACCACAGTCCCATCTCGCAAGAGGCCCTTATAAGTTGCAGCAAAGTTGCTCTTCCCCAGCAAGTTGACATCCGAGAAGTACTGAGTCGCACACTCCACCTCCTCAAGATTGAATCGAAAGCTCTGAGAAACCTCCTGAGAGATCCCAGCACCGCCTCGCCCATCAACCAACGAATCCCATCCACTGGAGTACTCGAGGCTGATAAGTGGGGAGGCACTCTTTCGATAGAAATCCTTGGGCTGGTCAGTGCTTAGCCGGCTATCTGAAACCTCGAGCGCACTACCGATCTTTTGCTTCCGGCGGCGATATAGTGCAAAGGCCAATAAACTGATAACCAACCCTCCAACTGCCATAGCAACTATTCCAATAACAACTTTTACCGCAGAGGATTTTGAAGATTTTGGGCAGTGGGAATGGTTGCAATGTGTGGTAACGTTCGCCGATTGTGGGATCTCCTGTCCAAAGGGTTCAGGTTTGCTAGGCTTGAGGGGATCATCTGAAGGGCAACCTTTGAGGGAAGTGAATCCAACTCCACATAGACCGGTGTTGTTTCCGTACTGGAATCCTTCATTCAGCCTCTTTAAATCTTCATCCAGATCAAACAGTATTGTCTCAGCTCAGTAAGAACTCAACAAAGCAGCAGAGAAGAATCAAATTTTTTGAACAGGAGAGAGCAAGTGAGAGTTACCGGAAGGGACGCTGCCGGAGAGGGAGTTATTCTGGACATCGAATACTACCAGCTGAGGAACCTGAGCAAGCTTCACAGGAATTGAACCAAAGAGATGATTGAAGCTCAAATACAGCCTCGTCAACTGAGTTAAATCTCCTAAAGTGGCCGGAATGGCTCCTGTCAACTGGTTATAGCCCAGCTGCAACACTACAAATAGAGAAGGAAAGCAAGGAACAAATTAGAATAAGAAAGGGCTAAAATATACAAGGGAAAACAAAGTTTTATTAGCTCAACCGATCAAAAATCCGTGAAAAACTAAAAGCAGGAGAGTAAACTCAGATAAAAACAAAAAAAGAAACAAGGAAAACCCAAACGCGCCATCAAATTTTCTCTAAGCCTAAAGGAAGGGCTTTTTTTTTCTCTAACTCTAAAGGAAGAGCCTTTTTTTTTTTCCTCTAACACTAAAAAAAAAAAAAGCAAATGAAAGGCAAAGGAAGAGCTTTTTCTCTAACTCCAAATAGAAACTTATAGCAGAGCTGCAAACTTTGAAGTAAAAACAAAGCTTTATTAGTTTTAGCCGATCAACCATCTACAAAAGTAAATATCAAACAAGGGAGTAAACCGAGGTAGAAAAAAATGCAAGGAAAACCCAAATGCACCATCAAAATCTAATTTTTCTCTACCTTTAACTATAGAGTTACAGAAGAGTTGCAAAAAATTTCATTATTTTTTTTTAAACATAAGGCAAAGGGAGAAAACCAAAAGTTCAACAGTAAAGCAGATTTTTTCCCAGGACAAACTACAGAGAAAGGGGGAGTCCAAAAATCCAGCTCGGAAATCGTCAACTAAACCATAATCTGTTCGCAAAATCGAAACTTTTGTCCGTTTAAATCACTCATTCCCACAAAACACCATAAGAACAAAAAACCCAGCTGGGGAAATGCACCAAAACCCGAGATTTATTCTCACTTCTAGTCCTCACTACCCTACCCTAAGGCCAAACTCACCTTGCAGGCTCCCCATTTTGCCGATCTCCACCGGAATGCGGCCGGAGAGGTTGTTAACGTTGAGGTAGAGGTCAGAGAGCTCGGTGAGGTTAGAGATTTCTTTCGGTATCTCCCCTCTGAGAGCATTATAGTGGAGGTACAGCCCCGAGAGACACTGGAGCTCGGCAACCGCCGGCGAGATGAACCCCGAGAGGCCCTTCCCCTGGAGCGAGATGTTGGCCACTTTGCCGTGCTCGTTGCACGCTACCCCTTCGAAATCCCCTCGGCAAGGGTCCCCCTTGCTCGTCCACGAGGCTAGAATCCTCCCCTCGGGGTCCAGCGCTGCTTTGACCTCCATGAGGGCTCTCAGCTCTGCATTCCCCTGAACAGCCCTGGGGCGGAGAAGGAGAAGGCAGAGGAGGAGAAGAGAGAAGCCATGGAGAAGAGGAATCGATTCCATGGACCCAGAACGAGCAAGGAAGAAGGTAAACGAGGCACCTTTATCTCTATATTTCCCTTTGTAGGAGAAGAAGAAGACCTACAGAGGAGAGAAGAAAGCGGTCAAGCTTGCAGTAGAAAAGGCCAAAAGAAGAGAGGGAGAAGCAAGTATTATATTTATTAAAAAATAAAATGGAGAGTATTTCAAAAAATAAAATAAAAAATGGCCACCGTCTGATTAGAAAATGGCCATGGAAGATCTTTTCTTATAATTTTTCACTTTGGAGTCAACAAATATCTGACAGTACATATGTCTCAATAGGAAAATCGTAGTTATGTAGCTATTAGAAAACGGAAAACTTAAGAGAGTATTTCAAAAAAAATAAAATAAAAAATTTATACATGTGGAACAGCGCAAGACGATTGGGTGCCGTCCACCGTTTGATGGAACATGTAGCACAATGGCAAATTTTGTACCTATACAGTTCAGATGGATCGCTCAACGAGGTTCAGATGATGTCCACCGTCTGATTGAAAGTTAGTTCTATTGGAGCATTTCCTTTATAATTTTTTGGTGGAAAATGTAACTAAATGGCAAAGTTGTAGTTATATAGCTATTAGGCAAGAAGTAGAAATTAGGAGGTGTTCCAAAAAAATAATAAAATAAAAATTCATATTAGTGGATCGCCGCATAATGTTCAGATGATCTTCGCCGTCTGATGGGAAAATGGTCCGTGGAAGCCTTTGGTGATACACGTAGTGCAGCGGTAAAGTTGTAATTATTTTAGATCTTTGTGGTATGTTTGGAACGGAATGCACTTAAAAATGTCTTTTTCATCGAGATTCTATTTTTTTAGCATTTTTCAGGTCCAAACTTTATTTGATTACTTGCTGAAATCGAATCATTTCGCTGACACGGTAAAGCTTTAACAGCTTTTTATCAACTTTTCTCTTCGAAAAGGCCAAAAAACAAAAATAAAAAAAAGGGAGAGCAATGTTCTATTTTTGACTCCCGTACAAATTTACAAGGATACCCTTCTTTTCGACAGCTCCAGCTGGCTCTGTTTCCAGGTCCCAGCTGTCCATCAAAACAAAATCTTGGTTGTTTCAAAATTCGAATCTCTCGTCTACCTAACGGTCGTTAGAGAGGGATTCTGGAAGCCCGCTACGCTAATAGACATAAGAGGCTCATCTGAAGTTGCCGTTATCCTGTCATCTTGGCCGTTATGTGACAAAAATAAGGGTCTTATTCTGACTATTTCACTGTTCATCTAACAAACTTTTCAAAGTTTAAACATTTGTACTATTTTATTCTTTACATAGGACATGATGCAGTAACTCCATTATTTTAGCTAATGATAGTAATAATACTAACCAATAAATTTTTATTTTAACATATTACAATGGAAAAACGGGAGCTATTGAGATATTGGCCAAACAAAAAGTTTCTTAAAATCATTATTAGCACAAATTGCACTAAAAATCCTATTTATCCTATAAAACTCTTAATGTTGTAAAGAAACAAAATAAAAATCGTTATAATGGGCTAGGTATCATTATTGCTAATTGATATTATAGAGAGAAATAATTATATTGTAATGGTAGTATTTAATGATTACCCCTAAAAAATCATGATGGTGATATTTTAATCAAATGAGCAACTAATATATGAACTAAAAAACATTGCTTTTGCCATTGGATAACACCTAACTATAACTAACATTGTAAGTCATGTCTTCTTCTTTTTCTTTTTTTTTAATTTGCTAAAACTGACGTATTATACATTACAGATACGGATACAATCCAAAAAAAATAACAGGTTCTGAAGCGCATCGGATAATATCCTCCTCTATTCAAAGAATATTTCTGAAGTGGTTGGCTACATATAATGTCACGCCCCTGCCTGCGTGGGGCACGTGAGGCACCCAGTGCCCATGTAGGGGCCACATGAGGGAGAATACGGAGCTTCCCTGCCAGATATTGTCTGATTGCGGGGCTTCACGCATGCGTCCTTCACCCCTCCTCGATTTTGTTTTCTACCCAAAACGCGTCTGTAGAATTTGGAGACACCCGCCTCATATGCCCAGGCTCTGAAATGAATCTTTCCAATATGGGACTATTGGAGCTCACACCCTTCCCACAATCGGACAAGAACCGTCCTCGGCTCTGACACCAAATGTCACGCCCCCATCTCCGCGAGGCACGTAAGGCACCCAGTGCCCACGTGGGGGCCACATGAGGGGAGAACACGGAGCTCTCTTGCCAAATATTGTCCAATTTCGGAGCTTCACGCAAGCGTTCTTCACCCCTCCTCGATTTTGTTTTCCACCCAAAACGCATCTGTAAGATTGGAGACATCCGCCTTATATGCCCAGGCTCTGGAACGAGTCTTTCCAATGTGGGACTATTAGCTTCACATATAAGGCCACCCAATTCACTGCTGGTTGGTATCTCTATACATATGCTTCATTTACAAGATCACTTTAAGACAGATCATAGTTTTTTTAAAAAAATCACAAATACCATTGTAACAGTAAACAGAGTTTTTCAAATAATTGGGTAACGGCGTCTATTTCAAACCATGGTTCCGGTCCAAGGCTCCCAGCCTCAAAGAACTCAAGGAAATTCATTTAATGAGGCCAGGTTTGGCAGATGGCTGCCACCGAGCAGACAAGCGTGTTGTTGGGATGGAAAAACGACAGGCCCGAACTTTGACATTCTCCCCCCAATCTGAGAACGAATTCCAGGAACAAAGAAAAGAAGCCAAGCTTCGCACATGAATTGGCGTGGAAAGTCGCACGGAGTTAGGACGTTCTCACTACCTAAAACAAGAGAAATAATCACAACCGTTGGTCTCGTTTGATGGATGAAACGACTATCGTTTGATCCAAGGTTCGTAGACAAATGGGGTTGTGACAAGAAGCTGGATGTGACCGCTTTCCCCGTGGTGGTTCCTCGATGGACCTGACCGTGGAATTCATCATTGGGAGGGAGAAAAGGTAAGGTGATGAAAAAAAAGTCCATGGGGTTTCACTATTTTAATTATTTTTTAAAGTAATGTAGTCATTGAGGCATGATCTTATCTTTATATGGAGCTTTTTGTAATTATTCTCTAATTGCGGCAGCATTATTATTAATTCTTGTTTGCCACTTTCTAGATCATTTGGCGGCTGAGAAATACAGCCAAAGCTAGTTATCATAATGTCTAATTTTTTGTAGCACTTCAAGAAGTTTCATTTATTTTCCGACCAAACTTTACAAAAAAATTGACATTTCGACATTATTTTGAGCCCTTAAATAATTTGAGACGTTTCAAGTTTTACTACCTAAAACCAACTATATATTTTATAAAGAAGTTATGCAAGTTAAGGCCATGAACTTGTCTTGAGCTAGCAAAACTTCTATCTACCCAAAACAGACTTTTGTATGTGAATTTTGTTTTCATGCAGATAAAGTCTTTACACTATCTAAGCACTTAAAACTTGAATCAGGTGATGCACAAACTCAAGAGCTAATGCAAGTTATATTTCTGAAATCTAGAGTCAAGCATGATCGAGCCTAGGTTTGATCGAGCTTAGTTTGTTTACCATTATGTCAAGATTAATCCAAGCTCAATTTCTAATTGAGCCAAACATGTGCCTAATTGATTGGTTTTATAATTTTATATCGAGCAGAAATCAATTCAAGCACAAAGCAAACTCACTTGAAGCTTGAATTATAACTTCATTCAACCTTGATTGTAATGTTAGCTCAAGCCTAAATCAACATTTAACTCATTCAAAGAATAAACAAATTAACATTGATTGAAGCCTTGATCCAATAATTTATTGTATATTAATATACAACATATAAAATATAAATAAAAATGCAAATATATAAATAAACGTATAAATATAATGGAGCCTCATCAGAGGGACAAGATTGAGCATAAGTTATTTTTGACTTGGTTTGAAATTAATTTTGAGCTTTTTCTGCTAGTCCAAGCTTGATTTGTTTGGCTGCAACCAAGGTTGATTCTGAAGTTTATTCAAGCTACTTGGTTCATTTGATAGCCCTAATCAGACCCTTAAGATTTTGCTGCCAATTTGATATGGAAGAAGGGCATTGGTGCAATAAATGATGCGCATGACATGGGAATTGGACATTCACAAAAAGACACTGCATGAACGCCACTCTAGTGCAACATCAGAAGATGTTGAGGCAGTGACAATTTTAAACAATCTGAGCCTATCCAACTCCTTTTTGTTTTTATTATTTCCCGAGAGAAATCCAAGATTAATATGCCTTCTCTCCGGAAGGAAAAATAATGATTTTCTTGGAATCACTGCAACACGATATCAATGTTAGAATGGAAAAACTTATGTCTAATTACATTTGAAGTGCTCCAGGCATCTTTCTTCCCAGTTTATAGAAGCTTAGATTTTACCAGCATCATTTTATGTGATGTGCCGTATCATAGTAGCTTTTATTTTAGCATTTTGAGTAAATTACAAAGGTCTTTATATTTATATTTAATAATATAAAAAATTTATGTTTGTCTTTTCGAGTTTATTTTTATTCAATACTTTAATCTATAATTTAATAAAATTTTAATCAAATCGTTAATTTTTAAAAAGATATAAATTTTTTTAAAAGTAACCAAAATAGCCTTACGTAACATAATAACCACTCAAGGATGTAAAAAAAATATACTTCTCATCCTTCTCGGAGCAATTTTGATTTTTTGTATAAAGCAAATATATTCACTAATACCGTTAATTTAGTTGGATGTAAATGTAGATTTTACAAATTATTAGTTATAAATATAATATACATAATTTTTTTAAAAAAAATATAATTTATTTTAATATTTTTGTTTCGAATTCAGCCTTCCATATCATCAGTTTTACAAAAACTGATGAGTATAGATTATTGATCCATGAAAAACTTAGCCAAGATTTCAGACCTAGACAGGAATTGACACGAAAATATTGTAGCCAGAGTTCCGGAGGAGATAGCCGAGTCTCAAACTGGAAAATAATGCAGCGGCATGACAATAATGCGTGCATGGTTATTATAAATAGTTTTTGCTTTGGAATTTGGTGTTCAACATGATACAGATTTTCTTGAGTCTTTGGTAATGTTGCAAAACAAATAAGGTTTTGACCTTGTCCAACCCTTGCGTCCGCAAATTTTTGACTCTTAAAAAACATGGTATCATAGTTCATTTTAACTGATAGAGTCCTAATTAAAAATATTTTTTGAATTTTTGAAAGGCTCTTGAGGTGAAACATTGCTATAAAAGGCTCTATAAAAAAAAGAAAGAGTTGAAGAAAGAGATACTTTGGCATTGTGAGAAAATCTTCTTTATTGAGGGATATTTCTGGGTAACCATTCTCGGCTCTAAAATTTAAAGGGTAAAATCAACAAGAAGGCTCTAGTAGCCTTCTAAAAGATGTGAAAAAGAGATTTATATCGTGATTGTGTGGTGATTGCGGGCCGTAAGACGAGCAAGAAATCTTGATAATTTTAATATTTCATCAAATAAGGTAAATACTCTGACCTTTGTTTGTTTGTTAATTTATAGGTACGATTGCAACGAAGTGGTGTGGATCTCATCAGAAGGGCAAGTGGAGGGAAGGAGCCATCTGATGTCGCTACGCTGGGAACAAGAATTCAAGTAGGAAATCATTGCAGGTTGGTGCTGGATACCGACACCAGGAAGCGGAGGATTCGAGCGCAGATCCACCCACCTTGCGGATTGCGAAGTGCGGCTGCCCATCTTTGGGTTCCCGTACATTGGATCGTGACACGCGAGGGATTTGGTACCCTGTGGAACGTCGACTGTATATTATGCTGAATAAGGTAGAAAGGGAAACATAAAATGCAAACAAACCAAGATAACCGAGAAGGAACGGTTTTTCCTCCGTCTCCCTCTCATTTCTTTGATGCAAAAGTATTATGAAAAAGTTAGTCAATTTTATCAATTGATCATGTTGAGAAAAAAATGGACCACTCCACAAATACAATTAAAGCACCCAAATTCAACAGCGAGCCGAGCTCATAGGCCGAGCCGAGCTCAGAAGGCCGAGCACAGAAGGTCGAGACCAGAAGGCTGCCGAGCACAGAAGGTTGCCGAGCTCAGAAGGCCGAGCACAGCAGGCCGAGCACAGAAGGCTGCCGAGCTCCGAAGGCCGAGACCAGAAGGCTGCCGAGCTCAAAAGGCCGAGCTCAAAAGGCTGCCGAACTCAGCAGGCCGAGACCAGAAGGCTGCCGAGCTCAGAAGGCCGAGCTCAGAAGGCCGAGACCATAAGGCTGCCGAGCACAGAAGGCTGCCGAGCTCAGAAGGCCGAGCACAGCAGGCCGAGACCAGAAGGCTGCCGAGCTCAGAAGGCCGAGACCAGAAGGTCGAGCTCAGAAGGCCGAGACTAGAAGGCCGAGCTCAGAAGGCCGAGCACAGAAGGCCGAGACCAGAAGGGTGCCGAGCACAGAAGGCTGCCGAGCTCAGAAGGCTGAGCACAGAAGGCCGAGGCCAGAAGGCTGCCGAGTACAGAAGGCTGCCGAGCTCAGAAGGCCGAGCACAGAAGGCCGAGCACAGCAGGCCGAGACCAGAAGGCTGAGCTGATCTCAGAAGGCCGACCTCGTCGTCTATATGCTGCGGCCATGCCCTGCAGCAGCCTCACCGCACCATGCTTTACTTGCCGGCCACGCCACGACATATTAATCAGGAACCATACCCTGCTACGACTGTCAACGCCTCACCATTCCCAAGAATGTACTGCACTGCGCGCCACAAGTAAGCTCTGGCTACGCGCCATCTCCTCCCATGATGGGAACGGGCCATCCACGGCAACTCATTACTTCACACGCCCACGTTCAATCGTGACGGTAACCCATTAATTCGCCCAGTCACATCACAGGTAACCCTGCCACCCTCCCTATAAAAAGGGAGGCTTCTTCCTCCCAAAGGGGGGTTTTTCGGACTTCTACATACAGTCCCTCTCCTTCTCCAAAATTAAGCCCCCCTCTGACTTAGGCATCGAAGGGCCGGCGCCGGAAAAGCCCGGCCACCGGCTTCTTGCAGGTCCCCCGGAGGACGCCGCTCGCCGATGGTTTGCCGTCCGCCAGTGTTCGCCGGAGCTCCTCCTCATCGGTTCGCGGCCGCCTCCGGGTCCAATTTCCAGCAACAGTTAGTGCTAGAGGAAGGGCCCGAGTTACGGCCATGAAACTAAAGAGCAGAGGAGTCTTTAACGCCTCTCAGCATCATGCTCCAAGTCCCAAACGCTTAGTCCAGAATTCACCACCAAGATCTCCAGTAGATCAAGTTCCACAAGTCCAACTCGAGCACTTCGATGCGCTAGTGCAGCAAGTCCAAGCGCTAGCCATTACAGCCCAAAGCCTGCAACAAGTAGAGGCCCCTCCTATGCCGTCTCCACGGGATCATGTTAAGCAGAAGAAGAAACTTTCTCCCGAGCCATCTCGAATCAGGCATGGCTCCCGCTGCAACGACGTATGTGGGGGCAACCAGTGAGAAGTAGTAGTCCAAGTCTCACGTCAACGAGTTGGAGGGAAAGAGAAATAAAAGCTGAGGTCTGGAGAAGGAGAGTTATGGAGATTTAAAATGGGATTGTAAGCCTCTGTGATAAAGGGTACAACCCCATTAAATCCCATTGTCCTTCCAAGTCTTCTGTCTTCCGGCAGCAAGCAAGAAACCAGCATGTACTCCCTCCTCACGGGCGTAAGTCCTTAGGACGGCGCCCGCAACGTTGCTCCCCTTCAGAGCGTCGCCATCACAGAAGCCCCCGCCAAGCTCATACAGGCCGAGCTCATGCAGACCGAGCTCAGAAGACCGAGCTCATGCAGGCTGCTGAGCTCAGAAGGCTGCCGAGCTCATGCAGGCTGCCGAGGTCAGAATGCTGAGCTCAAAAGGCTGCCGAGCTCAGAAGGCCGCCGAGCACAGAAGGCCAAGCTCAGCAGGCCGCCGCGCTCAGAA